>NC_052053.1:107380591-108580591 GCF_903992535.2 Arvicola amphibius
GTTTTTTAATTCCATCCCGTTTGGTGTGCTTCCATCTTCCCAGTGCCCGACAAAAGCATCTTGTATTGTGATGTGGTTCAGCTGTCAGCTCAGGATAATCCTTGCTTGTCATCCTTAGGCGATAAAACGTAATCCACAACACAAACACCCTGGTACCCCAGTAGCTTCTGAGGATGGAGATAGAAGGAAATCAACATCAAATCGGAAAAATCCATTCTAAGATCAGACTCACCCACCCAATAAAAAAAATAAAATGTAACTTAGGATGAATACAAGTTTTCTTCTGTAGTTGAATGTTACTATATTCACCTACCTAAATCCATCACAAGCCTGCTGCTGTTCTACATAGCTGATCCAGAAGCTGGATGGGGTATGTGTGCTCCTGATACAGCAGGTTTCCAAGAGGGGTCAGAGGATGGATGGGTGGCTCGGGGCTGCATCCTGAAGAGGTTAGGACTAGCACTTCTGTTAGCAAGCCTTCTCAGAGCCTATGCTCTGAAGCTGTGATGTAAGAGGAGACCATCAAAGAATAACAGATAAATGGGTCATTGAGTCGAAATTGGAGGTTAACACAGGGTGGTACTGAAAAATCTCTGCAGGGTAGGCACACAATAGAAGCCAACTTTAGTATTGGGGGGGCAGGGGAGAATGGTCAGTAGTGCCACCAGCTAAGACCAGAATGGAGAGATGACCAGAGGAAGAGTCCCAAGGGGGGACCTATTTGCGATCTAGCCTACTCACCTGGTTCCCTGAAACGAGACTACAGAACTTCTGCTTGTTGCCAAGCTCAGTATTAATTGGGTCTCTTTCTATGCCAGGCCCAGCACTAACTAGGTTTTTAGGATGCCATTGAGAATGGGTGTGTGTGTGTGTGTGTGTGTGTGTGTGTGTGTGTGGTGTGTGTGTGTTTCCTGTACCTATGCATACAACTTACTGCAATTTTTAAAGGATAAAGAAAGCTTTGTTAACTGTCACCATCTAATAAATTCACCACGTCACCGTCCCTGATGATCTCCATCCCTTCCTTTTCTTGCCATCGCGTTCTGGAGATGGCTGGGATGAGAGATGGCAATGACTTATGGGAGAACCCCGCCCGCCCCTGGGCTTCTGCGCCCCCTGCTGCACCAGCTCAGCACAGACCGAAGCTGTGAGGCAGGGTTTCAACGTTCAGGCCAGACCCCGAGGTGCAGAGGGTTCCCTTTGCATCTGAATTTAGGGACAGAGGAGGAGGAAGAATTCAGGTAGAGAGGGCTGCCTGGGGTCATAGCCAACCTGGGTGCATCTGGCAGGCTTCTGAGAGGGGTTAAAGGATGGGTGTATCACGGTCCTAGGCAGCACCCCTGGAGGTTCTGATTGGCATTTCCCAAAGCACCCATGCTGCTTCCTTCAGCACCTCTTTTAGGTTTATGAGCCCTTGAACTAGGGTGGACTGGTTCACAAACTTGTGGTAAGCATCCCCTCATCTCCAGGAACCCCACTCTCTGTGTCTCCAGCCCCTCCCTCTGAATCCAGGGGCTCAGGTTCCACTTTTTGTCTCTGGCCCCCTAGAGGCTTGAAGCTGAAACTGGAGGCAGAGCCAGCCCCAGTGCCAGGTGGAACAATTGACTTGGGTCCTTTCAACAGGGCATTGGGTTACCAGACACCCATCTGCTGGCTGTGCTCACCGAGGAAACCGGAGCCAGATCGTTCTCAGGGGGCCTCAGCGCCACGCTTCCTTGCCTGCCCAGAAAAGGGGAACCGCCTCACCTTCTGGCACCTTCCGACCAACAACTCCCATGTGACCCTCAAAGGCCTTTTCATTAATATTCCAACACCTCGCAGAAAAACCCGAATTCACTGGCAGGAAGAGTCGACCTCCGGAGGAGCAGCACCCACGGCCCACGGCACCCACGGCACCCACGGCACCCACGCCTTATCTTTGCTACACAAACACAGCAAGGCTTCCCAAACAGAAGCCACAACACCACCTCATTACCACTATCTCCTCTTTGTGGCTTTCAACAAGAACAGTTCAGTGCTTAGTATGTGAAATAATTCTGATCGCTTTAAAAAGAAAAATTAGCAGGGTGGTTGTGACACACGACTTTAATCCCAGCACTTGGAAGGCAGAGGCAGACAGATATCTGAGTTGGAGGCCAGCCAGCCTGGTCTACAGAGTGAGTTCCAGGACAGCCAGGGCTACACAGAGAGACCCTGTCTCGGAAATATATATATATATATATATATATATATATATATTAGTAATATATATATATATATTAGTATAATTTAAAAGTCAGAGCTGCTACTGGGCGCCATCTCCACAGGCTAATGGTTTCAACTCACAATCCCTTTTCAGAAGAAAAAAAGAGGATATATCCATATTTTTAAAATATCATTTTTAATAATATCTGCAATCTGCTTTTTCAGGCTTCTTCCTTCCCTTTGGGCTAGGAGCGGCTTTCTAATAGGAAAGGCGAGACTGTCCCATGGCCCCTTTCCACACATTCTCTCCTCAGGCACAATTCCCTCCTCCAGGGCTCACACTCCTGCTAGCAGTGCTGGCTCGGAGCAGGCGGTGTTTCCCGCGAGCCGTGCAGCGCAGACGCACCCTCAGTTAATATCCTTTGTGTGCTCATCTAGATTTGTCTCGCCGACCTTTTCTATGATTCTCACAGAGCTCTAAACCTCCCATATCGCTCTTTAAAACTCAAGAACATTATGAGACTTTGAAAACTGCTTGATGATCTGTCCTGAACTGGTCTTTATTACTTGTTTTCTAGGTGTTCCCCGCTTTTTTCTTTTTTCTTTTTTTTCTAGTTTGGACAAGCCTATCTTCATCTGGAGTCATTTCTTGTAAGCTTTCTTTCTCCAGATTGTCAGTGTGACCAGCTGTCTTTCCATGTCTGCAGATCCTGGATGCCTGCAGGTCCTGGATATCTGGGGTCCTGGATATCTGAGGTCTTGCATATCAGGGGTCCTGGATATCTGGGGTCCTGGGTATCTGGGGTCTGGATATCTGGGGTCCTGGATATCTGGGGTTCTGGATATCTGGGGTCCTGGATATCTGGGGTCTTGCATATCTGGGGTCCTGGATATCTGGGGTCCTGGATATCTGGGGTCCTGCATATCTGGGGTCCTGCATATCTGGGGTCCTGCATATCTGAGGTCCTGGATGTCCACACCCTCTTATTTTCTTTCCTTTCCTTTTGCCCTCTTGTTTCTGTTTTCTGGGGGACTCCCTTTCTCTCCCAACTCTTCACTCCAAACACTATACAGCTCCGTTTCTGGAACTCTCTCCCTTCTCTCTGTGGCAGCTCCACTTATTCTGATCCCGACAATGTCCTCTAAAAGGTATTTGCTCTCTGATTAATCTAGTTTTAATTTTTAAAACTTACATTTATTTAATGAAGGTGTTCATGTGTGTCTGTGTGTGTCTGTGTCTGTGCGTGTGTGCACATGCATGTGTGTAACTATCTCTTTATTTGGAACAGATCCATGATCCTTTGCTCTTATGTTGTCTAGGGCTGTGCTCAAGCTATAATTGCAGAGGTATGTAGTTCTAACACACTTCATGTGTTAGATAAATGTTCATTTATTGGCCTCTAGATATGTAGTTCTAACACACTTCACGTGTTAAATAAATTTTCATTTATTGGCCTTTTATAGAAAACACATTTATAGTTCTTTTGATAGTATATATCATCTTTCCTGTGCTATTATTGCCAGACACCTTCTTTCCATATATGCTTATATGTGTGTGTATATGTATGTAGTACGTATGCATGTATATATGCATATAAACTTCGTAATACATTGCTTTGGTTTTTGCTTCAACCCTTCAGTCTTGAGTGCCTCCTTGGTGTTACTTCTCGGCTCACTAGGTCTCTTCATCCCCACTGGTAGGGGTGCACGCAGCTCCTGCCCTGAATAAGCTCCACGGTTTTGTCTATTCTGCTTTCTGTGGATTCTCTTTCAGTGCCGAGTGTTTTCCTCGTAAGTGCGTACCAAGTCCTCAGTTCTGTCTCCTCTCCCCTCGGTACTCAACCCCATTAGCTCTCACCCCTTCAGTTTACCTGTCTCCTCACCTTTCCTTTCTCATTCAAGGGGGCCCTGGGCTCTCCAGGCACTGATCAGGGTATTGACAATGATTCGTTTCCCGTCTCTGTGCCTGCCTACTGCCAATCATTGGCAACTTTCTAAAACACAGTCTACACATATTTTTAAAATTAGATAGGGCAAGCTAGCCTTCACCACTCCGTCGTGGCTGCCATGGTTCATTTTGGTTGCAGCTGATGGAAACAGCACACATTATTGCAGCTTTACGTTTTAGGGACACAGCAGATCAACTTATTTCGGCCTTCCATTAAATCCTCATTAAACCGCACTTACCTTATCCACGGTGACAGGATGTGACACCAACAACTTAGGACTCACGACTCTGGGGACACAATCCACCCTGACCCCAGTGGCAGTGGGACCGGGTCCTGCCTGTAGCAGCTGAGGAATGCTTGTGTCCCTTTGACAGGTGGGGAAGCCCCTTGATTTTTAAGACACCCATTTGGAGCTAATGGGCGAGTGTGCGTGCTGAAAGGTCTCCTTTTTAATTCAGTCTTGGGCTGGGTCCACAGGATGGTGCCACCTCTATTCAAGGTATGTCTCTCTCCCTTCAGCTAAACGTCCCTGGGAAAAAGTCCTCAAAAGCACATCAAAAGGTGTGTCTCACTAATGCCCAGGGATTTTACGTTGAAAAATTAATCAGCTTAATCATCGCTCCCGTTCATATTGAGGTTGCATTTCAAAGCCTTCACGTAAGTTCCTTAGCCTTTCTGAAACACTTCCCCTACCCTGAGACCTTTAGGTAGTAGAATCTTCAAGCCCTGAGCAGCTCCTAGCCCTTCCTTTCACCTCTGTGGATCTGAAGATGATTGTTTTCTAGACCTTTCTCCCATGATGCCAGATCTTCTAGTGCTGCTCTGAACTTGGGGAGTTGTGGATGAGGAGACGGTGAACATTCTTCAGCTCCAAGACAAGTGCTTCACCTGGCCTGGCTTACCTGATGCTAATTTCTCTGTGTGTTATAGCTGAGCAAGGAGGAGCCATGCGAAGGGAAACCTGAGATTCACTCTCACCTTGCAGGGTCTTCTTTGCACCTGCTTGTGGGGGTCACCTCTGCTTGTGGGGGGCACTCCACCTACTCTCTTTGACAGATGGTTACTAATGCACATGTCAAAAAAAAGAAAATCTCTAATAATATCCCTGGACGAAGCAGGCATTTGCAGGCCAGTAAGGGAAGTGGGATGTGTGTTCTAAATGTCAGACGATCAATTTAGAAGCAAACTTGGAACACGATTCCTTTCCCATCTGAGAGCTGTCTGTTCCAGCAAAATCAGTGATGACGGCGACGCATGGAGGAGACCTCGGCTGATTACAGCTGACACCAGATGGGTAAACATCCAGCCCACGTAATAAGGTGGTTAATTATAGCTCTGCCATGTTTATAGAATTCGATTAATCTCTTGAGCGTATTTAACTTTGTCACCTACAATGGCTCAGGGCATCTGAGCAGGACTCCTGAAAAGTCATGCTTCTGTGTTGACTCTACATGCATGCCTTAAGAATCAAAGGGCTAGGTGGAGTAGCTTGCTTTCATTATCCTCTGCTTGGGGATAAATCTACACAAAGCATCTGAGAAATGCTGAGGCAAATGAAACGGTGGCAGAGGATTTAAGAGCATCTGACGGCACTCCCTGGTCCCCACCCTCACACTCAGTTACCAGCGCCCAACACTCTCCCCTAGTGAGGGAAGATGTATTCAGATGTCCTGGAACAGTGAGCCCACTGCCTCAGCTGAACTCGAATCCCTCTAGCAGTTAGTTGTACTGACAAAGGAATGTTATTCTCGCGAAATGCAGTATCCTTGGATGCCTTGGAGACCCAGCCCATCCCAAGCAAGGATCATGGCAGTTTAGGGGCAATAGCCTGACTGGTCCATACTGCTCAGGTTCAGCTCCAGACAACAGGCTCAACTCTTGTGCATCTTAGTTTACCTCAAACTACCCTGGAGGAACCTGGCCAGATGCCCAGGCTAGCCCTGGGTCAGGGCTGGTTTATGTTCTACAGGTCTTCGTAATGGGCAGCTGAGACTGAAGAGAGCAGGGAACCGGTAGCCACTGGGACTGTTTTTTTTTTTTTTAACAAAGTATTCACACGCCATACTTGTCACTCATAATAGAGTTGTAGAGAACCGTCGTCTTCCCAGGCCCTCTGCCAAGCATGCAACTGTCTGCTCTTAGCGGGTGAGAAGACTGTCTAACAGCCCTTGGATTCTGCTACCTCATGGCCACATCCCATTCAGACTCTCACCATCCTCTCTAGTCTGGCTTCCCCTCCCTAACCATCTGTAAGCACCATTCCGCTGTTTATCTCAAACCAACACACATTTTTTTTCCTTCTGTATCATCTGTCAGTGACTCCTTCCATCGAGGAAATAAAACAAAACAAAGCCCAGTGTCTTCTCTCCGTACTCAAAGACCTTTCACCGCTATGCAGAAGAGTCACCAGGTCCCTAGAAGTCCTCACAGGGCCCCAGAAGACCGCTGCCCTGTGACTTTCAAGTCTTTGTTTGGCTAGCCCTATCCTGCCAGAAGGCCCCTATTGAAGCATAGTCTTCCCCCACAAAGCCTCTGCTCTCCCATTCTTTATGCCCAATCCTTCATCGCTTTTAGGTTAAGGCAAAGCCTGAGCCTTGTACATGCCTGGCATATTGGGTGCTAAAAAGCAAATTACTTAATTAGCACATTTTACTTTCACCCCTAAAATGTGGTTCTTTTCCTTAGCGTCTGTTTTCTCTAAGGGCTTTGGTTAGGTTGGTAGGTACAATGGGAAAGGTTTTGTGTAGATTTGGGCTTAAAACTCTGATTCATGGGGCTGGAGAGATGGCCCAGAAGTTCAGAGCACATGGTGACACACCTGCTCACCTGTAATGCCAGATCCAGAGGACCTGCGGCTTCCTCCGGCCTGTGCTGGCTTCAGGCGTGCACACGGTACTCATACATACATGGAAACAAGATTACTCAGACATAAAAATGTAAATGCCATGGTACCATTCACTAGCGACAGGGTCTTGAGCAAGATTCACTGTTTCCTCAGTGGTGAAATGAAGGTGGTAATTTCTTCAATCGCCTGAGGATTAGACAAGACGGATGTAGCACTGGATGAATAACAAGTAGCCTGACTTTTTTTCCCATTGACTTCTTCAATTTACTCTGCAACATTCATGAATAACACCCCACTAGAAAGTTCTGGTTTTAGCTAGGCTTGATACAGGCCTGTAATTCATTCAATAGGCTGAGGCAGGAGGATCACGAGTTTAAGGCCAGCCTGGGCAACTCAGTGACATCCTGCCTTGAGGGTGGGGTGGGGAGGGTGGAGACTAGGGGGCTAGCTCGGTGGATAAAGCACTTGCTTTGCAAACATAAGGACTGGGGGTTGGAATCCCAGAAGCCACATAAATGCTGGGCAGGTGTGGTGGCCACCTGTAATCCCAGTCCTTGGAAGGCAGGGACAGGGACTAGGCAGTTTGGCTAGCTAGACTAGCTGAGGTTAGTGACTTCCAGGTTCAGCATGAGACCTGCCCCAATAGAGTGGAGAAAGATTAGGGAAGACAGTGTTAACTTTGGGCCTACACATGTATTCATGCACACACACACACACACACACACACACACACACACAGACATCACACATAAGCAAAAACCATGGGCTACAGCTCAGCGGTACAGTGCCTGCTAGCCTGCTTGGGGCCCTAACTCCAAACCTGAGTGTTACACACACACACATACACACACACACACACACACACACACACACACACACACTCCTCTACCCATCCCACCTCTCACTGTGGACTCTAGGCTTCTCAATGACTCTATCCCAGAAGAGCTAAATGCCTGAAGTTCTGAAAGCTCTTGCTTCTCATCCTCCTCACCAGGGTATCTTATTACTTTAATTTCTCAAACAGTCCTTTGAATTATTACTGCCTCTTTGGAGCTGAGAAAATCAGAGCAGAGGTAAGGTCTTGTCTTTGAGGGAAAGCGAGGCTCTGCAGAGATCATCTCTAGACACTAATTCCTGGCTTCTTCCCTTTAAGCCTCAGGGCCTCCAGCCTTGGCGAATGCAACCATTTAAAAACAACTGACAGTTTAAAATGTCTAAAGTTACTGCCTTTTTTTTTTCCAGTCAGGGAGATATCTTAGTGGATAAAGGTACTTACTGCTGAGCCCATAACCTGAGAGCAATTCCCAGAATCCCTGCAAGTTGTCACCTGACCTCTATACAGGCAGTGTGGACTATGTGCACCCACATGTACACACACACACACACACACACACACACACATGCTTTGCGCCTCTGATGAGACAGTATCTGGGAAAGCCCTCGAAACCTTGGTTCACCCTAGCTGGCAGGACTCGCCGCCTCACAGACATGTGGATTAACGTGTACAGCCCTAATCTGGCAACACAGGTCTGGCAGACCGCAGAACTCAGCATCCTCTCTCACTGCCCTCCACGAGGGTGTCTTAAATATCCTCTACAGCGGGGCAGAAGAACACAAATAAAGTATACAAGCACTTCTTCTTGGTTCCTGCTTAATGCAAAGTCGGATAACAAAAGACACCTTAAAGGCCAAAAAGTTAACTTTATTGACTGCCGATCTCACCACGAAACACCTATAAGAAATAATTACAAAATAATGCAAGTTTTTTTTTTAAACATACTTTCAGTATCATCCCGACATGGTGATCCTTTCACAGAAAGGATTATTTACAGCTTACTGAGATATAAAGCTCACTGTGGCAAATACAAATGCGGGTGACATGGAGCGGTGACATGTACCGACCTGGTCTATGTACCAGTCATCGACATGTTAACCAATGCAGCATCAATAACAGCTGTGTCGTTTTCTTCTCCTTTATTTTTAAAAACAATTTCCCAATACAAAAATGTCAATTACTCAAAGTGGGTTTTCACATGTGTACGAGTCTACCATGGACCACAAAATTACAAATGTTCCCTAGCAGGATTCCTCTTTGAAAAATCTGTAAGGCTATTCCCAAATCCAGCCAAAGGAGAGGGAAGGAAAAGCAACGCCCCTGGCAGAACCCTGGAGACTGGATTCTCGAGCAGAGAGGAAAAAGAATACAGAGCACGACCTGCTCAATTAGACAACTATTTTATCTTTGTATCTGCAAGCGCCGCTGAGGGCCGTGGGAACACACGGGCACGGCGACCGGTGCTCTCAAGAGGACCAACTTCACCAGGGCCTGGCCCCTAAGCGTCTATGAAAAAATGGTGAGATTATGTAATGACTCATAAGCAAAAGAAGTCATTAAGTCATCCCTTCAACTTCCAGCCTTCTGCAAGGAGGCTGAGATATATTCTGGTATCAGAGACTTTGGTTCTTCTAAAAGCATTTGACAACAGCAAAAATAATGTCATGGCCACAGAACGTTTTTCTTTTGTTCTTCTTTTTAAAGGGTCCAGTGAGGGTGAGAGTTACTGGGCGACATTCTGCGGAAGCTGTGCCTGCACAGGAGGGCAGCGTGGTGGGGCAGCCCTGTGGCCGCCACCGGTTCTGTAACACTGACTCCCACCCACAGGGAACACTGCTTAAGTTCTGCCGTGCCCTACGTCTATTTCTTCATTACTTGAAAACATAATTTTGTAGAAAAATATGAGCTTTTTTTTTTTTTAGAAAATAATACATTGTTTTTTTTTTTTTAATAAAACCTGGCAGATAGCAAAAATGGAGTATCAAAATATGGTAAACAAATGCTGTAAAATACTAAATCATTAAAAACACCCCCTAGAAAGATGTTGTGCTGTCAAGTCCTCTCCTGAAGCGCGAGCAACAGTTCACTGCGTGTCAAGTCGCTAAACTCGCCCCCTGGCTTGCTCTCACCACACACTGTAACAGCAGCAGGGCGGTGACCATCTTCTTAAACATGGCCCATTCACTATCACTAATATCCCCTGTATACTTTCATTTCAAAGTTAATAAAAATACACTCTTGGATCAGTGGGTTCCAATCCTACTGTGCATTACTTCTGCCTGGTAAACTTTACAAGGAAAGACAGTGTCACCCGGGCCCCATCCACAAGAGACTGATTTAAACTGACCTGGGGTCGGACCCAGGCTTGTCTTAAAAGCTCCCCAGAGGAAGTCTTATGATGCAGTCGGGGTTGGGACTCTGGCCAAAGGCACACAAGGAAAGTCACTCTTGACTCTACATTTATCAACTGATTGTCTGCGCCTACCATCATCTCAATAATGTATCCTCAACACTAAACAAGGAATTCTATGTGTGCGAGACATACACGGAAATCCAAATGAAGAGTCATTAGGTTTTTAACACATATGAGCACACAGGGTTCCATGTATCTATACATGTGTGACATATACACACAGTTAGGGTATCTTTTTAAAGCAGAAACTAGCATTGCCACCATAAAAAAAACAACAAAGAAAATACCACCAAGCAAACTTTTTCTAAGACATTTCCACTGCTTTTAACATATACCAGCTTTGTAAACTCCACAAAAACGCACCATGTCATGGACACAAGCGAATCCCAGAGCTTCCTGGAAGACCAGCACAGTGGGCGTGGCACTGTGTGAAGGAGTCCCAGCTCGCATCTTCCAGGCTCTGAGTAGCTCTTCCATTGTACACGCATCTTTGGCTAGAACCCCAGACTCCCACCACTCCGTCGGTGTTCATTTTGGGCCAGCCTCTGTGAGGCAGCCATGGCTATAGACCTAAGAACAACTCTGTAAAAGAAGAGAGAACTTCCATCTGTCCTCCCTCAAGACATAAGCGCTCCATGAGGGAGTGGCTTAAAAAAAAAAAAAACAAACAGATAAGCCTAACATCTTCCATGTGAATAACGTATTTGAACTAGAAAACAAGGGATGAACACACACACCACAGCCTAAGCCTGGAAGCTGGGCAAGCTCTAAAGCACACTTCCCCCTGAAAGGGTCAATAAACATGGGGCACTTGTCTGCCTTTTACATTCTGTGTATCTTTTACCTCTGCATAATACTTAAAGTGCATTGTCCCAAGGCTTTCGTTTCCATCATGGATATTATAAAGAAAGAGCTAAGTTTGGGGTGAAAAAATATGTATGGCACAAATAATATGTGAAGGACCTCGGACTCCACAGCCTCCAGCAGACAGCAGCTGCCCGCAGGGCTGCCCGCAGCGGGGCTTATACGACGAACTCTGGGACCTCGTCGTGAGTGAGGTCCAGGGAGAAGTATTTGCTGGTTCTTTTGACTGGGAAAGTGTCCTGGATGTTGACGCACTGCTGAGCCAAGCAGCTGTTGCAGTAGAGGCCGTCCTCCTCCAGGCCGTGGCCACACCCGAAGGTGTAACTCTGGGCAGTGTCCTGACACAGACCTGCGATGCGCAGGAAGTCTTTCTGGTACAGCCTGATGTCATCGAGGCTCAGGCTGTGTCGATCGGTGGAAGTCTTTGGTTTCCGACATATTGTCTACAAGACAAGGGAAGGGGAGAAGATGCAGGGATGTGGACTGCCTGGAAAGGCAGTGTCTCCGGCCAGCAGAGAGAGACGCAGCAAAAGCACAAAATGTCAAGCAGTCCTTCCATGTTACAAAGTGCTTTCCTACCCACGGCTTCTGCAGGAAGGAACTTCGATCGACTATTTCAGTGTGCCTGTATTCTGCCTAGATACTCAGCTGGTACAAACTACGTAGTGTCCCTCCCCAGTGTAAACAGCCAACCAAAGACAGGTGGGCAACTACTCCTAGCACTTGAGGAATCCAGCAATTACTGCAAAAGAAGGCTAAAAAGATAAAAATACTGTTTTTCTTTCTTTTTCTTCCATCAGGATAGGGCAGTTCAACTTGCTAACACTCTTCCTGTTTGTGTCTATTAATATTTTAATAAGAAATGGAAAAGCAATTATCACTCAAGAAACACAGCTTGAAGAAGCAAGTTCTAGAGTCCAGAATATTGAGCTCTTGCTGCTGAAAGCTGGGAGGAAACTGGGCTGCAAAGACGGCTTAGCTGTTAAGAGCACGGGCTGCTCTTGCAGAAAACCCGGTTCAGTTCCCAGTGCCCACAGCAGTGGCTTATTACGGCTTGTAACTCTGGCTCCTGAGACCTGCCACTCTCTTCTGTCCTCTACAGGTACCTGCATGCATGTGCACACACATGCACACTAATAAAAAATAAATTTTGAAATGCAGAATGAAAAAAAAAAAAAAAACCCAGCAGTTCTGGCCACTCAGAGAGGGCCTGTCCTTCCAAATGCTACCAGTAGGTGGCAGGCCTTTTGAATTCATTATCCAAGTGGTCCTGGTGTAGTAGAGAAGTTAACACTGGCTCGGAGAGTAACACAAATGGGAGATGCTTACTAGGTGATGTGAAGAAACTAGATAGTTTAAGCTTGTTGTTTGGCACCACAAGGAATATCTTGTTGGAAAAAGACACCACTTTTCTAGACATTAACATTCCAGGAGCATATTTTGCTAAAAAGGGTCACATATGAGAGACACTGGCTATATGGAATGTCCCCTTAAACTTGATATAGTCTTCCCAGGTCTCAAAAGGAGCTCAGACATGGAATTATTTGGTTATTATCAGAAACCCTCAAGGCACACAAATGTCCGAGAGCTGTAGGTTTGGCATTTGCTGCTTAGCTGTGATACCTGTGACATCGTGTACAGTGTAGTATATGTGGGGTGGCAGAACTTGGGTTCCAATTTTCCATGCTACAAGTACTGTTTAATATCGGGAATTCTAGAATTATGTAAGTATGTATACATTTTAAAAGAGTTGTACCAGCGGCCACAGCGGGCAGACAGTGGAGCTCAGCGCACTTTGGAAATTCAGTGAAACTGCCCTGCTAGTTACACACTCAACAATGATCTTCCCATCTGCTGAGGTGGCCAGTTAACCACAACACACACTAACACAAACATACACCTTCTCAGGTGCACACAAGCAATTATCCAGAACCCTACTGACCAGAGGTTCCCACCTAAAGAGAGTGGGTGACAAAGTACAAAATTATTCAAATAAAACCCAAATATAAGGGGAAATATCAAGCAAGATGCAAATAAATTCAGAATATAGTGAGCTGTATGTAACTGGTCATGACTTGTTTCCTTCTGGCTGTTTTTTGCTCATTTGTATGAACTGCAGTCCTATGTAAGCATGTGATGGTCTGAATAGGAATGATTGGCACTATTAGGAGGTGTGGCCTTGTTGGAGGAAGTGCATCACTGTGAAGGTGGGCTTTGAGGTCTTATATGCTCAAGCTATACCCAGTTTGGCCCACAGTTCACTTCCTGCTGCCTGTGGATCATGATATAGAACTCTCAGCTCCTCTTCAGGACCATGTCTGCCTGCTTTCTGCCATGTTTTCCTGCCATGCTGATAACGGACTAAACTTTTGAACAATAAGCCAGCTCCAATTACATGTCTTCCTTTATAAGAGTTGCCGTGGTCAATGTGTCTCTTTACAGCAATAGAAACCCTATGAAGGCAGAATGCCTCTAAATCCAGTTCACTGTATAAAGGTTTCAATGCCCAGTACCTGTGGAAGGGAGTCGGTGCTCTGTCCACGCAGCTTGACAACCGTTTCTGAAGAGCTGGAGGTGGAAGAGCTGATTTCTTTCACAATTAACCCTGAGGTAGAACAGAAAGAACAATGAACCTCCTCTACATTTTCTGACAAGGTCAGCTGTGACCATTACCGAGGACTCTGATGGTGACTCCCCAGTGGCTCATAGCTAGTGGCACCCACTCTTTGCTAGGAAGCAGAGGGTGACGAGTAAGGGTCACTGGGGTGGAAAGCTTCAGGAGTAAGTTGTTCATAGCGTGAGATGGGGGCCTTAGGCGTGAAGAGGCCTCTTTTCCTCTCCACATACCACAGTGTGCAGCACCAATATAATCTCCTAGCTTTGGGTCTATGTGGACATTAGGTGTGAGGACGTCGGCCTCTGAGATCAGGTGGGCTGGGGGCTGGAACCTGCCCAGATAATTAACTGACTGCGTATCCTGGCCAATTCTCAAGTCTCCCCACATCTCATTAGCTTCCTTTTACAAACAGGGCCGCTACTCAACTAGCATTTTCGTGATGGTTAAACAGTAATGGACAAAAAGGGTCAGGAGCTCCCGCTGGCAAACAGGTCACTATGACCACAGCCCCGATGGCAGATCCCAGTGGGAAGAGAGCAAGATGGAGATCGCAGTGAGAACTCAGCACTGGATCTCAGAGATCAGCGCAGCCCTTAATCACCTCCGGGCCTCGAGGAAACCTCCATTTCCAGGACCAGAAATGCAAGGATGATAGTCTCCTTTCCGACTTTAACATAGGAGTGATGCACTCTCCAAAAACGTTCCAGAGGCTAAAATCACCAACCCGTGCTGGATATTGGACCAAACACCACTGAAGCAAGCGAGGACCAGCAGAGGCATAAAGACAATGGCTCAGAGGGACATACACCCCCACCATACCACCGCCAGCAGCCTACAGAGCCTAGCATGCACCTTGTAAATACAGAGGACTCAGTAAGCAGCTCAACTGAAACATAAACCGTGAAGCCATTCCTGGCTTAGACACAGGCGCTTTAGATGCTCTTGCTTGGGATGCAGTGTGAGCCCCTGAATAGATCCCACAGGACTGAAGGGCTCGCGCACCACTGGGTATGTAGGATGATTCTGTGTGGGCTCCTGGTAATGTTCTGGCTCCTATGCCCGTGAGCACTCCTCCATGCTCAGACCCACCACTGAGGAAGTCAGAGTCAGGCACGGCTGCCCTTATCAGTCCTCAGTCCACCACGAGAGTGCAAAGGCCATGCTCATGTGGTAGAGAAAGTGGAGAACTGGGGTGGCACGGGGAGAAACTGAAAGCACCCGTGACCCCATCAAAGTCACGTTTTCATGTGTTCTATGTAAACGGTTTCAGTTGTATCTCTTTTACATAACTCGTATTTCTGCTGCCTAGCTTTTAATTCTGTATAGTATCCTTCGAAAACTCATGCAAAGGCTATCTTCAATGTCTAGGGATCGGACAATTCAACTGGTCACTGTTTGCCCTTTTCACTGTTAAAAAGGTATATCAAATATTAACAGCCATTCTATTTAAATTCTGTTTCTATTCAAAATTACAAAATTAGTAATCTCATGAAAATTGAAAGCAGAAACATACAAATACAAAGCCCTTGCTAGTGGCCCCGCATACATACTCTACTCTCATGGGCATTTTGTGTATACTGCTTCAAATCATTTTCTTTTTACAAACATAACTACGCAGCACTTCCCACACACTTATCCCATGCACACGGCTGAGGATTTCCACACAATGAGAATGGGCAGGAGACACCAAGGCTGGCCCAGCATCGTGAACCTGGGCTGGTGTGGAGAGGAAGCTCCATCTCCACCGCGGGTGGGTTGGCCACGGTTTGGGCTGAGCATCTACAAGTGTGCTTAGGCTGGGTGAGCAAAAGGGATTCTGCAAGGGATTGTTCCTTGTGCTCTTGTACAGTAGGAGGCGGGATGAAGGTGACTGTGAGTCTGTCTAGTTTCCCTCTGACGGCTGGTGTCCGCCACTCAGAGAGACAGATGGAAGAGCCTCTCCCTTGATCAAAGCTGAAAGTGGTTGGGGGATAAGGATCCAGGGTCCCTTTACAGAGCTGGGTCCCCAAATCTTTTTTTTTTAAAAAACTTTATTTAACTTTATTTCATGCACATTGGTATAATGATGTCAGATTCTCTTGAATTGGAGCTACAGACGGCTGCAAGCTGTCATGTGGGTGCTGGGAATTGAACCCGGGTCCTCTGGAGGAGCAGTCAGTGCTCTTAACCACTGAGACATCTCACTAGCCCCCGGGTCCCCAAATCTTATGCCTAAAGAACAGAACCATGATAGAGGCACATAGAGGTTTTAAAACAAACTCACACTGTTGACTTCAGATGGTGGAAATATGCATTACAGAATATTATATAACCCTAGTGTTGAAGTTACTGTGAAGGCACGTTTTCTACAGGAATTCATGCAAATATGCAATTTAAGAATGTCCACCTCTGTGAATGACAGCATGGTCCACAGAGCAAATTCTAGGGGAGCCTGGAATTGGAGACAGAGAAAGCCTGTCTCAAACAACAACAAAAGAGAAAAAAAAAAAAGACTATCAAAAAACTACGCTGGTTTTTCTTGCAGATTCTTTTCTTCATATAATACAGTGGGGGACACAGACCGAACCTGGAGACCTGACTCCTATTTCTAGCCATGGACACTTGTCTCTTTAATCTCTATGTATTTCTCATGTACAAAAGGAAAGAGGCCAGACTGAAGGGTCTCCAAGGTTCCCTCTGGGGCCATAGGGTTCTCTATCAGGCTGATAATACCAAGGAGGGAGATGGGAGAAGGAAAGAAAAGAAAGTCAGTCACCCTATAGCACAGCGTGGTCCACAGCCTGTGTAAAAGCTGCTAATGCTCCTTCCTGGTATTTGCTCCCTCCAACACACACACACACAGACACACACAGACACACACACAGACACACACACACTTTCCATGGACGGCACCTGGCCTTGTGATGGTCAAGTGACCCGGAGTGGCTGTTCTCCCTGGTGAACTGAGCATGCCCACTCTCCTAGTCTCAGAGTCACACGCTTGTGGGTTGCTGTGAGAGCTCACCCGAGTGTCCATTCAGCTTCCTTGACAGGAGCATGTCCTCTGTGATGTAGATGCACACGTCGGGGCTGACTTCCAGTGACTCTTCTGTCATCGGCTCCAGGTCCCTGGGGTCATCGACCAACATCTCTATTTCTGACACAGAAGCAGGGAAGAAGACACTGAATGATGCCAGGGAAAATGAAGACCATACCCACAGCCACACTGCACTGTGAGGGCAGCCAGGTAAACATCCACACTGAGAATGAACCAAGAGCGCAACTCTGCGGCAGGGACTCTAGGGACACTCTCAGTCTAGGTTCCTTCTGAAGGATGTTGTTACCGCCACAGCCTCTGTGCTACGATCTGCCATCCACTGCTCCACTCTTCATGCTGCAGTGACCCGGGGCTAACTGCTGCTGACGGGTCATTAGCACCAGGGCAAGGACTGCTGACTCATGCCCACCTGAGCGCCCCAAAGCGGCTGCTGTGGAGTCCCGTGCAGCGTTCAGGGGCCTAACATGTTGTGCAGCTTTTCTTAACAGAGTCAATCGTGTTTGTCTGTTTTCATCAAGCCCAGATGTCACAGATCTCATGTGAAACAGAACAAAGGAAGCAAACAAATGCTACATCTGGCAGACACAGGCTGGCATCTGCTGCGTTCTCTCCACGGGGAGCAATTTCCTAGCAGCTACGTTCCGTGTTTCTTTTATACTCCCTGTAGTTCCGGTGGCATGGGGAATACTCAAGGAAACACTTTAGGGGTTAACGGTATGTACTGGGTGCAATGTTTCAGAGGAAGAGGAACACAGGACAAAAGGGCTACAGGACTTCTGTCCCCTTGACTTCATACAAGCTGCCAACCTTGAGGCTGCCAAGGTCCCTGACAGACACAGGTAACTCAACCATGTCCCTGGGGAGATGGCCAGACTTCCCCACCACCATTACTTAGTCACTAACCAGATACCAATGCTACGGGACAACTGGGGAAAGGCCGCAGTGCCAGGAGTTACCGTCGTCCTGGGAGTCCTCCTCCAGGCGCTCTTTGCCGCCGCTCTCCACCCCTGAGGTGTGGGAGCTGCCATGGCTGGTCATGGAGCTGCAGGTCTTCAGCTTGCGGTGCATGGCGCTGCCAGAACAGCTGTCTTCTGGCCCGGGGTCGCGGGGCTTAGTGTCTGCTTCGATGCCGGAGGTGTGGGAGCTGCTGTGGCTGGCCGTGGAGTGGCGGGACAGACGCTTGTGCTTCACGCTGCCGGCGCTGCTCCCGCTGGCACGGGACCGCTTTTCCAGCTGGTCCATGTCAAGGTCCAGGTTGTCACTGATGTAGGATTCCCGGTACTGCTTCTTCTCTGTGGGAAAAACGCAGCTCAGCAGCATGCTCAACCAAGGCAGAGAGCATGAGAGTGCCAGGCTGAGATCAAGGGCAGCCTCTCTGAATCTAGTGACTGAGGAATTCGGCTAGCTGGAGCTTGCTGTAGGAACACTATGTGGGGAATAAACATCAGCACAGCAGACCCTCGGGGGGACTTTAGAACGGCCAGTTATGAAGCTCCAGACACCTGAGATGTGAGCCCTTCCGAGTGTCATGGCGTGTCACTCACTCCCTGTTTGCAGACTGCTACCGTCCCACAGTGCAATGAGTTCAGTGACTGAGAACACCTATCACCTGGCAGCGTGATGGTGACATTACCACGGCAGTCACTATGGCATCCTGCATTCTGCAAAGCTGGCAGATAACAGCATGTTAAATATCAAAATCTGGTCCTCCACAGAGGACTCTAGAAACATTCAATGACTAGTTATTCAATATGCTAACTGCTGTTCATTTTGTGTCCATTTGTTCAATTTGGTCTCCTATTACCTTCAGTTGCTGAGCCCAACAAGACAAAGCTATTCAGAAAATTTCTTTCAAAAGATTCTAAAGCTTAGCTTTTCAAGTAATCCAAGAAGAATGACTTTCTCCAGTTTGGCCAGAAAGTGAGGCACTATTTACCACGGTCATCACTAATGGCTTCGTGCCACACCCAGGTGAACTTCGACTGGTAAAAAATCCTCAGATGTTGGCTGAAGCAGTCAAAGGAGATACTGGAAAGCCAGACTTGAGGAAGTTCTCTTAGCAAACACTAAACAGACATGGAGTTACAAATGGACACATAAAATGGGCAGCTGAACTAAGGGGTGGTGCTCACTGCGGAAGTCTTATGTTTCAGGTGAGAAAAATTTAAAAGCAACAGTCTAGCCTCCTTAAAACTGATGAGAAAGAAACACAGCAGACCAATGTTAAGGACAGAGGACATTTGGGGAACATTAAACTGATGTAATTTTAGACTAGCAGACTAATTGGGATCTTGGGGGCCTGTTAATGGACATACTTGTCTTGCTTCTTGGTTAAGTGGAAACACTTGCAGCCCTTCTGTCTGCACACAGCCCTGAACCTGCACCCCCACCCGCTCTCTGGAGGCAATGGGTGGCAGGACAAAGAAAGGAGGCCTGGGGATGCAGCTCACAGTCCCCTGCCTCCTCCTGACCACAAGAGCTCACGGCCAAATCATCAGAACACCATGCCTTCTACAGAGTAAGCCAGGAGAACAGAGGTTTTCCAGACTACATTTTATAATGTCGGAAATGTGACTTCCTGACCTGGGACCTAAGAACGCGTTCTAGTAACTGGAGACGATGTTTTTTGTTTCTTTTTTTCAAGACAGGGTTTCTCTGTGCAGCAGCCCTAGTGTCCTGGGTTTCACTTTGTAGACCAGGCTGGCCTCGAACTCACAGAGAATCGCCTGCCTCGGCTGATGCTGAGATTAAAGGCAAGCACCACCGACTGGCTAGATGATATTTTAAAGACACTAGGCACACTTTCCTTCTCTCAACCCCAAGAAGTACTTTTGTGACCTTTTCTATAATAATGGTGAAACAGTAGTATCTTAAAAAGGTATGTAGAAATGAAATTTAAGAATACCCCCTCTTTTTATGTTCAACTAAATGCAAAAAAAGGGCTTTTCTGGTGAAAATGATAAAGCCTTTACATGTGGATTAGTAAATCCGCAATAAACCTAGCTCACAGAAACTTGGTGTGAGAATTTTTTCAGACCTGAAGGTACCTCTAAGTAGGAAAAATAAACAAACATCACCACCCCCTGCCGAGATGGGGTTTCTTTGTGTAAGTCCTAGCTGTCCTGGAACTAGCTCTGTAGAGCAGGCTGGCCTTGAACTCACAGAGATCTGCCTGCCTCTGCCTCCCAGGTGCTGGGATTAAAGGCGTGCACCACCATTGCCCGTATATTTTTTTTGTAGGAATACAGTCCCCATCATTTATTTAAATTGAACCAAATAAAAGATGCAACACGTACCGTTATCATTTCTCCAGTCCCCTATTATGCTCTGAACGCCCCCTCTCAACCCCGGTTGAAATTTCATCAGTGTTAGACAGTGTAAGATGTGGGGCTGTTCGGAGGTGACGAGGCTGTGACAGCTCTGTACTTATTAATGGGCAAATGTGACCGTGGGAGTCTCCTCCAGTCTCCTGTGCCTGCTCCTTGCTCTTCCAGATGATGCATCAGGAAGTCCCTGCCAGACGCCCAGCCTTGTTTGGGCTTCCCAGACATTCTCTCTGCATCACCAGGCTGGAGCGCTCTGCTCCGGCAGCAGAGTGGACTGAAACATTTGCTCCCTTAAGTTCTAACACATCAAGGGGACCATGCCTTGGCCTCCACGAGCTCAGCATCCTCTGTAACCGCACCAAATCTACCAGACTCTCAAGGGTTCCACTCAAGGTCTTCTGCATCACCAAAATGCTTTGGGTTGAGAATTGGTGTGATAAATAAATCTCTTTTAAGGTGCCACAGTGGCCACTTAGGAATGAGGCAGAGGTGGAAAATCATGGGCTCTACACCCGGCTGAGTCACCCGTTCTCATAGGCTCCTCCTTGGTGCTTTTGTCCCTGAGAGGATCCCTCTTAACATCCATGCCAGCCCAGAGGTTGGCTAGGCTGACGGGACAATGGCAGTCTGCAGCAGCAGCCAGGACCCAGGATGATGCCACAGGAGAGTTCCAGTGGCAGATGGGACGGAGAGATTCACGTTCCCATCATTGCAGACAAAGGACTCTCCACACAGATCTGACCACACCCGGCTTTAGGGAAGTTGGTCAGAAGCCTGTCGTCTTTAAGGTTGCGCTGCTAGAGGAGCACTGGAGCCAGCAGTTGCTTCTTAGAGCTAACACATGGTCCACTGGATCCTGAGGCCCAGGCAGACATCCCGTTTCTAATCTGATTACTGTGACAGTGACCACAATAGGACTCTGGAACAAACTGAAAGCGATGCTCAGCAAACCGCATTTGGGGCTGAGAAGCTGGTATTTACTAAGCAGAGGGGCCCCGGGGTGTCGTAACTGATGGCAAAGACAGAATCTGTTAAACTGAGGTCTCCTGCCAGAGGCCCCAACACTGCCTCCTTCCCCACACAGTTCACCCTCTTCTTAGGAACAGTGCTAGGACCTCAGAAACGCTCTTCAGCTTCACCGCATCTCCATGAAACCATCACGCGGCTGTGGGCAAACTTCTTGGCTGGACAAAGCCTCCCCCACTTTTATTATTATAGGGTCGGTCACCTTGAGGGTCTCCCTGCTGTCAGTCAGAGAAGCTGTGATCTATCTTCACTGCCACTTGGGCCTAAGGAAAGCACCAGGTTAGGAGGAACTGCAGCTTCCTGTAGACAGCAAGGCCATGGCCTGGTGTGGTCAGACTCTGATGCAGAAGGTTCCATCCTAGCCCTCTGCAAGCTTTTCAGGCTGGGGCTAGAAACTCTAAATAGGAGGCTGGGTAGCTGCTCAGTGGGAGGGCCTCCTGGGCTGAGACCGGAATAGAACTGAGCTCTGAAGTTCTATCCCCATTCCTGGCGGGGAGAGCAGGAGGCTAGTGGGCCAAAGCAATCTTTGCTTTCCCTATGTGGGACCCACAATACCACCCCCACCCATCCCACCTTCGTTCTCCTCCAGCTTGCGGAGGTGGCGCAGGACCGGCTGCAGGTTCATGTAGAGGCGGTGGCTATTGCTCAGCAGCTGCAGGAGATGCCGGGAGCGTGTGGGACACCCCGTGTAATAGACCAGCTTCCTGGCCGACGGAAGGCCGTCGGGCAAGATCTCAAACTTCTTGCCCTGTGGAGAAAACACGCAAATCAAATTATGGTAGAAAACTCCCCCAACAAAGTCCCCTAAGCTATTTATTTATTTATTTATTTATTTATTTAAGATAGTTTGTTTATTTTTATTTTATGTGTATTGGTGCTTTGTCTGCATGAATGCCAGGTGGAGAGAAACTGAGTCTCTTGTTAAACACATGTAGGCAGGACTGGGAGACCTGGGAAATGGATTCCTGGTGTCCATGCCAATTGATAAACCTCTTGGGGAGGGAAACGAGGCTGAGAAACCTGCCACCTTCAACAAGACCCTAGGTAAGGGTGATGTGGTGGGAGTTTCAGGGGTCACGGTCAGAGAACCCTAAAGAGACTTAAAAAGGGCCAGACCATGAGAGCACAGTGAGGCAGGGGCAGAGCAAATTCTACTTAGCGTGAGTGAGGCCAGAGAAGTCGGTGCTCAAGGAATTAAGGCAATGCAGAGTCAGGCCTGACTGGCAGGGCTGCGCGGGCCAGTGTTCCGCTCCAACAGGTAAGATGGCCTCTGTCTGCACAACCTTCTGGTTGGCAGAGAGGAATGCGTGGCCACACATCTTTTACAGCGTTTCCTGGTCTACTTTTCTCGATTGCTCCAGAACTCAGGAGGATTATGGGTACTTGTGACTGCCATATAGACACACATAATGATAATTCTTGTAATACTTGGAATGCTACCACACAGTGAACATGGCTGGTAGAGAGGGACACCGTGAAGAGTCGACTTTGTTCTCACAGACCCTATGTCAGTCCTTACTGCTACCCCCATTGCTTATGGCGGACCACTGGGAACGGCGAAGGTTAAGTGGTCTGGCATTCATGGAAACACCTTTGTTGATTTCACGTTGCATTCTGGACTTCCTAGGCCAATAGTCTACACGCTGAGCCATTTACTCCACGTGCCGACAACTCCTCTACTGTGGGGTTTGAAATACAATTCCATGTGGTGGACTAACTTCTATTTTCTCCTTTACTTCCTTGCTGCAGCCCAAGTTACTCACGGTGGTGTGGCAGGAACTGGACTCGCAGATGAAAATCTTTGGTTCTAATTTGCTTCTGATATAAGTAACTCTGGTTTCAAGAATACTTAAGAAAGCAAATTGCTCTCAGCTTTTTTACTTTTGGAAAACCGCTTAAACAGTTATTTTGTGTATGTTGTGAGGGGCACTAGCCACTGAGTGTTTCTGGGGCCGGCGAGAGGACAGCCTGTGTCAGGCCCTCTCCATCCACCTGGTGGGTCCAAGGGAGTCTACTCAGGTTGTTAAATCTGGCTGTGAGCCCTCCATGCGGAGTCATTTCACCCAGTTTAAATTTCACCCATTTAGCTTAGATTAAAAAGAAAACAAAACAACCAACCATCCCTGACCCCATTTAAAAAAAAAAAAACCTGACGACTTTTGCTCTTGGACACAATATTTTTCAAAATGAAACACTCAGATTCTCAAAAACAACCATTCTTCTTTTTCTCCTTTCCACCGCTTTTTCTTAGTTACTTTATACTTACCACAAATACCAACTTCCCGACATTCGTCCAGGGGAAATCGTACAGCAACTGTTTCTCTTCTTCTAGATTCTGTGGGCAAAGAATGTCAGCTCACAAGGAGTTAAGGGGAAACAACAGATATCCTAAAGCTGCTGACTCATTTCATAGTAAACAAGGATTCAGTAATTAAGATCTGAAAGTCCTCAACCCTTTGTGGAGAAAGGCAGACAGTAATTAAAAAGATCGGCTCCTGTGGACTGAGTCACTGGTCCTTGGCAATTTCCCCTTTGGTCTAACCCCTGAATCTAAATAGGAAGTCCAAAAGACTCAGAGACTGGGCAACCAATGAGACTTCCAGATACTTTCCTGGATCAAAGATAAGACATCTTTCTATCTTCCTCAAAGAGAGCTACTTCTTCCCCTGTAAAGCTAAAGCTCCCACCAGCGGAGGGAGACGGTTCCCACCCACTCATGGGACATCGTGTATCAGAAAACTGTAAAAGACACGGAATCATCGGGTAGGAGTTTTCTATGCTAGGGTCCATGAGACCCGAGGAGCAAAGTTTGGGTAGTGAGGCCCTGGAGTGCAGAGACTGGGCCCGTCTTGCGCCCTGCATTTTCTGTTAAGGGGGACGACTACTGTCAAGAGGGGTGGGCCGCTCTATCCACGACTTCCACCACCCACCTCATTCCGACAAAGGAGATGAGGGCTGAGCCTGGCAGGCTGGCACAAGCATTCCCTGTAGTAAGACCACCACCATTTGATACTCCTCCCCCTCCCCCTGACAAACCTGAAAAATCTGTATTCCCCGCATGGTCAATCCCAGGGCCAGTGAAGCTTCAACTTCCCTTTTATCCTGGGGGAACAAAATTTTATGAAAAACTGTTTTTCCTTGTATAATAAACAACTGAGTAAATGAAGAAACAAAAAGATACTTTTCAGAATTAGGTTTTTTGTTTTCTTAAAATAAATGCTCAAATCGTTCACAACCTTGGTTGCCTGCAAGACTTAAAATCTTGAGTATTTATTAAACCAATTATTCTCTTTATTTCCGACTCCTTAGGTTTCCAGGTCTTAGTGTTCAGCACTGTACACACAACATCCACTTCTGAGACTAAATACTCTGTCACCAAGAGCTCGGACAGCAAGGCATTTCCTGCTGCCTCCCCACTTTTGATGACTGTCTCCTTCCTCTCTGTGCTCACTCACTGTTGGACTACACTACTGATGCAGGGGTCTAGCTATAGTATAAGATGATTCCACAGGTTTACAGGTTTCAAATCGGGTAACTCTCCCAGCTCCCTAGCCCTGAAGCCAAAAGGAGAGACAAGTGACCAAACATGGCTCACCCACAGAAGATTTATATTGTTCATCTGCAGATACGTGCCGATGCACACTCTACTATTATGTGTGTATGTATAGAATGTAAAACTGAAGCCATTTTAACTGTAAGAAAAACAATACTACAATTATAAAATGTGCTCAGATTGGCAAAGCTTTAATGTAATGAGTAAGCCATGAAGCTTTAAAAGTTACTAATATTTTCTTTACAAGTTATCTCAAAAACAATAAATGAATATTATCAAATCTTCAAGTTTAAAAATATTTTTAGATTTATTTTACATGCATGAGTATTTTGTCCATGTGTGCGTATGTGCTGTGGGCTGGCAGAAGCTGAAAGAGGATGTTGGATGCCCTGGAACTGACGTTATGAATGCTTGTGAGCCACTCTGTGGGTGGTGGGCATCTAATCCAGGTCCTCTGAAAGAGCAGCAAGTACCCCAAACAACTAAGCCATCTCTTCAGCCCCTAGATCTTTATTAAGCTTAAGGCCAGTTTTCTCAGGAACACAGGAAGAAATATTAGAAATGATGTTCTTGCCTGAAATAGAGAGAAAAAACTGACCTGTTACTAGGTTGGATTACTTCTTCCCAGTTAATCAATTTTTATGTCAAGAAAGGCACCTGCAGGGTCAGGCTCAACAGGGCCTGCTCCATGAGCACACAACCTCAGGTCGGTTTCTCTCCCCAGGCTGTGCCTGTGCTTCTGAAATAAGATTGGGTCCAAAGCAATACTGCGTGCGTGCCTGAGAAGTGCATGGGGAAAACAGGCACCAGACGGTTTCCTTAGGAATGCTCCCCATTCAGCCTTCTCCCTTCTATAAGTGACCCCTGATGAAGCAGATTTAATGGCTGCCATTTGAACTTTCCAGATGGGAGGTGTCTATCAGGTAGTAGTATATCCTTCACCCTCTTCAGTTACAGCTCTGGTGAGTCTCTTTTTAAAGCAGGCAAGGCATTTTCTACACAACGTAGAACCATATACTAAGCAAATTGCCCCCATGCACCCTCAAAAGATTAAGTTGTATATATCAATTTTACTGAAAGACTAATTTCTTATCAAGCTTCTTTAAACTAGCAAATTTCCCCAGCAAATAAGACAAAAGCAATGGTCAATTTCTAAACACTTGCTAATGTCATAGGTGTGCCACCTTGCTATTTCAAGCCCGTTACTGCATGGCCTTCATAGGCCATAGAGTCATCCTTACTCAACAGATGGCCTATGGCCAGTACAGCTGCCCCGGATCCCCAGGGCCTCTACCTGATACCTCATTCCAAGACCACAGTCTGTCCAACATATCATTTGAATCTCTAATGCACTTCAAAATAGGAACAGATTGTCCCAAATGCCACTTACTGGAATTGTCTCCTGTAAAGTGGGGTGTCACAAAAATACCTCTTAGGAAAAGCGAGTCAGTCCTTTAGGAACTTAGACAGATCGTAGGGAACTAACTCTATGGGCCTCTCTAGGATGGTGAGGTGTCAACTCTGAGAGCCAGAGCAAAGGAGGGAGAAATGTGCTGAGGTTTGCAAGCAGCTGGGAAGACTACCCAGCAATACGACCAAACACCCTCCTCCGTGTGCGTGCGCACACACAATGCTTCAGTTATACTGATCTCATCACAAAGGATGTGGTAGGGACAGCAAATACATCAACGAAATAGCTCGCTGAACATCATGCTTGACATGTGACAGACACTGTTTTAAGCATGGCTCCCTCATCAATTCTTTTAGGCTGCAGTCCTAAGGGGTAGGTATGTTCTAGTGATCCTTTAAGCCATGGGACATCTGCAGCACAGAGATGTTAAATGCTTGCCTAGGGTCACACAGTAAAGAGCCAAACTGTGTTCAACCTCGCAGTTAAGACCTACTGACCATATTTTAACAACTTCATCCCACTGGGCTTATAAAAACACCTTGAGTACATAGGAGAATCCAGTTCTAATCAAAGTAGCACTTGTAAGGATAGGGAAGATGGGGGGGGGCAGGGAGAGAACGCTGAAGGTGCTGAAGCTGGCAGAGCACTCCTCCCTCAATGCTCTGTGACTGTGTGGTCCATATCAGGACAGAAAACCAGGGCTAGGGATACACGGGCTGCAAAGGAGACTAAGGCACCCGAGTGTGGCAGTGCTTGACTTACACACACTGCCACCGAGGAGCCCGGCTGAATCCACAGTCTGCCGCTTGGTTTTGCAGCCTTAGTGAATTATTTAACTTCCTTAAGCCTCAAGTTTCCTGGCCTATAAAATGAGCACACACTTCTTGCAGAGTGGTGGGGGACTGAACTAAACAATGAGGAATACAGGGCTCTGTCTGCACTGGCTGCTGTGGGGACATTCCTGCAATTAAAGGACCTCAACGGAGATGAATGAAGGCTAAATAATACCCACCAAGTGGGTTGCAAGGGTTACTCTTCAAAGCAGAAAGAGAACTACGGAATAGGGGCTGCAGAGATGGCTCAGTGGTTAAGAACATTGACTCCTCTTTTGGAGCCTTGGGTTCAATTCCCAACTGTAACGGTCTGTCCCGTCCCTTTAAGAGACAGCCCCCCCCTACCCCCAATCCTCAGAGGCAAGCAGATCTTCCAGCCTGAGCTCCTTCCTTTTCCATCAGTTTCTCTTCTCCTCTCCTCTCTCTCTCCCTCCCCCTCCTCTCCTCTTTCTCATTTTCCCTTTCCCCTCCATAACCCACTAAATAAATACCCACTTTCTCTGCATGGTGTGCCTATCCGTCTGTCTCTCACCCACCATGCAGCTCCCTGCCTGGGACCCACTGCTCCTCATGGACTACTGCCCACTGTTACCCCTCGGGGAATGGGGCTGTTTTATTTTTACCATTACACCAACACCCACGTGGCAGCTCACAACTTCTGGACCCAACACCCTCCTACAGACTTACATGCCAGCTAAACACCAATGCACATAAAATAATAATAAATAATGTAAACAAAGGGCATTAAAAACAACTACAGAACAAGCACTGAAGAGGCAGATTCACGATCTACAGCCATCTGTTACTGCACTGTTAGAAACATTTAAGGAATCCTCCATCTTCCTTCCAGGCTGGATCAAGATGGCCTCTGGCCTGACCTGTGGAAGCCAAGGGCAAGCCAAGAGAAGCTCTTTCTACCACTGTGCAGTGCTCAGGTGAGTTCATCCCAGGGGCGGGGCCTTAGACTTTCCTACCTTGTACAGCCTGTAGTAATGGATGGCAACATCGTCCAGTCGGACGGCCTCTTTGATGTATTTCAGATGCGCCTCTGAGGCTGTCAGTGCAAACTGGTCTTTGTGCATGTTCGGAATGTGCTTCAGGATGTACTCCTTTCCCCTCTTGGAAACAACCTGTTGGAACACCGGCCCCCACAAATGACAAAAGGATGAGAAACTAAAACAGGCCACATAAACTGGCTGATTTCCACTAGAAAACTCTAATTTTATCCCCTTTCCACTGTCTTGTTACGCTGCTGGGTGGAACTGGCTAACATTATAAGCTACAAGTACATTTGGTAGAAGAAAAATCCCAATGGGAAAAACAATTTCTCCTTGTTTTAACAATTACCAAAGCGGGGAAAAAAATCCCACACAATCTGGTGTAACTTCATACACTTCATGGATTATATTCCCAAAATGGTGCGTACCATAAAAAACGCCTATGTCAGAACATCTGCAGGCTCTGGCTCCCGCTCACTCCCATGGTCTCTCTCTCTCTCTCTCTCTCTCTCTCTCTCTCTCTCTCTCTCTCTCTCTCTCTCTCACACACACACACACACACGGAACACGAGACTGTAAACGTGAGTCTGGGGAAGGTAAAGGAGCAGGCAGGATTCTTTGGAACACTTCTGGTTTTCACACAAGAGGCCGGAACTCTACTTGAAAATGTGTGAGGAAACTGTTTCAACTCAATGTTCACTGTGATTTGTTGAGGCTCAGATTCCGATGGTGTTAAAGGCACACAGGACCCAGCAGCTGCAGGCCAATAGATGCCGAGAATGCCCTGATTTCACACGGGTCAGAAAATACGAAAAGGTGGTGGCAATGTGAGCAAAAGGCAGGGCTTCAAACAGGAGTGAAAATACTTCTGAGTTTCTAGCTTTAACGTGGCTTTTCAGGTATGGTATTTGCTTCTCACTTTGAATATCTCATAAAGAATTTTATATGGCACACCTTTAACCCCAGCACTCGGGAGGCAGAGACAGGTGGATCTGAGGACAGCCTGGGCTACACAGAGAAACCCTGTCTCAAAACAACAACAAATTATACATGATAGGGCCATTATCAAGTTTTGCTGGAGTCACAGTCTTTCCTCTCTGGCTCCTTCTGTGTGAAGATCGCCTGTGACCAAGCTTGTCTCTGCCAGGTCCCAAACACATGAAGACACTATTTGAATATTTGTGGATGATCCGGATGTCCTCGAGGAGAGGAACGCTGGTGTCCTGGCCACTGAGGCTATGGCACACCATCTGGAAACATGGACTCAAGTGACCAAGCTCGGGTATCTGATGACAGCAGCGACTGCAAACCCTGCCACCAACAGCAAGAGGTGCCGCATCTCACACTTTCTCTCCGATAACCAAACACTGAATGTCAATTGAAAACAGACCCGGCTATAGTCATCCTAGTCCCTTAAAATATCTGAAGAAGTACTACAGTTGTTGGGACAAGCAGTGAACAGGTTATCTGGGGACCAGCAGGAACGCGAGGCACACTACTGGACACCCCAGCAGGAACACCCGCCCCGCAGGAACCGATTTCCAAGGGTCAGGAGTCAGGCGGCTGACACAAGGGGAGTGGCTTCACACGCTAAAGGAACTAGAAGAGAGGCCACTGCTGGGTGTGGTGCTGCGTAGACAGGTTTTTAACGCCAGCACTCAGGAGGAAGAGGCAGGAGGATTTCAGTGAGTGCCAAACCAGCTTGGTTTACATGGAGAGGTCCAGGAAAGCCAGGTCACACAGTGAAAGCCTGTCACAAAACACAAAACCACCAGCCAGTCAGTCAACTAAACACACACACACACACACACACACACACACACAACACACACACAAAAAGAGGAGAGGCCCAAGGTGTGAAACATCACAGTAATGGTGCAGACATTCAGGTAAGCCACTGGCTGGGTGATGCCAGGCAGACATTCAGGTAAGCCACTGGCTGTGTGATGCCAGGCAGACATTCAGGTAAGTCACTGGCTGGGTGATGCCAGGCAGACATTCAGGTAAGCCACTGGCTGTGTGATGCCAGGCAGACATTCAGGTAAGCCACTGGCTGGGTGATGCCAGGCAGACATTCAGGTAAGCCACTGGCTGGGTGATGCCAGGCAGACATTCAGGTAAGCCACTGGCTGGGTGACACTAGAACACATAGTTTAAGGTGCAGAACAAGCAGCTAAGAAGAGCTGGAGGGGGCAGTGGGAGCCAGACATTTGTGAGCCGGGACTTCCCACCACAGGGAATTGGGGAGTTGCTGCAGGCTGGATTCTCTCAGGTGCAAGCTGGGAAACATGGAAGCAAGGTTAGTGCCAGCCCGTGTGCTGGAGGGACCCCTGAAGGGAGATGCAATGGACATGGACGGGAAATAACAGTAACAAGAAGATTCGGGACTAAACAGGGTGGCAGGTGATGGAGTGGCCATGTCAGAGGATGCTGCTGTTGCTGGGTGGGACACGGTGGAAGGAAGCCGAGCACCAAGCAGAGTCCATGTGATGCCAGCCAGGTTCGGGGCAACTGGGCCAATGGCAACGTCCAGCACTCTATACCAGGAATATGGAGGTCGGCTACTTCTGTGGAGTTGGTGGAAAGGAGCATGATCCGGGGTGCTCTGAGTCTGCGGTACTTAGGACTGCACAGCTATGTAACAGCACTGTGTAAACATATTTAGGGGTCACCTGCATATTGTGACGGTAGTCATGAAAAGCAGTGATCAGGATGAAATCTCCCTGGTGTAAATGGCCAAGTGCCACGTGCAGTAGAAAAACTCAGCAGAGAGAAAAGTGTCTGCTAAATCAGGCAATGTGCATGGCTGAGCGGAAGCAGGCAGGCAGAGATGGACCAAGGCATGCACACGGGAAGGAAGAAGCTGAAAAAAATCAAAAACACTTGGCCTATCTTTCGCTTTTTCAGGCTTTCCCGAGACAGGAAGCAAGCCAGGTGGCTCTGCTTTGTCTACTACAGGTGACCCACTGTTCTGTGAACACTATCTACTGCAGGAAAGTGAGCCTGAGCCAGAGCGGAGGACTCGGAAGAGAGAGCCAGGGTGGCCTGCGGGAAGAATGGCAACCCAACAGGCTAGGGAGCCTGTTGACCTACATCTACCTTCTCACCGACAGAAGCGGGTGGCTCCTCACCTGGCAGGGAAGGACACAGAGGGCAGAGCCAAAAGTTGATTTAGATTTCTTTTCTCAGACCATTAAAACTGTGAATGACCTCATCTCTTGAGAAGCCACCATTTTTTCCTCAAAGGGAGAAAATTCATGTCAGCAGGAGGATCGTGAATGCCACCGCCACGCACATCCAACCGGGGGCTGTGGACACTTGCGGTCTCCTGCATCTAGACTGGCCGGTGAGCCTCCTCAGCTATGAGCAGACTGGGAAAGACCTGCAGTGTACCAAGCTCCTGTACTTGGGCATTGAGCAGTTTACTGTCCCCAGAACCCGCAGGTTCATCTCTTAAAGAAGGTGGTGCACCTGAATGTGTGGACGGTGAATCCAGACAGTACCTACCCATGCCGGGAAGTAAGCCTCCGGCTCAAAGTACTTTTCACGGTGCTTATTCCTTTTGAAGTTCCCGAGATCAGCCTGCAGCGCGAAGGCCGCCAGCAGGAAGTAGGCCTCCTCTCGGAGCACGCACTGCGAGTGCAGGACTTGTTTCCTCAGGTGCCAGTAGTAATAATATCGTGCAACTCGGTCACTAGAACACAGGAAAACAGCCGTTGTGTTCTGGGGGAATGGCACAAACATGTCAACAGAACCAAAATCTCACTCTGCATCTGCTGGCAGACGTACCCACGTAACCAAGGGCGGAAGGCCCAAGCTGGGTCCAGATCACCACCTCAGGAGGCTGCAGGAGTCAGATGCCAAAACACACTCTAAGGCCCACAGCCTTTGATTTGTTCAAAGAAAGGGAAGTCTGAGGAACTCCACTCCAGTAAGGCAAGTACATCCCAGAACACAGTGGCCGTGCTGGAAGCTGGGCACTGGCAGTCTGCTTAATGTCTATTCTTCCCCTGCGCACCAACGCTGTGCACACCACTCAATGGGAACAAGCCTGACTGATGCTCTTTGGATTGCTCCAAATGCTCTACAGCTCTTTAAAATGCTTGTTGGCGAACACCACACACTAGTGGTCTGTTACTCTCCTGTGGCTGAGGAAGAACGGACCAGAGCTTCCCTTACACCTGCCCTGTGTTACAGGAAGAGGATGCTGTCTTACAGAGTGTTTTACCAGGCACGTCATGACAACCATGATGCTTCCCCCAAGAGGAAATACCAACAGCGCATGCTCTGTAATCCACTCCAGCCAGAAATAAACTCAGTCTCGGCTGGGACGAGTGGAAAGTGCTGGCCGTAGTGGTGGCAGGGGTGGGTGGGTCACAGGGCGTCCAGTCAACTCTGCAGATAGGATAGCTTTGCAGTTACGGAAAGTGATCACAGACACGCACGCCCTCAAGCGAGGTCGCTGGTCTCCCTACTTCAGACTGCTTTCCTGAGGTCACAGCTCATCAGCAGGTAACAGAAGCATAACGGTCTATTTTAACTAAGACCAAGGCTAAGAATAAAGAGCTTAGGAAGAAAGCACCTATGGCATTCCTTTCCCGCGGACAGGGCACCTTTTAGTGCTGCCTTTTATGACACTGACTACATGCTGTTGGTGGTGGGAACCCAGCCCGCCTCCATCTTCTAGTAAGGACAAACTAGGCTCATTCCTGTTGATGACTAAACCTCTATCTCTCAGAGACGGGGTGGGCTATGCCCCACCTGTATCCTTAACTACAAATGGTTCTGTGCTGCCTGCTCCAGGAATGGCGATCATGTCTTTGTTCTAAAAAGTTGTTTATAACCAACTTACTACCCTACCTTTGTTTCAAAAGGTTGTAGGGCCACCTATGACTGCCTGTTGTCATGACTACCTTGTTATGCCCACCTTGCAACCGTGTTATTGTGTTATTGTTTCAGGTGGCCGTCAGGACTAATTTGCTATGCTTACGTTCTGCTCCTGTAACCCCGCCTATTTTGCCTACAAATCCCCCATTTGGAAACCCCCTACCCTGAGCTATAGAAGCCTTGTCTTCTTCACATCCAATGCTGAGCCCTCAAACTCTGACTTAGGGAAGGCAGCCCGTGTAGACGGATAAAAAAGCTTGCTTTAACTAATTTGGTCAGGATGATTTGGGTCCGTGGTCTTTCTCCTCCCATCTTTGGGGTTAATAGTGGGGGTAGGGGCACACAGAAGTAAAGGGTTAACATTCATTAGCCCTGTGGGGTTTATTAGTGGCCAAGTAATATATTTTCCTTCCTTGCAGGGCATTCCATATAACTAGGTAAAGTGGGTGAGCACATCATACAACAGTCAAACTAGTGAGATTTTTAGCCTCTATAAATAGTCTGGGTATTAGTACTTCTTACTCTTCCTTTGCAGCTGATAATAATAGAAAAAAATTAAGTGCTAATTTTTCACATTACATTGGCCCAGCATCCTTCAAGGTAAAGGGAAACAAGTTCTTATTTCTGTGGTTTCTGTCGGCCAAATATGTGATCTCTTCACGTTCTCTAGCATTGAATCCCACACCAAAACATCATGGTATAGATCACACATATACCTCTGAGAAGAAGAACCCTGTTCCCTGCCCCTCAGAGTGTTCCCTCGAATTCCACAGGAAGCGCCTGGAGGTTCACTCTGAACTACCGGCTAAGAGTGCAAACAAGACCTCAAGTGAAAACCAAGCTGACCCCTAAAACTCAGTGGCTTGAGAGTTTGTGGCCCTGTCCCGCCTGGAAAAGAATGTAATTGCCAGGCGGTGGTGGCACTCAGGAGGCAGAGGCAGGTGGATCTCTGTGAGTTTGAGGCCAGCCTGGTCTACATAGTGAGTTCTAGGACAGCCAGGGCTATACAGAAAAACCATATCTCAAAACCCCCAAACAAACAAACAAACAAACGGAATAGACTCATATTTAATGAGTCTCTTTTTACAACAGTGACAGTTCCGTCTTGGGGACTGTGAGTGGAAATGTGAGCCAGTGACATTAACATCGTCACCTTCAGTCTATGATTTATTTAGCCCACAAACACTTGTTCGGCAACAAATGTACCCTGTGTTCAGGCCCCGAGAATACACGAATGTGCAAAGACAGCAAGCGAACAGACGAACGAACGGACTGCTGCTGTTGTAGACTTTACATTCCGGCGGGAGAAGAAAGCAAAGAACACCATGATGCGTGTGTGAGGAAAACGTGCTGCGGAGGAGACCAAGGCCCGGGCTCATGAGTGCTTCGTCTTCATACCTGATCAGCTTTCCATTCTCCACGTAGTACTGCACCCGGAAATGGATGATCATGGGAGGCCCGAACTGGTCGATGCCCTAAGACGGAGACACGGGCAGTGAGCTGTGTGTAGCTATTGCCTCGAAGGCAATCACACTGGTATCACTGGCAAAGCCCACTCCCCCACACAGAGAGGTTTTATACGCTTGGAATGTGGAGCTTGGAGTAGGCACTGTTGTCCCATGCAGACACCAGGTCCACGTCCAACCAGAAAGTTACAAGGCGAAACGGGGCGCCCTCCCTCTTTGGGTTCTCATCCGTGGTGATGCCAATGGGAACATAAGGGAAGATAAAAATAAACGCCATGGAAATTTCTAGCTGAGATCCGGCTTCTGGCCCAGCTCTGTCCCCTGTGGTGACCATTTGCTCCCTATTACAAGTGCTCTCTTGTTCCCTCAACATTCCACACACCACATTCTAATATGCTGCTTGTTTACTTAAACGTTGGAGTGTGTTTTACTCTGTGGCTGGCTTTGAAGTCCGCCTTCCAGTGCAGCCCAAGAATCCTCCACTGCTACGGGAGAATCTGGATTAGAAATGTGATTTCATTCCTGACTCACCAGGGTGATGGGGAAACCACACAGCTCCCCCTGTGCCCGCTCCCTCGCTCAAATGGAACTGATGTTTACTACATAAAGACGCCAGCACACTAAAACAACAAAGGCCCGAATGCAAGAACTCTAAGACAGCAAATTTAAAATTACTAAAGACTCTGGCAAGTTTTGACAACACTGTCAAAGAGAAAAGCAAATACTGTCTCATGCTTTTCACCCCAGACATTACCCCAAAATTACCGAGACATTACCACCTATTGGTTTACGCTGTCAGCTATTCACACCCGAGCCACAAGACATCCCCGCACCTAGACTCCCTTTCCTTTCCTCATTCCCCACTGGAGAAACTGCTGCTGAAGACCTTTTCCTATCGTGACAGCTAAAATAAACAGCTTTAAAGAATAAAAAGAATTTTGCGCATAAATGTAATCTCACCCAAGTGACTTCGTATTGTCGTACCTTGCTGGCCTCTTTTTTCCATTCTTTTGGACAATACTTATAAAGTTTTTGTGACAACTCCATATATACATGTTCATTATCTGCACATTAAAAAAGAAAAAAAGACAAGATGCTAAAGAGAAAAAAATCTGTTTCAAAGAAAAAATATGTAAAATGACAGTTCAAAAATACAGCCTCATGATCTACGAATAGAATGTCAACCAGGAAGACTCAAGACACAAAAAACCCAAGGTGTATAGCTAGACATTAATGCGGTTATGAATTCTCTTGCTTCTGCAACAGAGAACTCAAGATTCTACAGCATGCAATGCTTAGAACTGTGGCTTCTAAGGCTCCCTGTGCTTAGCTTCCAGAATCTGTAGACAACATCTAGCTCCCACTCCCGTGGACACACATCTTAGAAAATACACTTTGGTTCGGTGTACAGGAAACTCTTCTCACAGATGCAAAACACTGATCCAGCAGCAGCAGCAGCACCAGACCAACCTCTGTGAGACACTAAACGCTGATGGTGGCTCACTTCCAAGGGTGGGCATGACACCTGCTTTGAGAAGAGATGGCTTTAAAAACATCTATTCTCCGAGCTTGCCAGAATGACAAACCACTACTGGATCTGCCTTTGGGATCTATCCTATCAGAAAAGTTCTGCAAAAACCAAGAGTCAACACCAAACAATCCCTCAAGGGGGTGACTTGCTGTTAGAGTGAACAGAAATATGCCCACTGGAACTTGTGAGAGATGAGTGAGCCTAACAAACAAGCTGGAAGATGCCATTAGGACAGTAATGCTACTCTGGCTATAAATGGGCTCTTCAGTCCTCTTAACATGAAAGAAGGGATGAGATGTCCCAAAGAGGAAAAGGAGGTGCTGCTTAACCCAATTAGCAGGTCAGTGAGTGCTGCCGCCTTGCCTCTCGTTTTTTACTGATTGAACATGACTGATCTGTGTGTGGCTGGAGCCCCTGACAGAAGCAGCAAAATGATGACCCAAGTGAGACTGCTCAGAGTAGCTCATGCATATTTTCATTTTACATATTGTCGAAAATCATTTTTTAGACAATATATTCAGATCATGGTTTCCTCTCTCCCATTCCCTTCCACATCCTTCCCACCTCCCCTCTCAGCCAACTCCATGCCTTCTCTCTTTAGAAAACAAACAGGCAAATAAAGCAAACCAAAACAAAGAAAAAAACACAAGAAACACAGACACAAAACCCATAAAAATATAAAATCAGAAACTGTAAGATACAAACAAAAGACAAGTTAAGATTTAAAAAAAAAAAAAGGCCCAAACAAAGCACTAGGAGGCAAAATGTCTACAAAAATACCATTGAGTCCATTTTGTGCACTGGGTTTCTCTTGTGCTGGCCATCTGCTGCCAGGAATGGGGCCTGCCCTTGAGTGTGGTTTGTATCCCCAGTGAGACTCCACAGGACAAACTAATTTCTCTTCTGTGAGTGGTTGTTAATTAGAGATGGCTTCTTGGTTAGGCATGGGAACCACTTCCCCCTCTTGGGGCTGAGACTCCATTTGGCTTAGATTTATTTGCACAAGCCCTGTGTATGCTGCCATATTCTCTGAGTTCATGAGCATGTGCATATTTTAAAATTACCTTTATGTGTCTATCACTTGCCAATGTGACCAGCTCTGTCTGGCTTAAGAACTCTGGGTATCTGAACACAGGGAAACTGGTATCCAATGAGAGCAGATCGGTGTCCCCTCCCTATTACCTGCTCTAGTATCTGTGCCTCTGCAGCATCCTTTATGGAACAATCCTAAATGTCTGAGCAAATGACCCAGGTTTCACACTGTCCAAGGGAAAGAAGAAGGGGTAGGAAGAATCTCACGGAACTAGATTATAATAAGGGTTAATATGAGCTCATGAATACCAAGGAACGCATGTGGAGAAATTTTTGCCAAAAGCTAACATTACCATTAAGGCATAAATAACTATTGTGTGTCTCATATACTGTATACTGAGATGGGCTCTTTATCATTTATCTGATATTCCCACCCAAATCATGCATAACCTGAATTAATTATGAAGAAACATGAACCAAATTCAAATTAAAAGACATTACACAAAGTAACTTGTCTCTTCTCTTAAAAGAAAAAGCAAAGCTGACAAGGAGGGGCGATGGAACAGCTGAAGAGCAGACCTGAGCCAGGCTATCATCGTCCCTGATAGTCCATTGTCCCTGGACTATGATGGCTATTTCCAGGCTCCTCGGCATCAGCGTGCCTACTTCCTGACAATGAAGTTCCCAGCACGGTTAAGTAAGAGATGTTGGAAAGATGGGAAACAGGTAGATCACAGATGGAGAAGACATGTGCTCTGGCGTTAACACCTGAGGACATCTCTATCGTCTTCTTACATTGCTGGAAGTTCGAAATTATTTTAAAATGAAAGTTGCAGAACTGGGATGACATTAGGATTCCTCATGCTCAGATGGCTTTCGAGAAGAGTGTTAGAATGGCTGGATTTGAAAATGCCAATGTCTGAATTACATTCTTTCCAACCATTCAGCTGACAAGGAGAATTTCAGCTGAGAATCTATAATGGTGCGAGTGGCTTGGGGCAGTGACGTCATCCTGCACACGGCAACCACAGGCCATACATCCGTGCAAAGCCATGGGATACAAACACCCAGAGTGAAACTGGGGGCAGATGAGGTGGGTTCACTGGTCACCACACCAGGGTTGGGGCTGACAGTGGGGAAGCTGTGCCTGCTGTGCCTGCATGTGCCTGGCTTTCTGGAACTCTCTAGACTTCCTGCTCAACTGGGCTGGGAATCCAAAACCACACCAATCAAACAAAACCTGTGAGACAAATTCTCAAGCACACTTCCAATTTCTATCTGATGTGAAACAACTTGACAATGAGGAAGCCTGTCTGCAGGTTCGCTGCTAGCCAGCGGTAGAGCCAGAATCCGAGCTGGGTCACCCGGCTGCTGTTCCGACGCTTTCACCACACTGCAAACTCTCTTCTACAGAGCATCTCAAATGCTCCCCTTGGAAACAGAAGGAAGCTAGGAACTGGTTTTCTTGGACCAACTTGTAGAACCACAGAGGTCAAGTCTGGCCACAGGTGCAAAAGGAAGAATTAGCCTTGAGCAGACCACAGGAAGAGCCGCTTGGAGTCTGCAAGGCATCTTACTGCTTCTAGACCAGCGGTTCTCAACCCACAGGCTGCGACCCCTTTGGGGGGGGGGGTCTAACATGGGGGGGCTGCCAAGACCATCAGAAAACACAGATACTTAACATTAAAATTCATATCAATAGCAAAATGACAGTTATGAAATAGCAACCAAGTAATTTTATGATTGGAGTCACCAAACATGAGGGACTGTATTAAAGGGTCACAGTACTAGGAAGGTTGAGAAGCGCTGTTTAGACCCTTCCTAGAAAGATGACGGAGGTCTGCACAGACAGTGATGGATGGAGCTTAGCCTTCCTGTTTTCATTGCATTGACCACTACAGAAGCAAAGCAGGGAGTCAATGGCTTTTGCAGGGCCCTCTGTAGTCTCCATTCCATGTTCCTAGACAGCTGAGCACAGTTCCCATTCAGAGGAAGGGAGCTGGCTTTATCTGTTGACCACAATACGTTCTCGAACTCGGCAGATGTGAATATTCACAGCACAGACCAGATTCTCAAGCTATCATAATCCTTTAGATTTAAACTGATTCAAGTAAAATATTATCCACATAAACATAGAAAGCATAATTAAATACAAGTAAATCTCCTTGAAAAAGATGAGCAGAGATGCTAAAAGACTCTGGAATTTAGAAAACGAACGCAGAGGAATTTCCAAATACAAACTGACACGGGACAGCTTTTATCAAACGGATGCAGGCGGTCCCAAGAGCCTAGAGCTAAGTAAGGCACATGAGACGGCAATGCGTTTATGAAATCAAATTTCTCATGTAATGGAGGAAGAAAATGACTGTGTTTCAAAGTCACACAGCCTGACCAGAAAAAGAGAAGAGCACAAAGAAAACCAGAAAATAAAATTCAATGAATCATCTGTTACACTGCTAACCAGGAATCTAAACAGAAGAAAGGCAGCCTTACTGAGCTCAAAATTTTTGTAATTTTACAAGCCATTATCACTTATAGTTATTATAGATTGTAATGATAACTGACAAAAACATCTACTTTCCTTCTAGCTACAGCTGGTCTGTGTACAAGAAAACTAAACAAAAATCAAACTTGGTTCACTAAAACAAAACAAAATAAGGAACAGATATATAAGCATCTAAGATTCTTAAAAATGAATCGTTATTAAGTTCAAAATGTAATAAATATAATAAAAATCCTGAATCATGTAAAAGGTACATCATGCTGATATTGGAAAATAAATACCAGACTAAGAATGAAGATTAGTTGATGGGTATCTGACAATCAGTTTACACAGCATGATGGCTTTAGGCTTTAAAATGTTATTTCCTTGGGGACGCTTGGCTGAACAGAATGAATTGAGACTTACTTTGTATAACACTGAGACCAAAGAGGTGACAATCCTTTAACCTGAGCAGGTCACACACCTGGACCAGCAACTCGTGACAGAGAATTTTAACCTGTAGGAGGGAAGAGAAAAGACACTTGAGACAATCAGCCGCTTTCCAACAGGACCTGCTCACACCAGCACCGCTGGCTTATCACTGCCGCCTGTGGCTGTGTGTCAGCCGTTGTCACAGATCACTTTTTACAGCGCTAACAGAGCAACCAGCACAATCTTTCACAGGACTCATAAACCTTAGGACACACGGATCAAGTTCTCAGATCTGTAGGGAAAATGGGACCTTCAGAGGGTCCCTTAGAAGAGCTCGCTCCACTACAGGCATTTATTTGGCAAGTATATTCTCTCTCTCTCTCAACATATTTTCTTACTTTCATGGATATGCTTTTACATAGTATTCAATGTTTTGGTATATGTATACCCTACAGAATGGATTATCCCAATACATTGCTTCACATACCTATTTTTTTTTTTTTGGTGTGTATTTAAGATCTACTCTCAGTCAGCGCAAGACTACTTACAATTGTCATTCTACATAGGTTTCCTGAACTAATTCATCCTGCAGCTGAAACGCTGGATCCTTTGACCAACACCTCCCCGCCTTGACTACTTCCGGCCCTGGTACCTACAGTAACTGCCTTACACTCTGTGTCTATGAGATAGCCTTTTCTGGATTCCACACAAATGAGACCATGCAGTCTGTGCCTGGCTTATGACATTTAGTATAATATTCTCCGGAATTAGCCATATTGTTGTAAACGACAAGCTCTCCCTCCTGGTGTGGCTTATTACTTCAGCCTGTGTGGATGGACTGCACTTGGTCTCTTCAGTCATCAGTGGGCACAGCTGACTGCCCTGCACAAGGCTAGGGACTGTCAGAGTGCAGGTGCATTTCCACCACGGTGACCTCATTTCCTCTGGATACCCAGGAATGGACCTCCGAGATCACAGACTCATGCTATATTTAACGTTTCGAGGAACCACATGCTAGTTGCCACAAGGGTCACGCTGCTTTACATTCTGATCACAGATGACACAGGCTCCTCTTCCCCACGTCCTCGGGACTCTGTCTGGTGGCAGTCATTTTAACAGCTGCAAGTTTCAATTTGTTTTCTTGATGCCGAGGCAGAGTTCCTTGGTGGACACCCATCAGCCATTTGTCTATCTTCCCACGAGAAACGTTACCGCGGGGCATCTTTGTTCAAGGAAGTTTTCTTCTTAAAGGTCTATGCAAAGTATTCACCTACTGCACAATGACAGCCTGCCAGATTTTATTTATTTTAATCAATCACTTTTATTACTTATTTTCCCTTTCTGAGTCTTAGCATAACTCAATCACACTACCATTCTGAGGATGAGCTATTACTAATTGAGAAGGCATCACTTGGGTGTGTGTGTGTCTGTATCCATGTATTTGTATTTGTGAAGTGTGTGTGTGTGTGTGGGGGGGGGCAACCTTGGGTGTCAGTCCTCGCCTTTCACCTTGTCTGAGGGTCTCTTTGCTAGTGGTCCTCTCTCTGTGTCTACTTCTCCACCTCCCATCTCCCTGCTTGAGCTGCTGAGTCAGGCTTTTCACTGGGTTCTGGGGACTCAAATCCAGGTCCTCGAGTTTGCGCAGCAAGCGCTTTTAACCCGGTGAGTCAGATCCCCAGCCCCCAGACACAGATTTGATGCTTTCAGCGCCGTGAGTGTCCAGAGTCAGGCTCACTGCACCCAGAGTCACCCAAGAGACGACCCAGCTCCATCTCTTCACCTCACAGAAGTAAAAAACGAAACTGTTCAGTCATGTAAGCGACTAGTGACAAAGGCAGGCCCTCACAACTTACATGTGTCAAAGGCTGCATACGGGTTGAAACGTGCAACACAACCTTGGTGATTCTGATCTACGTACGGTCATGATGACACCAATCATGTTTTTATACAGGACTAAAATTAAGAAAATGAAAATATGCAAAGTCCCACTGGAAAGGGCAGAAGACACTGAAGGCCACAGGGACCTGTTGGCTTCTCCAAGCCCCAGGGACTGAAGAAAGCTGTGGTGGCTTTAGGGACTTTTTGCCACTGTGACAAAATAGTTGACAAGCAGCTGAGGAGGAAAGGCGCATCCTGGGCAACCGAGGAAAGACGCACTGCGTTCTGGCTTACAAGGAGCTCCATTCCATTGCTGTGGGAGGGTGGGGGTATGGTGTGGTGGGTCACACGGCACCCAGTCAGCAGAGAAGGGAATGCTGTTACTCGGTCTGGGATCCCAGGGCATGGGTGGTCACCCACATTTAGGAAGTATCTTCCTGTATCTGGGAACCTGACCCAGAGACTCCCTCACAGCCATGCTGTGAAGTTTCTAGATCCTGTCATGGTGACAATAAAGATGAGCTGTCACAGGTAGTGTCCCTTTATATGCAGGATTCGATTCCCAGCGAGCTCCAGGGCATCTCCACTGTGGTCCCCTAGAGACCGCCCCCTCAGTTACCCCCATGGACACTCTCGCGTATAAACGTGCTATCCAGCAATATTGTAAACACTTATTTTATATGCATAGATGCTTGCCTGAATGGGTCTGTGTACCCATGAGTAGAGTGCCCTCCGAGGCCTGATGAGCTCTCCCCTGGGCCTTCTGGAGGAGCAGCCGGTGCATCTAGCTTCAGAGCTGTCTCTCCAGTCCCAGCACCCGGTGCAAGTTCACCTCACCACCGAGAAGACCCTAGGACTTGTGTCCTAGAGAAGTTCGATTTATTTCCGACACTCACTGTAAACACTGAATTTGTATTTCATGCTGTAACTATACTGCCGCAAAGAAGCCTGAACAGACCGGCAGTGAGGAGGAAAAAGGGCCACACTGACAGCTAACTTACACCGAGCTCCATAAACTCGAGGCATACTTAAAATGTCACACTGTTCTGGGGCACTTTTAACCCTTAGCTTGGCTGTTTAAACTTTGGTTGGCTTGGCTGGATATGGAGCAGCCAGGGTGAAATGGGACAAAGAAGCAGCCAAATTCCAAATTCCAAACCCAACATTTGTAAAATAAAGTATGTGGTGACTCTTGACTAAATAAGGCCCTGCCTCTCTTCCAGGCATCCCATCTAGTTAATACTGTCCCGCTACTTAAATCAAGTATCTGGAGCCTTCTGCTAAAGCGCTCTAACAATCATCAAGTAAGTACAGTGTGCTTGTTTAAAAACTATAATTAAATAAGGATGTGGCTTGAAAGGGTTACCTGCTGTGAAAGCAATCTCCAGGCTTGGGTGTGTGCAGAGCAGAGTCTTTATAAAGCCACATGGCTGACTGTGAAGTTTGGTAATTCTTCTCGTCTTCAGGGGCAATGGGAACTTTAGAAGCACTACGCTCTTGACAGCGTGGGCTTTACCTAAAAATACCCTCCATATGGAACTTTGAAGCGGGAGGGGGTTTGATCCTCGCTGTGCCAATGGTGTGTTACCATGCAAGGATATTTGAACTATTCTCTGGAAAGAAAGAATTGTTCGCTTTGCCGCAGGAAGGGAGGCATAAGCCACTGGCTCTGTGATTTCTGCCACCCTAAAAACTTTCTGCCTCTTATATTCACCATAATTTTATTGTTTAAGTTTCTATGTTTTATATTCATTTGATGATTAAGATGATTTAAAATAGCCCCTGTTAATACAATTCATGGATATTCAAAATGATTAAAACATTAAATTGATTCCACATGCAGAAAGCCAATATGAAGTCACCTATACCTGAGAGGGGAAAAACTCTCACTGCTGGGGATGGGCACTGATAAACATTTTTTTTTAACTACAATTAATTTGTTACATCCAACTATGTAAACATCAAAATCACCCTTCTCAGCTGTGGGTAAAGGGGTTCTGGGTACTCTGACCTGTTCTTCTAGCAGTGGGCAAGGCTCCAGGGTACCCCATCCTTCCTGAGGTCCCAGGGCTTGCTGGAGGGGAGCCTCGGCATGGCAGACGACCTATGTTCCCTGGAGGAAGGAATCTTCTGGGCCTGCACCATGTCCAGACTTTCTATTCTACTCTCAGTGGCAGAGCGCCCTAAAGAAATGAACGAACAGCACAAGGGACCAGACGAGGGCAACGCCACTCCATAACGACAACTCACTCCATAACGATGACTCCGAGGACAGACGCTAACGTGCTCTATATACAGAGTGTCTTTAAATCCTTGCCATGTTCCCACATGAGGCATACAACAGCCAGCCCCTCTTCATGTATGAGGAAAACAAACCAAATCATGAACAACAGACTAAGAATCGTGCCAAAGACTGCAAAGAAAGCCAGGGAGTAGACGGTTCAGACAAGGTCCCTGGTGTCAACAGCCTCAGGAAGTGTGCAGCGCAGGAGAGTGGGGCTGGGCCACAGGCTCTTCTGTCTGCTTAGGACTTCAGCCATCTGGTCCCTGCTGAGGAATTTTGCTAAATCAAAATTCTTGTGTCCTGCCCTAGACCTACATCAGTGTCTCCATGGGTGAAGCTCAAAGAGCTGAGCATTCATTCACCAAGCCCCTCCCCCAACAATCCTAGTGGACAGTCAAGTTTTAAAGCCACCGATCTCCACAGCAGGAGGTACGTGGGAAAACTGACCCCCGGCACCGCCTGAAGGCAGCTTTTGCTTAATTCTATTAGACAGCAATTAGAGGAAAGGAAAATATGGAGGGTGACAGTAGGAAGAGGCACTTTAAAAATGCCAGGTACGATCCGTAAGACACGCCGTGAGTCCGCCTGCAGTCTTTCAGTCCGTTCTCCAAAGGTATTTCCCTCCGTGGAGACTCCAGTGTCACCTCATGTTCCTCACCATGACAGATCTGGTACGCCTTTCCCCATCCTGTACGCGCCACACGCACAGCAGCACGGATACGCCCTTTACCGGGCAAAATGACAGCAAAGAGGCAGAAGGAGTTTCCTCAGTGCTTATGCTGTATGTCCTGGATTGCGTGTGCTTAAAAAATCCAAAGGACACATTGAGCGTGTGTGTGTGTGTGTGTGTGTGTGTGTGTGTGTGTGTGTGAACGAGACATCACACAGCAGATCTACAGTAGAGTTTTACTTTTCATTTCCATTTATGTTGCTGATACCCACATTGATACGTTTTCAATTTTCATCAGATTTTAGAAATCAAGTGCTGCGAAGGTAACAGTCTAGCACTCTGCACGACCAAAATCAATTTCAAGTTCCCTAATCAGGAAGGTAGCCCTTCACTAGATATTGCCCAGAAGACAGTAAAACCCGCCTGGGAGGCAGGTTTGATGCTCCAAAATGCATACGAGCAGAAACCAGGTGGCAAGGGTAAATCAGGAAACTGTTGGCTGCTTGAGGAAAACCAAGATGTCTATGGTTACAAGCAGAACCTTGCTGCAATCTAAGCTTTTAATGAGGTTATTTCAATGTCGTATCTGCTCTGCATAACTATCCCATTACATAGAAATTATTATTAAAACTACATAGCATACCAGTAGGAAACTAATTCAAGGGGTGACAGTTAAAACAAGTTTTCCTTAGTTCCATCAGAATGCAGTTAAGGGAAAGAAACAATATGAAAATTGATATGTCTGGGCATGGCGGCCCACGCCTTTAGCTCCAGCACTTGGAATGCAGAGGTTGGCAGATCTCTGTGGGATCGAGGCTAGCCTGGTCTACATAGCTTTTTCCAGGCCACCCTGGCCTACTTTGTGAAGCCCTGTCTCAAAAACAAAAACAAACAGAGAAACAAACAGGTTGATAGGTACAAAATCGATTGCCATGAATCCGCCTGGCAGTTCCTGCCCAGGGCGCTCGCTGTCTCGCCGTGGTGGTCTGCGATTCACACATCTACTCTGACAAGTATGCGCCTGTGTTTGTGGGGCTATCCCGAAATGCTCACAGCAGCTTCCTTCATAGTAGTCTGGAACGTCAAATGACACGCCATCCGTCAGCTGCAGTGAGTGAGCAGCTAAATGGGGCACGGCCACACTGATGAAAACAAACACTGTTGTGTCAATTTCACGGGCCAGATGCTGAGAAGAACGCATCACATCACTCCTGTGGCAGGAGCAGAGGACAACGGATTACTGTCACGAAGCGTCACCAAGGGTCTTTCTCCTCAGAAAGTAAATTAGTATCTTACGTTGGGCAATGGTTACATGGGTGTAACAGTATATGCACTGGGCTGCACATTTAAAAGAGTTTTATGCTTTGTAATGTGTAAATTGTAATTTAACTGTTAAAAGTTAAAAGGAAAAAAAACTAAAAATAGTGTCCCAGTCCTCAATGTCCTGGTTAACTAAGTGTCTGAATCTGATTTAAGGCAGCATCTCAGCTTACCCACGGTCCTTCAGCTCATCTCGGATACTGCTTAGGCTGACGGATCAAACCAGTCAAGACACAGATGAGAAACTCAGCAACGGCTACCATTTTATGACATGGGCGACAACTCTGAGCATTTAAAACACAAACAGGGGCTGTACAGGTGGCTCAGGAGATTAAGAGCACCGGCTGCTCTTCCAGAGGGCCTGGGTTCAATTCCCAGCACCCACAGGGCAGCTCACAACTGTCTACAATTCCAGTTCCAGGAGACCTGACACCATGGCAAAACACCAATGCATATAAAATAAATAAATTTAAAAAACCCACAAATGGACAGACTTAAACAGAAAGTTTATTCAGAAAGCCAAGCAATTTTAGAGGCAAAAACCACGGCTCAAAAATGTTCAGCTTTGGGCTTCCTTACTCCATCTATAGTCTCTGGCCCCCGACTCATTGCATTAATTCTTAGCTAAGAAAGAGACTCCCACACAGTAGGAATAGCAAAAGGAATCTTTCCTAGTACAGAAACTAGGAGCAGAGGAAGCCAAAGAAGAAGCTGAGTCTGATGGTGGGATCTGAGGGGGTCCTGTCGCTCAGCAATATTAGGAGCATTCCCTAGAGCTGAGTGGAAAGGGGAAGGTATTCCAAAGGATCCCAGATGTATCCACGGCTGAACACACAGAAAGATAAAGAAATAGAGAAATTCAATAAGTTAATTCAACTGAAAAATTATTCAATAGAGTTTAAAAACAGAAACTTTTTTTTTTTAAAGTATAGTACCCAAACTCCTAATTTTACCCCACTAAGAATGCTGAAGGGAGCTGTGCTGAATGGAGCCAGAATGCTGCTTCCAGCTGTGTGGATGTCTATGAGGAAGCCTGCCACATTATCTCCGGTTCACTCTCCGATGACTTTGCCCTGAACAACCTGACATGGGTGTGGTCTGGCAGGGGAACGGCGCATTGGAACGCTCCTAGAGGAGACTACTCACGTTTATGATGATGTTCAGGGACTCATCATTGGGAAGGAAGATGCACACGCTACGCCGGTCCTGCATGACTCTGTTGTTATGGAAGGTCAGTTTGTTCATTGTGTTGTGGGCTCTCCAGTGGGCAGGCTGGGCGCACCGAGTGCTCAGCAGTTGCTCCAAAGCCAACTTCTCCTCATCCTCATATGGCCAACAGGAGACGCATTGTGGTGCCCCACTATGTAGGTTTCATAGCTGGAGAGAGTCCACGGGGAGGCCTGTGAAGAAAGGGGACAGTCTGGTCAGCGGAGAGGCAGGCCAGTCGCACACAACTATTCCTCAGGCACAGGGAGAAGACTGCTGTACCTGGGACACGGGAAGGCACAGACACACTCTGCCCCTTAACACCCATTTCCACACTCCATTCTTAGACATCCGTTAATAGACACAGTGAGAGCCTGGACATTCACAGACGGCCAAGCACCACAGACTCAAGGCGATGGATCCCGACTGAGTTCCCAGTCTCTCAGGGGAGATGATGGGGTTCTGGAGTGAATGCAAGGATGGCATCAACAGAAGCCTCTCTTCCGGGATATGTAACACAGATGGGTCCCTGGCCTCTACCACATTCCTGATTCATCGCTCATGACCTTCATTTCACCAGCTGGCTCTCCGAAGGGAGTCCTGGCTGCTGACCACCCACGGGGTCCACGGGAGCAGCAGTAGCCGCTGAAACTGATTTCTCCATGCACCCTCCAGGATTATTAAGTTCTCCTTGTTTCTCATGTCCAGCTTTCCCCTGGTTCTCTAACTAGCTAATGAAAAATTGGTTCATTAGCTCATCAATCAAATAATATAGCAATACTAATGCTGTATGACCAAGCCAGGTATACATGTAAAAGAAACCTCTCGTGTTTTGTCAGTTTACTGAACGTTACCCAGTACTGTAAAAGCCTGCAGAGTGATTGTCAAGCACTGGGGTCTTTTTCCTGCTCTCGAGTTGGGCTTCGTATGTGGCTGCTAGTGGAACATTATTCAACCGCAGTGTGTTGAGACTAGCTGTCTCTGTGCCATGGGTATTTACATTACTCCTCGGCAGCTGTATTTGCAGGGTGCGGGAAAGCAAGCCCAGGAATGTGAAGCTGATTTCCGAGGCAGAATCCTGACCTCTCTGCTCCTTAAAGCTCATCTGTTCTCAGCAAGAGAGACGATATTCATAGATGCTAACATGAGCAAGTGTGATCTAGTGGTTTTTAAGAATGTAAGTAAAGCTGAGTGGTGGTGGCGCACGCCTTCAATCCCAGCACTCAGGAGGTAGAGGCAGGCGGATCTCTGTGAGTTTGAGGCCAGCTCTGGGCTACGGAGCGAGTTCCAGGACAGGCTCCAAAGCTACAGAGAAACCCTGTCTCAACCCCCACCCACCCCAAAAACCCCAAAACAAAAACCAAAACCTCCCAAACAAACAAACAAAAACCACATTAGTAAAATATAATCTTCAAGAGATTTATTCAAAACTAAAATTAGGTAGTTAATCTTGCATGTGGCACTTCTTTCTTAGGAAGGGGACCAACCACTTAGGCATTCTGTCTTCCTTAGAGGAAATGGTGATTGCTTCCCCTTGGTTTCCAGTACATCTGTAGAGGCCAGGGCTTCTTTAGAATATGGATGCTCAGTCCCTAAGCTCCAGGAACCACTCCCCAAATGCAGTCACTCATCTAAAAAGTATTCTTTTCTTTTAAAATTTATTGATTTTGTATACAGTGCTCTACCTGCATGCCAGAAAAGGGCACCAGATCTCATTACAGATGATTGTGAGCCACCATGTGGTTGCTGGGAACTGCACTCAGAACCTCTGGAAGAGCAGCCAGTGCTCTTAACCTCTGAGCCATCTCTCCAGCCCCAAGTGTTCTTTTCTTAACCAACGGTGCCCAAGCACCAGTTCGAAGGGCGATGCTGGCTACATGTGACCCACACATGGGCTTGGAGATAAATGCAGAGTCCAGGCCACAGAGACACTTCTACTCATGACAACTTCCTGTTGTGCTGCAATGTGGACTTCATACTCCACACCACTCTCGGGGCATGCCGGGAGAACATCCTAAGATCCGACCATACCAGAGAGCGACCCCTCATTGCTGCTGCTGAAAATGCTCTCAGCATTTTCAAAGGTATATATCCCTAAAGCACATGGGCACATGCTGGGAGTCTCAGACTAAAGCACAAGAATTTCAAGCTCAAGGCCATCCTGGTTTGCTGTACATTCCCATCCAGTTCTATACACAGCAAGAGCCTACTTCATGGAGCCAAACACTAGCCAGGTGTGGTGGTGCATACTTGTGATCCTGGCCTGCAGAAGCAGGAGATGAACAGCTGCGCATTGGGGCCAATCCAGCCTGGGCTACACAGGGAGACTCTGTCTCAAAAACACTGAAACTAAAACAATTCCTAAAATGGATCAAATCTGGAGACTGAGAGCCCCCCACTTATACCCTCTCTTAAAAATTCATAAAGTACTAAAGGCTCTGAGAAGGTGCATAGGCAAATTCCTTAAAGCTGACATCTCACACGCTCACTGAACACAGCGCACGCACTCGCATCTCCTCCCAGAGACTGCTATTAAGGTCCTGGAAAACAACAGCCTTAGGCACATCCTATCCATTGAGAAAGGCAGTTCTGGAGTGATTCTTTACACTACTAAATTCCACGGCAAACGGTCCCTCTATCAATTGGAATAGTCCAACATTTAGGCCTCTCTTTACTACATAAATTATAAGCTATGATTAAATATATCTTAAATTAAATATATCTTAAATCAAACCCTTAAGTGATATGAATCCCACTATAATTCCTCGTATTTAAATCTGCACTTCATATTGAGAAAGTCCTATGCATTTCCATTTTTAAATTAAATCAGGATATTTCTACTGACCTACTTTTTGGAATTTAAAAGTTAAATGAGGGGGGATCTTCTAAGGTTAAGGATGGTTCTAGCTTCATTAAAATACATTAAAATTCTCATTTGAGTGTGATTTGTATTTTGTGATTTGGACATAGTACAAAGTCTGGACAAAGATTTACTGACAGCCACAGAAGAAGGGGCACTGCTTCACTGCCGCCTTAACAGAAGGGTGACACACCCAAACCCCCTAAACAGAGAAGGGACTAAGCCTTCACTATGCCAAGACACCATCAAAGCTGATTTAAAAGTCCTACTAAAGGGCTGGAAAGATGGCTCAGCGGTTAAGAGCACTGACTGTTCTTCCAGAGGACCTGAGTTCAATTCCCAACAACCACATGGTGGCTCACAGCCATCTGTAATGAGATCTGGCGCCCTAGTCTGGCCTGCAGGCATACATGGAGGCAGAATGTTGTATACATAATAAATAAATAAAATCTTAATAAAAAGTCCTACTAAAAAGGCAAACACAAAGCAAACCAACCCCATCTCTAACATATACAAGCATAAAATTCAATCTAACCTGGACTGTCCTGGGAAACAGTAAGACAGAATTTGTGCCAACTTGGGCTGCAGAAATCAGGAAGAAATCACCGGCTATGTTGTTATGTTCTATGCTGGGCCCCACCTCAGTGCCAGGGAACATTTCTACCCCAGAGCAATGCCTTTTTGTCCCAGTAGTGACAAAAGATTGTGTTGACAGTAATCAGACCCCCAACCCTTAACCCAAAGAGACTTACTTAAAAATTATACATTATAGAATCTTTAGTTTTAAGTTTTTACCACATGATATGGTTTCAGTTGAGAAAGCGGCAAAAAGGATTCTCTTTTTGCATCTACCTCCTCAAAATGTAACCAGATGACCCCTGTCGGATCATGCAAGGCAAACATGATTAGGAAAGACCCCATCTGCGGCCAGCATGGTCACTCTATCACCCAATGAAAACAGAAGCTATTTTGGAAAGTGAACTGTGAGAACCCTGCCTTCAACTTGACTGTTTCCATGTACAGAGCTCAGGTCACATGCAGACTTAAGACTATGTGCTCACTGCTTGCTGAAAACAGAACACAGAAGTTACAGCCGTCCACAGTGTGGGTCACGGACACTGTCAAGAAGCCTGAATGCTGTTCTGATTCCCGAAAGCACACACACGGGTGGGCAGTGACGTGTCAGCTCAAGGGAAGCTGCAGTTGAGTGACAGCTTCAAGTACACAAATACAGCCTCTACTGTAAGCTATACGATGTGATGAAAAAAATCAGTCTAGAGCAGCGGTTCTCCACCCAAGGGTAGCAACCCATTTGGGGTTGAAGGACCCATTCACAGGGGTTGTATGTCAGATATTTACACCATGATTAATAACAGTAGCAGAATTACAGTTATGAAGTAGCATTGAAAATAATTTTATTGTTGGGGAGTCAGCAGAACGTGAGGTGAGGATACTGAGGGTCATGACTGTGAATGTCGTGTTAAATCAGCCAACAGGACCCCTTGCTGATGGGCTGATACTTGAGCAAACACCTGAACAGAGAGTGGTGGTGGCGCACGCCTTTAATCCCAGCACTCAGGAGGCGGAGGCAGGCGGATGCCTGTGAGTTAGAGGCCAGCCTGGTCTACGCAGCTAGTTTCATGATAGCCAGGGCTGCTACACAGAGAAACCCTGTCTCGAAAAACAAAGAACAACAAAACAAATGAGCAGGATGTCATGTCTTCACCCACCCACCTGTCTCAGGGAAGACCTTGCAGACAGAATAGAAAGTGCCCAGGCTCGCTCACAGCCTGACACAGGGGAGATAACAGGCCTGATGATTGCTACCCTTAGCTACGCACTTGCTGCATGCTGGGCACTGCTGCTAAGTACTTGTGGAGCAGGGAAGAAAACAGCCACCCCAGTGTCATGTACCCCATTAAGTAAGGAACAGGTTGTCTTTCTCCCTGGAACTTGGGTGGACTGTGTGATCGAGTCATGCTTGGAGGCTTTGCATCACTAAAAACCAACTTTTGCAGACACCTGTTTCTTTTTGTTTTTTCAAACAGCCAGGGTTGGGGGCTGGAGAAATGACTCAGGGTTAAGAACCCAATGGGCTGCTCTTTCAGAGGACCTGGGTTCAATTCCTAGCACCCACATGGCGGCTCACAATTATTTGTAGCTCCAATTCCAATTCCCATACCCTTACACATACATGCATGCAGGCAAAACACCAATGTACATAAAATAAAAATAAATTAAAAAAAAAAAGACAGGGTTTTTCTGTAATAGCCCTAGCTGTCCTGGAACTTGCTCTGTAGACCAGGCTGGCCTCGAACTCACTGAGATCTGCCTGCCTCTGCCTCCCAAGTGCTGGAATTAAAGGCATGTACCACCACAGCCCAGCCTGATAACTGTTCCTTGTATCAAAACATCATCTCTACATGAACACTGAGCTCAGCCACTTCCAATTCTGCCTTTTCTTGTCCTTTCTTTTCAGATCTGAGAGCCACCATATAACCTCAAGGCCAGACTCTAGGACCAACACTCATCAACTGCTGTCTGCAAATAACAGCATCCCTGACTAGTGAGGCTCCTCTCACTGGAGACTTCTCAGCCTTGGCACTTTTCATGGTTTGAATGTGCAATGGATGCTACCACTTGGCTCCTGGTGGCACTGTCTTGGGACATTACGGAACTCTGGAGATGTAAGGCATAGCTGGAGGGGTGGAGTACCTGGGAAAGAGCCTGTGGAAGCTGAGCCACCCGTGGTTGTTTCCCTGCTGCCCCACCCACCACATGGGACACTGTGCCTCCCGTATGCTCCTGTCACCAGAGCCTTGCTACCGACTTCCTCCTGAGGATGGTCTGCGCCTCAACAAACTTTCCCTCTTTCAAGGCGCTCCTTCCGGGCACACTGTCGCACTGAGACACTACCCCGGTCAGGACTGCTTTTATCTGGGGGCCAAGCAGTCTCTGTAGTGGGGTTCATCCTGAATCATGTCTGTTTAGCTATATCTTGCCTCTGTCCACTAACTGCCAGGGCCCCCCTCTCTATCAGCTGTGACAACCCAAAATGTTAATGGGCATTGCCAAAATTTACCCCGGGCAAAATTGTCCATGGTCAAGAACCAACATTCTCTAAGTTTCTGTTTAGAATTACTGTGGGCTACCTTTTTGTGTATCTGTGTTTTAACTGCTCAGCTATTTTTTTAAAGTAATAAGCTCTTAATAAATACATGCAATATTTATTTTTAACTGTGTGCATGCGTATGTGTATGTGTGCATGTGTATAAGCACACACGAGTGCAGGGCGCTCTAAGGCCAGAAGAGGGAGCTACAGGCAGTTGTGAGCATCTGATCTGGGTGTTGGGAATGAAACACAGATGCTCTGAAAGAGCTCTTCAGCCCTGGGCCATCCCAGTCAGTTCCAAATGCGTGTTTTTAAAATTAAATTAATTTAAAATTAAACATTTTAAGTTAAATTAAAAATTAGGGAAAAAAATCTGGCCTGAACTCTGAAGTCCTGCTTTTCTGGCTTCTTGAATGAGCATGGCCTGTAGTTGTGGGACAGCTTTGAAATTCGGCTTCATGACGGTGCACTATCAGGCCCTCACACAGACACTCCCATTACGGTGCACATACTCTGAGGAGCTCACTACTTTGAAGATGGGAAAATATGAAAAATGACCTGGAAATATGACATTTGACTTTTGTGACATGCCTGGATATTCTGTCTCACAAAGGATTTTAAGAAAGGGTCATTTACAGCCGGGCGGTGGTGGCGCACGCCTTTAATCCCAGCACTCGGGAGGCAGAGGCAGGCGGATCTCTGTGAGTTCGAGACCAGCCTGGTCTACAAGAGCTAGGTCCAGGACAGGCTCTAAAAAAGCTGCAGAGAAATCCTGTCTTGAAAAACCAAAAAAAAAAAAAAAAAAAAAAAGAAAGGGTCATTTACTTCTAAGAGATACTTGAGAACAATAAAATTTACTTTTGTCATTTAGCTAGGGGAATAAGTAAGCGGGATAGTTCCTGCTTATGGCCAGTTTCCATGTGCATGAGTGCTTACCTGCATGCACATATGTGCACCGCATGCATGCCTGGTGTTCATGGAGGCTAGAAGAGGCAACTGGGACCCTTGGAACTGGAATTAGAGAGGGTTGTAAACTGCCATGTAGGTGTTATGAACTGAACCTGGGTCTTCTAAAAGAGCAATAGGAGCTCTTAACTGCTGAACTATCTCTCCAGCCCCGCGGATAGGCTAGCTCTGAAGTGACTGTCGCTCCTGAGGAGAGAGTGCCTGGTGGCTATTAACCACACGCCACCAAATGCGCTGGGAAGAACACCCGCTTCCTGCTTGCTCATCTGCCCTTTCCATCTCTGCGCTATGAAGCCCTGGGGAAAGGGTGCGGGTGCATCTCACGGAGCTGGTCCCCAGGACTGACCTCATCAATCAGTCAAACCTACAATGCCCGCTGTGCGGCCATGTGCCTGTTTCCTATCTGAGACTAATTCTTCATTTGCAAAATTTGTAACATGGGCCTCCTAAAATCCTGGACAGATTAAATGGCATAGTGACTACAAACATTTGGTGTCAAGGCTTTTGGGCTAGGAAAGGCAGCTCGCCAGCCATTGTGAATTTCCAGGTGGGGAGAAGAAACAGTTACGACTCAGCCACGCGACAGTCACTCCACAGAGACTCTCCATTTCACACTTTCACAGCCAGCTAAACTAGAGTTTATTCTGGGAAAGGGGAAGGTATTGCTGGTTGCACACGGTAGTGACACTGTACTAGGCCACTGCCCCTCTGAAATTCTGGAAAAAGAGCAAGGCAGTGTGGGAGTGTGTGTTCAAATGTGTGCCGGCTGACCAAAGGATGCGCAGAGGTAGGTTGGTTCTTGACTTAAGGCCATCTGAAGGACGAGACAAGTGTTTCTTAGTGTGATACAATAAATAACACAATCTCCTACATTATGGTTGGCATGGCCAACCGCTCCAACCTATATGGCTTTAACTATAAAGATACTTACATCTTTGGTTTAACAACTCCATGTTTGGAGCAATAATCTGACCAGAGCACACTACATTTCTGAACAAATGCATCCATCAAGGGGAGGATGGGAGAAACGGGAAGTCGGCCCACAAGGTGCTTGCAAACTAAGAAAAGCATTGGAAGCCCTGCCAGTAAGAGCCATTTGCTGCACATCCCTTTGGATCACAGATACCCATATGTCCACAATCCCTGTACACCTTTAGAGTAACCACCGGAGAAACACAGGGACCCAAGCCAGCAAACAAACCAACGTTAGCCTGCACCTACCTGAGTACCACAGTAATTGGTAAAATATTACTAGTTTTATATTCTGTATTTGAGATTCTTGGGACCAGAGTGTTTCAGATTCTAGAGGGTTTCCCAGTTTGGGATACCTGCAGAGATTCACCAGTAAATATTTCTAATGTGAAACTCTGAAACTTTAAAACTTTGGGAGTATTATGTTTACGGAGTAGCACAGCATTCTGGTTTATGACTTCGTGTTAGAGATGACAAGTTAGAGCCTGGGTGTGCACTTGTCATCCCTCAAGCCACTGCTGAATTCTGGCCACCGGAGCTCATAATCTCTGTGTGGAGCCAAAGGTAGCACAGCAGAGCCAACAGGAAGTAATACTGTGATAGTCCAGTTGAATGCCAAGTGATGCTATAAAATGAGACACTCGTCAGAGGGACGTCCACCAACCAATCACCTGCTCTAGCTACCCTGATGGTTCTGAACGCTGCTGCTGCTATTCTGACTTCTGCTCCCACCATCACTATTTTCCGTGACAGTCGCACTCAGGAAGAAGGCTAAGTAAAGGACAGGACAGCTGTGGTACTTGGGGAAGTGACGTGACTTTTCCTGCCCTACAGACTAGCAGCACAGTCCTTCAAAGCCTGACTTCGCATGCCTGTTCTCTAGAGTGAGGGGGAACAGGCACCGTACTGTTAATCAATGATGGGAAGGGCTTTGTTCCTGGAGTCCATAAAGGAGTCAGGGTGACCTGCCATTCTTTCTAAAACCCTGATGGAAATGTCACATTTACCCTGGCCGTACACCAGAGAAAATAAGTGTCAGTTAATTAGCACTCCTGCCATCTGAATACTCAGCTGGACAATAGTTTCACAGGCCACAGCAACGAAATGAATAGATAATCTTTCCAAACCCGAAGACTAAGGGGAGGGGACAGATGACAGAGTGATCTTCGAGGTCTGAGGGATCTGACTGCCATATGTGAACACTGAAATAATCTTAGAAGGGAAAAGTAATACTCCTCTCCTCCAGGTCCACCCTTCTGATGACCATGGTTAGCTGCTGTTCTCACCTGGATTCTCTTGTATTGTTCCTGAACCACACACCCAGGTGCTTCTGTGTTAACAAATGCTGATCACAGATAACACATGCTCACATTCTTCAATGGCTCGGCACTTCTCTGGACACAACTGTCAAGGCTCACTTTGGGTTACTGCAAATCATTTCAGATTTTCTCTTGCTTTTGATCACGCCGTTCCCTCTGCCCAGGATATCCCCCCTCACATCCTGTCCCAGCCGTCAGCTTCTTCAAGAGAACAAACATGGTCCTTCCTGCTCCCTAGAAAACCTGCCTCCTAATCCCTGGGTGGTCAGCAGCTGCTGCTTCCACTCCGGTCAGGGGTTGTGGTCCTTCTCCAGGACAGGTCTTTGTTAGCCTGGAGTAGAGCTCTACTTCTACACGGGAACCCAGTGAGACTCGCTGAGTATTTTAGAGTTACTTGCCAAAAAAGCAAACAAACTCCTTAGTAATTAAGATTAACATTATGTTCCTTAAATATCCTTTGGAGCCAGTCATAGTAGCTCCTAACACTTAGTAGGCTGAGGCAGGAGGATTGCTGAGTGTTTCAGTCTATCCTGGGCTACGTAGTGAATGACAGGGCAGCCTGGTCACAGCCAGGCCCTGTCTCAAACACCAACCAGTAAGCAAGGAAGCAAGCAAACAAATGAATCCTTTCTTTCCCCAGTGGCATTAAGTACTGACCTCTGCTTTTTGAACATCTACAAGGGTTAGAGTCAAAATGGGCACATCTTTTCTTTTCCTCCAAATGGAATGGGCAAACGGCGTGATCAAATACTATCTCCCAGATAACTATCAACACAATATTTTTTTTAAGTCTAAATAACTTCTGGTAATGTCAACCTATATTAAAATAAACATAATGAAAAGTCATAGTCAGATTCCCTAAACTGCAAGTGCCAAAAAAAAAAAAAAAAAAAAAAATACCCAACTGAAACCTGAACAGCTGATTCCAACTCTTTGTTTGCCGTTTACTAGCTAACCAGCTACTCACCAGCTGTATACTCTGATGAGTCCTATCACCTTTCGGTATCGTCCGTGTGCTGGAGGGTCTTGTAAGGCATATGGTAAGTTCAATAGAAATCTTAACTATTGTTAAGTAACATGACTCATTAAATAATTCAAGGAGATTTATAAAGGTCAATGTCTTATGTGGGTCTGATGGAGAACACAATGTCATCTGGGACCTCGTTTCTTCCTGATGCCCTGAAATCGGTTCTATCTGAACCGGCATCTCTCAGAGGGGCTGCATCAACTAGAAGGTGGTAGGCAGCAAACAAGAACACTCGACTAATGCCGTGGGTCACAAGGCCCCATCAAAAGGCAGGAGCAAGTCCACCTCTACATCAGGAGGAAGAATCAGCGTCCCTGGAAGCAAACCTGAGTCCCGTGGTGAAGCTGGGATGGTGAGGTTAGACGGCAGGCAGCAGGGAAGACAAAAGCAATGCTAAAATTCATGAATTTTAAACCACAGAAATGTTATTTCCACAGCCATCTGCAGCCAAAAGTCGTATCATGTTTAGCAATGGGGCACAAAAATTCCTTTCAACCAAGATGAACTTCTAGCCTGACACTGCCAACGGAAAGTGCTGTTCTCAGGGAAAACACTAGAATCAGATGCGTCTGCTTCTAATTCCTACAATGAAATCTTTGATTTCTTCATTAACAGGACTTGCACTCAATTCCATCTGCCACAGGAATTATGGTTTTGTAGATGATGATCTTGTTGTAAAATTCTCATTATATAAATATATACACACACAACATATGTATGAGGATAAATAAATACATGTATGTACGTATGTATAGAATTTTAACGTCAACTTTTTGGATGTTTCTCCTGAAATACTTTTCTCCAAAGAAAACATAATTATAACGCCTTTAAGAAAGACTGAATGAAACACTTGAGAAGTTGCTAGCTTTGTTGAATACTGCATAGTCTCCATATCATTAAGGAACTCCTCATAACAACACACACACAAGTTGAAAACAGAGACATCCATAGCCAAGAGTAACATAATCAGCATTAAACACTACTCACAGGGAAAATGAATGAATACACAAATAAAAATCTCAAAAATGATGAATGAAAACAAATCAAGTTAATAGAAAGATATATGATTCTAGCTCTAGGATGAGCAAGTTCAAAAATAGGCAAAAATAAAGAACGATTCATTTAGGAAGACAGGACAGACGCACAAGGCAAGACTCCTAAGGGAAGCAAAGGGACAATTCAACTCAAAATTGTGTAAAAATTACATATAAACTCTTTATTCTATGTGCGGCTTTCCAATTTTAGAGAGCAAAACCAATCCATGGGTACTGATGATAAAAATAACCTCATACTAGCAATTGAGTTTTAAAATATATATATATATATACAAGGTCTGGAAATATACGCGATTCTGCCACCGGCCTGCCACACTTCACAAGGTGACCCACTGAGGACCGTATCAGCTTATCACACTTCAAGTTAATATAAAATATTTCACCTACCACATAATTGCTATCATGGCTTTGAAACTGAAAAACAGCCCCCAGGGCACTTAGTGCTGACTTAGGAGACAATTTAGCGACAACATGGGTGTTCACGTAGAGTTTCTAAGTATCCTAAATGGAAACATTGTATCAAGTACAATCAATGACACCTAAATGGAAACATTGTAATCAAGTACAATCAATGACACCTAAGTGGAAACATTGTCATCAAGTACAATCAATGACACCTAAATGGAAACATTGTCATCAAGTACAATCAATGACACCTGTACCTCTGCTCCACTAGCTGAACTAACGTGGGAACTTGACAGGTGAAAAACTGGCACCTGACCAAATGACCCTGTTGGTGTGGGCTGGGCTTTTCCTTGCAAGACTCACCCTCCCTAGTTTAAAACAATAATGGATATGAAATAATTTAAATCTCCTTGGAAGGTACAAAAGCTACAAGGTTCATAGAAAGCTAACATTTGGAAGCATTTAACAATGTCAAACACTCTCAAGTGCTAATAAAATGTCTTTTTTCCCCCTACGCGGGTAGCCACAGAATTACATGGCAAAAAACTATGACGTTAGAGAAAGACTCTGAGATGCCAGAAATTCAATATCCATATATATATTATGAGACTGATGTTATACTGTTACATAGACACACCCAAACATGTGGCAGTTCCACAAGGTATCATCATGTACATGCACACATACACACATGGCCTGTATACATGTAGTCTGGGAACAGACACTCTTTTCAGTAAAAGATCAAAAGCACAATCTACAGGCTTCAAAGGAGAATTTTCTAACAAAGCTTTATATTGCTATGAAGTCTTGTTTTACACCCCCTTGGGGATTTTGCTTTGAATACATGAGTTGGAGACAAAGATGTCATATATAGACAGAGCTGTGATTTATGGCTTAAAAGGCACTTAAGAGAACGATAAAAGTATTTGCTCTATGCATGACCTACTTTTTACAGCTTCACACAATGTTCGCTATAGCTGCTCGTACAGGGAGTCTCTATCAGACGCCTGGAAAAATGTCTGCTCTGGCCAGCTTTGGTCAACGGTCCCTAAAGTGTCATTAAATTCATGAGCCCGTCTGCTCTGAGGAGATCATGGTGGTTTGTGTACTGGTTGGAGTGGCTGTTGGGAGATGGCAGCAAGCCACAGCTATGGCCCTTACCCAGGGAAATCTTCACCCTGAAGCCGTCTCTCTTAACCAATAGCCAATATTTAATTACTCCAGGTTACTCATGTCTGGAAGTAACTACCATAAACATGCCAAGTGCACCAGCTGGAATGTCATTTTTGAAGGGTGCTTACCTGTGGGGTAGCGTCCTGTTTTCCCCTACGCCAATTCACAAGTCTTATTCTTTAGCTCTTTTCACTGAGATTTTTGAAATCAGATAAAAATCAAGGCCAACTCAATGACTATCCACTTCTCTAGGGGATGGAAAGGAAGCCAAGGCCTGACCCTCTGTGCCTTCAGGTATGCGAGGCAGCGAGCCACGAGCAGCCTAGACAAGCCCAGAGGGCAGACCCCCTGCTTGCTCCCCGGATCTCTGGTTGTGAGATGCGCATCTCCGCATCTCCCTGACAGGGCACATTCCTTCTTACAGAGATCACCGGATGCTGGGAGAGACTTGCAGTCTGGCTTTCCGAGGGTGTGGAGGAAGGAAATCAGAATCACACCTTACCTACACTAACAGGCTTAATCTTCCGTGAAACAAATGGAACCATCCCTCACCCTTAAAGGTTACAGTTTTAAAAAGTCCCAGGCTAAACAGAACCAGAAACTACCCCACCTCTGCTCAGGACTTTTTTTTCATAAGGCTGTGATCACACGGGAAAGGCAACTATTGAGTTGAGCCAGGGACTTTCTGCCCGGGGAAACTGGATGTGCAGCTCATCCATGGCCAGCTGTCACTCACGGCAGGACCAATGCCCGGCACCAGGGGTGCAGGGCACACTATCAATTCCCTCGATTCTCACCAGGACAAGTCTGTCTATTGCTATGGCCTCAGAATCATTTCATCTGTGAGCCAGAAGCAACACATTCCAAAGTTTTATTTAAAAGTACTCCTCTTGCCAGCACGCCTTTAATCCCAGCACTTGAGAGGCAAAGGCAGGCAGATCTCTGTGAGCTTGAAGCCAGCCTGGTCTGTATAATGAGTTCCAGGAAGGCGGATCTACATAGTGAGACCCTGTCTTGAAATAAATTAAAAATAAAAAAAGTACTCTTAGTCAGGTGGTGGTGGCGCACACCTTTAATGTCAGCATCGGGAGGCAGAAGCAGGCGGGTCTCTGTGAGTTTGAGGCCAGCCTGGTCTACAAATCGAATTCCAGGACAGAATCCAGAGCTACACAGAGAAACTTTGTCAAAAAAAAAAAAAAAAAAAACACCCAAAAACAAAACAAACAAAAACCCCAATAAGACAAAAAACAAAACAAAACAAAAACCCCAATAAAACAAAAAACAAAACAAAAACCCCCAAGCTGAAACCTACTCTTGATACAGTGAGATGGCTCAGTGGTTTATAAAAGGAAACTTATGCATAAAACCTGATGGCCCGAGTTCAATTCCAGTATCCCACAGTGGAAGGACAGAACCCACTCCTGAAACACACCCCTACTCTGACCACCATACAAGTACCATGGTCACACACACGCGCGCGCACATACACACACATATACACATACATACACACAGAGAGAGCACAAATACAATTTCTCATTAATTAAAACTACTTGTGTGTCTAGACTGAGGATGCGGCTATGAGGCAGAACTCCTGGTTAGGGTTAATTTGGGCCCTGGGTTCAAACTCCAGAACCCTGGGGTGGGGAGGGAATGAGTTAAGAAAGCATGTTACCCCTAATGCTGAGCTTCCTAGTATGGAGAGTTGGGTGAGAATTCTTTCTCCCACATACGATCTGCAAAACGCTACCTGCTGTCGATACAGGTCACCATATTCAGATGATCCTAAAACCTCCCCTGGCAAGTCTTTCTTTCAAAAGCCGTCTTCCCAGTGAACACAAACTACTCAGAGTTTGGGAACGATTTCCTCTGAGTTTCCCAAGCACCTGCCCTCCGGGTTATCAACACGAGTGATGAGGCCGTCAGCGGCAGAGACCTTCATTTCGGTTTCACCTTGGCAACTGTGCAATACACTCTGGATGTGCCACAGACAAATTTCCATTAGCAGGTGAATGTTCGCTGGAGCCATGCTTCGAAATAAGCATCAGCATAAAAATTAGGCATGAGATACTGAGTGTTTTGCTGTCCATATTTTCTCAAGTATTTCTTCTGGTTTAAGGAGTTTTAAAGATTAAAAACAAAACAACACCACATCTAGGAATTTCTAGCGCTTGCCGAGTTCTGACTGGCTGAGACGAGAAGACTGAGACCAGGGCTGGAACAGCAGAGGCAGCTGGGGCCAGGGCAGCACAGAGCATCAAAGAGGATATGCCGAGGTACAAAGCAAGGGCTAAGCATCTACGGGGGTGGGGGGACATCCTGGAAACCACCAGCCTGGTATCCGTATGGAAAAAGTCCCACAAAGTCAGATACAGACTCCTCAGAGAGCAATAGGCCAAATGATCCCCAGAGTTCACAGGGTCTGGCAATGGCTCTAGGCCCCATTAGCCAGAGAGAACAACCCTCTTAGCATGCATGGTAACAGACGGCTTATTCCGAAGGTCCTCCTCATAGCAAGTATCTAAAATAGCTGTCATTTGAAGGCAACTCTCAAAATACCTTATAAGCTTCAAATCTTCCGAGGGCCAAACGTGAGCCCACGTGCTAGAATAAAGCCCAAACTCAAAATTCGGCAACAGGTACAGATGTGTGAACCGCTTAAGTTGACAGATACAACAACGTAGCTGAAAAACGTTCAGATTTTTCAGAAGACACAACCGACCAAAGCTCAGTGGAGAAATAGGCTATCTGTATGTACCACTGTCTGTCACACAGATCCATGTTCTAGGAAAATTAGACAAAGAAAATGCCAAGTGCAGATGCTGTCCCTCCAACTACTATCCATGTTTAAAGAAAAAACAACCCAATTCTTTACAAATTTTCTAGGAAATTAAAGAGAAGTATTTCCCCATTTTTTTAAGAGGCCAGCATTTCCAAAACCTGTTCATTAGAGAAAAACAAACAAAATGACCAACATTTCTCACAGATGCACTTAATAAAAACCTTTACTAAAACTTGGTGTACTGGGGCTGGAGAGATGGCTCAGCAGTTAAGAGCATTGCCTGCTCTTCCAAAGGTCCTGAATTCAATTCCCAGCAACCACATGGTGGCTCACAGCCATCTGTAATGAGGTCTGGTGCCCTCTTCTGGCTAACTGCATACATATAAATAAATAATAAACAAACAAACAAACAAATAAATATTTAAAAAAAACTTGGTGTACTGAATCCAGCAAAATATAAAAAACAAATATGAAGCTGAACATGATGGCACACGCCTTTAATCCCAGCACTCGGGATTAAAGAGGCAGGCAGATCTCCAAGTTTGAGATCTACAGAGTGAGCTCCAGGACAGTTAGGACTATTCAGAGAAACCCTGTTCCCAAAAATCCAAATCTAAAAACCCAAAACTAAAAACTCCAAGAACCCAAGAGGAAATACAGTAGGTCTAAGTCTATAGCATAGATAATAGCATTATGCCAAAGTTAAGGTCCTGTCTGGAAAGCATTTACAGTTATGAGATTCTCTTTTCTCCCAGTGGAGGGATTATCAAAAAATAGTACGGTGGAACTACTATTTTTTTGGGTCTCAAATTATTTCAAAATAAAGTTTTAAAGCTTTGCAGTGTGTTTTTTCAACTCAAAAATAAACAAGCAGATATAAAATTAGCTAAAATGATTTTAAAGATACCAAAGTAGGTCTTACGACCTCATTCATAGAATTCTTTTGAAAGTATAGCAACCAAAGCAGTGCAATACGCACCTAAGGAAAGGTGTGGGTCGATGGAACCAAACAAAACCAGAAATATTCAACTGGGTAGAATAAAGGGTTCAGGAATAAAGCCTGTATAAAGTTATCTAACTTTTGACAAAAGTGATTTAATAGCACATTTTTTAGACCTTAAACAAAAAAAAAAAATTGTCCACAGAACTCTGTCCTTTGAAAGTCATCTTAAAGATCAAGAAATCTTCACACTGAAAAAAAAGGATAAACACCTGCTTCAAAACAAGCCCAGAAAACATGAATAACACAAATAGCTCTTATAACAAAACAGAACCGACAACTTCTTAAAAATATGACTAATAAATCTGAATAGTCATTTCAGCGAGGACCAGGTGGGAAGGACAAAGAAGCACTTGGGATGATGGTCGGCACCATTAGTCTTAGGAGACACAAATAAGAGCCAGAGTAAGCTACCTACACTCATAAAACTGCAAAGACTGACAAAGCCAAGACTCGGCAAGAATTCGGACAAAGAACTCTTGGCCATCATCGCTCATAGGACCTTGAAATGGACAAGCCACTTCAGAAAAACAATCGGGCAGTTTTTCTATCAAGTTATGTATTCACATACCAGGCAACTAAGACAGGAAATGAACATGGATATTCTCAGTAACTTTAGGACGACTCTAAAATAGAACAACCCAAGTATCCTTCATCAGTAGAGGAATGAATGAGCCAACCAACAACTGGATGCTACCCAAGGATGCGAAAGGAGCTACTGGCATGGGCACCCAATGGTGAATTCAAAGCATTAGGAACTTTTTCTTTTCTTTTTCTCCCCCTTTTGGTTTTTCAACACAGGGTTTCTCTGTGTTTGCCCTTACTGTCCTGGAATTTGCTCTGTAGACCAGGCTAGCCACAAACTCTGAGATCCTTCGGCCTCTGCCTCTGCCTTACAAGTGCTGGGATTGAAGGTACAGTGACACCAACATCTGGCAAGAACCTTTTCTTTAAAAAAGATCACTCATGAACATGTTCACCAAAATCCCTAACCAAACTTGATATCCCCCAAACACATATACTAAATGACAGAAGAAACCATGTACAAAAGCAAGGTGAAAGAAAGAATGGGAGTGTAACTAAAAAGGGGCCACAGTAAACATTTGGTCCCGACAGAATGGTCTATATTTTAGTTATTTTGTTGGTTATATGAGTGAATACATTTACCCACACTCAATTATCTACTTATAACTTGTGAGCTTTATTTCTCATACATGTAATTTGTCTTGAGAAAGGTAAAATGTTTAAAAACAAATCTATATATCCACTAGCGCTTATAGATTAAGTAGCAGTTATTACCTCAAGCCTCTTGTTAACGTGCAATGAATACAACGCAGAATTGGCTCAATTGGTAAACCCGAGGCTTTAGCTTAAACCCTGAGCTTCAACTCAACCTTATAGCTGAAGTGTAGGAAGTCGTGGTCATTTGGTAACTGAGACAATGTTAAGGCTACTTCCTAAAACAAAGACCCAGTTACCACTGAGCAAGAATTCTGAATGCTTTTAATCTCAGCACTTGGGAGGCAAAGGCAGACGGATCTCTGTGAGTTTGAGGCCAGCCTGGTCTACGGAGTGAGTTCCAGGATACCCAGGACTACACAGAGATACCCTGTTTTAAAAAACTGAAGGGAGTTGGAAGAAAGAACTCATCTCTGATTTTCAGCAAAATCTCTGACACATACACCAGTGTTGAGACAAGTCATGTGCTTTCAAAGTGACCTGTGAGCACAGCAGAAGGTATGTGGAAGAAACACTTCCATGAAACACTAGCTGTGCCACCTCATGAGCGCCATAGGCTTCTGCATTCCATTTTTAAAAGAGGAAGCTGTAAAGAGTATGCAAAGTTTCTGAACTGAATATCTAACCTTTAAAAATACAATGTGCAATTATTTCAAAATACTGTTCACTTTAGATTTCTTGTTAGCCGGTTCGAAAAGCAACAAGATAACATCTGCAATTATCAAAGGAGCCACAGTGTAAGATTTTACACACATCTTTGCTTTTTGTGATTAAAGGGCAATGATTTGGAATTCTGGGTCAAGCTGAAAATGTCTGAAAAGACAGACTTTAGTTAGCCTGAAATAAAACTTCTCTCCGATAAAATAAGCACGAGCTAAAGAAAATAAGTTGCTAGTGTCAGACAGAAACTACAATTGGCTTTGTAAGTTATCAAAAGAATACTTGGGAGGTTGAGGCAGGACTGTGGCAAATTAGAGGCTAGCCTAGTCTAAGTAGAGGTATCAGGCCAGTCAAGGCTATGTAGTGAGACTCTATCTCAAATAAATAAATAGATAAATTTTAAAGGGGCTAAAAAAAAAGGAAGAAAAATGTGCCATATATTTCAAAAACTGCAATTATTTTATCGAACAAGGTAGTTAGCAGAAAAGAGCACAGGCCTTAAAGAGTGCCCTGTTCTGCTGCAGCCACTGACTGCCCAAGGGAAAGGTACCCTGCCATTTAACCCACTCCTTACAGGCTCTGTCTTACAGCTGTTTTCTATCTCAAGTCTTCAGACTCAGATTCTTTAGAAAACTTAAGCGTTAAATACATCTTGCTCTTAAGGAGCTGTGCTTTGCTTCCTGGTCAAGCTGCCGGTTCCTACCAGCCTTTGGGAGCGATCACCCATGCTGAGATGGGCTTTCGTGGTGCGTCTGAATCACTTCTGCTCTTGGCCGTAACCCTTCATCCATATTCCTGTAAGTAATCATAAAACTCATGGTTCATCAAGTTTGGTTTGTCCCAGGCTCCGAATCTGTGAACAGACGTGTGTCGCATCTCCCCAGAAAGTTTTGTCACACAATATCCCCAAACTCAGGTATTTCAAAAGACAGAGCTTACACTGAGAAAGCACAGATAATTTCTACTGTTGTTTTCTATCGGTAGTCATAAAAACTCAGTCTCTACTTAGGGCCTTTTGAATATCTAAGGAACAAAATTTGCATTCTTTTCAATGCAAATATTAAGAGCTGAATATGTATTGCTGCTACAAGACGACAGAGTTTATTCATATGCCAGACTTAGGACAGAGCACATTCTCCTTGCGGGCCAGCAGGTAAACATGTGATTTGCCTAAGGTGTGAACCCGAATGCCAGGTGACTGACCTCACAGTGCTCGGAAGGAACAAAGTAGAGACACCGCTAGACACAGGTCAAGAGCCACCAGTGCTCCAGGTGGCAGGAAGGAGTCCAGAAGGGTAGAACAGGAGCCGCTACCTGTTGGCAAGCTGCTTGCTGCCGACCTGTTAAGCCACAAGAGGCCTCCCAACGGTGATGGTGTCACTGCGCGAGACACAGGAGCTACCATCACAAAGTCCTGCCAAGACCCGAATGCCCAAAAAGGCAGTTTGGCTGACCCCAAAGCAAGGCCTCCCCACCCCATCCCCGCCAGCCCCAAAGCCCAAATTTCAAACCAAATTTCACAGCCTTTCCAATCTCTTAGGCAATTTAAGATAGTACTTCAAACTCTATTCAGAAGAAAACAGATTACAGAATAAAGGTATTATTTAGCTCTCTGTCTCTACCATTCCGATTCCCAGGGTCCTTCACAATATCCTTCTCAGGAAGCAGGTCTACTTAAAGAACAAGGCTGGTACTAAAGGGAACTGTACGCCCTATCTTGGGTCACTTCCATTAGCTTTCTGTGCCTTCATGAAAATGTCTCTTAATGTTCCTCTAGGCACCTGTAAAAGTAAATAATCAATCAAATGTCCTTTTTCAGCTATTTAAAATGAACACAGGCTCAGAAAATAAACTCTGGAGATTAGAAAGGCTTTATTTTAAACGGACTTAGGGTTTATTGCAAATTCTAGACCCTCGACATTCCTAGAAAAAACTATTTCTTAATTTGATTTTTTTAAAAAAAACTTTTTAATGTTAAATTTGAAAATCTCAGGTTTACTTGAAGTAACACTCCCTAAAATCTGTCCATAAGTAACTTGATTCCTTAATAAAGATTTCAAACCGGCACCTTGAAGCTGACTTTAGTATGAAAAACAAATGAACTTTAATACTGTATTTAGATAGGTTTGGTTAAGCACAGGATTCTCTTTTCTTTGGAAGAAAAACACGAGCCGTTTCTGGTTGTGGTGATGGAACCTAGGCCAACACAGAGACTGACTACAGCCAAGTCCTCAACATTTCCCAAAGATATCAGATGGGGAAAATCATTATGCGCTTGGAACCATTAAATAAAGGTGCTGCCCACTTCTCATGGGGAGGGGGTCTTCATTTATTTTTATTTTTTCCTTCTCAGAGCAATGAGACAAGACCTTACTGTTACTATCTTTGAAATAGTTAATAGTCCCATAAGTTATTTCCAAACAGGCTATGTATGTCTTACATTTGAAGCCTAATTTTCCCATTGTCTTTTATTTCCTTTTGAAAACAGATTCAATAAATTCCTAGAGTCATAAAGTATTATTTTCTTTAACACTACTGCAATGACAACAGGCAAAGACAATTCTTTGGACAATAGTTTTTCCTTTTTTGAACATTTTCATCCCCCAAGCCCTGGCTTTTAGTTACATCTTCATTCATTTTTGTCCCAAAGGCTGTAGGTTTACATTCTGATTATTTTTAAATCTTCTGTTGGAGAGCAGAAGGGAAGGGGAAGGAATTCAGAACCTGGTCACTATCACATGTGCTACCTTTGCCCCCTCCCAGACACTCAGAGCAATCTCTACTAAGATCTTGCTGTATACTTTTCTTCTCTCTCTCTCTCTCTGAGACAGGGTTTATCTGTGTAGCACTGGTCATCCTGGAACTGGCCTCAAACTCACAGAGATCCGCCTGCCTCTGCCTCCTGAGTGCTCTGTACCACCACTGCCCAGGTTTGTTGTATACTTACTGAAATAATTTTCAAAACTAAATCATTATGTATTCTAGTATTTAGAACCTACCTTTCACAACCAGTCACGGTGGGCCACACCTTTAGTCTCAGCGCCCAGGCAGGCAGACACAGGCAGACTTGTGAGTTCAAGGTTAGCCTGGCCTACATAGTGAGTTCCAGGCCAGCCAGAGATACACAAGTGAGACCTTGTCTTCACAAACAACATCAAAACCAAAAGCAACTCAGGAGGCAGAGGCAGGAGAATCTCTATGTTTGAGGCCAGCCTGGTCTACAGAGTGAGTTCCAAGACAGCCAGGGTTAACACAGAGAAATCCTGTCTCAAACAACAACAACAACAACAACAAAAGTAATGTACACATTATTTGTAAAGGAATGAAAAAATCTGGACTTCTGAAAGTGGTCATTGCTAAGATGAAGCATACCCCTCCCCCAAACTGGTAGGCAGTAATGACTCACTAATCTGGAAATCACACATTTTCACGTTACACACTCACTGTACAGAAGCTACACACATCTATACAACAGGACAGAACACTGACGGTAACTGAAGTATTAGTGAATGGATACGCAAGAAGATTGTGCAAACACTATGACAATGGGCTTGGGAATAATATATCTAGAAAGTACAGTTTGAAAGAGATTTTACGTAAGACTGCTATTTTCCATTTCTATACCATCACCATAATTATAGAGTACTATGCACCAGAAACTAAATCAAAAAAGCTAATCCAGTAAATCTAAAATAAACTTTCTTGGTACGGGTAAATTATATGGTCTTTGCTTTCAAGAAATGAGTGGGGAGACTGGGCGAGCCAGGTACCACGCGCAAAGCTGACTGCACAAAGTGCCAGGTGCCAGGTTTCGGCTGTGAGGAGCAACAGAGTGAGCCTGGATTCCGGAAAGAAAGCACAGAAGAGGAAATACGGCGTTGGCGTGTCACACGGGATGATGGGGAAGACAATTTAACTAGACCTAAGGTGCTTTGAGATGACACACAGCCTACCGGAAGAAGCAGGCTACGGTGAGACGGAGCAGCCCAACTCTGGGGATGTGGACACTGGCTCTCTGCTGGCCTCTGTGGGGCTGCGGAGCACACGCCCACACAAAGAAGGTCACTACCAGGGGTTCTGACCTTTCAAGGGAAAGTGTAAAATACAATTTTTAAAATGTCAAATTTCCCAAGTTTTAAATGTTGGCGAATAAAAGTGTTAAAAGCTAAATTATGTCTGCCTCCGCCAATCTTACCTCAGGCAGGCAACTTTGGTTGGGCGTGAAAAATCTCATGCTAAGAACTCTGGATAGCATCCTACAGTCCCGGACAGAAGAGACTTGACATGGTCTGCTTAAAGTTCGGTACCATATAGCATCCACCATGGAAAAAACTGCACTGCAGAACCACTTCACACTGGCCTGGTGTGTTTCTCTGGTACGAGTCAATTATGACCATTTAACTAACCGTAGAGTGACTTGCAAGCTTCAGCTGAAAAAAAACATGCAAAATGACAATAAAGAAATGTGGACAGCGCGTGCCTGAGCATGTTGACATGTTGACATTAGATGCCCGAACCACAGTCTGCTGGAAACAGGCTACCATCAGTGGTGCTCCAGTATCCAAAAACCATGTGCCATAACCCACTGCCAACGAAGCCTTTGCCCTTTCCAGCACTTCTCCATAATTAGTGACTTTCTAAAGAATCTTTTTTTAAAAAAATATTTATTTATTTATTATGTATACAATATTCTATATATGTGTGTATGCCTGCAGGCCAGAAGAGGGCACCATACCCCATTACAGATGGTTGTGAGCCACCATGTGGTTGCTGGGAATTGAACTCAGGACCTTTGGAAGAGCAGGCAATGCTCTTAACCTCTGAGCCATCTCTCCAGCCCTCTAAAGAATCTTTTATTAGCAAACGATAGTCAAATACGTGTAACAAAGTCTTAATTCTCCCAGCCACTCTGTAAGCCTTTAACGCTCCAAAAGCTTAAGTGTTGGTGTTTGAATACACTTAGAGAAAGATAATTAGTATTAGAGATGTGTTATTCATTTTGATGACAGCATTACATAAAATTACCATTATAATCCAAAGTTAATTCCAGGAAGGGAAAATTCTTGGTGCCCAATTATGATATAAAATCCAGAATTACAAAATTGCTTAATCACATGCTTAGAAACGATCATGATGAAAGCCATTAGCGGGGTATAGAACAAACACTAAAGAGAACGTCAATAATTGCTTTGACTCTTGAGAACCTCCAGTCCTAATCCCCTCTGTGAATGAGGATTTCCAGAGTGGGCCCTATGTATCGCCTGGACACCCCAAACCTACCGCTTTTCAGAAAATGTTACCTCAAGGCATGTATCTATTTTCTTACTTCATATACTGAATCCAAGAACAAATCACTGGACAGATAAAGACTCACGTCAAGTGCTTTCAGGGTACAGTTTTTAGCAGTCAACCTGCAGCTTGAAAACTGCGACAGAACAGTTCTCTTATTTCAAAATAAGTAGATACATACAATCTGTACACCAGAGCCTTACCGAGGAGGGGGGCGTAAAGGTGCCCAACTCCTGTCTGAGCCCACTGAAGCCCTCAGGCTCCCAACAATCCCATTTCTGAAATAATGCCCAAAATTAAAATAAAAAACCCACAACCAATATTAAAGATTTATAAATGGCAGAATTACAAACAGTTACCGCTCATAAACTTCTTGTTCTCTTGGGACCCTCTCCAACTGGGCATCTGTCTCTACCCTTGCTATCACCACAGCTTTTGCCTTGGTCTAGAATGATTTCAGGGGTTCGAAGAATGACTCTCCTACCTTACCCCGCTTGACCTCTGAGCAACATGTGACACTCACTCACTCACTCTCCCAGACTCTGGGAGACATTTACTTGACTTCAGGGACATTCCCTGCTATCCTTCTGGGAGTTCATTCTAAATTCAAGTCTGTTGATGAAGCATCCCAATCACCACAGTCAGAAAAGCAACTCCTTGCCCGTGGTGTAGACAACAGTGTTCAAGGAGGAGCCCACTCCCCTGGAAACGTGTAAGATCCTCGGCTTAAAAGCCTTCCATTGCACAGTTCGCTTCTTCTCTTCACCACCACCGTGGCTTTGCTCATAGGCCTTTCTCTGTCTGCACAAGCTATCTCACGCACACTGTGCTGGCAACTTCCAAACTCTGGACCCTTTCCCTGGACTCCAGATTCCACAGCCAACCTCCCTCCTCCGAGGCTCCTCCACTTGGCAGTCAGTCAAAACAGCTTCCGGGAACTTTGCCCATCTCAGTCACTGTCACTGGCACAATGAAGCAAAATGACTTGGTACTGCCCTGATCGCCTGGTCTTAGAGCTTAGGTGGTCAGAAGACGCCGTTTCTTACAGATTTCTGGTCTGTTTCTCCCCACCTCCTCTCTGCCATCTTTCAGGCAGGATTACTGAAAACAGCTGCTAGCTGGCACCCCCATTTCCACCTCTGAATACTCTTGCATTTCCCTCACGACAGCCAGGAATTCTATCAAGACCCCTATCAAAGCGCTCCACCCGCACCATGCTCTGCTCAAAACCCTCATGGCGCCCCACTTCACTCAGGAAAAACCAGAGTCCTTCTAATGGCCTGGGCTGGCCCTACCCAACAGCCACCAAAGTTCTCTGGATTCTGCTACTCTCCTTGCTCATTCGCCTCAGACACATTCCATCTGAGTCTTCTCTGCTCCTCTGCTGGAAGGCTTTGCTCGGGACTCCTGCAGGGCTCCTCCGCTACCTTCTCAACGAGGGCTCTCTAAATGACACTGTAGATAATCTGACTTTTTTTTTTTTAAACTGTAATGTAAAATTGATATACTGTAGGTGAAACCATGTTTCAAGCTTTGACTTTGGATACTTCCAGGGCTGGCGACACAGAACAGCTCTCTCTCCTGATGCTGGAGCCGTGGCAGTTGATCACAAGACAGAGCCCACACTCTCCCCGGCCCCGGGCAGTAAGTTAGCTACATGTAGGCACACTTCTACTCCCTGCATTCTCAGTTTAGCATGTACATGTCAGACACGAGCCCAATATCAGCGTCTCGACCCCAAGCAGTAATGTCCCCATCTCCCTGGACCAGCATTCCTTCTAACCTCCTTCTGTTTCATACTTACGACCTTCTGAACACATAAAATGGGCTTCACTTCCTGTCCGTCTCTTAATAGACTACCATGAAGGTAGAGCTCTGTTCTCTATTCTGTTCACTTATGTATCTTACATACAACACAACCTGGCATATGCCAGTTATATATTATGTTAGATGAACAACGGAATTTAAACATCCAGTCACTTCATTTTCTTTGTTTTCTTCTAATACTTGAGGCTTTTTCCTGAACTCCAGGCAAGTTCCCAAAGATGGAGCTCAGCCTGGCTTCCTACCTACCAGAGGCTCAGCACCCAGAGATGGGACTAGACATCACATCCTTGGCCACGACCACTTGTTTCCTAATAACTAAGGCTCGATTTGGCACTTCCCTAGGACACCTAACTCCTTTCCCCACACTTGTATTTCACTGGCCAGGCAGGCAGGAGCTGCAGGCATCACTCAGTATAGCTCTGAATACCTCACGCAGACACTGAACCTAGTTTCTGTTGGTCTAGTGCACACCGCTAAGGTTTTACTCAGTTTACTCAAGCCTAAGGTTTGCAGAGTGCACAGGCAGGAATGGGCCATGTGAGGTAGCACCCCCCACTTCCAGGAACAGATCAGAATGATATGGCACGACTCATCCGGGCCTATAGCTGAGCTAGTAATTATGCTGTTTAGATGTAAATGTATCTTCCCAATGCGCTTAAGCTAAGTTCCTTTTTGCTTAAATGCTCCCTCTGAAACTTTCAGACTATTAATTTCCTCTGAATGAATGGTTTTAAAATCTTAAACTCTGGGCCCAATAACAGAAAGTCATTAAGGGGTTTGGCTCACAGTGTATAAACTGGGCCAATGGGGGGGTTAGGAATAAACAGTAACAGGGGCTTTGAAAGGGCTCACGGGAAATTCTGCAGGGTGTATGAGCAGAAAGCAGGGTCCTCTGCCATTCTTCAGTCTAAAAGCGCTACCCAATATATTAATGACATAAAGAGAATATTTTTAACATGCAGATTTACTTTTTGGTATCTGTAAAAGAAAAAAAAAACAATTAGAAGAGAACTTGGAAAACTTCCTCCCATTAACCAGTGGGAAAAGCTAGCTGTTCTTACTGCAGCAACCAACTGCCCAGTATCTGAACAGATACAGGTTTTGTTCCCTGCTTTTCCTGAGAGGAAAACCCAATGATCCAGAAGTAAACAGAGGCAACCTCTAAGAAGCCCATTACTTTTTCTGTACATAGCGATCACAGCTCAAACCACTTGACTGCTTGCTGTATGTCAAAACCAGGCCAGTTGTTGTGCATGTACCATTTCATCTAATGGTCATAGGAACTCTTGGGGGGCAATCAAAACTTCTATCGCCCATCATTTTATAGAAGAGAAGGAAATGCAAAGCACAAGTCATTTCTCCAGCTACCCAAGGAGAACAGCCGAGTCTGGACTTCAGGGAGTGACTTCAAAGTTACCCAGTGGAATCTGGGTCAGCATACTAGAGACACTGCTCATGACTGACAGCCCTGTTGTGGAGTCAGCCTAGGTGCCTATTAGCAGATGAATGGATGAGGAAAAATTTGGTGTGTGTGCGTGTGTGGGTTTTATCCAATCATAAAGTATATCATTTGCAGGACCAAACTCAGAAAGACACATACCACATTTTCTCTAATATATGGTTCCTAGATTTCATATACATATATAAAATCATTTATATGTGAGTGTGTGTGTGTGTGACATGAAAAGAAAAGCAAGAATAGCTGGATAAAGGAAGAGCATGAAGTGGGAGGGGCAAATACAGTCAAATCACATGATACATTTGAATGGAAACTTCTTATGAAACCTATCACTATGTAAAATGAATATATGCCCACTTTAAAAAAAATCCTTGCCAGGCGGTGGTGGCACATGCTTTTAATCCCAGCACTCAGGAGGTAGAGACAGGCATATCTCTGAGTTCAAGGTAAGCAAGGCCTACAGAGTGAGTTCCAGGACAGCTGGGCCTACACTGAGAAACCCTGTCTAAAAAGAAACAAACAAAAATCCTCACCTTACCACCTCACGTCCTTGCCTCTCTTCTCTACAGTCCTCAAGCTATAATAATCCTCTTGTGATTTCACTAACATGTCGGGACTGTAGATCTGCGGTCATCATATACATTTTCCAGGGATGCTACATGACAAGATTTTGCTGTTGAATGTATGCCTCATTCCATCAGGGCTGAAGACGACACACTCTTATTTAAATTTCTGTAGTTCTACCATCCACTACCACCTTTTTCATGAGCCTCAACCGAAATGGCAAGCCTTGTCTGGAGCCATGAAAATGCCCTTTATTCTTCAGGGAGACTTGAGAAAAAGAGCGCATCTGCATCCTTTACAGACTCTTGGTTTCATCTGCCGGGTTTCAGTGAGACCACAATCCCAGGCTTCTCTGTTAGCGCTTCCAGGGCGGGCCACAGCCCTCGGCAGCAGAACTTCACCTCTGTTTTTGGTAAAGAGTGGCTGTTTCTGAGAATATTTACTTGCTGGAGGAGAATATGGAGAGGGAGGGAAACTTCAGAGAAGGAGAAAGCTTAAACAGAGGAACCCAAACGGTGAACCTTCTTTAGAGACAAGATCTTTGAAATTAGAGTCCATCTTAACAGGGTCCAAGATACCAGCATCTCTGGCTGGCTTAGACAGGAGGAAGATGAGAGAGGTGGGGAAGAGGGAGGGGGAAAAGACAAATCCCAATAGCTCAGTGTGGTGGAGGGCGCAGGGGTAGGGGTGGGGTCAATGGGCATGGATGGACAGAGGGATGGATGGATAGACGGGGACGGATGGATGTCCGGCCTCACTACAGATCCATTCTAACAGGCTGGACTACCTGAGCAGAGCCATACAACATCACGGGGTGAATCAGAAAAGGGCATCTATCCTCTAGGCACTGAGCCTCCAGGCAGACTGGGATGAGAACTACCAGGTTCCAGGCCTGTGCTCTCCCCAGGCAGGGTCTGGACAGCAGCCCCATCTGTCTAGCTGCTGGCTGGACCACACTGGGTCCTGAGACACTCCCACTGGTGTGAGTCATTCCGCCCCTAAAAATGATGGGTTAGTCGATATGTGGTCACCTAAGGCCCCTTTCACTACCTTCGGTGCTTAGCTGAAGTCCGGCACTGTTTAGCCAAAACACTTCAAACTATCCCATGAAGTCTGAGTTCCCAGCTGAACCTTCAGTGTTTCTGTTGATAAGTATTGCTTAAAAAAAAATCATTGCATACCCTATTTTTGAAGTTATTTTTAATCTTAATATTATACTCGCAATTCTGAAATACTCAATTTCTTTTTGAGCCATCAAAGCATTAGCCACTACATATTAGCTCCGCACTACCCAACTGTCTGTTAACAGAATGGAGAAATTGGATGTATTAATTAGTGGAAATTCAAGAAAAAGAATCACCACTCACTACACCAATTTCTATGCATCATGTGACATTGTTGGGCTAACCATCCAACCCCCCCAAAGTGCAAAATACACAAGAAAACGAAGCAACTTAAATTTGCCTGTCTTTAGATGAAATCTAAGAACATTAACTTATATAAGAATGCAGAATAATGGTCCTCCTTGGGCCAGGTTCCTTTGTGCCGGATGATTCTGAGTTGAGCATGTCTCTGGTTATATATAATAAGTGAGCAACAGATTCAAAGAGATGAAGCAATAAGGACTAAAAGGTGTGAAAGGAAGTCAGGCAGCCACTGCAACTGTACAGCACAAGCTGTGTCCTGTGGGGAGAATATTAATTACATCTCATTCAGTGTGACCAGAGAGCCAGCTCCTGAGTTAGCTTCACTTAGGGAAGACTTTCTCTCTCACACAAGACTGCGGCTGTGTGTTAATATAAAACGGTGTTTTATATAAAGTATAAAAACGTTGGAAAACATCTGCGGGTACGCCGGGGTAAGTCACTCAGGAAACTCCGTATCTAAGTTGATGCTTCTGAACAGAACCTTGTCCCAGCTCCCGGGGAACGTCTGGATTGCTCTTTAGTTTCTTACTGTCTGAGCTCTGCCGCAAGGGCCATGCAGGTGGGAAGAGCAAAGCAAGCAAAGGCTGAGCTAGAGACACGGCCAGGGAAGTCGCAGGTAAACAGTGCCTTTTCCTTAGGACTATGTATTTCCTTAGGAATCTGTGAATTCATTTCAACACATTCTTCTCTTCCTGGAACAACACAGCCGACTGTCAGATCAGTTATTTTCTTCGTCCTTCTCATGGCCTGTAATCTCTTTGATCAATATAATATATTGCACTTGGTGCACATAAAAAGTGACCATATACAAACTTGCACTAGAAGTAATTACACCACTAAATCATGAAAAATAACGAGATGCACAGAGTGCCTGCTTCTACCCCAAACTTAATGTTGGCCATTACTGCTGAAGAACCCTTTGGTCCCACAGTTTTTACCAAGCATGTATTAATAGCCTTCCCAAATGGTAGAGACCAATTAAATATCTGTATAATCATTAGCATTTACACACAAAAATTTTCCACTCTTTAAAATGGGAAGTGGCTGGGTAGGGGTGAGCAATAATGGCGTTCGGCTCCTACACATTACTTAACAGCAAACTAGTGAGTCAACACCAAGGGAGGCAAGGTTTCCAGGACAACAATCAATCAGCAGCTGGTCCCACTGGAGGCTGTATACAGACCCTCGGCATGTCAATTCCAAATTTATCCTTTGTGCAGCTAAGAAAGATATTATTCTTTTAATTCAAATAGAAAGGTCTCCCTACTTTAACACTGATATTCACTATTTATCCTTCTAAGTTTAAATTCTCCATGCAAGCCAATGCTCAGTATTCTGCTACCTGGTTCCTCTCAAATTATCCCTTTACCATGTTTCTACTCATTTATGTAGATGGGCAAGGCCTCCTCCCCAGACTGTGCAGTTTTAACAGTCCTCTCAACTGACTCCTACCCACTGAAGTTTAGCCATTAAGGCTGGCAACCCCACTCTTCTCACTTAGCTCTGGGGAAAAAACATTTTTATTAAAATTCCACAGTTCAGAAACTCCTTGACAGAGCTGGGCAGTGATGTCGCACGCCTTTAACCCCACACTCAGGAGGCAGAGGCAGGCAGATCATTGTAAGTTTGAGGCCAGCCTGTTCTATAGAACGAGTTCCAACACAGCCAAAGCTGTTAAACAGAGAAACCCTGTCTTGAAAAAAAAAAACAAACAAATAGATCAATCTTCTTTCTCTTTTAAACTACTTGTTCAGACTCAGAAGGGGGCAGAGGGTTAAGGCTAGTCAAACAAGACCCAAAGACACTTGAAACCACAAGACAAGCCCTTACAGCGGGCTCTACTGAAGATTGGAAACACCTGAAACTTCTTTTTCTGTTAAAGAAAGCTGGACTCAGGTAACTAAAGGAAACCTTTTCAAGGCTAGCCCCCTACATGCTCTCTACCTCCTGTTTATACACTAAGGAATAGACCGCATGTCCTGCGCTGGGACCCTGCAGGCTTCTGTGGGAATAAGAAGCACCCGCCCTGCTATGGTTCAGAAAGCTTTCTATTCTTGAGATTTAAAATAACATTAAAGTGACTTTGGAGAAAGCCCATGAAATTCGGTCCTCAATTCAGAAACAGGCCTATGGGATAATTTGTGGATGCCATCTGGGATCCAGGCAGTCTCATCAACAAAAGAGAAACTTGTTGAGATCATCCAAATCTAAAATTCACATACATTTTTTACATCTGGACTGAATTAATCTTTTCTTGGTACTGGCTTTCACGTAACAAAATAATTGTTTGCAGGTTTCATTTAAACACACACACACACACACACACACACACACACACATACACACAGAGCTTTGGAGATCAAAATGTATAACATCCAAGTTGAAAACTAAAAAGAATTCCTTTATCAGAGAGTTTGCTGTGAGGCAGGAGTCATTTACACAAAACTCTTAAACCTGACAGCTCAGTCAAAAACAATTCTATTTGAAACTTGCATTCCAAGCAACTGCCACAAAAGGCTACACGGCCCATTATGTCACAAGTTCTGAAAGCCAAAAGCTCTCTATAAGCATAGTTAAATTTGGAATGGTCTTCAACAGCCCCCAATTCAGCCAGCCCAACTGAATGGCAGATTTTTAAAAACCTATAGCACACTGGCATGTTGCCTTCAAAGCAGGGCCTCAGGAACCTGCCCAGGGTGCTTGCAGGCATTTTCCTGTAAAGCCAGGGGTATCTGAAATCTACACACTCAGATTGTGTACTCGAAGCTGGGGTCTTACCCCTGTTAGATCCAAAAAGGAAGGGACGAAGAAGCCAGAAAGATTTGTCCTGTGTCAAAAGGTTTTGAGCCCTGCAAGAACTGCCCATCAGGGTCAAATCACGGGTATTCTACAAGCAACTCAAAACCGGCGGGGAACGAATTCTGATTAGAGTCAGCCCACTTTCCGGAGAAGATATCCTGCAGATAACTTGATACGGGATATCCCCTGGGGGATCCCCTCCATCTAATAATCCCACCTAAGGTCTACTTTACTATGAAATATGAAGTCAGTGTGTTTACAAACATAGCTCCCTCAAAAACCCCACATTTCCATGTCACCTGCCTCCAACTGTGGAGCATTCTCATTTTTAACTTAAAACTGTAATTTCTTAAAACCACACCCAAGGAAAATGATTAGGTGCTAGGAGTTTTACTACAAAGGACCGGGGCAAAAGGCATCTGTTTTCCTGCGCCCTTCTACTCTCTTCCCCTCCCCCACTCTCCATCCTGCAAGCCATTTGTAGGTCTTGGTTGCTAAAACTTTCTACGGCAGTCACAAAACTCTAGATTCGGGATAAAGAAAGCAAACAAAACAAAACACAACACCAAGAAGCCTTCTTGTCCCTCTAACAATGCCGGGCCTGAATTTATGTACTGTTCTTAAGGAGAAAACCCAAAAGTCACAGGCCTTTTAAATGACAGATGTATTACGGAAAATTTTCCCCACAGTTTTGATGCTGTGAAACATCAACTCCCTGAAACCACAGAAAGGAAATGACTTACATTCTTGGAAAATGAAGCCACTAGCAGCTTTCTCCAAAAGCATTCTCTAATCCCCAAACTACACCCTGTGGCAACAGGGGGGATTTCGTGTAAAAACTAAATGTAAGTAGACGCTTAGAAAACCAGTGAACAAACATCACCAGGTCCAAAGAAAGGAGGGAATCGTGCGTGGAAAATCCGGCAAGGTACACTTTCCCTCCACATTCAGAAGTGCCGAGAACCTTTGCGCAAGTTTTCTTTCCCCGCTGTGGGCAGCACACAGCTCCCGAGGGCAAAGCAGGCAAAACAGACCCGCTGCTTAAATAAATAAATAAACAAAACCAAAAAAGGTGTAGGGGGCCAATGAGGTAATATTTCTTCTTCCGACACCAGCCACACAACGGCACGGTCTGAAAATCGTGCCAGCTTTTATTTTAACTTTAAATGTGCTTGTTTTGACAGCTTTCCATCTATCCCCGCCTTTAAGAAAGCGCCCCACCATTAGGCTAAGCCATCCTGGAACTCCAAGTGTTGTTTTAATCCTGTAGACCTCACAGGGGTGGCCCCCAGCAGTCCGCGTCCCCGCCTTCCTGGCTCAAAGGAGGCTAGTGGTCTCCTTTGCTTGGCCGTGTTAAGTTCCTCCAGAAACCCAAATTCTACAGGCCGCACCCCCCCGCTCGTGTATTCCTGAGGCCCCCTTCAGGGGCTTCCCACACTAGGCAATTGCGGGGACCCCGGACGGCTTTGCTGGGGTGCTGCCTTCCCAAAGCCGGCAGCCCGGCCTGCGCGCGTAACAGGCGGTCCTGCACAGCGCTCGGGAACAGCCGGTTCAGTCCCAGCTAGTCAGAAGGGGCGCTACAAGCAGGCGCCCCACGAACCGGGGTCCCGGAGATTGGGGGCTCAGAATCACACCGCCAGGCACCCCCAGCTCCACGCCTCCCTCGCGGCCGCGGCTGCCCCGGGGCCCCGGCCTGGGCGAGCTCCGACTCGCAGAGAGACGACCTGCCCGCCCGGTGCCAGACGCCCAGAGAGCCCCGTGAGAGAGAAGAAAGACACCGAGAGCGGCACTGCGGGGAAATCGCACTTTAGACCAGCAGGGGGCACAGCGGCGGCCGGGGTGCACCGTCCCAGAAAGGGGGCCAACAGGCCCGCGCCCGCTCCCGCGCGTACCTCCAAAGTAGCCAGCGCCAGGCGTCCGACTCCGAACCGGCGTCTGCTCCAGCGGCGCCGAGCCTTCTCGCTGCTTCCAGCCCCTCTGCGGCCGCCAGACCAACGCTGCAACTGCCCCGCCCCCCGCCCCCGCTTTCCGCTCCGCCCCCTCGAGCCCACGCCTACGCCCCGCCTAAGACACGCCCCACTTTGCCCGAGGCCCCGCCCCTCCCCGAGTTGGAGGCGGAGGCCGAGCAGCGGAAGAAGCCGAAAGCTCGGGATTGCGGCCGCACGTGGAGGCTGCCCTCCCCGCCCCGCCCTGGACCTAACCAACAATCCCGCGGAGGGGTGAGGCGACCTGGGGGCGAGGGAATGCGGGGGACAGCCGTCTCTCCTCTGAGTTCCGGATAACCGAGCCAGGCTCAAATGCAACAGAGTGGACTCTGCCTTTGTACCCCTATTCCCGGTACCACGGATGCCAGGGCACGAGGGTAGACTGTCGGCTCCCCCCTCCATCTGAATGGTCCACTTCTCTCGCCTCCGCACCCCCAGCCCCCTTGGCGCACCCTCGGAGGCCCAGACGGGTTACCTATGGGTGGCTGTTTGACCTGAGTTCTCGCTTGATAATTAGGAATAAACAGGGGCGGCCACTCCGAGAGGAGGCGGTCCCCAATGGAGGCGGCTTCGTGACTCCTGGGTCCCCTCCTGTCCCGCTCCCACCTAGCCCTCATAGCTTTATCCTGCCAGCAGGATGTAGGCGCGGCCCAAACCCATCCGCCCCCGCTCAGTTTGTCTCTCCCAGTTGACACAGCCTCTGCCTGTGGCCCTCAAAATGATGTTCGCCCCAGGTGAAGCTGGCCCGCGCAGCGGCGAGTAATGCAAGAGGCAGCACGAAATGATTTCATTGGCCCCCAAAACCCCAGCAGGGCTTGGAGGTTTCCTTGCCTTCCTTAGTTGTCAGGTGGAGAAGTGAAGTCCACTTTGTTCGGCACCCATCTGGCCCTGCAGCTGTGCCTGGCAGGTTAGAGAGAGCGACCCCAACTGGCCACGAGGCTTGCCACCCACAGAACTACACCTGGGTTCTGTGGGCATTGCTGCTCTAATGAAGGGGCGGTCTGTGTGTCTGGCTTTGCCAGGTAGGTGCAGAGACCCATGAAAGAACAATTGATACTGGTAGACTCTAGCTTTGAAATTGTCCTCGTCTTTCGATCCATACATAACTATAAAGCTCTCTGCTATTGACTGAATAGGTGTGCCTTATCTGTGTGACTGTTTTGCATAGCCAAAGATGGTCAATTTAGGGTTCCTTACAGATGCTTGGAACAGTTAACTTCTGTCTTAGTTATGGTTTCTATTTCTGTGATTAAACACTATGGCCAAAAGCAAAAGCTTTTATTTCAGCTTCCAACTCTCAGGCCACTCTCCATCACGGAAAGAGCAGGAACCTGGTGTCAGGAGCTGATGCAAAAGGCCTTGGATGAGTGCTGCTAACTGGCTTGGCTCAGCTTGCTTCCTTAGAGTATCCAGGACCACCAACCCAGGGGTGGCACCTCCACCCCCAACACATACACACATGTGAGCTGGCCCATCTATCAAGGGAATGCACCAAAGGCCAATGTGGTTGGGGGCATTTTCTCAATTGAGTTCCATCTTCCCAAATGACTCTCTCATCTATGTCAAGTTGACATAAAAACGAAACAGCACACCCCCTCAAAAGCCTTTCCTGTTTGGAGAGTATGAAAATTAAGGATTGTGGTCACTTACCTTTTCTTAGTCAGTTTCTACGAAAATTACACTTAGAGCCTACAGTTGTGACCTGCTTATGGAAAGCAGAACGAAAAGTGTGTTTCAATAAAAGCTTTTACTTACTGTTATGCCAATATAAAATACTAGTAAACGGTAGTGAAGCGTGATGTCTTGTATTGCATTTAAAGTAGATAATGGGGTCAGAGAGGTGGCTTTATCAGCAAGGCACTGGTGGTCAAGCCTGACTACAGTACCCCCTGATGAAAGGAGAAAATCAACTCCCCAAAGTCTCTGACTTCCCTGGGAGCACGTGAGCAGAAGACTTGTTCTTCTCATGTTTTACACTTACTCAGGATGGGTACATATTGGGTATTGGGTAATAATGTAATCAGTGTTTAATGAGACAAACCAGCATTTATTGTATATGATAAATGAGAAACATATTACTGTTTTAGGAAAAAATTTCTAAATCTGGTTCATTTTCAGGTTTCATGTATCAAAACTTAGCAGAGAAAAAAAGAAAACAACATATTGTTAGACTGTGAAACATAACTGCAATTATGGAAACAATTAGGCAACCCAAAGAGCAAAATATTTTAAATAGGTTTAAAAAATGTTTAAGAGTGGATTTATTGCCCATAATTAGATTGTCTTAAAATTTCTTATGTGAATATTTTTTCTAAATTGTAATGGCCATATTTGAACAGCGATGAACTCTAATGTGTAATACTTCACCAGTGACACATTCTGAGCATCTTAAATTATCACTTTTCCCAAAGCGTTTAAAGACCAGCATGACATGTTTTTAGTTTTGTTTTCCTTTGGGTCTATTCCATGGGTGTATTAAGTATTCCCATCACTGGGGCATAGGGTTAGCCCTGGGATTGAGAGATAGAAATTCACTCCTGCATCTCAGAGCAGATGGGGAGGACAGGTAGAAAGCTAAACAGCTGCAGCATCCTCTGTGCTGAGGTAGAGTTACTCTGGAGGAATACTGCAAAGGCCTGACACCTTCAGGGAGAACATCAGACATCCCCGGGGACCTGAGAGGAGAAGGAACAGAAGTTTACCTCGGAACCAGTTTGTTAAGGCAGTCTTTCTCAAGCCTGTCAGCATACTGGGATCAGCTGGACACTTCAAAACACTAGCAAAGAGTGTGTACTAGGTCTGGATTATAGCCTTGGCTTGGGAACATGTTTAATATGCCCATATTATGTGAAGAAATACTTAGGGTCAGGTACTATAGGGTCTCAGGTAGGGTCACAGAATGAGGAAGTATCCAGAAGCATGCCTTGCTTTTAAAGCTTGCTAACCATATAGCTTACTCCTGAAATCAAAAGGCTTATATAGCTTTAGTATTTGCTTGCTTGTTTGGTTGTTTGTTTTACAAACTCTTGCTGTGTATTTCTCACTGGCCTCAACTTGTGGTAATTTTCTTCATTTCTATGACTACTGAGAGAGCAATCAAGGACTCAAGAGCTGAAACACTACTCTGGGTTTTTTAAGATCCATCATATGGGCACACATGTCAAACCCTGGATTTCATGCTGCAGGGAACCTGTCCCCACTTCTGCTGTATGTCTTTCTGTCCTGAGCCCTTCTGCTCTCCCCCATCACCTGTGGAGAGCGAGGCCTCACTCACAAGCCAGCCATCCTGTTTTCACAAGTCCTCAGCTGCATCTCAGGGAGCCCAGTGTCCCTTCAGCTAGTCCCGCCTCTGCTGCCACTGAGTCTTGCAACAGTTAGAGCTCAGAGATGCCCTCCATCCTGGGTCACACCTTTGCAAGAAAGAGGGACTGGGTGGGGTCCTCCTGGCCTTATCTATGGATCCTCACGCGGTAATGTTTGAATATTCTAGTTTACCAGGACTGAGGTTGTGATGTTTGTGGGAAAGCGAACCGTACAGACTGTGTGGCCGGCATCCTGTATGTGCTGTTTAAAAATCAATCTTAGTCCCTCAGGAATCAAGGTTTCCTACTGCTAAAGATTCTCTCAAATATTAATGAGCAAAGCCAAGCATGGTGTTGCATGTCTGTAATTTCAGCACTTGGGGAACTGAGGCAGAAGGACAACTGAGTTCAGGGCCTACTCAGTCTACATAGTAAGACCCTGCCTCATACCAAACTTGATGAGCAAGTGAGAATTTAATGAAATTATTTTTCTGTTTTGTGCTGCTAATCTGGATAAAGGTACTCTTTTGAAGTAGATTGCTCAATAGCATTAATCCTCCCAATTACTCATTGAATGGTACACACTACAGAGTATTTTCTGTTTACTCTGATTATGTGGCTGGTTTGTGAGTGTGGTGTGTGTGTGTGTGTGTTGCAGCTTTCTGGACCCTAATATAACAGGAAAGTATGTCATTATCACGAGGTCAAGGGAAGACCAAATATCAAAATCTAAATGATGTGTGGGTTTCACTGAACACAGACAATTCACTTCTACAACATACAGTAAAAAGGTCCCAAATCACATGAATTGGGACCACCTATATTTAAATTTTTGGGTTGGTGCTCCTGGTAGAATAATCAGATAGATTAAATATCTGAAATCCATGTTATTGACCTGATCACTAAAACCTCTTTCCATGCTTTTATTTTGCAAGATGCAGTGATGAAGCCACTGAGATCAGTAAAAAGGGTGTTTTAAATGTTGGGGTGTGAGAGCCCGTAGGGAAGTGCCACACTATTTAAGTGTCTGTGTGCTGTAATTTGTCTTTTATCAGCTGCAAAGACATTTAAAGCATTTAGAATAGGGCTTCAATGATCTCATTTAGAGTGCATTTTAGTTTGCTTTAAAAAATGAATCTCAGTAATTACCAAATGGAAAATGAGCTTAATCTGCATGACCTTCAACCAATATGATAAATAGTCTTTAATTTTGGAAAAGTTTTCTTTAAAAGTCAGTATGTCAAATTATTGACTTATCTTTTAGACCAGAACCAAAATTTCAGCATTAAAATATACTACTATGAAGCCAGGCAGTGGTGGCACACGCCTTTAATCCCAGCACTCGGGAGGCAGAGGCAGGTGGGATCTCTGTGAGTTAGAGGCCAGCCTAGTCTACAAGAGCTAGTTCCAGGGTAAGTTTCAAAGCTACAGAGAAACCTTGTCTCAAAAAGCAAACAAACAAGCAAACAAAGAAAATATACTATGAATTCCTCAAAAACTTGGAGTACGTAATAGATGAAAAACTAAAGTTTTCTTCAGTCTATGGAACTGATCTTAACTGTTCACCATATTATCCTGGCGTCTAGAAAGTGCTTATACAGGAATGCTTACTATAGCAGATGCAATTTAGAAAATGCTCACAAGATTTAATTTTTTATCATAGTTCAATTCTAAGCAATAAAATCAATCTTAAAATATTTCTAAAAACTTATTTATAATAGTTTCTTCTTTGGGTTTTCTATACACAGGTACTCCTTACATCAAAAGCCTGAGGCAGCTGGGACGGCACGCACCTACCTCCCTGCACTCAGTGGTCAGAGAAAGGAGGAGGAGGATGGCAAGGTGAGGCCAGTCAGGAATACACAGCAAGACTTTGTCAGAACAGACAAACAAAAAGTCAAGTTTGGTTTTATATAGCAAGGATATAGGAGATAGTCTGTATGGCTGGTTTTTTTTTTTTTTTTTTTTTTTTTTTTTTTTAAACAGCACATACAGGATGCCGGCCACACAGTCTGTACGGTTCGCTTTCCCACAAACATCACAACCTCAGTCCTGGTAAACTAGAATATTCAAACACTACTGCGTGAGGAGAAAGGCTCCTTAGATAAGGCCAGGGGGACCCCACCCAGTCCTTCTTTCTTGCAAAGGTGTGACCCAGGATGGAGGGCATCTCTGAGCTCTAACTGTTGCAAGACTCAGTGGCAGCAGAGGCGGGGCTAGCTGAAGGGACACTGGGCTCCCTGAGATGCAGCTGAGGACTTGTGAAAACAGGATGGCTGGCTTGTGAGTGAGGCCTCGCACTCCACAGGTGATGGGGGAGAGCAGAAAGGCTCAGGACAGAAAGACATACAGCAGAAGTGGGGACACGTTCCCCGCAGCATGAAATCCAGGGTTTGACGTGTGTGCCCATATGATGGATCTTAAAAGACCCAGAGTAGTGTTTCAGCTCTTGAATCCTTGATTGCTCTCTGAAACTCTAAAAGAAAACACACCCACTGATGGGTAACAGTCTCACCTGGAGTTAGATTAGATGGGAGATGGAAGGAAGCATGAGTCTGGCCAGTACACCCATTGATTATTCAGCCTTATTTCTGCTTTGGGCACGTCCTATCCTCTGTCTGTTATCTGAGATAGTCATCCTAGGAGGAGTCACTTTAAGACAGTGATAACATATAGATATCTTGGGTCACCGAGGTTTTATTCACTGTTTCTATGATATCGTGCCTGCAACAGCTGAGCGAGAAAGGGGAACTTTGATCTTTCAGAACCTGTGTATCCTGGTTGTCGAACCTGGCTTTCCACAGAACACTAGCAACAAGTGGTGCCATTCCTTGAGAGGCCCTCACGAAAGCCCCCTCCCCCATCCTTTCTTAATTGGTCACCTTGAGTAGGTTGTAAGCTTAACAAACTTTCTCTCAAACTTGGATTTCAGTGCTTAAAACAGATTGATAGATAAATACAAGTGAGATATTGGAACCCAGGGAATAAGTTCATTAAAGTCAAAGGATCTGTGGTGTGGCCTCCAAGAATAAACCTCGATGCCTGGCAACTGGGATATAAAACATGGTTCTGCTGGGTAAGAAAAATAATTTGGGACATCTTCATTAATTCCCTAACTTTTTTCATCTGTAAGTTGGAAAAAAATCAATACTCACTCTTACTCAGTTTGGGTACGGAGTCAATTGCCAAAGTATTCTACAAGCAAGTCCGTGCTTACAATTTTTCTTTCTAAATGGTGGCCTGACAAATCACTCTGGAGTGATTGCTTCTACGTCAGTTCTTAAGGGAAGAATCCTGGCAATAATACCTCAGATCGTGAATTAGGAACCATGGGCTGGGAAATTATTCTCAAAAACCTTAGATCAAGGTGTTGAATTTTTTGTTTTGTTTTGTTTTTCAAGACAGGGTTTTTCTGTGTAATATCCCTTGGTCTGGAACTAACTCTGTAAACCCGGCTGGCTTCAAACTCACAGAGATCCTCCTGCCTCTGGCTCCTGAGTGCTGGGATTAAAGGCGTGTGCCACCACTGCCCAGCAAGGTGTTGACTTTTGGTAGGTACAAAGACAGGACAGTATTGGGCAGTACCAGTTTTAGCTGACTGGCTTTGAAGGTAAGATAGTGGATGCATTTGTGAGACTTACTCTTTTCAAAAGTTACTATGTATTTGTGATTTGTGTGTAATTAGGCCAAACATTCCACTTGGTTTCTTTCTTTTGTCATTTTTGAGGTATCAAATGTCTCATGTAGCTGGGGATGGCCAGATCTCCTTCCTGCATCTCCTAAGTGTTATGATCACGGGTGGGTGGCACCATGCCCAACTTCCCTGTGGTTTCTTTCTTAAGCTGGAAACACAGAAGGCAGTTCTTCTCTTTGACCACTGATCTGTATTGGATAGTAGCTTTTGTCCTTGTCTTAAAGAATAATGGGCACATATCTATAGCCTATGATAATTTCATATAACAGATTTGTTAAAAATTCATATAATATATTCATGTTCATGTACACTTATCTTTTTTTTATAACACTTCACGCTGAAATTATTTATGAATGAGTTTGTCTCTTGAGTTTCAGCTTTGCATGAGCACACAGCTTCTCTCTGTTGTGGCCCTAGTCTCTAGACCATGCCTGGCATATATTTACCAAATAAGTCTCAGAATTATGTGGAGGGAGGGAGAATCTGATTTGTGTTTGTGTGTCGAGGGTGGGGTGGAGAGCGAAGAGTCATGGCAGGATGAGAATGTGGAAGGGAAAAGAGCTTTTGAGATGCTTCTTGGGCAGATAACCCTGAGGCTGAGGAGAAAGGAATTTTGATTGGCATGAATAGGATGCCTTAAGTCAACCAGCTCACATAACATTTAGTTTTTCAAGTATAGATAGGAGATAATGATGAAAATCCTGTATCCGTTGATGATTTTCCTTCTTATAGATGCTGTTTCTACCCTACCTCTTCCCTCTGCTTTTGCCTAATCACCCTATAGCCCTACTACATGGTAAGATGTTTGCCGAAGCCATTTTCCTACAGGTAGGTAAAAACTGATGAATTCATGCTGATGGGATGTTCTTGGAGACAGAGTGGCTTGAGTTTAACCAGGGTGGGTGGGGTGGGGGGGGGATGAGTGATCTTGTTTCCACTGGCACAGCACCCCTCCTCCATGTGAAGTTAGCAGCAGTGGCTCCACCTCCTAGCCCTTGCTGGAAACCACTGGCTCCACCAAGTCCCGCCTTCTCTCTCCCCTCCCCACACTCACCCCCACCCCGCCCAGGAGTCTCAGTTGGGTTTTTGGCTTCACTCCTTTTCTTTTCAGGTTAATCCCCGAGGTAGTCTTGAGTCCGGGCCTCTTGACCTTCTAATCCAGCTTTTCTAACAACCCCCAAACGAAGGCCAACCCAGCCATTGCTTTCCCTGCTTTTTGCTTTAAAGTTACCGAGGAAGCCTAAGAAAATCCAATAAACGAGCTGACTAATCTTGGTGACTAGTCACGTCACCAAGACAACAGCTCCATCAGTTTTTCCACAGATGCTCGGTCAACTTTGTATTTCTCCCTGCTTGGACCGCTTTTCCATCACTGTGACTTAATGTTTCTAGGTAGTATTTGTTCTCCCCACCCCTTTCCTCTTCTTCCTCTCCTTCCCTCTCCCTGGACGTCTCCTTTCTTTCTCCCCTCTCCCTTCCACCTCCCCTGCACACCAACATCTGCTGCTCAGGGTAGTTGAGTGGTGAAACTCTTCAGTCCCCTCTTTCTGCCACTCTCCACAGTCAACCCAGCCTTCCTCGTTGTCAGTCACAGAAGAGGTTTATTGGTGTGACCTTGCTAAATCCTGGCAGCAATTTGGAGGAATTACCATCGTTATCCTCCTTTATAGATGCCCAAAATTTTACTGAAAACTCATATGTTCTCTGTCCTTCCGGTCTGTGGCCTCCAAGGCAGAGCTGGTCAGGCATTTTCTCAGGTGCCGTCATTTAGTCTGTCTACCTCAAGACTCCTCTGTATTTTCCCTTAGGCCATTCTTTCCTGATGCTTCTTCTCAGTCTCCCTGCCTAAGCTCCTCCCAGCCCTTCTCCATCATGTACTGTTGACTCGTTAGCAGATATGTATTAAGCACTGTTACATCAGATACTAAGGACTCAAGTAAGTCAACTCCCAACATACAAAAAGGAACCCATCATCACTCAACCTAGAACTTTCATTCACACAATTTGTTTTAGCCATTCAATTCACGCCCATCCCCCAGATCCCTCTTAGCCTACAAAGCTGTGTCCATTTATCTGGGGCACCTGCTTGATAGATGGATGAGATTAATTCCAGGTCCAGTGACCAATGCTTGAAAGCATCACCTTCCTGTCTGTCCTCCTTTTAAAATAAAGTGGCATACATGAGTGTTCAAACTTCTGTAGCTCCTGCCCTCTGTTTGGTTTAAACTTAATAAAAGCCTCTCTGCCAACACAAGAAACTCCAATCAAACCAGATTAGACCAAATTAAAATGCCCGTGTTTAATAAATGCTACACTCTCAGGTGGACCAAGACAGCATGGTGGGGAGAAAAGCCCAAGTAAATCCGAAATCACGTGTTCCTTTTTCCAGCGTGAGCCTAAATAACCTGGGGGAGTGGTCCTGACCCTCCTGGGGGAGGGGTCAGTGCTTGGCAGAGTGGGAGTTGAAGTCTGGACCGGGGCAACTCCCAGGCCAGGGGCTTCCAGTCATCCTAGACTTCTTGGATATAGGGGTGTTAGAAGGCTGGGGTGATGCCCCCAACTTAATACTACACTCTCCTCATTTCAGACACAAGAAAATTCTGAAAACCAACCCTTTGCTGTTATGGAGGGATCTGTTGCCTTGAAGGCATTTCAACACCTGAAAGGTGGGAGATATTTGTGACACAGAAATCTTCAAGTTTGTGTTTCGCACTTGTAGTGGCCCTTATGCGGAGGGCACTTTGTCCTCAGAGAACATTTGGTCATGTCTAGAGAGGAGAGGAGAAGGGCAGTGGTCAGGCTAGCAGGGAGAACCTAGAGACACCACTAAAAATACTATACAGTACAAAGGACCATATCTACAATAAAGAATTTCCACTGCTGGTTGAGAATCACTGATCTAGAAGGTAAATGTAAGGAGACTAGTGTGCCTGTGTTTTAGGGTGGGAGTGGGATCCATCTGGGGATCCTGACTGAGCCTGCAGGAAGCTCGGGACAGAGCCACTGGAGTGCACCTCATGTTCTTGGGACCTACAAAGTGGCTTGGTAGAGATGTATTTAATAGATAAACAGCATGTATGTTAAACAAGTTGCCCCCACTAAATATATAAAATTAGGCTTTGTTTTAATGCATTTCTAGGTATTGAATGCAGGACCTTGTATATGATGAGCAAGCATTCTACCACTGAACCATATTTTAATAAACCAAATGATTTAAAATTAAGCTCTGAAATGATTGAGAGCTATCAAGAGTTGATTATATAAATTATACTGATCAAATTCTTATTGACTAAGACTCTTGCTTAGCTCTAAATTTCCATTGTTAATCATATCTCTATGATAAAGATTATAAATGTTATATACTTAAATATTTTGAAGATCCCATGAAAGCAAAACCCAAGAATAGCTATAAAAAGTAGAACAAATCATCTTGTAAAAATATTGTCTGATTCCCACTTAGATTTATTAGCTGATTTCTTTTTGGCAGTGATTTCCAAATCTGGCAGTGGATTGGAACCATGTAAGAACGGGTGACAAGGCCGAGCATCTTGATTTAAAATAACTGCAGCCAACTCCAAGTGATGGTAACAGTCATTCATGACCACATGACCATGTGAGGCTGGTGCCAAAGCAAAATTTAAATGAAATCAAGATTTTGAAGTGTTCAGTTTAAAGCATTAAAATGCTTTAAAAAGCTTTACCGCCCCCTTCCAGGGAATAAAGCCCATAGGAGAAGGGGAATGTGTCAAGATGTGATTAGTAATCTTTTTTTTATCACAATAAGGGCATTGATGTCATTGCAGTCAAGTCAGGTTGAGGAAGGGTTGTCTATTTTTAATTTCCTGTGATGCGAATAGGATAATCAAAATTGATTATTAATTTGGGCAATAAGAAGCTGTTCAACTAAAGATAATGAAACGGAAACGACCAGTGTCTTGGTGAATAGTATAATTGCATTTGGCCCCTAGAAACTGCCACATCAATCTAATTATGTATAAATGAATCATAGCCTTAATTAACATTTCCATAAATGTGCTGAAGCTGAGAATATTGACTGAGCAGGATAGATGAACACCCCAATTTCTAATTCACACTCCAAAGTTCGCTATTTTGAGCATTTATATATTTTACACCTATACCTAGGTAAACGAACATATTTCATCCCTATTGTTCTGCCCATTATAGTCTTTGGAAAGAGACAATTCACAGCTAAATAGATACAAGGTGACATGGTTAGAAAGTGGTTTGTTGAGTGAATGACAAGGGTAGGATTTCTAGGAATGTATTGCATTTATAAGTAACGGCTGATTGCTTATGATCATTAAGTTTATTGTCTTATTTAATCATAGCAGCAATGCTATGGGATAGGTGCATCATATATTTTGTTTTACAAATAAGGAAACAAGGCATAGGCAAATTACCCAAAATTGAATAATTCATTAATGGTTGAACTTCTGAGTAATTTGAAAAGAGAACAGTTCTGTCAGTACAAATGGAAACAGCTATTTCTAATGGAGAAAATGGGTGGCACTGAGTGTCCACCTTCTTGGCAGAGTGTGAGGATTTCAGGCAGCCATCTGTGTATCAGAATACAGGGGAAATTACTCAAGGTGTGTGCCCACATGTGTATTTGGAGCAGGAAGGGCTGAGGGCAGACTCTCAGCCCATTTCCAATGGGTAGACCTCTTTAATAATAATTACGAAGACTCACTGGAGGTCATTTGGCAAGAAGGAGTCAATAAGCCGAGCTCGATGACACTGCTTCCTCTGCAGGAGCTCAGCTTTGCCTTGGTCTTGAAGGGATTAAAGAAAGGGTCAGACAGAAGCTCTCAAGTTGCCACGCCCCTCAGCATTCTAAATGGAACTCAGTTTTTGTGCTTTCAAATCTCCAGTTGCTTCATGTGACGCGCGCGCGCGCGCGCACACACACACACACACACACACACACACACATACACACACACACATACACACACACACATACACACATACACACACACACACACATACACACACACACACACACACACACACACACACACACACACACAGAGTTTGACCATTCAAATCACAGGTGGAGAGCTGTCAGTCCCTCGAGTCAGTGCCGTCAGTTTCTCTGGTTGTGTGTAGCATTGTTGGAGCCACGTGGTAAAATCCCACATGTGACAAGAGCCTCTGATGTCAGCTGTGGCTCCCAGAGAAATGGCCCAGCCGTGAGAGTCTTCGGCAAGAATGCGAGCAATGCAGAACCACCCTCTTCTGGAGGCTCCCAGGCCAGGTGGAGTGAAGAGGCACCCACGTTCTTCCGCTGGCCTTGGCTGCCGGGCCATCCTGGCCCCTCCAGTCATTAAGCCAGGAATGAACTTGGCAAATTTTCTACTTTTTACAGACAGTCCTGCTGCTCTTAGCGTATTGGAGACTTCATAAGTATCCTCAAATTTCAAGAAGAAGAAGCTATTAAAATCTTCTGGGAGGTTTGGGTGGGAGGGTGGGAGTTAAGTTGAAATGACTGGAAAAACTTGGTCGGGTGTACAGATTCCGTTCGTGAACATGAGAAGATATCAACATGTGAATTTAGTCTTTAGTTTTACTACTTGCTCTGCCTTCAGAATGAAATCGCTTTAGTGTTGTGGCTGGTTCTGCTGACTGACACAGGGACAAGCTTTCCTTGTTCCGTTTCTTTTATTTCCCTGGGACGCACTGCCCTGGAAGTCTGTGGTGGCAAACTGTTGCAGATTTTTCTGCCCTCTGCTGATGGGCATGCCATTTGCTTTAGCTCAGACACTATTTCCGGGCAGAGTTATCACTCTCGTTGCTCTTGAAAAATATGTTTGTATTTATAGCAAAGCTATGTTCCTAAAATAAAGGGATGACATATGACATATTTGACATCATCTACATGCTAAGTCAGGGCACAGCCATCAGTCAAGCCATGTTCTAAAGGGTTTCGATGGCGCAGCTTTTACTTATTTTTAAGGTTTATTCTTGACCTTAAATCGGAAGCATAGTCATCCAAGAAGAATTTCTGGACAATTATTTCAATGAGCAAGTGAAACTTTATTTTTAAGCGTGAAATGTATCTACTCTTATAGTATTTGTGAGTGTGGGAAAATGGTTCCAAATGAATCTGGACTTTTCTTCCCTCCGGTTGCCTCTGTCTTCCTGTTGTTTGTCGGGTCTCTTGGGAATGAACTCTCTACTGCTTCCTTCTCAGAGTAAAACTCCAGCGCGCTTGCAAATGAGCACGTGACCTTGTCACACAGAGACTTTTCAGAGATCACACCCCCCATTTTAACCTCGATGGCCTCAAATGGGACCTTACCATACTAAGTAATAGTTTAAATGGCTAGACCACAGACACATTTCTTGTAGCTTGACAAAACAGGAAGATGTTGGCCAATAGAAGGGCTTTTGAGCCATCCTCAACACAAATCGGCATTTCATGCAATAATTTCCCTGTGGAAAATATAATGGGCCATGGTACAAAGCCAGACAGGAGACCAGGTAGATCGGTAAGTAGATGAGTTGACCCAAGCCAAAGGTCAGTTCATGGCAGAAGGCTCTGGTCCCCAAAGGGGCTGGAAGTGCTGTCAGCCAGTGACCTACCGCTGCCCTCCACACTTCCTACAGAAGGCATTCAAACTGGACAAAATGAAAAGCTTAATCAACCTAAAAGGAATGGGTTTTGGTTTGGTGTTTCTCATTTGTTTTGTTTTGTTTTGAGACGGGGTCTCAGGTAGCTTATGCTGGCTTCAAACTCTCTACTGCCTTACAGTCGTAAAGGAATATGTTGAACTCTTGATCTCCTGTATCTGCCTAGAAAGTGTTGGGATTACAGGTGTGGCCCACCACGCTCAACCCAAAGTAATAGAATTCATGGTGGTTTAGTCAGAAAAGTACTATTTTTCTAGATGAAGAGACTATGAAAAAAGTCAATTATGGTGCTTTATCAATGGATCCCTGTGTATCTGGTACTAAAGTATTTTCATTTACTTCTTACACCTCCTAACAAACTCATGAGAGAGTGCTTTCTAATTAAATAGTCAGTCTTTTTCAAAGGTAAAGTTACCCTACAGCACAGAGAAGTCCCCTACCTGAAACTAAAGCTAAATTCAAACCCAGAGGGTCAATGGAAGAGACTAAAACGTGCTGCCCCATGGTAAAGCATATTTAAAACATTAAAGAAAATGAGAGCATTTGAATTTTTCCCCTAAATATATTTTATACCTACACCCTCCCCCCCACCCCCCACTCCCCCGCAACCAGGACCATCCATTGGCAAGTACCAGTGGCTAAGTTCCCAACATTTGTGATGCCCCTGGGTCCAAGTGCTAGGCAGTGCTGGCCAAGAAACTAAGCACAGGTTAGTCCCTGCTCGGAGGACAGTGGGGAACGGGCTGTCTTTAGACCTTTTGTACATGAGGGGCAATGCAATGACTTTACTGGGGTAGGGACAGCTGATGCGCCGGGCCTGTCTCTGGTTCTCACCACATTCGTGCGGCAGCTCTAAGTTACAAGTTATCTCCAGGCGCACGAGAGCAGATTGTGTGCTTTTTCCTCTAGGATTCATAGTTTTGTTTTGCTAAAAGCTAATAAGTTAATCTTTAAAATTTTTCCTTTGATTTTTTTTTTTAAGAAAGGGAAAGAAAGGTAAATGAAATGTGTTTGGAATTCTCAAGCACATTTGAATTTCATGAGTTTTGCATTTGCTACAAAAGGGGCCAAGCCCAGCAATTTAATTTTCTTAGGCTAAGAGCTTTGATTAAAACCTTCACCTTGACAAATAATTGGTTTGGGGAGTAGGGGAATAGAGATAATTCAGAGATAGGATAAACAGTCATTCATTTATTCAAGCCGATACTCATTGCATGCTAAATATGGTTGAGACACCGTGCTAGATACAGGTCAGACAAACATCATTACAACAAAGTTCTTTCCCTTGAGGGGAGTGTTTCCCCAATCTCCCCTCTTAGCAAAGGAACTGTATATTTATTCTTGCTTCACTTTAAGTTAGACTGTGTCTCCCAAGGTGTAGTATGAAGACTATGTGTGGTATACCACTTGACTTTAAGTGGCAGGAAACAAACATTTTTAAGAAATTATGTATTATTTCATTGTGTGAAAATGTACTTGTATATTCAGTGTGGTTATATATTCATTTCTATGTAGAAGAGCCCAAGCAGCCCATGTCCATATACTGGATAACACTCAACATATATGGAGTAGCACCCACAACCTGAACAAGCTGTTATGCTTAGGCATGCTCTTTTATTTTATTTTATTTTTCCTTTCTTCTTGTGGCAGAACCGAGGGCCAATGCAACCTAAGTCTTCTGCTCTGAAGTTTCATAAACACGATGATACAGATTTTTAACAACACAGAAGATTAGCCGGGCGGTGGTAGCTCACCCCTTTAATCCCAGGACTTGGGAGGCAGAGGCAGGTGGATCTCTGTGAGTACGAGGCCAGCCTGGTCTACAGAGTGAGTTCCAGGACAGTCAGCACTACACAGAGAAATCCTGTCTCAAAAAGACAAATAAAAAAAGAATACAGAAGCTTGAACTCACAACACAGACTGCATGAGCTGAATTTTTCTGCTCACCCCCACATTCCTTTAAACATAAAGATATATAAAAATAAAACAGGGGAAGGGATCCACAAAGTCTAAGAAGGTGTGTCAAAACACTACTTCTGAGGTCGATTGCTCTGCGTGTGGAATCTGTAGCTGCTCTGCTGCTAATTCTGAGCAGTCAGGTTACCTCTCAGCGGCTTTGTTTTTAGGTACATGTGTGAAAATTGATTAGCGTTATTATGCATACCATTTGATTTAACATGCTTTACTTGTAAAAACACAGCATTGCCTTTTATTCTAATTTTGTGGTTACCTTCTAATTAAGGCAAATAATTACTCACTTTCTCATTTTTTTAATTCAAAGATGTGCAGCTGTGTTTGTATTTCAAACAGCAAACACATCGGAACTAATCAGTAGTAACAAACAAGACGTGTTAAATTTCCTTGTTTTGTGAGACGGTTGATCTGTGAGCTAGCCTTACTCTGTGCATCACTGACATGGGCCCAGGCTGCGATAGCTGGATATATATGAAACTTGTAACAGTCTGGAGGCAACCTGTACCTCAGCTTTCCCAACCAGAAAACCCTGGAAGTGTGGAAAAGGAGAGGAAGAGGAGGAAAAGACATAGAGATTAAGATAATAGCAGACTCTCTCCTAGCCCAAGCACCAGTGCATTTGACTTCTTAGATTTGGGGCTGATAAATCAGTATTTAAATTTTATCATGGGGTCTGGAGAGATGGCACAGTGATCAAGACTGTGTACCCTTTGGTACTCAACAAGATATTCACTCAGTGATCCTCAAACCAATAGCGAAATTGGGGCTGTTGCAACACGAAACACGGTTTGGGAACAGGTTGATCTATGCCGCATCTCTGCCTTTATTAACTTCACAGCTGGCTTAGCAGAACAACTTGAAGTTTCTCACTAGTTCTTCCACTTACCCTTAGGCCCCAGATGTTAACTAGTAGGTTTTTTTATCCATTAGAAGCTAAATGTTATTAAGTACATGAGATGAGCCAAGTAACAGGACTCTGCCGGAGTTGGGATTTAAATATAAAGTTCCAAAATATAAAGACTTGGGTGCTAAACACACAAATAACCCCCAATTCCCAAATTTTTGTAGGCTGTAATAACTAGAAAGGTCACTTCCTGATCTGATTCATATTCTTATCTTCTGTCCCTTGTCTTACAATCCCACACTCAGCATGAACAGCCCCTGACTTGATTCTGGAAGGAATAGGGGACTAGACAGTCTACAGGTAATGGATGACTTCTCCCAGAAAGGGCCCTATAGCTTCTTCCGTGCAAAACATCCCTCTGCACCCTCTTCTAGAGCCACCACACAGAGATGCCAGGTGGCCGTGGGTGGTGGTGACATCAGTAAAAATTCCTCTTACCCGAGGGAAGCAGAACTATTACTCAAAAAAATGTACCAGTTTAATTCTGGAGCCGCTCTGCTTCTCACCTTGGGTGGTAAAAATGACTCTGTGGATTTTCTCTGTACTAACCAGGCAAGTACGCAGGATGAACAATCTTTTCTTAGCTGGGAGAAAAATGAAAATGTCTTTTTAGCAATCAGGCATCCCACTCCTCCACGCTCCTCCTGGAGCGGCCAGTTAGACTCTCAGCCTCCAGGGCTCAAACTCTGCATCACGCATTGCACCAGAGTATGGACGTAAGAAGCCCCGCACCACAGGAGGGATAATGATTGGCAACTGAAAGGCTTGGCATCGGAGTTCCCATTAGTTCCCATGTGCGTGTGCTTTCCATTAAACTCCTGATCATTAAATTGTGCTGCCTTGTTTGTTCTTGGCAAGGTGAAATCCAGCTTGGAACTAAATGATGGAGTCTTGAATCTTAGCTTCTCTCGCTATCTGTGTGACCCTTTGTGATTTACTTAACCTCTCGGTGCCTGTGTTTCTTCACTTGTAGGATGATGATTCTAAAACTAACTTAAGGGCTATGAGTTTTATGATAAAAAGTATGGAAATGTTCGTCTCAGATCTGGCACGCGGGCAGCTAATGAACATGGAGTCCCTTTGCTCTTCCACCTCCCAACTCCAGCACATTAAACTTTCATACCATCTCATCATTTTGAAAAGAAAATGAAGAACCAACTATTTCATTGGTTCTGTTTGTTTTCTTTGAAATAGCAACACAGAATATGAGAGGCTTATCCTAAAAGGCCCTGCCTCAGTTTGTGGGAACAGGGCAGGCCTCACATAGAGAAGCAACTGCCCAGTGGTCCGGGGGAAGGAATCTTGCCCCCCCGCACCTCATTCCAACATCTGTCACAAGCTTTAGGTCTCTTTCCCTGCTTTATTTTGAGTGTCTGACTAAACATACCTTTTCTGCCTGCGCGGCTCCAGGTTGATGCATGACTGTGTGTTACTGGACAGTGTATATGATTCCAAGTATCATTAAAAGACAGAGGCCAGGCCATGCAAAGCTATGAAGCACTGGAACCCTCGTGCAAGGCCAGTGGGAATGGGGAATTCTTTTCATTCCAAAAAGCAACTTGGCAGTTCCTCAACAAGTTGAATTTAGGATATCACCCAGCCATTCAGCTCTTAGGGATGAAGAGAAATGAAAACATATCTACTCCAAGACGTGTACAAAGATTCTTTTTTTTTGGCATTTTTTTTACGTTTTTATTGAGCTATATATTTTTCTCTGATTCGCTCCCTTCCTCCCCTCTCTCCTGTTATCTTCCCTGTGACCCCATGCTCCCAATTTACTCAGGAGATCTTGTCTTTTTCTCCTGCCTCTGTAGATCCATGTATGTCTCTCTTAGGGTCCTCTTTGTTGTCTAGGTTCTCTGGGATTGTGGACTGTAGGCTGGTTTTTCTTTGCTTCTTGTCTAAAAGCCACTTATGAGTGAGTACACATTATATTTGTCTTTCTGGGTCTGGGTTAACTCACGCAATATGTTTTTTTCTAGATTCATCCATTTGCCTACAAATTTCAAGATGTCATTACATTTTACCACTGTGTAGTTCTCCATTGTGTAAATAGACCACATTTTCTTTATCTATTCTTTGGTTGAGGGACATCTAGGTTGTTTTCAGGTTCTGGCTACTATGAATAATATTGCTATGAACATAGTTGAGCACATGTCCTTGTGGTATGATTGAGTATCCTTTGGGTATATGATATGGGATTCTCCTCTGTATGCTGTGAATACCATTGGTGGATAAAGAAACTGCCTTGGCCTGTTGATAGTACAGAACTTAGGTAGGTGGGAAAAACTAAACTGAATGCTGGGAGAAAGGAGGCAGAGTCAGAGAGAAGCCATGTAGCCCCACTGGAGACTGATGCCAGAACTTTAGCCAGTAAGCCACAGCTACATGGTGATACACAGATTACTAGAGATGGGTTAGTTTAGGATATGAATTAGCTAGAAATATGCTTAAGCTATTGGTCAAACAGTATTGCAAATAATATGGTTTCTGTGTGATTGTTTTGGGGCTGAGCAGTCGGGAACAAACAAGAGGTTCCTTACAAGAGGTATATGCCCAAGAGTGGTGTTGTCGGGTCTTGAGGTAGATTGTTTCCTAATTTTCTGAGAAATTGCTATACTGATTTCCAAAGTGGCTGTACCAGTTTGCACTCCCACCAGCAATAGAGGAGTGTTCCTCTTACCCCACATCCTCTCTAACATAAGCTGTCATCAGTGTTTTCGATCTTGGCCATTCTGACAGGTGTAAAATGGAATCTCAGAGTTGTTTTGATTTGCATTTCTCTGAACAAATATTCTCCCCCTCTCCCCAAGACAGTGTTTCTCTGGGTATCCCTGGCTATCCTGGAATTTATTTTATAGACCAGGCTGGCCTCCAGCTCACAGAGTTCTGCCTGTCTCTGCCTCCCAAGTCCTGGGGTTAAAGGTGTGCACCACCACTGCCCTGCATGTGTGTGTATTCTTAGCAGTATTAACAATGTCAATTGGAAATGACTTGGTGCAGGGAAAGGGAAGTCTACTCAGAATAAAAGGAACATATGGCTGCCACCACACGGATGAACTTTAAAGTCGTCGTACTCAGTGAAGGGAGGAAGATATAAAAGACAGACTGTATGATCCCATTAAATGAGAAATCAATGGAAACAGTATTTAGAAGCTGCCTGCAGCTTGGAATAAGAGACTGGAAAACTGTCCAGGGACTTATCTGTGGGATGTTGGAATTATTCCCAAACTGGATTATGGTGATGATTATACAACTCTTAAAAAGTTCCTAGAACATTTCCGTGTGTAAAATTTATGACCTTACTTCAAGTTGTTTGGAATGTCTCATTACTATATAATTCATAGTGTTCTCTTTTCAAACGTAGCAGTCACAGTTGTGCGGAATCTCGTCATCATGCGTTCCTGGAAACAGACAGCCTTGGTCTTGGAGACTATGGCTGTGCAGGTAAGAGTGCCCGTGCTGTGACTTTTTCACTGGGCGAGCAAAGCAGATAAACACATTGATTGACAGCAAACCCAAAGAGAGGACACAGGGAGCAGGCCAGAAGCCACTTCTTCTGATCTTTAACATCAGCCATGGAGATGGCAGGCCAGTGCCACATGGCCTGCACCCAGCACCCAGCATGCCCATCTGCCACTTCTTGTCTCGGCCCTGCAGCCTCTGTCTATGCTCTCCTGCTTTCGTTTGGCTTGATTTATAATCAACTCTGATAGTCCATACTTTTTCCTCTGTTGCTCCTCAGCTACCTGTACCCCAGAGTGTCACATCTGGAGACTTTTCTGATGAGACTTAGTCCCTTTGTGCCACATTTGAAGCTTATGAAATGTCTCTCTAGGTCTTATATATCTAAGCGGCCGCTGGGACTATTCATTTGTGATTAATGTTACAGCGGGAAAAACACGTGGTTGAGAATCTCAAAGAATAGTGAATGAAATCTAGTTCGGGACTAGATTGTTTAGTAGTGCTTTCTTTCAACTTCATCCAGTCTCAGTTGTTTGGTGTTTTTGAGGAAGGGTCTCCCTGTGTTGTCCTGGAAGCCCTGGAACTTGCGGCAGAGACCTTCCTGCTTCTTTCCGCTTCCTGAATGCCAGGATTAAAGGTGTGTGCCACCCGTCTAGTCTCAGTCCTTCCAAGTATGATTGTTAAGTATGAGCTCTGGACCATGCAGGTAGATACACATAGCACTGATCAGTGAAGGGCTTTGTTTGTTTGTTTGCTGTGTTGGGGATAGAAGCCAGGGCCTTGTACATGTGAGGCAAGTGTGCTACTGCCGAGCTACATTCCCAGCCCACGTGGGTGTAGTTCCAAAGGCACGGAAAGAATAGTCAGAAAGCGTGTGAGTCATCTGAGTGTCCGTTCATTTGGCATACAAATGAAGCCTACTTAAAACCTCCTTAAAGTTGAAAAGGTTCCCCAACCCTACCTGGCAGCTAAATAACTGGGATTTTGAACTCTGTGAATCTCTTACTATAAGAAGCTTATAGCACTTTGAAAATTATAGTTGATAATTATCAAGCAGTCATAATGGCCCAGCACTTTGCATAATCTTCACAATGTCCCTATATAGTAAGTACAACAATTATTCCCATTTTACAGATGAGAGAAATGAGACCTATAGAGGTGCCCTGCTCAAGGGCAAAGCTGGTAGCACAGCTATGGATTCAAGGCTAGGTCTTTCTGACCCTACAGGCATTGCCCATTGTCACAATCCCATGCATCTAACCAAACCTCACAATGATAATCGTCTTACAAGACAGTCACCCTCACTGTAGATGGGAGGCCATGAGAGGCCAAGGAAATGTGACCCTTAGAGAAGAGGTGCATCTTTGTAGATCCCCAGGCTTGAGCATATACCCTCCTCCCAGCTCCCACCCCAATTCCTCACCAGTTCATCAGGCTGTCTTAACCAGTGCACTTACCCATGGTCCAGCTAAAACGTCCCAAGTCAACCAGAAGACTGCAGGATCCTTCTTTGCTGGATCACTGGGGCAACTGAAAAAGAAAAAAGCCCATTTGTATTCAGGGAGCCAGGTAACGAGACCCAGTAAAGAAACAACTTTATTTGGCTTACATTTTGTTCAAAGGTTTTACGCATCTGCCTACTGCAGAAAGACAAAGGACCTGAAGACCATTATCCCATAGCGTATCTCTGCAGAGATTTTAAGTAACCCAAACTTAAAATCATTTGGTCATTTGACTCAAGGTAAGTGCTTACACGGCAAATTCCTTTAAGAGCTCCCTCTGATGGGTCTTTGTCTTAATTTGACCTCAGACTGGAGTAACTTGGGGAGAATGATAAATCCTGACAGTGAGTGAATAACTGGCAGAATGAAATCTCTGGAAACCTTTTCCTTATGAAGGTGTGCCTGGTGCTGCACTCATGGTGCAGAAAACCCTAGTCCAGATCCTGAGGGTGAAGAGGAGAAGTCACACGGGTAAGCCTGCCACAAACTGCAGCCCTTCCTGTGTCCCCTCCCCGGATTCTCTCCTGCTGAGGGCAAGTAATGCTACTCAATACTGTTTATTTCCCTGAATAGGAAACACCTCAAAGCCACATTAATCTATTTGGTGAACTAGTACACAAGGGAATATTTATCGTCTAGAACTTGATGCATAAACAGCTGCCGTTTGGTCCAGAACCTCTTTAGAGAAGACACAGTACCTGCCTCTTACCATTTAGAATCCTCGTTCCTCTACCGTGGCAACAACAAAGAAAATGGGGGCTATAGAAGTTAAAAAGCCCTGTTGGATGCAAAACGCCTGTTCTTTCTCTCCACTGTGCTATCTCCCTCCTCATCAGACCTTGGAGTACCACCAAGGATTGGCCACCAAGGATTGGACACACAAATATTTATCTTGCATATTTAATCCCAAGTGAGAGCCTAGGACAGGACGATTCCAAAGAATAAGACATGTGCCTTGTTCTTTGGGATCTCATAATTTAGTCAAGATGAAAGGAGAGGAGAATAGTATTAAATTCTGTAAAGACTGATTTTGGAAATAAATTAGATGAGAATTTAATTAGTAAATCAGCTAGAGAATTAGATGGATGCAGTTAATGTGAGTGGGTTGGGGTGGCTCCCTATACAGTGGGACTCCGCAGTGGAGCTAAAGAAGGCAAGATCTGGGTAAGCTGGAAAGGGAAGGAAGAATATTTTACAAAGAGCTGGAATAAGGGATGAACATTGTACATAACCTCCTGGCTGAGTGGTGAGGTTCTGCTGAGGTGCTAAAAGATTTGAAGGCTATAGCAATGCATATATATATATATATTATAATCAACAAAATTCTATATGTTTATGTATGCATATTTAATAAGAGTCCTATGCAACACTGAATGAATTTAGTTCCAAAGTTTAGGCAAAAGTTGTATAGGCACTGCTTTCTACCCTGTCTAGAATATGCCTGTTTTCAAGTCCTCATATTAAAGAAAGAAAAAGAGAGAGAAGGGGAATACCAAATGAGTCATGTGACAAATATAGGCTTACAAATATTCAAAATACCAGGTTCTGTTTTCAGTTTTTGTTTCATTGGTTCTCTAAAAATGCAAACAACAGAAATCATTCGACTTCTCCTGAGCTCATTTTTCACCGAGAAAGCTATAGAGCCCTCTCATTCCTGCCACTAGCACTCGGGTTCTAACTACTGATTTTGCCCGTGAAGTTTTCTCTCCAGCCTCACATGATGCCTGAGACAGAGCAGGCGGTCAGTGATGGTGCTGGCAAACCGTGATAATGCTGGCCCTTCTAGCTGTCAGGAGACCTGATGTGAACTGCCTTTCTAGGTTTCAAGCTGTACAGTGTAACTTTTATTAGCATTGTAATTTTTTTTCTTCTAACCTAGATCATTTAAAAGCTTTCTAATGTGTTTAATTACCCAGTTTTAAATTTGTACAAAATTGGGCTGAATTATCATTTAAGACTGGTATTAAATAGGCAAGTTAGCATCCCAGACAAGATTCCCAAACTCCCTTAGCTCCAATTTGGATTTAAAAAAATTCATTTTACTAACTCATGGAGCACAAAAGATCTGACGCTGGTGTTTAGCAATCTCGGCATTGAGGTTTATTAAGGCTAAGTGAAACCATCCCCGTGGGCTCCTGGGACAGCAGAAAGAAGCTGCAGACGACACTGATCACTGGCTAAATAAAGCCTGGCACAGTTCACTTCATGAAAGACATAGAAACAGAACACACGCGTGCACACACACACACACACACACACACACACACACACACACTATAATAGAATGATACACTCACCTCTACTTCCCCTACTAGTCATCTCGTTATTAGGAAGGCAACAATATTAACAACTAGAAGAGGGTATAGTTGCAAAACTGACAAGTCCAATTTACCATTTCTATGTTATTCAGAGTCTCCCAGACACTTGATCCCCGCCCCACCCCCCCAATCTCAGTGTTTGACTAATACTAGCCACAAGGTGTTCCCAGGAAGAAACGGAAGAACCAAGTCGATGGGAAGACTTCTGACACTTTTCACCAAGCCCCGGTTCCTGTCTCACGTGTGCTGTGCATTGCTGTCTTGCTTGCATTCACTCATTCCGTTCTCCAGCATCCCCTGTAGTCTTTGTGCTTAGGTTGCTCAAAGTCTAGTAAATGATACTGGGGAGTCTGACTCCTCAGCACAGCACAGCACATAGTAGCTGTGCTGGGATTGGGAACAAAGTGTTCGTGGTGACTGGAAGTCAAAATGGACATAATGCACAGTGGTACCTGGGAAGAAGTCACTGGAACTAAAAAGACAAGATGAGGCTTTGCCAGCAGGGGAAACAGAGAAAGTGCTTGTGACCTGGCAAAAGTCACTGATGGAGCTGGGAGGGGCCTGAGCGATTTATGGAACTCCAGCATCTGAGTGACCAATTAGGGGTCAAGTTTTCATAATCCACTATCTCTGGGTGTTTGGGCATGTAGAATTCAAGGGTCCCTGCTAAAGCCATCTCCTTGGTTGACTATGAGGAAACATGAGGGTTGGCTGTTCCATTGAGACAAAGATCCTGCAGTATGAGAATCTCGTTTCATTTCCTAAAACTTCCACCAGGATCATTTTTGTGTTCTTTAATACTAATCGAGTCCTTCCCTGCATTCCATGTGCAAATGCATTGCCTTCACTTGTGTACTGAGGCTGCTCACTAAGTTCTCATCTGGCTTAGTGGTACCCCATGTCTTAGCACTTGGGAGTTCAAGGCTAGCCTTGGCTATATTATATACAGGTATCTTCTTTCTTTATGGTTCATTGACCACCAGGCCATGAGGGCAAAGGGGCTAGAAGCGACAAGTGGAGCTTTGTCCGACCTGTGGTACAACGGAAATAGCTTTCCAGGAGATGGCTTCAGTGTTATAGCTCGGCTTTATTCCAGAATGAAGGGAGATGTAAAGGCTGGGGACAGTTGCTGGGGCATAATCACCGAATGTGCATTAAACAGCATGCCCCTGTCATAAGGGTCTGTATGTGGCAGCAGGGTCCTGTAGCTCTGAATATGATGTCTATTATCATATGGGAAGTAGGAGGAAAATGTCTGCAAGAAGCTGTCAGAAGTCATACTAGAGAGAAGTCAGGTATCCGGGTCTAGAGACATTCTCCAAATAAGGTCAGGTAGAGAGCAGGAAGCTTCTGGTGTGTGTAATGGTGCTCCATGTTGTGCCAAGCTCTGAGAGAGAGCTGCCAGGCCATCATAGAATGCAATATCTGACCTGCAAGGCCTCCCAACAATATTATTGCAAGACCTTGTTTAAATAAATAAACATAAATATTTTTGATTTCTCCCTTTTTTTTTTGAGGAGCAGGTATTAGTCATTCTCACTGTATAGTCCAGACAACGGAAGATCTTAGTGTTGATGGACAAAGCAGCTAAGTGAGTTTGCATTAAGAAAGAACTTGATTGAAGGACTCTCCAAGACTGGTTTGGGCTGAATTTGGGGGGTTCTGCAAACAAGAGCCAATCACTGGGAGCTAAATTGTGTGTGTTGTGTGTGTGTGTGAATCCAAGTAGGGATTGATGCCAAGTGAAGCTCCATGGTTGGAAGTAACAGAAGCAATGGGTATAGGAAAGGGTAGACCAATGGGCCATTTTCATCCTATAACCAGGGACTGTTGCTGAGTTTGTATCTTCATCTGCGAGCCTCAGCTGGAGCTGAGAGCTTGCATTTCTCAAGCTTTCTTGAGTGATCATCTCTTCCTACTTTCACCATTGTTGATGTGGTACACTGAGAAGTTGCCCATATTTGCCCCCTCGTGGGATGAGTCGGCTGTTCTTCTCTCTCCAGGCCGTCCCACCTAGGCAGGTGCCCTTGCACATGTGTGGAACCTAAGCTTACACAGTTTGGGTGGCAAGTAGGATGGGTATCTGTGAGGGGTGACTTATTTTTTTTAAAGATTTGTTGTAATTCTTGTCTGTCTGTGTGTTTCCATGTGAATGTGACTATATACTAAGTATGTGTGTTTCCATGTGAATGTGACTATATACCAAGTATGTGTGGGTTCCATGGAGGCCAGAAGAGAGCATCAGCTCCCTTGGAGCTGAAGTTTTGTGGGGAATTGTGAGGCCTCTGATATGGGAGCTGGGAGCCAAACTTGGCTCCTCTGGAAGAGCAGCAAGTGCTCTTAACCACTGAACCACTGCATCTCTCAAGCTCCTGACTGATTTCTAGAAAGAAGAGTAAAAACATGCATGCAAAGCGAATCACCAAATTAATAATTACTTGGGACAACATATGAAACTTTATCGAAGGCAAGTGCCTGGAAACGCTTTTGTAAGAAAGCTTCAATCTTCCTGTCCCCTCCCCGCTCCGGTCACAACGAGCACAGCACTCATGAATCTCTCACAACTGAATGACCTGAGCCCTACAGTCAGTCCATCGGCCTCATGAGTCACCCAGATGCGCTCCCACTGGCAAAGGTTATACAGCAGAAGCGCTAAGCGATGGCTGCCAGACAAACTGTATTGTTTAGCTGTGGCCAATAATTCCTGCTGTGTTCTAAAACCAGCCCTGGTTTGCATGCTGCTTGATATGGTCACCCTCTTTGCATGGGTCTCCTCTGTGACCACTTGAGCTTGACCCAGATGGGAAGCTTTTTCAGTTCTAACTTTAGCACCTCTGCTGGCTTTCTGCCCAAGCTGTGCCTAGCAGAATCTGTTTCCCAACCTTAAAGTGGGCGTAATCAGATTGACCTACTTACAGTGGGTTGCAAGAAGGATTCTGTTATACATTTTTCTATACTCTTAAAAGTTCTTGTTTCCAAATTACATACATTTAAACCAATGGTTTGAAAATAGTCATTGCTGGACAGCTTCTTTCATTTAGAGATCACAGACACAGTGAGGAACGGCAACTAACCCAGTAGAGTTATCCCCGTCGTGGCCTCAGCCTCGGCCCATCTTCCTGCACAATCCTGCAGGGTGGGGCAACCAGACATTCAGGTCTCTTCAGAAGCTCGTTTGGCTGAAACGGGTCATCTGGACTTGCTGTGGCACTAGAGAAGTTGATCCCAGAGGTCACTTGACCTTGGTGGGTGGCAGGAAGGCAGCTCAGAACCAAGAAGGAATGGCCTTGGCTCTTAGTCTCAAATGCTCGAAGCCCCATGCAAAGCTGGACCAGTGAGAACGGCAGGGCAGTTCTCTAGCGGAGGCTACATGTCCGGCTCCACACTCAGAGCCTTCGAGTCACCCCAGCCAGCACAAATAACCAGGCTGCCGAAGTCACATGCGGTGTCGAGGAACTTCAAAAAGTTAAGGCTTAAAAGGCAGTTCCTTTTGAGTGCTGATTTGGATACGTAAACAGTGGCATGGTTAGATGCCACTATGTGTTTAACGTAAATTATACCACAGCCCTGGAATGTGGGTCTGTGAAGGCCCCGGGGCAGCAAAGAGAGTCGATTCCATCAGCAAACTGGCAAGTCAGCTGGCTTGGGTGCCGCAGCAGCTTCCTCAAGTTCCTGTTTCCGACTTGGAGGCCGTCTCCAGAAGCATCAGAACTTGAAGGCACGTGTGAGTGCACCGCTCAGCTCCGGAAAGCTTGCGCCAGCATCATGTGTCTGCGGCGTGGCTTGGGGAGCTGGGTCTCTAGGTCCTCTATAGGACTGTAGTCATGCACGCTTCATACACGGGCCCTGGAAGACAGCTCAGGCCCATGGTGGCAGCGGAGTCTGGACATTATTATTCTGTCTTGGCAGATCCTGAAGGGACAGGACTGCAATGGTTCAGCAAGAGGGAAAATATTCAACAGGAAAAGACTCAGGGAGAGGTGAGGTTCCCAGGAAAAACCTCCCTAGGGATCAAGAGATACGCTCAGGTTGTAGGCGTCCATGTTGAGGGCCCACTGTGACTGAGATAGCTTAACTTCTTTCTGAACAGAAGGATACAGGAGAATCAGACCTCTCTGACTTGGGACACGCTTGGGAGTCATACTTTCTCAGAGAAAGAGACACAGTTATTATCCCAGCCCCCAAATCCGTGGAACCTTTCTTGAGGTCTGGGGAGAATCATTTCCCTATACCCTCACGAGCTCCCTGGGTTAGCTGCTGCTGGCATCTGTACTTCTGCTAATTAGCTGCCCTTGATGGATTTATTTCATCCAGTTGTAAGTTTTAGAGACGTTCCCAGGCCAATTTAGAAGTGGCGTGCACAAACCAAATTGAGTGGAAATCAGGTTTGGATGACCTCCACGGAGCGGTCAAGCCAGTTCCCATGGGATGGGTTTGACCTCTTCGTTCCCGGAGAGCACTAAAGTTGCAGAATAATGCTTGAGGAAGAAATTTCTTGTAGACCATTTAATTCAGTTGCTTCATTTTGCAAACGAGAGACCTGGGGACTCATAAAGGTGAATAGCTAGCTTATCAAGCAGAGCTGGAAAAAGAACATCGAAGGTTCTACAGACTATAGGGGATGTGTTCGTTACTGGGACAGTGTGGATAGTAACCATGAGGAGCGGCCTTGGCTATTAGTCTCATTATTTATTAGTCTATTGTTTGCCTTCCTTTCATTTTCCAACTTTTTTTTTTAAAAAAATGGAGTAATATTAAAACCCACAAGAAAACCCACATGAAACCCAGCTGTTGAGCTATTTCAGATATTCCAGAAAATATACAATGTAGCTGGCATAGTTTCAGTAGGGTCAGCTGCTAGGAAGGGTCTGTGTCTTCGGTTAATCGTGCCCTGTGTACTTGCTATAAACCTTGGTGCACTGAGTGCAGGGTGGTCTTGATCCACGCTCCATCCAGCACTTTAGAAGAACGGGGAGTCATTCTGTGAGGTCGTGGAGGCAGAGAACTTGCTTTTTGGGGTATGGAGAAGAAATCTTTCCTGTCATATTCATAATGTTTGCAAATGGGACGTTTTCCTTTATATACTGACCTCGGATTTGTTAGAGGGAAAATCCAGGATGGTTTTCTCCTCTCCTGTCCTTTTCTCTTTTCTTCTCTCCCCTCCTCCTTCTCCTCAACACCACAAATTCGGTTACTTAGTAAACATCCATCTACAGTAAATGCTTATGTAAGGGCATGCTTAATTCTGGCCTCTTATGATTTATGAAAAATAAGTGTTTCTTCATATTGCTCAATTTCACCAGAGGTTTAAATTTCTATTTTATACACAAGAAGACTCTCTGTTTTATTTTTCATCAAATCAAGAACAGTTAGTGTGAAACTTATGTCATGAGAAATATCTGTCAGCAGGTTCAATAGAGCCAAAGTAACAGTCAAGGCAATTTGAAACCACTGGATAACCCATTGAGATTTTGCCTCATTATTTGAAATTCCTTATGCACAGGGAGTCCAAGAATCATCTGGACTTCTTTAATATTATAAATACATATGTATATAGACATGCATGCATGCATACACATTATATATAGATTTCACAATGTTTCACAATGACAGATGCAACTGTCAATTTGTTGTAAAATACATTTGTAATTATGCTAGAACATTTTACTGAATGTGACAGGATAAAATTGCTTCCATGATTACACGATTCTGAAAGCAGATTCCACAGCATCACCTTCCCTACTGAGACTGTTCCTACTGTAGACTGCACTATTTCAGTCAGTGGTAGCACCATCTGTCCATCACCTCAGCCTCGATGGCTGGGTGTTATCATCTCTGTTTGATTTTTTTCAGTGCTAAGGTTGGGATCCAGGCCCTTGCACGTGATAGCCAATTATCTACCTCTGAACTGTGACCCCAGCCCTAGGAGTCCTTAACACCCTTCAATATTTATCTTCTTATTCAACCCAGCATGAAGACTTGCCAATTTCCGTTCCAGAATGTGTTTAGACTCTGCCTCCATTCCCTCCCTTCTCCCTAAGCCACCATCAAGGAAGTGGTCACTCACCCAGGGCCTCCTAACAGGCTCCCACACTCGCCTCTCTCTACTCCGTGTTGCTCACAGTGACTAGAGGGGGTGTTTGAAGAGGGAGATGTGAGCACATGGTCCCTGCTTCTAGATTCCTGAATGTAGCTCTAAAGCACTTTCCACTTCTCCAGGGGCTCCCTAAGCCCCAGCTGCCTTGGCCTTCTTTGATATCTAAGACATACAAACCCTTTCTTCTCTTTCACCCTGCTCTGTAGCTAACTCTGCACAAACAGGTTTCTTTCTATCCTCACGTCTTAACTGAGTGTAAATTTCCAGAGATCTCTTTTGTGGAAGTGATATAATGGAACCCAAGAAAGGAATTATTACTCTCAAATACAACACTTGGTCCTATCCTAAAAACTCTTACAAATGGAGGCTGGAGAAATGGTGTAGCAGTTAAGAATAGTGGTTGTTTTGCAAAGGACCTGGGTTCAATTCCCACAGCAGCTCACAACCGCCATAACTCCAGTTGCAGGGCATCCAACTCCCTCCTCTGACCTCTCTGGAGGCACTGCACGCATCTGGAGGAGTGCACATACACATTCACCTATACAGGCAAAACATTCAAACACATAAAATACAAATAAATAAATCCTAAAACAACAGGAAAAACCTCTTGCAATGGCCAGGCATGGTGGCACATTCCTTTAATCCCAGCACTTGAGAGGCAAAGGCAAGGGGATCTCTGTGAGTTCAATTCCAGCCTGTTGTACATAGTGAGTTCTAGGACAGCCAGAATTGCACAGAGAAGGTCTGTCTCAAAAACCTCTTGCAAATGTGAATATTATACTTTAATGTATTATATCACACTAATATATTTTATTGTTGTGTTTATATTATGTGTAATTTTATGCATGGTCTCTAAGAACTGTATATGTTTCAACTCAATGTAGGCATATAATAAATGTCCAATAGATTTGCAAGGAAAAAGATTGTTAATGTCACACATTTGAAAGTCGCATGTGTTAGTCTCACAAGCATAACTATCCTGATATCACTAAATTCACTTACAAATTCACCAGGTGACTTTTGGATTTCACTAGATAATAAGACAGAGCTTCGCAAGTGCAGTCCTCCCAGCAACTCTATAAAGCAGGCAATGGTATGTTCACCCATGTTGGTGTTTGTTTATTTGATTTTGAGACATAGCTCTGGCCGTCCTGGAACTATGTAGATTAGGCTGGCCTCGAACTCACAAGAGATCCACCTGCCTCTGCCTCCCAAGTGCTGGTATTAAAGGTGTATGCCACCGCTCCAGGCTATTCTTTTCCTGTTTTTTACAGATAGGAAAGCTAGAGATAGATAGGGCTGAAATAACAAACCCAAGGTCCCAAGTGCACACACAGCAGTAGGTCAACTTAAATCACAGTAGAATGCGTAGTCCTGCTGGTCATCTCACTGGAGTGCAGTTGGGACACACTGAGCATCGTGTAGTTAGGTTTCCCATATTGAGCAATAGTCCAGGTTACAGAATAACTTCCAGCCAGTCTTTACCAGCAGCAGTCCCTTCTCCACAGCTCCTGCCTCTGCATTTCCTGCTGCCTCCTCCTCCCCTTCTCTTCCCTTCCTCCCATTATCTGGCTCTCCAGTCATGAGATCCATGAGATCCCTGATGGAGCCCCTTCTCTGCCAGGCTATCGTATATAAGGTCAGTGTTCCCACATTCCAACGGTAGGCCGAAATGTGTCTGGAGAGCAGGACTTCTGCCAGAACAATGACTTGCTGTGTACAATGCAAACCAGTTCAAGGGGAGGTCACCCTTTAGTTAAGAGCAGGGTGCCTGTCCCCAGGAATGCAAGAGGGCTACCACAGAGCCCTCCGAAGGGTCGAGTGTGGCTTCTGCGACACTCGGGAAAGTCAAACCCATCATAAACAGGTCCTGATGTTTTATTTCATGACTGAAAGGAGGTGAGGACACTGTGCAGTTCTCGATGGTACAACATCATACACATTTATAGAGAGCACACACAGCCGCCTCTAGATTATTCTGCAGCTAATGATACAGGCAGGGAAGTATCTGGTTCCTTTGCATCTCTTCGTGGCTTGTTTACTTGCCTGTATTTCTGACCCAGAGTCCTGTTGACTAGAACATCTATTAGCACAGATGTGGGATTGTGGTGGGATTGGCCTGGGTAGCTTCCTGTCTCGTTATTTCCAAGCTGTGGCTAGACCGAATGGAAATGACTGGAGCCGTACTCACATCTCTGTACCCTCGAGTGTATGGTCTTTCCTACCACGACCTTAGTAACCACCAAAGCCTACTTTGGGACTAGCCTCCCTGCTGGTATAATATCACTGCTGTGGTGGGGAAAAGCCCTTGCAGATTGGGGCGCTGACAAATTTGTTATCTCAAGACTCACTTTGTCTTCAAGGTTGACTCAGTGTACATTGTCCGTGCTCAGTTCCCTTTCTTATTCTCCCGGCCCCGGTGGGGATACCAAGCCTCTGTTGCGCTCCCAATCCCTTCAATTTAAATCAGTAGTTCTCATTTGCCACATCTTAGTCTAATCACCCCAAACCCTTTAAAAAGTTCTTTCCTAGGTTGTTATCCAAGATTAATGAAATTAAATCCTCTGGCATCAAATCTAAGCATGGTTTTTTGTTTCTTAATTACTTTTGTGTGTGGAGGTCAGGGGATAGCTCGTGGGAGTCGGTTCTCTCCTCTAATGTGGATCCTGGAGACAAAACTCAGGTCACCAGGCTTGGTGGCCTTTATTAAATTATCTCAGTCAGCCAAGCATTGATTTTTTTTCTTTTTTTTTTTTTTTAAAAGATTTCGAGATAATTTCATTTTGTAGCTGAGGACTAAACCATTGCTTTCAACGAATAGCAATACTTTATAAATCACCAGAAGATGTATGGCCATAAAGCATGGACGTCTCATCCCCGAATCCTCTCCAAGCTGTTTGATAGCCAACCTTCTCTTCCTTCCCTTCCTTCAGGTTTTAGAGATTCAGGCATCCCTTGCTCTGTGCGAACAAGTTCTGGCTATGGTCTCTTTTATCCTATCTTCCATGGACTGAATCTCTTCTCTGGGGCCGAGTCTTTCCCTCCAGGTTGTAAATAAGCTAAAGTCTTATCCCTAGAAAGATAATCCTAGAGTGTGCCATTTCTACCCGTGTCTCCAGTCTCGCTTCTGTCTCCTCCTTCCTGGGTCTTTCATTTACTAGTTGTCTTCTCTCTGGAATCCTTGACTTTCATAATTTGGCTAAGCCTTACCAATCTCTCAGAACTTGGCTCTGTTATACTCTTCATGAAATGTTTCTAAATTCACTGGCTGCATCAAGCCTCTACCCTAGCACTTGGCCCCCATAGTTGGGGTCCCTATTTTTCCTTCTTCCTCAGATGTATAATGCTTCCTGAGGGCAGGAACCAAGTTGTCTTCATCTTTGTTGACATCAGAACCTGACTCACTCTAGGCGTTCTGTCTGTGCTTTCTGGGCAGAATTGCAAACAAACAAACAACCAACCATCCTCTACCTGAGGAGAAGGATGGGGTGTGCCTAGCAATATGAGCTTTATTTCGTCAGGTTCTCACTTTCTAATTTGCACAAACAATTGCTAGGTAGAAGTCGTAGGGCACATTTTTTAGAGTTTTATACCATGTCACAAGATAATGGCACATTTACTTTTTTAAAGCAAGCTTCTACACCACTTTAACATAGAATTACTCTCATCAGTATTTCTGCCCTCTCCAAGGCAACCCCCCTCCCCTACAGTCATCAGAAGAAAGAAGGACCAACAAGATGACTTATACTTTAAATATTAAATATTAAATTTAATATTTAACATTTAAGATTAAATATTAAAGTATAAGTAATTAAAATTCTTAGTTGGGCGATGCTGACACACACCTTTAATCCCAGCACTCAGGAGGCGAAGGCAGATGGATCTCTATGAGTTCAAGGCCAGCCTGGTCTACGGAATGAGTTCTAGGACAGTCAGCCTGCTTGGACACATTCTACTTTTCTGCTTCATTTTAAAATTGGGTACCACTTCCCTGTGCTGACCTGTCTCCAGCAATCAGAGAGAGAGAGCAGGCTGGGCCACAATAGTGAGCAGCCCTATGCTGACAATTTCCTGCTTTCTTTCTTTTCTTTTTAAACATTTAAACACACACACACACACACACACACACACACACGTCTGTCCTTGGTTGTACTCTAAATGCTTGTTCTCAAAGGAGAGGGCTCTCTTCATCATCTAATTAGTTGGCTGAATGGATCCAAGAAACTCCTCAGCCCTGTCCCCCTCTTCCTGCCAAAATTTTATGAAACTCAAGACTGCATGTATTCATAAGCACCAGAAAACACCTGTGAGCAATTAACCACACGCCCTTGATTTAGAAGCCTTGGAAATATGCTGATGGCCTTTAGACCGTGGTCGCAGGTCTATAATTACTTAAGACCATAACCAAACCATCCCAACAGGCCAATTACAGGAAGGGCCATTCTTTCCCATACGATGTGACCCTGCCTCTAAAATCATTCTGTTCAGGACTCTGAGAGACGTTCTCTTTAGAGAGGGCAATCTTTAAAGGATGCGTATGTAGAGGTTTGGGAAGGGACTAGGGCCTTATGGCATGTCTCTGAAATATGTATATAAACAGTGCATGGGGAAAGGAAGCTACCAAACTCAATGAAAAGAAATCACGGAATTGAAAGCCCTATTTAAAGTTATCCATCCAGAAAATGTCACATATAACTCCTTGTTCTGTCCAGCCCGGAAGCAATCTCCACAGGGTTAACAAACTAATTCTGCAAGCAACAGTGTCTCCTAGAAAATGCCCAAATCTATCTTTTAGTAGATAGCCCACTGTCGGGTTGCAAAACAAAAAGATTTGTCTAAGCCTTTCTTTATGTGCAAGAATGAGTTCTTATCATTCCACGGGGCACATTATTATTTCACATTTGACGTGAGCAAGATATTAAAAGGGAAGCCTTCCAGCACTGAAGAAAGCCATCTTTTTCTAGAATCAGACTCTTAACAACCGGGCCATAGAAGCCAGTGTTCTTAACCAAGAGCAGATGTGCCTGGTGAGTTCTAAGAATTTCCATGATATCCGGACCCTCTCCTAAGTCTTTGTAGTTTTCCGGCAGCAGAGTAGTGGTCATGGCTGCATCGAATACGGTGTTAGCTGTTCTGTGTGGCTACTGAACACTTTGTAATCTCTCGCCTCAATCGAGGGGCGTGCAAGACTGAAATTCACATGACTGTGAAGCCTTACAGTGACAAGAAGAATGTTGGCTAGCTCTATAACAATTCTATTGATTAAAGAAGAAATTATATTTTATATATGTTGGACTGGAATTATTATTAAAATGGATTTTATCTTTCTTTTTACTTTGAAAATGCATGGCAATTTGAAAAACTGAAGTTGCACACGTAGCTCATATTATATTTCTATAGGAGATTACTGGTCTACCACTTTCTTTAGAATTGCTGAGGACTCTTTTTCTTAGAGAAACTAGAGTCTTGTGAAGATGTGCAGGCCCACATCTCAGCATGTAGATGATGTCTTACCAGGTCTCTCATGCAGCCCAGTACCAGGGCACTGTGACGTTAGGCTAGGCTGACATGGCTGGTAATTGACAGGAACAGAATGACCCACCCATCAGTCAACTGACCACTTACACACAGATTCTGTACTCGTCCATTTTCTAGGTTTCCCTGGATCTGCTGGGTCCACCTTTCTGGTTTCTCCACCCGAGGACTGGATAATTCAGCAGCTCTCACCCTAATCCTGCTCCTCTTGCATTTTCTATCTGGGTCACAGCCATGTATGGCTTCCTCCTCTCTGATTTGCGTGCCCACACCCAGCATGCAAACAGTCATTAAAGCCTATCCATCTCTCAGTCCACCCTTCAGGATTCGGCTGCCACCACTGCTTGGATTATTGCTAGAATCTCCCAACTCTCTTCCCCCATCTCATCTCCCTCACTGAGGTTAATTTAAAACAATCACAAATCTAGTAGATCACCCCTTGGTTCAAACATTAAGCCATAAGCCCTTCATAGTAGCCAAAATGTTTCTTCTTCAGCTGCTTCTGTCCTGGTTCTGTATCTACCTGTCTCCCCACATGAGCTCTAGCCGCCCTGACCCAGTCTTCGTTCATGCCTCTAAGCCTGGAAACTGGAGCGCCTCTCCCTCCCTTCTCCTTGAAATTCTCTTTATCCCCATTCCCACCCCCTACTGCCAATTATGGACTTCACTCTTGTGCATTTTCCCATTGTGGCACATACGCCGTTGTATTGACTTTATTTGTGACTTTTTGTGCTTGTTGCCTAATAGGTGGCTATGAATGGTGAAGAGTGACAGCTAGAGAAATTCCAGATTAGACAATGCTCCTAAGATCTTCCCCAAACACAGCCCTCCAACATTATGAGTTTGGAGGAACCTTGAGGGTCCTCTACCCTCTCATCTCCCCCGGAGCCTATGATGGAGGCGGAACCATCCCGAATGCCTGCCATCTCAGTTCATGCTCACACTGACCTCTGAAGTGAGCATTTCTCTTTACACACATTTCACAGAAGCGGAAAACCAGGCCTCTGTGATTTAAGCAATGTGTCCAAAGCCATGCAGCTAGTTGCAGGGCAAGATAAAAATTAGAACTCAGGTATTTTTCTACTTGGGGGAGCCTGCTTTCCTTTTCTCGCATGGCTACTCAGGTTCAGAAGCATTCTGAGCTACTCAGCATAAATAAGGATGTTATATTCATAGAGAGAGAAAGAGACCGTTTTTGGAGGAAAGAACCACATTGCGACAATGTGGCTAGTTTTATCCTCAGCTCTGTGGGTTATTAGCTATCTAATGAAAGCACTTATTTCATTTGCCTTCTTTGCTAAGTGGAGAGATTTTCATGAGCTATATTTATTGCTAGTAGAAAATAAGGGTGAATTTAAGCATAAAATTGGATATATGAACACATTAAATTTACTGTTTTGCTTGTTCTTTTTTGTTGTTGTTTTTTGAGACAGGATTTCTGTGTGTAACAGCTCTGGTTGCTCTGGAACTTGATTCTGGAACAGACTGGCCTCGAAGTCACGGAGATCCACCTGCCTCTTCTTCCAGAATGCTGGGATTAAAGGCATGTGCCACCACTGCCCAGCTTAAATTTATTGTTTTTAGTTTGCAGATTTTTCGGCATTTCTTTGGGCAATATTTCATGTGTCACAGAAGTATATGGTTATAACCATCGAATGCTTGACAACAATGAAAATTAAGAGAGTATCACTACCAAGATCCCTTATAGTAGGTCAGTTGGTGGTAGTGGTGGTAGTGGTGGTGGCGTTTAACCCCAGTACCTGGGAGAGGCAGAGAAAACTCTGGATTCAAGGCCTGGTCTACATAGCAAGTTCCAGGATAGCCAGGGCTCCACAAAGAAACCCTGTCTTGAAAAATCAAAAGAATAAACAACCGGTGTGGGGGCGGAGCAGCAGGGAGATCACTAGTAGTGGGTGGATCACTAGTAGTGGGTGGATCACTAGTAGTGGGTGGATCACTAGTAGTGTGTCTGGAGTAATGTCTCAGCAGTTAAGAACGTGTGCTATCACCTGGGGCTATGGTGGTGCCCAAGGGTCATGCTGTCTCCAGGGCCATACAGATGGGGTGGCCTGCGCTGTCACCCAGGACCATGGTGACATCAGTGCACTGGCTGCTGCCAAGGGCCATATCTAGGTCTGCGGTCCTGCTGTAGCTGGGGTCTGTGTTGATGTCCATTGCTTATGTTACCCCAGGGGCCCATGTGAGCCATGTGTTGAACCACAAGAGCTATGAGGGCCGTGCTGAGATGACCTCACCTTTCACTGGCCTGGGGATAGCTGACCCTGCCCTGGGATAACTGACCCTATGACTCTGGCACTGGAGAGCTGGCCCTGCCTCTCATAGGAGAGCTCCCCCAGCTTAGGAAAGCTGGCCCCAACCTCCGTGGGTGTAGGAGAGCTGGCTTTAACCCTCGCCTGAGGGGGCTGGTCCCAGCGGACCAGACTGACCAACCCAGCTACCATCCAGACCCACATCCAGGGCTTTGAGTTGGTACTCTCCAGCATCTACCCCATCTGTGACCTGCTGGATCACATGAAGGAACAGGAATTGCAGAACCATAGCCACAGGATCTCCATGACTGGGGCAACAGCAGGATCTCTGAGAGGAGGTAGAGTAAGGGTCCAGTATCGATGGTGTAGCTGAAGCCGGAGGTCTGGAACCTGACCATCAACACATTACACAATGAACATGTGCAAGTAAAGTTCTTTGGACAAAAGGGTCTACTGAATGGCAGGCACACAGCAGCACCCAATGTCTCTAAGATGAACGGAGAGGTGGGGACGGATGGCGGAGTGAAGTGATTTTGTTTGGTTGTTTTAAAATTAATATTCTTATTTATATTAAAAATTTTTATTATTTCTTTTTAAGTTTTCTTTTGTGGCGGCCATAAAAGGGTGAAGGGCAGAGGAGGGACTGAGATATGAGATTTCTAAATAATCAATAAAAAATTATGTGATTTTTTTTTGTTTTTTTAAAGAACATGTATTGAGGACCAGACGTCAGTGTCTAGCAGCCATAGCAGGTGGCTCACAATTACCTGTAACTCTAGTTGTAGGAGATCCAACACCTTCTTGTTTTCTCCTTTACACTCGTGCACGTGAGTGTACATACATGCAGACACACACATATACATAAGTAAAAATGTCTTTTTAAAATGATCATTATTGACGTAATTCTTACTTTTTCCCATGCATTTTTTTTTTTTTGGACAACTGATGGAGGAGAGTTATCTGTCTATGTTTCTTTCATTGGTTAATTAATAAAGAAAACTGCCTTGGCCCTTTAAGAGAAAATTAGGTAGGCGGAGTAGACAGAACAGAATTGTGGGAACAAGGAAGTAGAGAGTAGGGGAGACGCTTCAGCAATTCGCCATAGGAGTCTCCATGCTGCTCCTCTCCGAGATGGACACAGGTTAAGATCTCTCCTGGTAAGGCACACCTCGTGGTGCTTCCCAGATTACTAAATATGGGATAAAGGAAGATGTAAGAGGCTGAAACTATGGGCCAGGCAGTATTTAAAAGAATACAGTTTCCGTGTAATTATTTTGGGTAAAGCTAGCCAGCGGCGGGTGGCGGGACACAGCCCCGCCGCTTCTCGCTACAGATTGGCGCTCCAACGTGGTCACTAAATCCACTTAAAAACCTTGCCCGCTTGGTATCGGAAAGAAAGTACTCTGAGACCATGCCAATGGCTCACTGCTCCCCGCCTGCACCTGGGCAGATGGCGGAATCAGGCTTAGGCGAGCGGGACAGCGTTTGCGGATTCCTGCCGCCATAGAGAGAGAGGTGTTTTCAGTCTGCGCAGTGCTCTGCGCATCTGATTTGGCTGTAACTTGGATTAAAAGAGTTTCTGTGCTGCATGCTCAGTCTCGGAATTAAACTGCTGAGTGCGGCTCCAATGTGGACTGCTGTGTGCCTGTAACTGTGTGCGGCTCAGGGGCACCAAATGACTGAGGCAGGAGCGGCTCTGGCTCTGCTCCGCCACGCTGAACTGTACTGATCTCAGGCAGGAACTATCGTAATTACCATGATAACAGCGCAGTTAAGGATTAGACTTGGCTGTAAACAGGCAGTACCGTATTACCTATAAGTGGCGCAACTTAAGTTTTTAAGAAGTGCTTAACCTTTTAAGAAATGCTCCTGGATAGTAAAAAATTACAGATTCACAATAGAAAAGATTCAGACATAGAAGGCCTTTAAATGGCTCACGTAGGCTTAAAAGAGAGAAAAAGAAAATATAGAGAATAAAGTTAATGCCTTAAAAAAAAAAAGGTTAAAGTCTTTAAAGAGACAGAGTACAGATAGTTATAGATTAAAAGAAGTAAAGTGATAGAGTAAAAATAAGCCACGTAAAAATGGAAAATTCACAGAGAGTCTGGATTATGTATTTTGTTGTGTTTTCTTTGATTTTTTTGACTGTAAAGGAGCTAAGTACAGAGAGACATTTCATTATATGGGCTGCCAGTCTAGACCAAAATGGACATCTTAATGGTATGACTTCAGGATTTGGATCTAAGAACATGATGCTTTGGAAAAGAGTTTCTTCTTTTGTTTTCACAGAGGACGAGACTCTGTGGATTGCTTCTATCCCAATATGGTATGATAGACCACGCCCTCCTGAAAGGTTGCTATGAACATCTTCAAAAAATTACTTCGCTCAACTGCCGACTGAGATGAACCTAGCAGACAGGTTATACCATAAAATATCTAAATAACAACGCCCCCATTCAGCAGGAAGCAGTTTGGAGAGAAATAACTGCGCCCATTTTCCCGAATATTGTTTATAAATGTTCTTTTACATTTAAAGGAGGGGATGATATAGATATGAATAATTTGCATTGGTTTAGATTTTAAGGTCAATTTTGTTATATGTATATGTATTTCTGATCTTGATTAAGCTATTGTGATTGTAGTTCATTTTAAAAACTGTAATGTATAATTAGGAAATATAGGTTGTTAATGGATAATCATTGATAATAGTTAAGCTTGTAGTCATGTTATTAGATTTTCTAGATATGTAGAGATATATTTCAGTTAGATAGACATTCTTCATATCTTTCAAAGACTGCAGAATATGGCATTTAATGTTTTAATAACTTAGGGTTTTTCATGACAATGAGACACGTCTGCTCCTGGCAGCACCAATCTACTTCGAGAGGAAGATGGGCATCGAAGAGGCTACTTATGGAGTTTGTTAGCCATTTGGGCAAGAAACTGCTCTTGCCTGGACTGTTGCATAAACTGGACACAAGGAACCCACAGAAAGAGGACTGCTAAACTTGCCTAAAGGTGAGATGGTCTCTCAGGGTTCCTGATTCGTGAAAGAGTCTGCGAGACGTTCTGCAGGACACAGCAGAAAGTGACTGAACTGTCTTTGGAATTTCCTGCTTCATGAAAAAGTCTGCTGGACACTATGGGCCTGAAGGCTGAAGATGGATGCCCCAACGGTACAGAGGAACTTTGGGTGACTGTCCAGGCAGCGAGTTGTCTCTGTCATTTCTAGAGTTTTATAAGTTACTTATTTCTTGTTTACTTAGGTAGCATTATATCCTTCTGGAGTCTTTGATGGAGTTGAAGAATAAATAGATAGTTATAGCTTTCCTTAGTTATGATAAAAGATAAAATAGATTTAAATATTGTAACTGTAATACTTGCTTGATAACTGTTTTGTTATATGTAATTTTGCTATGTTAAAGTTGAAGCCTTTCTTTTTTGTTTAAACAGAAAAAGGGGAAATGATGGAGGAGAGTTATCTGTCTATGTTTCTTTCATTGGTTAATTAATAAAGAAAACTGCCTTGGCCCTTTAAGAGAAAATTAGGTAGGCGGAGTAGACAGAACAGAATTGTGGGAACAAGGAAGTAGAGAGTAGGGGAGACGCTTCAGCAATTCGCCATAGGAGTCTCCATGCTGCTCCTCTCCGAGATGGACACAGGTTAAGATCTCTCCTGGTAAGGCACACCTCGTGGTGCTTCCCAGATTACTAAATATGGGATAAAGGAAGATGTAAGAGGCTGAAACTATGGGCCAGGCAGTATTTAAAAGAATACAGTTTCCGTGTAATTATTTTGGGTAAAGCTAGCCAGCGGCGGGTGGCGGGACACAGCCCCGCCGCTTCTCGCTACAGACAACACTTATGGTCATATAAAATTTTATCTGCCACCTTCTAGTTTGGTTCAGTTCAGTTTTGGTTTTGAGGCAGGGACTCACTTCTATAGAGCAGGCTTGTCTCAAACTCATATTCCTCCTGCCTCCTCAGCCTCCCAAGTTTGGGATTATAAGTATATGACACTCTGCTTTTATGATTAGAAGGAAATCGCTTGACTTTGGGACATAAGCATTCTGCCATGATTAATGTATCTTCACTACTGGAACTGTTCACAGCTATAGTGGTCTGTCAACCACTCACATCAGAATGCTGAGTTGTAGAGTGAGCAATAGCTAAAGCTATGGAATCCATCAAACTGACAACCTAACATGGGTTCAGAGATCTCGCCTCCTCCTCTTCTCGGTTGTAACCCTCCTAGATTAGCCGCACCTGCATTTCCTAGGGACTTGTTAGATATGCATCCTCTTGGGTCCTATCCCTAGCCTACCGAATTCAAATCTGCATTTGAGATCCACAGGTGAGATTCATGTGCATGTACAGTAGCAGGAACAGTGGTTCTCGAACCGTGGCTACGCTTCAGAAAGGCATGGAGAGATCTTCAAGATCCTAACGTCCAGGTTGTTCCCTCTGCTAATCAAGTCACTGCAAAATGGAACCCACACAGTAGCGCTTATCATAGCCACCCTGGTGATTCCGTAATGCGCAAGGGACATTGAGTCACCACCACAAACAGATCCAAAGCTGTTTATACAGCATCACGCTCCTGCGGCACAGTTCTTCCTATTAGACCACTCTATGCCTTTCCATGAGGAGTTCTGGGGAAATGAGACAAAATGAAGGCAGACAAGCTCAGGGAGTAGTTTAGCAACCTGCGACTACACTTAGTTTGGGCTGCGTACATACCCCTATGCTAGCAATTGTGCATTTGACCTCCTGGGACACTTACTCAGTTTGTATACACATTCTTTGCTGAACAATACACCTAGCAACCCAGTTTTGGACTCCTACCTGCATTGAGCTACATGCACACCCTTTTTTAAACAAAATAGATTTCTCCTCCCCGACACAGTCAAACTTAGCCAGATCCTATTCGGTTGTAGTCTTGTGTCTGGGTAGCAGGGTGGAAGGGCCAAGCAAGCTGAACTGATTTGGGTGCGTGTTCAGTAAGGCACAATCGTGTCCTCAAAGCAAGTGTAGAGAGAATCCCCTGTTTAGCATCTAAAGACTATTCAGAGTCAGGTGTACACAATGATTAAAGTCAGACGCATTGCAGGAAGGGAAAGACAGAAATAATTGAGAAATAATTATAACCTAATCTAGCAATCAAAATAGAGAACCATCCGAACTACATTCCCTAACAAGCGGCCCCTCCTTCCTTTAGAATCCCAGGCAAAGAGACCTAGGGTCCTTGAATAATCTCATTCAGGAGGCCCTAACCTCTTACATTGTAATCTGCCCTTTCTATTATTTTATCTTTGAATAAAACTGCCTTGGCACTTTTGCAAATGTCTGTGAACCTTTGTTTCAGTTCCTTGAATAAGAGGCCAAGAACCCAGAAATACTAGGTCTGGACTCAAACTGCCATCAAGAAAACAGCAACAAAATAATATAGAAGCCTCCTTCTCTATGTTTCTCTTCCCTAAAGTGATTTCTGGTTTTTGTGCTGTCAGGCTACAAACAATGGTTTCTGTGTGTCGTGGAGCCACGGGACAATAGGAAGATCAGCCCATTTCTTCCCCTAATTTATTGTCCTGACATTCTCCTGATTGCTGCATGTCTGGTCTCTCTTGTGCCTGTTTTTAAACAAGCCACTGGATTTTGAAATTCTGATTCCATCTACACAATGCCACAGGTGAAAGACATAAAGGTCACACCCCTCCATTTTTGTCATTTTCTTTTCTTTCAGGTGGTTTTTTTTTTTTTTTTTTTTTTTTTTTGAGACAGGGTTTCTCTGTGTACCCTGGCTGTCCCGGAACTCACTCTTCAGGTCAGGCTGGCCTGGCCTTAAATTTACAGAGATCTTCCTGCCTCTGCCTCCCAGTGCTGAGATTAAAGACATGTGCCACCACCGCCAGACTTCTTTCTAGTCAATCGGCCACTCCCAAAAAGATCCTTTTGGGCTGGAGAGATGGCTCAGCAGTTCAGAGCACTGGGTGTTCACTTCCAGAGGATTTGTGTTCAATTTCTAGTAGCCACATAGCAGCTCACAAACCAGTTGTAACTCTGCAGGTACCTAGTGTGAAACTGGTTATAGATGTACATACAGACAAAGCACAGACATGCATAAAATAAGAATAAACTAAATCAAAAAAGTCTTTGAAAAAGAGAGAAAGTGACTCTTGTGAGAGGTTGGAGTCTCCTATGACTGCAGAGTATTTAATAGTTTCTAACTTAGGACCAAAGGAATATAAATCTTTCCATAAACAGTTGATATTGTTCCTGGTTTTATTTTTGCAGAGTTAGAACCATATTGCATGATACTTTTGAGTATTTTGACATTTGTAGAGAATATTAGAATGGAAAATGACACATCGATATGCTATTGGTAATAAAAATGATTCTAAAATTTTCTTAAAATCTTTATTATGGTGATGATGGGAGATTGGGGATCAAACTCAGAGCCTTGTACCAGCTGGGTAAGCAGCTCTGAGCTACATTCTACTGCCTTTCATATCTTTAAACTTAGCTGCATGATATTTAAAAGTTATTGGTAAACCTTGTTGTGATGGTTTGAAAGGAAATAACCTCCAAAGGGTATGGCACTATTAGGAGGTGTGGCTTTGTGGGATGGGAGTACGTATAGCCTTGATGGAGGAAGTGTGTCACTTGGGAGGTGAGCTTTGAGGTTTTATAAATGCTCAAGGCATGCCCACTGTCTCAGACCACTTCCTGTTGCCTGAACAAAATGTAGAACTCTCAGCTTCCTCTCCAGCACCATGCTTGCCTGCATGCCATAATGATAATGGAATGACTCTCTGGACTGTAATTGAGCCACTACAGTGAAATGTTTTCCTTCATAATTGTTGCCAAGGTCATGGTGTCTCTTCACAGCAATAGAAACCCTAAAACGTTTTTATAACAAGTAGAAAAAGAAAAAAAAAGATAGTAATGGCTTTGATTTCCCTTTCTTCTTGGATGTCACCAAACACTGAAAAGTTAAAAAAAATAATAAAAAGAAACTGAGAAAGGAGCTTCCAGCTTCTGGACAATTTGAGAAGGTTTTTGCAGAAAGCAACGTGATAGAAGGTGACCTGAAAGAAAAGCAGATTCAACATCTATTTTCCAACTCCTGTCTCAGGTCCCTAGGGGGAGGATTGTCCTGGGGCTGAGTCTGTGAGTAGATCAGGAAGAAGAGACAGGTTATCTGGGGGAAATAATAGAGCTTGCGGAGTACTGCCTACTGCAGCTGCCACAGGAACCACACACAGGTGGATGCCCAGCCCAGCGGTGGCTCTTCAGCCGTGGGTAGCTGGAAGCAGGAGAGATGAATCTCAATCTTACCTATGCACACAATACTCCTTAAAACCTTTCAAAGGCTTCTCCTGAGCCCAAGCAGGCTCCTAGAAACAGGCTTCAGAGTCTTGGTGACCTCAGACTCTGTGTTCATACGCATGTTTGGGGTGAGAAGATCTATGATCTGTACTATCCCATTCTCCGGAAGTCTGTGTTAAGAGTTTAAGATACACATCTAGAAAGCCTAGTCTCTAACGCAGCAGGGGAGGGTCTGAGCAATCCAGAGGAATCAGCTGTCTTGAGCTGAGTCTCCTGCCAGCCCCTGCCTTAACTTCAGTTATAAACTAAACTCTGCTCTGTGCATGAGCCCATATTGGGTGCCATTTGTAAACAGATTTTTCTTTGGGCCATTAGTTCACAAAAAAATGACAGACTTATTATTAATTGTGAAAGCTCAGCCTGTAGCTTAGGCTTGTCCCATCAGCTCTTACAACTTAAACTAACCCATTTCTAGTCATCTATGTGTTGCCATGTGACTTGTGGCTTTTACCTCTCCTCCTGCACATCTGTTCCCTCTGTATCTGGCTGGTGATTTCTCCTTTCTTCTTCCCAGAGCTCTCTGTCCCCAGAATCCCACCAATATCTTCTGCCTAGCTATTGACTGTTCAACTCTATTAAACCAATCACAGTGACACATCTTCACATAGTGTGACTTTTCCACAACAGAACTCCAGTCCCCAAATCCCTCATCTCTTACCAGTCTCAACACACATGACATGGTGAGCTCTTTAATACCACTTTGATGGACTATGTGTCCTCCCACCCCACGCTGTCCTTTATTACTTGCAAACCTTTCCCTGCCTGGTGAATCCCCTCCTGTCCTTTAGAGCTCAGTCATAACATAACCACATGGCCGCTTCCACCGGCCCTTCACTTCCTCCCAGTGTTTTCTTTGACTGTTTTATGACCAATGCACATGCTCATGTCTGTAGAACAATCCCAGTATTGTCCCTGTGTATGTGCTGCTCTCTTCCAGTTGTCTGTGCAGTCCAGAGAGCACACAAATCATGGCTCTTTCTACTCCAAACCACAACTGAGGACATAGCAGACAAAAACAACATGAGAGAGGCAGTGATTGCATTTATCAACAAGGTCAACAGTCTCCTTGGATCCTACACCATTACAAGACTGGGATAATGGAGGCCAGGTTCCCTGATTAAGTTCTTAGGCGCTCTCCTGGTCAAAATGCACATTTATGTCTGATTCTTTCACTCATTTTAAAAGATACCATTTTAAAAAGAATTATCAGAGAATAGAAAGATTACTAAGAGATAAAAAACAGAATATAAAAGAACATAAAATTTAATAGGATGTTTGGAAGATAGAATTGGAGCAACTTAGAGAGCAGAGCAGCTATTCAACCAGAATATCTCTGTGCACCCTGCACTAGCATAGCTCATTGACATGTCTCTGTCCACTGGGATCCCACAACAGGGACCAAATCTTTTTCTTCCCCATCAGCACTCCAGCATTTAGTACATGATAGTTGCCGGCACATTTCTTCCGAAGGAATGAAGGGTGAGCCCATCAGTGAGCGAACGCACTTGACAGTGGAGCTAGGGTCTGAACAAAGATCGGATGTAAGCAGCTTTGGTATTTTATAGGAAAAGATGAGGGAAGAAGCACCAGGGACTTCCACCCAGGGAAGGGCCGGGCAAGGGAGGCAGCAGCGAGTTCCCAGCATCATAACGGAAGAAGGGAAAGATGGACCTACAGATCATTGTTTACAAGAGCAGCATCAGGCTTTCTCATGCTGTCTCCCGCAAAGCTTCACAGTACTGCAAGGTAGCTATGATCTTCATTGCCAAGATGAGCTCCCTTTATCTGTGGTTTTACTTTCCAAGGTTTCGGTTGCCTAAAAGGTAACTATGGTCCAAAAATAGTAAATGGAAAACTCCAGAAATAAATCATTTGTGTATTTGGTCTCTTTTTAATTATAGCACACTGGTGTAATTATTCTATTATTAGTTATTAATATTAATGTCTTACTGTGCCTAGTTTACAAATGAGTCTTTATTATAGGGATGGACATATAGGAATCAAAACAACACTAATGAAAGCCTATGCAGAGGAAAGGAAGTTACCATACATATTTTCAGGATGCCCGAACAAGGCTGTGCAGGGGTACTTATCTGTCCAAAGAGTCTAAAGCCAAAAGGTCATGCTAGGACCTTGAATTTGAGGAGAAGAATATGACTGTGTCTGTATTGCCTTGATGCTGGGCTATCATCCCTGGCACGGTTCACACCAATCTTCCTATGAGTCCTGCTTTCCTGGCCTTCACCCAGCTGGGGCTCCCAGCTTCTCTAAAGATCAAGGCTCTCAGCCAGGATGCGGACTCCCTCTCCCAGATTATGCAGCCTCCCCTCCCACTCCCCACTCCGAAAATCCTGTGTGGGAGAGTAATAACTGGGTTTAGGGCATAATGGTTTTCTTCTGTTTTGTGTTATGGGGTCTGGTGTGCGCGCGTATACACACACACACACACACACACACACACACACACACACACACACACACTACCCAGAACCTCAAGTAATTACAGTAAGACGACTCTGCTTCCTTCTCTTGGCCACAGTAGACAGGCGGGAGCCCAGACACTGCAGAGAGGGCAGAGTGACTGCAAGACGGGAAAGGCAGGGACTAGGAATTAGGGGCTGTGACAGAGCCTCAAGATCAGCGTGGCACTGGGCGGGAGCACGGGGAAGGCCCTGCCTAGAGGGCCAGGGACTTGTCTCATTTAAAAACCACTTAATAGAAAGCCTTTTCAGACAAACGATTACGTGAGGGGAACGGCTAGTCTAAGACAACTCATGTACTAGGCTATCATTTCCGTCAAGAAAGAGAGAGCTGCGCAGCCCACGTTTGCGGTCTGGGAATGACCGACAGCGCTTTTCTGTGGGGAGAGAGCAGTTTGGGGGGGGGGGGGAGGAAGGGTTTTGACTTTGTTGGAAATAAGATAACAAATTCAAGAGACTAGTGAAAACGAAGCAGCTTTTAATATAGAGATCTGCAGAAAGAGACATCAGCGGGGAGAAAAGGCAAACGTGGCTTGCTTGCTGATTTGGAGCAAGGCTCTTTCTGAGCAGTCCCATCATTTCCCATCTCTCTTCCCATAGGCCAAGGCTTGCCCCCTTCCCAAAGTCCCCGTCCTATTGGTCCAGTACACAAAGACTCCGCCAATGAACAATTTGGTGCTTTAGGCTGCCCCCCCCCTTTTCTGATGGGGGCTTAGGCACGAAGCAGATGATGCCAGTAACTTTCCAATTCTCCTCCAGAGACAAGCTGGCGCCAGGTGCCAGCTAGGGAGACAGAGGTCCAGGGCCTCCTGCCCCTCTGTGACTCGGATGAACTCTAAATGCACCTCGTATTGAAAATGGACCGCAGCAGTCTGTTTCTTACAGGAATTATCTATAATTTTGAAATTTTCACAATACTATGACAAGCATGTATCACCAGGTAATGAAAACAGTAAACTAAATCAAAAGAATTTACGAGACAGATAATGTGGAAGACGTGACCACTCCTTTCCTTGTCCATGGAGATTAGACAGAGCCATTTTATTCTTTGATCTCAATGACCATGACCCCCTTCCCCATATTAAATTAGATGGAGTTCACTTTCTACCATACAATGCAAACAAGGCTAATTTCACAGTCTGTTTGAGCAAGAAAGGACTGAAGAAATCGTCCGAGCTACCATTTCCAGAGACAATACAAGGAAGTCAGCTCCTACCTGCTACCCTCTTACTTCTGGTCACTGCAGACTTCCTTTTTTTCTCAGCACTAATTTCAGACTCTTGATCCTAGAGATATTAGGAAGGGAAAAATTGGTGGGAGGAGGCTGGGATCAATAGTCTAGCTCAAGGCAAGAGCACCATTGAAACAGAAGGTTGGGGAGGGATTCTGGGGTGAGAGACGGTAGAGAGTGGTCTTCGGGCATGGCCTGCCAGTGTTCAGCGGGTTTGTGTAAGTATGTGTTTATGTGAATGTGTTTATGTGAATGTGAATGTGTACGTGTAATGTGTGTGCTCATATTTGTGTGACTGTGTAGGCATTTAAGTCTGTATAGCTGAATATGTGTAGTTATGAATTTTTTGTGAACAAACTGTGGATGTATATGATTATATTAGTACCTGTGTGTGGATGTGTATGTCTATGTGTGGGGTGGAAGATTTCTTTCTCCAGGTCAAGTTGATTGAAAATCTGATGCTACATTCCCTTCTTCTTCTTCCTCTTTCTCTTTCTTCTTCTTCTTCTTCTTCTTCTTCTTCTTCTTCTTCTTCTTCTTCTTCTTCTTCTTCTTCTTCCTCCTCCTCCTCCTCCTCCTCCTCCTCCTCCTCCTCCTTCTTCTTTTCTCCTCCTCCTCCTCCTCACCCTCCTCCTCCTCCTCTTCCTCCTCCTCCCTTTCTTCAAGACAAGCCCTCTCCTTAAATGTTGACCTTACTTCAGGATCCCAAAGATGGACTTGAGGGATTGCTGGATCTCTTTGTTAGGATTCTTCCTAATGTGGCCACATTGAATAAATCTCCTTTTTCTGCTTTCCATGCTTAATTCTGTTTCTTTTATTGGCTTATTGAGAATGGGTGCTCAGTCCTGACTTGGGTACATGTGATCTCTAAATTTGATAGTACCTTTTTTTTTTTTTTTTTTGAGACAGAGTTTTGCTGTAGCTTTGGAGCCTGTCCTGGAACTAGCTCTTGTAGACCAGGCTGGCCTCAAACTCACAGAAATCTGCTTACCTTTGGCTCCAGAGCGCTGGGATAAAAGGCATGTGCCACCACCACCAGCACTGAATACTTAAGATACAGAACCTCCCTTCACATCCTCAAGAGTGATATTTAAGTAGAACAATGTACTGTTTGTGGTAAGACATGGCAATGTCATGCTACAGACCCAAAGTACTTCAGAAATGAAGTCTTTATCAAACATTAGAAGAACATTATATTTGCTTTGTATGATGTAGTGATGGTTGCCTAGATAAATCCATCCTAAAACTGGACTAGAGTAAATAACACAATGCAAAGAATATTAGTAAAGAAATACACATACAAATACAAAGGAACCTAGAGAAAGTAGTAGCTGTGTAGGTGGCAGGGGTGGAGACACTTGTTTTTGGTTGACTTTCACCCTTCTCTTCACATGGCTTGCGATCACTGCTCATGTGGGTCATCGACACTTCCAGAATATGGACTCAAGGGCTGAATTGTATTCATGTGCCAGGAATGGTGTAAAGAAATAGTTGAAAAGATTAAGAGAATTTAGGTTTGGGGAGGTTCTGATAGAATGACATGAGGACATGAACTCTCAGGGTATCATTCTCTGTAGATTATAAAGAACAAAGGGGTCTAAAAGAATATGGCACATTGTAGAGATTCTGATTGACGCTCTCCGGGAATGTGCCTTGGTGTCTGCTGAAGATGTGTAATGGGCTACAGAACCTTAATTCCCCCACCCCCCATTCTCTGAAACTCTTTGTATCTATTCTCTCAGCTTTCTAAATGTTTTCAATGACTCTTTTTAGTCCTCATTCAATTATATCCAATAATTTCCTCTAATCATAGTTATTGTAAAGGTATTTTAGTAACAATTTTCTTTCTTCTTAGCCCTGAGTGGGAAACTAATCCTTATCATTCTAATTACTTGAGCTGGAAAATGTATTGGACACACCATGATTGCCTTCAGCGCCTCCCCCAAAGTAATCTTCTCACCAGCTCTCTCTGTGGAGTCAATGTGCCCTAGGCATCTTGGGCTCCTGGTGTTATCACATAAGAAGTATGAAAACCTCTTGGTTGTACTGTGAACTTTGTGATAGTTCTCCTCCAAAGACCTTCCTTATCACACCTATGTGGACATTCTGACTGCTGGTGCCCTCCTCCCCTCAGCAATCCAGCTGTCCCCGAACTACGTGAGAAGTCATGGAAGCTTTCTGACCAAAAGATTAGGTTAGTGCCCTTCCCAAACTGCTCTGTCTACCCTCATCTTCAGGAGAGCTGGCATCTCACTCCTGTGACTGTCCCCCACCCATCATTCACCTCCCACTCTCCTCACTCCATGTATTTTACTTTAATGGCCTTTTCCACAAGACAAACCACTGGAGAATATAGAACATCTCTATAGCCAAACTTTTCTCTGAAGTATGCTGTAAATCAATACCTTTACATGCTTATCTGCTCCCCACTAGGGGAGTTATTGGTTATTTTGCATGTGTTGGCTTATTTAGTGCTTGAAAAAGCACAAGCAGAGTGTTGTTCCCCTCATTTGAGAACTTGGAAAGACAAAAGCCAGCACAGATGGAAGCACTGACGCCATCAAAATCACCTCGCCAGTGACCTGCAGGCCTTTCTCAAGCCCAGTGGGCAGGCTGGTGACAATGTCCGTGTTCCACTGTCTCCTAGCAGGATGAAATATATCAAAGATGTTACAGTTTTCTTCTATTTTTCTTTTAAATTACGTGTGTGTGTGTGTGTGTGTGTGTGTGTGTGTGTGTGTAAGTGCGCCTGGGAATTCCTGAAAAAAGCGTCAGAGACCCTGGAGCTGGAATTACATGTAGTTGTGAATCACCCAGTGTGGGTGCTGGGAACTGAACTGTGTCCTCTGTAAGAACTTAGCAGCTCCTGCTCCATTAAAAACAAACAAAAAATAAATGTGTGATTCTGAAACGAGAGGGGAAAAGTTTTTACTATGTACACGTGTATATTCCACTTTTAAAAATCAATATTTGTTTATTAAAATTTATTTAGAAACTGAAGAGACACAAAAAGACAGGGGAAATCATTTATACCTCTTGGGTATAGCAAGTCTGAATTTAATCACAGATATTTGAAGACATTTTTAGTTGGGCCTTTTTTGATGAGCCCACACTACACAAAGAGAGTTAACAGCTCTGTGTCACTTGTTTCTAGCCTTTCTGAGTTGCTATAACAAAATGCCACAGACTGTGAAATTGATTTCTTTGGAGTCTGAGGACTTCAAGATGTCTGGTAAGAACCTGGATTCTGGTTCACAAGTGGGGCATTCTTGCTACGAGCTCACCCAGTAGATGAGCTGGCTATCTCACTGAGTCCTGTCAGGAGTTAATTCCACTCATTAGGGCTCTCCCTTCATGACTCTGTGATTGCCCTAAAACACCCTCTTGTCTTGGGAATTAGGATTTCAACACATGAATTTACTTTGTTATGGGACACAAAAATTTATACTACTGAGCCAATAAAGCATTCCCTGCCTACCGACTGTTTCAATATACTGTAATTTAACAATACCATATGGCTAGACATGAAGTTTTGTTCTCTGTGTATAATAACAAAGGATGAACAGCTCCTTAAATATTTCTCCATTTTAATATTCTGAAGGGGAAGAAGTATTATTTGTTGAACAATATTTAGGATTGGTATGAAGGCCATTCAACTGAAAGAATTACAGCTAAAAAAGAGCAAATATTTTTGCTATAAACCAGGAGTTGACAGAATTTTCTTGGAAGGTGCACGTAATAAGTACTTTAGGCTTAACAAATAATAAGATCTCTTATAAAACTGTTCAAGTCTACCATCACAGCACAAAAGCTGCCATTGGAAAGACATACATGAGCCAGTGAAGCTGTCTCAATAAATCTTTATAAACACTGGAATTTGAATTTCATAGACTTCTTATATATGTCATAAAATACTATTCTTTTTTATTTTTTCCAATCATTCAAAAACATAAAAAGTACTCTTTATGTGTGTACCACTACAGCAAGTTGCCCCCTCATGCTCTAAATTATTCATTTATACTAATGAGGTAATAATAGATCTATGTCTAGCTACAGACTAAAGCACAGAATTAGGGAGGATTCCCTCTCCCTCCCTTCTTTGTCCTGGACTTAGACATTCCTACATCCACACCCACTCACGTCTACACCTATTGTTCCCAAGTCCTTCCACAGCAGATGGGTCACCCTTCTCCAGAGTCCCACAGGTTCGAAAATTGCTCCTGTCTAGCACGAAGGCACACACCTGTAATCCCAGGACGAAAGATGTAAGTTTGGCCCAGCTTGTCCCCAAAGACCCATGTGGCACAGCTGGGCATGGTGGAACACACCTTTAATCCCCGCATTTGGGAGGCAGAGGCGGGTACTGTGAGTCCCAGGCCAGTCTAGTCTATATAACATTCTAGGGCAGCCAGAGCTACACACTGAGATCCTGTTCCCAAACCCAAACAAATGCCAAACCCCATGGTACTTCCATTTTCCTTAGTCAGCTCTATTTCTTGGAGTATCTAATTTTCTCTGATAACGTGAGGTAGACTCCGGTATTGTGCATAATGGCTTCACAACGTCCTTAGGGGCCCAGTGCTTTTATCCTAGAGTCCCTATTTCATGGATTTATATGTGCATAAATGATCAAAAGAAAAAAAATCCTTTTTTTTCCTTCCCCATTAAGCAGCAGCCCAGGCTTGGAGGCAGTTCTTGAACCTTTTAGTGAATGTGTACCGCTCTGAAGAGAAGGCCCATCCATGTAAGGACGGATCTCCGGAGCTTTGGCTGGATCCCTTTGACAGAGCTGGTGGGTTGAACTGAAACTTCTGCAAGGATCCATCCCCTCACCCTGGATGATGAGATGAGCTACCCAGGATGAGCCCTCCAGTCTCCTTCCTGAAGACATTTTAAACCCAGGGTGGAAAATGCCTCTCTAAGTTGTCAGGAAAAAGTGGCCCTGTGCTTCCGCCTAGGGACTTGGAGTCAGCCAACTTTCTCCAGCCAAGACATTCCCTGGGGTGGGGAGGGAGCATTTTACTGGGAGTGGGGGGTCAAGAGAAGCCCTAGGCCTGACTCAGAGGTCAACATCTGTGTATCCCAGTTGCTTCAGGAAGGCAGAGGTGAAAATATGCCTTATCTCTATGTTTTAAAAATGGCTGCCAGATAGATTTTTCTTTAATCACTCAATTTTTATTTCCAAGCTAAGAGTTGTTAATAGGTCACTAACATACTACGCAATTACTAGCCAGACTATTGGCAACTGCTGCTTGCTGCAAGCCCTTAACATTGCTCCCTGCATCTGACCAGAGTTCCACTTCATCTGGCTCTCTGCCTGTGGCCGTGGCCAAGGTTTGATGGTTCAGAGAAAGGCAAATTGCTTGGCTAATTAAAATCTATACTTAAAAAAAAAAAATCCCCCCCTCCCCATGTTGTCAGGCAGTTGAATGAGTACAGCTTTCTTTCTGGAAAAGCTAAAAATAAATCTTGGGCTTAGATGTTACAGATACAATTGCTGCCTTAGAATCTAAATCACAGAAGAAGAAAGGCCTCTTTAGGAGGTCTCTATTTAGCTGCAGCCGGGAAGGAGCAGGTTCTCTGCTATTACTACCCTCCCCTGCAAACCCAGCTTCCGGAGCTCCCGTGGAAGACCCAGAGTCCCCGTGCTAAATATCAACAGAAAGCTCTCCTGCCTTTGGCGACTGTAATTCTACATCTATTTCAGCCTTCCCCACCTTGCCTGTAACACTGCGAGAGTCAAAAGGATTTCCAAAGTCAACGGCAAGAGAGTATTGTGATTCCTGTTGATAACTAAATTATGTCCCAATTTCTTGAGTTCTTCTGAAAAACGGCCCTAAATGGAGAAGAAATTAAGCCCTCAAGCTTCTGCACATCTTTGCCAGCTACAGTAATTCTCTGTGCCCCAGGCACTAATTCCCCCTGGCAATTCAGAAGAGGGCTTTTCACAAAGATGGGGAAAAACAACTGTTTTCCTATGTGTAGCCTTTGGAAAGAGGTCAAAAGGTTGTAATTTTTAAAACTTGGACTAGCAACAATGTCACCTTGATTTCATGAAGTACAGGGTTTCCGATTTGTGATCTCAAACTTCCTGATAACTCTTTAGGAACCCGGGTTATGGGGTTGGAGATGGGTTGATGATGGGATATTGAACTGAAGGCAGAGATGGCTGGCTCTGCATCCAGACCTAGAGAACCCGGGGTCTTTGGTACCACACTGCTCAGAGGATCGATGAGTCAGTCTCCAGAAAGCACGGAGGGCGGAGAAGTCAGAGGACCTCAAAAGCATTTGCTTCCGTATTTAACAAATAGAATTTAACCTGGTTGTCATCATTCCGGACCATTGCTAAGGGAGATGGCAAGCCAGAAGAGCGGCAGAGGAAGCTGCCTCAGAGAAGGGGCAGGGATGACAAATGGGCTGTGAGCGTCTGTCTTCAACCCTATGCCCAGACGGTCCACCCACTGGATCGGGGCTGTAGGTAGCTGGGGTGCTCCAACACTAGGCATGATGCAAGTTATGCAAGGAGCCATGGCTCTGCTCCCCCCTCCCCCCCCCCGTAGTCTCTGCCTACAGCTAACACTGTGATTTCTGGCTCTCCAGCAAAGCTATTTTCTCTCCTCTCTCTCTCTTTTTAGTCTTCTCATGACCAAGGAAATTGAAAATGGTGGGACTTTTCTGATGGAGAGAAAGCCAGACTGATGTGAAACGGCTTCCTGTTCTTTCTTCAAATTCCATATTAAAAACAGACAACCAAACGAAGTTGGGAGGAGGGGGCAGCTGTCTGCTTTCAGAATCAACTCTGTTCCCAGGCTTGGCCCTTCCCACACTAGAAAAATATTCCCAGGTTCTGGGGTGCAGCTGTTCCCCATGCTCCGCTACCACAGAGAGTGCTAGAACTTCGTTGTGTACTCAGAACTTTGAAAGGGTTCCTTGGCTTCTCTCATTAATCTTTCTGACCGATGTTTGTGGAGCTTGGACTGTACGCACAAAATGTTCTAATAATCTTGAGCTCATCTCTTACACAGTCCTTTAAATCAACCCTTGCTCACCATTGTACAGATGTGGAAGCCAGGGCACAGAGAAGGTCAGCCATCATCCGTAGCACAGGAAGAGCTATCTCTCCTTAGGCCTCCTGTATTCTAGCCAGATTTACCTGTCTATGAATGAACAAGCCCTAGTTCTTCTGTCCTATGCCTGTATTCCTCCCTGTTTCCTTTGCTTGGAAAATTGCCCCAGCTGGCCCTTTTGATCAGATCTGTATTGTCTATCAGTGTTTCTCAACCTGTGGGTCATGACTCTTGGGGGTGGGGGTATCCAAAGGCCTTTCACAGGGGTCACATATCAGATATCCTGCATATCAAATATTTACATTCTGATTCATAATAGTAGCAAAATTACAGTTATGAAGTAGCAACGAAATAATTTTATAGGAATAATTTTATGTTGGTTCCACAGCATGAGGAACTGTATTAAAAAGGACCACAGCAAACTGGGGTTGGGGGTGGTGCGTGCCTTTAAGCCCAGCACTTAGGAGGCAGAAGCAGGCAGATCTCTGTGAGTTTGAGGCCAACCTGGTCTACAGAGCGAGTTCCAGGACAGCCAAGGCTAGACAAAAACTCTGTCTCGAAAAAACAACAACAACAAAAAAAAAGATGTCAGCATAGGAAATTCGGGACTCACTGGGAATGCTATTTAACCGTCCGTGGTCAGCGTCAGACACTCCTCCAGATAGCCCCTGCTGATTGACTTCAGCCAGAGTTAATCTTCTTATCCTAAAAAAACGACAAAACATTTTACCATGCAGCCCTGTGCTCCATTCTTCTCTGTATTCTAGTGCTGTGTGCATACACAAAGCTGGCCTTGGTAAATATAAGCTTTGCTTTCCATGACAGGCTTTGTGCTTCAACATCACCCAACTCCCACATTGCCTGGCCGAGACCTTGGACACATTAGATGACCTGTGTTGCTGAATTTATCACATGACAGGTGTGTCACCACAGCCTGCCCAGTGCTTGGACTCCAACTCCCAGCCTGCCAAGCACTGACCCCTCCCCCCCCCGGGGGGGTGCTGTCAGGACCACTCCCACTGGGTATTTAGAGTCACGCTGGGACCAAGGAACGCAAGGTTTTGGGTTTGCCTGTACGCTCCCGGCCACCTGGGAGTCCGCTGTCTATTAAACTCGGGCATTTAATTTGGTTTAATCTGGTCTGATTGGATTCCTTTGCGCTGCCTTTGCACCAGCAGAGAGGCTCTATTAGAAAATATTCCCTTCTTTTGCCTATGACAGTAGGGTCCCCCAGGGTGACCCATTCGCTTTTTGGGCTTTTGTTGAAGTCTTGGCTGTGCCAAAAGCCTGATCCACGCAGCGAAAGCCAAGCCTTTCGCTGAGTTAGAACTTGGGTGTCGGGAGACGTCCCTCACCCACTTCTCATGCACCCCTATTCGTGACTCAACGGTTCTGTTTGGTGGGCCCATTGCAACAGGCTTGAGTCCCATGGGCATGAGCTTCCAGTGGGTTCTTACAATTCCAAGCTGATTATTCAAACACCCTAAAGAGGCCTTTTTACCAAAAAAAAAAAAAAAAAAAAAAAAAAATCATTTTAAATTGGGGCTATCTAACTTAAAGCAAACAAGGCTCCCCAAACACGCGTTTTTAGATGCCTGCTTTTGGCCCTCCTTCTACCTCTGCAGATTCGTACCACATGGTTTGTCCCACCCTGCTTTATCTCTCTTCGCTTATTTGAGGCCAGTGGTTTGTTCCACCCCCACTTCCGTCCTGCTATAGCCCATAGGGCTCCAACGCCACGCCCAGATGTGCGGGGCTCATCCCACTCCAGATTCAGGGATCTAAACCCGACCCCCTTTCCACTGGCTAAGGACAGTGGAGGCCTAACTGAGGCCGGGGTTTTAAGTTGGTCAGCGAACACAGGTTTCTAAGTGTTTTATTTGTCTCTCTGTTAGAATGGTATGGCCATGGTATGTCTCTGTAACTTTATAAATGTTTCTGTGTGCATGTGTGCTCGTTTTAAGAGTCTTTGACTTATTAAAATATTCCTTTTAACCTTCTTACATTTACTAGCGTTAATAAACTGTAATTAACTGGATAAAATATACATCTAAATTTAGCTTATATGCCCAGTTTAAAATAACAGGTAATGGTACCTGGTTCTCAAGTGCCTTTCCAGATCCGAGGGCATGGAATTTTAACAAGAGCTTCTAACACAGACTTGCCGCTCCCGCAGCATCCTATAGCTCCTCCAAGAAGACGGAAGACCTTTTGCCTCCAGGCTTTGCTTTTGGGTTTGGCAGAGCCACCCACACAGCAAAAGCGGCCTCTAACTTCTCCAGCTTTCTGGATGCTTCACCCGGGAATTGATCTTCTCATCCTGCCAAGCCAGGTAGACTAAATCTTCCCCCCATAGGAAAAATCTTTTGGGCCTCTTGTATTCAGCAGCTAATGGCAAGCACTGCTTCTAAGACTGGTGTTCTCCAAGGACTAAGAAGAGGATTTGGGATTGCCTGCATGTCTAAAAAGCTGTCTCATTTTTGCTCATTTATCCCTCCCAGATCTGTCTAATGGCATTTGACAACCTAGGTACTGTTAACTTATTACTTCACCATGACATTTAATTGATGGAGGAGGGTCATCTGTCTATGTGTTACTTTCATTGGTTAATAAAGAAACTGCCTTGGCCCTTTAAAGGACAAAATTAGGTAGGCGGAGTAGACAGAACAGAATTGTGGGAGAAAGAAAGCAGGGTCAGGCAGTCGCTATGCCTCTCCTCTCCGAGACAGACGCAGGTTAAGATCTCTCCTGGTAAGACACCACCTCGTGGTGCTACACAGATTACTAAATATGGGTTAAATCAATATGTGAGAATTAGCCAATAAGAGGCTGAAACTAATGGGCCAGCAGTGTTTAAATGAATACATTTGTGTGTTGTTATTTCGGGTGTAAAGCTAGCCGTGTGGGAGCTGGGTGGTAGGACACAGCCTGCTGCTCCTACTACATTTAATGAAGTTTCCTGCTAAAATACAGACAGGTGTGCCTAACAGGTTTCAGGTATATCTTAAAAACCCAGGGTTCCCAATTACTTTGTCTTCACCAAAGCAATAGCCTTTTGCTATGACACCAAGACGTAAATCTGTTCCGGTTCTACTCTTGTATCAAAATCAGGTCTGGTAAAAAACTAACAGTCTCCAGAGACTTTTGCTAACCCCAGCCAATTTCAAGCATATTTTACAGGTCACTCCTGCTGCATGGGCCAAGACCAACCTACAAAATGCTCCCCAGACAATGCCAAAGAACTGCACCAGCTCCTGGGACTTCACCATTGGTACCAGCTCTCCTGGATCAAGGACACCTGCCAACTAAAATCTGGTTTTATCTGCTACTGTGTCCCATCCCATGGCTAGCCCCATTTCACAGGACCAATAATAGCAATATTTTTTTTCTCTTAGCCTCCTGCCTTCTCCTCTCCCTAAGGAAAAAAAAAGCTGCCTAAGGACTCCTGGATGACAGCAAACCAGATGCTGCCCCAGCCACACCTCTCCCTAAACGTAAACCAACACCCAGCTCTCCTCTCTCCCATGTTGCCCCATGCCCGCAGGAAGAAGTCAGACTTGAGCCAATGCCCCTTTATCCAAAGAGAGCCTAAATGTTGGTCATAAATATTACCTCAGCTTCTTGTCACACCCCTATATCCAAAGAGTCTGGAATGTAAGTGTCACCCCATCCTGCCAAGCACTGACCCCTCCCCGGGGAGGGTCAGGGCCATTCCCACTGGGTATTTAGGGTCGCTGGAACAAAGAACACATGGTTTTGAGTTTGTGTGTGCACTCCCTCTGTCTTTCCCCTGCCATGCTCCCGGCTACCCGGGAGTCTGCCATCTATTAAACTCGGGCGTTTAATTTGGTTTAATCTGGCCTGATTGGATTCCTTTGTGCCGGCAGAGAGGATCTGTTAGAAAATATTCCTAAGAACAGGAACACTGTGTGGATGAATATACATATCACACAGGTGATACTGCTGCATGAACCACGATGTCTGATGCACATTACAATTAGGCTCTTTTATAAAATGCTTAAATATAAAGCAAATGCATTTCCATAAGTTAGTCAGAAACTGGACCGTGCTCCCTGAGGGACAAGTGCTTATACAGCACTGTGTACGGTATAAACAGTAAACAGCAGAGCAACACAGCCAACCTAAAAAACTCATGAACACATGTCACCCATTTGTCTGGCATGAGACAAACACTGCATTGCTTCTTTGTCCTTCCTTCCTTCCTTCCTTCCTTCCTTTCTTTTTCTTTTTCTTTCTTTTTTTTTCTTTTGTTGATGGGGTCCCTCTATGTATCCCTGGCATTCCAGAACTTGCTATGTAGATCAGGTTAGCCTGGAACTCACAGAGATCTACCTGCCTCTGCTTCCCTGGCGCTGAGATCAAAGGCGAGCCCTACTACGCCTGAGTTCTCTCCATTTTCCTCTGTGAAACAAGGAGTTTCTGCTGGGTCGTCTGTATTCTTACTGCCCTTTCTGGGCCCACAAACTTTTGTACCATGGCACTTGGGCTCTGCTCAGGGGAATTGTTTCATCTGCCGATGGGCCCACGTGGGAACCTTGTTTAGCCTGAGTCCAGAGCCTCCAGCAAGGCTTAAACCCCTGCTGCTGGAGAGACAGGAGGAGAGTGAGGTCAGAATTAGCATATAAAAGAAACCAGCTCGGAAACCTCCCACGGAGGCCGACAGGTGATAGAGCATTCACAGGGGAAAAAAGCCTGCTCTAAGCCAGAGGCCTATGAAGGTCACCGTGTGCTGAGTACAAAGCCATTGGGTGTCTAGCCTTGTCTTTCAGGCACAGCCCGTTTTATTCCTGGAACTGCTTAAGAAAGAGCTCGGCTTCTATGACTTTCCTTGGGTTGCCTCCCAATTCCTTGCTCTGGGACACAAGAACCTGGAAGTCTCAGCAGGTGTCCTCCAGACCCTGTTAGTTTGTCACTGCCCTCAGGACACAAACCATTCCTGCCCCTGTGTAAGGAAGCCCATTCGGCTCCTTATCCTTGACCCTCTCTGTGCCTTTAGCCGTGTGTGTGTGTGTGTGTGTGTGTGTGTGTGTGTGTGTGTGTGTGTGTGTGTGGAGGGGGGGGCTTAACAAAGACTGTGCCTCTCAATCTTCAAGCTGGCAGCTGGAGTGGACAGAAAACTGCACATAATATTTAACTTAACATTAGTGCAGCCATGACAGGCTGCAAACTAACAGTACTGAGACTAGGCCTCACCATTACAATAACGGGGAAAAGCCACACACTTGTACCCTGTGGGGGACAAATGAGAATTGAGATAAACAAGTACTAGATGCTCCAGAGCGTCAAGGATAGCTTGCCTAACTTGTATATAGGTTGCCAATTTCCTTGCAGCACCGCCATACAAATCCCGCTTTGACAAGGCTTGTTACCTCACTCCTGTCCAATCAGGAGTTCAACCCCCACATGAATCCGGAATCCCCGCTGAGTTCTCTTCTGGAGGATCCAGGTTTGATCCCATTCTTTACTCCTTAACCCCCCCCCACCCCCCCCCCCCCCCCCCCCCCCCCCCCCCCCCGCTTCAACTAAGCCCAGGGCTCCATGGTCCAACCACTGGGGGTCCCAAGCTCGACCCTGCAATAGAGGCTCTGCTTCTGCATACAAACTTGAATTCCTGGTGGTCTCTTGCGGGTTCAGGACCCAGGCATAACAGATAAGACCATACTTTGTAAGCATTAGTTTACAATAGAGTTTGACTCCCTAACTTCAATCTTTCAACTCTGTAATCAATAGAGCGAGGGCTCTTGATTCTGGCTATTCGTCAGAACCCCAGTGGAAACACACACACACATTCTCTTTCTCTCTGTCTCTCCTCAAAATTCCACACAGTTTCATAGTTCTTTAGGCTGGAACATGTGGGTTGAGAATCGTCACAAAATAAGACAGAAAAATACTAAGCAACACCTACTCCCTGGCTTGTCCCTTGTCATGGTTGCTTTTTAATCAAAAAGGTTACAACAGGAACACTAACAGGAACACGAATTAGTTCTGCCAGTGACAAGACTCGCAGTATTTCACAGCTGTGGAATCAGTGAGCGGCTGTGACGGCAGCCACAGTGAAAGTGAAATATTTTCCCGCAAGCAGAACCCAACATCCTCCAAAGAGAGAATACGCATGGAAGATCTCGGAGCTTCCATTCATGATAGAATGTCATTAATGAACTACTGGTAAAATTTTAGTGCTGCAACCAGAATGTGAAGACCCATTATTGCCTCAGAAGCTAAGGAAGGCAATCTGTTGTTTACTGAGAAAACTGTAATGAGCCGTAGTCCCTAACCATATGGCAAAGCTAGTACTTTCCAGTCTACAGCAGGTAATTGATCTGCATTATTATCTCAGATTTACCCACACTGTCTTCTCCATGAGATAGAAGGGTGTCCTCTTGCCATTTCCTTTTTAATTTACTTATTTCTATTTTATGTGCATTGGTGTTTTGCCTGCATGTATATCTGTGAGGGTGTCAGATGCTCTGGAACTGGAGTTACAGACAGCTGTGAGCTGCTGTGTGAGTTGTGAATCGAACCTGGGTCCTCCAGAAGAGAACTCAGAGCTCTTAACTGTTGAGCCATCTCTCCAGCCCTCACCCTCTCGCCATTTCTGATGTGGCAGATTCTAACAGTTGTCATGTTGTATCGACTTGTCCTGTGCTCTCTCTCCTCTTTAAATCCTCTTATTCTTTTCCTGGTGTTTTAATCCGGAGCCTTTGCACTGGTAACGCTTTCCTACCCAGGAACAGAAGGGATGGAAGTGTGCTCACTTCGTCTTCTTCGTCAGTCTCTAGAAGGACGCCAATGGCCTAAGGCACCTAGGTCCCACCAGTAATCCCGGTACCCCACCTCACACACCCTAAAAACACACTCATCCATGTCAAGCTATTTTGTCTGACCTTTGGTTCAGAAAGCCTGAACATTTTTCTCTTAAAAAACAAGGAGTGTAATCAGGCATGGTGGTCCACGCCTTTAATTCCAGCACTTGGGAGGCAGAGGTAGGTGGATCTCTGTGAGTTTGCGGCCAGCCTGGTTTACAAAGTGAGTTCCAGGACAGCCAAGGTTACACAGAGAAACCCTGTCTCAGAAAACCAAACCAAACCAAACCAACCAAACAAACAAAATAACAACAAAAACAAGGAATATAAAATTTATAAAGGTGGAAAGTGGCTCTATATATGTGTGCGTGTGTGTATGCATACAAATATGTATATATAATTAAAAAAATATCAAATTACCATGCTCTGTTTTGTCACTGAAAAATGAAGCAAATGCTTTGGTAGCCAGAAGTAGGAACTTTCTTGTTGAGATGAACGGTATACAGATGTAGCAAGGCAGAAAGGCTCCAAACTGGGTTTGCCATGACAGAGTGAGAGCTCACCTGTCTGGCACAATCCTGTGCTCAGTGCAGTCTCAAAAGGCTGAGCCCCTGAATCTGAGGTGTCATTCAGGGGACAAAAACATGCGAGCAGCAGCCGCCTGCCTGCTTGTGGCCTAAGGTACAATTTAGCAAGCTGGCAAGGAGAGCCTTGTCTGTTAAAGGGCCGGTGAGAGTAGCTAAACTTTTGGGGAATGTCGTGTCTTTGCTCCTCCCCACATTCTCTATGTTCATGGGGCAAAGATGGATGGGGAAGGCTGGAGACTACCATAGAAACACCTTCAAGGTCGAAAGAGAGACTTCCTAATCGGTCGCTGGTGTATAGAGTTCTACCCTGCTCTCCTTGCCAAATGCTTCTTTCAGTGTGCGTAAAGATAGGGACATGGGGTCACTAATGCCACACCGAGCTGGGGGCAGGACAATTCACCTTGTACTAAGCCGAGTGACAAAATAGTATGATAACGGCCAGTCTACGTGCGCCTGTTCGTCTGGAGTCAAATCAAACAGCCAGTCAAAAACAACAACAACAAAAACAACCACATCTATCTTGCTGCCTGCCTCTGGGTCCCGGGTACTCAGCCTGATGCCAGCCCTGGACAGGCCTTATGTAGATGACTCTGGGATGCAGCTATCTAGCGTGAGCTTGAGAAACTTTATAGTCTTTCATCTGATAGAAAGTCGGGAAAAGAGTTCCTCATCTGAGGACCTCCTGGCGTAGGTGCCCGGGTAGTCACAGGTGCATCTTACTACAGAGGGCTGAATCGCCTGTCCCAGTCTACAGCGGAGAGCTAGGTAGCTCTCAGAGGCCGCTCTCACCAATTTCCGCGGAGCCGGTCCCTTTCCGTCGTCTGTAGTGGGCGTGGTCTGGAGGTAGTATGGGGGCCCGAGACTCCTCCCTCCACATCAGGGTGCCTCAGGATGGGCAGAGTGGCCTGCTCCTCGGGAACCTGAGTGCTTTTGTGTTTTAGCTAGACGTGTTTGCTTTTCTTGGTGTAAAAACCATTCTTCTTTTGACAGTTTAAGTGACTTGTTACATTTATTATAGCTTTGAAATTAAAAAGTGCCAATACTCGCATGGTTGCATTGTGGCTAGAAGTTTTAGTTTCAAGATGTTTATGCCACCATTGACTCCAGTAATTTGAGGGGCTACCCAGGCTCTCTCCTCCCTAATGGCTTATTTAATCTTCCTTGTGTCATAATAAAACTGTATTTCATTCTAACAAAATAAGTGTTGAACTGCATAAGGAATTTCTTTTTTTTTGCTTTCACTGTCCTTTATATATTTTTAACAAAGGACATGCTTTTAAAAAAAATTATCTGTAAGCTAGCCTGCTAATTAAAAGTGAATAATAGCTAATAAGTAGAAATTGTAGCTTACATAACAATCATAATTCTGTCTTGGCCTGTATATTTGGGTAAGAATTGTAATCCCGTTTGCTTTATTTCAGAGAAATGTGTTAAGATTCTGAGGCTGCCTTGCTGTTACTATGGAAACCAAAGAATGTCCCCATCATGATTCAGGGCCTGCTAGGTTCTCAATAACCATGTTGTTTGAAGAAAGAAATAAAATTTTAATTGAATGTGTAGACCGCTTAAATCATTTAACACATAGTTTTCTAAAACATGTTCCAAGGTCGGCTGATACATCCTTGACCCTTTGGTAATTTCCCTTAGCAACTGCAGCCAGGCTTTTGAGAGGTGGGTAAAGGATTTACTGAATCCCTGAGACACATGTAGAACACTGTACATGGCTTCAAGGTTGGGAGAGAGAACATGTGTATGTGCTGTCCCTGTGTGTAAGAAGCTAATTTAAAAATATTACAGATGACGACCCAGAAGCTTTCTAGGGCTAAAGGTGGAAAGACATCTCATTCTCATTTTGGTTGAAGGACCTGATGAACAGCAGCAAGAGCCCAGGGCTCTTAAGCTCTCAAGAGAGCTGTAGTTTAGACCAAGTAAGAATGTGTGTGTGTGTGTGTGTGTGTGTGTGTGTGTGTGTGTGCATGTTTCAGATACGGTAATTTCAGAAGAGCCAGCTAGAGTCAGCTATGGCTCTGACAAACAAGCTGTTTGGCTGTATTGTCCCCGTGGCCGGGAACACACAGTGGGGCAGATCTATTCATGGCAGTCAGGAAGCCAAGAGAAATAGAAGAGGTCCCACTCTCCCTTGTGGGAACATCTGCAGTGGCCTAAATGGACTTTTACTTGATTTCCCTCCTGAAGGCTCCAGACTCCCAGTAGCATCACAGATCGGCAGCCAAATCTTCACCACATAGGCCTTTTGGGGTACAATTGAGACTCAAATTGTAGTGAGGCCGTTGGCACTGTGTGATGGTGCAGGACCGAAAAAAGAACCACGAAAGGCAAAACACGCAGAGGGGCAATAATAATCAGGTGTGTGTGTGTGTGTGTGTGTGTGTGTGTGTGTGTGTGTGTAGAATGGGACTCAATTATTCTGCAGTCTTTACTTTTTGTTAAAAAATTTTAAAACTCTTAATGCTGGGAAATAGGGAAGCAAAGATGAAAATCGTTCCTCAAGGGGTTCCTTACTAGCCCCACGGCCAATAGCTCGGCTGGGTTTCAACTCATGCATCTCTTCCGACATCACTATTCCTCCCTTCTTGGCTGAACTTGCATCACTCTTGGCCTGTTTCCTCTTGGTGTCTCATGTTCAAACTCATACCGTGCAGGTACATCACTGGGAGATAAGAAAGCTACATAGCTTTCTGTCTGTGCATGAACTGGTCAATCACAGAGAGACCTGGAAACGGGCCATGACTGGTCCATGATCACGGCTTCCCTTTGTGGACCGAGTCGACAGCAGTGGAGTTTTACTTTATGCAGCAACTCAGTTAAGAGCTGAGGAAAGTGAAATGGGAACTGTGATGTTGGACATTAAGTGTCATGGGACACACGCTTGACATCTAAACCACAGGCATACTTGGTGCATGACAAACACGAACTGTCTCTATGTTAATACTTGACTATGTTTTGTATAACACTGAGACCACAAATCTAAAATTTGTCTCTTGTTCCCTTTAAGTTAGCATGCATGATATCTATGGAAAAACAAAAAAAAAAAAAAAAAACTCAAAATAGCCAAAACAATCCTGTACAATAAAGGAACTTCTGAAGGCATCACAATCCCTGACTTCAAACTCTACTACAGAGCTACAGTACTGAAAGCAGCCTGGTATTGGCATAAGAACAGACAGGAGGACCAATGGAACTGAATCAAAAACCCAGATATCAACCCACACACCTATGAACGCCTGATTTTTGACAAAAAAGCAAAAAATATTTGGTGTAGGACAATTCTGTTAATTTATGTTTTAAATAAATGCTGGTTGGCCAGTAGCCAGGCAGGAAGTATAGGTGGGACAACCAGACAGGAAGTAGAGGTGGGGCAAGGAGAACAGGAGAATTCTGGGAAGAGGGAAACTCTCTCCCCATTCCTGTCTCAACCACCTAAGAAACAGAATGTGACCTGCCCCACTAAAAAAGGTACCGAGCCATGTGGCTAACATAGATAAAAAATAATGAGCTATATAAGTTATAAGAGCTAATACGAAGCCTGAGCTAATGGGCCAATCAGTTTATAACTTATGGAGACCTCTGTGTGATTTTATTTGGGGCTTACCGGCTGTGGGAACTGGGCAGGACAGAAACCCCAACAAACAGGCCTTCATGTTACAAATATCAAACAGAAAAAAGAAAGTATATTTAACAAATGGTGCTGGCATAACTGGATATCAACCTGCAGAAGAATGCAAATAGACCCATATTTATAACCATGCACAAAACCCACTGCTGGTGGGAGTGCAAACTGGTATAGCCCCTTGGGATATCAGTATGATGATTTCTCAGAAAATTAGGAAACAACCTTCCTCAAGATCCAGCAATACTACTTTTGGGTATATATTCAAAGGGTGCTCAATCATACCACAAGGGCATGTGCTCAACTATGTTCATAGCAGCATTGTTTGTCATAGCCAGAACCTGGAAGCAACCTAAATACCACTTGATCAAAGAATGGATAAGGAAAATGTGGTACATTTACACAATGGAGTACTACACAGCAGAAAAAATTATTACATCTTGAAATTTGCAGGCAAATGGGTGGATCTAGAAAACATATTGAGTGAGGTAATCCAGACCTAGAAAGACTAATATCATATTAAACATAAAACAAAAACAAAAACAAAAAGTAGCTTACAAATCACAATCCCAAAGAACCAGACAACAATGAGGACCCTAAGAGAGACATACATGGATCTAATTTACATGGGAAGTAGAAAAAGACAAGCTCTTCTGAGTAAATTGGGAACATGGGGACCATGGGAGAGGGGAGGAGGAGAGGGGAGAGAAAGAGAGGGGAACAGAGAAAAATATATAGCTAATAAAAAACAATAAAAAAGTTAGCATGGTATCATCAGTGATTGTCCCTAAGTAGTCTCTGATAATGCTCTGCTGTTTGAGAAGGGTTACAGCGAATGGCCAATGGATGCTGTTATGTTAGAAAGAAAGAGAGGACCAATCTGGCCAGAAGACAAGTCTGATATTAGGATAAAAATAACAAAAAGTCAAATTTTTATGTTTTAATGGTGATCCTGATGATGGTGGCTAGACTAGCTAACATTTATTGAGCACTTCCTACAATCAAGTAATTAAAAAGAAACTTTGTATGACTTCATTTGTTTTCTTCCTCATCTTTTTGCTGTTGTTTTGCTTTGTCTTGTTTTGATTTCCCTATGTAGCCCTGGCTGTCCTGGAACTCACTCTGTAGACCAGGCTGGCCTTGAACTCAGAGCTCCACCTGCCTCTGCCTCCCGAGTGCTGGGATTAAAGGCGTGCGCCACCACATACAGGACTCTCTTTTTCATCTTGACATAGGCTCATAAAGGTTTATGGTTCCATCTGGTTAGCCTACACTGAGACCCAGTTCTGGGTAGAACTGTCCTTGGCTGCTGCACACACTGCCTAGGGAGGCTACTTTTCAGTTTGCAAAGTCCTCTTATGCTTGCCGATACAAGGTGTATAGCTGGGCATACTGTGGCAGTCAGCTGGGGTAGGTGAGGCGGCACTGTTGGTCCTGCAGCGGCCACACCTGAGCCAGCAGCCTGCAGGGTTTCCGAAGGGCTGCCCTTTGCATAGTACAAAGCCGGGACATCGACTCCTCTTGATCAAACTGCCTGATTTTCAGCACGACCCTCCGAATGGACTGAGCAGTTACGACAACTGTGGTTTTATACCAAAAATACAAACGAAGTAGAGCCCACATCAGTTTCTGTTGGGTAAGGGATTCACTTTGGGTGAGGAATGAGTGGGAGAGATAAGAGATGCTGATGAGGAGGAAGGGGCTGGTCTCTGGGACAGGGAGATTTCACTGGAGGAAAAAGGTAACGGGGCACTGGGAGGCACTTTGGGCTGCACACTGACTGCCACAGGAAATTAGGTTTCAGCTGTCACCAGGAACTAGACAGCCCTGGGTCATTTAATAGCTTCCATTGGACCAAGTCATTTCTTCCCTGCAACCCCAGCCTCGTCTTGCATTTGGCTCAGAGTATGGGTGGCATCTTCATTTCTCTGGGGTGGTGGTGCTGGGTAAAGAGATAACCGTAGCTGTTTAAAGGCTCGAGGCTGGAAGCGGGCTGCCTTTCGATCGCCTCGGTGACAGAAGCTGCAGCAGCTGTCAGTGCTGCCGGCTGTGGCTCGTGAGCCGCTGCATCTGCTCTCTCACCTCACCTAGGAAGGCTGCACCATAAACCAGATTCCTTTAGGACAGGGGACCTAGACGGTCTGGCTTCTCCTAGGTGACTTTGACTTTCTTCGGGATTTACGAGCTTTAGAGTAACTATTATATGTGAAACAGCTGAGCAAGAAGAAGAGAATTTTCCCTCCTAGAATTATTGAGTTATATTAGAGGCTTTGAAGACCACTCCAACCAAGAAGTGGAAGGGACTCGTCCTTAGAGACACAAGTTGAAACAGCTCTTTAGTCCAACGTGGAACATTCTAAACACCACTTTGGAGAGATACCTAAGATACTTCACCTCGATAGTGATGTCACTAGTATGTCAGAATAGCCGGACAGCTCTTCTACGTGAAATGTCGTTAGGTTTTACAAACCCGTTATTTTCCATATTTTTTGCTAAGGTGAGAAAACTGAGCTTAGTGTCCACTCATTTATTGTGTATTAATACCTTGGAATTTATCTTGAGACGTTCTGGGCCATGGCTCTTGCCAAAACTGGAGGTGAGCAGTGAACCCAGAGCTATTTTCTGTCCCCGAGCCTAGGGCTAGTGGCGCAGTGACAGGGAGTGACGTCGCCAGTGGCCGCCTCTTTCTCAGCTGGCGGCCATAGTTCCCTGTCCTCAGTGGTATGTTTTAAATATTTGATGGGAGGAGTGGGGCCGACTGGGAGGCCCTGTTCCCTTTCTGACCCCTGCTTTTACCCTGTTTGGATACTGGAAGCTCTTGTTGGCTTTATTGGAAACATAAGAAAGCCCATTGGCAAAATCAAAACCAAACCAAAGATGAAACCAACCAAACAACTAACTAAATAATTATCCATTCAACGACCCCTCGTCACGCCCAACCAGCCAATTAGCACACACAGAGTAATAGATGCTCTGAATGATTTCCTGAAATAGCTTGTCTTCCAAATTTGACTTTCCCATCCAAAAATAGAATTAATAGCGCTGTAAAGATTCAAAACTTTAAAAAAAACCAAACACACAAAAATGCATTCTTTATACCTGATGCCCAGTAGACTGGGGACAGGAGGAGTGGGATGGGAAGGGAAGAAATGACATCACTTTCTAGATCTCTGTTCTTTGACTCCCTTCCTGGGTTTGGATACGTTATCACCTGTGTGAGGGAAGGCCAAGTGAGAAGCCAGAGAAGCCTGGGCAGGTCAGGGTTCTCTCAGCAAGGGTGACATCTACCATCAGAAGCAATGGTACCAGCTACTGTGCAGGTTCCCCTAGCGATGGCAGCACCTGAGTCAAGCTGTCGATGTGGTGCCAGACTGTGAGTTGGTGTCATTCCCAAGATGGGTTTTGAGGCTGCATCTCTGGTCTCCTGGAGTCTGTGAGCATCTTTGATTTAATTCTCTAGTGTTTGAAGTAGCCAGAGCTCTCCTAAGAGCTGACACGAATAGTCAGTGGCTTATCAGAGTTGGAGCTGGGAACAGCGTTTGATGATAATTTTAGGGGCTCTGAAGCTCTCATTTTGGGAGATTTCCAGCCAATCACACCACTGTGCTTTCAGGGATAAAAAAGCTATCATCCACCATTGGGTCTCATCTAAATCTTAGGAGAGAGGCTGGGCAGGGATGCAGGGTGGGGGCTAGGGAGGGAAGCTTGGCCTCTTGGATTTCTAATTGCTAATTTTTGTTATATAATTAAGTAGAGACTGCCGAACATTTATTTTCATTTCAGCTTTTCCTCATGCTGGTTTTATTAGGGTTCAATTCATCTTTTAAAATGTCTAAAACTAAATTGGAAGGGGCAATGTCATCATTGTCGTCATTGTGGTCATTGTCATTATTGCAATGCCAGAGAGCATGATAACTAATAAAGGAAATCGGGGTGAAGGCAGTCAGCTGGAATCCTCATTCCAACAGCCCCGGGGCTTGCATCCACCTGACGCAGCCTAAAGCTTGCTTTGTTCTGCTGCCTTGGAGGAAGGAGAGGGTGTCATGGGTGTCACGGAAGCTAATGCCAGTTCGAAGGCCCCTCAAGGTTACCTCCTGGAACATGGACAGGGATCAATCTGGTGTCAATTGCACGATGCCCCCAGGGATCCTCTATAATTCCGGCAAAGTTGTCTCATCTTTTTAAAATGTAGCCATAGATAAAGCTAACAGCAGCACATTCTCATGTCAAGGTTTTTCGTATACCCCAGAGAGTTACTAAACAATCGCAAAGCAGCGGCAACACCTACATCTGTATGTAGAAAAGATAAGGCAGTCAGTGGCCTCGCCATCTCCTTGGATCACGGTAGTAGCTGTTGAGTTCCCTCAAAGAGCGCATCCTGCAGTAGCCCAGCATCCCGCAGTATGGAACCCACGCCCAGCCTCACTGAGATGACGGGGTCCTGCAGCACTGAAAACTCCTGGCCTCAGAGAGGTGATGGGATTCTCGCCCGAGTAGCCTCGTTATTGACACCTTCAGCTCAAACAGTTAGCATCTAGGATGGCCATCAACTCAATGAGCCACTGCTTACACTGCCACTTTGCCCCTGCCCTTTTCTTTTTATTGGGTATCACCTGCAACAAAGTAAGCAAATGTCTTGAAGTCCAAACCAAGGTCTCACAATGTGGCTGAAGGAATTTTTCAGACATTGGGTGTACTCGCAATGACTTGCTGTTGTTTTCCTAATGGTGTGGAAATACACACACACACACACACACACACACACACCTGTTACCGCTCGGGTGTAATAATAACAGCAGCCAGAACAGAGAGCTAGAGCCCTGTGGGCACTCACCGTGTCGGGTACTATGTGTGCCACAGCTTTCAAAGTTCTAATCCCTACAACAGCAAACATTCCTGGTTCATGGGGAGGAAACCAAGATAATGATCTTGATTTGAAATCAAAGGGCCATAAGCAACAAGCATGGATCTCCTGTCTCTCAAGTCTTGGCTTTCAATCCTTTCTCAGCTCTGTCAATGGGGATGGCTTTCATTTGAAATGTAGCTGGGCGAATTCCACGTGGGATCTTCTGGTTTGGTCTAAGGGTTTTCATTTTCAAAACTTAGGTGACCTAATCACAATTTTAGGCCATAAAATTGCATTTAAAAAGCAATAAAGCCTCCTCCGCCTCTACCCCTCCAGGACAAATTTAGGTCACATGTACTTGTGTGTGTGTGTGTGTGTGTGTGTGTGTGTGTGTGTGTGTGAAGGGTAGCTTATTGGGAAAGGACTTGGATGTAGCGAGCAGCCAGGGAGCCTGGACACCTTTTCTGGAGAAGTAGGTAACAATAATATATTGTTACAGCCATGGTCACATGGACGGTGTGCTGGTGGAAAGGAAGACTCCATCTTTCCAGGCTTCCACGAGAGGAAAAATTCTGAAACCACAGTGGGACAAATGGGAGTCATGGGGCTGTAACCACACAGCTAGATGCTTGCTAGATGGAAATACTAATATTTTGTTGTTGTTGTTGTTTTGTTTTGGGGGACAAGGTCTCACTGTGTAGCCCTGGCTGACCTGGAACTCACTATGGAGACCAGGCTATCCTCAAACCCACAGAGATCTACCTAACTTTGCCTCTTGAGTGCTGGGATCAAAAGCATTGAGCGCTTTGCCCGTTGGATGGAAATGCTAGTCTTCCATGTTCTAAGTCATTGAGTGTTCACATTGCTCTTAGGTGGTGAGTTCTGATCACAACTCCAGTTTGTGGTTTGGGTAAGTAAGCCCCAGGAAGGCAAAGCAAGGCTCCAAGCTATCCAAATGAAGAGCTGTGGACCAGGATTTCAACTGAGGTAAATTTTCTTCCTCATTTACACCCTTTACCACTTACTGCCCAGCCTCTGAGGGAAATAAACACGGATGAGGCTGAGGAGAGGTGAAGAAACCACCAAAGGACAGGTCAGTGTGGTGGTCAGTTTCCACTGCTGTAATGGAATAGCCGAGGCAATCAACTTAAAAAGACAATAGGCTTGTTTAGGCTCGTGGCCTTGGAGGTTTTGGTCCACAGTGCTTTGCCCCTGTTGCTTTGGGTCTGTGGTGGCACAGCACACTGTGGGCAGGGTGGTGACAATGGAGACCTGTCTAATCCATAGGAACCGAGAAGAAACCAGATGCAGAAGAAGAGATTGGGGCCCCACTATCCCCCAGTTAGGGGCATGCCCTTAAAGGCCGAACTTCCTTCTATTAAGCCTCACTTCTTAAGGCTCCCACTACCTTGCAAATGTGCTATTCAAACTGTTGTAACCAGGGAAGAGCGGACAATGAATGATAAAGCAAAACTGACCATAATCCCTTCTCTTCCTCATGTGCTGACCACGGTGGTAACTACCTAAACGGAAAATGACAAAGGACCTTGAAATCTATTTATCGTATGACAGAAAGTGCTGCAGAGCTAATTATAAGAAAGTCACCTCCACCTCACAGGCTGATGACTTCCGTCCCCAAGTGGCATCTTCACTGGATTTCTCTATTTCTCTCAAAGCTCGCCAGCGTGGAGGCACCTTGGCCCTTCTCTTTGGTATTGATGTTCCGTCAAGCTCTAGTAATCCTTTCTGGAACAATGTTCCTTTTACACTGATCCCAGGCATCTTGGGCTTTGCTTGAGGTCTGCAGTAGCACCTCACAGGTCACCTTGCCACAGTCTCTGTATTGTAGGCTGAAGTCAACACCTCTGCGGTCTTCTAGGGTAACCCAGAACGTTGTAAATGGTTCTGGAGGATGAGTCAGAAGAACTGTGCTCTCTGCAGCCCAGCCTCCGTATCTTTAGACTTTCTCCATAGAACAGGGGATCTTGGGACTAATGCTTTCTTAGGTTCCCTTGGAAGCTGACCAATACCAATTCATGAATGAGTCAACCCCTGCTGATACAGCTGCCCATGGATCTATGGATTTGTTTGAACTTTAACCGGAGGGCTCAAGGCTCTGTCTAAAGGTTTCCTTACATTCCCCCTCTCATGCCAGCTTCGTTTCCTAGCCCCAGTTTTTCTGTGGCTGTTCTTGCTTCCTATAACACCCTCTTCCTTCTTCCTGGGATAAAGACATCATCGTTCAAGTTCTACCTAGGATCTTTGACTACCAGTGAGCCTCCACCCAAAATGACCTAAGGCTACAATATTTTAATTTTACAGACAATGTTCATATGCGGTAGACGGTGGTCAAAGAGCCTGGACCTGATAAGCTGGAATCAGGTCCTTGCTCTACTGTTAGTAGCTGGTCAGTTGACTTCTTTATACCTCGGGATATAAAGAATATCAGGATATCCTGGGATCAGGATAGTGGTCATTTGGTCAGATTCTGTGAGGGTTTATATTCATAATAATAAATGTCAAGCAGATAGAAGTGCTTTGGATACACCATAAATGCTATATATCACTTATAATAATAGAATTACACGTTATTTAGATGACTCTTAAGAAACAATATTTTGTACATGTACGTATTATCTTATCTAGTAAGTAGCAAGGATTTTTACCATTTTATACTGTTTCCATTTCCTGACCAAAAAAGGCTGATGCTCAGTCAATGCTTTGAGCGAACTGTAGTAGACTAATCAAACGAATAAAGGAGCAACTGCACGGCATCTGCAAGAGGAGGCGGAAGGCAGAGGCACTTATTCTACTGCCCTAGAGGATGGAGAACAAACATAACGAACTGTCGAACATGCGCTCCCCATGGTAGCCGACTCAGTTTCCAAGCACTGGTACTGTTCTCTAACTCGTTTCGCAGGAACACACTCTGTATATTTGGCATTTCCAACTTACAGAAGAGTTAGTCAACAGGAAGGCATCCATCTATGCTTATAAATCAGAGTGCGTTTCTTCAACTCTTCAGAAAGAAAACCACATTTATTCATGTGACTGACCAAAAGAGAGGGAAACAACCATAACAATGTGCAAGAAGAAATGTTGAGCATTTGATGGATTCCTTTGGTAACAGACCTAAAACTTTAGATGCTGCCCTTCCCCACCTAATGCCTTAATAATTGTTTGTGTGTTTGTTTTTGAGTCAGCTTTGTTTGTCCCAGAACTCCTGAGTTCATGTTGTTCACCTGTCTATATAATGTCTATGCAGTCTTGGCTGTTCTGGAGCTCACTCTCCTCCCAAGTAGCAGGGACAACTGGCACACATCACTGTGCCTTGCTACAAATGCCTAATTTCCAAGCATGGGAGTTTATTTCACATTAATAAGGGACTCCTTCATCATCCTGCCGTTAGAAGAGGGCACTAAGTTGATGTGACAGTCCCCAGGAACAGACCTGAAGTGCCAGCGGGTGGTGGGTTGAAGTCCCGGTAATTGGGTGACAGATGTGGACACACAAGATCAACACTTTGCAGCTGAGGGCTAAGGACCCTCATGGCATGCTGCAAGTGAAGCCATTTTGGTTTGGCAAACAAAGGCTATGATGTAAACCAACATGAAAGTCCCTGCAGCTGCAGCTTCCCGCCTCTTCAAAAATCTAGGTTTCTTCATGAATCTTTGTAGCTTGATTGTCAGAGTTATAATGGATTTTTTGAAGCAACCTTATATAACTCCATGCACAAAAAAGAAAAGAAAATAAATTGAGAGAGAGAGAGAGAGAGAGAGAGAGAGAGAGAGAGAGAGAGAGAGAGAGAGAGGGAGGAAGAAATCCTTTGGGAAGGAATTTTTACAAGAAAGGGAAGGAAACTAGTATATGTGTGGAATAAAATGAGAAAATGTTCTCATTTTACCAATGCTACTCTTTTGTCCCATTTTACTGTGGACTACAGATATGGTTGGGATTGACTGTCTGAGTTTTACCTTGAACTGCTCACTAATACGCAAGAGGCCTTTCAATACAATGCCATTTGTAATATTCATTTGAATACAAATGGTCAACACAGCTTTCCGAGCCCTGTAAGAAGTGCACTGTAAGCAAAATTCCTCATAGTTGTGTTGACTTTCTCACCACTAATTCAAGCCAAGCATTGATGCCAAGGTGGGCAGGAACAGGGTGGCGATGTCAAACATTCCATTCCATTCAAAGCCTAATGATCATGTGTGTTGTGAGCCTCAGGTCACACATGGCTAGACAAGCCAGTTCTCAATGGCAAGCCGGTCTCACAGGTGATACAGATCACATCTTGCCACCGCAACAAAATAGGGTCATGCTATAACTTATAATGGCAAAGACTTTGTGTAGACTTTGCAAGGGATGTGGGGATCAGATCCATGGGACGTTTTGCTTACAATTTCTTTCTTTCTTTTTTTTTGTTTTTCGAGACAGGGTTTCTCTGTAGCTTTGGAGCCTGTCCTGGAGCTAGCTCTTGTAGACCAGGCTGGTCTCGAACTCACAGAGATCTGCCTGCCTCTGCCTCCCGAGTGCTGTTGCTTACAATTTCTGAAGTGAAAATTCAAAATTTCCAGGAAATCATGGACCAAAGCTTTTTTAAAGCAAAGGACATGGTCAACAAGACAAAACGACAGCCTACAGCATAGGAAAAGATCTTCACCAACCCCACATCAGACAGAGGTCTGATCTCCAAAATATATAAAGAACTCAAGAAATTGGTCATCAAAAGAACAAATAATCCAATTTAAAAAAATGGTGTGCAGACCTAAACAGAGAACTCTCAACAGAGGAATCAAAATTGCTGAAAGACACTTAAGGAGATGCTCAACATCCTTAGCCATCAGAGAAATACAAGTCTAAACAACTCTGAGATTCCATCTTACACCTGTAAGAATGGCCAAGATCAAAAACACTGAAGAAAACTTATGCTGGAGAGGATGTGGGGTAAAGGGAACACTCCTGCATTGCTGGTGGAAGTGCAATCTGGTACAACCCCTTTGGATGTCATATGACGATTTCTCAGAAAACCAGGAAACAACCTTCCTTAAACACTCAGCAATACCACTTTTGGGTATCTACCCAAAGGATGCTCAATCGTGCCACAAGGACATGTGCCCAACTATGTTCATAGCAGCATTGTTTGTCATAGACAGAACCTGGAAACAACCTAAATACCCCTCGACTGAAGAATGGATAAGGAAAATGTGGTATATTTACACAATGGAGTACTACACAGCAGAAAAAATAATGATATCTTGAAATTTGCAGGCAAATGGATGGATCTAGAAAACATCATACTGAGTGAGGTAATCCAGATCCAGAATGACAATTATCATATGTACTCACTTACAAGTGGTTTAAAACATAAAGCAAAGAAAATCAGCCTACAAATCACAATCCCAGAGAACCCAGACAACAATGAGGACCTTAGAGAGACATACATGGGTCTAATCTACATGTGAAGTAGAAAAAGACAAACTCTCCTGAGTAAATTGGGAGCATGGGGACCATGGGGGAGAGCTGAAGGGGAGGGAAGAAGAAGGGAGGAGAGCAGAGAAAAAAGTATAGCTCAATAAAATCAATAATAATAATAATAATCTATTTGCTCAATTAGTTTCTCACTAGAGCTGCTCAGACTCCTTGAATCTTGGAGACACAATGAAATATGATATCACAGACCGGGCAAAAAAATCTACCGAGGTTTTGTTTTGTTTTATTTTTCTGAGACAGGGTTTCCCTTTTTAGCCCTGGCTGTCCTGGAATCTGCTCTGTAGACCAGGCTGGTCTTGAACTCACAGAGATCAGCTTGCCTCCGCCTCGCAAGTGTTGGGATTTAAAGATGTGCTTCATCACCCTGTGGCTGCCAGTTGTTCCTTTCTACATTTCCCCCTTTTATTCCCAGCATAAACTCTACATTCAGATCTTCATTAATAGAGAGCATCCAGTCTCCATATTAATTTATAGGTCAACAATGGAAGGATCTTTAAGGGGCCTTAGAGAACATGTAATGGAGGGAGAAGAAGGGTGGTTGAAGGTACTCCCCAACATCTTATGCTTTCCTCACATTTGTACATATGTAAATGAATTTTGTAGCTCCTATGGAGAGCAGGGAAGCACGTGGCTGACTGTGCACTGTGGAGAGCATTTTCCAATACACACAGCACAATGCATGCACAACTGTGTGTGGTGACCCTGTTCTGTGAGAATCACATTGTAAAATCAAATGTTTCTGTTTTGTGATGCTTCTACCTTCTACTCACAGTAACTGTTGGCTAGGCTTTGAATCATTCCATTTTGGGTGGAACTCTGATGCTGGAATTCTTGGGTTCAGTTCCCAGCTCCGCCACTTACTATTGTGTGATCTTGTGCAAGCTACTTAGCTTCTTGGTGTCTTGGTTTCCTTCATTGCAAAACAGGAATAGTAAGTTTCCAAGGCTATGGGGCTGATGTAAGAAACAATTGAGACAATCTTCGGAAAGCACCTTGCCTATGGATTGGAAAGGTCTGGATTGTTGTAGGTGTCAACAGTTGGGGCTGCTAAAATAATTATCGTTGTTGATGTGACATCCAAGTCTGGCCTGCTGGGCAGACCACTTCTGAGTCCTTCCAGCTCCATCTGCCCATTCAGGGCTCACCCTTTCATAGACTGATACCATGGCCCTCCCACGCTGTTGTTTCTGTGGGCATTAGGCACAGCATCCCCAGCTGTGGATTACTTTATCACAAACACACAAGCTGCAGGAACACATACCTCCCCACTGTCCCAAACCCTGCTATTGAATCAAGTGACAGTTAGGAGCCTTCTCTGTCTCTTTCCAGGCTAATATGTTCACATATGTGTGTTGGGTTTGAGAAGGAAAGGTCAGAGCCAACCGTGACTTTCTGGAATATTCCATTGGCAATAACCATGAGTTTTAGGGGTAAGAATAGTGAGGTAATGATGGATTTGGTCTAGGTTGAGCCCCAGAGCACAGGCAGAAGACAAGTGTTTTTGTTGTATCGTGGGCAGTGACTCTATGCCTGTGTTGGGTTAGGAATGGGATGTGGGCATCTTCGTTCTGGAGATGGATCTGGGAGTCAATGACCAAGTCATTGGTGGAGATCTAGGGTCAGGTGGACAGAGTGAGCATTCTGCCGGAAGACAAAGGCCAGTGTGGGAATGGACCATGGCGTCAGATCATAGTCCGCTTGTTAATCCTTCACTCATTCATCTGACAAATTTACTGAACATTAGTTGTGCTGTGGGATCGGGTGCAAGGAACTCCACGGAGAAGAAGGCAGCATTGCTCCCTTCTTGGAGCTTATTATCAAGTCCACACAAGCGAACACAATCAGGAGTATTTGTTCCCTAGGGTAAGCGTCATGCGTTAGGATGATGGTGGGTGTCGAGTGGTTTGTTTTCTAGAGAAAACTTGGTGTCAGCAGAGAAGTCTCTTTGGATCAGGATGGCTAGGCTATACTGGGGGAGGATAGTTAGGTGAAGGTGGAGAGGTGAGCAGGAGCAGGATCAAAGAAGTTCTTAGAATCAGAAGTTAATGCTGGACATAACTGAACAAACCTCCAATCCCCACACTTTGGAGGCAGAGGCAGAAGCAGGCAGATTTCTCAGTTCAAGACCAGCTTGGAACAGCCAGGCCTACACAGATAGAAGAAACAAGAAAACAAATAAGCAAAAAAGAAGTTGAGGGTGGGGCTGAGTTGATAAAACACTCACTGAGCGAGCATGAAGACCTGGATTGGATCCTCAAAACCCGGTAAAACGATGGATTCAGGTGGCTGAGTCAGCCCAGTGGGTAAATGCATACCCTCAAGCTTGATGGCCTGGCAGTGCTGTCTAGAACTGACTTCTACACATTGTCCTGGGACCTCCATCAATGCACTGTGGCGCATGCTCTGCACACACACATGATATTATGAAAAAGAAACAAAACAGATATGATTGTACATGCTTCCAAGCCCAGTACTAAGAAGACAGAGGCGGGTGGATCCCTGCCTAGTCAGGCAGTCTAGCCTACTTAGTGAGTCCCAGGCTAGCAAGAGATCTTGTCTTAAAACACAAGGATGGCCCCTGAAGTTGTCCTTTGGCCTCCATTTATATACCCACAAACACATGTGCACCTCCACATATGTATAAACACACACACAGAGGCATGCACACACATGTTAAGAAACTTGTTCTTTATTTAGAGGGCACTCTACAGTGCATAGCAAACACCAATCAAATGGCAAGGACCGGCATACAAGGCCAGTGAGCAGTTACTAAAAGTAATATTTCTGGGACCAAGAGATGACTCTGTAGTTAACAGCACTGGCTGTTCCTCCACAAGAACCGAGTTCAATTCCCAGCACCACATGGTGGCTCACAGCTGTCTAATACTCCAGTTCCAGAGGATCGGATACTGTCTAGCCTCTAAGGGTCACCCATCAGGTGTATGGACATCCATGCAAACAAAACACCCATACATATAAAATAAAAATAAACAAAGCCTTAAAAAGTTATCTTTTCTATACGAGGAAGACTCAACTTAGAATTTCTTCTGGGGAGGATTGCTCCCCCATGTTCTCAGCAGACAGCTCTCTGTCTGCTAGAGGAGCAGGGCCCTCTCTGAACTCTGCAAAGACACCCGCCATCTCTCCCTAAGCGGAGTGTGCAAACCCTGCAGCATCCTGTATGTGTTGTGGCTGGGTGTTCATAAAGCCACATGGGAGGAAAGGAGCCCTGTCATTTCTCAGCTTCCCGTAGCCACACTCAGACTCTCTCCCAACCAAACTCATCCCGCTTCAGGTGGGGCTCATCTCTCTAGTCAAATGAGTCTCATTCTCTGTCTCGTCATTCCCTGCCTCGGTGCCTCTGCCCTGCCCTTCTTACCCTCCCTGAGACTCACCTGTAAATTGGGACTAATCACTCCTGGTTCAGGAAGTTCTGTGGATCATCTGCCTGAAGTTCGTAGCACAGGGCCTGGTGCCCGAACATCTTTCATCTAGGCAGCAGTCATCGGACTCAAATTCTAGACCGTTGCCCACCCATTACAAGCCCAGGAATCCCGAAATGTTTCCAGGGCTGGGTATGAATGGTAGAACCAGAGACAACTACGAGGACTTTCCTCTGCTTTGAGGAAACAGGTGCAAAGACACGCAAAAGTCAACTAAACCAAACAGATACATTAAAAGAAAGCAAGACCATGCCTGCGAAGGACAGTGGCTTCAAGTCACCATTTTGTAATTCCTTTGCTTTCTGCCTCCACTTTGGATGGTAACTATGTCTTCCTACAAAGCTCTCCTGTTGCCCAATGGAGCTACTTACTTCTCACTGAATTCATGTTCTTTATGGTGTCGTTAATATTCCAATGCAAATCACCTTGATTCTCAGGATTGTTTTGAGAAATAAGGGCAAATGCATTATGCAAAGAGTCTTGGATCTGGCACCTCCTCAGTAGCTTTAACGTTGTTGACATGGCAATGACGTTGCCATCCACCTCTCGGGCTCAGGGAGATGGGAGATCTCCCACAGTCCGGGAATCTCTTTCTTGCATGCTGGCTTCAGTGAGAAACAATTCTAGCGACAATAATGGCTACTGCTTATTGGCACTTAGTCGCCGGACAAGAGCTATTTGTGTGGTCTGTGTCCTAACCCAATTCTTCTCATGAAAACCTGAGAGGCAGGACCTGGGAGTTTTATACCGGATGAGGAAACTGAGGTCTCGAAACATCCAGAAGCTAAACAAGGTTTATAGTTAGGAAGCCATGGGGTCAGACTTGAACCAAGTGGGCTAGTACCACAACCTGCAAACTTGGTCATGGCCCCGGACTCATCCTGACCAACTTCTGTGTGTCCCTACACTCCCAGCTTACGGGCTCCTCTGCCTTGACTTTCCAAGCAGAGTACACTGTTCCCGTCCATACACTCCCCTAGGACTTTAAGATAACAATTAGCTTCTCTAGCAATTATCACATTAACATTTTTTATGAGTGTGTTTACCAGTGTGTGAGTTTCTAAAGGGAGAATTTCTGCTTACTCGAGGTTGTATGCTTCTCACAGGGCTTCAAACCTTTCTGATACGTGTTGAATACCCATCGAGTCTCAGCTGAACTGATGGCGACCCAGGAGAATCTGATGCTGGGGGCCAGATAATTGCTGGAGGTAAAACATGGCTGAACAGGAGGCAAAGCAAACAACAAGAACCATGGTGCTGGCATTAACCTAGTGGCTTTTTGTGCCATGAGGTCAGAGATGTGCTTTCTGTTGTTTCCAATGGGAATGGTTTCACTCCTTGCTCTCCAAGGTGTCTCTTCTAACCACTGCCTCAAGCCCTGTTGGCTACAACGCTATTCTCCTGTGTTCCTTCTGGGAGGGAGGGGTTCATGGTAGATGTCAGGGCCTCCTGAACGCCACAAGAGAAAGAAAGGCCCTGCCAAAACCTATGCTTAGCAGTTAGTAATATTTCATCAGTGGCTATAGAAGCTGAATGAATGCCAGGGAGCCTCAGCCCTGCCCTGCTGGAAACCAAAGTTCCATAGTGTACACTACACCACCCTCTGTCTGGATGATGCCTTACCACTTAAAAGAGAGAGCCTTTCTCTCCCTTCATTCCTCTGCTTCCCCCACCATCCAGCAGTGGGTGAGAGAGGCTCCGGGCAGGACAGGACTTGTCTTGCCAGAGGAGGATGTAGTTGGGATGTGATCCTGCCTTCTGAACATTTGCAGGGCATACCACGCAAGACGGCCTGAGTAGCTGATTTGCTGCTGAGATTTTCCCATCCCCAGAGAGTAGGTTCCTGATCTTTTCAGGGCCTGGGTAGGTAAGGCGGCGGATGGTGGGAAGAGAGACATGAAGGACAAGAAGGACAACAGGAGGAGGGACTAAGAAGAGATAAGGGTCATGAGGTGTTCTCCTGGGGACCTAAATAAAAGTCCCCTCACCAAAGGAGGCCATATGTGTATTTTATAGGATAAAATCTTTTAAAATGATTAATTTGTTTTTATTTTATGTACATTGGTGTTTTGCTTGTATACTTCTCTGTGTGAGGGTGTTGGATCCCCTGGAACTAGAGTTGCAGACAGTTTTGAGCTGTAAGGTGGAAGCTGGGAATTGAACTCTGGTCCTCTGGAAGAACAGACAGTGCTCTGATCCATCGAGTCATCTCTCTAGCTCAGGATAAAAATTTTAAAAAAGCCCTGTTTTAAGAAAAAGGATGAAGTAGGTTTGCTTGAAATAAGCCAGAGGAGTTTTCAGTCAACACACACTTCCTCAGCAAACCACATTACACTAAATGTCTCTGCAGCAGCTTCTTCAGACTTTCTCCATGTTTGCCTAACCGCTCAGGGCAGTGTTCTCAACCTGTGGGTCGTGACCCCTTTTGGGGGGTGTCGAATGACCCTTTCACAGGGGTCACCTAAGATCATCAGAAAACACAGATATTTTCATTACGCTTCATAGGAGTAGCAAAATTACAGTTATGAAGTAACAACGAAAATAATTTTACGGTTGGGGGTCACCACAATGTGAGGAACTAACTGTATTAAAGAGTCACAGCATGGGGAAGGTTGAGAACCACTGTCTGAGGGCATCAGAGAGGTACGGGCATGAGATTCCATCCCAGTGGCTTCTCCTCCTATAAAAGGGCTGCCCACGCTTGAAGCAGCTTGCTAGCAGGGAATGTTCCAGAGTCTTCTTTGATGGCCCCAAACACCTTGTTTTGTGCCTCCAGGTGCCTTGTACCTTCAGTTCTGTGGTCCCCATCCTTGGATCCTCTTTCTGAGCGCTGGTGGAGTGGGTAGAGTGTGCTGCTTAACTCCGGTTCTAAGCTGTTGTGACTCCCCTTTTGTCTCAGCCGGGTCACTCTTGTGACCAATGGCTAACCACAGGCCTAGGATGGACTGTTTCATGTTGGCTCAAGGCCACAACCACTGGTTGCCAGCAGCTTGTGTGGACAGAGGTTTCTACTGGATGTTTACTTCCTCAGAATGTGCGACTGTACCCAACTGTCTCCATCAAGGTGGCGTTTTGCCTCCTGTGGGAACATTTACTGACAGGTTTGCGAAGATAGAGGACCAGCGCAGGAGTCCACTCGGGTTGCAGGGAGGGAGAGGAATGGAGGAAGGGCTGGGGAGAATGGAGCTCTAGGCATCTGCAGAGACATAGCGGGTTCTAAAATACAGCTGAAAGAGCTGCAGTTTGGGCAGCTGAATCCCATTAAGAAATCATGAGCAAGCGTTGTATTCCCGCCGATGTGAGGAAGAGGAAAAATAATCTCCCAGGGCTTCACAAAGAAAACATTTGTGAGCAGAAGGCTTAGAGTTCTGCAAAAACTCAAAATGGAAACAGCTTGCAAGGCACCCGGCAAGCCCAGGAAGGAATCAAGCCTGCTTGCTCCTAAAGACCTTGCCCTGGGAGGCTCTGGGAAGGAAATTCCAGGGCCCGGCCAGAGCACCTGCAGGGGAAGCTGGGGTCAGGTGGGCCCCTCCGGAAGGCTGCCCAAGGCCAGGATGCTGCTGGAGTAGACAAAGCCACCTTTCTATTCACAGCCCAGCTCTGACAAAGACATTTCATACCAACAGATAAGGTAGAATTTGCATTTTTTTTTTTTTAAAAACTGACTCCCACCCTTAGGTTGTGTCTAGACTTAGTTAACCAAGTTAAGCAGTATCTTAAAATAAAAGTCACATCGCCAATTGAATCTTTAAAGAAATTCAAATTTAAGCCACCCCAAGGACTAAAACAGAATCGGTACATCTATTCTTGGTAGTCTTTTGATTGACACGGGGATCATTGTCTCTGTGGGCAGGAGAGATTGTTTTGTAGGCTTTGTGCTGTTATAAGAAAGGCCCAATTGGTCTCTCCTAAAAACAGCATGTTTACATCATGTTTTAAAACTATTGCGTGCACACAGATCTGAAAATAAAGGTCTTTTAACCAAGGTTGTTTTAAAGGGTCTGAAGATTTATTATCTATTTTTGAACGTACCCAGATTTATGTTAGGAAGAATCATCATTCAATAGACCTCAGGGTCCAACTGGAAGAAGGAACTCAACATAGTCTGTTGTGGGGTTGCGGGAGGGAGCCTTTTAGTGTGGACATGAAGGCTGAGGGGGAGAGGGTTGATTCTGACAGCATGTTCTTGAACTTTCATCAAAGGTAGGTTTTTATTGGTGGTGGTGGGTTTCTTTACTTTCTATCTATCTATCTATCTATCTATCTATCTATCTATCTATCTATCTATCTTTCTTTCTTTCTTTCTTTTTTTTTTTTTTTTAAAGCAAAAGCTCATCAAATTTCGAACTCATGGGTCTTCTACCTCCAGCTCCTGAGTGCTGTAGACAGGTTTACAGACATGTGCCACCACACCTGGCTCAAAGGCCCTGTTCAAAGGCAGCATTAACTCACGGGGCAGCTAATGATTCTGTGCAACCTGCTAACCCGAGGACATACTTTAATTTAAAATATTAAAGAGAAAATGGGTTGAACATGTCAACGACTTGGTGAGGGACCAGACCTGTGTTATGGTGTGTCTGTGGTGACTCTGGTTTTGTTTAGAGTCGCCTGGTCTTGGCAGGGGTCCACCGGCCTCCTTCTTGCCTCCCTTGAGGTAAAGATACTCGCTATTCGGCACTTAATAATGTGTGCCAAAGACACTGGAACCATCTTTATTACTTGCATACAGAAGGCCAGCATGAGGCTGGCTCCAGACAGCACCCCCTTGGGGATTCGGTACCTGGCAGAATTTCCGAACCATTACTCAGTCTAACATCACGTTCCTCCAGCTGCCTTCCTTCCTGAGATTTGGCTTCTCTGATATTTACTCTCTCAGAAGTTAGGAGAGAAGAGGAGTGAGCCCCGTGAGGGAGGGCTGCATTCCTGGGCTATCTAGTTTAACTGGTGAGATCTCCTCTGTCCTTTGTCACCTTTTTTTCCTCCTCTCTCTCCTTCCCTCCATCTCCTTTGTTTGACAAGCAGGAGTGATAAAGACTCAGCAGGACACTGGCCTTATAGCTCAGGGGCCTCCTCAGAATTCTCCAGCTGACCAGACCCTGCTGTGCTGGACCGCCTCTTTCCTTCAGTATGTGGCTAGTTAGAGTACCGTTTGCACATCCACTAACTTGGGTTTAAGTGACTCACAGTCACTCTCTCTGCCTGTCGGGGCTGGAACCCCAGCCACAGCACAGGCAAGAACAAATGAACCTTCCCCAGAAATGAAAAGGAAACCGATCTCATCCTTTTATACCAGTGTGTCCACAATGAATCTTGGGGCCAACATCCATGCAATCCCCGTCTCTTAGGTGCTTTTGTGTGTATGTGTGTGTGGGAGGAGGATGGGGGGGGGGTTGACCATTAAAGAATCATGTAGCTTAAGGATATGAACAAAATTAGTCTTCTCTCTTTTTCCATGAAAATTCCTGTGAAAATTGCGGACAGGTCTTTAAGCTGTTCTATTAAAATGGAACAAAAGGACTAGTTTGAGGAGACCGCAGTAAGCTCCATTGGTGGGAAGTAGAAGCTCTTTCAAATAGCTCCTTCAAAGACCCTGGCATCCTGAATCCAGTACCACCAGAGGCATTTGTTTTTAATGAGTCTTTACAGCGGAAATGATTCAACAGGGCACTTCAAAACTGCCTTTCTGATCAGCAAAATAAATATCGGCTCCAGATGTTTCTCATTTTTCTATGTCACTAATTCAAACTCTGAAAACTCTTGTTACAGGGCATCCTTTCAATGCTAATATTTTATACACCTCTCCTTCCACGATCTCCTTTCCATCTCCACGTGGCCCCCTCTCGCCAAAGCCATCTATGGGATGATCTACCTAGGATGCAAGTACGCCTTTCCAGCAAAATCTAAGAGGCTGGCAATAGAGATTGTCCCCCAAGGTCCTCTTTGTGTCCTTTGATCTTCCGATGCCTGTGTGAGTCATCCAGATGGCCTTCTGGAATTTTGCTTTTGGGCTAGTTGATGTTAGAGAAACTAAAGTTGCCACTTGGTGCCCTTCTAATATTAGACGGGCTGCGTATGATGTCTTAGACTACCTGGCCCCATGCCATGAGCAAGGGCTGGCAGAGACCAAGACGAGAGAAGCGGGAAGCAGGGGAGTAACACCGAGACAACGGAGCAGCAGTGGTAATGGAGGTATTTAAGGGAGGTAATGGAGGTATTTAAGGGTGAGGTATTTAAGGGAGCCCCTCAACCTTTGCCCCACATGCTTCTCATAAGGTCTTTGCTAATTTTAAAATGTGTAATTCCATAAATGAAATGATCTCAAACTGCTCTTTTAGTTTAGCTCAGAAACATCCCCGCTAGGCTTGTGTGTTTGAACACTGGGGTCCCAGCTGGTAGTATGGCATTAGCAAGTCCTGGCAGAGGTAGGTCATGGAGAGTTGATGGTGACCATTATAACCTGGCCCCTATTTCAGCCTATTGTTTCTGTTTCCTGGCCCAGCAAGATGTGAACAGACGACACAATAAGCTCCCTCTGCCACAAATGAGCCACGCCAGTCACTGTGCACGGCCTACCGCAATCCCTTTTACCCTCAGAAACTCTAAGCTAAACTAATCCTCTCTCTCCAAGTTATTTCTGTCATGCTTTATCATATCAATGAGAAAAAAAAACCCAATGCAGGTGTGACTAGTATTTACTAGGCTTGTTGCTGTCATAAGTGCCCCGAACAGTTCTCAGGACATCCTAAAATGTGGATCCTGGTATCTCTGCCTTGTCAGTGAGTAAACTGAGTCTTAAAGAATCTAATGATGACTTGTGCAAGAAATATGTATGTTATAGGGAAGAAAGCATGTGGTTTGTGTGTGTATAGTATGTGTGTGTGTGTGTGTGTGTGTGTGCATGCACGCACGTACCCATGTGTATAGGTGTGGTCATCCATGCATCCATGTCAATGTTGGCTGTCTTCCTCTGTTGTTCTCTGCTTTACCTTTGGAGACAGGGGCTCCCAGTGGACCCATATCTGCCTGTCTCCAGCACTGGGGATAGACATGCATAGCCTGTGTGTCTCTGCCTAGCTTTTCTCTGAGTGCTAGGTTTCTGACCTCAGGTCCTCATGCTTGTGCAGAAAGCATGCTAATCCCTGATTAATGCTGTCCCTCCAGCTCTGATCTGTCCCTCCTATACTGAGGAGAGATCATCTCAAGTAAAGGCCCTGGTCCAGCATTTAATCATCATTTCAGAGAGATGGCATCTTCATATATACTGCTCCTAAGATGAACAGCTACTTCACAGCTGTCCTCAGGGACACGCCGAGTCATACTCTGTTATGTGGTGGTTTGGCCGCTGTCAGCGATCTACACGGACCATCAGAGTTCACAGTATTGGGTATTTCAGAAAACTCCAACACGTTCTAAGTATTGTGAGAGAACAAGATCGGATTTGAGCGACACAACCCTTTGCAGATTACCTCAGAAGTGACAATCCAGCAAGTTGAGCCCACATGAAAGTCTTAATTCATTTATAAAGATAATGGCCTGTGAGCATGGGTATGATCGTTTGGGTATGAAGTTTGGTATCAGTGGCAGGTATGCCATTTGTGACTACTTCTCTTCTCAAAACAAGTAATGAATTCCAGTCAGATATTAGTTAGCAGCTTCAATGAAATCCTAGTTTTGGGAGAATCTCAGATAGCACTTAAGTTTCATAAAGATGAAGTGTTTGGAGCGAAACTTGATTTCATGATACAAACTTCAGCTTTAGGTCTACTTTAGATGTAGGATGGATTAACTTGAAGGAAGGAAAGGCAATGGAGAAAAGAAAGGCAAGACAGACATCTAGACCAGTCCTTCCTATCAGTCAGAGGGGAGAGTTTCTGTTTCTGTGGTTCACGAAGCCCATGTAAAACTAGCTATTAAAACTGGATGTGTGCATCAGAATTACCTGAAAATCTTCCTAACGCATAATGGAGATCCTGAGATGTGTGCCTCTCACAAGCTCTTCCGGGTAGTGCTTGGCTACTGATTTGGGACCCGCAGTTCTTTAATTAAAAAAAATATATATTTCTTATTTCTTGATTGTGTGGTGTGTGTGGGGGGGTGTGGGTGCGTGTGCGCGCGTGTATGCATAGGTTGGAGGTTGATATACGGTTTCTTCCTTGATTGTTCAGTACCTTACTTTTTCTTATTTTGTGCCTTTCACTGAACCTGGCTTGGCCAGTGAGTTCCAGGAATCGGTCTGTCTCTACTTCACTCAGTGCTGGGGTTAGAGATGAATGCCGTCACGTCAGGATTTTATATGGTACAGGTCAAATGCTGTGAGACAAGTATTTCAGCGACCTAACCAGCCCCAGTCCCTAGGACCCAGACTTCTAGAAAGAATATACTCTGAGTTGTATGTGGCTGGAGATCTGGCTTGACTTTTCCGGCTTGTGTTCTAGAGTCTCTCTCTACGGCTGATACCGTCTTTGGATGTTATAAACTTGTGGTTAATTTTTTAAAAATTAAACTTATTGTTTCACATGTAATATATCTTACCTGGCAAAATTTGGTTAAGTTTTCCAGTAGAAGAATGTTCGTGGGAAAATAAATGGATGCAAAGCTGTTGAGAGAAAGATAAGGGATAATCAAGAAAAGAAAATCAATTTCATTTTCATTACTGTTGATAATAGCTCTTAACAGAACTAATACTGTAATAAGGACAGATAAGTTATATTCTACACCATCTTCTATTATCAACATAAATACATTTGTAGATGAAAAAGATGCAATTACATCTATACAGTGTCTGGTTAAAAAGGAAATTTTTATAATTGAACCATCAATTCTATTGAATAGAAAACATCAAAAGCACACTGATAACTCAGTGCTCTAAACAATGTAAATTAACATCTATCATGACCCATGTTTTTATGGTGATATTATAGTAAGTTCTTAGAGACAGAATCTTAGTGTGTAGCTCAAGCTGGCCTTGAACCCAAGACCTTCCTGCCTCAGCCTCCTGAGTGCTGGAATTTCAGATATGAGCAACATAGCCTGCCTGCATTTGTGAGGGTGTGTAGGGAGAAAGGGCTTCTTCAGACATTATTCTTAGCATTTCCTTGGAGGGCAGCGGTGGTGGTGGGCGGTCCTGGCAAGGAGGTGGTTGAGGCTTTTCTTCAAAGGAAAACCATTCAGAACTCATTCAACTCATTTAGAAGCAAGCTTTTTATCACGGCTGCTAGATTCCTCCTCTGGTGAAGCCCCAAATCAGGTGGATTCAGGGAAATCATTGCTTTCATGCTTCCTTTCTCCTTGCAAGAACCTAGCCTGGCACCGTAGGCCTCACTGTGAGACATTTTTGCTTGTTTTTGCAATGTAAAACTAAATTTAATGGCCAAGGCCTGGCAAAATTCACTTGTAGAGACAGTGGTCATTCTTTCTGTGCATCAACACTTGCTCTGCTTCTCCCAACAGAGATGAGATCTGGACACACACATATGGTACACATACACACACATATGGTACACACACACACACACACACACAGATTGACTGACTGACTTCTGGATGGAGGCCAATCACAACTCAAACTCTGCCCCTCCAAAGTTCAGAAAGTCCCAAAGTTTGAATGTGAACCATAAGTATTACTTTTAACTAGGACTCTGTGTGTGTGTGTGTGTGTGCACGCGTGTGTGTGCGCGTGCGTGCATGTGTGCATACACACAGGTGTGTACCAGTGCATGTGAAGGCTGGAGGATGATGTTGAGTGTCCTTCTCTATCACTCTCTGCTTAGTTTCCTTGAGACAGTGTCTCTCACAGGATTGGTTAGCTGATATACCCCAGTGATTTTCTTGTTGTCTCGGCCCTCTCCCACCCCCAGTGCTGGGATTACAGGCACATGAGGGTATGCCTAGCTTTCTAAAGTGAGTGCTGGGGACCTGAACTCAGGTCCTCACACCTACACACCGAGTATTCTTATCTGCTAGCCCAGATTCCCCAGCCCTGAACTTCATTTTTCAAATGTCTAAGTCAACACAAAGTTTGCAGACGTGAGTCGGCTCAGAAAATTTCTCTTTCAGCGTCGAGGTTTGAAGCGGGGGAGGCAGACCTCCTCTGCGGGGCTAAATATAACCTATGATGTCTTTACTTTAGAAAGACATGATGAGCCTATGCCTGTGTTTGCCAGGTGTTTTCTCCTTAAAATATGACGGCACGCTGCTGCTTAGTAGCTAATCATGGCAAGGTGCCTGCAGACGTCGGCTTGTCAGTTTGCCTGGGCTAGATGCTTGACATCTTTAAGTTGCTCAACTCCATCCAAGTTTAACTGCACTAGTGTGTCAGCAAAAGCCATATTCTTTTATCTTTGTTGAAATAAAAATACCAGCTGCAAAGAGGTACTGAACTTTAAGATTGCCGCAAAAGCAGTATTCAACAGGAGCCTTGCCCATCATGGAGACCGAAGGCTGAGCAGAAACCTGCAAATGTGATGTGATTAGAAATGAAGAAGTCCTTAGAGATGTATGCTGTCAGAGGCGTTGAGGACCGTTTCCAGACGGAAGAGACGAGAGCAAAGATGAAAGGGTGCGTGTGATCAGTACAAAGCATGGGTGGGCCTTGTGTTTTTTAGATAACGAATGTACTTGCTTAAAGAACTCAGTTTCAGGCATTAAATATTGTAGAGGCCTACTGCACTGGTGGACCAAAGGAGTTTTTGGTTTGACCTCCCTTGGCAAGGGTTTTAAACAAATGTATATTAATGGTTAATATTAACACATCAGAAGATTTTACGTTAAAATCTCTTGGCTTATAAAGCTGGGGGTGTGGCTCAGTTAGTAGGGTGCTTGCTTAGCAGGCGTGAAGTCCTGAGTTTGATCCCTGGCACCGTATAAACTGGGTGTGGCACATGCATGTAATCCTAGCATTTGAGAGGTGGAGGCAGGGGAATCACAAGTCTCTCTCTCTCTCTCTCTCTCTCTCTCTCTCTCTCTCTCTCACACACACACACACACACACACACACATACACACACACAACATACACACATGCACACATGCACGCACACACACGCACATGCAAACACGTGCACACACACTGAAATTAAAATCCTATTGGACAGTGTTAAGCTTCGTAGAATACATCCTGATATCTTATATTTCCTCTGTGTAACACAATTCCATCCCTTCCATTCACCCCATCCCATTCTGTTCTGATTTTTCTTTTGAAATAATTGGTCAAGGCATAATAAAGTTGGTTTCTCAACTTTTTGCATCTCAGTTTGAAGAATATGAAGTTAATAGGAAATGGATATCCATCACTCTAACACATTAGTGGAAGACAAATATTGTATATGAAGAGGGCGTCCTCTTAATTTATGTAAATAAGGTAAGGTCTGTAAATAATTACACAGTATTAAGGTCATTTCAACTACTTAAAAAAAGACAATATATTTGGGAGCGTTAATCTATAGAGTTCAGGCACTTATTTAGAATAAATTCAAACTCATATACCATGTAAAATATGCGATCTGCATATCATTGCTTTAGAAGAGCTGTTATCACTTAGGGATGAGTGATAAATTTAACCAACTGGAGCTCAGTAAACACGCCTTTGACGCCAGATAGAATTGCTCATTTGAATCAAGGACTCCAAACCAGAAACTAAACTCAGATCAACTGAATCCCTTCCCAACAATGGCTACTATCTACTTTAAGTTCAGATTGTGCCCACAAAGAAAGAGTCTATCACAATAAAGAATGTACTAGAAAAAGGATTTCATCTTCTAAAGTAATTCAGAACCCCTTTCCCCATGACTTCCACCTGAGGTGTGCAGTTTCTAGGGAAGCTGGCTCAGTTCTTTCTCTTCTCCCTTCATGGCTAATGGAGGGGACCTTTAGAATCCCTTCCCGTGGCACCCTCAGTTCTTAGTGATTTGTTTAAACCAAACTAAGCCAGCCTTCACCATTATTACCATCGGAGCCTTTTTCCATTTCCAGACACTGTGAGGACTGTTTATTTTTAAATATTTACGAAGAACCCTCCAGCCACCTTCTAGAAGGTCTAGAAGGGAGGGCTTCGCTTCTTCCCATCACTTCCTGATATTTGGACCTGGTGGGCTTATTTGGTGCCTTCGTGAAGCATCTTTAAGTCCAGTGGGGCCAATTACAGTTGCCTAAATGGGCTACTGTAGCGTGGTTCATATTTGCTGCGATTCTAATGACATCCCGTGAGGAAGTCATTTCAGTCTGAGAAAAATACAGTCATTTGACCATTCATTCTGTTTGCATAGTTCTGAAAGTTGCCAGACTTGTCATGCCAGGCATCAGAGTTAAAACTTTCATCTTCCTTGGTGCCACCTCCTCAGTGCGTGTGGAGCGCAGAACAAAGGGAGGAGGCCGCAGGCAGTGCCATCTAAGGAGCCAAGGCAAAGGTCAGCCTTTTGAATAATGTTGACCTCTGAGTGATAACCGCTTCCCACGGAAGCTTTCACTCCGGGCTTGTATAGGCTGTGCAAACGGAAATGAATCAAACCAAACTCGGGGCCATGCGAAGCACGTGACAGGGAGGCGGCTGAGAGGACTCCCCCTTGGAAAGACAATTTCTCTGTGTTTTTCACTTTCTTCAAATATAATACATGCAGAATAGGCGTACCTTTTCCTGTATTAGGAAAATATCACTCACTCATATTGATAATGTCTTTTGGTAAGTCACAGGGCACCTGGTTTTAGCAAACACAAGTTCCTACATGCAAGTGGAGTTTTTCTTACGTGAACGGCTTATTTAAACATTTGCTTGCTTTTCTTCTGAGAGAAGGTTGCTGCCCAGAGGGCCATTCACAGAGACCTGGAGCCTGCTCTCTATGGCTGTTCTGTTCTTCAGGAGGCTGTACAGCATCCTTTAAATAACCCATTATTCCGAACCCTTGCCTTCCTTAGTCTCTTTCTGTCCACGTTGTCCTTAGTTGACTTTGCGACCCCAGTGCTCCGTGTTCAAGTGGAGGCCACGTAACCAATCCTTCCGCATGCAGGGCCTTCTGTTCTGTCTCCTCTCTTTCCCCTAAGCCAATTTCTTTTTCATTAAAAAAAAAAAAAAAAAAAAAAAAAACAGAAAACGTCCAAAGGCGTATTTGGTATAGAATAAGGTTACACAGGTTTCTACCCAAGTTCATTCTTGGAGAGAAGTGGGGAGCAGAGACAAGCTTATATCATGTGTCTCCAAGAGCAAAGACAACAGGCGCCATGCATTCTCTAAGGCACCACCCATGAGGTTACCAAGCCTAGGATCTTAATGCTTAAAGGGTGACGAATTTGAATACCCTGCTGAGAAGTGAGACATGACAACAAGGGACTCTCAGAGAGGAAGTAGGATCTTGGGTTTCTTCCTTTGCTAGTTACTATGATGAAATACCTGATGAAAGCAACTCAGCAACAGCAATGCTTGTTTTGGGCCCACGGTTCAAGGATAGAGTCCATCACGGTAGGGAAATATGGGGGCAAGATCTTGAAGAAGTGGCTCACAGTGCATCCCCAGTCAGGAAGCAGAAACAGCTGAATGTGCTCAGCTTTCTTCCCCCTTCTGAAGGAGCTGAAGAATTCTCAGCTCCTCCTCCAGAACCACATCTGCCTGTGGACCATCATGCTTCTTGCCAGATTGATAACGGACTAAACCTCTGAAACTGTAAGCCAGCCCCAATGAAATGTTTTCCTTTATTAGAGTTGCCATGGTCATGGTATCTTTCCACAGCAAAAGAGACAGAGGGGGGCATCACGTGTCCTGCTCTCTTACTTCCTGACACAGTCATTTGAGGCAGGGTCTCTCCCTGAACCAAGAGTCAGGTTGGTGGCCGACAAGCTCCAATGATCCTCCCTAGGGTTACATGTTTGGCCACACCTGGTTGAGGTATTCATAGTCAGGTTATCATGCCTATGCCCCAAGCTCTCTTACCCTATGGGCCATCTTCCCTCAGCCCTTCTTAATTTAATTTTAAAAATCTTTTCTTCTGGGGAGGAGGTGGAAATTATTAATAAAATTTTTAATAAATTAAAAATCTTTTCTTCTCTATCAGTTTCCAACAGGCCCATTATAAGTAGATAGAAGTCATTTCATTCTCTGATACCACCGCATGTCTTCTCAGCCTCCTACTTTTCTTTCCAGTAAGTCCCTGTATGTTGTGCGTGTGTGTGTTGTGTGTGCATGTGTGTGTTTGTGTGTATGTGTATGTGTGTGTGCGTGCATGTGTGTATATTGTGTGTGCATGTGTGTTTGTGTGCATGTGTATGTGTGTGTGTGCGTGTGTGTGTGTGTGTGTGTGTGTGTGACTCAGTGGGTTTAATAGTGCTGCCTGCATGAGCACAGGTGGAAGGCTATTGACAGGAGCACAGGGCACTTGTCAGGGGTTCCACCATGGAAGAAAGCAGCACCTCATTCTCCAGTCACCATTAACTGTTAGTCTCCCCAGGAAGGGGTGGGCCTCGTGAGCTCTTCCCTCCGGCACAATGAAAGTCTTCCCTCTTTCATAACAAAAGTTGACAGGTTTATCATTTAATTTTTTTTTAATACTGGCAGATGAAAATGGCATTATTTGGTGTTTGCCACAATATTTGATAGGCACGTTCATGTAGAATGGCTAAGGAAGTCTAATTAATATGCTCCATGATTATTCTGTGGTAAGAAGACTTAAGATCTATTCTACCAAATTTAAGAAAGATTGTTAGTAACTGTAGCCAACACATTGTATAGATCTTGTGTATTTACCCATCAGGCCTGACAAGTTTTGTATCCTTCAAGGAACATTTTCCCATAGGGGCGTGTGGTAGGGCACACCTTTAATCCCAGTACTCAAGAGGTAGAGACAAGTGGGTGGATCTCTGTAAATTTGAGGTCAACCTGGTCTACATAGCAAGCTCCAGGCTAGCCAAGGCTACATAGTGAGACCTTGTCTCAAAAAAAACTCTGAAGAATGTTTTCCCAGTTTCTTCCTATACCCCATCTCCTAGTAACCGCCCTCTGCTCTCTGCTTCTGTGACTTTGACTTCCACATAATTGACAACATGAAGTGCTTGTCCTTCCAGTTTATTCTCCTGCTGCTTTCCAGGTTGTTGCAACAGATAGGATGTCCTTCTTAGGAGTGAGCCGTGTCCAGTGAATGGATTTCCCACATTTCCTTATCCTATATATCTTTCTTTCTTTCTTTCTTTCTTTCTTTCTTTCTTTCTCTCTTTCTCTCTCTCTCTCTTTCTTTCTCTCTCTCTCTCTCTCTCTCTCTCTCTCTCTCTCTCTCTCTCTCTCTCTCTCTCTCTCTCTCTCTTCCCTCCCTCCCTCCCTCCCTCCCTCCCTCCCTCCCTCCCTCCCTCCCTCCCTCCTTCCTTCCTTTCGAGACAGGGTTTCTCTGTGTAGCCCTGGCTGTCCTGGAACTCACTCTGTAGACCAGGCTGGCCTTGAACTCAGAGACCCACTTGCCTCTGCCTCCTGAGTGCTGGGATTAGAGGCATGTGCCCCCACCTCTCAGTCTTACCCATTCATTTTTGATGACCAGGTTAATTCCATGTAGTGATGATTGTGAGCAATGCTTCCTCTACTCGCTCAAGCTATTTCATGTCAGTCAAGACATTCTGATGAGTATCTAGGAAACATAATAGTGCCCTTTGGAAGGCAGACTTCGGGGGCTGAGACATGGACATGTGAGGTTCAGCAAAGAGCTTAAGGATTCAGATCTGGATTTGGAAGCTACTTGGATAGACTTTTCAGCTCGAGCTAGCTGACTGTGGTGGAGGGGATAGACAAGGCCTAGGACAGAACTGTGTGGTGACGAGCCAGGTATTAGTCATGGTGCTTCATTACGTGTGAGGTAAATTCCTCCTTGACAGACTGACAAACAGTGGAGTCAGGATAAAACTGTGTACTAAACCTTTACTGGAACAGGATACCTGACTCACATTCCCAAGTCTCCTCTCCACTTCTCTCAAGAACTCGATCTAAATGCAAAAGGGGATCAGAAACAGAACAACAACTGACTGAGCCTGAGTCCTTTAATGTCTTCAGCCAGATTTCCTCACAGAGTCAACTCCAGAGCTTCTCGTGGACGGTTTTATTGATCACTGAAACTTTTCGCGTGTTCACCACATGCAATTCTGCAAAGCAAATGGTGGCATGAAAGGTTTTCACACGTAGCAAGCAAAAGAAACACTTTCTAATTATTCAGCGATTGGTACGGAGAAAGAATATCGAGCATTCAAGCACACAAATCTGTTGAGTTTGACACAAACTTGCTGTATTTTGTCACTGGTGTGGGGGAGGGATTCGACAATGACCTTGGTGTGTTGTGAGGATGCGGTGATTTCTGGGCAAAGCCTCCTGTTAGGTCCTAGGAGTCCCCAAAGCAAACTGTGTTTAATTCATTCATCAACTGTATTGAGCATGTGCACACAAGCCTTTGATATTTGCACGGGCGATAGAAAGGTAAATAACACTTAGCTCTGGTTTTGGAGGAGCTTCTGAGTAGCTGAGGTGTGTACAAATGACCACATCAAAGCAGGGCTGATTATAAATCGCCTCCGTGTTGCTCTTGCTCCAACCTTTGAACAAATCACCCAAGGATCTCAGAGCTTACATAGGAAGGAGATGGAACCCAGCGTATAATTAACGGCAGCACCAACAGGGCTATCTTTCCTTTAATGCGCCAGTGATAGTTTTCAGCCCGCACTGGTATCTAATGAGGGCTACAGACTTGGAAGGGCTTGGAATTAATTGGCTCTGCAGGCAATTCTTCCACCAGCAGCTGTGAAAACAAAATGCTTGCAGTCGAAGTATTTCTTGGCGTGTAGTAGGTGATCATTATATGTTTCTTGAAGCAATGATAGTTAAAACATAACATTCGGTTTAAATTTAGTTGAACTGAATCATATATGTATGCATATGCATTAATTGCTATCATTCAAACTATTAAATTTCCATATTGTTTACATAGATCTGATCAGTATGACTGCCAGCATTTCCCAGCATGCGTCTGAGATCACATCTTCTTCCTCTAGAAAGCTCAGAGAGTAGGATTTTGGCAGGTCATGGCCATTGGGTGATGCCCCCTTTATCGGGAATCCTACAGGAAGGACCTGGCATGGGCAAGGCACCCACACTATGGATGCGTCTTGTGTTTCCTAGCACAACCCGGTGTCACTTTGTTTTCTCAATAAACTTTGTTTATCCAAAGAGTTTAAATTTAAAGATAAACTATCAAAAGAGGACTGAGTTCCCAAAATTCACACCTATTCCTTCTGTGACTAATATCTGATATCGCGTGGGCGTGCTAATTTGAAGGAACAAACCGAATAATTCAAATTCATGTTACAGTTTGAATCTGGCTTCTCCCCCCATGGGCCGGTGTTTTAGATGCTTGCTGCCCAGCTGGTGGTTTTCCTTTTGGAGACAGGGGAGGCTTTGAGAGCTATCGCCAGATCCTGGCTCCTGTTTCTCTCTGCCTTGCTGTAGGCAGCCTCAGCTGTACTTCTGCCTTGCCTGTGGACCATCCCCTCTGAAAGCATAAACCAAAATAAAAGTCCCTTCTCTTAGGTTGTTTCTGTCAGGTGACCACAATCACAATGTAACTAATGCATCACTAACCTGGGTCCAGCCAGACTTTTTCCAATTCCTTGATTTTTGCATCCCACGATCCCCGGTAGGATGCTACATTACAGTTATCTGTTTACAGGCCCTAAGCATCCTGCTGGCCCTGACAGTTTCTTGGACCTTACTTCGAATGGCCTTAATACTCATTTGAGCAGCACTAGAGAAACACTCTGTAGAAAGCGGGACCGTGCCTGCTGTTTTTCTTGTGGTGAGGCTGTGGTTGTTGATTCAGGGCAATCCCAGACTGTGGGTGACTCTTTCACCAGAGCATTCCAAGAATGCATGTGTTGGTCTTGACCCCTGGCTTGGGTAGTGTTTGCAATGTCTACCCATTGCAAAGTTAGCTGTTCATTCTCTCTGTGTACTCAGGACTCAGTCCCCATAGAGAAAACAGGAACAGAAACCGTCTGCTTAGGGCAGAGAATCTGCACCAACCAGAGGAATCTTTAAACATCTAGAAAAAGTTCCTTTATTTATTTATTTAATTTAACAAATCTAATTATTTATTTAACGCATCATGCATTTATAGCCTGTGGAGTACTAGATGTTGACTTCATGTCTTAGGGTATCTGTCATCCACAGATAATTTCGCTGTTTTCTCTCATGTTGTTACAGGTTCAACCACTGGGAGGTCCCGAGTTGGTGCCTTTGTCTCTCGGACACTTCAACACTGCTTTTTGCGTTCGTTTTATTTTAGGACTTTCTTAGTGTTTGACTTTATCGGATGTTCTGGGCTAATCTTGTATATTTCCTAACTCCATTCTAGAACCATCCATATCTTTGAAGGATAACGTATAGGCAGTAGGTATACTTGTTGCTGATGAGGCAGTAGGTGCAATTTCGATGTACAGGTGACACTTGCCCTCATCTTCCTCAAGAGTCTCACAGCTCCATTCTCTTTCCACTACACAGGTCACCCCCCCCACCTCCGTCCTTTTGGTGAGCCACACTGCTGTCCTCTCTTACTGTTTCCTCATGAGCAATGTTTCAAAGTCAAAGCAACATTAGAAAGCACTGCCAGAAAAAAAGATGGCCTCCGGAGACTCTCTCTCTTGGAAACAGAAGATCTTGCATCTGCCTAACTTCTGGCAGGGAATTCAAGACTGAGGCGGCATCGAGCAAGGGTCCTCAGGGGACACAGCTGTGTCATAGTAACAGAAAAGGCGGCTCAAAATAAACAGTAGTTAAATAAAACAATAACAGGGAAAGTGCAACTCAAAACCACAAGGCAACTGTAGTCAGTGCAGTGGGCTAACAGAGCTACCCCAACCCTAGGTCCTTCCGACTCTCTACTGAGCCGCCTAAGTGTTCGAGTCTTATCTTTTGACTGCATACCCTCCTACATGCCTGTGTACCCTCCTACATGCCTGTGTACCCTCCTACATGCCTGTGTACCCTCCTACATACCTGTGTACCCTCCTACATGCCTGTGTACCCTCCTGATGACAGAACTGCCACAGGCCTAGGCCCAAGTCTAGGTACAGACAAGCCTAGGCAGCAATAGAAACGAACGTCTAGAAACATCTAGCGGACTGAGTCTTAGAAGTCTCAGTTCCTCCTGTATCATATGTTGACCCCAAAGCCAGTCATTGGTAAATTAAATGGTTTCAGCTAGAAAGACTATGTCCTTCCTTTCCCTAAGGGGTGTGTACCAAGTAAAACTACAATTCTCTTAGCAGGGAAGGCAGGGAAAAGGACTTGGCTAGCACCAGGAGGGTCTAACAAAGAGGGAAGTATTAACGTTTTCTTTCACAGTTCACACTGAGTTTCCCAGTCCAGGAGATTGCTCAGTCAGGAAAGTTCTTGCTACACATTCATGAGGACCTTAGTTGACTCCCCAGAACCTTCGGAGAAAAGTGCAAGGCGTGGTTGTTCGTGCTCACAATCTTGGTGCTAGAGAGGTAGAGACAGCCCTGGCCTAATGAGCAAGCTTCAGGCAATGAGAGAGCCATTCTTTAAAAAAAAAAAGGGTTTACAGAGCTTTAAGAATGACACCCAAAGTTAATCTCTGGCCTCCACTTGCACATATATGTGTGCAAATGTACACACACACACATGCACATATATGTGTGCAAATGTACACACACATACATGCACACACATACACATAAACATGTAAGATTGAGTTTTCTCATGTGTGTATGTGTGAGCATACCTATACACACATCCTTAGAATATTTGTTTGGTGGAGACAAGGTCTCATGTAGTTCAGGTTGGCTTCAAACTCACCGTGTAGCTGAGGATAGGTTTGAATCCCTGATCTTTCCCCTACCTCCCAAGGGCAGGCATGACAGCTGGACACCACCAGGCCCAGTTCCTTTTCAGACTCTTGACATTTTTTCACAGGGTGGGGCCTTTGAGGAGCCTGAGGAAGGCTTAGGTAAAGGGAGTTTATTTTGGTCTCAGCTCAAGAAACCTAGTGGTGGAATAGGAAAACAGAATGGGGCAGGCGGTGTATGTACGGGTGCTAACCGATGCTCTGTCTCGGAGACATTTGGAGGGGTCTGTTGGGAACACCTTGGCCCTTCCCACTCAGGATAAAAGGAAGAAGCACTAATTTATCAACCTCGGCACACTGAAGACAGGCAGCCCTGTGGGTGTTCACTTACCCCCTCCCCCCCCCCCACCTTCAAGGTAGAGCATTGTGAGTTCTGTCCAGGTCCTCACACTTCAGCATCAGTGAGGCCTAGCGCAGGAAGCACGGCCTGGCTGCGGGCTGAGGACAAGGGTTGTTAAATTATACCCCTGAGCAGCTGGCCAGAGCCTGTCTGCAACCAAAAGTCACTTCAGTCACTGCCGGAGGGGGGAGACACAGAGGACGTGGAGAATGGGCATAAAATAAGTGTCCAGTCCACAACTCCTACCCCAGTTATGAATATTCTCCATCTGTAGAAGTACTTAATCCAAGTCTCCAGCGAGCTCTTCCAGGACGGGAAGATCTTATGTCTGGGCATTGGTGGTCATGATTTGACTGTGAAATGTCTCCCACAGGCTTATATGTTGTTGAATGCCTGGTCGCCAGAGGGGCAGTGCTGTCTTGGGAGGTAGCAGAATCTTTAAAAGACACATCCTAGGGGAGGAAGCAGGTCACTGAGAGTGTGCCTTTGAGATTTATTCCTGGTCCCTGCTCTTGTTCTTGCTTCCCATTCAACACGAGGTGACAAACCTTTACCCCTAGGTACTTTTGCTCAATGGCGGGAGATCGGGCAGCCATGAGCGGAAGCCCTTTGAAAACATAAGGTAAATCTTTCACCCTTAAGGAGTTTCTGTTAGGCACTTGATCATGTGACAGTAAGACAGACAGATAACCTGTCCTTATTCCTAGCCCAGGACCTGGTATGTTGGACATACTGAAGACGACTTGGGTGTTTTAGAAAACGAAGGAAAAAAGAAAATTTAATCCTGCGGCATTTCAGAGAGTTCAATCATAAGCCACAAACCACCCAGCTCTCCAGGGCAGTGCCTGAAATGACATGAGACTCAGGGTTCCTGAGACCTTTGAAGGCACGGGCTAGGAATGGCCAAAGCCTACGAGGGATACCTCTTCTTCGTGCACAGTTTGGAGATTGCCTGTTGGAGAACATCTCTTCCTGTCTCAGTCTCACAGGAGGCTGTGTGACTGTGTAGAATCCACAAAGGTTCACATTCAAAGACCTTTCCTATGGACTCTTCCAGATCCTCCAAGAGGTGAATCCCTGAAAGTGTCCTGGGTGCTGACCCTGTTCTACCATGGAGTTATGGAATATGTACTTGCCCCAGGCTCCCAAGTGAACTGAAACCCAGTACTTACTGAGAGTACTCTACCAACTCAGTACTGGAAGCAAAGTCAGATATATGCAGTGTTTCCAAAGTGGCCACTCCATAGGGTATCACTTTACTAGGGGACACATCTTCCCCATGTCTCTTTTCTTATAGTTCCTTTATTTATTGCACTCTGTCTTTTAATTTTAAATTCAAAATTTTCTGGGTAGTGACTATGTCAACCTTCAGTTTTCAGCCATCTCTAATACTTCTTATGAAAGTTTGAATGTAATTGGCTTCATAATGTCACAGGGAGTGGCAGTATTAGGAGGTGTGGCTTTGTTGGACAGGTGTGGTCTTGGAGGAAGTGTGTCACTGTGGGGGCAGGTTCTGAGATTTCCTATGCTCAGGATACCTCCCAGTGTCTCAGTCGACTTCCTGTTGCCTGCAAGATGTAGGACTCTGAGTTACCATGATAATGATGATGGATTGAACCTCTGAAGTGAGCTCCCTCAATTAAATGTTTTCCTTATAAAAGTTGCCGTGGCCATGGTGTCTCTGCACAGCAATAGAAACCCTAATTAAAACACTTGTAGATGCTGAATCATAAAGAGAGACTAACAGTCTGCTTCCTTCATAAAGAATTTAAATGGTAAAAAAAGACATCTTATGTTTCTTTTTGCTGTTGGTTAGCAAGGATCCCAGAATCTCTTGCTTTCATCTTGACGTAACCTGATCTGATTCAAGTCATGTTCCTGTCCTGCAGAGTTAAGGGCACTTGTAGGAAAGAACACATTTTAATAACTATTGGGAAAAGGCTATTAATACTGTTATCCTAAATGACAAGTCCCAACGTTTAAGACTTTTCGGTTGATAACACGTGTTATCTCAAGAGACAGCAGAGACTGAATTCTAGGCGAGTTCTAAGAGATGCTAAATTGGAGAGTTTTTCACAATTTAGTTCAGGAGATCTTTATCGAAACAAGAAGTTATTAGCAACGTATTATAATGTCTACTTGTCAGTGTCTGTCTCCTCTTTGAACTGAATAATAATCGCCCAGCAGAACTGATATCTGGGAACCTGTGACTTCCTGTAGGAGTCACTGACCATGTAGGTCTGGGAGACTGGCAGTCTGTGCCCCTTGTTCATAGCCAAGCAGTCTCACGTCTGGCTTTCAAGTCCCTGAGATTTCTCAGATATTATAAACCTCTTCTTGATCTATCCCAGAGGCACGGTGTCCTCGGGTGAGTTTTGTTTGGCTTGAATGGTTTTACATTTTAAAGTAAGTTAGTTGCCATTACTTCAGAATCAGGACTTTTGTCTACATTATCCAATTGTGACTTCTTTGAGATCTTGTCCTCCAGGGCCTTACACTGAGACTGGCTGCCCTTGGGAAGCAGGTGGGCACGCCAGGCTTGCAGAGGAACCCTGGCAAGCTTGTAGCTGCACCACACCCAGTGAACACCACACGTGGAGTCTGCCTATCCTCTAGAGTCGCCAAGGTCTGTGCCCGCTGGCAGAGATCCAAGGGCCCTTGCCACCCTCATCATTGTTTGTGTGGACTCTGAGAACACTGCACCCAGGAATTCAGAATTCCAAAGGAAAAATACTTGTTAGATTACAGTGTGGGATGAGCTCAAACAAGATATCAACATTGGATCTGTAGTTTACATAAAGACACAGCAGAGAGGAGTCCACCAGCCAAAGCCAGTGAAGACCTACCCGTCAGCTTTGACAATGGTTTAGCATATTGGAAACAAAATGTAGAACACTTAAGATTTACACATAAATACACTGGGATATGCTTATTCATTGATTCCACATATTGATTACTTATACCCTAAACCATATTCTAGGTGTTGCCTTATTAAAACAGGGGTTTAAATTCAATAGCACGGGGATTACAGATAAAAGAGAACTCACAAAACAATGAAAACAATCTATCTGGGGTGGTGCACACCTTTAATCTCAGCACTCGGGAAGCAGAGGCAGGCAGATATCTGTGAGTTTGAGGCCAGCCTGGTCTATGAGAGCTAGTTCCAGGACAGGCTCCAAAGCTAAAGAGAAACCTTGTCTCAAAAAACAAAACAACAACAACAAAAGAACTACTTCTGATATTTTCTGAGAACATGACAGTTAAGGGCAAATAGGCATGCACAGCTGGACGGGATGGCATACATTTTAATCCCAGGTGGACCTCTGTGGGTTCAAGACTGATTCTAGGCCAGCTAGGGCTACATAGTGAAACTCTGTCTATAAACAAGAGCAAAAGCCAAAGCAAGGACTATACATATACATATACTTAAAATACCATAACAAGCATCCCATTACATATTAATGTGAGTCATAATATATGCATTTATTTATACATAAATAGTACACATAGTGTACGTTCATTCATATAAAGATTTCAGAATCTATTCACCAAAATGCCAAATGTTGGTTCTCTGTATTTGCCGTGATTGTTTCTGATCTCGTGTTCTCTTCTAATTCTCTGTATTTAAGCCAATCTTTCTTCTACAAGAAACTTACAGACTCTTAAGTTATATTTCAATAAAATTATTTATAAAGGTTATATGTGCTTAAAAAGTGTTCTGGTTGGGTGGTGGTCGCACAAGTCTTAAATTCCAGTATTTGGGAGGCAGAGGCAGATGGGTCTCTTTTGAGGCCAGCCCAGTCTATAGAGTGAGTACCAGGACAGTCAGGGCTACACAAAGAAAAAACCCTGTCTCAAGAAACCAAACAAAGAAAGAGGAGGAGAAGAAGAAGGAGGAGGAAGAAGAAGAGGAGGAAGAGGAGGAGAAGGAGGAGGAGAAGGAGGAGGAGGAGGAGGAGGAGGAGGAGGAAGAGGAGGAGGAGGAAGAAGAAGAAGAAGAAGAAGAATAAGAAGAAGAAGAAGAAGAAGAAGAAGAAGAAGAAGCAGAAGAAGAAGAAGAAGAAGAAGAAGAAGAAGAAGAAGAAGAAGAAATTCTAAAACATTGAAGCTTGAGGAGGTAGTGGCCCAAGAATAAGTCTCTAGATTCCAATAATTTCTCACCAGTCAGTTACCAGTTGAGATGGGGCAAGTTTATTTATTTCTTGGGAGTAGGTAGGCAGGGTCTGGCCTAAGATGCAGGGGACAGTCAGAGAAAGGCAGAAACTGCTCTGGGCTGGAAGCAAGTCCACTTGGCTGACAGATCTTGTCTTCAGATCATTGAGGCAAAGTACAAGCGAAGTCGCTCAACAGATCATTTGGCCCTACAGGTTGGGAAATGACTCACTTGGTAATGTGTTGGGTTCATAAACTTGAGGACCCGAGTTTGAGCCTCAGCATCCACTGAAAGAGCAGGGTGCAGCGGTATGCACATGTAAACCCAGGCCTGGAAGGATAGAGACAAGGGGATCCAATGGGGCTTTCTGGCCAGCAAGTTTAGTCTAATCAGTGAGCTCTAGTTCAGTAAGTGTTAACTTGACACCGGCTAGAGTCATATTGGAAGAAGGAACCTGAACTGAGAGAGTTCCCACAGAGACTGGCCTGTGGGCACGTCTGTGGCGCATTTTCTTGGTTGATGGCTGATGTGGGAGGACTCAGAACACTGTGATTCCATCCCTGGGCTGGTGGTCCTGGATTCTATAAGAAAGCAGGCTGAGCAAGCCATGAGGAGAAAGCTGGTAAGCAGCACCCTCCATGGCCTCTGCATCAGCTCCTGCCTCTGGTTCTTGTTCTGCTTGACTTGCTGTCCTGACTTTCCTCAGCGGTAGACTGTGATGCGGAACTGTAACTATTACCCGTTCTTCATCATGTTGTTTTTGGTCATGGTGCTTTAACACCGTGATGGAAATCCCAACCGAGACAGCGAGAGACACTGTCTCAAACAATAAGGTAGAGGGCGGTTGAGGAAGCCATCTGGCTAGATGTTCATCTCTGGCCCCTCCATGTATGATGCACATGCGCACACATGCACACACACATTCCTAAAGACCATCTGTCCATGAGGAGGTCCTGCACGGGGAAGTGAGCTGTGCCCCTGTGGGTAGCACTAGGAATAGAGGAAGGAATTAAAAAGAATTTATTTGTGAATCTCTAATATGCCAACTACTTCAAGTGTGTGGTATTTTTATACTTCATAGTGAGGAAACCAAGGCCTAAACATACAGGAGAGACTGCACACTGACTCCATGAACGTCACACTGTATCCCACGGTCATCATGAAAACCATCGAGGTCACACAAAGAGTCTGTGAAAGAGCTGAACACAGGACTAAGTTTTCTGGTTTCAGCACAGCACTGAATCATCATTTTAGGAACCTGAAGGGTTTTTTTTTGGTGTGTGTGGGGGGGGTGATCTTTGTTTTGTTTTGAGACATGGTCTCGCGTAGCCTAGGCTAGCCTTAAACTCTCTATCGCCTAACCTCTCTAGCCAAAACATATCTAGGAGACGACCTTGAACTCGCGCCCCCACCTCTCGCATCCTGGGATGACAGATGTGTACCACCGTGCCCTGCCCTTTAAGAATCTCGCACCGGAATTTCAATAGAGCATTGTTTTCTGTGAGAGGGACACTGCTCGTTAGTCAAGGGGAAGAGCATCTTGAGGGAGTGGGAACATCCAAGCCCAAATGTCATTTTCATCAAAATGTCAGAGAAGCAATGGCTGCTCCATATGCATACACTCTCAGTTAGCGCTAGTTTAAACAGTATGCTAAGAGCAGTGCAAGGAGTAGTGCAAATAACAGACACCGTTTGTATTCTCCAAAGTCAATTGCGGTTTGGAGCTGAGAGGGAGTGCACAGACTGTCCTTCAGGGTGAATTTCTTCCTGCTGTCCTGTGGCTCTCAGTATCCGCAGATACGGCTTTGGCACCAGAACAATGGCTCAGTGAATGTGTGTCTGGTGCCCCGGTGCAGGAGAACCAATGTTTCAGGTGAGGTCCTCACCTCTAAAAGGAGAGTGTTCTAGCTGGGGAGATGGGGCACAGCCCAGTGAGGATGGTGCCATCCCTGAGCAGGTGGTCCTGGGGTATACAAACAGGTAACTGAGCAAGTCATGGGGAGCAAGTCAGTATGCAGTGTTCCTCCAGGGACTTTGGTTCTGCTTCATTGTCTGCCTCCAGTTCCTGTCCTGCCTTCCTTCCAGGATAGAGTGTAAACTGTAAGATGAAATAGTCTCTTTCTTCCATCCCCAAGTTGCTTTTGGTCATGGTCTTTATTGCAACAATAGAAAACACATGAAGACAGTAACCTTATATTTCCCCATCCATCCATCCATCCATCCATCCATCCATCCATCCATCCATCCATCCATCCATTCATCCATCCATCCATCCATTTCATGATGCTATAAACTGTGTTAGTTGCTGAGAGTCCAAACAGGAGGGAGGCAGGGCACTCACTGCCTTCAGAGCACATTCTGCAGAGATTGTCCTGTTCTTGTCTGGATCTGTTTGGCCATCACACTGAACTATTTAATGTTCTGTCTCTGAGACAGAATGAAAAACTCTCTAAAAGGATTTTGCCTCCTAGAGTACATGGCATCAACAGTCCTCAAATATTGATGTGAGTGCAAGAGTCTGGGGTTCTCATTAAAAGGCAGATCTGACTCAGATTCAGGATGTCCAAGATCCTATATTCCTAATTTGTCCCCAGAGGCTGCTGCTGCTTCTGGTCCTGAGACTGTCCTCTGAAGGGCAAGTCCTGTAGCGCTCCAGGAAACTGTCCCAGTCTGGACTTTTGATCTCCAGTCTCTCCTTTTCTATTCAAGCTGTAGCCAGCCCCAACTATCTTTTCTTCTACTCCGGGGCCACGGCTTCCTTCCCAGAGGTGCACTAGCCTCTAACTCATTGCTCCAGTCTTTCCACACTTCTCCTTCCCAGCATTGAGAGTTTAAGTCTAGTCTTCTATCTCAGACATTCTTTAGTGTGGCTTCTGAAATGCACCAAGCTGAGACCACTTCAGAGTGCGAAATGTCAGAGCTCATCTCCGTAAGCCTGCCTGGTCAGGTCAGGCACCCATCGTGATCATGCTCGCCGCGTTCTGCGGGTCCTCTGGGGTACCTGCAATGGATTCTGAGGGCTACAAGGTGCAGAGTCCCTAACAGGTCTGGGTGATTGAGAATAAAGTACCAACCTCCCATTTAAAAGGCTCCAGGAAGAAAACAGGGACAGATGCCAGCGGTGTTTATATGTTTTGTAGTGTTTAACAATCATGACCATTCTTAATTGCTTTCTAGCAATGCCTTTTTAATTGTTCTGTATTCTATCTACCTACCCATCTGCCTGTCAGTCTGTCTGTCTGTCTACGTGTGTGTACCTGTTCTTGTGTATGCAAATGCACGTATGTGTGTGCATGTGGAGGCCAAAGACTGATGTCTGGTATCCTTCTTTATTTCTCGCCAGCTTATGTTTCACACTCTCTCTGAAGCTGGCTGGTTGCCTGTATCCACCTCTCTCTGCTGGGCTCACAGATGTATCTCACCATGCCTGGTTATTCTGGGGTGTGCTGGGAACTGGAGTCTCCATTCTCTGGGACAAGCTCTCCGCTGACTGGGCCATCTATCTCCTTTACCTCTTTTTCTGATTTTAAGTGGTGCCTGTCCTTTGATGACGCAGTTTTAATCAGGCTTCTGCAGATAATAGGAATTCATTTCTAAGATCTGTGAATCCTTCAGTATCACTCTCCCCACTGTTTGATGCTGCCACGCATTGTAGTTTTTATTGAGATATAATTCTCATATTTCCTCCCTAAGATTTATCTATGCGCATGTCAACATGAATGACATTGCTTAGGCAGTCTAGGTTAGCATGCAGTTCTATTTATTTATTTGCAAAAGATCTAAGGTTGTTTGGTTTGTTTGTTTCAGGATTACCCAAGAGTCCCGATGTCTACCTAATCTCGAAACCCCTGGGAATTACGTCACTCTCTAAAATACTTACAGATGTGTCTCTTTGGGACAAAACAACTATTCTTCCGTTTAGTGTTCTTTTAGCATGGCCACACGATTGTTCAGGTATCATATCATATTTCATGGTGAAGATAAAAGAGACTATCACATAAGAAAGTGGGCATCACAATAAAGTTCTTAAAAAATTACATTTGGAAGGGATACATAAAGTTTGCATGGGAACAGAAAAAAATACTTTAAATAGAGCCATGCAAATAAACGCCATAGAGTCGTCTATATACGATGCCAGCTGGAAGGATGTGTTTGGCTCGGGCACACCAGGCGAGGCCATGAATCACCGCGTGTCTCTCTAAGCCTATTACAGAATGTGCGCATGATATAAACCAGAAAGGGCTGCATTTTAACTCCGACTCATGGAGCAGAGCTTGTGGCTTCTTGGGGAGGATCAGGAATAAGGATGACATCTGGCTTGGGCCCAGAAAACTTGTAACCAAAGAGAAGCCTCCACTTCCTGGAAGAGAGTAGGATGGGCAGAGCTTCTGGTGTCGCCTTAGGTAGAATTATGTAACCTGTCAGAGGCTGTGACTCTGGGGTGGAGAGTTTTGTGCCCCCCACCCTGCTTCTGGTGTAAATATTTTAAGTTCTCCAAAACATCAGAGTTAGAACTGACTTTCCTGGAATGAAGTTCTAAAACAAATTGGCAGCCAAATACTCTGTGGAATTTCTAAACGCCAACAGGTTTGTTACTATTACATAATGCAGCAGTTTGGGTTTTTAATAAGCTGTTTCTTTTTTCACAATATTACTGTTTCCAAAATCTCTGTGCTCCCTGCACCACGGGGTTCTAGTTCTTGGTTAAGGAGAAAGGCACTAAGAACATACCAAGAAATATTTTGCTATTTCTTTCAGTGTGAAATCTTCCTGATCTGAAGCATTGGATTTTTTTTTTTCCGTTATGAATTGTTTATCTGGACCTCTGCTATCCGAGTCGGTTCTTTGTACAGATATTAACTCTAGTTTTGATTTTTTGTGACTAAGGTCTTTGATGGCACCAGATGCACCCAGGACTGGAATACAGCCTCAGAAGGTCTTATCAGAACTTTGTTCAGCGAGAAAACCGCATGCTTATGCTCCTCACGTGTACCCGGGCTGCCATCAATAACCATCCAGGGACAATTGTTTTTGGTTTTGTATAGCATTCCTTTCATCTCCTCCTCCTCCTCCATGGAGCTGGAGACAGAACCTAAGGCCTTGGTAATGCTAGGTAAGCTCACCGCCAACAAGCTGCAAGCTCCCCCGCCCAACCCCCCAAGGTCTTCCTTTCATTTTTCAGTGTTATTATTCTTGCCCCACCCCCGAGTTTTTACACAGCGAGTTATCTGTGCCTCGTGATTCCAAACATGAGCCAAGTGTGTGGCCAATGCCAGGTGAAGCAGAAAGATCTTAGAAATATTGCAGGGGCTATAGGAAAAGTCATTTCCTTTTTCCTGGTGGCCTGCTACATACAGAATAGAGATGGGTTGTCCTAAAGGAAGGCAGAGAAACTCAGGACCTGCTAAGAGCCTGCATCAAGATGTATTCAAAACTGCATTGAACCCTGGACCCTTAGCCCTGGAATTTCCATAAACCCATAAGTCCCCTTTTGCTTAAGATAATTTGGGCCAGAAATTGATTTTTCCTTTTTGGTCATAGAAACCTAGAATTTCATATTTTTCACCAAGCATTCAAAATCCCCTATTATCTTGTTCTTGATGTTTATAATAAAATGTCAATATGCCATCTCAAAGAAAACACAGTGCAATAACCAGTTTAGACAGTTAGAAACCTCTGCTTTTGATTTTTTTTCCAGTGTACATTCTTTTATTTCTATCTCCCATTGTCAGGATTGAGACATTTTAACCTGACACTAGCGAATGGTACAATGAGTTCATTAGACTTTCCCTGGGTTTATTTGCTTATTATTATTAGTTGTATGTATATATAGAGATATTCCCTGCTTTGTTGCCAGGGAGATCGTCAAATGGGAGACAAGCAAAAGAGAAAAAGTCTAGTTCGACAAATTTGTCAGTTCGACAAATAAATAAGAGTTGTTGGGGCTGGAGGGATGGCTCAGAGGTTAAGAGCACTGGCTGCTCTTCCAGAGGTCCTGAGTTCAATTCCCAGCAACCACATGGTGGCTCACAACCATCTGTACTGAGATCTGGCACCTTCCTCTGGCATGCAGGCATACATGGAGGCAGAATGTTGTATACATAATAAATAAATCTTTATAAAAAAAAAAGAGTTGTTTGCATTTGTTTTAAGGTGTTGATACCCTTGCTGTGGGAGCAGCATTTTGACAGCTCTCTGTATGGGTGGCAAAGGAAACCATTCATATCCACACATCACACCAGAGGGGGCTCAAAAATATCTGGGCAATAATTCTTCTATCTGTGTTGAACGGGTAGAGAGTTTTTCTCCTTGTTAGTCCCTACATAATACTAAACAAAAACAATTTACAATGTATTAGGCATAATAATTGAACCAGGGACGATCTGGAGTGCAGAGATTATATGTAAACATTATATCATTTCATATTAGGAATTTGGACACCCATGGATTTTAGTATACTGGGGGATCCTGGAACTCATCTCTCACGGAGACAAAAAGGAGACTGAACTGAGCATCAGGGTTCACAGAAACTAGCTCATTGTCCTTAGACTTACTTCGCAGGCTGCACGTGTGGTGGAATTGGCTCTGGGGGCAGGAGAAGAACTGTTGATGTACAGGGTATAAAAAGCTCCCTCCACCTTGGATTTCAGGCAACCCGAAATTCAAACAGTGACTCTCCAGGATCTGTCACATTTAACCACCAGCTCTCAGAAGCAGGGGGCACAGACTGCAGTGTATCACTAGAGAAACACGGGCCAGAGAAGAGTCATGCAGTGTGCCCGGGTCCAACACTGTAAACCTAGGCCTGTCCAGCTCCTGAGCCCAGAGTCTGACTTCTGGGCTCCTTTCCAATCTCCGGTCAGGCTTTCGCTACATCATTTGAAGAAAACACATGGCTCTGCAAAGGCCGCTTACATGTGCGCTGCATTAAAACAGATGTCATGTTAAAAGAACAGCTAAATTGCTTCCATGTTGTGTGTTCAGAGCCGTTATTAAATATGACACACACCAAGATCTCTGTCCAACAGTCACCAGCTCTCCTGCTATAGAATGTTCTAAACGTAATCTTGCCCAGCGCATGCCTGGCATTGGACATGAAAAGGGGAGAAATAGCTTAAAACCTGGAGCTCCAGTTAACAAATCTCTGAGCGTGGTTTGACTCCAAACCTTATAGTAATTCATATCTTGCCATGTTCCTTAATCTTATATAAGCCTTTCCAAGAGGTTTAAGAAATTTATATGTGCTTAAAGCAATGGAAAGCACCAGGTTATAATCATGGATTTAAGATCATTTACTGTGTGTAGATAAATGCCAAGTATTCTCTCATTATCGAAAATTAAGTAAATTATAACTGATGAGATGTTACACTAATTTCCCTTCATCCCTCTTGCAGGCTTCACTACAAAGCCTTTTTTTTTTTTTTGGCTCACGAGTGGGGTATTTTGCATAGATTGTTTATTATTACATCCTGAGTCCCAAAGCCACAACAAAGAGAAACTGATGGTAACCGTAAACATTAGATAATAATGTCTTTACAGAGCGGGGCTATCAGAGTTCAGCTGATAATAGGCAGGCACTGTAGGCGCATGAAGATTCTGAGTGTCACATGGCATAGGGAACTAGGGAACGTCTGCTGTGCAAACCAAGGGGAAAGTTCTCAAGAGCCCCGTTCACGCTCGATGTTTACTGTGAACGTGTAACAGAAAAGAAGCGTCTTTGCAAAGTGTATGTAATGGCAGAGCTGGCATCTAATGCAGTCTGGCAGCTGTTTTGTTCCGGGTGAAGCATCATTTTAGTTTTGGAGAAACTCAGTGGCCCCTGTATCTCCTACCAAAGGCATTAAAGAGAAAAAAAAACTCTCCATGGAAAAATAAGATAGAATTTTATATATTTTATAATGTTAACATTTATGTAAAATCCTCAGTGTTTGTGTGATGCGGGAGAATTGTCTGAATTCTGTCAGTCAAACGCTGATTGGCCAGGCAGGAAGTATAGGCAGGAAAACCAGACAGGAAGTAGAAATGATGCAATGAGAACAGGAGAATTCTGGGAAGGAGGAAGTTGATTCCTCCCACTCCTGCCCAGACTCCGAAGAAGCAAGATGTGAGCTGCCCTGCTGAGAAAGGTACTGAGCCACATAGATAAAAACAATGGGTTAATATAAGCTACAAGAGCTAATAAGTAGCCTGTCCTAATGGGCCAATCAGCTTTATAATTTATAGAGATCTCTCTGTGATTTTCTTTGGGGCTTGCAGGATGTGGGGTACCGGGCAGGACAGAAACACAACAAGCAGGCCCCCCTCCATGTTACATTTGTGTGTATGTGTGTTTATGTTGTTTGAGACAGGGTCTCTCTACATAGCACTGGCTGTCCTGAAACTTATTCTATAAATCAGGCTGGCCTCAAATTCACAGAGATCCACCTGCCTCTGTCTTCCTAGTGCTGGGATTAAAGGTCTGTGCCACTACACTGGACCCTGTATCCTCGTGTTTTTAAAACACCAGTGTCATTTAGAAATTAGTAAACTTTGGCCAGGCGGTGATGGCACATGCCTTTAATCCCAGCACTCAGCAGAGGCAGGTGGATCTCTGTGTGTTTGAGGCCAGCCTGGGTCTATAAGAGCTAGTTCCAGAACAGGCTCAAAGCTACAGAGAAACCCTGTCTCAAAAAACCAAAATAAGGGGCTAGAGAGATGGCTCAGTGGTTAAGAGCATTGCCTGTTCTTCCAAAGGTCCTGAGTTCAATTCCCAGCAACCACATGGTGGCTCACAACCATCTGTAATGAGTTCTGGTACCCTTTTCTGGCCTGCAGACATACACACAGACGGAATATTGTATACATAAATAAATATTTTTTAAAAACCAAAATAAATAAATAAATAAATAAATAAATAAATAGTAAATCTAGGTAGGACAATGAGAGTGAGATACGTTTTCAAAGCGTTCCTGTTTGTTAGAGTCACATAATGAATTATTTCCTGATAAATAAATATAGTATCTGCAATTTACTTCAAAATGTCTGGGCAGGGTGATATGGGGTGCAGACAAAAGGAGACTGGCAGTGTTTTTTGCTAAAGCTGTGCATGGAAGAAGTTTATTTATGTCTGAAACCTTGGTTACAGGTGTCGAGGAAAACTTACCTTAAACCCAACCTTGAAACACTTAGAATATTTCAACAGAACAACAGAATGTGTGAAAGTCAGCTACCCCATGGCCGACCATGTGTCCCATTCTTGTTCCTTTATCTCAGTCTACTCCTCTTGCTGCCAGACTCCTTTTCCAGACAGGTCAGCTCATGGAATTGCCTTGATAAAATGCCTCTTTGTTTCCTTCACACCACGCAGTGATGGAGGAGAGTTATCTGTCTATGTTACGCCCGCCCGCTCCTTCTACAAAGCAGCACTTTGAACTTGTTCTCTTGCAACAGTTTAGCCCTCTCTTCTCACACTTTTAATCTCTGGCTGGACTGTGAGTCCAGGAGGCCATGGATCACATCTTTTGTCTAGCATACAGTAGGGTTTCTATGTAGCTTTGGAGCCTGTCCTGGAACTAGCTTTTGTAGACCAGGCTGGCCTCGAACTCACAAAGATCTGCCCGCCTCTGCCTCCTGAGTGCTGGGATTAAAGGTGTGTGCCACCAACAACCAGCTCTCAATAAACTCTTGAGGAGTGAAATCAATGTGAAAATCATTATATACAACTGTTTCTATCAGCTAATCTACAACAGTCAGAACAGTGGCCAGGCAGTTTCTACTTTGGAGTTTTGCTTGGTTCTAACCTCTCTAAGTAGCTCACTAAAGCTATTTATAGCCCGAACTAAAGAGCAGTACTCAGCTAATAGCAGTTTTTCTTGAAAGAAGAGCAGGTAAGATGTATGTAATTTCTCAGACACCCAGACTTTAAGGAATCTAACCACATGTGGGACAGTTCTAATCAAAGACTCAAAGCCAAAATACGCCAAACCTTCAATCTTTTTGGAGTGTTAACGTGATGCCTCAGGTAGGCAAGTTCACATATAGCTTCATGTGACAACTTGCAATCAGAATGCAGGCATGTTAAAATGACCTTCAGGGAAAATGGATGGAACTAGGAAAAAAATCATCCGAGTGAGGTAACCCAGAGTGACAAAGACAAACATGGTATGTACTCACTCATAAGTGGATATTAGTTGTAAAATAAAAAACAACTATGCTCTAATCCACAGACACAGAGAGATTAGGTAGTAAGGAGGTTTCATGAGAGGCTACCTGGAGCTCCCTGGGAAGGGGAAATAGAAGAGACTTCATGAGTGGACCGAGGACAGGTGGGGATGAGACCATGAGATTAGGTTTTAGGGGCAGAGCAGGGAGTAGTGAAAGAGACAACTGGAAGAGGGGGACATTTGGGGGTCAGGTAAAAACCTGGCACAAGGGAATCTCCTAGGAATCTACAAAGATGGCCCCAGCTAAGACTCTTAGCAACAGCCAGTGTGTAGTCTAAACTGGCCATCTCCTGTGAGCAGATTGGTACCTAGACCAATAGTCATCAGAGAGGTGTCATCCAGCAACCCATGGAAACAGATGCAGACCTACAGTCAAACATTACGCGGAGTTTGGGGAATCCTGCAGAACAAGGGGAGAAAGGATTGTAGGAGCCAGAGGGGTCAAGGACACCACAAGAAAACTCAAGGATCAATTAAACTGGCTCATAGGGCCTCACAGAGACTGAGCCACAACCAGGGAGCCTGTGTGAGACTGACCTAGGTCCTCTACATATATATTACAGTTATGTAGCTTGGTACTCTCATGGGACTCCTAACAGTGGGAACCGCTGTGGAATATTCCTTTTTTGAACTGTAAAGATTTGGTGCTGTGATTGGTTTAATAAGAAGCTGGCTGGCCAATAGCTGAACAGGATAAACTGTGGGAGAGCCAAACTGAGAATGATGGGATGGGGAAGGGTGGAGTCAGAGAGAGTTGCCAGTCAGACCGCAGAGGGAGCAGGGAACAAATGTGCCATGCTGATGAAGGTACCTTATGTGGTAAAACATAAATAAAGAATACGGGTTAACAAAATGTAAGAGCTAGTTAGTAATAAGCCTGAGCTATTGACTGAGGATTTATAAGTAATCTTAAGTCTCTGTGTTGGTTATTTGGGATCATGTGGTTGGAACAGGAAAAGTCTGCCTACAGGGAACAGGGGCTGTCTTCTACTCTTTGACTGACTTTTGGGACCCTGCTCCTCATACTGGGTCACCTTGCCCAGCTTTAATATGTGGGGAGCTGCTTAGTCTTACTGCAGCTTGATACGCCATGTTTTGTTGATATTCATGCCCTCTCCTAAACAAAAATGGAGGAGAGAGGGAAACTTTGATGAGATGTAAAATAAATAAATTTATTTAAAAAAATAAAATGGCCTTCAAGTTATGTATCCCAGGTCTGGATAAAACATCAACGAATTTTACATTCACGCATGGATCCTATCCCCAAGACGTCTCATTATTTATATGGAAATATTCTCAAATTAAAATCACTGTGGTTAAGGGTTATTCAACCTGTAAAGAACATAATTCTCAGCAGACACAATCTTGGAAAAGATTGTCGGCCTTAGTGCAACACTCACAATTATAAAATTCAGACTCTGAACCTGAGTACTCTTCCATAGCCAACAAACAGCAAAGATATTAGACAGAATCAAAATTTAAGACTTCTGCTCAGCTAAGGATGTAAGATAGAGAAGGGCTGGGTGGGGCTTAGTGGCAGAGGACTGGTCTAGCAGGTGCGAAGCCCTGATTTCAACCCTATCATTAAAATAGCAGAGACTGTGGACAGGAGGAGGAAGCAGAGAGGAGAGGAAGGAATGGGGAAGGAAGGAAATATGGTCCAAAAGACTGCAGGGCAGAAGGAAATGTTCGCAAATCACACCACTGACAAGAGTCTCATATTCAGAAAGTACAGAGCTCCTACGACTTAAAAATCAAAGACAAACAACGCAGGAAAAAATTCATCTGGTGGCCCAGGTGAATGATCTGTGTACTCAGGAAGTGAAGGCAGAAAAATCTCAAGATCAAGACCTGCCTTACCTACAAGAGTTCAAGGGCAACTTAGTGAGCTGCTTGCTCTCTCTCTCATAAGAACTGTAACAAGGATATGGCTATTGTTTGGTCAGAAGCGTCACCTCAGCTCCCTGGCACCCCTTTATACAAAAAGTCTGGGTTGTTTGCCTGGGGAATTCACCCCAGCTCCCAGCATAAGCTCCCTCCCCTGGGAGTTGCCTCAGTCCAAACTCCATCTCTGAGAAAGCCTGCCAAATGGTCATCCCTCCCTAAGGAGGGTCAAAAAAGCCCACCAAATGGTAACCCCTGCCCCTAGGGAAGGTCAAGATCACTCCCACAGGCCATTTAAGCTGCCCTCCCGCCAGAGAATGAACATGTGGTCTCTGGGTTTTGCATGGTCTTCCCCACTCCTCTCTTCCCCTTTCCATATATTCCTGGGAGTATTATAGTCTATTAAACATGGGCGTCTTTTAATTTGGTCTGATTGGGATTATTGGAGAGGTTTGTTTTAAGAAAATACCTAACAGCTATAGGTCAGTGTACAGCATTTGCTCTCGGCCCCCAAACATGGGCACACACAGAGCATGCGCCTGAGCAGAGCTTTTGTCCAGAGAAGAATTGCCAACAGTTCTTCTGTTTGCATGCATGCATGCATGCATGCAAGTGCATGGAGATTCTCCATGTCAATACTCACTAAACAGGGGAGGTGGTTGTAAAACATTGTGAATATACTAAATGTCATTGACTTTGTACTCCAAAGTTGCTAATACTATAATTTTTATGCTGTATGCTTTTTTCCAAAATAAAAGACATGAAAATTTCTGAGACCAACTTTCACAGAATCTATTTTGAGGCACCTGGTATGGATCTCAGGAGCAAACCCAGTGCCAGTGTCTTGGGAACACACTGTAAGAGGCATTAGCATGGTATTTCCATAGTAAACCCCCCCCCCCCCCCCGCAGCTTCTATTTCAGCAAGGAGACCGACTAAGAGGCATCACAGGTTACCCTCCAGAGCTCCTGCTTCTTAACTTGGAGAGCTGCTGAGGACTTGAAATGACATTTCTGCAGGGCCCGGTTACATAAGCGTGCTTTCGGTCTCCCCACTCAAGCCTTCCCACGCGACACCTGAAGTCACAGAGCTGTTCCCTGGTCAAGGTTAATCTCTCCGTGCCCTCGATCGAAGCCTTTCTTCTCACTCATATTTCCAGCTCCAGCGTTTCTTCTTTCTATTGTTTTCTTCTCGGCCAAAAGGCAGGCCTACATTTCCGCGTCTTAAATTAATGGGTGTCCTTTGACCTCCAAGATCCTTGAAGGACAGTTCCTCGGGCCTTTCTCGTCCCACCCTCTCCCGCGGTTTATCATCACTCCCCCCCCACCCCCCGCCCGTTTGAGACATTCATCCATTTCACTGTGGGCGGAAATGATGCCTTTACGTCGGTGTGAGCTGCCTGAGCTTCCGACTCTCTTGCGCAGCTCTTCAGAGAAAGGTGAGAGACTCAACCCATGCTTACTAAATACGGTGGGACTGAAATAGCAGCACCTGGGGGATTGGGAACGAACGCTCCCACAGCAGAGGAAGTTAAGGCAAAAAAAAAAAAAAAAAAAAAAAAAAAAAAAAAAAAAAAAATCCAGGTCTAGGGGTTTTGACTCACAGAAGATCTAAGTTTGTAACCAATTTCACAAAGCAGTCACCCTGACTCAGAGTCTGCTCAGTTTAGAGGAGAGTGTGATAGGAAGCAGCTGGAAATTTGCCCAGGAATCCTCAGAAACTCTGGTCTAAGACACCTTACATCAGCACTACTGCCCTGGGAAGGTTTGCTGAAGTAGTTCTCCCTTCTAAATAGAGGGGTATCTTGAAATAAATAGGCAAAATAATCAAAGAAAACAGAACCTCCCCCACCAAAATCAAGCCAGGGTGGGCAGTCCCGGCAGGTTGTTTATCTGAAACACAGGGCTAACAGCACCTGGGGGAGGACTGCGCTTACAAATTTCCCTTTCCATTTTTGTTCCAAAATAAACTCCTGGGCATTTCAAAATCTCCTTTGACAAGGCATTTCAAAGCTTACACCGTAAGCTGTGTGTTTTCATTTTGAAATTAATTTCCTTTCATTTTTATTGACGGTGAGATAATTATTTGATTTTATTTACTCACAGAATGTATTCCTGACTCATGACCTACCCGCCCTAAATGCTGCGGACGTTAGCACCCTTTGGCTTAGAAGACAAAGAAGGAACAGCCTCAGGGTGATTCACACAAACGGGGAAAGAGTTCAGCTCGGGGAGGGAAAAGCTAATTACATCATCTTATTTAAATGTTCTGGCCTTTCTGGGGACCCACACTCTGAACCAGGCCTTGTACTCGGTGGTGATGATAGAGACTCTAAGTTAAAACAGAGATTCCTGCAAGGCAGCGTTTTCCTCTTGCAGGACCTTGTTCTACAGGTCTCTCCTTACCCAGCAGCAAAGTTCATTGCAGAAGGACGAAGCCGGGCTCAGTATGAACACAGCCCCAGAGGCAAACGGTTGCCTTCTGCTGGTTCAACCTGGACGTGGATTTCAGTGGATCTCAGTGGGGAGCAGCAGCCCACTGAAGCCAGGTCTCACTCTCTGGCCCTTGGCCAAGTCTCCCTCTGTTGACTGCCACCCTCAACCGTCCTCCTGATTCTCTGGGCTTTATCCTGCCATTTGAGCACCGGGGTTGAACCTAGACTTTTAAGAAAATTCCAACTAAGAGAAAACAAACTATCCCGCACTGTTCCCGAGATTTATGAGGAACTCTGGGTAGAGGGCAGTAATTGGAAGGCTCTTGGCGTTCTTTGAGGAGAGGCAGCACAGAAAATGTGTCTTTCGCCACACTGTTCCAAGGGAATATTTTTCTTGCTACTCACTGCAACAGCTGGTCAGGAATTTCCCTATTTGTTAGAGGGAAAGAATTTGGCAAGAAAAATTCTGAGTCTTCCCCCTGCTACCCCCTACCGTCTGTCAGCTGTGCCTCCGGACAGGTGAAAACAAAGCAATCACATAGGTTATTCATTTACAAATGATTCAGGGAACTGACATTTTCTTTCTGACTTTCCCACCCCCAGGCAGGGAGTTCTGGTAGGGAAACAACAAAAGAAGAGTTACTGGCCCGGGTCCCCACGCCTCTGCTCTCCCAAGACGATCACATTCCTTTCTGGTATATAACGCAGCTGAGGGAGGCCAGATTGGTTAAGTAGGAGGTATGTGCCCCACCTACACACACCCCTAGAGTTCTTAATTGAAGGCTCTTTGCCCCTAATGCTAGCTATTCTTTCTTTCATTCGATAAAGGCTTTGCTGAGCGTTCTTCGTTCCTGGCACTATGTAGGTGATGAGAATTATAGGGAGAAAAAATGGGCAAAGACTTGTGGATGCAGCCTTAGTCAATGGATGGCACAGGGGAGGGGAAGGAAGAGGCAAAACATTGATGGGAAATTGTCCCGCAGCTGCTCAAGAGCCAGTGCACTTCTGGACCAGCACAGCGGCGCCCCCTGCAATAGAGCTAAAGGATGAGCTGGGGGACTCAAATGAAAGGAGAAATCCAGACAGAGGGAGCAGCCTGGGCAAGACCCAGTGCCAAAAGCAGCTTAGCAAGTCAGAGAATGAAAGGGAAGCCAGACAAGGATGGAGGTGGTGCAGAGAGGGAGAGAGGGGCAGGGAGAGGGAGGAAGAAAGAGGGAGAAATAGGGAAGCAAGCTGGACTTGGCTTTCTTTTCTCTCTTTGCCCGCTGTTCTTCTAAAGAGGCAACATTCTGTCTCTTCCCCCTTCCTCTTTTCTCTCCTACTCTCTCTCTCTCTCTCTCTCTCTCTCTCTCTCTCTCTCTCTCTCTCTCTCTCTCTCTCTCTCTCTCTCTCTCTCTCTCTCCATGCCCTACTACCATCCCATACCCTCCCAATACCCATTAATTTAACTCTCCATATCTAAGTTCTCTCTGCATGGCATATTTGTCTGTCCCTTACCCGCTGTGGTCCCCCACCCGCAGTGGGACCTGCCAGGGTCACCCGTATTGTATCTTTCAGAAGTGGAAATGAGAGAAGGAGACAGAGACAGGAAGAGGAAAAGAGAGCCAGGGAAGAGTGTGAGAGGGGAAGGGGTAAGGGAAAGGGTGTAATGGTCTGCTCTGTCCCTTTAAGAGACAAGCCATGCCCACTCCCACTCCCTCCCTACCCTCTGAGGCTAGCTGATCTTCAGCTTCCAGCTCTCTCTCTCTCTCTCTCTCTCTCTCTCTCTCTCTCTCTCTCCCTCTCTCTCTGAGTCAGCTTCTGTCTCTCCCTTCTCCCCTTTCCCCCATTTCTCTTTCTCTGTCTCTTTCTCTGCTCTTCTCCCCTTCTTCCACTTCCCCTCCATAACCTACTAAATAAATATCCAACCTCACTCTGCATGGTGTGCCTATCTGTCTCTGTCTCTCACCTGCCATGCGGCTCCCTGCCCAGGACCAGCCACCTGTGGAGACCTGTGGCATGGTCTTGTGGCATGCCCATCCATCTGTCTCTCCTTGTGGGACTGGCTGCCCCATCGAGGTCTCTCACCCACCATGTGGTTCCCTGCCTGGGACTGGCTGCTCTCGGGACCCACTGCCCACTGCCTGCTGCTGCTTGGGGACCTGCAGCGTTTTATGTCAATAATCTCATAACAGAGGGTGCAGTGAAAAGAGGGGTGTGGAGAGTAAGAGTGGGAGAGCAAAGGAGGGAGAAAAGAGAGAGGAAAAAGAGAGGGAAAGATCAATGTATAAAAGTCAATTCTGTATCTATACAGCAGCAATGAACACCTCAAAATTAAGAAAACAATTTCATTTATAACAGCATCAAAAAGAACAAAATGCCCATCAGGACCAAAAAAATTCAAGTCCTGTAGGCTGAGAACAACGGGACGTCATCATTGAAAAAATATATAAGTGAAGCTGCCGGTGTCTGTGAACTGGAAGATTTAAGATGCATTACCTGGAGACCATGCATTCAACAACCCCTTTCAACACCCACATTAGTTCTTTCAGAAACTGACAAGTTGACCTCCAAATGCACGTGGATACACACAGGACTTAGCCACAGTTATCTTGAAACGAAGACGTACTTCCCCATTTCAGATCTTAGCAGGAAGCTGTAGGAAACAAGACACTCTGCTATCAGCAGGAGGGTGAACACACAGATCATGAGACAGTACTGGCTCTCTAGAAATAGACACTGCCACTCTAACTGGTAATGGAGTTTTGGATGAGGGTGCCAAGACAGTTAAAGAATAGATTTCCAACAATTGTGTCAACATACCTGGCTAATCACATGCAAGAGACAGAAGCTCACACCATATGCAAGAAACATCTCAAAATATACAGAGCTGCTCTAAATGCAAGTGCCAAGGCTTTCGGAAGAGAAATGTGAAGGCAAAGCTTGGTCTCGGGTCAGGCAATGGTTTCTTAGCTGTGACGAGGACACAGGAGACAAAAGACAGAAGCAGAAAACTGAGTGTCATCAGAAATCTGTGCTTCCAAGTACACAGTCAAAAATGTGGGGTGGGGGAATTATACAAAATGGGAGAGAATATTACCAGACAGGAAAGTAGCTCAGAGACAAGGTAGAGGTGCAGATTAAATCCAACAATTAAAGAAAAAATGAAGTGTGCAAAGCTCACGAGCAGAGACAAACAGACTCACTCTTCACTCTTTGTAAGAGCTAACTCAAAACACATCACCAACCTAAAACACAAAGGCCATAAATATAAAACATAAATATAAAACAGAAAATCTAGATGACCTCGGCTGTGCCAATGACTATTTAGATCAAAGGCATGACCTAAGAAAGATGTAACTGATACACTGGATTCCACGGAGATTAACACTTTTGCTCCGTGAAATGCACTGCCAAAGGATGAGAAGACGAGCCACATCCCGTAGGAAAGTGTTTACAGAAGATGTAGCTGTATCTGCTAAAAGTTTCATCCAGAACATACCAGGAACCCTTACAACACAGCAGTAAGAAGTGAACAGCAGCGCGGCTTAAAAAATGGGCAAAGAGATGAGCAAACATCCTGCCAGAGAAGACACAAATGACAGTTGAAAGATATTTGATCTCACACCCCACCGTGGAACTGTCAATTAAAGCAACAGTGATACCCTGTGGAATACTTGGAATGGCCAAGATCCAAAATGACAGAAAATGCTGGAGAGGATCTGAAGCCCTGGGAACTCTCCTGGCTGCGGGCTGGGGGTAGGTGTTGGAGTACACAATGCAGCCGCATTGGAAGCCAGTTCCATGGTTTCCTCCAAACGTAAACACAGCCTTATCAAGCACCCAGCGAGCACAGTCCTCACTGTTCATCCACATGAACCTGAAAACAAGTCTGCACAAAAACTTGAATGCTATTTTTAGCAAAGGTACCCTCCAGCAGGTGAGTTAGCTGTGGTACACTCACACAATGGATATCATTCGGCACTAGTCAGAAACGAGCTATCGAGACATAAAGATACATAGGGAATTGAGTGCCTATTGCTAAATGGAAGAATCCACTCTGAACACTACAAGGCATCATGGGAAGGTCAAACCACAGAGATAGAGGAACCACCAGGGACTGGGGAAGGAGGCATGGACAGGTGAGAACAGTGAAATACTCTATATGGTGCTATGATAATAGCAACATGTCATTAGACTCTTGGGGACTTTTGATTAGTCTGTCAGTGTAAGCTCACTGGTTCTAGCAACTGTTTCACTGTTTTGGGGCATGGTTGGGAGTATGGGTGCTGTGGGGGGGCACACATGGGAAATATATATTCCCTCTCAATTTTGCTGTGAACTTAAAGGTGTTTTTAAAGTAGTCTATTTTAAGACAAAATTTCCCTACTATAATAAACCGTTATTTATATCCTAGCAGTATGTATAGTGTTCTCCCCAGAATTTCTAGGTTAGTATATGAATGATCAAAGTTATCAAGTGAAATATATTTTTTAAACACTTAAAAGGTATGGACCAAAGGAAATAAGGTGTTTGTAATGGTTTAGATAAAACGGCACTGTTCCCGAGGATCCCATGAGGAGCTGCGGCAAGTAAGAGACAGAGAGGTGCCATGCAGAGAAAGTAGGTATAGTTTATTTAGTGGGCTATGGAAGGGAAGGGGAAAGGAATTGGGGGAGAGGAGAGAAGGCCATAGCCACTCCTTCCAAAGAGAGACAGCAGAGAGAGAGAGAGAGAGAGAGAGAGAGAGAGAGAGAGAGAGAGAGAGAGAGAGAGAGAGAGAGAGAGAGAGAGAGAGAGAGCGCACTTGAGAGCTCTCAGGCTGGAAGAGGAAGGAAGATCCACTTGCCTCCACGGCAGGGGGGAGTGGGTGGGCTTATCTCTTAAAGGTACAGGACAGACCATTACAGTGATTGAGGACCTGAGTTCAAATCCCCAGAACCTATGTAAAGCTGGGTACTGTAGTGTGCCTTGTAATCCCAGTGCTCCTAAAGTGACACCCGTGAGCAGCTTGTCTGATATATACAGTGTAGATCAAGAAAGAGACCCTAACTCTTTAAAGAAGATAGGCCAATGCCTGAGGTGGTTCTCTGACTGCCACATGCATACCCTTCACACATACAAACACACAGAGAAACAATTGCCTATACAGAGAGACAAGGCATTTGAATATACCTTTCTTCAACAGAGGTTTGCAAAGGCCCAGCGAGTCTTGGTATGGTGCTCAACGTCATTCATTCCAGCGGAAATACAAATCTAAATCACCATGAACTAGCACTCTGCATCCATCACATTGCTTGAAATCAAAAGCCAGAGAATAATTAGTGTTGACAAGGACGGGGAGAAACTGGAGCCCTTGTATTCTGCTGGTGAGATTGTCAAGTAGCCACTGTGAAAAATAGTTCGGCAGTTCCTCAACAAAATAAAACATAGAGTTTCTGTATAACCTAGCAATTTCATCCCAAGATAATTGAAAGCATATGTCCATACAAAGATGTGTCTACAAATGTTCAGAGCTACACTAGGAAAATAGTGGAAACAGCCCAGACATCTGTCATGTGATTAGGTAAGGTAAGGGGATGTGTATTTACACAGTGGGAATTTATTCAGCCATAACAGAGAATGTCATGCTGGTCCTTGCTATAGCACAGATGACCCTGGATTGTTTAACCAAATGAAAGAAGCGGAGTCACCAAGGACCACACAGGTCAGAACAGCAGATCTGCAGACCGAGCAGGCAGCAGCTTGGGGAAGGGGTTATGGACATATATGGTCAGGATTGCTCAACAGGTCAGTGCTTCATTTTGATGCTGTGTGTGGCTGCACTCGTCTGTGAGTATACTAAGACCCCTGCATTCTTGGATATTTAACAGGGTAGACTTAAAGTATGCAAAGAACATTTCAATAAGCTACTATTTTTTTTAAAAAAAAATAGCAACCACAAATGGAGCTAGAGTGTTGGTGGACATCTGACCATCAAGCATTGTAGATAACGGAGGAAATAGATTCCCCTGACCCCAGTCAAGAAATTAAGATCTGTTTGTCTTTCTTTCTTTCTTTTTTTCCTTCCTCCCCCCCCCCCCTCTTTCTTTTTGGTTTTTTTGAGACAGGGTTTCTCTGTAGCTTTGGAGCCTGTCCTGGAACTAACTTTGTAGACCAGGCTGACCTCAAACTCACAAAGATCGGCCTGCCTCTACCTCCCGAGTGCTGGGATTAAAGGCATGTGTCACCACTGCCCGGCTTAAAATCTGTTTTTCCTCTCTCCCAGCTCTCCAGACTTTAGATAAAAAGCTGTCCTGAAGATGTTAGACCCCTGTGGTAGGCATGGATGAGCTCTCTTCACTGGGCAAGTCAGCCCCATTAATCCTTCTGGCCTCTGCAATGAGATCTCTACTTTCCCTTGCCATTATCCTGGGTCAGGAGCACCACATGGAGCTGGGCACTGTACTGGGGTCCAGCGGACTCTCTCTGGAGAGCACCTGGCACAAGCTCCTAGTCTTTCTGGATTTATCTCCTAATCACCCTGCTTGACTCACCAAACAAGCACAACCTTTCAGGTCACACCACTGACCCTATGGCTCAGCTGGAGGGTGGGCCTTTGTCCAGCTGCTCCCTACCCCGCTTCCTGTGGTCGCAGATATTGATTTTCCTCATGACAAAGCGGTTATTCACCCATTCTGGAAGGCTAGGAATTGCAATCCCCTGTTTTAGAGTTAGGACAGCAACGCTGATAACTTCTTCCAGTAGAATGGTCTAGAAGGGAAATGTCAATAGAGAGACTACTGTATATGGGGAAAAGGAAAGGAGATGGTGATATTTACAAAGATTTGATGCATATCTAGAGTAGGAGAAGAAGAAAAAAGGGTTAAAAACATACATCTCAAATCGTACCCCAGGGAAGAAGCTCCTGGGAGCCAGCACCTACACCGTTTTCCATGAACTCCCCTCATCATGAGATACAGCTCCTTGCCCAATCATGCAGCACAGCTGTGACTAAGCTTTAAAGACTGGTGACTAACTCCCATCCCATGAGGGACTGAGGGAGAGAAGTCCCTCCTTTCCAAAGAGGTGATGTGGGATGGGAACAGTTGGGAAGGGGGCTTCGCATGTGGTTCGGAAGCGCATAACCAGTGCTGGACCCTTGGGAGTGAATTGTGGTCTGCAGCCACCTGCCCTGTGTGGACAAGTCCCTGTAGGCAAGCAGAATCGGGGGACAGGGTGAGTTCCTAATGCACCCCCACCCGCCGTGGACTTGCCTCTTCTGACGTGCTCTGAGCAGCTTGCCTCAGCTACAGCAATCCAAGTTGTACAGTGAACACGCCCCCTTCCTGGCCAGCAGCCAGCAGCCTGCTCTGCACAACCCTTTCCTCCCAATAGTCTCACTACAGTTGACAGAGATAAAGGATCCACGTTGAGAAGGAACACACAAGGGAAAACCCAATTGAGAGGAATGTGGCCCTGCGCAGCGACAGGCACTCAGGAGGCGAGACTGCAGCCAAGACTGGCACCCTCAGGAAGGGGAGCTGTGGGAGAAGTGTAGATGGGTCACAGGCTAGGAAAGAATAAGAAACCTGAAGGCCTGCAACACTACCAGGAGCCTAGGATGTTGGCTGGTGGAGTCCCTGCTAGGGATAAACCAGGTGGAAATGTCGGAAAGTGACCATTTCCCAGTTCCTAACTGTGAGATGTGGCGTTAGGTCAGGTACTACTTAGAGCAGAGGCAGCCATGATCTGCATACACCAGTCTCATCAAAACACCAGCTCAGATTCTGGGCTAATGGCCTCAGGAAAAAGAATTTATGCCATTTTGGACAATTCATCCCAATGTAATAAAGAGCCTGTTTGTAGCCAATGTCTTGCTTTTGTTTTTTTAAAACAGGGTCTTACTATGTAGGCCTGACGGGCCTGGAACTTGCGATGCAGACCAGGGCAGTGTTTCAGTTTTCAAGCAACTTTTCTGTGAATTCGACCACTCTAATTAAGAAATCTGACTAAGAAGTCAGTCATTACAAATACTGCGAACAATTTCCAAGGCCCTAAAGCAGAGCAGTTGCTTGCTCGAGATCTCTTTGAAGCATGGCCAAAACCTAAGCCACCCTAGTCACCTGGCATGGTGAGTCCTCTGAACCACGCTCTTTTCCACTGGGTTGAGCATGAGTAACATCAAGACCGCTATAAAAATACATAACCTAAGTCCTTGGCAGGTGTGGAGAATGCATAAGTCATGGTTTCTAGGGATGAATTTGGAAGTATTTGAGAAACATACATTTTTCAAGAAGCCCAGTAGCAGCACTGTGGCCCTCAGAGGCTTGGACGGCTCTGAACACCGTAACAAAGAGTCTACTAAGAGCCAGGCCCAGCTGTCAGGGAGTCTAGGTGAAACTGAGCTGGCTTTAGGATAGCCTAGGTCTAAATTCTGTCTCCCCCCGCTGCCACTGTCCAGCTGACTGTTTTGTTATTTTCAACACCAAAAGCCAGGAGTGAGAAATCGTATGCAAATGTGGATTATAACGATATTTCTTTTTCTATCTAAAAGACTTGGAAGAAAAAAAAGGGCTCTTTGATAATACAGATGAAATTATAGAAAGTCTCTTTGGTTAGGTGATGTGGGAGGTCCTTCTGTATCTGTGTTGCTTTTATTGGTTAATGAATAAAGCTGCTTTGGCCTGTGGCAGGGCAGAATATATCCAGGCTAGTAGAGCTATAGAGAGAGAGTAGGTGGAGTCAAGAAGATGCCAAGTTGCTGCCAAAGGAGAAAGACGCCAGGCTGGAAACTTACTGGTAAGCCACAGACTCTTGGCAATACAAAGATTAAAAGAAATGGGATAATTTAAGATACAATAGCTAGCTAAAAAGATGCCTAAGCAATTGACCAAACAATGTTGTAATTAATATAGTTTTTGTGTCATTATTTGGGTTTGGGTGCCTGGGAAATGAACAAGCAGTCTGCGCTTATAGTTAGAGAGTAAATTCTTATAGAAGAAGTAAGATATAAACACACACCACACATCAATAAACTTATATGTCATGTAATCTCCAGATGAGTGGTAACCCCTCCCCCCTCAAAAAAGAACATCCAAAGTTTCAGAAACTCGTTGGAAACTTCCTGAAAGGAAAAGAAAGGTCTACTATTGTACCCAGTAAATGGGGCAGGCAAAGAAGAGGATGAAGTTATTGTGGGCAGCAATGGAATGACGGGCCAGACACAGAAGACAAGACATGAAACACACACAAGCAAACACCAAGTCCCAATAGACAGCCATCAGTAAAGGGCGTGGAACTGCAAAGAGCAGCTCCCAAACCTGAAGGAGAAGTTTGGGTCAGGTGGAGGTCATCTATGGGAAACCATGGAAAGACCATGGAGAAAGTGGTTCTGAAAGTGGCCACAGGACAACAGGCGTATCCTGTCCTTGAGTCGGGGTCAATTTTGTTGGTCATTTATATACGAAGGATCTCTTCAAACTCAACAAATTAAGCAACAAGCATACAAACTAAAATGTTGTTAGTATAAATCTGTGTCTGTCAACACTTCCACCTAGCTGAAATCGATGAACTCAACAGACAATGATGGCCCCGGAGCGGCGCGAGTTTAGAGAGGCGCCTCAGAGCATGTTCCACCCGCTCCTCGACTGCCGACAACAAAAATCACAATCAAAATCAAAGCAGACGTTTACAATGGATGTTACTGCTACAAGACTGTGGAGCACACATAAAATGCGAACATAAGCAAAGCATCCAGAGCGTGGAGAGCGATGCTTGTAAAGCTGGGAAACTGGAGCAGTGGCTCACTTTGCCAAAATATACAAAATATACTTCAAGTTGTCAAAATATTTATAATAAATGGTGCATTTAGACGAGACATAAACCCGAAAGGATGTATTTAGTGACTTGTTGAAGAAAGGCCCAGAGAAACAAAGACGGGCGGCTGACAGCTCTTCACGGATCTGCTGTACATGTTAGCGTGTGACACTGAATCTTGACTCTTTGGATTTTCCCTATTTTATAGCCGTAGCAAACCTCAGTTGCTGTTGACAAGTGAGTATCTCTTATGTTGACTGGTGTATTTGCTTGTGTTACTAAGGTAAAGTGAGACAATAGACGGCCATACAGCAGCCATTTGATAACACAGGCCTTCCAGGGGCCTGCAGACAGTTGAATACCAGAGGCATATTTATTCGGTTCTTTGTGCTTGCTCATCATGTAATAGCTATGAATGCAACATGTTTGTTTGTTTGATGTGTGTCTGTGCACACTTGCTCATATGGCCTCACTGGTCTACAGAGTGAATTCCAGGACAGCCAGGGCTACACAGAGAAACCCTGTTACAAGAAAACCCAACATAACAAAATCAAACCAAAAACCAAACCAAACCAAACCAAAACAACAACAACAAAAAACTATCCTAAAACCAGAGAACTCAAGTGATTTCTCCAGCATCACACAGCAGGCCCAACTCAGCTGAAAGCCTGGCAGCTCCCAGGCATCCATAGTCTTAAGCATCTCTCGTGGTGGAGTTGACTTCGTTGCTCTCTGGAGAACAGCTGGGGATACGCAAATCACTCATATTCCTCCTGTGGGTGACCAGATGGCCATGATCCACTGGCCACTCACCAGTGTCTACAGGAAGAATTGGCAACCTCTGCTCAGTGGGCTGTCTTGTATCTCTGCTGGATTCCTACTGTGCATGCCAAGCAGAGATGGGGCAGAGGACAGTGTAGTCTATGAGGAAGGATGCTCAATCTACCCCCTCGGCCCTTTGTCTGCTATCATGCTGCAGCAGAGTCCTCTTTGGGTCTCACTGGAAGATACACTGTACTTCTGTAAGGAGCATGAAAATATGGGCCCACCTGAACAGGCTCTTCGGAATGCAGAGTCACCCCCAGAGCACAAAACAGCTGTTCAATATTTTCTAAGGCTTTTCATAATTTATGAAAGTTTTTATCCCATGGAGGCTTTCCTAGAGACGCCGGTGGGAAGCACAGGCCAGTTCTACGAAGAGCAGGGAGAGGACACAGGAGGAGGGCTCCTGTATGCATCCACATTTCTGATCTGTTTGTCCCATCTACCCAAATATTTACACAGCCCTCTCTCTCCCTTGATTATTCCCTTGCCCAGTGGTCACCCTGTCCTCCGCCTTCAGCTCCAGATGCTTTGAGACAAGCTTTTCAGCCATTTCAGGCGTTGGTTTATTCCTTCATGGATCTAGATGTTGTCGTGAGGAATATGTTTATAAGCCGTGTGATGCTTTCGGCTGAGATCTTCCGAGAATATAAAAATCTCTGCTGTGATGATTAATGCATGGCCTTTGCCAAGGAGATTATTTAAACGATAGAACAGTGGCTCCTATTTTAATGGCACAGACTTTTTGGAAAGTTTCAAAGCTCTTTTCCGACTTAATTTGTGAGGAAGCATTATTTGACCCCACGGAGAGCCAGAGATGTTCAGTGCAGCAATGCCCAGGCTCACCCAGGCACGGGCTAAGCTGCCAGGGTTGTGTCTCCCCTCTCCCAGAACATCAGTTTCAGTCTCTTCTACCTTGTCCTTCCTGGTAGGTGTTGGTAAACACCTTTGTCCTGAGGCATTGTCCCACAGGAGGATGACAGTCCACAGGAAAATAACTTGGCATACATTGACTTAGGTCTCGGAGACAGAGGGGTGAGCCACAGAATCCGTGTTCTCAAAGTCTTGTGATTGGAAGAGAGGCTACATGGCTCGGGGCATAGTGTCCAGACACTGGGATGGATCCCCGCGTGGAAACAGTGGGGACGGGATAGGAACAAGAGAGGGACCAAAGCAAGGGCAGGATGAGAAGTGGCTTTCCTTTTGTTTGTGTGCACATGGCCTTTGTACTTAGCCTGGATGGGTGGTCATGGAAGAGACACCAGGGCAATGTTTTGGTAAGAGGTCCATTTGGCAGGTGAAGAAAACACTGTTGGGGGCTCGGGAAAGTGGGACAGAGGAGGGACCAGCAAGTGGCTGCCACTGGGAAACCGGAGCTTATTTCTGGGGTAGTGAATGCCTCAGAGTTACCCCAGTCGAGGAACAGGGAGCTGAGGCTGTGTACTTAAGCTTTTGCCAGCTACTGGTTGGGGGAACACTTCCTGGGCACATGCATCCTTGACATTTATTATCGATAAAATGGGAGCAAACTGAGTACAGAGGCGGGAGAACAAAGCCTCCAGACAAGAAACGGTGACAGCTAGGAGTCCTGTATATAAGATGACGCTGAACAGGGGACAGTTTCTGCTCCCCTTTGAAGGGACTCAATCCAAGAATGCAAATAGCTCTGTTGTTGCTTGCCTTTGAACCGAATCACAGGCTGATACTTAACCGAGGAATTCTCTCTACAGAGTGACCTGCTGGCCAAGTGAAGGGCAGCCCTGGCTAAACACACATCAAGAATGGAAGAACACATATGGCTTCCTTCTCATACTTAGGAAAGGGTTTTAGCTCACTGCTGCTGTCCTTTGGACAGCTGTGTCTCCCATGGGGCCCTGAGCTCACCCTTTCCATGTAGGTTATAACACCAATGTGCACTTGCCGGATGGTTGACTTGCCATCTCCTTCAAAGCGGTCGATTGCCAGAGGGCAGCGTCTGCCTCACACAGACACACGTGGCATCCCCCTGGAAATGTGCAAGGAACACATCTCTTCCTTTGTGCAACTTTCCCTTTGGAACTAGTGTTGGGGAGTGTGGGCACACGCTATACTCCATGTCGTGCGTAATTTGATCACACTCTGACATTCCCGAGACTGATGATAAAGTTTACCTTAAATCAGAGGGCAGAGTTAGCTACTGTGTGACCAGAATTAGCCATAGAAGTCTTGGAGGACCAGGGCATATACAGAGACACAGGAAGTAGTAGGGAGGGGCTTAGAAAGAGTCAAGGGCCCTTTTGGATTGAGGAATTGAGGAAGACAGGAGGGAGGGAGGGAAGGAAAGAGGGAGGGAGGGAGGGAGGGAGAGAGAGAGAGAGAAAGAGAGAGAGAGAGAGAGAAAGAGAGAGAGAGAGAGAGAGAGAGAGTCACTGGTAGCTTTTTTGCTACTTCAGATCAACCAGGTTTGCACCCCGATATTTGACTCCTGAGTTTTATTTAATAATAGAATGATATAAGTAATTGCTTCAACTCCAGGAGAAATGGAAGATAAACTCAGGCTCATGATGAGGTTAGTACAAAAGGACGAGGCAAGAAGAAGAGGGTCCCACGGGGTCTTATGTGCTGGGTTCGGGAGCAAACCGTAAACAATCCTGTGAACAAAGGAGGGTCTTGAAACGCAATTCTGAGTCAGAGTCATTTCCTCTTCTATACATACTTATTACAAAGGTATTTATCTGCCACCTATTCATCCGTCCAGCCTAGATTATATGTTTCAAAATAAAATGCCGAGAAGAAAATGAAGGAAAACTCTCGCAGCACCATGGTTTTCGTGGTCATAGCGAGGGTAATCCTATGACAGATTAGCCACAGGAGCAGAAAGCCATGTAGAACGGAACGGACCTCGCAGGGTAGAGCGGCCCTCTCCCTGAAGTAAGCAAGGCAGAATGAGAAAACGCCATGGGGCGGTATTGAAATCCTCGCAACATGGCTGCACGTTCACATCCAAGATAGTGAGGAAGAAGCTGACAAGAGACCCCGAGAACAGCAGACCCCCGAGAACAGCAGACCCCCAAGAACAGCAGACCCCTGAGAACAGCAGACCCCCGAGAACAGCAGACTCAGAACAGCAGACTCTGAGGATAGCGGACCCCTTGCTAGAATGTCTCTTTAGTAAGAGAAAGTGGTGGGGCGTGATGAAGTCTGGGTTTGAAGTCCAGATTTTTTTAAAAATTTATTTCATTTTTAAGTATGTGTGTGTGTGTGTGTGTGTGTGTGTGTGGTGTATGTATGTATGTATGTATGTATACACATGAGTCTTTACAGGTGTCTTTGTAGGTCAGTGGCCTAAAGATTCCTTGGAGCTAGAATTATAGGCAGTTGTGAGCTGCCTGATGTGGGTGCTGGGAACCAAACTCAGGTCCTCTGTAAGAGCAGTATGAGCTCTTAGTGGCTGAGCCCTCCTTCCCCACAACAGTGAGTGTGTGTGTGTGTGTATGTGTGTGTGTGTGTGTCTGTGAGTACTTTTGAAACATTTGTTTTTATCTTTAAGTAGCTAAATTGTCAACTTGCACAACACATCATTTTGTTTAAATGCTTATTTTTCACGGCTGTGAATTTGCATGCCCTAACGGCTGGACATTTAATCCAAAGACATTTAAAAACCGTGACCCTGATTGCCAGAGATAATTACAGCTTCGTTTTCCTGTGTTTCCATGTGGTTCTGTTCTTAGCCTCCACAGATCAGGCCTATTGCCTCCATTGCTGTGACCCGAGACACTGGAGAACCTGCCCATCATCTTCGCACAGGCACTGAGCCCACCTCCCGATCACGTATCTAGTGAGCATACGCTCTGCACAAGCAAAGTACTACCCTACAGTTTACGCGACGTGCTGCGTTTCCAGCATTTCTGCTGGCTCTGCCTTGCCTGCAGCTGGAGTTCTTTTTGGTCTGAGTCCTCCAGGCTAAATCTAATTTGCTTGACTTGGGGAGACATTTCCGACTCAGGCATTTTCAACTCAGGAGGACATGCAACACTCGTTGCAAATGCCCAGATGGAGACCCTTGTGCAAATTTGTTCAAGCTGTTTTTTTTTTTTTTTTTTAAATAATGATGCTGAGGTGTAGCTACATGTGACAGAATTTTAAATCCATGCTCCATTTCCTAGAGCCCTTCTCGTTATGGTATTACTGCTTGGCAGCCCAGTGCCCGCAGGGGCTAGTGCCCGTGGGGGCTAGTGCCCGCGGGGGCTTATAGCAGCTACGTGATGGACAGCGGCTTCTACTGCAAAGCTATCTGAGAAACAGGAAGCCCCTTTGCAAAGGCTGACTTTAAATTGCCAATCACCTTATGATTCCACTCCTGCCCCCCACCCTTTTCTGTCTTTCCATAAAAATAAGCATCTGTGAGGTATGCAACTATGAATGACATTGTCTGCTACTCGTGACCTAAAAAAAACCGAGGCCAAAATACTCAGTTTATTTTCTGACATTTAGAAAGAAGGCATTTTTACATAAGAATCCGTTTCTGATTTGATGTGTTCTCTTTTGTGAATCATTAAGAGGTGTGTTTAAGCCACCTTTAAAATCCTACCATATAAGAACCCCAAGGAACAACTAAATTAAGAATTCCATCTTTATTTTCATAGGTGAGTCATGTGGATGACCTTTCTTCCTGGTACATTTATGAAGGTGACTGCAGTTAATAGCGCTCATTCTGTCCCCCACATTTTCCGCTGCATTTTAAGCGAGTTCTGCTCAGAGGAAACACGATGTAACTATGTGGGCTTATGCCAGATGCAGCCACAAATATGATTTTTGCAAAGCTAAGAATTTATGAGACATAAATATCACTTCAGCTTTTTACAAATTTGTCTAAGTGAGTTACAGAAAAGTCGAGAAACAAAATTTGTAGGGCTGAAAGGAGAAAGATCTGACCCACCATAGTACATAGCGAGCTTCCTATGGGCCAGTCTGGAAAGGTGAAAGGTACTTAGGCTGTGCTCACTGTTCCAGCCTGCCTGTACCGTCTAGAATACCTTCGAGATTTGTACTCAATACATATTTCACAGAAAAGAAAAGGAGCCAGTGGAATCAAGACTGTCTCTGAAGTGGATGGGGCGAGTCACCTTTTGAGGTTAATTTATCAGATCACAGTGTCTTGTCAGTGACAATGTACCCTCCTAGCGCTGGGCTGAAGAGATGGCTCAGCATTTAGGAACACGTATTTCTCTAGCAGAGAAATTGAGTTTGGCTTCAGCACCCAGGTCAGGCAACTCACAGCCTCCTATAACTTTAGCTACTTCAGGGGGTCTATCATAACTCTGGTCTCCTTAGGGCACCTTCGCTCGTATGCATGTGCACCCTGTCCCCAATCCATGTAGTTAAAATAAAAATCTGGTTTTTTGCATGGCATCCACCCCCCCCCCCTTTTTTTTGGTTTGGGGTTAAGATTTACTTCTTGGCTAGAGGTTTTGTATTTAATGGTCTCAGCCTTCCCTCTTCTACCATTAAAACACGCTTCTCTTCATGAATTGACAGTAGTCCTTTATTTTGGAGCATATTCTCTCTGAGAGGATACACACATCAATTGCTTCTGGAGATTTAGGGACATTGTGTTTCATGTTCCCCGAGATACACCCCAGCGCAGCTAGGAGAGCTTCCTCCAACTCATGCACTCCCATCTTTAGTGTTCCACGTTCTGTTATAATAAAGACACCTCAAAGTCTGTTGGATTTAGTAGGAACACTTCGATACTGAGTTCTCTCTTAGGCCACTGATACGCTTAGGAAAGTCAGTCTGATGATTTATTATGCAATGGTCCTGTATCAGCATGCAGCTTTGCTGGATGCACACATCCGTGTGGCCATATCCACAGTAAAAGCCCAGCATCTTTTCTCCGTCTCAGAGAGCCATTTCCCCCCTTCTCACTGCCTACATCCACGTATTTGCTTTCTGTTATTTGGTATGCTTTTTTAAAAAGATTATTTTTAACTCTTTGTCTCTGTCTCTCTGCGCGTTTGGGGGTGAGTGAGTACATGCACAGAAATGCAGGTGCCTGTGCAGACTCAAGGGTCATGTCCCCTGGTGTGGAGTTCCAGGCAGCTGAAAGCCACCTGATGTGGGTGCAGCAATGGAACTCAAGTCCTCTGCAAGAGCAGTATGTACTCCTAACCGCGTATGTCTTCTTTTGGACATCATAAATATTCAGTCTTTTAGTCTATTTTTTGTACAGTTTATGATGAGCATAATGTGTTTGAAATCCATCCATGTTGTACATATGCACAGCACACTCATTTAAAATGCTGGTCTTAATTTCATTGCGCAAATATATTATGTATTGTATATTCATCCATTCTTTGATAGACGTTTCTAGTTTGGGGCTACAAAGAACTAAACTGCTGTGAATATTCATTTCTAATTTTTTTTGCCTGTATGTATTTTAATTTTTGCTGAATAGAATAAATGAAGGGAACCTGCTGGGACACAAAGTAACATTTGATTAACTTATAAAAGCATCGCCTAACTCTTTTTGCAAGTGGCTGCACCATTTCACCTGTCCATAGGCGGTGCCTGAGAGGAGTGGCCAGACATCCTTTCTAGTTTTAGCCGTCCTGTGGGTGTAGGGTGGTATTTCGTTGTGCTGTGTAATTTCTGTTTCCCCGGTGACTAATGAGGCTGAGTCTGGGCATCTGTTTATTGGTCACTCACTCAGCTTTTTTAGTGAAGTTTGTAATCAGTTCTTTCGGCTCATGTTTAAAACAGGTTATTTGTTTTTTATCATTTACTTTCAACTATCCTTTCTGTCTCTGTGGACAAATCCCTTGATCAATATGTTATCAGTATTCTTTCTTCCATTCTGTAGTTTCTCTTTTCATTTTATTAATAATATCTTTCCCGGAGCAGGAGTTTTTGAAATACTATTCCTTAGCGTGTAGGGGGGATGACTTTATAAATAAGCCTTGTGAATGGAATATATTGATTGTTTCTCATGGTCAAATACCAAGGAGAATCACATTGCCTATTTCATAGCAATTAATAAGGGACCCGTGGCAGAGTCCTCTATGCTTACTAATCAAATATTTGTCAGTAATAAACACCCTCCCCCCTTATGCCACCAGGAATCTCTGCTTTACTGTCTTCTTCCATCCCTTTATATAGCTCTCTCTCCAATGCTTCTCCTTCATAGAAAGTCTCTGCTATAAAGACGCTCCAGCAACACCATTTCTTTACGACGCAAGGGTCACCCACCACGCCTTTCTTTTTGCAGTGGAGGAAGTAACTTTAAAACTGGGGTTGTTCGGCATTTCATCAGGAACAGGGACCTCCTCCATAGCAGACTTCAAAATCTCAAGCATTTCCTTTGGTTGTCAAAGTTGGAACCCAGGGACTTCATTCTGACTCAGGATCCAGACAGAATATATTCTAGTCATTTCTTTCGGTAAATCTATCTGGACCACATCTCATGCACTGAGTTAGAAGCGCAGGATCTCGGGTAGCATGAGTCAACTCTTTTTAGCTTGTTAGTGAGCAGCGAGCACCTTGAGGACCAGCCTAATTTACCCATTCCTCTGGCTTATGGGTATTTGTTAAATAGAACTCAACACATAAGTGATTGCGTGCGTGTCATGATTGATGTGCCAGAGGGCTAGCTTACTTGAGTCATCCTGAAGGTGTTTGTTTGCTTCAGAACCACATGGCCACATGCCTGTCTCCTTAGAGCATTTGCTCTAATAGGAATTACATAACCTAGCAGCCACCGTCAACCGGGGCAAACAGCACTTGGTGGCAACGAGGTAATTACATCTCCCAGGCCGAGACCAGGCAGGAAGTCAGTTAATACACAGGGTCAGCCTTGTGTAATTTTTGACTCATACTGGTTAAATTCTCCCAAAGTGAGAGAGAATGTTCTGGCTCTCAAAAATGATAGAGATCATAAGAAAAACACATAAGAAAAATCTCCTCAGATTGTGTCAGAGAGGAAACTGATAGTGCATAGCACATGGACCACATCACAACCACCAGTGCTTGACACAGTCTGGGAAACCATTTCTCATGCATTTTCACACTGGGTCCTTACAACCCAGTGTGAGACTAAATACAGAGTGACCTAGCTGGACCCACAAATGCCTTTAAAAAATATTTTATTAATCTATGGGTATAGGTGTTTTGCCTGCATGCGTGTCTATGAACTGCATGCCCAGTGCCTGAGGAGGCCAGAAGAGGGTGTCAGGTCCCCTGGAACTAGAGTTACAGATGGTTGTGAACCACCAGGTGGGTGCTGGGAATTGAACCTGAGTCCTCTGCGCGAGCACACAGTGAGGGCTCTTAACTGCTGAGCCTGGGCTGCCTAGCTAACCCCATAAAGTCCTATAAGGTCTTCTTCATTGCCTTGGGAGGGGACATGGTTATTAAGTCTGCATTTCTTTCTCCCTTGATTTTTTTTTTTTTTTTTTGAGACAGAGTTTCTCTGTGTAACAGCCCTGGCTGTCCTGGAACTCACTCTGTAGACCAGGCAGGCCTTGAACTCACAGAGATCCACCTGCCTCTGACTCCCAAGTGCTGGGATTAAAGGTGTGCACCCCACCCCTTGGTCCCCCCTTGATCCTTAAGTAATGTCCCTCTGTTGTACCCTGAGGTAAGATGAATTATCTTTGCTACAGATTGTCTTCATGGTGCACTCCGCATCATGTTAAAGAAAAATATTGTCAGATACAGTTTTGGACAAAACTTCATCTTAGTCTATGGGGTTGAGGATGTTGGAGGCCATGGGTGGCAAATCCTTAAAATCCCTGTTTCTCAGCAAACCCAGTTTTTAAAAGTCAGCTGAATACGCTGAGATGATGTTTTCCTCTTACATGGCCAAACTTGTAATGTTTTATGTCATACTTATAAAGTCACGCTTGTCTCAAAAGTCTCCTTGGTTTGGTCACATGTGAACTTTGTCTTGGTCATACTCAGAGAAGTAATGGGGCTTGGGAGTTGCAGACATAAGCTGGGGAGTTGGGGACCTATGGGATTGCTAATAACTGCCATTCAGTTCTCCAGGAACCAAGGTAAGCAGCACAGTCTATGAGTTTTCGCACTAGACTTTCTGGAGAAGCAATTTCATCTACAGAACAGGCGTCCACCGGAAACCGGGTCGTGGCCTCAAAATAACTGCGACTTCTTGCTGACCTTGCAGCAGAGGTGCATGGTGGCTCCTAGCTTTGCAAAGAATGAAATGCATTTGCTTCTGCCCCTGACAGTGGTGTGCCTGCAAGCTTTGGAGCAGAGTCCTAAGGAAAGAAAGCGCAAGTTGGTTGAGAACGGGTGCTAAGAACTCAATCTTGAGATTCTGTCTTTCGTTCAGTATTAGACTGAGAAAGAGTCAACTAAAATTCTATTGCCCAAACAGTGGATTTCCATATTCTCATAGCACACTTGAAAAGACAAACAGTGCAAGTGGGTTCATTAGCATTTTTAGGACATTTGTATCTGTGTGACGTGAGGTGCATTCTTCCAATGGAATGAAGTACTTGGAGCCTTGATTCCAACTGCTTGGATTGGGAAAGTCGTTACCACCCACACCCTGTCTTCCAGGCAAACTCCTCAGGGGAGAGCTACTGCCTGCTATGGACGGAGACAAGCAAATTAGATTGGTCAACTTTTAAAACAAACCATTGGAAAATGTGATTTTGAGGAGGAGTTTATCAATGATCGATTGTTTCCTTAATCATCCTTGCTATTTCCTAGTTCTAATTTTTGGAATTTTTTTTTAAATTAAAAATTAGTAATTAGGGGCCAGAGAGATGACTTAGCTGTTAAGAGCACTGACTGCTCTTCCAGAGCACCTGGGGTCAACTCCTAGCACCCACATGGCAGCTCACAACTGTAACTCCACTTCCAGGATACCCCACACCAATGCACATAAATTAAAAAAATAATAATTAAAGCATAAAACAAAGCTCATAATTCAGTCTATCATAGTAGAACATCTATTTATAATGACAGAATTGAGAATGGTATTACAATTTGGAGCCCAAATGAGAAGATCCTTTAGAGTTGAGGTGCCTGGTAGAAGTCCTTTGTTGACTCAAACATTGGTCTGGGTTGGAAGAGGCAAGAGAATGCTTCCAATGGAGAAGATTAAAATGCAGTTATAAATGCATTTATCTTCCTTTACTTAGGAACTCTCCATTCCATAGTACCATTTGCATAATGGGATGCGTTGTTCCCTTTTAAATGTTAAGCTTGGAACATTTTATTCCAAGTGCCCATCAAAAAAAAAAAATAAAATAAACAAATGGACTTTTAAGCCCTGGGCCTTTTATCATATCTGATGCTAAGAATTAGTCCATTTTGCCTGTTTTCAGGGAAGTATAAGCACTTTCAAATTATTTTTAAACATTTCCAAGATGACAGAGTTCTAAAGAGTTGTAAAATAAAGACAATTAGAAGTTAGGAATTCCCCTCCTCTATCCTCTTCAACCAACCATACACACAAGTGAGCGTGCACGCACGAGCGAGCACGCACACACACACACACACATACACACACACACACATAGACACATACATACACAGACACACACACACATACACATGCATGCATGCACACATACATATACTCCCACACTGCTCTCTCTGAAGGTTCGGGAGGTGCCATTTTTAATGTGTTGGTGTCTCACTGCATCAGCTCCCTTCTGATTTTGTCTATCTTTGTCTAAAGAACCCTGGTCACTTAAATCAATGCACGCCTGCACTCCTTCCTCCCACTGGTCCCCAGTGCATATGAACCTGTCTTCTATCTAATTGCCTGGATAGCTCAGAGCTAACTGGATAAAAAGAAATCCCTGCTTAATGGAGAATCTATCAGCTCAAGCGAAACACATTTTATTTCTTTAAAGGGACTCTTGGGACCTATAATAGTTGTGTTTACTCATTTAAAAACGGAATTCAAGACATGAGGTCAACCAGTGGTCAAATTGCTAGTGGGAACAGAAACACCCAGTTTCCTCCGTGTACCGTGTAGAGATCTATGACTTTCGCCAACCCCCGCACCATCCAGTGTCATCATACCTCTGATACAGGGCCCGGAGATAAACAGCACATTAGCCAAAAGTGTTTAGGAATGGAGATTAGAAGAGAAAATAGTCAAGCTAGAGAGTATCCCAGACTAGCCTAAGAACCTTCTGCGTAATGATTGTAAGTACTGAACAGCAGCTTGGATGCTTTAAACTCCACTTTTCTGAAATTTCTCCTATTTGTATTAGCAGCTGGCTTTCTTCTGAGTCAACTTTTATTAGCTAGGACACAGAGTCTATGGTATTCAGTGGTAAGAATTTAGCCTCCCTGACGGTTCCCCTCAATGCAGCTATTCATGTAGTCAATAGACAGACCTCCTTGGGAGCCTCGGCAGCAGCTCCCCCGCCCCCCCCCCCCCCCCCCCCGTCTCCCGAGAATGTTCTTTCTTCATCATTGGCTGTTTGTTTCCAGCAGCTGTTGTCCTGCCTACAGCTGGGCATGGGAAAGTCATGTAGTGAGGAAGAGCAAATCTGCCACTGAGGCGCAAGGCAGAGGGCAGGAACTTCGTCAAGGTAAGAGTGGAGGTCCTTCAGACCTGTACTCTGTCCAGGATGTACAACAAAGTCCATAGCAAACCCAATATACTCATGGAGTTCAGCCATAGAGCAAGGGTGAGGAGGTAGGAAGTACATATCAACGGTGATCGAGAACCAAGTTCCTACTGGGCCACTGAGGAAAGGGATAAATGAGCAGTCTATGATTGGTTTCCATTTATTCCAATCTTATAGCACAATCTAGGCAAAGGGGCATTGTAGCTCAAGGATGAGGCTGGGTATACCACTGTGGTTTAATAGACTCAGGGACTGAAGATCTATCGGAAAAGCTCTGCTATCAATGGAGAAAACAAGTTTAAATAACGAGACAACATCACCCAAGACACCTTCTCTATTTATGGTGTATCTTACTTGTGTCCTGTCTTTCTTATAGTGGTAAAAACTGATTACACTAACATTTTATCTTAGGAAATTTGAAGAATGTCACTTTTGAAGAATGTGCTAGAACTGGGGAGAATTTTGAGACCCACTGCTCCTTCCCTAACTATGGTCTTCTTGGGAGACCCTTCAACTAAGCTGGCAACCAGAGGTGTAGTGACATGGGGAAGAGACACGGTGAGAGATGGGGGGGGGTGTGATAAAGCCGGCATTGTACCGTGTTCGTGAACACGCTGTGTGTGCTGGCACAAGGTGAGACCCTAAACGCAGAACATTTTGTTTGGCCCCAGCCACGTAAATTTAGCTTTCTCTAGCTCGCAAATGAAACTGCCAGAGTCTGAGAGCCATCTGTGACTTCCCTGACCTCCCATGGTCAGTTAGTGTTGCGTCAGTTGAGCTCCACAGGTGTGGGAACCGAGGAAGCATATATGCTGTTTGCCTCCAATCCGGCCTAAAGAGGAGGCCGGCCTCCACTGGACCTCATCTCCACCCTGTGCGGTGAGTGAGGTGGGCCTGGAAGGCACAGAAGGTAGACAGGGTAGATAGAACGCCAGAGGGGCCTGAGCAAAGGCCAAGACCAAGCGGCCTCAACCCTGGGCCTGAGTCATTAGAGAGAGGTCTTAATGACATTTAAATCCTGCCTTAGTTTAAAAAAAAAATCTAGAGATTCAGGAAGTCACCAAGAACACCGATCAAATGAGTTCCACACTCCCTTGGATGTAAGAGGATTTGCCTGAGCCTCTCGCAGATGCACCGTACACGCCTCGAGAACCATGGCAGCAGGAAGCCTGGACGGGGTACTCTTACCCGGTGTTCAGTTCTTGACAGGATTATGAACAAGAGGAATGGCCAGAGGAATCAATCCCTCAGTGCCCTCCGATTCCTGACTAGGACGCCTTCCCTCATCTGCTGGCTCTCAAGGTTGGCTCCTCTCTCCTCAGGAGATCAGAACAGCTGGGCTCTTTTGGTCTTTTGGAGCAAATTCTCAGTTAAGACCAGGTTTATCAAGGAGTTAGTCAGGAGGGTGGTCCGGCGCTGAGAACCCTGGGAAGGTGAATCAAATGCAGCCAGAGGCTTCCAGATCCTAAGTCCCTCAGGTGGTCCTGATACAGACAGGACTCTTTGGTCGAGCCTTGCATAAAGACCTTCCTTTAGGACTCTAGAACACAGGAAGGCTCCCCGTTCATCTTCAGCCACTTTTCCACACTGGTCAATTCCAGGACACACTATAGCATCAAGGCCTGGAGCCCCCTGAATATCGGGAGGCTGCAGTGACCTCATGATTGAACCTCATTCTTTGCTTATGTTCCATCCACATGGTCAGAGCATAATGGATAGCATACTGGGGGAAGAGAGAAGACATACGGGCTATTCTAGCACACTCCCCCGCCCCCAGCTACTCAATCCTACCAATTTGTGCTACCTAAATACTTCAGTTCTTTTTAACCGTCTTGGGGGGAAATGAAGTATTACACCAGCTATCAGAGCGAAGCTTGGAGGACAAGGAGTTGCTGAGGCAGAAAAGTCCCCAGCGGCTGGCTTGATGGATGAGAGGACATTGTCTCCTGGGGATGCAATGATTCACAGCGGCTTTTCAGCAACCAAAAATAAACCTTCCCTCTGCGCAACGGGCGAGGAGCTTAACATCTACATCCCGCAGCTTAAGTCTGTTTCCTGGGCTTCCTAGACTCCGACTCAGCTCCTCTCATTCTGGCCTTCAAATCTGGAGCAGGACCGTGGGAAGGATCCTGGGATAATTGTTTTTTGGTTGAGCACCTTTCATCTGAGGATCTCTAAGTACTTTATAAACACTAATTAAATTGCCACAACACACAGCATTTTAGAATGTGTAATGACTATCTACCACCCCAGCACTGGGCCAGCTCTTTAAAGATGGGGAGCTTGAAGGATGGTGTGGCTAGATTTCAGAGACCGACTTATCACAGCGGCAAGGCCCCAAATTGAGTGCTCCTTGCTTCTAGTCTGCGGAAGAGGACCCACACGATGGAGAGAGTCATGTGGTCTCTACACAAAGACACCTTGTGAATGACTGAGAAGAGGGTAAAATGTCTACACTAGAAACTCTAAAGGCTGCAATGCAAATACTACTTTAGATACTCCTTCCTGTTCCAAGAAACTTAATGTCTTTTTGCTTCAGTTTTCCCCCTAAGAAATGGCGAGAGGCAGGATTCCCGAATCTCTCACATGGGCCAACTGTGCATTCTAAAACCTACAGAAAGTACTTGCACACCCCCCAAGTGACATCTATCATTCTACCCTGCAGAGTCTTCATGACTCGGAGTGCCTGCTTGCTTTCTGTTTGGTTCTAGGATGTTAGCCTCTCAGATGCTATTTTACCAGGCAGCCCCGTTGCAGGGAGACCTCTCCAAGCCCCAGATTCCTCACAGAGCTGGCGGGAGAATTGAGCGATGGGTTTACAGCTGGGCTCATCATAGGACAAACTGACTATCAATGATTAAAAATGATGCTCCACTTTCCCGAACTTTCGGAAAGAAAACCAGCTGAAGTGGTTTCCATGCATTGTTTCCATGTTGCTCTGTTTTTGAAAGTTATTTTGAAGCATCTCCACTTGGGTTATCCTAGGGCCTTATTTAACACACACACACACACATACACACACACACATACACACACACACATACACACACACACACACACACACACACTATTGCTGGTGGCAGTTCTTTATTTTTCTAGAATATTTTATTCTTTCCCCCAGAAAGATTTGTAATTTAGAAACAAGTCTGATGGAAGAAAATAAAGATGAGGGGGAAACCATTAAAGCCTGGCTTTTGGATTTCTCCTATGCCCTGTATGCGATCCCCAGAAGCAATTTCAGGTAAGGAATCACATAAACATTTAGAGTAATGGTGGGCAGCCATGTGAAGGTGTAACTTCCTGGGCTTGTTACTGGAGTGATGTCCCTCATTTGTGCTTGACTTAAAAATTAAAAAAAGGTGTGTGTGTGTGTGTGTGTGTGTGTGTGCATGTATTTGTCCACGTGCATGCATTCCTGCAGAGGCCAAAAGGAGTCAAATTTCCTAGAGCTGGAATTAGAGGTGGTTGTGAGTCAACTGACCTGGGAGTTGGGAACCCAACTTGGGCCCTCTGGAAGGGCAGCAAGCATGCGCTGTTAACCACTGAGTCATCTCTCCACCTTGGCTTTTTAAAGTCTCAGTCTTTTGAAGTCATGTGTTGACTGCCAGCCTCAATTCACAATTTCAGTCAGGAATGTGGGGAAAGTAAGAGGAAAAACCAGGTCTAAAGAATGGGGTGGGAAGAGAGAGAAAGGCTTAAGCGAAGGGACGAGTTGAGGCAGGGAAAAATCAAACCAGCTTAGAGACATCACAGAGAGATCAGCCTTGTAGGTAAGAGAACTTAATTACAGTTTGCTTTAAGAGGTAACTCACAGGATTATTTGTTTTGGGAAGGGGAGAGACTGCTCAAAGCGGGCTGCAATAAACTTTCCAGACAGACTGGCTCGTTCTTCATCTGTTCTATCTAGTAATACCTTTTTTTTGGTATTACTAGGTAAGTTTGGGTCATTTGAGGGATCAATTATTTGACTTTTTCCTCCATGTTTTGGACAGTAGTCTACCACCTGTTCCCATCTTTGTGCTCGACTCTATCTAGCAGGCTCCAGGGCAAGCAGGGGCTTGAGAGCGCGGACCTGTGGGAATGGCCAGGAAGGCACGGGTGTCTCCACAGTGAATACTCATTAGCTGTATGAGAGCCCTTCATTCCTTTTTCACAGGCCAGGTTTTCCTTAGGTGCTGGCAGGCTTCCCAGACAATTTGCTCTGGGGACAGACTTGGCTAAACTGCTGCCATTGCCAGCTTGGGCCACTCTAAATTTATGAGTTTGAGTGGCTGAAAAGGCCCGGAAGAACACCTGAGGAGACAAGAGGTGTCGTAAGGTAGGGTGTGTGTGGGTCACCCAGCAGGAGACACTGTAGGGAGCACAGAGCAGGCTGAGTGCTCTCTCCCTGTCTCCTTAAGGTAATCGCTTTTTCTAGCTACAGGGACAGCTACCAGTACCACTGAGGGGCTGAGAGGCATAGTGTTGGTGGGCAAGGCTGTGGGGGAAGAAGAGCTCACCAGTCTCAGGGGCTGTTGCCAGCTGCCTTAGTCTGTGAGCTCAGCTACACTGATGTCTCTTAGAGAGACTTTTAAGTAATTTCGTTTATGACAGAGTTTTAAAACTACCCATGGTCATGAACTATTCAGGGTCACTAGTTGCTGTAGTCCCCAGTATCTTCCAAATGCCCTCACACGGATCCTTGATTAGCTAGGATATTAGAAATTCTGGGCACCACTATCTTCCTGTTGCCCCAAATGTCTGCACCAGACAGGCAGCCATGGCAAAGCTGGGAACTGGAATTCTGTAGGATGTGGCCAGGTGGCTGTGACTTATGCTGTCTCTATCTTTTCCCCTAATAGAAGCAGCCGTCCAGGCTGGTGATCCTCATGCCTCTGTCCTTCCATCCCTCTAATTATATTTTTTTGTAATTTCAGAAAATAAGTGAGCAAAAAAAAAAAATACTACCAGCTTGCAATAGACTATTGGTTACATTATAGTATTTCTTAGGCCTTTTCTATGCTGCTATTTTGAAGTGAAACATACACATATATATCCATGTTCTACAATATCACAAATATTACCTACCTTTCAGTGTTCATAAATATAGCTCTGTATTGTGACTTTGGCTGGCTGGTTAATGGTCTAGGGCAAAAATGTGCTTAGTTTATTTAATCATATGCCTGTAGTTGGGCATTGCTTCTGTTACCTGGTTACAGTTGAAACAAACTGGACTCTATATAAACACCACTAAATACTGGTTAGATGCTTCTCTTTAGAGGAATTCTTCCTAACATAAATGTTGCGTCAAATGTTGCCATCCTTTTAAAGGCTTTTATGTATCATGTCAAAACTTCTCTGTGCACATCCCCCTACCGGCGTGCAGAATCCCGGCAGGACTAGCACTGCCGTGGTCCTCCCACCTCAACACAGGCATTGTGAATCCTCTTCTGCTTCGATATCCCTGGCACAACACATTTGCTGTTTTAAGCTGGAGTTCGATATTTTCTTGCCCTCTTTCTGGTCTCTTTTATCATCTCCAGGGACCCTTATTTGACTTGTGCTCTCTCCTCCAACAGTAAGCACTGACTGGGCTCCTCCTGCGTGTAGCCGACACTCTATATATTCTACCACAGCCACAGCAGCCGCTTTGTGGGAGGAACTGGAGGGGCGGTTCCCGGGATCTGGAAAGGGGCGGTCCCGGGAGCTGGAGAGGGGCATCCCACGGAAGTGGAGAGGGAGCTTGGGGAAGGAGAAGACAATTATGTAATGGTAGAGAAGTGAAGTAAATGGGAAAATGTATTTAATGCAGAGAAAAGAGAATCAGCAAAGCCACTAAGGCTTGGGTTCCTAGGGAAGGTAATGGGGTTGATGGTTAGGTTTCTAGTGGAGAACGGTTCGGCAGAGTACACGGTAGACTCTAGACTTCTGCTGTAGCTGCGGCAGAGTGCCAGAGGCAGAGGGGGCCAGTTGGTTTTTGGTCACCTTGACACAACTAGAGTCATCTGGGAAGAAGGAAAGTTGAGAAAACTTTTCCATCCAATTGGTCTGTGGGCAAGTCTACAGGGGCATTTTCCCGATTTATTTTTTATTTTTATTTATTTATTTTTTGTTTTTTTCGAGACAAGGTTTTTCTGTGTAACAGGCCTGGTTCTCCTGGAACTTGCTTTGGAGACCAGGCTGGCCTCGGACTCAAAGAAATCTGCCTGCCTCTGCCTCCAGAGTGCTGGGATTAAAGGTGTGAGCCACTGGGCCCGGCATTCTTGATTATCTATTAATGTGGGCAGCCCATCGTGGGCAGCGCTGGCAGTGCCACTCTTGGGCGAGTGGTCCTGGGTGGTAGAAGAAAGCAGGCTCAGTGGGCCGTGAAGAGCAAGTCAGTAAGCAGCGTCTGCTTGAGATCCTATCTCTAGCTTCCTGCCTTGTTCGGGTTCCTGACTTGGAATGGACTGAGATTGGGGTTGTATAGCCAAATAAATTCCTTCCATCCCCAAGTTACTTCGGGCCATAGTGTTTATCACAGCAACAGAAACCTAACTAACACTTGTAACAGAGAGAGTGTAATCAGAGTTGATTAGCTCAAAGCAGATGTACAAAGAAGTTAAAAGGGTAAGGGGAGAGAGACGGAGGCGGGGAAACAAGGGAAAGACTGGGCCAGGGCTACCAATGTGGACAGTGAGTCAGGAGGAGGCTGGGGCACTGGGGACTTGGAGCAGAGAAGTGGGAGGTGCCCTCTGTTGGGCTTGGAGACTGGTAGGGGAACAGGAAGTTCAAGGGCACGAGAGAGGGGAAGGGTGACTGAGGCTGTAGAAGACATGAAGACAGGTCTATGTTTGGACCAATTGGGCTTCAGGGGATACCTCCAAAAGCAAACTGAACATGGATGTGGGACCCTGGAGAGACTCATGGGTCGCAGGCACAGATAAGGGAGTAGTTGCCACTCAGAATCTACCAGACGTTCTGCTGCTACGTGCCATGTTCCACTGGCTATCATTCCTTAATCCAGGCTTGGTGTATTATATCCCACACAGGGCCTTTGACCCCATCTTTGACCTCTGAACCCTTTCCTTCTCTTAGATGTGCCTACATTGTGGTGAAAAAGAATGGACCAGCCAGATGTGGTAGCACGCACTTTTAATCTCAGAAAGAAGAGGCAGGTGGATCTCTGAGTTCAAGACCAGCCTGGTTAACAGGATGAACGCTCTGCCTCCTAGTTAGAGTTGTGCCGGCCTCCAGGGGAAAAATTCCTAGCTTCAGTCTGAGCCATAGGACTGAGCTTCACTAGGGAACAGGCTCCCAGTAAGCAGGGAGCCGGAAGAGGAAGGAGACGCGTGGCTGCCAGCGCCACTGGCTCATCAGGTTCTCAGCTAGCATTTGGGTGAGTCAATTAAGGCAGCTGTCAGCCACTGTCTAAATTTAAATAGAAACATTGTAAAAACAAATTCGGGCAAGTGTAGTCTGCCCTGTTCTTTCTAACAGCTCAATAAATCTTTATCCAAAAGAAAATGGCTTTGAGTGGGGTGCTGAAAATGTGGTTGAGTGACAGCCCTCAGCTGCTGTCTCCAGTAGCTGGCCTTGCGGCTCACCTGCAGACTGTGAACATCTACTGTGGTCTGACTCCAAAGAGCACAGGCGCCTTCTCTTCCCAGCTGTGCCCTTCTTGTCAGACCTCCCCTCTCTGATGGGAGGGATGCCTGACACTACCCGGTACTACAGAGAAGAAGCATCGCCCACACATGTTGCTTCCAAGAAGATGCTTCTGTTTGCGGTCAGTCTGTCAGGAATGAGTCTCCAAGGAGGTTCCACTGGGGCCTGCTGCTAGTAAGGAAACCTTACTATTTGCATAAGAATTTGGCTAGAAAGGAAGTAATCTAATTAAGATGGCACTTAGCCCCACGATAGACAGCAGGTTAGCAGGCTGTGAGGTTCTCCTCTTTACAAATGTGAGTTTAGTGAGGTGAGATTGTGGGTCCCCAAGGTTGTTAGCCCTAGTGGGAGGTGTTTGGCAGTTACCCAGTCCTTGCTTCAAATTTTTCCCTTTGTACGCACACTGCCTTTTTTCTTTCTCCTGAACTGACATCTTTACCATTGCTACCCTGTCACTGCCAAAACTGTTGAAGCACTTGGGAAGGTTTGAAAGGACTCACTTATGAATGCGAGTGGTTTCGTCCTTTTTCCCTGCAAACCTGGCTCCGTCACGTATCATAAATCCTGCCGCGTAGTGAGAGGACCAGCCCATTTTCATCCAGATCTGTGGCTTCTCCTCCAGGGTCCTGGGAGCCCTGCAGGGGGTCTCCCTAGACTCAGTCAGGTTCAGGGCCACCAAGTAAGTCATTACTTCCATAGCACATTAGGATTTTTTCAATCTTCCAAGCTGAGTTCAGATATGAGACCCAAGTGAAACAGACTGGGAAAAGGGTTGACAATTTAGACAGCAGTTAACCAGATGGGAGTCAGCGTCCTAGACAGCCTTTGTTCAGAAATCCCAAAGAACCAGGCTCCGGAAGGCGACCACGTCCCCCTGCAGCCAGGCCTTGCCAGCCATAGTTCATCTGGTACCATTGACTCCGTTGCTTTCTCCGTCTGCAGGCTGGCTGAGTTCAGGCCCCACCTCCCTCTCTAGTTTGCTGTGTGACCTTGGGTGATTAACTGGTTTCTCTGGGCCTCGTTTCCTCCTCAGGAAAAGACTGCCTTGAGAAGTTAAAGAGAAGAAACTGCTGAAGCTTTTGGTGCACTTTCTGACACCTAACAAGTGCGGAATAAATCTCAGCTGCTTCCTTCTAAATGGGAAGTCTGACAAGCTGTCACACCGGAGAACTTCCAACATTAGATATGGAGAGGAAAATTGGCCACTGGGAACCCAGTTCCTCTTTCTTCGCTCTCGTGTGTGTTAATGGCAGGTGACCACCTTTCCAATTACAGAAAAGCTAGGTGCTCAGCTGTCATTGCTGAGAGTCTGAGCTGAGGGCGGGTCACGGGCCTCTGTGAGGGAAAGAAGCGTGTGAAACACTCGCTTGTCTAACACCATCTACCGACAGCACTACTGGGAACTGGGCAGGAATTGCCTGGGTTAGAAGCTGCACCGTGATGCCAAGTCACACCTCGCCAGGAAGCCAGAGGCTGCTCGACTCTGTTCCTTGTGGACTACCGCTAGGGCACCAGTGCATGCAACAGTGGCTTGGGGATGGAGTTTGGCTTTCGGGAGATTGCTGAGGAGTCGCCTGTGCTTAAAAAAAAAATGCTCAGATATCAAGAGCAATGTGTAATGAATCTGTAAGAGACCAGAAGACTCCACCAGCTCGGTCCTGCCCCACTTCCCGTTGCCGATAGACTTGATCATATGACACACGTGGGTCGATGGGACCAGAACTGGGAATGGTAGAGTCTTTATAAGTTGCTCACACATCTCCTACCCGAAAGCAAGGCCCATCTGTCTCAGCTGAGTTCAGCCCCCCAAGGGACCTTCCAGCTGAACGCAGGTACACAATGAGCCACTGGGTAATAACAACAGAGGTTAAAAAAGTCCGTCACTGTAGCCCCGGGAAAGTTGAAATGTGGCCATTCTAAACTGAGAGGGAGTTAAAGTGAAAAATTAACATCGGAGCCTTAATATGTAGTATGCAAAACCCACAAAATACCTTAATTTTTGTGTCGTTTTCTTGTTGAAATGATAAATTAGACGTATTGGGTTAAGTGGGATATATTATTGAAATTACTCTAACCTATTCCTCTTTACTGCTTTTTGTTTTAAATGTCATGGGGTACTTTTATCACCTGTTCTCCACAGAAGCCTCTTCCCATCTTCTCCCACATGGCAACAGCTGGCTTCCCTCAGGAGGAGCAACCTCGGAGAGGGAGGCTGTGACCAAGATGGTGGATACAATGTCGTTTATAACATGACATCAGGACAGACCTATCGTCACTTCTGTGCGCTCTTAGTCCTGGTAGAACGAGGAAGGGGACACTACTAGATACTAATATTAGGAGACGGGGCCCTTAGCAGCCATCTTGAGAATGGCTACCATATAAATAAATCAATCAATGATTACGTCCTACATGTTAGGCTTCATTTCAAGAAACCCCAGGAGGCTACTTTATCCTTAAGCACATTTCTCCTCAACCCGACTTTCCTCGTTTGTTCTTCATCTCTTTCTCTTTATTTCTCAACCTCTCCCAGATCTTTCCTCTGCTTTCTCAGCCCTAGTAGGCATGGAGCACGGCGTTTCAGGTCTCATCCCTCTGGCAGGAGGAATCACTGCTAGGAACTGACTTGGTGTCGTTTTCAGAAGGACCAGTGATAGAAAGAAAAAGCCTCCTGCCATCAGTTCCCCCAACCTTAACACAAATCCAGCTCAATAGAGGCTAGCCTGAGACCGTGGTTGACTGGGTGGTTCCCTCTCTAGAGACCATGTCCTCTTGTTATGTTTATATGTTTGTATTCTCCCAAAATGGACCTCTGTGGTGATCCTTTTGAGGTCTCAGAAGGAAAAGAGAAGCCACAGAGAACACTACATTATCTGTAGAGAACACCCAAGTAGTCAAGAGTAGAAGTCTGGGAAAATGTGGATGCCAAAGGCCATTCTGATGAGCGCTATAGATGTGAAAGGAACTCAGCCAGCTTGTCCAGTTGCAGTGTTTGGTGGAAGTGGGACTTTTGAGAGACAAAAGTGGGCAATTGACTGAATAAATTGTTGCAAGTATTTGACCATATTTAAATGAAAGAAGAGAGCACTGATTAAACTGTGGGTTATTACTCTAAGTAGAAGCAAATTAAAATATTTGGAAAACTGTCCGTCTGTCCAGACTATAAAGAATGTAAAGCATGTTTGGGGGGATGCAAGAGTGTGGTCAAATACTCTAAAGGGAAACCAAGACCCAAACTCCAAGACAATGAAGATCGACCCAGAAGGGAATTCAGGAAACATCATACATGTAGAACAAATGAACAAATAGATAAAGCACAGCACATGTAGTGGGCACATTGCTAAGATCAAGAATGGAGAAGTCAGAAGCTTTATGAAGAGATTATTGTTAACTAGAATCCAGAAATAGAAGGGTTTTCATGTGCACACCATTCCCCAGGATATCAGCCGTATCTGAGATGAGTTAACTGTAGTAGGAGCTTTAGTTCCCATGAGACTGGATGTGCTCGACTCTCAATTCTCTCGCCCATCAAGCAATCGTCATGGATGTGGGGCTGAAGAGAGATGCGCCATCTAAGGACACTGTCCACCAAGAAGCCGTTTATAATCAAGGCACCAGAGTGGGGGCAGGTTTGACTCAGAGCTTCCATCTGACCCTCGCACTCCACCACCACCATGTCGACTAGCCTGACTCCATGATGCTTGCCTTCAGTCTTTCTAAGCTGCCTGTTTCTGTTGGGATGAAGTGCTGCTTCGTATAGAAAGAGGCTAGAGGAGTACTTGGCTTCCAGTAGGTGTTCAGTTAAGATTAGCCTCCTCTAGTTTTCTTATTTAAATCTCCAATTTTCTCGTTCTTTTAAAAAAACAATGTCACCACAAAGAAAAACTTTTGAAACTTAAAGTTAAGGCCGAATATCAAAGCTGGTTACGTTTCAGCAATTCTTTCTGAAAGTCTCACAATAACAACAGTTTCAAAAGAAGTCTAAGGAGATGGAGGCTCAGGGCACTGTTCAAGTTAGCTAGAAAGCTTGGCCCTGAGGCTACGGAGAGCCCTTCCTTGACATCTCTAGCCTTGTGTGACAGGAATCTACATTCAAGAAGAGTGGGATGTGGGTTGAAAGCATGAAGGGGTTCAAGATGTGAGAGTGCTCCCCCTGAGTGAGCCTAGGCCATCACTAGTAACACACGGAGGCAAATGGTAAGTAGCCCAGACTGTATTCTTCACGGGAATAGTTTCAGGCAGCTGCTAGGAGTGGTCAGTGGAAGCTGATAGAGCAGAGTCCCCTGGGCCTAATGGGGTTAAGTATGCAAACTGAAAGTCAAGAGAAGGAAAAACTAAGCTTAGAAAACCTGACATTTAAAGGCCAGAGCCTGTCTCCAGAAATACCAGCACCAGGAAAGCGGAAACCCCATCCCCAGGCCTGAAGAACCCATGTGGGCCTTAAATAGCAAGCAACGAACAGGCTGCATAGTGCTTCTTTATCAATGGGGACCAGGACAAATGTCAGCTGTCAGGCCTCAAAGGTAGACATGACAGATGACTGCAGAGAAAAGTCACCACAGGCTGTGGAGAGAGTCCTTTGGTCTCCCTGGTGGCCACTAGCAGACCTTTCCTGAGGCTTCATGGAAGACAAAGGAGCTGAGGAAGCTGGGAGCATCATCTTCTGTCCTTCCTCATGGGTCTGACCTTGACCATGAGTAGTGTGTACAAGACTCCTCCTCCTTTCTTTCTTTCTTTCTTTCTTTCTTTCTTTCTTTCTTTCTTTCTTTCTTTCTTTCTTTCTTTCTTCCTTCCTTCCTTCCTTCCTTCCTTCTTCCTTCCTTCCTTCCTTGCTTCTTTCCCTCTCTTCCTCCTCCCTACCTCCCCCACTTTTTCTTTTCACAAGTGTGGCATTAGTAGCCCCCACCTCACATTGTATTGTAAAGGATGTACTAGGTCAGGGAGTTGCAGTCTTTTGGAAAGTGACTGTATTCAGCATGAGCTAGGAGCCAGTGGCTGCCAGTGACACACTCAGGACTTTCCAGAGCAGGGAATGACACAGCAAAGCCAGAGGGGAAGAAGCTGCTGGGGAGAAATGACAAAGAAGGGTGCGCACTGGGAACAAGGCCGTGGTTACATCTCTCAGCCTTGTCTCTGGGTCTGCAGCAGAACAGCTGGTGTTCCAGCCTCCAGTGGCAGGGATGGTCCAGGACTAGGATGGAGGAAGGTCCAAACATGCTTGCTTCAGCCCGGAACCATTCAGATGTGTCCGGCAGACATCAGAAAAGAATTCTCTTAAAGAGAGAGGTATTCTCACCCTCAAAAGGCCTGGGAGAACAGCGCAGTGCTTCCCTTGCCTCATACCTCCTCTCAGACTAGGAGCCATGTTCTTTCCCAGAAAGCATGGAGCTCACAGTCAGTATGTAAATCTGATAGCTGAGGACTGACTGTCACTAGGCCACCAGGAACTGGACTTTAGAAAGCTTGAGCCAAGCATGGAAGTCTGGGGGTTGTTATTTTCATCAGATGTCATTTCTAACTGGACAGGGCAAGCATGTGTTCTTCCCACAGCCGCACCAAGACTTCAGCTGTGTTTTTGTTAGTCACAGTCATAAGAGGTAGGTAAAAGTTACTGAAGAGGAGAAGTAGGAGGGGAGATATAGACATGTAAGTCATGAACATACAGATACATAGTTGAGAGTTTATCCAAGTTCCTAAAGCTCAGAGGACACTGATTGACATTTACAGAAAAAGTAGTTAAAGAAACCCAGGATCTTTTTTGCATGCCGTCCTTGTGCAGGGGCAATGCTAATGTCTGCACCATTCCAATTCTAGTACATTCACTGCCAAAGTGAGCACTCAGCATCTGTGGTTGCCCTCTATGCCAGGAGTCTCTTCTGTCTATCCCCAACCCAAACATGCAACGGCCAAGAGCAGTCATTGCAAAGTGGTGATGTCACGACATGATTCTTAAATATCTTATCTGAGAGATGATTGCCTGGTTGCTGACTCCCAAACCTACTTGCTTTTGTTTCGAGAAAGTGGACCTAGAAACTCTCACCGATTCCGCTATGTTCTCCTCCACATTCTCTTTATTATTTCCTTCTATCAGCCATGCATCATATTTTACTTTTACAGCGCTTGGGACCCGGCGACGACAAACCCTGCAAGTGCTCATCGCGTTTGTTTTATGGCTTCCCAACTGGTTTCACTAAGCTACATTCCTTATAAAGAAGAGCACGAACTCAAAATGTGTCGCTATCGCTTGTGACCCTGACGCTTGAGCCGGGAACCGACGTTAATGTAACCATCACCCATTCGATGTTTCTCAGACTCTCAGATTCCTTTTCAAGAACATATGGTAGCGTCTTATAAGAAGCCATTGTTGGATTGTTATAAAGTCGTGCATCAAATGGAGCTCAGATCAGCATCTGTGATTGTGAGAGGGTTCTTCACAATGGTGTGTGTGTCTGCAGACAGGGCACACACACCAACATGCACATGAGAGAAGTTCAGAAAACACAGACACCCAGCTCATTAAAATGTGGATTCTTTCCTATCCTGCCTGCTGTGGCTGTAAGTGAACAACTCTCCAGAGACGACTCGTGGTAGAGATGCCCTCAACAGTATAACCAACCTTTGCATTAGCTGCTGCTTCCCAGACAGAAGCCAAAGCATTTCCACTCTTCCATCGCCTTACAGTACCCTGTACACTGGGACTTGGGATCCAGTCTGTCTTCAGACTATATAGTTCATGCAAAGCAAAACACAAGAATAACCACTTTTTTTTTCCTACCTGCTCCAGGAGCCACCAGGAGCCTGGCTGCTGCTCAGAACCCGTCGGACACCAGGGCGAGTTCTTCAGCTCCCTCCCCTGGAAGCAGGACCTGAGAAAACTTTCAGTTGCTATGAGCAAGCAGACTGTAAACTTCCAGTCAGTTGCTTCTCTTCCTTCCCCACGGTTTATGGAGAACCAGAGTGAAGGACTCAAGAAAAAAATTGTTTAGAGAGATAGGGATTAGAATTTTGGGGGGAGGGAGAGGAAAAACCGGGCTTCCGAGGCAAGAGTTAGTTCACCCAACAGCCTTCCTCCAAGGAGGAAATCCCTCCTTTCCCAGCTTTGATTTCTCATAGAAGATCTCCAATGCATTACTCATGTAATTGCTACATTGCCCCTTTGCAAACTGCAGACTTGCTTTTTGGGCAGGCCTCCAGAGTTTTCGTGCATGCCCCTACCTGTCCGTGGGGATATCACTGGGCCTGGGAAAGTTGAGAAGGCAATATGCCACCTGACAGGGAAGATCTAGGCCAGGCTATTAATCAAGCTGTAGGGTCAGAAGACACCACAGAAGGATAGAGGGGCTGGTAGGAGCTCCTCCAGGCATAGGGCGTCCACCTCATGGGATCACCAGGCTACGGCTCGGAGTCCTTCCAAGTAGATAGGCAAGCTACACTCTGTCAAGCTTTGACTTGTTTCCCCCAAAGAGCCAAGGAGTAGTGAGGATTACTATCACAGAAGGAATGTGGTTTTCTTACTCTGGGCAGCCAGGGCAGGGGAGCCAGAGATGACAGATGAACTATTACAGTTTCTTTAAGTTGAATACGGTGGAATATATTGTTAAAGACAATATTCAAAGATAAGGCAAACATTATAGAGGCTCTGTGTCTTAAGTCCTAGACTCCAAGAAGGCAACAGTAGAGAGAAAAGACCACTAAAGAAGAAATGAGGAAATCTTGGTTTACTGGTCCTGTTCGACTTAAAACACTTAAATCACTGGCTTCTAAACAAATGGAATGAGAAGAGCAGCCCTGGGATCAGGGAGATCACACCACCTCTATTCCTGCTCTTTCATTAAAATTTTGACTTTCAATGGAACATCACCCTTTCCCCTGCTTGTTTGGATGAGGTCCTTACCACTCCCAGACTTTTTTTTCAGAAGTATGCAGGAGACCAAGGCCAGCAGATTCAGAGGGGTGTTCTGAAGCATTTGCTGAGAAAATGATTTTTTTAAACATGTAGTGACTGCTGACCATAGAGCCTGAACCTAGGGCTGAGGGTTGCAGTCCTAGGGAAAGAGAGACTGAAAAGAAAGCCACTGAAGAAGAAATCAGAGCTTGGAGATGGTACATGTTAGTTAGGTTACTACCGCTGAGGCAAATACCATGACTGGAAGCAACTTGGGGACAAAAGGGTTTATGTCATCTTACGCTTTCAGGGAACAGTCCTTTACTGAGAGGAAAGGAGTCGAGGCAAGAATCTGGAGGCAGAAACCAGAGCAGAGGCCATGAAGAGGTGCTCTTTATGAACTTGTTACTCCTAGCTTGCTCAGACTGTTTTTTTTTTTTTTTTTTTTTTTTAATACAACTCAAGACAACCTGCCCAGGGGTGGCACTGCCCACTGGGATGGCTAAAGTTATGTTTTAAGTTTAAATTGCTGTGTTTTAGGGATCCATGAGACAGAAATGCCTCTAACCTATAAGTCCCACTTGCCCATGGACAGATAATTCCCTGGAATGCTGGGGGCTGTTGTTCACCTAAGATAACAAGCCACATGTTTTTGTTTCTGTAAACAAGCTTGGTTGCCCCAACTGCACAGGATGTGCTTGATCACACAAGGCAGGAGGCACACAGACAGGAAGTACGTCAGGATGTGTGCTTGCCCCTGATTGGACGAAGGTGGGAAGTATGGAACCTCGTGGGTCTCGCCTTTATAAGCTCCTGTCTAATGTAATGCAGCACCATACTCTGGGGATCCTGGGTGTGGACCTGGCCAGTGTCTGGCTAGTATTTAGTAAAACTTGCTTCAAATTTAACTCAAAAATTGTGGTAGTGGTCTTCTTCTTGTCTGGTGGGATTAATGCCATGTCAATCATTAATCAAGAACACGCCTTGTAGACTTGCTTATAGACAATCAGGATGGAGGCATTTTCTCAGCTGAAGTTCTTCCCAGATGAACCTGGTTTATGTCACGTTGACCAAAAAGCCCAACCAGAGTGTGGCATGAGACCAATTTTTGAGAATGTTATTTGAAGACTTGGCTTTAGTCATGGCCAAAGCCAGCACTTCTTTTGTGTATCTAAAATGTATCACATCTCTCCTTAAACCCACACAATTAGAAGTCTGATACACTGGGAAAATTGCATCTGATCCGGCTCTTTCCCTCTGCCTGCTTCTACACCACACACCACAGCTTTCAAACCTTCACATTCCCAACAGCAGTTTCCGCAGGGTTATAGGTCCTGCCGATCTGCTTCTCTTTGATTCATTCTTGGAAACATTTTTAAAGTCTTGTTTGCATATAGAAATATGCAGAAAAGGTAAGGCAGATTCTAGAGAAAGATTTCAAAATTCTGTCCTCTGTTTTCCTGAATAGAGTTCTTTGTTAAAAATCTGGACGACTCAGAAAAAGGTGGAGTGTCACAGTGGAAATCCCCATGACTGGATCTTCCCAATACATTAATAATAATAATAATAATAATAATAATAATAATAATATTAGAGTGACTGGCTGTTCAAAAGTGTGATCCACAGAGCAGCAGGGGCAGCCTAGAGCTGTCTAGAAATGCAGGACCTCAGGCCAGGCATGCGTTTTAATAAGACATCCGGGGAACCCATGTGCTTAAAGTCTGAAAAGCCTTGGGTTAGTGCATGTGTCTCTGTACTGAAGGACTTTTGCATATAGTTAGAGCACTTGGGGCAGGGAGAGACAGATAGTTGCTCAGCTTTTAATCTCACAGTTTAGGTAAAAATGGAAAGCGTAGGTGACTACAATGAGCTAGAAGCCAGACTTCAGAATCTTTAAAACATAAGCAGTTCGTTTACTGGAGATTTGTGCCAGTTGTGATGGTATTAGAGGTCAGTACTGGGCTCTGGGATACTGTGTACAGTAGCAAACTCAAGCAGGACACAGCATACAGTAGAGGCAGCCAGTCTTCTGCTGGACTACATGGAGTCACATGGAGGTCATCTTCACAGGTGCTGATCCCCAGTCAATGTTTAGGGTTAATATGTCTGGATGAGACCTAAGAATTTGCATTAATAACAAATGCCTGGGAGTGTCCATGCTGCTGGCTCTAGAAAATTTCACCAGGATTAAAAAGAAAACAAACTTGTTTTACACACACACACACACACACACACACACACACACACACACACACACTGCATGTCCATATGTGTATGTATATGTGTGTGTGTGTGTGTGCATGTTGCAGGATATTTAATTACGCAGTGAACCCTGAGATTGCGTTATTTGCTGGAAAATCCTGTTGCTAGCTGTGGTGTGGCTCAGCTTTAGCACACATCTTTAATCCAAGAGCTTTCTGCTTGAATATTGTAAACAGGATTAAATAAAGTCAGCTATAGGTCAAGAGACGGAGCAAGAAACCAGTTGTTAGGAAGTGAACATAGGATTATTGATTAAAAAAAACCCACCATATAGAGTAAAAGAGAGTCAGGAGGACAGATAGAGAGATACACAGGAAGTAGAAGGGAGGGACATTCAGATTGAGGAGAGTTGTTTGAGATGGCAAAGGAGAAGGGAGGGCTTCTGGGACATTGGCAGAGGAAAAAAGTCAGCTGGGTGTTTTTCTGAGTCAGCAGGCTTTTTGTCCAGCATTTGGATTCTGAGTCTTCACCAGTAAATCAAATGATTGAGATCTTCTTAAAATCAACCAATGCGGGATGATCCTTCTGTACGCTGTGAATATTTATTACTCTTATTAGTTGATAATAAAGCTGATTGGTCTATAGCAAAGCAGAATAAAGCTAGGTGGGACAATCAAACTAAATACTTGGATGAGAAAGGGCAGAGCTGAGGGAGACACTAGCAAGCCTCCCAAGAAGCAAGATGCTAAAGGACAGGTAAAGCCACTAACCACATGGCAATACATAGATGAATAGAAATGGGTTAATGTAAATGTAAGAGCTAGTTGGTAATAAGCCTGAGCTATTGACTGGGCATTTCATAATTAATATAAGCCCCAGAGTGGTTATTTGGGAACTGATGGGCAGTTTACAAACAGCATATGTGCATACACACACACACACACACACACACACACACACTCCTGAGATTTACTTTTTGCTTTTATTCCCACGAGTAGGGCATCATTTGATGCCTTTAATGTAATATTCCATCATTTTAAGGGTTATAAGATAAGGAATTTTGTTGCTATGAAAAATGCATGTTAATGATTTTAAAAGAGAACCATCAACGTCTTCAACTTAAGGATAAGCATCCAGCCTATCACTTCCTTTTTTCAAAATTAAATTTAATTTCTTCTTTGTTTTTTAAAATATGTTAAGGGTTTTGCCTACATGTATGTATGTGCACCATCTGCACGGTTGGTGCCTTTGGAACTTGGAAAAGGGTTTCAGATCCCCAGGTACTGGAGTTATGAATGGTTGTGAGTGTTTAGAATCAAACCCAGGTTCTCTGTAAACAAGTGGTTTTAACTGCTGAGCCACCTTGCCACCATTTTAATCATTACCTTTAAGTAACATCTTGCAATTGGTTCTGAAGATAAGTGAAGATCTGAACTAGCCAGAAATGAGATTCACATTACATAAGTGCTTGTGGGGATACACAAATAAAATTCTGTCCCTTTGGAAACTAGAATCGTCTTTTTCCTCTGTATATCCACACTGGCAACTGTGACGTGGGCACACAGAATGGTATGGTGGCTGAAAACAAGGGGCTGCTTGGTGCAGAGTCGTCTACCGTGCTACATGTGACACTCAGGAGCCAGATGCCCTCCTCAGCAGCCAGACTCCTGGAAGAAAGTGGCTGGATTTGCAAAACGGAACTGCTGTGGGAAGCTCTGGGCTCAGATGCCCTCATCTAAGCAAGTTAACTAGTCAGAAGGGTTTTTTACTTTGGTGCAAAAAAAACATAGTCATAAAAAGAAATATGAAGATATATTAAAACATGGGTATGAATTTATTTCTCAAGTTGAGCTATGCTCTTACTCTGTGATTGCTATCAAAGGGTGACAGGACCAATATAGGTCCCAGAGCACTGTAGGTCAGGGCCCCTTGGGGGTTGAACAACCCCTTTACAGGGACATATATCAGATATCCTGCACATTCGATATTTACAGTACAGTTCAGAGCAGGAGCCAAATTATAGCTCTGAAAGAGCAATGAACGTAATTTTATGGTTGTGGGTCACCACAACATGAGAAACTGTCTCAAAGGGTTGCTGCATCAGGAAGACTGAGAACCACTGTCCTAGAGAACCAAATATAGACTATTTTAGTGCAGAGACTGGAAATCTTAAAGAGCCACCAGATGCTTCTGAATAAGTCATAGATTGGTCCGATTTGACTAATTTCTAATTGAAAACCCAATCATGAAGACTTCATTTCACCTACCACACAAGCCTTCAATAAACCTGTTATGAGCCTGGCATTGTGCTTGGTATCCAAGGTGTAGAGTCCTGGAATAATAAGGAATCAGAGTTGAAAGACAGACAGAAGAATTAAGATAGCTGGGCAGGAACATGACAGGGATAGAGGCATGCTGACGTCATCTTACCCAGACGTGACCTCAGCAGTGCTTGAGACGAGACTGCACAGAGGACTAGGTACAAGCTGGGCTGGCTGCACAGAACATGGTATGCCAGAAAGCATGAGTAACATGTGCCAGGGCATGGGCGTGAGGAAGAGTCAGGCAAGCAGGGGGCACTTCCAGACCTCGTGCGTAAGTACAAGTGGGGAGATGAGGAAGAAGTCAGCCGAGAGGTCGGACATAGTCACGGCAGACTCCTCAGTGAGGTGTGTAGAACAGGTTTTCGTCTGTGGAGGCTCCTTGACAGTGTTGTGGAGACTGGAGATGGGAGGCGAGATCGGAGTCGGGAGGCCAGCTTTGAGCCTCTGGTGGCATCTCAGGGAGGAGAAATGCCGGGTCCTGGCACTGGCCACGAACACTGAGACAGCAGGAGAGATTCAAGGCAGATTTAGGAGCCAGGAAGTGTGACGCTGTGATGGTCAGCTGGTGGGGAGGCTGAGGATGAGGTGTGAGTCCGAGAGACCACAGGTTTATTTTAGGCAGTTGATGAAGAGCACCAAAGCCTTCTGGGGCAGGGTCCAGCTGAGCGCATGAATGGGCTGGGAGGTGGCCCAGGTATTGCCTCTAAAACCAGAGCAAATGAGCTAAGGTTTGCCAAGAGTGCTTACATCATCCCACATACAATGTGTAAATACTCTCATAGAAGGTCCAATAGTGCACCCTTAAGATCCACATCTACCCAGAACCCATGAACGTAACCTTAGAGTCTTGCATATGTAATTAGCTAAGATGTTAAGTCAGCTGAGTCAGGACGGACTCTAAATCTAATGCAGTAAGAAATGCAGAGGCTCGGGGGTGACACAGGCTAGGATTAGAGCAGCACAGCCACATACAAGGACAACATGGACGGCTGGAAGCCACCAGAAGAAGCCAGGGAGGCTTCCTCTCTACACCCTTTAGAAGAATCATGACTCCACTGAAAAGCTATTTGATACTTCGAGCTTTCAGAATCATAAGCAAATAAGTTCTTACCGATTTGAGCTGCTCAGTTTGCACCTGGCTTGGAGCTGTTGCAGCTATACTAAAATGACGATAGTTCCCCCAAATCCCTTTGGCCAGGCTTTAGGTAAAATTGCACTACTAGGCAGTTTCCTGGGTAAATACATGTTTCTTAGGGAGGGATGCTAAATTGAGCTAGAAAACTTCACACAAGTATGTGTGGTTTACGATAGCCCATTACAAGGCACGATGGTACTGGAACACGCTTGGTTAAGGCAGAGCTGAGCAAGGGGCAGGCTGTTGGGGAACCAGACCAAAGCTGGATTCTGGAGCTAGCTCTGGAGGGTAGGAGCACCAGATTATCACCGACCTCATTGCCAGCATTCTTGGAAACAGGCAGACTGGGCTTTGTATTTACGTGTGTGCGTGCGTGCGTGTATATGTGTATGTGCGCGTGTGTTTGTGTGTGTGTACATGCCAGTGAAGCTCTGAGGATTTCTTATAGGAGTCTGTCTCCTCCTTCCATGTGAGTCTCAGGAATTGAACTCAAGTTGTCAGACTTGGGGGCAGGCACCTTCATTCACTGAGTCCTCTCTCTCCAGCACTAAGTTGGGCATTATCTCCACCATTCTAATTAACAAACGAGTTGACAGACATTAAGTAATTATACGAGGATCATATATTCAACACGTGTTTTGTAGCAGGTATAGAAGCCAGATTTCCTTCTTCTTAGTCTAGACATTGTGATGGGTCTGACCTCCGCTCCACTTTCCCTAGGGAACGATCTTGGATATCATCGGTTACTATCTCAGAAAGAGTCTATGAAAGCAAAATTTCCCACACAACTAAAATCGTTTCTGTAAATGGAGCTCTTTCACGCGGCAGCCTTTCATGCCTTCTAAAACAAATTATTCCAAGTACATGGATCTCTTCTTATTGGCATGGGTAGTGATTATTGTTAATATATTTTAGTCATCTTGACACCCCCAAAGAAATTTACAGAAATCTGCAGGCACAGCTTCAGGTAGCAGAGCTGGAACCCCACACAAATCTGCACGCCCACCCCTGGTCAAAGGAGAATTATGTAGCAAAATCTCATTCCGAGCTGAAGAGCTATTGGGAATTGGCAGCTGCTGGGGAGGGAGAGGCCGTTTTCTTTAAGGTGTGGCCCCTAGTAGGTTGCCGATACACCCAGGAATATATGGGCAGCACGAATGGAAATGGTGGGTTTAAAAAACAAAAGATGAGAACACAAAGTTGGGTGGGTAGGGAGAGGGTTGGTGGATCTGGGAGGAGTTGGGAAAGGGGAGGATAAATATGATCAAAATACACTGTATAAATTTTCCAAAGTGCGTCTCTCTCTCTCCCTCTTTCTCTCTCCCCCGCTCTGTAATGTAGTTAAGGGTTCAAGGTTCCCCATTATTGAATACAGATATGCTGAGAAAATACACTGAACATTTGACCACTGACTCTCAGTCACTCGTGCGCCTCTCTCTGACGTGAAGGTTTTCTATACACGTAGCACAGTGGAAGCTGTTTATCCCCATGTCCTGGCTATTGTTGTATCTGTGTCTGCACCTCGGATTTGTTCTTGGCAAGAACTGCGATGGATTCCCGAAGTTCACTGTTCCTAGTGTTTCACGCTGGATGAAGACCTGAGGAATGAAGAGCAGAGCCCTCACTCTTAGAAAAGAAGAGACAAGGAAACACGCACGGATGCTCCTTCCAGCCTCCTCTGCTGCAGGGCGAGTTTTGCCCTGGAAACTTGATTTAAGAAACATCTATATGGCCTTCAGTCCACTGTGGGGGTGCGTAGCCTCCCTGTCCCCATGTTCTGGGGCTCGCCACAGAAAGACTCTGCACCCTGCCCCTGTGGCATGACATAAACCTCAGACTTAGCATTTCAGGAAATCAGCACAAAGCTCCAGGGAGCATCTGGATTCAAGTCCAAAGTAGGTAAAGCCAGATAATTCCACTGGAGGAAGCTTCTCTTTTGTCAAACACCAATCAGGTTGAGGTGTCAACCTTTGCTAGCCATGGCTTTCTGTTCTACATGGAAAGGATCCCTAATTTCTAGGCTCTGAAACTTCCACCTCTTTGAGAGTCTCATCACCATACTGCCTGCCTTCTGGTTTACCCAGAAGGAAAATGCAATTAGAAATCATAAAGCACAATTTGAATAAACAAAATAAAACACGATACAAATTAAGGCCAGGTCCTGAAATAAAAAACAAAAGCGCTCACTCCCGTTACATATGCTCAGAGCTCTTACGGACTTATTGGATGAACGGCTCATTCCAGGGAGCATTTGGATGGTCCACGTGCCAGCAAGCTCCCTCACGCTTTCCAGTCAAGAGGCCTGGAGATTCCTCTGACAGTCAACACTTGCTGTCCCAAACATGTGGCCACTTTTGGGGGCCACAGATTTAAGTTTCTGCAGCCCAAGAACTAGAGTAAAAGCCAGCTTGGGTGCTCAAAGGAGACATGTTCTGACGGGGAGCAACTTGGGGGTGGCACAGCTCCCGTGCTCTGTCTTTGCACACGTGAGGCACTTGGACCTTTCACCCTTTCTGTGTTGGAGCTGGAAGAGTGCAATCCCCATAAAGTGATGGCTGCAGGAATGCCGATGCAGCCCTTGAACATGAGGTCTCTTAGCCCAGTGTTCGCAACCTCCCTGACGCTGTGACCCTGTAATACAGTTCCTCAGGTTGTGGTGCCCCACCCCATCCATAAAATGACTTTGTTGCTACTTCTTAATAGTAACTTTGCTACTGTTATGAATTGTAATGTCAATATCTCATATGCAGGGTATCTGAGACCCTCAAAGGGGTTGTGACCCACGGGTTGAGAATCATTGTCTTAGCCTGAAGCAATATACACTAATATCTTCACCTTTATTGTTTGACATGTGGATTCACAGAAATTTTTTTCTATCATTTTTAAAATTTTTTTATTAGCATATGCTAATTATGTGACGGTTTGTGGGCTTCATGGCATTTACATATATGAATATGGATTTACATATATGAGCACTTAGCTCATATTCCTTCCTCTATCGCTTTTTCTTACACTTTTCCCTGTCTATCTTCCCCTTCCCACATTCCTAGGAGCCCCTTTTAATTTCATGTGCTTTTTTATTTTTTTAACTTTCTCCAGTAGATGCTACAGATGAATGAAAAAATTACCCAGTCAATAAATGTGCTGTGGGCCTGAACAGCCATTCTCAAATGGCGAAGTACAAACGGCTAATAAACACCTAACAAATGTTCCACATCCTTAACCGCTATCATGACGGGTCTAGGAAGCAATCATGCTGGGTATGCCCTCAACGTGTTGCCCTCATTTACTGGACAATGCATTCTAAGGTTTTCATCTACTGGAGAAAAGTGAGCTATGGTCCTCACCACCACATCATGACCGCCCTCTGGCTCCCTCCCTCCTCCTTACTCCCCCCCCCCCCCCGCCAACACACACACACACACACACACACACACACACACACACACAGCTGCTGTTCCTCCAGTGCAGGTCCAGTCTTCTAAATCCTCCATAAAGAACCCATTTCGGAGCCGGGCGGTGGTGGCGCACGCCTTTAATCCCAGCACTCGGGAGGCAGAGGCAGGCGGATCTCTGTGAGTTCGAGGCCAGCCTGGTCTACAAGAGCTAGTTCCAGGACAGGCTCTAAAGCTGCAGAGAAACCCTGTCTCGAAAAACCAAAAAAAAAAAAAAAAAAAAAAAAAAAAAAAACCCATTTCGGCCTCATATTGTGAGAAAGACAACCTCATTCTGCTTTATCAAGGAGAAACCTAAGGCGGGAGGATACAGGAATTCACTCTGGGGCATATGTGATGGTTATAAGATCCGAGTCTAGGAAGGGAAGCCCATGGGCACAGCTCCTTTCTATAGATGCAACGCTGCTCTCCCCTTGAGCACCGCAAAGGCCACTGGAGGACAGACACGGGCAAGTAGGTCCTTACAGTGCTACTCTTCTCAGCTAGGGTTCGGTAATTTTCTACACAGCAGGCAAACCCATTGTGCTGGCTGGTTTATGTCAGCTTGACATAGGTAGAATCCTTTAGGAAGAGAACCTCAACTGAGAAAATGCCTCTACCACAATCACCTGTGGGGAAGCCTGTGGTGCATTTTCTTATTTAGTGATTGATTGTGGGAGGGACCCTGTCCATTGTGGGTAGTGTTTCCCTGGGAAGGTGGTCCTAGAATGTATAAGAAAGAATGAGGAAGCCGTGAGGAGCGAGCCAGTAAGCAGTGTCCCTCCACGGCCTCTGCTTCAGCTCCTTCCCTGACGTTGCACAGTGGTGAACTGTTACCTAGAAGAGAAATAAACTCTTTCTCCTCCGTGTTGCTTCTGGTCATCTGGTGTTTCATCATAGCAGTAGAAACCCTAAGATGCCTGCATAACAGAAACAACTCTGAGAATATAGACAAGGACTCCTCTCTCAATATTTTCTTCTCAGCTGCTAGTCTTGGTTTTCTGCATGGCCACAGACAGTGCCCTCAGATTTTCACTGACCTTTCAATTGTGCAGCCTTAACTCTTATAAGCCCGCATATGTGTGTCGACTGTGTTTGTAAGCTGTGGCCCCAGACCCCCCAATGCAACTGTGTTCTCTCACTGCTCCGCAGCTTCCCAAGGCCTTGACAATAACTTGGCTTGTCTCTTTCCCCATTTTGCTTGCCAGCCTCTGATTACAGCTCAGCCTGGCTGCTGCTTGCAGCCTTCCTTCCAGCCTCCCTGCCTTGGGCCTCCTGCCCACCAGCCTGCATCCCTATCTGACTCTCCTTGGCCCCATCATTCCTTCAATCAAGTATAGACATTGCACTGCTGGGCCAATCAAATCTAAACTCCCTCGCCTGACCTGCAAGGCTCCCATTGTCTTACCCCACCCTATCTATTCAGTTTGCTTTCCCAGAAAGGCCAGTCCGTTTCCACTGAACCGTGAGGCTGTTATCTTCACCACGGAGGCAGCCACCCACATTCCTCTCCAATTGTCATTTCCCACCTCAGATGACCTTTCTTCCAAGGTCTCCTCTGGCAAGTTGCATTTTACCCATCACAAAGGAGCCCAGCTCAAGTCCAAGCTCTATTAAAAAAAAAAAAAACAAAAAACCCAAAACTTCCCTTACGTCTTCAACATGCACTGATCCTGATCCTGTCTTTCTTATTGTATGTACAAATAAATAACAACATGAATAACAGCCGTGGTGAGCCAACATCTTTCGAACACTTCTTATGTGTCAGGCTCTTTTGGGAAAAGCAGTTTTATGTTTTATCATTTGTGATTACAGATGGGAAGCACAGGCCCCGGGGAAACAATGTATCCAGAATAACACCTGTTTGCTATTTGTTTATCCCACATGTTACCTCCTTAGCTCTCCACTGAGAGCAGAGATGCTGATGTTTCCCACGGCCGGCCGGGATGGGGGCAGGGAGTCTAGTGGAAGTTATTAGGTCTGCTAGTCAGCCGCTTATACATGCAGGTGTTATACATCCTTTAAAATTCTTAGCCTGCAGGAGTTGGCCCCTTTGTCTAATAAGCAAAGGAATACTTTGCAAACTAGCCCTTTGGAACACAATGATGAACAGCTTGGGGGAAATCACAATCTATAAATTCCCCCGTGTGATGCGAAGACACTCTCCACGTATACTGAAAATGGTCAAGATGGGAAGCCACAGAACTGTCAGCAATTATTCACGAGACTAAGTGGAATTTTAGGAGGGTCACTGGGCAGGGGCTGAGGTCAATGGCCAATATCTTTATTCCCTAATTTTATTTAAAAAAAAAATCACAGGGCAGCAAGATTTTCCTAGAAGTAACCAAATTTTTGTAGTACAATATTAGTGTTTTCTTCAAATCTCTTCCAATATATGTTCTTCTTATGACAACCAAGGTAAGTAGAGATAAAAATTCAAAAAAGACAAATCTCTCAGTGTAACCATAAAGGAGGGAAAGGATTGTGATTTAGACGAACACTTTAATTTTTATGATAGTCATAAATATTTCCTATATTCACTGTAGGTGCAACCTTTTTCTTCTCCCCCACACCTATTTTGCTTAACCCTCCCAGGCAAGAATTCACGAGATTCCTCCCCTCTGCCCACTTCAGGTCATAGCTTCATCAAAGGCCAAAATCACAGAGGAGAAACATCCTACCTCAAAATCCATAGCTTAGCTCTGCTGTAGTTTATGAATTCCCAAGCAAACTCATAACACTAAAGGAGCAGACGGTTGTAAACTAACATGTCAGCTGAGAAAACATACTTCATCCTGCTTTGCCTTTCTACTGATTACTGCTCACTTTCACTGGTGCTAAGGATTTTTCTGACCTACCAAAAAAAGAAAAAGAAAAAGAAAAAACAGGAAAAGCATGTCATGTTTCTTCCATTTCTTTAAAAGAATGTTTCCCCACTATTTATTGTGTGTGTAGGCGTGTGCTTCTGAGAGAAGGCGTGTGCACTACATGCGTGCAGGTACCCTTAGATGACATGGGAGGTCCTACTGTGTCTGTGTCATTTTTATTGGTTAATGAGTAAAGCTGCTTTGGCCTATGGCAGGGCAGAATATAGCCACGCTAGAAAGGATATATAGAGAAAATAGACGGAGTCAAGAAGACATCATGTAGCTGCTGAAGGAGAGGAGAGGCTGGAATCTCACCCGTAGGCCACAGCAGGGTTGACTCTGGGTTTTGCTCCAGTTAGCTCAGAAGACAGTCTTTCCCTCACTGGAACGCATACTGTTCTGGCCAGGTCAGAATCAAGGTCATAGTACTGCAGAGAGCAAACAGTGGGCCCAGGTTCACTTAGCTCCCATGATCTTCAGCACCATTGGGATTCTCCACGTCAGAGCAGGGGTATGTGGAAAGCGCTTGCAGGAGCGTGTCTTTCAGCTCATCCCGTTAACGGCGGCATTGTAGACCTCAGCCTATGGCCTTTCTCCATCTTAACTTTAGGCGGTTCTTATTTTTCCTTTCACTCTGTTTTGGCATTTCTTGGGTATCTTGGCAAAAATCTTGTATCTCAGTCATCTCCTGTCTTCTTATCTTAAGAAGTCTGTTAATAAGAACATTAAATACTGGAAGCTAGGGTGGTACAGATAATCTATAACACATCTCTATTTTAAATACAAAGAGAAAGAGATTTTCTTATTCCACCCATAGCTTTAAAAAGGAGAAGTAAGGCACTGTGTTTAATAGCACCGCGATCTATCATGTTAGCTATTGAGAAGCAAAGAAATGACAGGATCCCGCAGTGGCTGTGCTGCTGGATCCTGGGCATGAGAACACTCTCTTAGACTGGAAATATCAATTTAGAACAGACAACAGCGGAACTGCTTCTGACACTGTGTTTCCTCGTTCCACAGCAAGAACAAATTGCTCCTCCAATAGAACCAAATAAAACAATGTATCTCATACCCAGCCTAGAGACAGGATGACCCACGCTAGTGTTCTGGTGGAACACTGCTTATGCAAGTCAGTTTACTGCTGAACAAACTGCATCGTCTTCTTCCGGCTGGAAAAACAGCAAGTGTGGTCAGCTGGGAATTCAGGAAAAGAGAAAAGAGAACAGGAACTTGTCAGGACGTCTCTAGCACTTTCCAAGCTGGATAACAGGTTCTGGCTGGTCCGAGGAAGCATTGCCTCTCTTCTGTCAAGGACAACCTTGTCTTGGGAGTGGAGGTGGTCACAGCAGGACGACTCAGTTTCTTGAGATCATCTAGTGCCCTTGACTTCAAACAGTGAACAACCTCAATTTCCACACACAGCTTTCCTTCAGTTCAGGGTAAAATCGGAACAGGCAGATATGGCTTGGCTGCTGAAGAGGTAGCAGGGCCTAGTTCTGAAGTTTATTGTTACTATGAGCCACACCAGGGACAAAAGATACATTTAACAATTGTGTGCTTATTTCCTCCATCTTTGTGGCTTCTTGCTGTCCTCACTCTGACTTTTGAGCTAATGAATTTAGTGTTGAAGACCCTGCTCACAGCCTCCCTCCACTATCCCCCATGTAAGATGCATTCCTACAAGGCAGTCAGCCGTCCCAGAGTCCCAAACTCCTTCTCTTCTCTTCTCTTCTCTTCTCTTCTCTTCTCTTCTCTTCTCTTCTCTTCTCTTCTCTTCTCTTCTCTTCTCTTCTCTTCTCTTCTCTTCTCTTCTCTGTTTTCTTTTCCTTTCCTTTCCTTTCCTTTCCTTTCCTTTCCTTTCCTTTCCTTTCCTTTCCTTTCTTTTCCTTTCCTTCCCCCCACCCTCTCTTTGTTTTTTTGAGATAGGGTTTCTCTGTGTAACAGCCCTGGCTGTCCTGGAACTCGCTCTTGTAGACCAGGCTGACCTCGAACTCACAGAGATCCACCTGCCTCTGCCTCCTGAATGCTGGGATTAAAGGCATGTACCACCACCACCAGGCTCAAATTCATTCTTTTCTCTATCACATCTCAGATTTTCTCCTACTTCCTTCCTACAAACCCAAATAGCACCATTTTAAGGGCAAGGTCAAGCCCACTTTTCTTCAGTTAAACCTTTCCATTCAACCAGCGCTGCCAATTTCAAACATATGCCTAGTATCCTATGTTCACTTCTGACTGGTCCTGAATTACCACATCAGATTCCTATGGACTTCGTCATTATGCTCCTCACTTTTCTGGTATATAAATTTCCAGAAAAGTTAGCAGTATGAAACTCCTTTGTGTATATGTTTGGTCCCTGAAGACTTCTAAGGGCAGAGGTTCCCAGGTCTCCTTTCGTCTTACCACGCTGGTGACAAACTGGCTCCAGCATCTTCCTGAGCTGGAATGAAATTTAAGTGTTTCCGCATTGTCAAAACGCAAGCTCAGCTGCAGTATTCTTGCTGATGGGTCTCTCCAGTAGTTGGTCAGCATCTTAATTCTTCCCGCCACAAGACACAAATGGCATAGTGACCAGGGAGAAAGAAACTTAGACACAGCTAAGCCATTGTTTCTATAAAGCTTAGAGAGAGTTAGCTTCTCTAAGCCAGGCGTTCTCATCTTTATAGTTGAGGGTTCCTAGGGTCGTGGTGAGCATTAACCAAGATTATGTGATATGTTTAGCATGGTGCCCAGCACATGGTGGATGCTGCATTATTGTTAACTGTGATTGACAGGAAGGATTCTAAGTAAAGCCTTGATTTGAGTCAGTGCTGTGAGAACCTGCAGTAGCTTTAGACAAGGAGAAATTGCATAACACAATAAGCCTTCATGGTAAAAGAAAAGAAAGAATCAAGGAGACAGTAAAATCAGATTATGACTACCAGCCTTCAGTGAGAAAGAAACAAAGATGCTCCTGGCCCAGACGTATGTCCAGAACTAAGAGAAAGTCTGGGTAGGCAGGGCAAGAATTTCTCTAGGAAGGAGGAATGTTCTCTGAGCTGGAGCCAACAGCCTGGGCCCTCGCCTGGGCAACAGTCCAGAAGCAACAAGAGTATTTCTTCATGAGACTTTGTCCGGTGACTTCAATGAAGGCGCTGTCTCAACCTGCCCGGCGGTCCTCAGCAAAGGCTGTGAAGCAGGAAGAACAGGGTTACCTTTGCTTTCTGCCCAGACCATCCCAGGTGAGCCAGAATCCACGATCCTGGAAAAACAATGCCTGCCAGGTTCCAAGGCAACGTGAGTCGTAGAGGAGCAGCGACCACAGTGGCCACCCAGGGCTTTTAGAAACTGTGGCGAGTCTTTGCTGGGAGCCGATTAAATAAAATGAAGTGTAAATTAGAATGGGAATAAGGCTGGGACAAGAATAAGAGACATATACAAGGATGATTTCAGACCAAGTTCTGTCCGTCCCCAAAGCTGACACGGCCCCAACACAGGCTATACGTCATTACCAAGTTGAGGGAGGTGAGCGGTTGGCTCTCGGGTATACAAGTTGGGCCCTCCTGTCCCTCCCAGTACCTTTCCTGTTGGCCTCGCTTGGATGTCTTCCAAAATAGCTGAACTCATTATACCTCACTCAAAAATTATTTCCCAAACTGCTCAAGGGTATCAACTAATAAGTGTTGCAGAGGTAACCATTAGGTCTTATCACATGTAGGGACAAATGGGCTCCCAAGGAAGCATGCACACACACACTCACATTATCCTCAATTAAATCATGTAACAAGCTTACAGCACAGCCTTGGGGATTGACTGGCCCAGGTGGCTGAACAAACATTCTTGGCGCCTGGTGCCAGAGTCCAAGGATATTTCAAAGACTCACAGGAAACCCAGAGCTGGGCAAGCTGAACAGCACTGCAGATTCTTCACAGGGTGCTTCCTCAGTGAGTTGAGTTCAGCAAGCTGAGGACAAAGAGGAGAATGGTAAAGGGGGGGATTCTGTCTGTTCTCGGGATCTTCTCTGGCAGGAGGAGTTGAGCCAAGGCAAAGGGACCCTAGAACCTTTACTCTGAAATCTCACAATGAGGGATCTTGGTATACCTCTCAACTCTCACTATACTGGGTTCTGGAGGCTTTTTGAATCTGGTCCTGTCCTGTACTTACACAAAATACTCTCGTTTCTTGGGCAGTTTCTCTTCCACTTTATTTCTCCTCGGGCTTCTCAACCTCCTCTTCTTCCCCTCCCCCTCTTACTTACTTCTTCCTCCTCCTCTTTCTCCTCTCTTTTTTCCTCTTCTCCCACCTACTTTGTCCTTCTCTGTCACATACTTCTTTTTCCTCCCCTCTCTTTATCCTTCTGATCCTCTTCCTCCACCCCCTCCTCTCTCCTCTTCCCCTCCTCTCCTCGTCGTCTTTATGCTCCCCTCTCCCCTTTACTACACTATTTGAATGCTGGTCCTCCAAGAGCTTTTATCATCCCCCGCCCGGCTTCTGTTGCTATCGTTTTCTTTGTTGTCCCCGTGCTGTAGGCAGTCTTAGTTGGATCCTCAGAACCCACTTTGACCTATAGCTACATCACAGTTTCCTCTGTCCAAGAGCACCGTGTGTTCTTTTAAAATAACAGCTGGGAATTTTATAATGGCAAAGGAAACAATTCATCAGGAAGACACGGCAACTTGAACAGACTCTACAGATACTCATAGCAGAACCTGAGGGCACTGGGGGAGAAGGAAAGAGTTCCACACTTACATTGGGAGATAATTTTAGCATCCTTCTCAGCAGGCAATTCATAGAAAATCTTGATGAAACAACTGCCTCAAGGTAGATGGTGTGAGCAACACTGTTGTGTGAGCAACACTGCTAGGCACCGCCTAACGACACCACGAGCCCAGCGCTCACTGGCTGCCGAGTGCACATCCCGTCAAGTGCATGCTTGCACGCTGAAAAGGGCAAACCACATGATGGGTGATAAAATGAGTCAACAATTTGTCGAGACGGGGTTTCTCTGTGTAGCCCTGGCTGTCCTGGAACTTACCCTGTAGATCAGGCTGGCCTCAAACTCAGAGATCTGCCTGCCTCTCCCTCCCAAGTGCTTGGATTAAAGGCATGTGCCACCACTGCCTGGCAACAAGTCAATAAATTTTAAGGAACTAAAAAAAAATATAGTGGGCTTTTTTCTGGTCAAAGTAGAATTAAACAAGAAATAGTATCAATATGAGATCTATTCAAACCCAGATATATAAAAATTCAACAAGATTTTTAAAAATAATTCTGAAATGAATAAAAAGAAAGATAATTGTATCAGATTTGCAGAAGCCATTTATCTCAGTTAAGGTTTCTATTGCTGTGAAGGAACATTGTGACCACAGCAACTCTTACAAGGAAAATATTTAGTAGGGGTGGCTCGCTTACAGTTCAGAGGTTCAGTCCTTTATCATCATGGTGGGAAATGTGTGTGGCACACAGTCAGATGTGATGCTGGAGAAGTAGCTGAGGGTCCTACATCTTGCAGACAACAGGAAGTCGACTGAGACACTGGGCTGTATCCTGAGCACAGGAAACCTCAAAGCTCCTCCCACAGTGGCCCACTTCCTCCAACAAGGCCACACCTCCTAATAGTGCCACTCCCTGTGAGTGTATGGGGGTCAGTTACATTCATATTACCACACCACTAAAATAGCTTAAACATACAGATTAAGATTATTAAAAAAATTTAAATCAGGGGATGATAAAAATAAGAGCATGAATCAGCAAAGTAGACATTCAACAGATAAAAGAGAAAAGTTGATTAAAATACAGAGGTTGACAAAACAAACCCTTAAAGAAGACTGATTGAAAGAGAGAAACTATATATTACCAATATGAGGAATAAAAGGGGCTATCACCAACAGAAATCTTGCAAGCAGCTAAAGAGTAAAAGAATAAGAAGAAATTATGTTAAAAAATCTAACCACTAAAATTCTTGGGAAAAGTTTGAAATTTCATCTGAGAACTAAGACATCTAAATAGCCGTATTATCAAACAGCTCCCTAGACGGAGCCCAGTGCAGAAGGTTTTCCTGATAACTCCCATCAAACATTCACAGCAGAAATGACTCCGAGTCACACAAAAACTTTCAAAATATGGAAGTCTTCTACAGGTAAGAACCCTCAAATTGGTTACCAAAATACCGAGTGGTCCCGGAAATCGTATGTATATAAGAAACTTTATAAGGACTAAGCAGGTTGTACGTATATTTTTAGGAATATATATGTAATGGGACATACATGGGAAAGATTGAAGGGAGGAAAGAAAAGGGAAATGATATAATTATATTTAATTTAATATATATAAAGAAGAAAATAAACTTCAAAGATCATTGTATGAGACATTTTAATAAACCACAAAAGCACAGAAAAGAAATTCAGATTAGGAAGAGAGGGAATTTGATGCAGCTCATTTCAAGAGGCCAGTATCACCCGGGTACCCTAATATGTCAAAACATCACAGAAGGATTTTTTTTTTGAGACAGGGTTTCTCTGTAGCTTTGGAGCCTGCCCTGGAACTAGCTCTTGTAGATCAGTTGGCCTTGAATTCACAGAGATCCTCCTGCCTCTGCCTCCCGAGTGCTGGGATTAAAGGCACGTGCCACCACCGCCCAGCTCACAGAAGCATCTTAAAGGTCAATAATCTTCATGAACAGAGCAAAAAATTCCTATCAAAATATTAACACATTGAATTCAGCAATATTTAAAATACTGAATATAAAATATAGAGTACAAAACATGATGCATAAAAGCTAATAAACACGTGGGAAAAAAACCTCGGTGCCATTAATTAATCACCAGGAAAATGAAATCACAGTAAAGGTTTATACACACATTGCATAAATTACAGAATGACTGTTAAAAAAAAAAAAGGCCAGTGTGTGCAACACTGAAAATGTGGGATGAGGGTACTCTCAGTCAATGCTGCTAAGTGCGCTTTGGAAAAACTCCATCAGTGCTTGCAAACTTTGTTATCTATTCACCATAAAACCAGCCATTCCGGTTTTGTATTTACCAAAAACAGGTGAAAATGTGGGCCTACATGAAAACATACATATTTCTTCTCAACGTTTTCTTGTTGCTATTCTCCCAGACCAGGATCCACCTAAAGCTCATCCACGTGTGGACTAGTAAATAAACTGTGGTGTGTCTGTGCCACAGTGGAATGATATCAAGCAATGAAAAACAAGCCGTTGATATTTATATAGTCAGTAAGTATAAACATAAGACAACATCATAACGTCTCAAAAGCACCATGCTGAGTGACAGCAGGGAACTAGGGCCCTAAGGGCCAATTTATGTTCAGATAGCTTGGGGTTGGGATAATATAGCTATTCAAAGTGGCCAACACTGGCTATGCAGGGTCTATCTCAGCACAAAACGGCTGACGCCTGCTGTTCAGGAAAGCCAAAAGTCAGCAGTGGGGCGCTCAATTACACACTGTTTCTGGCAGAATGCACTTCTGTGGGTTTGGTACAAATAATTACCTTTTTTAAAAAAAAATTTCATGACCTATCTGTGTTGATTTAGTGACAGTATTAACCCCATTTCTCTCTCCCCCCCTCTCCTTATTGACATTGTCTCTCTTTGCTCTGAGATTCCATGGATGTTTAATTCAGTTCCTGCCTTGGTATGGCGTCTTGCTCTTCTGGTAGGTCTTGGCTGACTGGAGGCCCTTGGGTCTATAGCAGGGACCAGCTTGCTCTCAGGTGTTTTTCCTCATTTGTTGATTGCATTATGGCTCTCTGGAGGAACAGAATTGATAGAATGAATCTATATATTAAAAAGGAATTTTTAGAGTGGCTTACAGGCTGTGGTCCAGCTATCCAACATCCTGCTTCTGCAACTCCGTGACTGGTGCCTGACTGGGAACAAGCAAAGGACGTCCTTTGCCACAGCATTACAATTAGATTCACGAGGAAAAAGTTAGCTCTTCCCTGTGGGTTTTCCCAATTTTCATTCATTACATTGTACTAATTACTGATGTGAAAAACACTCGTTTCTTCGGCTTCTAAAGGGTGTGTTATTTCCGCATTAAAACTAAGTGTCCAGACAAACCCGCAGGAATAGCCCTGGGAGGCTCCTGTGGAAAAAGCCAAGAATCCAGTTGCTGTTCAGCCCATGAAGCTGGACATCTCAGCTGTCTTCACTCTGTGTTAGAATCCTGAAGGAGTAGGTTCTGCAGGAGGACAGATGAACGTACCAACAAGAGTGAAGGCAAGCAGGCAAAATCACAAACTTCTTTCTTCCATTCCCTTTATGTGGCTCAGATTTAGGGAGAGTCTTCTGAACTCAGATAATCCAATCAAGAAAATTCCTCCCAGGCATGCCCAATCAATTCCAGAAGTAGTCAAGATTAACTATCACACTGATCTAGTAGACACCCTTGGAATACAGCATTGGTAGAAATGACCTATCTCTTAGGTAGGTCTGTTTCTGCAGAGAGGCATCCTGTAGCCGCCTGAAACCAGCATTCTGACTCAAGGCAGGAAAGAAGCCTTGACAGACAGACAGCTGATCTCTTTCCCTCGGCACAGACCCCTCCCCCGACTACACCAGCAACTGAAGCCTGCTTGGACACCCCCAATTCCCCGATGGTCCTAGTCCTGAGTGTCCCCATGACCCTTCCTGAGTGGGACACCCATCTGTAGCTGTGACGGAAGGTTTCTTGCTGACTAGGATACGGTGTCATTTTTGCTACCCAAGTTACATTTGGAAACAGCTGAGTCTTCAGCTCCCGAGTCTCTCTCAAATTATCCAGACGAAGTTAGCTGTCTTCAGCACTTGGATCAGCCATTAGGAACTTCATCTCTTCCCTCTCTCCTAAAAGTCAGCCCTTTCCTCTCTACCGCTGCTCCCCTGCCCACTGAGCTGGGTTTACAAAGGTTTTATCCCTGCACTGTCAGGAATGATGGAGCTCCATTGGGGCGGAGACAAATGTAACTGTGCTCTATCTGAAAACCCAGGAAACTCCGCATGCCCGTGATCTCAGCATTTGGTTGGGGAGGTTAAGCATGGAGATGAAGGCAGGAGAATTGTAAATTCAAGACTAGTCTGGGTTTAGCAAGACTGTCTCAGAAACAGAAAAGCAAGCCAAACACTCACACGAAAACCTCAAGAGAACCTCGTTAGCTGTGTTTTAATGTATAGATGGCTCAGTGGATGACACAAGGCATCCTCCATGAAGACTGACAAGGTGTCTGCTGTTGCCTGAGGAAGGCTACACTAAGCCTGTGTTTGTGCTCACTGTCGATTCTCACTGGTACCCACTGAAGACTGTCCGGCATTGCCAACAACCAGTACCTGGTTCTCTGTGGGGCACAGGTTCTCAACCTGTGGGCCACGGCCTGTTTGCAAACCTCTATCCCCCAAAACATTTGCATTACGGTTCTTAACAGTAGCAGAGTTACAGTGACAAAGTAGAAACTAAAATAAGCGCATGGGAACATGAGGAACTGTATTAGAGGGTCGCAGCATTAGGAAGGTTGGGAAGCGCTGATACGGAGCCTCCCAGGGCTATGCCTGCGGGTTTGTCTGGACACTTAGTTTTAATGCGGAAATAACACGCCCTTTAGAAGCCGAAGAAACGAGTGTTTTTCACATCAGTAATTAGTACAATGTAATGAATGAAAACTGGGAAAACCCACAGGGAGGAGCTAACTTTTTTCCTCGTGAATCTAATTGTAAGGCTGTGACAGAAGATGTCCTTTGCTTGTTCCCAGTCAGGCACCAGCCACGGAGTCGCAGAGGCAGACGGTGATATGTGGATACGGCCAGATAGTGAGATCGGACCAACCGCCGGACAAGAGAATGAAGCCACTAAGTCAATAGTTCTCAACGTTCCTAAGGCTGCGACCCTTTAATACAGTTCTGTATCTTGTGGTGACCCCCAGCCATAAAATTATTTTGTTGCCATACAGTCATAACTGTAATTTTACTGCTGCTATGAATCGTAATGTAAATATCTGATATGCAACTCCTGCAAAATAGTTGTTCGACCCTGACCCCCTTAAGGGGTCGTGACCCACAGGTTGAAGAATCAGTGCATTAAGTAAGTCATATCACCCAAAGTCACTTGACAATTTACAACAGAGATAAGACTAGAATTCTTGGCCTCTACATTTTTAGCTCCTGTCATTTTCTGATTTTTTTCCTCCTTTCTTTTCTTTTTTAAAACTTTATTTTTAAGTTTTAATGTGTGTGTGTATGTGTGTGTGTGTGTGTGTGTGTGTGTGAGTGTGTATGCATAGGTTTGTGCTTGTAAAATGGAGTGGTACTGAGAAGGTCAAAGGCATTAGATTCTCTTGTACCTGGAGTCAGGGCAGGGTGTGAACCACCTGGCATGGGTGCTGGGAACCAAACCTGGGTCCCCTGGAAGAGCAGGATGCACTTTAAGTTTCTGAACCATCCCTATAGCCCCCTCCCTGTAAGTAAGACATTTTATGACCCCTCAGATCTTATGCTCGAAAGAGGTTGCACTGATAACCAGATGCAAAAGGTCGGAAGATGAAGCTTTTGCTCTTCCTTTGTTCTGAGGAAGAAATTCAGGACACCTCCACAGGACCACCAGCAGGAAGCCCCCTGCCTCCAGCTTGTGATGGCTTGTGTTTTGCCAGCTTGGGACATGGGAACCTCACTGAGAAAATGCCCTCTGCCAAAATGACTCGTGTGCAACTCTGCAGAGCATTTTCTTGATCAACGATGGATGGGCAAGCACCTAGCTCGCCGGGGGTCTTGCACCTCGTCTAGTAGTCCCGATGGTATAAGAAAGTAGATTGAGCAAGGCATGGGGAGTAAGCAGCATTCCTCCATGGCCTCTGTATCAGCTCTTACCTCCCAGTTTCTGCCTTGAGTTTCTGCCCTAACTTCCTTCATGACAGGTTATATGCTATTAGATGAAATAAATCCATTCCTCTTCAAGTTGCTTTCGGTCATGAGGCTTTATCTCATCAGAACCCTAATTAAGACACAGCTCATGAGCAAGGTGGGTCGGCATATCCATCTGGTCCCAACGAAAACTTCTTCACAGATGACCAGGTCAAGTGGGAGCCCAGTCCTCAACCTTAGGTAGAGCCAGCACCCCCAGAGCCTGTTCCCCCAGACACAGGCTAAAGAAAAACGTCGTGGCTCTCCCACCGGAATGGTGTTTCCTGCTTACAAGGCCTATGCCTTGGAGAACCACTGCACATTTGCCATCAAAGCTACTGGAGGCGAGTTCTTGACCTCATCCCTCTTGCTGAAGAGGACCTGAGGCTGAGTGCTCCCATGTGATGGTTGGGAGCGCACAGCCAGGCCCAGTGTCTGAATCGTCGGACCCACATCTCCTGCTCTTCTTCATCATCGCCAGGAGCAAGTCTGCGGCAAAGCTCCAGCCTTGTGACCTTTTGTAGAAGGAAGCGAGCGGCGGGGCTGCGTCCTGCCACCCGGCGGCCGGCTAGCTTTACACCCGAAATAATTACACGGAAACTGTATTCTTTTAAAACACTGCCTGGCCCATAGTTTCAGCCTCTTATTGGCTAATTCTCACATCTTCCTTTAACCCATATTTAGTAATCTGTGTAGCACCATGAGGTGTGGCTTACCAGGAGAGATCTTAACCTGCGTCCATCTCGGAGAGGAGAAGCATGGAGACTCACTATGGCGACTGCCTGAAGCGTCTCCCCAACTCTGCTTCCTTGTTCCCACAATTCTGTTCTGTCTACTCCGCCTACCTAATTTTCTGTCTCTTAAAGGGCCAAGGCAGTATCTTTATTAATAATGAAAGTAACACATAGACACTCCTCCATCAACCTTTCTGCCCTTCCTTTCCTCCCCTCCCCCGCCTTCTTCCTTTCCTCCCTCCCTTCTCCCCTCCCCTGGCCTTTTTTTTTTTGGTCCCTTCTTAACAGAATTGTCTGGATGAGGGTTAAGTGAACACCAGGGGCAGCAGGCACGTGTGCTCTGGGCCTTATGCAGAAATTCTCTCATTGTTCTCATCCCCATCAACGCTTAGACGAGAACACCAAGGTGGCGCTAGGGACATTGCCCATCCCCGTTCACAGGCAGGTAAAGCATGAAATCTAGGACTTACACCAAGGCAGACTGATGTCAGGGTTGATAGCCCACATCACCACTTCTCTACCTTCTTTTCTCTTAAAAAGAGAGAAATGTGAATGGTGAATCGCGAATAGAGGGAGGCTTGACCCGACCCGAGCAATTGAGCGACCGGCAGTGGGCGGAGGCTTAGGAACCGCGTGCTTCTGACCTGTGGGGTCATGAGACCAGTGTTATGAATAAGGACTTTTTCTGAGTCAGGTTTGTGTTTTGAAGGACACTGAAAGACAGACCTACTAAAGACCATTTTCTCAGCTCCTTCTATTTTCTGTCTAGTGTAGTATTATATAACATCCAGCTATTAGTCACACCCTTTCAGGGAGCTTTCCTCATTCCATCAAACACTGGGATGGTTTTAACCTTTATTATTGGGGTAGGAACACTCAGGACGTGCAGGCTTTAAATCCTTGGTGAAGCTTTCTGGACACAACTGCTGGATCATCTCAGGGAGGGACCAGTTGTTTCTATCATAATTTTTTAAGACACCTTTTATTACTTCCTCTGGGAAGAAACGATTAACATTGTTAATTGACTAGTTGACAATTGACTAATTGACAATTGACTAATAATAATGCTAATGGTGATGGTGCCAGACCACAAGCAGGGGACCCGGCACTTGCTAAAACGTAAAAGCAAAAATAAAACAGAAACCTGTTGGTAATTTCTGGACTAAGAATTTTCACAGTCTTTAGATAATATGGGTCCGATGATGCAGTGTGCACGCTTTGCTTTGCTGGGGAAGGTATAGGCAGATGCTGTGGGTCCCGAGCTAGACCAAGACAAGAGCCTCCCATTGGAGGACTTTGACCTCCTAAAGGAAATTTGACTAAGGGCCTTCCACTGTCTTCATATAGACTGGCTTTCTTCTTTTAAAAAGTATTTATTTTTTTAGTGTGTGTGTGTGTGTGTGTGTGTGTGTGTGTCCACATGGAGGTACCCATGGACACCAGAAGAGAGTGTTAGATACTCTAGAGTTGCAGTTATAAACAGTTGTGGGTGTGGGTGCTGGAACCCAAACTCTTGTTCTCTGCAAGAGCAGCAAGTGTTCTTAACAGCTGAGCCATCTTTCCAGTCCCCTGTTCCTCTCTTTAATCTATCACGAGCCGTTTTTTTTTTCTTCTCTCATATACTACATCCTGACTGCAGCCTCCTATCCTTCTACTGCTCTAAGTCTCCCAGCTATGTTCCCCAGATACCCTTCTCCTGTTTCCCTTCAGAAAAGAACAGGTCTCCCAGTAATAGAAACCAAACAAGGCATAACAAGATACAATAAGACTAGGAACAAATCCTCATATCAAGGCTGGATGAGGGAACCCAGTAGGAGGAAAAGGGTCCCAAGAGCAGGCAAAAGAGTCAGAGACAGCTCCTCTTCCACTGTTAGGAGTCCCACAAACACCCTGAGTTGAACAAGCACAGCACGTATGCAGAGGATTTAGTACAGACCCATGCAGGCTCTGTGGTGGCTGCTTCAATCTCTCTGAACCCCTATGAGCCCCACTTAGCACTCTCATGGGCCATGCTATGAGTCAGTACTTTCAGTGTTTAAAAAACATCAGAGAACTGGAGAGATGGCCCAGTTATTCGAACACTTACTGATCTTGCAGAGGGTCCGTTCCTTGCACCTATCACTGCCCGTGACTCCAGTTTCAGGTGCCCCAACACTCTCTTCTGACGTTGGCAGGAGCCAGGCTCACATGTACTATCCAGACACACATGCAGGCAAAGACTCATACATATAAAACTAAGAAGAAATAAATGTTTGAAAAATTAATGAGTTGCTAGATAAAACCAAAGTTAAAAGATATTATCCAATATGCATACTCAATTTTTTTAGCAGAAGATTTTTAATTTTTTTTCCATGTGCGTTTACACGCACCTGCAATCCCAGCACTTGGAAGGTTGCGGTAAGAGCATTAATGAGTTCAAAACTGGGTTACATGGTGAGCGCCTATCTTTTAAAAACTTTGTAAATGTTTAACCCTCAGTTATTTACCCATCTCAGACCATTAGTCAACATCTCCAGGGCGCTCCCCGGGAGGAAAACAACGTTTCGAGCTAGTTTAGAATTTATATAGGAAATATATGGCCAGCTCTCGTGGCTAATTTAACTATGCTTTGAAAAACAACCTGCCGTTTCCGTGAAGGTCCTTGGTGGTGTGCTCTCCAGCGCCTTTCAATAGCTTTGTAGCTCTGCATTGGTGTTTCTAGGAGGATTTATGATAAATCCACTTTAAGGAAATAGTATCACCTGTGCCAGAGGCGCTAACTGTAGTAAACCTACTGAAAGCAGCCATCGGTTGGAAACAGCTCAAACTAACGTAGCAAATGCAGGGGCCGGACTTTATCACCCCCTGCCCTGTCTCCTCTCATGGTCCACTTGGTAGCACTTATGATTACGGTTAAGCATGTAGATAATATAATTCATATACTTCTTTTTATTAATTAATTTTTCCAGCCCAATCATAGTTTCCCCTCCCTCCCTCCTCTCCCCCTAATCCCTCCCCCAACTTCCCTTCTTCCTCCCCCCTCCCCCCGTCCATTCTTCCTCCTTTCTCTTGAGAGCAGGATTCCCATGTTTATTGGTCAGTCGTGGCATATCAAGTTGCAGTAAGACTAGGCACCTCCTCTCCTGTTAGGGCTGGACGAGGCAACCCAGTAGGAGGAAAGGGTCCCAGAGGCAGGTAACAGAGTCAGAGACACAGCCCCTGTTCCCAATGTTAGGAGCTCCACAAGAAGACCAAGCTACACAACTGAATCACATGTGCAGAGGGCTAGGTCGGTCCCACACGAGCTCTCTGGTTGGTGGTTCTGTCCCTGTGAGCCCTAGGAGCCCAGGTTAGTTGATTCTGTGGGTTTTCCTGTGATGTCCTTGACCCCGCTGGCTCCCACAATCCTTCCTCCTCTTCTTCTGCAGGATTCTCCTACCTCCGCCTAATGTTTGGCTGTGGATCTCCGCATCTGTTTCCATCCATTACTGGATGAAGTCTCTCTGATGACAATTGGGCTAGGTAACCATCTATGATTACATCAGAATATCATTAGGAACCATTTCATTGATTTCTTTTTTCTTTTTTACCAGTCATGTTTGGTTCTGTCCTAAGTTTCTGGATCGTCTAGCCTCTGGGTCCTGGTCCACTGGGCAGTGTCAGGGATGGACTCCCTGGTATGGGTCTCAGGCTGGACCAGTCATTGGTTGGCCACTCCCATAATTTCTGCACCACTTTTCCCCCAGCACATCTGGTAGGGAGGAAAGATTATAGGCCAAAGGTTTTGTGGCTGGGTTGGGGTCCCAATCCCTCCCCTGGAAGTCTAGCCTGGTCACATGAGGTGGCAGTTTAGACTCCATATTCCCTGTTGCTAGGAGTCTTAGGTCACTCTCATAGATGCCTGGGAGTTTCCATTGCTCTAGGTTCATAGCTCGTCACAGAGATGCCACCCCCAGATTCTGGTTGTCTCTCCCAGTACTCTCTCCTTCCATCCTCCCCCACTTGATCCCTCCTGTTCCCATGCCCACCCTATCCAGACCCTCTCCCCTCTGCCACCCATCTACCTGTGATGTATATTCTATTTCCTCTTCACGGTGAGCCTCATTAATTCCTATACGTCTAATATTTAGCCTGGTTTCCATTCTTTTCTCCAGTACTTACTGTTGTTCCTGGCACATAGTAGCTGTTCAGTAAGTGTTTAGTGGATAAATGGACACCATGTATATGAATAAATTTCAATGACTGGGAAAGGTTCTCATGACATAATCTCTAATGAAAAACAAGCAAACAAAAACCAGGTTGCTGAATTCTGTTAAGAAAGGCAAGACTCTTGATTTAACTTCTCTATTGACTCTTGGGAGTTCCATATCATGTACCCCATTTGTGCTCACCTCCTGGTCCCCCTCATATCCTCCCCTCATCCCTGCCCCCTCCATCACAAAGGGAAACAAATCAGAGTAAGCATACAAGCAAACAAAAGCAAAAACAAACAAAAACCAAAAAACCCAAACAAAGCAAAAACCACCACAACAGAAATAGCTCTTTGCATCTCCTTCTTTCCTGCCTCTCCAACACCTCTTCATTCATCCTGGTGGTACCCGAGGCTTCATGTGCCCTGTAGTAAACCTCTTTGTCCCATCAGCTTTACTGGCAAATGTTCATTGCAATGAGTCACTGGTCTGGTTCAAGGCCTCTGGTTTTTGGTCTACCACCATCACTGGATCCTCACTGGAACTCCTCTGGGATATCCTGTGGCTGCCATACAAATCTTGGAGATCTTGCAGGTATGGTGTCACAGGACCAGTCCCTTCACCAGCTCCAACAGGTCCTAGATGGATGGGGTAGGTGCTAGGGTGGGTTAACCCAAGGGCCAGCTGTGGACCTGGCTGGTAGCCAAGCTGGTCAATTTGTGGGGCCCCTGGGGCCACCCACATTGGGTGAGAGGGTGGAGTCAGCACCCCTACACGCACACCCTCAGGGTTGGTTCACTCTGGCCTGTTATGAGGGGTGGGGGCTATCTCTCCAGTGTGCCAGAGCCAGCTTTCTAATGGAAGCCTCTTTAAACTAGGAGCAAAACTAGTGTAATGGTCTGCTCTGTCCTTTTAAGAGACAAGCCACACCCATTCCCATCCTTGTCCACTGAGGTAAGCTGATCTTCAGCTTCCAGCCTGAGTCTCTTCCTCTCTCTCTCTCTCTCTCTCTCTCTCTCTCTCTCTCTCTGCCTCTCTCTCTGCTCTTCCCCTTCTCCCCTTCCCTTCCATAACCCACTAAATAAATATCCAACCTCACTCTGCCTGGCATGCCTATCCATGTCTGTCTCTCATCTGCTGGGGCTGTGGCTCCCTGCCTGGGACTGACTGCTCTCGGGAACTGCTGCCTGCCACCCATGCCCGCTGCCCTCTGGCTGCTCTCGGAACCCACTGCCCACTGTCTGCTGCCACTCTGGGGAACCTCACTCTGCATGGCGTGCCTATCCCAGGACCAGCCACCTTTGGAGACCTGCTACATGGTCTCATGGCCCCCTGCCCCCTGCGGCCACTTGGGGATTCTGCAGCATTTCTACTTTTACCATTACAACTAGTGATTAACATTAGCTGAGATATAAAAAGTATTAGAGTCCTTAATTACTTTTCTAGGTGGGATAACAGGCAAAAAAAGAAGTGGGAAGCAATGGGGATTGCTTAGGAGTACTTTGTCATCTTGCTGAAAGAAGGGAGAAAATACAAGTGCCCATGGACCATCTTCCGTCTGTGCTACTCAACGAGGAGCCCCGTGAAGAACCTAAAGAACCGAACACACACAGACTGGGCTTCAGCTCTTGGAAGGCCAAGAATCGGTGGAAGAGAGGAGAGGGCCAGTCGCTTCAAGGCATTCTGAAATCTGGAAGGACTGGCTTCCTGAACTGGATTCCAAAGGCTACCTGAGTTACCACAGAGCAGTTGGCTGAGAGATTACAGGAAGCAGAAAAAGCAAACAGCAACCGTGGAGAACTTCAGAGAGATACTGCCCCAAAGTATTGTTTCCTCCTCATTGCCACTGTGGTGTATAAGTGATATGTATCCTGTGGCCACAACCCTTCATTCTTAACAATTTTGTTTTCTCTCAATTTAGTACAGGGTAGTGAGACATCCTAGAGATACTTAGAAGCATCAGAACTGAGTTTCTCAGTGAGGATGTTCTGCATTTGACTTACAATGTTTTCAACTGAGAACAAGCTTTCCAGGACAGCCATGGAGCAGCTTCTGAACCTACCCTGTTCGACTCTGTAGCGGCATCTTAGATGCCCTAGAGACGGAGATGGTGGAGGAGGCTTTAGAGCACTAAACCAGATGACATCTGCCACCAAGCTGATGGAAGACACTCCATCACTCTCTCTCTCTGGCAATGCAAGGCACGAAGTCACAGTCTTAATTACAGTCCAGTGAGCTTCCTTAAGGACACACCTCCACCTGCATCTCTAGCCCTGTGCAGCTTAGCAGCTGCCGGCTTCTCACAAGCCAGGCCAAGAAGGAACAGACACAGCCGCAGGTGGGCTGCTCATCAGCATCCAGACGTTGTATGGTCCATTCTTTCGTCCAGGCCAGGCCAGAGCTCAGGATCCAGCTAGGACACAGTCCAGGTTCCTTTCCAGTGTTTGATTTTCACCTTGCTTATCTGCTAGTGGTAAATAACCAATCCTTCAATTGATTCTGGAATTACGGCATTAATGGTCTGCAAAGATAGTCTGTGTGGCAGTCACTGACTGGAGGAAGATCCAGGAAGAACCCCTCCTAGACTTCAAAGGCTTTAACCCACTTCAAACCCACCCAGAACTTGGGAGATTATACGCAGTTTAGCCGAAAGACGCGGAAAGCCTGGAGATAAGATAGACTCCCCAAACCTTTCATGGAAGCTGTGAAATGCTATCAGGATCATCTCTAAAAAATGCAAAGCGCTCTGAAAGTTGAATCACTCATTTGACAAACATTTCCCTGGACAGATAGGAGAGCTGGGCAGCGGTCAGAGATGGGACAGAGGCCAAGCATGAGAGAATGACAATGAACAACCAATCTCTGGGTTCATCCAAACACTACGTTAGTCCATTCCTCAAAACTTAATAAATATGGCAGCTTAGGAGAGGTCAAGGCAAGCAGCAGCCGAGCCCTGGAAACAAAGGAGTCACAGTGTTCTTCTGGAATGCAGGTCTTCACCTACTTTATTTGGTCCACATTCCAAGGCCTCTTAGAAAGGTTGGTAAACAATCCTGTCAGAAACCAGCCAAGAACGGGCCTGGAAGAATTGTAAAAGTCCACTCCTACTTCCATGTGAACTTGATAATTTCCAGGTTGTTCTGTTGGTCCCACCTGAACAGCCACACATCTGCAGTTCTCTCATAGGCCCCTCTGAGCTATAGGCTTTTATAAAGCGGCCATTTGTCCTATGGGAAACCCCATAACGGGTCATCTTGTTCCTCCTCAGTCAACCACAGGGAGGTGTGACCTTCTCATTCCCAAACACCCAGAACTTACTGCAGGCGCAGACCCGTCTGAAGGCAGGCATGACAATGAGGATGTCCTGGAGGTCTCACCGCAGGGGGCAGGGATTTCTCGGCCTCTCCATCACACAATGAACTCCAAGTGAAGAACAACAGAATCCTCAGGGCTTTACTGACATAAAGAAAGAGTAAGGAACTGACATTGCAGGGACTCACGGCTTCCAGAATATGTTTTTCAGATGAAATACGTTCGCGTGTACGCTGTTTGTTTTCCCCTAATGGTCCTAGAGTTGGTTATTTACACTTTCTTTGTTGCCTTCCCCCTCTCCCGGGGTTTCAGCGATAACTATGGCAGAAGTTCTCAAGCGAGGAGTCCAAAAAAAACTTAGTTTGTTCATTTTGGCATTTGGCAGGCTTTTTTTTTTTTTTTTTCTGGGCAACTGTAGCTACAAAGTGGGTAATATGATACACAGAGTGAACAGACCTTCTCATTCTAGAAACAGGTAATTGGCCACCTCTCTAGGTGAAGCAACATGTCTCAGACCACACAGCTTCTTAGAAGTAGGGTGGGGCCTAAGAAGTCAGCGCTCTGCTAAGTTTCTCGCATTTTGTGCTGTTATGTTTATTAAGTATGGATTCCATATTATACAAGTATAAAATTAATGATCAAAAGTTTTATAATTGAGCTCTTCGCCCCATACATGGGAACTAGCCATGTGTTCTGGATATCTGTAGCGGAGTTCCTGGGCCTTCTAGAAGCTGACTTCCTCTGGCCAAGCCTGGTGATCTCTGTGCTGCTTTAGAAGAGTGGGTCAAAGGGCACACCTTTTGTCAGGCTGTTCCCCTCCCTGAGAGGAAAGAAGCCCAGCCTGAACCCTCATATAGCAAGACAGGCAGGGATGGAGAGGTCAGCCAGACCATGAGGACTAGCTGTAGTCGCATGGCCAGGAGACTGGTGGACAGAGACAAGCACCCAGGGCAGACCACTCCAGTCACAGACAAGAGTGAACTGAGGAAGGGATATGCCAGCTGAATCAGGCCAGGATGGAAAAGCCCAGTCTCCTGGCACATTCCCTGACTCCAGGAGGCAGGGCAATGGGCCTGAAATCAGTCTTGTCTGACTTGTCTCTGCACCCGGTTGGCCACTAGCCCTCAGGTACAGTGGGAAGATAAGGGTGGCGGAGGAGCATCAGGAGCCAAGCCAGAGTCTCTATTATTTAGGCATTAAGGTCTAACAAAAAGCCAGACCAGGTCAAAAATCGACACAAAGCTAAGTTAGAAGCCTAAGAAGCAGACACTTCTCTCTAAAGTTAGAAAAGTAGAGATGGGCTCTCAGCCCAAATCAGAATAGGAAGGCCAAGGGATGGGGTGGTGAAGAAGAGATTTTTTTCTAAGACTCTTTAGAGCCTTCCTTTACCCAGCTCCCGAGTGATAACCAGGACTCCTGATAAACGTGCTTCTGATAACAAATTAGCACTGTGAAGGCACAGCATCAATAACAGTGATATTCCACATCAGGCCAGACTTGAGCCCTGTCGAGGAATGAGTGATGGATCTAGAAAGCAAGATTTTTCTAGGAGTAGCAAGCCAGGCGGTAAGAACCACACACAGAGATCACTGCTAGGGCTTCCAAAGACTTTCCCTGGGTCGGGGTGGGAAAGACTCCTCCCCTCTCCACGCCCCATTTCCCTTTCTGCAGGCACAGCACAGCGCAGCACAGCACAGCACAGCACAGCGCAGCACAGTGCAGCACAGCACAGCGCAGCACAGCGCAGCGCTTTCCCAGCCCATCTCCTGCCATTCCAGAAAGTGACAGGCAGATCAGGCCCGTGCAGGAGTGTAAATTCTGATTTCCAGTCTCCCCTGGAAAGCAGGCTTCTGCACACAGACTCAGTTTCACCACTGGCTTTGTCTTGGGAGGAGGCGTGGCCTTGGCAATGGAGAGCTCACATTCCTGAACCTCACCCTGGCCGCCTCTGCACAGCAGCGATTCCACATTTTCTCTTGCCATTCCCAAATCTTTGTCATGCCTCTCATTCCCCAGAATCTAATGACCCTTGACCCTGAGCTGGCCACTTCTTGAAGCAGCTGTCGGCTTGGGGTTCCCTGCTTTGGGAGCCCAGCACGGGAGCCTGTCCGAAGAAGTTAAGTCACTCACCCAAGATCACAAGAGAGGCAGAATGACACTCAGAGCTGAGAATGTGGCGTAGTGTCAAGGATACTGTCTTTATCAGGGTTACTATTGCTGAGACGGAAACACCACAACCAAAGCAACCTGAGGAGGAAAGGTTTATTTGGATTTCTTTTCCACATTGTAGCCTAATCATTGAGGGAACTCAAACAGGGCAGGAACCAGAAGGCAGGAACTGATGCAGAGGCCATGGAGGGGTGCTGCTTATTGACTCGTTCAGCCTACTTCCTAATAGAACCAAGCCTACCAGCCCAAGGACAGCACCACCCGTAATTAATCATTAATTAAGAAGTGCTCTACAGTCAGGTGGTGGCGGCGCATGCGTTTAAGCCCAGCACTTGGGAGGCAGAGGGAGACAGATCTCTGTGAATTCAAAGCCAATCTGGTTTATAGAGCAAGTACCAGAACAGCCAGGGCTATGCAGAGAGACCCTATCTTGAGCCCCCACATTCCCCCGCCCCCCCCCCCAAAAAAACAAGAAAGAAAATGAAATGGCCGGCCTGTGTCAGGCTGACACAAAACCAGCCTGCATAAACAGGTTCACCCTGAGCTGACATACACACACTTAAGAAGCAAGTAACAAAAGACAAAACAAACAAACACCCAGTTTTATAAAACTTTCCTATCAAAGGCCAAGTTTTAAGACCTCAACTCTGTGGGTATTGAAAGAGCTCTAATGTAAAGCGAAGGTATGTTGACCTGGGGTGGCTCTCTGCCCTGTATCTGGGAACTCGTCCTACACTGGTCCTTGGCGTCCCGGCATTTTCCCAGCATACATAAAGTTCTCAGAATTTCCACAGGAAAGAACATGCTACTTGATTTAACCTGATCTTTTCTAAGTTACTCAACCACTGCTATAACTCTTGAGCTATACCTCGGCCTATCCCCTGGGGTTCCCAATTGTTCTGAGAATGTGGTTTGGGAAATGCAGAGAGAGCCCTGTTTATTAAATAGGGCTTTAAAGTTCCCAGCTCTTAACTGGATTTATTAGCTAGAATCAATAAACCGTGTGTCGCTAGCAATCTTCTGACACAGGTCCTACACTGAAGTGTGCCCTCAGTGTCTTCATTATTTAGTGAAGAGTTGTTATACTGTATCCTGCCATAAGGAGAAAGCATAATAAGACAACGTAATACTCTGGGGAGCATTCCTAGTCAATGCCCAAAATACGAAGACATGATGAAAGACCCTGGCTTTTTCTTGTGCCAATGGAGGGACTGGGTTGTGATGGTTGTGATGGACATACAAGGCCGCACGGTTGCCCTCTACCGGCTGCTGCAAGCACCTTGGGGCTTTCTGACCTGGTCCACCAACTGGCATGGGCAAAGTCAGGCATCACTACCCTTGGAGATTTTCTCTTCCAGCAAATGGCTAAATATCAGCTTAAAATGACCCCTCTTTGGTGTCTAACTCAATCTAGTTCAATGTGCAAGTTTAATTGCTACACAGTTTTCTCGTTGCTTTTCTGTCCTGGTCTCCCAACTAGCGAAAAACTTCTCTTCGGCCTGGCTGAGTCTAAAAGCATAATACTGGTGGATATAATTTGTCAATCCTCTCAGACATCGGGGATGCAGTCACTTCTGTAATTTTATTTACTGAACTTAGCCCCAATCTGTATGTTCGCTGTCAAATGCCACAGGTATGGACATTTAGGTTCTCGGTCCCCTTAAAGTGGTGGCTAGGCTTTCCCTACTACCCAAATGCTTTGTTTGTTGTCTGCCCACGCCCAGCCTGTCGTCTCTCCCTTCTACCTCTGCCCCCTCCCCAACCCTTCCTCTCTTCATTGTGTCATGGCCTTCCCCCACCTTCTCGTGCTCTCCTCACAGACGCCATGCTCACAATTCTCTTCTACTTCTCAGGACAGACGAGTTCCTATCCAGCAAGTCACTGAGAAGGTTTCTCCCGAGGTCCCTGATGGTGAGGCAATGTCAGCCCTCACGGGACTCGATGGCTTTCTTGTCTGTGACTCTGAGGACTGTCCACACCTGGAGAGATACTCTGTGTCCTTGGCTGTGAAGCTCCAGATCCGATTTGCCTTCATCAGCTTGGTGGCCCTGAGGCATTTAGTGTGAGCAAAAAACTCTCCTGAACAAAGAATTCTGTCTGTTCTCATTTCCTGGCTGGAGTTCTATCTAATAGCTAAGTAATCATAGTGCAATTTCTACTTTGCTTTTTGAAAATCAAAGAACCTCATTTCAGATTTCCTCTCCTCTGCCATTTCCTTAAGGAACTGTAAGACAGTAATGCCATCTTCAAACCCGCATTTCTGTCGTGGGTGGCTCACTGAATTCTTACCTCTGTGATAGTGAGACCCAAGGTCTCAGTAAGCATATTGAATTTTTGCCACTGGTATGGTTGTTTGCACACAACACACACACACACACACACACACACACACACACACACACACACACACCATGCACAGGGACACCTCAAAAACTGTTTGAGGCTTAATTGTCAACAGTTTTATAGATTTTAATGCTTCGGGGATTTCGTTTTTTTGCCACAGGCCCAGGTGGAACTCAGCGGCACCCAGAAATAGCAGAGACAGCAGGTTCCCAGGAAGAGGAAGTGAGCACTGACCTCTGGTCATGCCATCTCTTCCTGCATGCTGACCCGAGAGCTGGGGGTTCCCATGGAACCTGGGGCATTGTTCAGCTGTGAGTCCATCTTACTTAGGTTGAATTCAGCTCGTGTTCCTGATTTCGGGGCTTCAATATTTGGTCACCCGGTGTTTGGCTCTGCCAGATACCACTACTCTGGGCTTCTGAATTCATACCTACCAATAATAATAAAAATTAATTCTGATTAATGTAATTGGAAGAATTTGACCACACCCTTTGGGAACCCTGGGATACCACCCCACACGCTGCAGTCTGGGATTTAAGTCAGGTGCTGTAGATCAATTTCAGAGCCTTTCTGGCTCAGGCCAGCTATTTCTCTGTGCTTTGGGGCTGTTGGAGAGCAGCATGGGAGCTGTGGATTAGCCTGACAGTCATCTAAACCGGGAAGGGGAAACTAATGGGAGTCTCAGCAGCCTGTCTTGTTAGATAGAATCTCAAAACCAGCAGTGAGCTCATGTGCTCCTCTGTAGAACTGTGCTAAAGAACGAGTTTTGTGTCTCCTCACCCCCCTCCAAGAACCTCCCTCTGGGGAATGTCTACAAACTAGGTGTGATTGTCACAGGAAGAGACACACCCTTCCACCTGTCCCTGTGCTCCTTACCAAACGCAGGGCAGGAAGCTTCCGTGAACACTGTGAAGTCATGAATATCTTTTCTGGAGAGTGACTTTGACTGCATACTGTGGTCTCTAGCTGGGCAGTAGTCACCAATCTTTGTTCTGAGGAGGTTGTAGGGTGCCATGATTAATAAGTGGAATTAGGCCTTTCTACCCCACTTACGTGGTATCTGGGATGAGATACCACAGCTAGCCTGAACAGGTTCTCAGAGGCACACTAAGCCGCTGTCCTTATTCCTTTCAAGAAGAGAGCATATGAAGATTAATAGCTACATCAAACTGGGTGAGGTAACCCAATTCAGAGTTGGCTTTTCACCTCGGTCTGAAGTTTGGCACTGTGTCGCGTTTCCTGCCCCAATTTTCATGGTCTAAGTCAGGTGACATTTGAGAGTTTATTTGCAAAAGAGGTTTGGCCGTGGTGGTTAAGCACACCTGCTGCATGTTGCTGCTTGGCCAAAGCTTTCTTTCACAACAGACAGAGATGCTAACCAGGGCTATGTGTCATTATGGTACGAACGAACCTTCTTTCCTTGCCATTGGACAAACCACATTTCTACTCTCAGTTTTGCAGGAAGAACAGCTTAACAACCTCCAGCCAGATCACAGTAGCAAATGTTTACCAATCACTGGTTAGTGACAGACACTCTAAATGACATAGATCCAGTTCCTCATCTCAAGGAGCTTAGAGATTTAATGTGTAGTTAGACACCTAAAATACAGATCAGTGAACTGGAATGTGGTGGCAAATGAATTATCCGGCACGCAGCACAGACATATAAAGCAAGAAGTTTTTTTAAGGACAAAATCATACAGAAGATAAAATAAGAATTTTTTTTACCATGTACTTAATGGTAGAAATTTAATGGGGTTTAAAATGAAATTCTAGAGGGAATGATGAGGAAGCAATATTCAGAGGTAACAATTGAGGATTTTTTCAAATATCCATTATTTTTTTTAAATCTCAAGTGGACAAAACAAATGGCTATGAAAGGAATCTATCATAGTGAGAGCATAAAAGCTTAGGTGGAGAGATACTTGCCTTCCAGGCAGCCCATCACTGCCAAGCTAGTATTATCTGCCCGCCAATGCAGCAATAGAAGAATTTAGGCTGTGGTGAGTATTGCGGCAATTATAAGCAAGACGCCCTGAGGAAGGAAGACACAATTGATTGTGACTGCAGGGTAGTGACGAGGAGTGGTGCCTGAAACAAATAACACATAACTAGATCACCACCCAGACAGAAACGCAGGATCCAGGTAGCAGAGATGCAGAGATGAAGGGCGTGTGCCGCCATAACGGGCCAGATCGGCAGGTGGGCTCGGGGACACTCTGTGACTGCAAAGCGGGCTCAGGGACCCTCTGGGACTGCCACACGGGCTTCTTGTGTTCTGCAGGAAAGCTCGCTGCTTGCGCTGCTTGGGAACGCAGAGTCAGAGACCACCGCCATTTTCCTCACATGCCGCGTGCAGATGGGGTCTGAGCGGCTCCAGCCCGCTGCCTGCACACTGCTGCTTCTTGGGCCCACAACCTCTAGTGAACAGTTTTTTGGGAATTTGGGTGTAGCTCTCTCTCTCTCTCTCTTAAACTACTTCCTGCTGATTGGGGTGCTGTATCTTTAGGGGTATTCACAACTACATTTCAGGGGTTTTGGTGTATCAAACCACGTTAGTCTGGAATGAATCTACAGGTTCTCATCCTCTGTGGAGACAAAAGCAGAACCTCTTTTCCAAAGCAACAGATCCTTAAACCCATATTTTAAAGTCTAGATACCTTTCTTAGCAGTTCCCCAAATCAAATATTTTTCTCCAGTCAAAAATACAAAAGACGGGGCTGGCAAGATGGCTCAGTGGTTAAGAGTACTGACTGCTCTTCCAGAGGACCCGGGTTCAATTCCCAGCACCCACATGGCTGCTCACAACTGTCTGTAACTCCAAGATCTGACACCCTCACACAGAGATACATGCAGCCAAAGCACCAGTGTATGTAAAATAAAAGTAAATAAATTATTTTTAAAAAGAAAAAGAAAATGTTTTAAAAAATACAACACAATAACATACATCTGTACACATTCCATCTTTTCGTGACTTATAATCTGACTGTCTATACTCTGTCTCTTTAAAAACTTACTCTTTTTACTCTGTCTCTTTAAAAAACTTGGAGGCCTTCAATTCACCCTCCCACCTCCTCTTTCTTACTTTCCTGCTGATCAGCCTTCTGGAGGGCATTCCTTGTAGAACCACTAGTTCCCATCTCAGCAGTGCCTCCTGCTGTGGCCCCTGCACCACTCAGAGCTGCTACTGGGCATGAGTCTGGGGCTGAAAGTCACATACACACCATATAATCCACTCTCACCATTCCCGAGGGCGATCTTCTCAGCGTCTCCCTAGTTTCCAATCTCGCTGGGGGCCTCCACTTGTAAAAGCCGAAGGTTCCTGTTCTGTCCTGTAAAAACTGACAGTCCTGTGCCACTACAAGACAGCATGCAAGCTGGGAACCAAGCTTGAAACTTAAAAACACATAGACAGAGACAGACAGAGGGAGACACGGAGAGGGGTCATCCTTGAGACAAGAATGCTAATGCCAACTTTATTGTGCTCAGGGGAAGCTTATATTGGAATCCTTAGCCATGCCCAGCTCTCAGGATCTTTCAGCTGCAGGCCCACCAGCCTGCCATCTCTTGCTCAGAGCAGCTGCAGGCACAGGTGTTTTGCTCAGTTCACTCCAGCAGGCAAAGGGTCTGAGAAAGTCAAGGGGCCGGAGATCCGCAGCTCCCAACACCACCCCACCTACAGCAGAGCTGATATGGAGAGCATGTTTTTCCTAGAAAATATAAACTTCTTCTTAAGAATGCTGGCTGTGTTCTACAGCTTATATTATAGTGTTAGACCCATGCCTGATGTCTACAACTGTGGACATTAAGAATAGACCACTCATCCCAACTTTGAATCTTAATTCTGCTACCTCTTATCTCACTCAGTTACAGTGGCGTGAATTAAACTCCACAAACTGATAGTACGGCCCTACTGCTAAAGACAACATTTATGTATCTTATTGAACATAGAAAAGACGAGCTGGTGCCTAACTAGAACTTTCATCCTTACTGGCTAGTGTTCATGGTACTAGTGTTATGCCCAAGTTACTGATCCCCCCAAAATTCACAGAGCCCAGTTTCCGATGCAAATTACATGAGGGTTTTTATTTTACAAACCCGAGTTTGGACCACCCCTTTCCAGCACCCCAGCAGGGTGGGTGAAGAAAGTGTGGCAGCGAGCCGGGGAGGGGAGAGTTTTAAAGGGGAAACACCATAATCAGGGGAGCTCATGTCTTGTCGTCTTGGAGCTGTGATGGAGGACTTTCATTGGTTAATTAATAAAGAAACTGCTTGGCCCAATAGGACAGAAAATTAGGTAGGCGGAGTAAACAGAACAGAATGCTGGGTAGAAGGCAGTGAGGAGACGCTTCAGGCAGTCGCCATAAGCAGTCATCATGACTCTCCTCTCTGAGATGGAAGCGGGTTAAGATCTCTGCTGGTAAGCGACCACCTCGAGGTGCTACACAGATTACTAAATATGAGTTAAAGCAAGATGTGAGAATTAGATAATAAGAGGCTGAAACAAATGGGCCAGGCAGTGTTTAAAAGAATACAGTTTCCGTGTAATTATTTCGGGTATAAAGCTAGCCGGGTGGCGGGACACAGCCCTGCCATTCCTTCTACAAGGGCTGGGTAAGGAGGGCATAGGGTAAAAAGGTTTCTGAAACCACTGGTTAGTTTTTGGGCACAAAACCCCCAACAAAGAGCCATTAATAACTGATAAGATATCTTCAAGGACAGATGCTTTTTAGGAACTTCTGAACCTTGTTAAATTTTATGACCGTGCTCCCTAGCTCCTTAATTGGCTATTTTCAGGGAATTTGTACAAATTCTGCTATCATAGCACATTTCTGGAGCTGAGATTGGTCCCTGCTCAGTACATGGCTTAAGATGAAGCTCCTTCTTTAAAATGGGAGCTTGCAAAGTCAGGTCCTCACATTGGAAGGTACTTTGCATGCTGCCAGAGAAGGGTAACTACCCACTCCAACTACAAACCCTGTGGTCTGCAGTAGTGACCTGCCTGCATGATATGCTGATTTATTGGGACACCATTGCTGTGGGAGTAACCAACCACTCTCTGATTGGATTTCAGCCCACTCCATGAGTTAGAACCCACGCCTGACAAAGCTCAGGTAGCCGAGAACCTGAGACTGTGTATACCTTGGGCCCAGGGAAAACGAAAGGAACTTAGTTCTGCAAAGGAACATAGCAGTGAAGTAAGTGACTGGGAATGGCACTCTGCTAACCCTCATCATGTGTTTGCCTCTCCAGGTCTAAATGGACGCTGGTGATATTAACGACCACCTGGGCTACTGAAAGGATCAAGTGAGGTTAAGATACATAAAATGTCTGGTATGAATAAAATGCAAGAATTACTAGCTAGCATCATTAAAATGACATATATTTATGGAGCTAATTACAGGTAAAGAAGAGCATCACAATACTGGGTAATTTGCTATATACATACTTTTAGGTCTGTTCACAGCATTTATATAATAGGAAAACATAATTTTCTCATCTTTCACTTAATGTATTTGATATGGTAAGGTGTCTCTAATAAAATGCTAATATGTGCTTTAAAATAAAAAGTTATAGTCTTTTGTTTCTTGCAAACCCCAATAGACAGCTAGTTGATCTTTAAGGCTCTGTATAGCTTTTAAATTGTATGGTATTATATTCATGGGGTTTGGTTGGTTCTAAAAAGTTTTTTCTTTCTTCTTCAGAAGAGGCTTGGCTGCCTCTTCTGAAGCATACCTGCCGCATGCTTCTGTTTGGTTTTGTCTACTGTCATAGTCATTGCTCCACTGCTGTGAAGAGACACCATGACCAAGTCAATTCCCATAAAGGAAAATATCTAACTGGGGATCTGGCCAGTTTCAGGGGCTTAGTCCATTATCATCATGGTGGCAATCCTGGTGGCAGGCAGATGTGGTGCTGGAATTACATCCTGATCCTTAGGCCGAGAGGGGGGGGGGAGGGAAGGGAGAGAGACAGAGTCTGGGCCTGGCATAGGCTTCCTCTCAAACCCCAAAGCCCACTCCCAGTGACATACTTTCCTCAACAAGGCCACACCCACTCCAACAAAGCCACATCTCTCAATCCCTCTCAAATAGTGCCACTCCGTGATAACCAAGCATTCAAATATGTGAGTCCATAGGGACCGTTCTCATTCAAACCACCACGCCTACCTAGGAAGAGCACAAAGAGAAATACTTCTGCTCTCCTCATGGAGATTGAACAGCCACAGGGAACTCATTTATGAGTGACAACAGAAAGGTCTAGACCTCACAACCCGACCCCAACCATTGACTTTGATGAGCACAGAGAGGAGATAAGGAAGTAGTCTTCAGGGCGGGAAGTGGTGCAGGACGGTCCAGGAGCCTGGTGGCGCCCACGGGGACCAGGACACAGCAAATAACTATGCTGGGAACCTTCCGGCCCTCTGCCTTACACAGAAGCCCAGCTCTCGTAAGCAGGAGCAGGCCTGGGTAGAGATTCATTGAGTGGTCAGCAGATGGATGGAGACTGTCAATTCTTTCTGGTCCACTAAAAAGTAATTAAAGTAGAGACATGAACAGATGATTTCAGTGGCCTGAGGCATTTGGACGAGTGATACATTACCTCTGCACAGGGTTTCAAACGCGAGGCATCTAGATGTGAAGGAATCGCTAAAGAGGAGCACCTGCATCTTTGGTCAGATGGGAAAGGCCTGGGATACGAGTTCTATAGGAAGCAACCCTGGACCACCAGGAGCTTTCAAGAATTCTGGCAGCTGTGCAGTGGGTGTGTGCTGTAAGAAGTGAGAGAGCTAGATCAGAGCTCTGAGAGGCCGGCTCAGGGACTCCTGGCCAAGGCCACTAGGCTGGGGGGTTCCCCACTGTGCCATCAGCACACAGGACAGATAGGGCATTTGTGCTACTGAACACAGTGGGTCAGGATCGCAGGTTTCATGGCCTCACCCAGGATTCCTCAGGCCCTCAGCTGCGAGCTGGCACTGTACTAGACGACCGTTTAGTGCTGACAACGGCACTGCCTTGGATAGTTGAGACAAAACAGGAAGGGACAAATGGAGCGGAAGCAGAAGCCTGATTTCCTGTTGTATCAACCCTGTATAAACAGCTCCTAGTGTGTCCACAAGTTAGGGCTCTTCTTTGCCTTCCAACCTGAGGAGGACAGTTTCAGGAAATAATCTCAGGTTTTCAGAACAACAAGCTTCCCTATAGGTTTCTTGCCAGCCATGCCAAGACTGAGCAGGAAGAAACCAAAACCAAAACCAAAACCAAAGTCTATTCTGTTAGATATAAAAGTCACAACTCAAGAGGAACAATTCATTCCTCTGCACCCACCCCAGTCCACACTTTGTGGACTTCCTCCACAAAGAGCAATTACCTTTGTCCAGTCTCACTCACTGTTAGTGGAGAGAACCATGGCTCCGGAACCCAGCCAGACAGTGAGGAAATGGCTTCACTGTTTATTTCTAAAGGGGAGGCCGCCTCACATGAACTGGAGGGAAGGAACTCTTTTGTATGTTTTCGCTGAAAGATTGGGATAGAATTAACAATGATGTAAGGCTTTCAGAACAAGGGACAAAATCCACACATGTAGACATCCTGCTGGCCCATGAACTCAGAATATCTTCCTGGCCCCACCCAGAACATGTCCTTCCAGTGCCAGCTGGGCAAGGTGAGCCTCGGTCTTCTGAAGCAAAAGCAAAAATCCATCTGTACTTGGCAGCCACAAAGCTTGCCATATGCCAGGGAGAGGGAGAGTGCCAGGGAGAGGGAGAGTGTAAGGGTTGGATTGCACGCCACCTCGTCTTTTGGTGTGTCATGGCTGAGTCACCCTCATCCCGACACCCAGAGAACATAAATAGAAAGATCTGAGGGGTAGAAATCTGTACGTCTTGGGCTGTTCAAGTCCTTGTTAGATGTTCTGTCTTCCCCAGCACTGTTACCTATGAAGAAACAAGATCGTAAGAGGAGCCTTTGCTCCAGTCTTGGAGCGTCTCGGTACTCCGGATCTGGAAGCTCGATTGATCACAAAGAACACACCTTCATTTCTCAGAACAGAGTCTGTCCAAGTCCAAGGTTAGGAGGAAGGGAGTAAGCCTTTCACAGACAGTGAACAGAGTCTGTCCAAGTCCAAGGTTAGGAGGAAGGGAGTAAGCCTTTCACAGACAGTGGCGTTGGACCGAGTTCTCTGAGCTAGTCTGATTTCCAGCCTTCACCTAGACCCCATCCGCTGATTCCTCCAGCAGAAATCAGCTCATGGGGGCACATAGGATGATGTAGGTGAATTATTTATTTTACATCCTTTCCTTAAATAGTTCTTAACCTTCCTAATGCTGTGACCCTTTAACACAGTCCCTCATGGTGAGGTGACCCACAGTCATCAAACTATTTCGTTGCTACTTCATAACTGCATTGTTGCTACTGTTATGAATCATTATGTAAATATCTGATACGCAGGATATCTGATGTGCGACCCCCAGAGGGGTCACAACCCACAGATTGAGAACCGCTGTTCCAGAGCTTCATAAAGCATACAATATCTTATTGATTTTCTTGAGGTTTTTCTAAAGTCAAACAGAATTTCATTGAATGTTATACCAAAATGGTTACCCTAAAGAGTTCTGGCGTGTGTTTAGCATGAGCAATGCTGCCCTGAAGAGGAAGAAGCGAGTGCTGGTGAAGTACAAGTCACAGGCTTGCTGAGGTGACCCTGGAGAGTCAATATGTCAAATGTGTCAACAACTATTTCTCAAGCAATCCCTAAAAGGCATAGCTCCTGCCTCTAGGAGCTTCTGCTGTTTGCTGAGGCTGGGGGATGGGAGGAGTGGAGGGATGTCAAGGACAATCATCAAACAATTACAAGACAGTAAAACTTAAGGTAAACAATGGTAGAGTTTTTCTGGAGCTTTCCAGAGTGAAACCTGAGACAGGAAAGCTCAGGAGGCCTTTTAGTCTATTATGTGAAAGTCTCAGATTAACTGCCCCTCTGGAGGGCTCATATAATTAGCACTGTGCTGGGCAATTACTGCAATTATTATTTCTCAAGATACAGAATTAAAAACCTTTGAAAGGACTTTGGGGAAAAAAAAAAACCAGGCAGCAGTGTACATGTGTGCATTCCTCTGTGTGTGTGTGTGTGTGAGAGAGAGAGAGAGAGAGAGAGAGAGAGAGAGAGAGAGAGAGAGAGAGAGAGAGAGAGAGAGAGAGAGAGAGAAGGAAGGGAGAAAAGAGAAAAAGGAGAGAGAATTAAGGAGGGAAAGAAAAGTCAAGGGAGCGGAGAAGAGGGGAGGGGAGGGAGAAAGGAAGCAATACTCGGTCTAAGCCAACACCGAATTGATTCCTACTTGTAAGAATTTCCTAAGAGCAATAAAGAGCTGCTGAAGCCACCATCATCCACAAATACTTTTAAGGTATTTAAATATATGAGAAGCATTTAATGTGCTTTTCAAGACAATGCATCTGAAAACAGATTATACACGCGGTAAGGGGCCGCCACCCCCAGCCCCCGAACTGTCTGATGTTGGGAAAGGTGCTCAGAGAGAAGAGGGTAGATAGCGATGGAAGAGATTAACTATGTCATTAAATAGTATATAATTATCAGGCACATTTAATATCACTGTATTTATGCCAGTTTTCAAGATAAGTTTACATCATTATCTTACATTATTCCCAGAGACGTTTAGTGTGCTTTTCTGAAATGTTAGGGTCCTAAGAAGAGGTCTGTGCAGGTTTAGCTTTTATCCCATCCTGGTGCAGGAGAGATGGGTGACAGCAAAGCTTTAGGTACATCAGCTTATGTCGTAACACGCTCTGCCTCTGCCGTGGAGGTTAAAATGGCTCGGAGTGCTTAGTGAGACTATCAGAAGGATTGCCGTTCCAGTCCTTCTCCTAGTGCCAAATATAATATAAAAATACTGAGAGATAAAAAGTGAAAATGCCATCATCTTTTGTGAACTAGGAGACAACCACAACCCCAAGCCACAGTCTATGGAGAACGGGTGTCAAATTCAGTGAAGGTGGGACCAGACCAGGGAGACACTGGATCAGAATGTGTGTGGTGGCACTCTGAAGGGAGTCAGAGTTCTCCTGGAGGGTGTTGGGCTACCATGGACAGGAGTGTCAGGATGTAGAGATGTGAGCCATGCAGAAGCAGTCTCTAGTAGCTGTTGCCTGAGAAAATTGCCTGAAAATTATCCAGCATAGAGACAGCTTGAGGTCAAAGACAGTCTGATTCAATAAAACGACCCACCACACAACCCTGATTCTTAGATTAAGGATATAATCCGTTATTTAAGATTCACGTAGTCAAATCCCGGTTACCCAAACCCTTGTATAATCATTGTTATTACGCACGCTTTCTGGGCCATTGAAGATTTATTTATTTTATTTATTTGGGCCAACATTTTTATTCTAAACACTTTATAGCTCTAAGAGCTATGTACTTCTCTGCATTTTAATGGCACACATCCAATAGCCTAAGTATTTATCCATAACTCAAGGTCATGACAGCTGACACCAATTACCATAAATACTTCTATACACTGATGGCTCTAGGATCTAAAGGTTGGTGATTTTAATCCATACTTTACATCGCTTGTCTTTTGTTTACATTAAGCAGATGCCCTCCCCCATTCAGTTCTTATATCATTCATAACTAGTTTCCTCCTCAGACATTAGTGCCAGTCTGGTAGCAGCAGGTTCAGCTTTTTAGGAGTCTGTTGTCTCGGGCTGAGTCTGTTACAACTGACGGTTGTTGGGGGTTTTCCTTCAGAAGGAATACAAAATTAAGACCCTTAATTGGACAGCTGGAGTGTGTCTCAAAGATTTCCCTCTCTGGCTAAGTGAGCAACGGTTTAATAACATACAGAAGTGACTATAAAACCTGATAAACCCAACCAACTTCTGCTGAACTGGAGCTCAAGATTCCTGACAGCCTATCCTATAGCACGTGACCTAAAATTCCTGACAGCCTGTCCTACGGCATGTGACCTAAAGTGACATGGGCTGGAGGGCCAGACAGAGTGGAGATGCTAGTCAAAGGTGATTGAAAGCTGTTACTTTCGTAGTTTTACAAAACCTTTGACCTGACAAACACACCTCAGGATTCACTTGCTGCGGACTGGCCTTAATGTCATCTACATCTGTAAAACAAGAATCCTGAGCTATGCTGATGCCTCCTATTTATTTACTCTTGCTTCCTCTCGCTTCTTTATTAGTTATTTCTTTCTTGTGCTTGACAAGTGTGGCTTTTGTCATTCACAGTGTTTACTTACCTTTCCAGTTCTAGCTGACAAACAAGAAAGCAGTTTCAGAATTACTAAACCAAATTCCCTGAGACATGCGTTCACCCACATTTGTGGGATAGTACAGCATTTGTACATAGACTTTTCGGCAATGGCCTCTAGTGTATAAACATGTATAGTACAATACTGGTTTCCTGCTCTTATTGGTTAGTCCTTGCCATTTTGTCTGATTTCAAATTCTCCCAGCACAGCGTTTAAACTTAAATAAATATTGGAAAGGAGGCATGTACTCATTAGCATCAACTATCTACTTGACAAAGCCTAGAATCACCTGGAAGAAAAACAAGGGTCTCAACTGTGTGGTCGCCTTCCATAGGCTGCTCTGTGGGGAAAGTCTGTGAGAGAATATGTCGCTTATTAACTGCTGTGACAGGGACCAGCCCACACAGGGACCGTTCCCCATTCCCTGGACGGGACGTCCTAGGCTGTCTAAGGAAGCTGGGAAGGCATACGTTTGAGTGACTCAGAGAGCAAGCATCCTCCTCCACGCTGTTCTCCCGTGGCTGTGAGTGAGATCCCTGGACGGAGGAGCTCATGGACTACCAAGTGGTCCTGCATTCAGGTTCCTGTCTTGAGGTCCTGCCCTGACTTCCCTCAGCGATGAACTATGTATGACCTGGAAGTAGAAGATAAATGAACTCTTTGCTCCTCAAAGTTGCTCTTGGTCAGAGTGCTTTATTACAGCAAGAGAAGGGAAACCAGATGAAAGGCGATTCTGTGTGACAACTGTCTGGTGGGACAAACAGATCAGCGCAGTACAATAAACTCAGAGGGGCGCTGCCTGCGCCTTGTCTTCAGCACTGTTCTCGCTTCCCGTCTGTTTTCTCACACATCCTGCAAGGAACGAGGAAGCTTATTCTTTGTATGTTATGCGCTCCAATGAATCTATGTGTGCACTATATCATGCACATCAATGAACGCATGTGTGCACTTATCATGTTCATGTGTGCACTATATTATACACACCAATGAACCTATGTGTGCACTATATTGTGCATACCAAAAAACCTATGTGTGCACTATATTGTGCATACCAAAAAACCTATGTGTGCACTATATTGTGCACACCAATGAACCTATGAATACACATGCCTTCAGCAGCCTCTGGTTTCTTACCTAATGGGTAGTAGACTATATATAGCCTTCACATTTCGTTTTTTCACAATGAACACCATATACTGGGAAATTTGGTACCTGCCACTTCATAGACATTCTTCAGCCTGCTTTTCATGTTTAGCTACACAGTATTTTATATACGGGTGAGCCATCGCTAACTCAGGCATCTTCCATTTGTAGGTACGTAGATCGCTTGCCATCTGATAAGCACTGCTTCCACAAACAGCCTGGTATACATATATTTCCCTACCACTGGAGGTGTCTTCTGGATCAGATTTCCAGAATGGGGTTCCTGGGAAAACAGAAAGTTCCTCTGCAACTTTGCAAGGCACATATTTCACTGCAGCAAGATCCCACCAGCTTAAATCCCTCCAGGGAGTGCATGTGAGCATCTACTCAGCCTAAGAAGTGATAGCTCAGTATTGCACTCCTATAGCTAGGAATATAAACAACTTTCCTACCTAGAGCTCGTTTTTGTAACATTCCTTGTGAATCATCTGTCCATCAACACAGGATCCAGCACTAAAGGGGCTCGGATACTGAGATCAAACAGGAAAAATATAGCTTGCAGGTTAAGAGCGTTGTTTGCAGTTAATAAGTTCCTGATTGAAGACAGATATCGTATGCACTCACTCATAAGTGGCTTTTAGACATAAAGCAAAAGCAAAACAAAAAAACCAAAACAAAGAAACAAAGCAAAAACCAGCCTACAATTCCCAATCCCAGAGAACCTAGACAACAAAGAGGACCCTAAGAACAAGCATCCTCTAATCTAATGTTCATGGGAGTAGAAAAAGACCAAAATCTCCAGAATAAATTGGGAGCATGGGAACCATGGCAGACGGTAGGAGGGGAGGGGAGTGGAGAAAAATATTTAGCTCAATAAAAACAATAAAAAAAAGAACAGAACCTCAAAAAAAAAACACCAAAATAAGTTCCTGTTTGTCCTGTGTTTGTTTGCCCCATCTGCACGGGTTGTGCTTAATCACAGTGGACAGGATTACACGGGCGGGAAATATGTCAGGATGTACGTTTGCCCCTGAGTGGACCTAATGAGAAATATGGTGAATTATGGGTTTGCCTTTTTAAGTCCCTGTAAAACATGACTCATAGCCATTTTCTGGGGACCCAGAGATGGACCTAGACAGAGACCATCCTCGTGGCCAGTGTCTGATTAAAGCTTGCTTCCAATTTGGCTTCAGCTTGTGGTAGTGGTCTTGCTCTCAGCTGGTGGGGTTCCAATCCTTTCAGATCGTGTTCCAGGATGGGCTCTGACTCAACTGAGCTGCACACATGGAAGCCTCAGGACTGAGTGCATTCTGAGCCCTATCCATGTAACCAGAATGCTGGGTAGAGAGAGTTAAATTCATCTTGGAAGTGGTCAGATACCTTCAACTTGCGGGGTTTTTTGAGGGGGAGGGGTATTTTGCATGTGCTCTGAGATCTAAGTATTCAAGCTTTGGTTGTTTCCTGAGTCTACAAGAATCATCTTTACAAATGCCTCCGAATAAGGCCCGTGTGTTATGTAGAAATTCACCGAGTTAACCATTAACACAGGCCCCGAGTGTCTTTACGTTTGGATTTTGGACTCTATTCCTCATCTCTTACACTGGGAAAAGTCATTCGACTCAATGTTCACCAAAGGTCAAAGCCAAATGACCTCATGCCTGGTGATTTACTGTCCCCAATTGTTGTGAGTTCCTCTACTTCTCTGTTTGCAAAAGGGAGATGAACTCTCCTTGAGCTGCGTTTGAATGGATCACATTTACTAGTTCTTCAGCAGGAGAAAATCAACGTCATAAATCGTAAGGACAGCGGGGAACCTTGTATTGGGCATCATCTCTGGAAATGTGGTGAGGCCAGGGCGGAGCTGGACGGGCACCACTGAGCCTCTTTCTGCCCCTTTCTCTTGTCATATAGATTTCTCTTTCCCTAGCAGATCAGTAAGAACTGGGCAAATCTGAACAAGAATATTTTCTGTCACATTTTATTTTCTTTCAGTTCCCTCAGTTAAAAAAGGTTATTGTCTGTTTGGTTATTTTAGTAGCATTTCCAAGTTAAGTAAAGAAATATCTTCCTTTGCTTATATTCTCCGGGGCTAGAAGTGAAGTAATGTATCGTGTGTCTTATTTAGATGCCACGGCTCAGTGCTGTCCTCACCAAGCTGGCACTTCTAAGCCACACTTCCTCACCGCACAAGTAACGTCACCGAGGACTCTCGCTTGGCACTGAAACCCATTCGATTTACATGCAAGCTGCATTCGTTACTTAAATGGGATTCATAGAAATTGATAGATTCCTAAGAGCTTCCTTACTCGGAAATGCTCATAAATCCATCTGTATTGCAGTAATAAATAAAGAGGGACCAGCTAAGGACAACATTCGCTGGCATCAGCTGAGACTCGATACCTTATATTTCACCTAAGGCCGTGATGTTTCAACTGTGGACTCTGAACCATAAACTCAAGTTCACTTTTCCTTGAAAGGTTGCTTTGGAAGATGCACCATTTATGCAAGGCCGATCACCTCAAAGACCCTTGGGTGTGTGGTGGTGTCTCTGACTTCAGGGTAAACAGAAAGCTTTCAGACCTACCTCTGTCTAAGCCATGTGATATTATGGGCGACTTTCCCTCTTGTAGAGAGAGGATAAATTGAAAATCGATTATGACTGTTGCATGGAAAACCACTTCTGTCAGAGTTCCTGGCATATCCAAACTGCCAACACCAAGTGCAGAGTCCCTGGCATATCCAAACTGCCAACACCAAGTGCAGAGTCCCTGGCATATCCAAACTACCAACACCAAGTGCAGAGTTCCTGGCATATCCAAACTGCCAACACCAAGTGCAGAGTCCCCGGCATATCCAAACTGCCAACACCAAGTGAGGTAAGGATTCCACTTTGGAAAGAGTCCCAGCTGGAGTGTCCCGTTTCCTATTTGCAAACTTTGGAAATCTCTTATCAGGGACAATGGCTTAACCATTAATAGGAATAACACAGGCTCCTTCTTGAATTCTAAAATTTTCTCACTGAACTTGACCAACCACAGGTATGATGGCGCAGTGCCCAGCGAGCCATTCTGACACTCTTCTGGATTAGATGTCGAAACAATAACTTCAATTGTCTCAAGGGGTGGGGGGAGAGCATTTCAAAGAATACTTAAAGAAGAGACGAAGGTTAACATGTATGCATTCTCACAAACACATGGGTGCTGACTTCTGCATGCACACACACACACACACACACACACACACACACTCTCACACACACATGCATGAATAGAAATGCTAGAAATGTTTCTTTCTTTGCTCCAGAGCAGCTCATACTTCTGAGTCACACCACAGATTCTTTGTGTCCTCGGTCCGCAGGAAGCAACATCCAAGCATTCCTGCAAGCCCTGTGGCTTGGCTCGAGCAGCTGGGAATAAAAGATCCCTTGACTACAGATGGCAGGGTTGCATTCTTGCAGCTGCCACCCAAGGGTAGCAAACACCAGGCGGGTCATGGTTTGTATCACCGCTTCTTGTACTGAGGGGAAGATGAGAGACATGTACTCCCTGGGGAATGCTTTTGGGTTGATTTGGAGAGGGGGGAGCCGGACGACTGCTCTTTTGATGGTTCTCCACGGCACATTAGGAGCCTGACTTTGAACTGCTAGGACCCTGTGAACATCTACGCCAGGATATGTCTCAATTTTAAAGCTAAAGGCTTGAACAAACAGTCCCGAGTCCTACTGAGCTGCCGCGTCCCAGCTCTCGAGGCTCTGTAATATGCATTGTCAACAGCAGTGAGTTAGGGCCCCGGCTATTAATGGAAACCAGAAAAAGAATACTTTGGGAAAGGTCACCGGGGACCAACTAGAGCTTCAGGAAGTGAGCAGCTAGCTATATTTACAGTCCTGGGACAGTGCAGACCTCAGCTTTCTACACAAAGAATGCTTTCTTTCTGCCTTCGACATGACACTAAGGCCAAATGGATAAATTCTGGACTTCTCCCGGATGGATTTGTTACTGAGCTGCAAATCCAAATTTACATGTGATGAGTGTCATTACTCCCTCCGTCCACCAGAAGAACCCAAGGCCCTGTTCAATGCTTTGCCCCGCTCTTAGGCAACACAAGGGTTTCATGGATCGAAAGGATGGGTGCTGAGCTCTGTTTAATTCTCTTTCGCCCTCTTTTCTTTCTCCTTGAGCTGTGTGCGTGCATTCACAGTGGACAATGCCCACCCAGGAAGTGAGGTGCCCGAGACTGTTACCCAAGAGGGCTGTGCCCTCTTGACTGTGGGGTCTGAATCTGGATGGTGGCGATGATAGTCAAGAGGAGAAGGATGTGTTCTGTGTTTCCTGCGAAAATAACCTATCTTCCCCATCAGCGGTTACTACTGAACATGTCATCATGCTGACTGTCCCAAAATCCCACGGGCAAAAGGGAACCCAAGGATCTAGTGAAACATTCTCATTTTGCAAGTGGCAACAAGACCAGGAAAACAGGCATTGCTTGCTCAGGGTCATAGAGACACTGTTGTCAGATCTAGGCCTAAAGGCAAAGCTTCCTGAGGTTCCAGCCAGTACTGGATCTCACCAAAAGTCCACAAAACTACTGAATGTGAAATGGGCGGCTGAGTGATTTTCTCTGTGCCCTTGAGATGTCTTTCATCACATGAAAACGTTTACTTGGGACCACAGCCCCTAATAGCTAACAGTGCCACTTGTGGGCCTCACGATTTTGAGGGACAGGAATTTGAGGAAGGTGACTCTTGTCTGTGTAGTCAATTGTGATCACTCGGTGGTGGTATCTGCTGGCAGCTGGATCTGTTGGGAGGCACCCTGTCCTGTGACTTGACAGAGCCCCTGCTCAGCTTCTCCCCACTCCCTCCCGCCCACGTAGCATCAGAGCTTATCTCCATCACCTTCCTGGGTACTAAACCTCTCATTGGTATAGTCCAGGGCCCTAGAAACTGGTGAAAACTGTCCTTCCTTTTAAGCAAGACCCTGATGTCCCAGTGTTGCATCTGGCAGCTCTCCACTGGTCAAATACCATCAGACTTCCTGGAGTTACAAGAAAGACAATGGAATCCCACCTTTTAGTGACGGAGTTATCAGAGAATTTGTGGCCATCATTATTCTATCACAGTGCATCCTCTAGCCACCAATTATTTATACCTCCAACGTTGTCCTACCATCCCTTCATGCTTTATCTTATTACAACAAAGTCTGGAGGCCCAGGCTTTCGCCTTTTATAGCAAGTGTTAGTACAGAGAAGAGAATTCGGTAGCATTGTGGTTTAGATGTTGAATATTCCCACAGGCTCCGGTATTTGGACACTTTTTCTCCAATCAGTGATGATGCTTGTAGGCCCCCCCCCCCAAGATAAAGGCTATAGAATCTGAGGTTCTAGCTAGAGGCCTCTTTGAGAGACCTAGATTACCATGGGTAGGCTACTGAGCTCCAGAGATCACCTCAAGTCCCCATCTAGACCACTTTGAGAAGCTGTTACTGCAAGTCCCTACTGCCACTTGATATAGGATTCTCCTCTGTATGCTGTGAATACCATTGGTGAATAAAGAAACTGGCTTGGCCTGACAAGGTAGAACAGAGCTAGGTGGGGAAAACTAAACTGAATGCTGGGAGAAGGAAGGTGGAGTCAGAGAGAAGCCATGGAGCCTGGCCGGAGACACTGGGAACTTTCCCTGGCAAGCCACAGCCTCGTGGTGATACACAGATTAGTAGAAATGGGTTAAATTAATATGTAAGAGTTAGCTAATAAGAAGCTAGAGCTAAGGGGCCAAGCAGCAATTTAATGAATACAGTTTCTGTGTGATTACTTTGGGACTGAGCAGCCCGGAACTAACTAGCGGCCTCCTTACAAGTGGCTACTGACCAAGCCACTTCAGTCCCGAAGCCTCACAGCCTCCATGATCAACTCTATACGTTCTTGGAAGGTGTAAGCCAAGTGAACATCTCCTCCCTTTAGCTGCTTCTGTCAGGCATTTGTCACGGCGAAAAGCATTCACTAATTAAGGTAGGGATCTTCAATATAGTCCTGTCAGTCAGAGAATTTACAAACCCAAGAGCTGGTAACCAAGTTACCAGTCCTTTATACCCAACCTATAACACTGAGATAAACAGAAGCGGTAGGCAGACGCTCAAATTCAGAACTAGGGGAGTGCCCACTGGAAGTCCAAGAGTTACTTGTTTACAGCAACTCTGAAATATAGCTGGGCACATGCTACCTGGCTCCACATGATCTCAACGTATAGCCAAGGGGGGGAGGCACTGCCTCACCCCTTGTGAGCTGGCGTGTACTAAATTGTATACACTGTTTGCTGGTTCTGAATCAGTGTAACCACAAAGGATCAGGGGAGCTGAAGGAAGTCTGTCTCAGGGAAGAAATCTAGTTCGGCAGCTGGTGCTCTTCTGACAGGGTGGCACCCTGAACTAATTAGTTTTCTAAGTTTTATTTTTTTGCATAAATAAAAATGGAGGATAAACTATCACTCTGTAGGGTTGTGTTTCCCTACCTTCTTCATGGTGTATTCCCAGAGATCTTAGTTCTTCTCCTATCACAAGACTAGCCATAGCTTCATAATTGATCTCTTTCTTCTTCACATAACTGTTAGATACATGGACCCATTTCCCAATGATTAGCAAAGTGTCTGACAAACACATGCTGAGCAAATCAAGGAACATGCATGCCCACTCCCTCTCCCTTCATCTGCTGCATTACTCACAAATCAGGACACTTAGTTACATTATTTTGGGTCCTTGGAAACCAAACTGGATCCAGCTAGTGAGACAAACCTATTCTCCATCCTGTCGTGAGCATTGCTATTACATGAATCTCAGCCTATACTAACCAGGTCTTACAAAGTGACTATCTTAACCTTCCTAAAACTTGACTTGTTTTATAATGTGAGTAGGAGTGTAGGCCTTAATATCTGAGAAGAAAGTTGAAGAAAAAATGGCAATTATTAGTGGGCTAAGCGCAACCCAGATCCAATTTTCTAGACCCAGTTTTCTTGTCACATTGGTCTCTCGAATTTTGCTGTCAGCTCTAAGACAAAGACAGTGGAGTAAAACAGGAGGACATAAAACCAGGTATCAACTTCATCCATCTTCACACCCTTCTTAGCCTCCCAACTAAGATCTTCAGCTCAGGGTCCCAAGGTAATAGCTGTTCTCATCTGTCAGTCAGCGAGCCTTCACTGGCAGGGGGGCTATGGTGATCCTAAACTCTGGATTTCTAATTGTTTAATTCCATACCTCACAGTGTCTGGCACGCCTTTACCTACTCGTGTAATTTGCTTCCATTAACGGTTATGTATCACTTATGTGCTGTAGAATATTTGTTTACACTGTAAAAGTGATGGAGGAATGTCTATGTGTTACTTTCATTGGTTAATTAATAAAGAAACTGCCTTGGCCCTTTAAGAGGACAGAAAATTAGGTAGATGGAATAGACAGAACAGAATTGTGGGAGAAAGGAAGCAGAGTTGGGGAGACGACTTCAGGCAGTCACCATAGTGAGTCGCCATGCTTCTCCTCTCTGAGATGGATGCAAGTTAAGATCTCTCCTGGTAAGCAACCACCTCGTGGTGCTACACAGATTACTAAATATGGGTTAAAGGAAAATGTGAGAATTAACCAATAAGAGGCTGAAACTAATGGGTCAGGCAGTATTTAAAAGAATAAAGTTTCTGTGTAATTATTTTGAGTAAAGCTAGCTGGGTGGCGGGACACAGCCCCGCCGCTCCATCTACATAAAAGTGTGTCTCTGCTTAAGGCACCTTCTGATTCGTTTAATAAAAAGCGGAACGGCCAATAGCTAGATAGGAGAGAGTAAGTAGGACTTCCTGGCAGAGAGAGGAGCTGGGAGGACATGCCATACTAAGGAAATGATAAAGAGCCAGGTGGCAGAACGTAGTTTAAAAATATGGGTTAAATTAAGTTTTAAGAGCTAGGTGGAGATAAGCCTAGACTAACAGCCAAGATTTTGTAACTAATAATAAGTTTCATTATTTGGGGCTGGTGGTAGAAAAGGAAGTCCGACTACATTTATGAATCCATGCAGTGAAGATACATGGCAAAGGCCCTGAGGTCCGAAAGAGGAGTGAGGATGGGGTGGGAGTCAGGAAAGAGAGAAGGTAAGTTTGGGATGTACTATAGATGAGGTGCCAGTGGGTACCAGGAGATATTGGCGAGGGGCCAGTGGGGACCAGGACGTATCAATGAGGGGTCAGTGAGGACCAGGATAGATCGATGAGGGACCAGTGGGGACCAGGAGATATTAATGAGAGGTCAATAGGGACCAGTACATATCAATAAGGGATCAGTGGGGTACCAGGAGATATTGATGAGGGGGCGGTGGGGACCAGGAGATATTGATGAGAGGGCAGTGGGTTCCAGGAGATATTGATAAAGGGTCAGAGGGTACCAGGAGATATTGAGGTGATATCTGGGAAGCTGGGAGCACAGGACATGAACTTGGAAAAGAATCACTTGGATGAAAGGGGTGGGAAAGCAGAACAAACGTTTGACTGACTTGACTAAAGGAGGGATGGATGATACAGACAGACAGGTCACAGCGATCTGACAGAAACCGAGAATCCTGGTGTGCAGGGTTAACCCTGGGGCTCCTTGGGGTTCGTGAGCTTAGGGGCAGGATCCTAGTGGTGGAGGGCAGAAAGTTGAGAAGGGGAGGGCTCGTGGGTATGTGACAGGCTGAGAGAATTACAGAGGGATCGGACTAGGGCCAAGAATAAAATCAGACGGAAGAACCCAGCTCACCTGAAGCCACCACCAGTGAGGACAAAGGGTGGAGCCTCAGAAAGAAACGCTCTGGTCCTTGAGCAGCATGGGCCTGGGCCCCTTTAAAAACTTGTCCCTCCAAACTGGAATGTGCCGCATGTTCACAGGAAATGCTGACCTTTTGTTCCCCCAGGAGTGACCAGAGCACAGATTTGGAAGGGCGTGTTTCAGGGAAATCTTCAGCTACACTGATGGCCCAGAGAGGCCGGAACTGCGATGGCAGCTGTCTTTTCTCACTTCTCTCCGTAGCTAGGAGACACTTTCTCTTTATTACGAGCTTCTTTGGTTGTTGCTAAAGAAGAACACAACACACACGCAGACTCTTACCTCTGGATCATTTTTCCAGGAGAAGCAGAAATTCCTCCTTTGGAACAGTTTGCCACAACTGGTGGTTGCGATTCCATGGGTGAAGCACAATAGAAACTCAGAGAGAGAAAGCAGTTGGGGTTCACCCTGAAGATCTGAGAAGCAAAACAGCCAGCCACTGGCTCTTACCTTGATCTCAGTCTGAAATGGTGATCCTGCCTCCAGGAATCTCAGAATGAGACTATGTCTAAGACCTGCCTCCCCTGCCCCATTTTTTATTCTTCTCTAGGGCTTAGATTAAAGGCATGCACCACTGGGATTAAAGGTATGCACCACCCAATATCTATGGCAACTAGTGTGGCTACTGGGATTAAAGGTGTGTGTTACCGTAACCTGGTTCTTCAGACAGTCTTTATTTATTAAAATACAATTCAAATGCCACTACACATGAGGGGAGGTAAATGACCCTTTCACAGGGGTCACCAAAGATCATTGGAAAACATGGATATTTACATTATGATCCATAGCAGTAACAAAATTACAGTTCTGAAGTAGCAATGGAAACAGTTTTTTGCTTGGGGTGGTCCCCACAACATAAGGAACTGCATTAAAGGGTGGTGGCATTAGGAAGGCTGAGAACCACTGGTCGACACAATGAAACCAGGGGGAAGGGTGTGGTGGCGTGGTGCTGTTGTCCACCGGAGGAGAGTGCACCCAAAGTCACATAGCTCTGAGGGAGACAACATTTCCAGCAGTGTAGCTGGGTCTCCGAGCAGAGACAAATTTTGATGCTTGCCTTGTGATTCCAAGCCATCTCCGGTCTTCAGATCTCTCCTTTCCCGAAGAGATGTCTTAGCAGTTAGGAGCACTTACGGCTCTTGCGTAGGACCAAAATTCAGTTCCCAGTACCCCATTGGGCCACTTAGAACTGCCTGTTAACTCCAGCTCCAGGGACCCAAGAGGCCCTGTTCTGCAATGAGACAGATCCGGAGCAAGATTCAGGTGGCTCTTTCATTGTGCCTGCTCTTAAGGAGTCCTGCGGGATCTCAGGAGCACAGGCTGACATCCTCATGTGGACCTGGGAGGCTGGTCTGCTCCCCAGTGTCAGAGACAGTCTGTCCTTTGATTTCTTCTGGGTGGCACAGCTCTTGACCTTTCACCCGCCAGAGGTCGAAAAGGGAATGCAGCCATCTTTCCCCCCAAAACCACTATAAACTTTATTCACCTTATAAAAAACTGAGGTCCCCTATAGGTTGAACTCCACTACTCCCAATTCTTTAGCTTTCTAAACCACGTGACATAGAACTTATCCATATAGACCTAACAAAGCTGGCATGTAGTATACCTTCAACTAGGTAGTATTCCACACATACAGGCTCTTTTTCTAAGGCTGTTTATGCTCTTTCTACTCAAAGATTACATATTTTACATGGTGTGTGTGTGTGTGTGTGTGCCTGTGTGTGTATATCTGTGTCTGGGGGTGCATGTGTATGCATATGTACACGTGGAGGGCAGATGACAACCTTGGTGTGACTCCTGAGATGCTGTCCACTGATTTATGAAGTCTGAGCTCTCACCTGGAAGCCACAAAACTGCCCAGCTGGTTGGCCAGCAAGTCCCAGGAAGTGCTGGTATCACAAGCATGTGCCACCACAATTGGCTTTATTTTTGCATGGTTTGGAAAAATTGGACTCAGGTCCTTGTGGTTACAAGGCAAGGAATTTATGACTGAACTCTCTTGCCAGTTTATATTTTATTTTTGGTTTTTGAGACAGGGTTTCTCTGTAGCTTTGGAACCTGTCCTGGAACTAGCTCTCGTAGACAAGGCTGGTCTTGAACCCACAGAGATCCACTTGCCTCTGCCTCCCGAGTGCTGGGATTAAAAGCGTACACCACCACCGCCGGGCTTATATTTTATTTTTTTTAAACAATGTTCTGGTATCAGGTCTCAGGGGAGTGCTAGACATGTATTTACACAGAACGGCAGGCCGGCTGTCCAGATGTATGTAACCGTATTAACTAAACCCTTGAGAACTGTCTAGTAAGAATGATGAGAGAACAAAAACCATAAGAGAAACCAGAAACAGGTGAAGTGGAGCTGAGGCACTAACGGGAGTGTCTGCTGAGATGCGGAAGGCCAACCTCAGAGTCATCCATGTTCAGAGACACACAAGAGGAGAGTTGTTCTAGAAGAGTCTGAGATGAGAGCGCAGCAACCTGGGGATTGTCGTTGTGGAGTGAAGTAGGGGAGAGAGGTAAGTAGGCTCAGGAGCTCAAAGGCTGCAGAGACTGGAAACTCCACATCGAAGGCCACACGTGAGAGCTGCTACACCCGAGCTGAGAGAAGCCTCCTCCACAGTAGGGACCTTGCTGGTGCCCAGGGCTGCGGCTCCAGGCTCTGTCACCCTGCCACAGTCATTTACTGCTGCGAAGGAAACAGCCTGTGGGAACTGGGAGCCTGGAGACTTAAGAGGATGTGGGAAGGAGGTGGTCCATATAACGGAAGGCTTCATTTTATAGGTGACTCCGCCCTGAGACTTGTGTGCTAAACCAGAAAGGAGAGCAACTGCTCCAGAGTTCCACTGTCCTTGCGAAACAGAGTCCTTGGCTCAGTCAAAGCAGGCTGGCAGACAGCTCTGCTGGCTGCATTCTCAGGGACAGGATGACAAAGATGTCATCTCATCCCGACCTTCCAGCTGTGCACACTGGAGAAGGACCTGTGGGAACTGTGTACTGACTACCTCTTAAACTGTCTTCCAAAAAAAAAAAAAAAAAAAAGGCTCATAATCACTTCTGCTCACACCTTCTCGGCTGAGGCAAACCACGTGACTGTGCCCAACTCTAAAGGACCAGTGAGGTACAAGCCTACCACAATCCCAGCAGGAAATGCTTGTGTTTGCTGTTTATGTCCACTCGTTCCACAGAATGACCCTCCCTCCTCTCCAGAGGCGTTGAGCTACCTACCACTATGTGCAGAAATGGAACTGAAAACCAATTTGCCTTCTAGATTTCACATCATCTCTGAAATCCTGACAAAATAGGAAGAGAAAGGATTAATGCATGGAGCTGGGTATGGTAGTGCACGTCTTTAATCCCAGCAGTCAGGAAGCAGAGGCAGGTGAATCTCTATGTGTTTTAAGGCCAGCCTGGTCTACAGAGTGAGTTCCAGGACAGCTGAGGCTACACAGAGAAACCCTGTCTTGAAAAAGCAAAACAGACAAACAAACAAACAAACAAACAAAAGATTTACTCATGGGGCCCTCTTTTTGCTCTTACGAATCTACTTTATTGAAACAACTGGTTCAATGTAAATTACCCTTGGATAATTCTTCCCAGACCACTACAATTGAGTGGGTTCCTCCCAGCCCCTTTGACTTCACACTAATTTCCTTCATAGACATTATAATTATTCACACCCATTGATTTTTCTGTGTACTTGTTTATTTATGAATTTTTAATAGATTACATGCTAAGTTTTGTTCTAAGTATAGCACAGAAGATGGAAGGAGTATAAATATAACTCCCGAAATAGCGCTTGCCATCCTTGGCATATTGCAAAATGGGTGCTTAATCAATCACTGCAGCTAACGATAAAGATAAATGAGGGAAAACAGTTTCAAAGGCCATTTAGTTAAACAACAAGCAGAGCCATGTATGCCAACAGACCTTGAATTAGCTCAGGAAACAATTTCAGCATTGTTAGGACCATGTAGAACTGAAATGAGTAAATTATATTATGATGTGCAAACTACACTTCCATAAAATTCAGAAATTTCTTCAAAAAAAAAATAAAGGGATGCTGGGTATGGTGGGCATTGTGTGCAACCCCAACATCCAGAGGCAGAAGTGGGGGGCAGAGGGCACTGCAAGTTCTTCCAGGCCACCTGGGACTACAGAGCAAGACTAAGTCTTCAAATTAAAAAAAAAAAGAAGTAAAGAGGGAAAAAGAAATGAGGAGTATCTCAGGGAACCTTAGCAGCACCCCCAAATTTAGAGGAGAAAAGTTTAGGGGTGAGAGAGAGCTACAGGATGGATGAGGCCCGTTGCCTTGGCAACCTCTTTCTTGTTGCAGATCAGCCTCACTATTCAAAAACTTTTCCTCTGAACTGAAACTTTATAACCCAGAGAGAGGTTCCTTAAGACTCAGGAAATAACAACTCCCAAGTCTCAGGAAGTACCTAAATTTACAAGATTTGCAAGCCACACCCCTTCCCCATCCAAGGTTAAGTAAGCAGTACAGACTAATAGAGAGCGAAAACTTGCCAACCTGACCTGCCGAGCTGCCTCTAAGTCATGGGTGGAGCTCCAGGGTCACAGCTTGTGGATTTGTCATCTGCGTTGGGGTGACACGGCTGCCCTTGAGTCATCTGTGTTGCAAACAACCCCTCACACATATGGAACACCCAAGGAACTCAAAGGCTCAGCAAGTTGAACTCATGGGTAGAATAGTTTCTTTATTATTGATGCTCTATCTGAGTTGTACAAATGTTTATGTCTCCCCAGTAAAAGTCACACAGAGTAGGGTGCCTGATGCCGTGGGGGCCTTCAGGTGTTGAGGCAAATGCACTTGACCTCTCATGCAGCAGCTCTGCCAAGCATGTAGCAGGAGCGTCTTCAGCCAGTCTTCCCAAACTGCTATATCATGACACAAATGTGCCCCATTCGTGGATCGGGATTAAAGTCAGAGAGGCTTCCAATAGCAACAAAGTCCTCAGATTACACAGTTCTCGCCAAACCCCTGATAGCTTCTAATAGATTTCCTTCTAGAAAGTTCCTGTGCCCCGAGTCACACCCTATTTTTTCCTAGACATAATTCTTGAGTCTGCTTCTCTTTTTCTCACTCAGTTCCTTCCTACTCTTTTAACTGGCCTGTGGTTACTGGAGGAGTGTGAGAGAGAATGCCGTATCAATAATGAGTGATCTGCTTGGGAACAGAAGCTCAAGGCCTATTAATCGCTCAAATGCTTTTTTTTTTTTTTCTTTCCTCCCAACTCCCTTTCCTGTTGTTTGGACTCTAGAGCCAGGCAAATTCCCTGCTGCTCCCAAGCTCCAAATTTTTGGATTCTGTTTTGTTTCATTTCTGCTTCTGAGCCAGGTGGTTCCTGCTTGAGCTCTTCCTAAAACCTTGTCAAATACAGGTCCGTCTACACACACACAGTGGCTTTTTATCCCACTCTGCCCAAAGGACCATGAGCACAGTGAGCATTTTCTCTACCATGAAATGGTTCCTGGTAACAGCTTTCCATTTTGTCCCAGTAAATAATGGGTCTTTATCCTTTGTTCTTCCATACCAGCCTCCTGGCTGCCCAGGCCCCAACTTTTAGAATCACAGTTGGTTGCTGTTTTGTTGGTGGTGGTGTCTCAGGACCCACTTACCTTGCCTTTCTTGTTCTGGTTCACATCAGCTGCTGTGACGACAGCTGAGTAGCTGCTGGTAGGAGCAAGCTACACTGTCCAAAGTCTCTCTCTCATCTGATGCAACTGGTCATTAGAAGGCTCCACTTCTCAAGGTTATTCAGGGATTTCAGACTGCTGGAAGCTTTGATTTGCAAGGCCACCTTGGGCGTTGGCAAACTGTCCGGAAAGAGCAAGGGGGAAAGCACAAAAAGTGACAAACTTCACTGTTGCCACATCCTATTGGCTAGAACTCAGGACCAGAACACGCTTGACTATGGAATAAGGGAATCGTGTGGCCACAGCTAACACAGGAAAGCACACAATCACACCCAGAAACCACACAGGAAAACGGGAAACAGGAAGGAAGTCAATAGGCTTGGAGATTGTAGAGGGTGACAGAATAGGGTCTAAGCATAAATGATACAGGTCTTAGCATAAATATCCCTAACATCCTTGTACTTTTCCTGAAAGTCACATTTGAAAAAGTCCCATGCAGGCCTGGGAGCAGAGGCTGGCAGGAGAACGCTTGCCTAACATACACATGGCTCTAGGTTTGATCCTTACCACCGACCAAGACAGACATCTGTTTGTGTGTGCATGTGTGTTTACATGATTCAGAGCGGTCAAAAAGAAAAGGATATGACTAAAAACACAAAAAAAAAAAACACAGAAAGAAAGCAGGCGGCTACATTAGCATCAGAGACACACTGTCGAGGCAACTGATTGACATTAAATGGAAAATTGACGTTTTAAGAAATGAATCATCTCAGACCATGTGAAGAAACCATTGGAAGCATAGGAGAGAGGATGACCAGAGGGGACTCCTCCACGCCACTTTTTAATTCCTGATAGACCAGGGAGCCAGAATTAAGGACATAGTTAAATGATATATCTAATATATATTTTAATTTTTTAAAAATATTGTTTAAATTTAATATATTATTAACACCATGAAATGGCATACCTTCACACCGAGAACACGTTTCTTTTGGCATGTGAAGAAATACCAGCTAATCACAGTCACAAAACCCCTTCTGATTCCAAAAATTGTAACTACTGTAGGTCACACCTCCCGGTTGTATTGTAATGACATTAGAAATAAGAAACTTAAACAAAAACTCCCATATGCATGTAAAATTACCTATAAATCTAAAATCAAAACTGTATCACTAGCTTGTGTCTAAACAATTGAAACAATTGTGTTATTTCTAGTCTTCAGGCCCCGGAAAGTGAAGAGTCACTTAAAGTATGGGTAGATGAATTACGTGAAGTTGTAAGATACCCCGATCACTTAAGGAGATGGGATAAAAAAACCAACACACTGGTAGACGTGGGCCACTCCCAGACCAAGGGGGAGGTGACTCAAGGGAGGGACCATCAACTAAGTGTGTGGATTCTGTCCTCTAGTTGACCTGACTCGGCTGCTTCCTACCAAACGCTCCTTCCTGCATCCTTCCCATCACAGACCTCTCTCTCCTGTACTCTTCTTACATCAGATGTGCTTTGGGGGGATGTGCTGGGGACTTGGTCCTCTGGAACCTCTGCGGTCTTGTACCATCAAACGACCTTTCAATGTGGCCCCTAGTGCTGTCTTTTTCTCTGAGTATTTCTGAATTAATTTTTTTTTTTCCTGTGTAGCCCTGGCTGTCCTGGGTACTTTCTCGTTAGACCAGGCTGGCCTCAAGTCCTCTGCCTCCAGAGTGCTGGGATTTAAGGGGAGCACCTCCACTGCCGCACATAATTTAAATTCTCTTACATGGAATTTCCCAGACACTCTCTCTCTCTCTCTCTCTCTCTCTCTCTCTCTCTCTCTCTCTCTCTCTCTCTCTCTCTCTCTCTTTCTCTCTCTGTCTTTATTGTATCCAGACCCTACTGCTCTTGCCAGGGCACACGCTGATTGTTTTGGGAGCTCACCTCACCCTTTACTCAGAAGGTAATGGTGGAAGCTGAGGCGTCTCCTGGTGAAAGCAATTCTGTTTAATGGCTGCCCTTTCTGGAAAGTCAGTGGTTGGCTTCATAGTGGGGCAGCTACAGCCAAGGCAAGATGGACGGGAAATATTTGTTGAAAGAGTGAAGAACCAACTGGATGACTAGTACCTGGTGCTGTGTTAGATCTGACCGCAACAAAACACAACTCTGCTTTCTAAAATTCCTATCTACAAAGGTAGACATAGAAGCCCAGTTAGCTTGAATGAAAACTGAAAGGCAATGTGAACAAAACAGTCCTGCTCTTGAAAGGCAGTGTTTCCATAAGAAAAATGATAGAGTACATAACGATCAATTATATATCCACAGGGTCTGTGTGGACATCTTTGACCGCGGTTTTCTCAGAGCAGTGATAGCCTTGGGGTTATTTTAATTTCTTTTTAAGCCTTTGAGTGTAGCGTTCTATATTCAATACTGAATACTCACGAATTTGATTTTTATAAACAGGATAATAAAATTATTTTTATATAGAACAGTTTTAAAATATGCAAATCTTTTAAGCTAACAAGTCTATTTCAAAGATGACTTCCTATCAGAATAATTAGAGTTATACTCAAGCATAGTTCTATAAAGTTTTTGTTTTAAATTTTAACCTATGTGAAGAACCCTTTTAATATACCTTTTTAAGGATCCAAGATTTCTCTATAAGAGACTAAAGGATGAATCTCATAATTTTTATTAGTATTAGTGAATCTTCTCAAAGCTATGCAGAAAATAATAATAATAGCAATAATAATTATTATTACCAGTACAACATAAGCCTGGATGAAACTATCTAGCCAAGAGATGAAGGTAAGATAGCATTCAGGGAGGCCTTTGCTGGTTGTTTATATCTGGAACCCTCTTTCCTCTAGATACCAGGGATTCTTAAGTTTTGGTGTTAGGAAGTATGGGGAATAAATTTGTACAAAAGCATAAGAGACAGATAACAACTGGCAAAGTACTTCTCCACAGACTCTTAATACGCTTAATAACATTCTTCCTCACCCTGAGATTTGAAGCTAGGACAGTAGAGATAAGGACACCCCCCCCCCCCCCGCTGGCATTTACAACTTGTGGCTGAATTTTCTGGAGGTTATCATGAGATAATGCTAGAAGGCATGCTGCCCTGGCACCAGGCTCAAGCCTGGGCATTTGCATTTTAACCAGGACCAAGGCTTCAGTGAAAGGAATGAATTTGATCCTCATTTCTCCAAACAGTGAGCTGGAGATTCTGTTACACGCGATGGGAGATCCCGATTGAAAAATCCTTACAGTGTCTTTCCTGGTTTGCGGATAAACTAGCTGTTCAGAAGCCAAGACATGCTATGAAGCAAAGAAATAAAAATAAAAAATAAAATAAAATAAAATAAAAAAATCTAATTCAAGGCAAGGATTTGGCGCAGTAGCTGTGTGCTGGGGCAGGTGGGGTTTAGCTTGCACTCTGAAGGATTTCGGAAGCCCAGATAAAAATGGGAGCTTTCTCTCTACTGAGTGCACAAGAAGGAAAAACACACAGTAGGCGGGCTACAGAGGGGCCCCATGAAAGCTTACATGGGCTCCATTCCAGTGAAGGGCTTGGAGTGAACCCATCTTCTCCTCGTGGAATGCAAACCTCTGGCCAGCTGTGAGGACCATCGGGGAAATGCTCTCTTGGTTTCTCAAGCGTAGGTTACAATTTATGTGACTCCTTGATAACTGGGTCATCTAAGGCTCTCAGTAGGAATGGGTAATTTAAAATATTTGAGGTTTTTAGTAACCTGGTAACCAAGCAAGAACAAACAAATTCTCTTTGCTGGAAACCATAAAAACTTTCCAAATATAGGAGAGGGGCCCAGCGGTTAAGAGTGCATATGCTCTCTTGCAGAAAGGATCCAAGTTTGGTTTCCACCACCAACATCTGGTGATTCACAAGAGCCTGTAACTCCAGCTCTGGCTTCTGCAAGCCTTCCAACACATATCTGCATAGCCACACATATAGGCATGTGCAAATAATTCAAAATAATAAAAATGAATCTTTAGAAAAAAAACTACCAAATATGTTTACACAACAGGAAGTTGCATTAAATCTCCCCAAATAGCATAATGAGCCTCCAGTAAAGTCATTCAATAACAGACTGAAAAGTAGTAATGATGTTTAGATAATGCAATTATTGTACACACACACTTTACAAGTCAAAGGCATAAAAGATAACTTTTTCAAAATATGAGCAGAAGATGATGAGAGGAAGGAAGAAGCTATAAAAAGGTTGCCATGAAAAAGGGATCGATATGAACGTAACTATTCCTAGTTCAAAATGGTTGATTTGAAACCTGGTGGTGGTGACGGTGGTCATGCACACCTTTAATCCTAGCACTCAGGAGGCAGAGGCAAGGAAATCTTTGTGTGTTAGAGGACAGCTTGATCTACAAAGAAAGTTCCAGGACAGCCAGGGCTACACAGAGAAACCTTGTCACGTAAAACAAACAAACAAACAAAAAAAAAACAACAAAACAAAGGGTCAGTTTGGGAGAGCTAAAATGAGAAATAGAATATTGAGAGATCTTAAATTACCTAGACTATAGTATATATAAACAGATGTATATGAAAACTTTGCAAGAGAAGTCAAGTGTTGTATAAAATAATCTAAAAGACTGACTGATATAAATCTGAGCCTCAAGAACACTAAAAAAAAAAAAAATGTTACACCAAAATCTGCAAAGTCCCTCAAAAGTCAACAAGGAGACCCAGTCCCGTAGGTAAAAGCAAAGAGCCTTTATTTTATCCAAGTTTGCAAACTCGGTCTCTCCACAAGTCCAGTGTATTGGAATAATTGGAGAGCCCCAAGCTCAGTTAGAGTTTGGTTTTTATAGTAGTAAAGGTGGGGTGAGGAGTTTCTGAGGTTCAGGAACCCCTGATTGGCTGACATTTGTCTAGGGTGTCCTGGTGAGTGTGTGCTGGCAGGTGATCCTATCTACAATGGTTGGAATGTTAGGCATTTCCTTTGGATGGTCTGTTCTTGGGTGGTGCTCAGGTAATCCCAGTTTATGGTCCTTCCTGCAACCAGGTCTTGCTTCAGGGTAAACTACTAAGACTCAGGCCTGGTTAAACTTATCAATGGCTGAGTACTACTCTGGCAGGTGATAATGGTTGGAAGTAAAGAACTTCCTTTGGGTGATCTGTTCATATTTAGCTTATCATGGCTGGCTCCTACAAAATAAGAAAACAGAGGAAGAAAAAAATAACAAAAATATTAAAGAAATAATTACTGAAGGGTCTGGAGAAAATATCTTGCATGGCAAGCAGAAGGACCCGAGTTCAAACCTTGGAACCTCCATTAGCATAAAACCAGCAACAGCTAACATCAGTCACCAACCAACAGACAAAAAAGCAACAAAACAGAGTTGAGAGTGGTGGCAGGAGTTTGTGATTATTTCAGAGTTAGGGAGGCAGAGGTAGGCAGGTCGTTAGCTTATCTGAAGAGTCCCAGGCCAATGAGAGATCCTTTCTAAAATACATACATACATACACACACACATACATACATACATACATGCATGCATGCATGCATGCATGCATAAATGTACAGAACCTGAGGAAAGGTACCTAAGGTTGCCCTCTGGGCCTGCCTATATGTGCACGCGCGCACATACACACACACACACACACACACACACACACACACACGATGACTAGTCTTGGTTGTCAACTTGACACACAAAGGAAAAGGGAGCCTGTTCAAGAATTTTCTCCATCAGATTGCCATGTGGGGCACTGTCTTGATTGCCAGTTGATGTGGGAGAGCCCAGCCCACTGTAGGTAGTGTAGAAAAAGCCTTAGGCAGGTGGCCCTGGGAGTATAAGAAAGGTAGCTGGACGTGAGCCTTAGAGCCAGGCAGTAAACAGTGTGCCTCTGGTTTCTTCAAGCTCCTGCCTTGAGTTCCAGCTGAGGCAATAGACATAGCCTGTAGGAGAAATAAAAACCCTTCCCAGCCCTCCACAACTCCAAGCTGCTTTTGGTCCTGGTGTTTATTGCAGCAACAAGAAAGCAAACTAGAACACACAGAGACATTTAAGAAGAAAGAAGAAGAAAGGAGAGAGAGGTGGAGGGGTTGGGCTGAAAGTTTTGCACTCCTAATAAAAGATAACAATAGGAAGAGACCAGGGAAGCCCAGTGTCCTGTTAGGGTTTTATTGCTGTGAAGAGGCACCATGAACATAGCAACTTTGAGAGGGTGGGAGAGGGAGGGAGAGAGGGAGGGAGGGAGGGAGGGAGGGAGGGAGGGAGAGAGGAAGAGAGGGAGGAAGGGAAGGAGAGATGGCACCAGGATAATTGGCTGTCCATAAAGAAAACAGATCAATTTGGTCTCCACTTAATAGCTTACATAGGAATTACTTTTGGTGAATTAAAAACTTAAAAGGGGAAGCTAACAGTGATATTTTAATAAATAAGGGATAATATCTTCATAACTGTTAGGAAATTACTTTCAAGTAAGAAGTAAAAACCAAAACCACAAAGAAAAAATGGTAAATATCAGCTAAAGCATTAAAATCAAGTACTTTGTGCGTATGGAGGGATGGATGGCTCAGCAGTTAAGAGAACTCACTCTTAGAGATGGCTGGGGTTCTCAGTACTCACAAGGTGGCTCACAACTGTCTGCCACTGCAGTTCCAGGGAATTCACTGCCCTCTGCTGGTTTCCACCGGTACTGCATGCACATGGCGCGCATACCTGCAGGCAAAACACTCTTACACATAAAATAAAATCAGTCTTTTGTTTTTAATTAAGTGCTAATGAACCAAGTGAGCACACATATAATCCTAGGGCTCAGGTGGCTAAAGCAGGAAGACGTCAGGTACGTGCCCAACCTGAGCTATGTTTACCTGATATATATATATATTGCTCTGCCTCAGAGGAAAAACTAGTAAAGGAAAATAAAAGGAAAAACTAGATCTTGATTGACGTTAAAATCAGGACAACAATCTTCTGCTACAAGGAAGATCATAGGACTTGATATATAATGATAAATAATCTTTCTTAATCCTCAGTCTCATCCATTTTTCCTTACATATATTTATTTAATGTATCTTTGACTTTGTAAATGTTTTCTTGTATTGTGTACTCTCCTCAAAGTGAATTTTTTCTGGGGAATTCTGAGCTCCTATTAGCGTTTGGAAGAGACAGGGAGAGGGTCCAGCATCCTTCCTGTCCTGTCCCTATTGGGTAGGAGGAGTGGTTGCCTGGTATCTGTACTATCACTTACAGATACCATCTTCAAACAATAACAGCCCATTTAAAAAATGAGTGGGATTTACCCACACAAACATTTGCCAAGATTTTATAAAATGCCCTCCATCTTGGTTGCGTTGACAGGACCTCATTCTCCTGTCTGGGGACTTTCCTTGTAGCTCTGATTCCTTCATTTTGTCCCAGTCCGATGGCTTTCACTCTTGGTCCTGCTGCCCAGATGCATGACCTGGGGAAGGCAGGGATTTCAGCTCCATTTTCAGCGCTCCTTGGGGCGCCCTTCTCCCCAGAACCATTTAAATCCCAGACGACTGCCAACGGCATAAAAACAGCTCCCTCGGGCCCTTCCTTCTCATCCCAAGCGCGTGGGAAGACAGCAGAGGGACGCGGTTGCTCCAAATCCATCACGAGAGTGGGCTTTCATTTTATTTTAAGGTCTGTGTCCGAGTGTCCCTCATTTACACCCTGTTAACCGTAGCACGTTGAATTCCCACCCTGGGAAGTTCCAAACGATGGAAAAACTCTGGAGGGAAACTGATGGCTGTTTTGCTCTTGGCTTAAGCTTGGGGTAGATGGGCATTCCAGAGAGCCAGTCCAGGACACCACCTGATCTGAATCTTTTCCTCTGGAGGTTCAGAATGTTCCTCACAGAGGGACCTCACATTTCACACACGGATGCTTGAAGATCTTGTTGCTACAACACAGCCACACTAACCATAGTAACTGTACCGGCCAAACCCAAAGTTGGACTATGTACATGGCATAAGAATCAAGTTGCCTTAATCTTGCATTTTTGGCTCATTTTTCCTAGCCACATCCTAAAACCAAATGGATTGAATTACTAGATGAAAAATAAATTCTGTCCGTGGGAACCGTTGCTATTGTCACAGAAAAACAGAAAGGGAGGTACTTTCCAGCCATGCCTGAATAGGGGTGAAATCACTGTGGTTATTTTTTGGGGGACGCGGGGGTGACAAATTCTTGCCACATGCAGGAAAATAGAGTCAGTTGTTTAATTAGACTGCCTATTCAAAGGCCTCTTGCTATTTTTAATTGTCTTTTAAAATATCAAGCCCAGGGAAACCTTTCCGAAGAGCAATTTGAAAATGTGTACTAAAGTCTTTAAAAACTTATATAATTTTACCCCATCACTCCAAGTCTGGGAATAATTACGAAGGTGCCCTGTGATTTACCTGCGTGGGTACTGAAGGCTACGATCCTCTAACAATGAGGTAGACGTGGGTTGCTTAGACGTCCAACATGGGAAATTGGTCCAATAAATTACTATATAGAGGAAGCTCCTGGAGCTTAAATAGCCCCTTGGATGCTTCAATGGCCTCTGGATTAACTAGTTCTGCATTCTTTATATGCACTTGTCTAAGAACGTCAAGAAGAGTACAGTTTGCCCAGGTTCTCTGTATTAACCGCCCCCCCCCCCACCAGCTAAGCTTTATGCTCACCAGGAGTTGCTTGTGTTTGTCCCCAAACCCGTTTGTACTGCTGTAGTTTTTACTGTAATTATAGAGCTTAATTAAACAATATGTGCACCAATGAAATAACAAAGAGATTTTAATTCCCCTAAAAATAGACTAGACATTTTAGAAAGACTGGGTAAGCTGAACTGAGAAGAAAGAAAACTATAAAACACAAACTGCTGAGTTCTATGATAGCAAGACAATAGTAAGATGTCATAAATCTCAGCGCCACTAAAGCCGTTGTGAATAACTGGAAGAGTCCACTTTCCCAAGCCGTTCATGCCAAAAGAGTCGAGGGATAGACTTGAGGTATGAGCCTGTCCGGGTCCGAAAGGGCAGAAAGAATGGCCCAGTCCACTGAGGTCACACCTGAAGAGTTGTCAAGGTTGGAAAAGGAAGGGCACTGACCAGTGCTATGAGTTCTTATTTTGTAGTGACATTCTCCTTTTGAAGGACAGACATGTTTTCCTGCACCCATGGCTAAGGCCGGTATATTGACCTGAGTCAGACACAACCGACATCCAGGTCTCTCTGAGGACATGGTATGACAACTGAACTTGGTCTTTTCCTCACAAGTTGCCTTTGGGAATCGTTCAGAAGACTCCTGACAATGCTGACCCTGGAACCTCCTTCCAGGGCGCCTAAGTCAACTGTGGAATAGAAGCGAGAGACTGTGACGCACCTCAGGGGATTCTGGCCTACACTAAAGTCGGAGATCCACTGTTCAGCCGCTCAGTAGGTGAGGTGAGCATTGCTTGCTTTCCCTTCCCTAGCTAGTATTCCAGGCCAAACCTCACTGAGCTGAGCTCTGGTTTTGGTTCTGGTTTTAATTTGCTTTGTAGGTAGGTATGCGGCCTGGCCTCTCTGGACGTCAGTCTCTGTGTCTGTATGCTAAAAAAGTGATTGTCTCTCAGATTCTTTCTAGCACCAAAGGTTTCCATGTCTGTGTTACCAGCGATGTGTTGTCAGGAGAACTGTGCCTGAGGTCCTAGCAGCTTTTACTGTGGTTTTTAAATAAATGTGGGATAACCACAAGGAAGCAGGCTGATGAGTGTGTTGTATGAGTTGGGAGTTGGGGGGGGGGGATAAAGACCATTAACTATATAAGGACACCATCAGTTTCTCTTCTCAGTACCTAAATAGCCAGTCCCTTCTGATCATCGGGACCCCATAAACTGTTGGGGCAGGAAGAGACTCAGCAGCTTCCTAGAGGGAGAGAACGTGGGGGATGGGAAGGGATGGAAAGGAGGGGAGGTAACCAATAATCATTTTGTTTACCAATATAACTGTAGAAGGAGCTGTGGGCAGGTCTGCTTTTCATCCCGCCCGGTTCCAGCATGGCTAGCTTAGCCCCAGAATAATTACACGGAAACTATATTCATTTAAACACTGCCTGGCCCATTAGTTTCAGCCTCTTATTGGCTAATTCTCACATCTTGCTTTAACCCATATTTAGTAATCTGTGTAGCACCATGAGGTGGTGGCTTACTGGGAAAGATCTTAACCAGTGTCCGTCTCAGAGAGGAGAGGCATGGTATCTGCCTCATTGCCTTCTTCCCAGCATCCTGTTCTGTTTACTCCGCCTACCTAATTTTCTGTCTTATTAAAGGGCCAAGGCAGTTTCTTTATTAACCAATGAAAGTCATACATAGACAGATGACCCTCCTCCATCATTTCCCCTTTTTCTGTTTAAACAAAAAAGGCTATAGCTTTAACATAGTAAAATTACATACAACAAAACAGTTATCAAGCAAGAATTATAGTTACAATATTTATATCTACTTTATCTTTTATCATAACTAAGGAAAACTATAACTATCCATTCTTCAATTCCATCAAAGACTCCAGAAGGATCTAATATTACCTAATTATTCAAGAAGTAAGCAACTTCCAAACTCTAGAAATGACAGAGATATCTCGCTGCCTGGACAGTCACCCAAAGTTCCTCTGTACCATTGGGGCATCCATCTTCAGCCTACAGGCCCATTGTTTCCAGCAGACTTTTCCATGAAGCAGGAAATTTCAAAGGCAGTTCAGTCACTATCTGCTGTGTCCTGCAGAATGTCTCGCAGACTCTTTCATGAATCAGGAACCCTGAAAGACCATCTCACCTTTAGGCAAGTTCAGCAGTCCTCTCTCTGTGGGTTCTTTGTGTCCAGTCTATGCATCAGTCCAGGCAAGAGCAGTTTCTTGCCCAAATGGCTAACCAACTCCATAAGGAGCCTCTTCAATGCCCATCTTCCTCTTGAAGAAGATTGGTGCTGCCAGGAACAGACGTGTCTCATTGTCATGAAAAGCCCTAAGTTATTAAAACATTTAAAATGCCATATTCTGTAGTCTTTGAAAGATATGAAGAATGCCTATTTAACTGAAATATATCTCTATATATCTAGAAAATCTAACTAACATGACTACAAGCTTGACTATTATCGATGATTATCCATTAACAAACTATATTTCTTAATTATACATTACATTTTTAAATGAACTACACAATCACAATACCTCAATCAATATTAGAAATACATTTACATATAACAAAATTGACCTTAAATTTATATCAACAAAGCAAAATTAATATCAATGTAAATTATTCATATCTATATCATATAACAAAGCACATTAATTTCCCCAACTATGTAACCTTATATATTAGGTTTTCAGGCTACCTCCACCCTTTCCTACCCTGTGCAGCTCTACTAGGAAGCCGCTCTTCTTCATGAGCCACTATTATGGGATGCCTCTGTTGTGATTTATTCCTCAAGCGATTGGGATTCTAGTCCAACCTTGACATTATAAAGAATAAAATGTTAACTGGGGAAGCAAATGACTGGGTCAGGATTGCTCTTTTAGGTCATGAGAAACAGCAGGATCGGAACTACTCTGGCTTTTCTGTGGAGAACCCTTCCCAACAGCCCATTATCCAGGGCCATTTCTAAGACTGCAGACTCAGGACCCTGCAGTACCAGAGGTTCCCTGTTGAAAGCCTCCTTTGTTTTGTGTGGCAAAAAAATATCCAAGGAAGGAGATTGTTGCCTTTGTTCCTCCCAGGGATGTGGAGAAGAATTTCCAAGTCCACCTCCTGGGTCATCTGCCATACCTCTTGAGGCAAATAAGGGAACAATCACCCCTCCCTACCAGCCAGCTTCCTCCACAGAAGCTGGTTTATTCAGATGAGGGGTGTGCCCACTCTCCCTGTGAAATGCTAATTAAGTTAATGACAGTTGTACCACACCATCACACACAGACCTTTCCTGGGGCTTGCAAGTCTGTGTACATCTGAAACACTTTCTTCTTGGGCCTCTTTCCTCATGTCTGCCTATTCTCTCTCCAGAGCTCTGTATTTATCCAAGATGGCAGCCTTCCATCCTCTGGTGCAGACTAACTCATCTTCCCTTCCTCAAACCTGTCCCACCCCTCACATTTCTTGTGTCCATTAAATCAGTCCCTTGAGACCCAACAGTGAGACCCAAGGGTCTCTTCTTCCTCTAATCAAGCATCACTGACAAGAGCAATGGCTGCTCAGTTCTCTGGTGGCGACTGAGCAACTACTTGGCATATGTGAGGCTCATGAAATATGGGCCGTCTCTCATGGTCTTAACCCAGAGAAGGCAAATTGTCACCCAAGGGCGCACATGAGAATAAGGATGGGGGACAGAACCACAGAGCCAAGGTCATTCTCAAATGCCCATAGTTCAGTGATGCGGTGCCAGCTGCCAGGCCCCTCCTTCACCCGACCCACCACCTACCCTCCTTCTCCCACACCTGCTGTTCCTTTGCAGGCCTGTCTCAATCTACCGTAAGCAGAGCAGCCAGCATTTGCTTCCTTACGTAGCCTTGTTTGGGAGGAAAGTCGAGGGCCTGCTCACACAGCGTTCTTTAGCCCCACAGGCAGCAGCTACTTCTTCCACTGCCTTTCATTTAAACCCCTTTCTTGTTTCCTGCCACTCATACCCTCAAGAATCCTGCTCTCCTTTCTCTGTTAGTCCATGGCGTGTGTCTCTGAGACACAGACTTGCCGCTGTACCCCACTCAGTCCACTGGTCTGTCACCCGCACTAAGTATACTGTATTCCTCCATTCAGACTGTGCACAAGTTATAGCTGAAACAGAAATAAACTTTGTGATTTGCCTGGAGTCCCGGCTTCCAAGCAGCTCATTGTTTATATGACGATACTCCCAGATCTAGGGGTGGAAATGTGAACTCCAAAACAGTTCTGGACTCAAGCATTTCAGACGAGGAAATAGTCGGCCTATGTTTTCAAGTCACTTCTAGAGATGAAAGATTCGCCTCTGAAGCTGTCCCCAGAAGTAGTCTGACACACTAGTGTAGGAAATACATGTGACAGATGGAGCTGGCTAACATAGGGGGGAAAAAGAGTTACTGGGATTTGGGGGAAGGCAAGAGAAAGCCTCCATTCCATAAATGAAGGAAGTGCAAGAATTCCAATAGCAGGGATGAGGTTGGGGCTGGTTGGGTGGAAGACAGTATCTGAGCACTGTCGACAGGAAGACAAGAGCTTGGCCCTCGGAGGAGAGTCGAGGGTGTGCCTTCTAGGGTGGGGCCAATAAGTGTGTGGGAAACCAAATGAAGACTGGGCTGGGGCCAGAGACTGAGAGGCTGGTTTGGGAGCTCAGGCCCATAAACTGAGATTTTCTGATCCAAGGGGCAAACAAAACTAGGTCTTGGGTGCTCTGGCTGCAGAAGGCAGGACAGTTCTGACCCAGGAAAATCCAGAGACTGGGGAGCAGTTTACGGACCGGCCATTCCTGGTGGAGAGACCAATTCCAGGTCTATCACCTCGCCTGCTGTCAGAAACAGGAGAAGGCATTTGTTTGAAACTAGAAAGGCAATCAACTGAGACTATCAGTATGATTTTCCAAAGGAATAATTGTTAGTGTTTCTTAAGATCCTTTCATAACCTAAACACCTCTAATGATATTTAAATGTGCACATACACACACATATAGTTTGTTGCCCTTTTAATTGACAGTTTGGGTATTAATATGCTCATTAATATGCAGGTGATTGGGAATGTTTTTTGAAAATTTGTTATTATTGTATATCCATAATTCTAACACATAGTCACAAGTTGCTGGGAACATTCCACCAGCCATGAAAGAACTGAACAAAACCAGGACTAGAGCTTTGAATGAATGGTTTTCAAGATCCGAGCCTAATCAGTTCTAAACCCAAGGAAGAAATTCCACCTTTAGAATTGTTCTAGTTTGTATGAGTTGAAGCACACATAAACTTGTCCTAAAGACATTTTTCTTTAATCTCGGGGAAAAAATACTGAATCCTCTTAACCCTAAACTCTCTGTGACTCCATACTCAAATTTTGAAAATCCTTTTATATACTCATAGAATGAATTTTAGTCATTTTCAACCCACCCCCATCTTGCCCTCCTCCAAGGCCCTCCTCCATTCATGTCTTCCTTTTTGTGTGTGTGAACCAGTGAATTTAATTTTATTTTCTTGCCTGAGGATGGGTGGAAGGTTATTTTCTGAAATAAGGAAACTTATCAATGGCTACCCCACTGGAGAAAACTGCAACCCTCCCCCCAACAACCATTAACTGCCAATAATCCCTCAGAAGACTACTACCAACAAGCCAAGTACAAAAGTCAATGCATTTAGCCTTTCTTTATTACATATTTTAATTGATTTTGTGAGTGTGTGTGTGTGTGTGTGTGAGGTTGTGTGTGTGCCAAGGCATGCCTGTGGAGGTCAGAGGTCAACTTTCGGAAGTCAATTCTCTCTTCTCACTATGTGGGATTGGGGAATTGAACTCATAGCATCAGCCCTGACAGCCGGCAAATCATCTCGTTGGCCCTGGACTGTCTATTTTTGAAGAAGGCCAAGGAAGGTTTCTAGATAAAAGTTGTTTCCTCCCCGCAGACCATCCTTGCTACCCACCACACACAGTTTACCCTGGAATTGAAAGCACTTCCAGACTTCAGGGAACCCCCAGCCTCTGGCTTGGACCTGGAGGCTTGGACCTGCCTGTGTGGGATGATTTGGGGGTCAGAAGGAGGTTATGTGGGTTTAACAGTTGATCCTGACCTGTCTTTCCCACCATGCTGTCTATAATGAGGGGATGCAGTTGCACCCCACAACTTGCAACTCTCTCTGAACCAAGCGGACACCCAGGCCCTCTATTTGGAGGTGTCATCTAACCCGCCCCCTTGCAGATTCCTTCCTGATTTATGCATGAGGAACTTTGTCTAACTGTTGAGATTATGCCTCCTGGGCAGGCTTCCTGGATGTGTTTGAGACTCTTCTGATACAAAAGGCACCATCTTTGCTATTCTTCTAGCTCCTCACTGTCCAGGTCTTGAGGCCCCAACCCAACCTCTGAGACAGGTCACATGGAATGAGCGAGAAGGGTCACAGCACAGGGCAAGGCTCCTACCTCCTCTCCCAATGTACCATCATCCTGGGCCTTCCCTACAGGGGTGCACAACAGACCCTCCTGTACGTCCACCAACAGAATATTGGGTCAGCACACAAGAAGGGTGTTTCAGGCTAAGTGGTTAGTAAGGTTCCTGTGACGTGCCAAGTCCCATACACTTATCCCACTGATTGGCCTACAGAGTCCCCCAATACAGACTCTCATGACTCACCTAAGTTTTACTGTTCAGAAGTAATCTGATCCCTCTACCTGGAAGTGTCTGATCCCTCTACCTGGAAAGTCATTCTGCAGAGGGGGATGCTGATCTGCAAGTCACATGCTACCTTGGCTTGCACACAGGGCTGTGAAGTGGGTGTCAGAGACACACATCCCCGCACAGATGGCTCCGAGTTATTAACCCAGGCAGCTGTGTTTAGTGGCTGTGGCAACAAGGATACCACAAGCCTACGGATGAGAGCTATGGACGATCTCTCATGGGTCAGAGGCCACTGAGCACATGTCTAACTTCTTGGTGCAGGAGGAAGGGTAGAACTTACTGGCAAACGAAGCAGAAGATATTTGCCAAATATCTCATTTCCTGCGTGCAACCAGATGGTCGTGAATCATGTAAAAAAAAAAAAAATCCTCAGTTCCATGGACAAATATTTCAGGTTAGTTACAGACTAGTAATGTGTTTGCTATTGAATGCACGCGTGAGAAAGTTCTACATTGAAAAATGTATAGCTCGAGTGTGTGAAAACTATATAACACTTAAACATTTATCCTCCCAAGGATCGGTAATGTATAAGATAGTGCTTCATGACCCAACAAAGGTTTCTGGGTCTCCAGCGTTCTGCACAAAAAAGGGTGGCACATGAGGTGGGACTTAGCTTCACTGTGGTCTCATTCTCTTATTTGGAAACATCATTTTTGCTATGGCTTTGAGAAGATAAAGTGAACATTTCGATTTATTTATTTATTTTTAGAGAAAAAGGAAGAAAGGGAGAAGAGAGAATACCAGATAGATTTTTGGCTAGCTACCAGGCCAAAGACCTATGAGGGAAATAGTAGGGCCACAGGCCAACATAGCTCTCTGCCTGACACCTTGTTCACTTGGAGCAGGAAGCAGGCCTCAGTCTCCCGAGCCCCAGAAGGAAGCGTCACTCTTCAGCACAACCTAGCACACGAGGTTCTGGCACCATCCTCTGGCCTCCTGACAAGAATGCTCACTGACAGATCCCAAGATATCTTAAGTCCATCTGGTGCGTTCTGAAGAGAGAAAACAAATGTGTGGCACCGCCCCTTCCTGGACCCACCCTCTCGCGCTCAAGCTCTGACCTGCGTGCGGGAACACTTAAGCTCTGGGCAAAGCCTAGACTTGCTCCACGGAGGGCTCTCTTGAAGAGAGACTTGCCCATGGTGCATGGCACCGCGGGCTTCCGTACCTCACCGACTCAAGAGACAAGACGCCGGCAGTCCCTCCCTCTCTCCCAGGAGAGAGGCAGCCTGGCCAGGAGGTCAGCTGCAAAATGACAGGATTGCTTTCCTCGACTCACAGACAGGGCTAGATGGACGCCTGGCCCCGACTTTATAGGAGGAGGCTCGGCCACATCAAACAGCTTGGATGGGCCTCACAGATCTAGCAGAGCAGTTAGGGTTGGGTACCAAAGCTGGGAGGCACGTCTTCATTTTTGATGTTTTGCTGTCCTAGATTTTGGTCTAAACGAGAAGGGATACATTTAACCCAGCTTTTCTTCAACAGGAGGTATAGATAGGCCTTTGTGGGTGATCGGACACAGTGGTCAGAGTGAGGAAAAGGCCAGGCAGCGTTTACATCCTGCCCTAGGCTGACACCTGTTTGACACAGGTCACACATCAAGGAGAGCGTTCACCATCTGCACCAACTCGTTTCACCTGAACAGCAGGTTCAAATGCCAAGGTAGACAGAGAAGGGGAAGGAGCCAGAAAGAGAAGGCTCCGGGCAGGGAGGGGGTTTCCCCATTCTTCCTCAGGACAGGAGTTTGGCTCCCATTCTGTTTCAGACAATGGCGCCACTGTGTAAAATTACCCAGGAGAGGAGAAACCCCAGTGGCTTTGTGACCCACAGGCTTCTTCCTCATTTCTTCATGGATTCCTGAGACTGTGGGTTCCAGGTGGTGAGCACTTAATGCCCACTCATGCGGTCTGTCCTGACATCCTGGCCTGGATTGTACTTCATTCCAAGAAGCAGCCAGAGAGCAACTGGCTCTGGATTTTTAGGACAAAAGAGGATTTATAAACGAAACTTCAGAGCCTTCCTGAGAAAGAACTGGCTACCCTTCAGTCAGGAGCTAGGGAGTTATTTGCACCAAGCAAATAGCTCTGGAGGTCACAGCAAATGGCTCTGAACCCCATCATTTGCTGACCCTGGGAATTCACCCGTGACACCTCTGCAATTTGAGCATAGCTGTTGGGCACATTACACTGTGAGACTTACAGATTCTTCTAGAAAAGACGGTCATTAGCAATGTGTGGTATCCGTGAGACTCCTCTGAGCAGGCCATGCTTCTTGGATTTGTCTCTCCTTGTAATACAAGTGCCTTTGAATCGCCTGAGAGGACAGGCATGGGACTGAGAGTCAGGGCTGACCAGTGCCATGGGGAAGTGAGGTTAAAATCCATGTCCAACCTGGGCTCTCCCCACATCCGACAAACAGCCTCTACCTCAGCCCCTCAGTGTGTGACACACCACGGCAGATTATTCCTTTAGGATTATGGATCTAAGAAACCTCTTTCAAAATGAAAATGCTAGGGGAAGAGGCAACATATCAGGCTGTTGTGGGCTAAGGCTCACTTTTACCCCAATTTATATGTTGAAATCTTAATGCCTAGTACCTCAGAATGGGATGACATTTGGAATGGGTTTTTAAAGATGTGATTAAGCACATAGGCCTTAGTTCAATACAACAGATGCCCTCAGAATAAGGGAAAATGAGAATGTGGGTTATATTACAGGAACCTCAGGTGAGAGGGCTCATAGGAGAAAAAGCTCTGCAGAAGGGTGGGAGAGAGGCTGCAGAAAAACTACACGCAGGACACTGCAATGTCAGACATCCTACTGCCAGAATCAGGGAAAAATGAATTGTCACGTAAGCATGTAGCCTGTGACTCTCAGGCTAATAGACAGAGTGCCTGTGTTTGATCCTAAACTATTGGTAACAGACTAAAGAACAAACCTCGAAACTTCCATTCTGGAGGGACAGAAGCCATGGGGGAAGCGCGGCCCCGGTGGGAAACTGGGGAGTGTGTGACAGTGTGGGATGCTGGACTAGACACAGGGCTTCAGTTAGCTAAGCTCTCAGGACTTTAGCTGAGTCCTGTGGGATGTACTGATTATACTTGCATTGACTTCATAAAGTGGCTAAGATTAAATAAGACGCATGGGGAGTGCCCAGTGCCCAGACTTAATCCTAAATGTAAATTATATCCTATTATAAATTGAAGTTAGGAGAATGGTGAGAAGCTGACTGCAAGGAAGTATGCTTGTGGAAGGCAGAGCGGAGGTCGGTATGGCCACATAGGGTCAGAGCCTAGGTATCAACTCTAGACCTGTACTAATTTCATGACAAAGATATGGCTTGGCCACCTTGACCCTCCATGTCCTCAGCTCTACAATGATGAGATCAACTCTACGCAGAGGGAAGAAAGGAGAAGGGATGTTGAGAACCACGTGGCTTTTCCACAAGTTGACTCTTTACGGGCTGAAGGGGTTTCCCTTTCCCTTTCCACAGATGATAATTATAGGTCAACTTTGGAGTCCTACAGAAGGTTTAATCACACATTCACCTCCCCTCCCTCTTGGGCCTTGTTTGGGAAATAGGATCTCCCTATGTAGCTCAATACTGGCTAGGAACTCGCTGTCTTCCCTTGTCCTCCTGAGCACTGGGGTTCTACTCGTGCACGGCCAAATCCCCATGCCTGATGCTGATCTAGACAGACATTTGGAACCCAGGAATGGCCCTTTGTCCTCTGGGGATCTTCACAGATGCCTTTCCTCCAGTGTTCCCTATACCCAGGAAATCTAGGTCCCCTGTCCAGGAAAACATTCCACCAGACCCTAGATAGCATAGAGACATGGTTAAGTTGAAGCTTATGTTACTGCAAAGGGATATCTAGGGATCTCCCTGGCAGTGCGTTCTTTACCAACATGAGAAGGCTTCATGGCAAACATGATTCCAAGTATCAGATGACAACTGACAAACCTTTGAAGAGAGCACGCATTCATTTACGCAGTCAATTCTGCCTACCCACTGCCAAGATGCTATGTCGTGCCTTGGACTGGAGAAGGAAGAAGACACAGTTCTTCCCTGAGAAGAAATTCCTGAGTGGTAAAATAAGACCCATAACCACACCACGCTCTTCATATCAAATGAGCATCCTGCAGGGCCAGGGAGATGGCTCACTGGGTCAAGTCCTTGCCTCAGAGCACGAGGGCCAAAGCTCAGTCCCCAGGACCCATGGAGAAATGCTAGCATGAGCTTTTAATCAAAGCCTGGGAGGCAGAGATTGGAGGATCCTTGGGGCTCATTAGCTAGCCAGTCTAGCATAATTGGTGGGCTCCAGGAAAATGAAGCCTTTCATCTCAGAGGAGATGGATGACGTTTCTTAGGGTGACAGCAGAGGTTGTCCTCTGGCCCCCACATTTACATGTACCTGCACACACACACACACACACACACACACACACACAGAGAGAGAGAGAGAGAGAGAGAGAGAGAGAGAGAGACTCTCAGGCACACATGGACACGTATACACACCAATGTAAAGCTGCTGAGCACCAGAATAATCAATCCCTCATGAAAGTAACTGAACTTGTTCACCATCAACAAGCCATTGCTCACCTGATAACCAACACCATTTCCAGATTCAAGGGCCCAAAGTCATTGCTAAGACGAGGATACCTCTCAGTTCTGGGGAGCCAGAAAGAGCCAGGTAGCTTGCCAACCCCAAGGCAGGTCCTCTTGGCAGACTTGCAAAGCAATAGGATAGCAGATACTTGTTTGACTCTCTGGCCAAAGCAAGCATTTGAAAAGTGGATTCTACTACTCTCTGTCACTCGAGTTGAGTGAATTCTGGAAACGGGGATAGAGACCATCAAGGCCAGAGAGCTAACATGAAGACCTCCACAGAATCCACCCAATGTGGAGACAGCCGGCAAAAGAAGCCGTAAGCTGTAAGTGGGTTTTCTCATGAGGGTCTATAAGTCTCACATATGGGTATAAAGCAGAGGGGAAAGGTCTGTGGATTTCTTCACACCCAGCTTTCAACCCTCAGGATGATTCCAGGTTTGGGGATAAGCCTATGATGTCGCTACCACATGAAAGGAGAGCGATGTGACGAGAACCCGACACACCAGTGATCCCTACGGCCGTTTTCTCTAAAGATGTAGATGTGGAGAAGCTGATGACTGTATCCCCATCATACAGCCAAGGCTTTTCTGCGTTAACCTGTGTCTTCCTTTAGGAATACTCAAGAAAATCAGCTTTAGTAGCTGGGTTTTAAGATCATTCTGCTTACCTCACACAGCAAGCCACGGGGCAGGCACAGTTATGATTCACCTATCGGTGGAATGATGGAGTTCACTCTGTGTCTGCAAGTGAGAAACACTCGCTAGTGTCTTCTAGGGGAAGCATTACAAACCCGGTGACTAGAGTATACGAATTTTGCAGTGGGAAGCGGGATGAGAACAGGCTCACAAACATTTCTTGTTTGGCTTTTTGTTTTTAAAGTTTTAATTGCAGTAAAGTGTGCACACATATGTAGCATCTTAACTATCGCTAAGTGTCATTTCTGTGAGTTTTCAAGGATTTTGAATTTATGTGTGGCCATAATCAGGGATTTTTCATCTTCTCAAACTAAAACCCTACACACATTAAACAAGAACTCATTGCCCCCACTACCAGCCCCTGTCAACTCCACTTCATTGTCTATTGTACTAGGTTGACTACATCGAGAACTTACATGCATAGATATAACACTGGGCCTTGGCACCTGGTTTATTTCACTGGGTATAATGTATTCAATATACAATTGAGTTACAGCCTGTATCAGAACTGCATCTCCTTTAGGGCTAAATATTATCTCACTGTATATGCATGCCATATTTTCTTTATAGACACTTGGATTACTCCTTTCCTTTGCCTATTATGGATAATGTTGCTAAGGACGTGGGTTTACAAGCCCCTCTTTAAGATTATGCTTTTGATCCTTTCAAAATTCCATTCAGTAGTGTAATTGCTAGGCTACTGAGTAATATGACTTTCAACTTTTTTTTTTCAATTGTAGTGCTGTTTCCATGGCAGCTGCTCATTCTGCATTCATGTCAATAATGTTCAAACTTCCAGTTTCTCCAGTGTCCACCCCAATGGTTGCTTTTGTTTGTTTTTAGGGCATTACCAAGCAATATGAGTGTGAGGTTTCTAAACATGGTTTTATGGCAAGCCATAACCTCATTTACCAAGAGATGAACACATTCAGAAGATGCTCACCTCCCAATCTTCACAACATGGAGAAAAGGAGAAGCGTTCCTGATGCATGGGGTGGACGTTAAAGGTGACACGGGCAGCTCTTGGTGTTGATTGCTCTGTGACCACAAAGGAAATTCCAACAGCTGGGCCTATATCTGGGGGAAAATGGTGAAAATTTCAGTGAAAGGGAAGGAGAGAGAAAAGGGGGCAGGAAAGAAAGGAGGGAGCGTGAGATGGAAGGAGGGAAAGGCGGAGGGAATGGAAAGGAAATTAAGAGCTTCCACCCAGTGATGTTAGTTAACTGGATAGGAAGCTCCACACTCTCAAAGGACAGCAGTGTGTGCACAGCATGCCTCTGATTGATAGTAATATCCAGCACATATAAACATCGCAATGTAAACTCAACACGGCTCTCCTGTGAGAAGTCCACAGCATGTTCTCAGGCATGCTCTACCTCCTCCCTGAATACCTCTCTTTTCCTTAACCCTAGTGCATATCTCCTGCCAAAAGTGAGTGTGATCCCAGAGGATTTAGCTGAGAAACACAAGGAAACCAGTAAAGTACAATCTTCATCTCTTTGTTTCTTTCCTCCTTGCCCAATCAGCACCTATCTCACATTCCTATTCTCATACCTTCCTTGCCACAAAAACTGTGTCCCTTCAAACTGTGAGCTGAAGAAAGCCCCTCCTGACTGTGTCCCTTCAAACTGTGAGCTGAAGAAAGCCCTTCCTGACTGTGTCCCTTCAAACTGTGAGCTGAAGAAAGCCCTTCCTGACTGTGTCCCTTCAAACTGTGAGCTGAAGAAAGACCTTCCTTGAGTTACTTTCATCTGATATTTGTCATAACAACGAGGAAAAGTAACTGTACAAATGCATAAAGAAAATGTAGTTTATGTATCATATACATATATACAATAAGCTATCACTCAGCCTTAAAAAAGGAAGTCTTGCCATATGCAAAAGTATGGCTGAATTGTGGAATTTTGTTTAGTGAAACAAGTCAGCCACAGAAGGAGAAATATTACAAACATCTACTTATCTAAGATATATTTGACTAAAATAGACAAAGTAATAGAAATAGAGAGGCTGGTGACTGCCCATGCTTGGGAGAAAGGGGAATGAGGAGATGCTACTCAATGAGTAAGAACTTTTGGCTTGTTGGGTTTATGAGCTCTGTGGTACATAGCCAAGCCTACGCTTCTCGGGTGCTGCCATGCGCTTCAATCTTTGTTAGAAGGCCATATCTCCTGCCAAAAGTTTTTACTGACAGCTCTTTTTTTTTAAGGAAAAGAAAGAGAAGTGCAGCATTTGCCTAGTTGTGCAGATACCCTGACTCCTATACATCGGGATGAACCTGACTGGCTTTGCAGCAAAGATGCTAATACAGAACTCTGACGACTCAAAGATTAGCCTGAGACCTGAGTGCTCCCCAGCGAATGTTTTTTCTCAGAAAGGGTACATGATCAAAAACTTTCCACAGGCAGAGATTCCTCAAAGTCGTCTCACAAGCTTTACCAACACAGCATAATGAGTTGTGAGGGCTATGTATTATTTTAAAGTTTGGGACATGCAGGTCACTTAAATGCTTACAAATGGAAAGACTCATGAGATACGGCTTTATAGTATATTTTTAGATCAAATGCGGGTTTTCTGAAGCTTGAAGTTCTTAAGTTTTCAGCAATGTTTCTTATGAGAAAGTCAAAATAGGACACGGTGAGAAAAGCTTGTTTATAAAGCAGCTAAAATGATTATTTTCTAGAGTTAAGGAGATTTCGATCAATATTTTTATCAATATTTTTTTGAGGAGAGAGAAGATAATACTAGTAGTTAATGTATATTGAATATTTACTGAACACATTGTCTCTTGCCCCAAATTCATGAATTATGTCTGATTTTTCCCCCTCCATCTTATACATTTAGGTTACTGAGGTTTAGTGATATTAAACAATTCAACTAGGTCATGAGACTAGTAACAAGCAGAAGATAACTAGGAACCAAACAGTCTTACCCAGTGTCTAGTCTTAGAGCCATTACATTGTACCATCCCTCTATAGATTAGAAAAAAAATAAACAAAATTCTTGGTCCAGTAAGATGACTTAGTGGGGTAAGATGCTTGCCTCCAAGCTGATAACTTGAATTCAAGCCCTCAAGATAACATGGTGGAGAGAACTGATTCACAGGTTAACCTCAGCCCTGAATGTCATGCCACACATGTGTGCACAACACACACACACACACACACACACAAACATGCACACTTTAATTTTCTTTTAATTTAAAAATTAAAAGAAAAGCATCTTAACTTTTTTGGTTTTTGGGGGGGTGTGAGGGGTTGTTGGTTTGTATTTTCAGAGACAGGGTTTCTCTATGTAACAGCTCTGGCTGTCCTGAAACTTACTCTATAGACCCAGTTGGCTTCAAACTCAGAAATCCTCCTGCTTCTGCCTCTAGAGTTCTGGGATTAAAGACATGGACCACCACCACTTGCTGTATCTTAACTTTTAATAGGCTAATGGAGTGGCTATCGAAGTCTCTTCTTTTTTTAATATAATGTATTTACTTGTATTTTATATGCACTGGTGTTTTGCCTGTATGTATATCTGTATGAGGGCATAGGATCCCCTGGAACAGGATTGAAGAGAGCTGTGAGCTGCTATGTAGGTGCTGGGAACTGAACCTGGGTCCTCTGAAAGAACAGCCAGTGATCTTAACCACTGAGCCATCTCTCCAGGCCCCTCAAGGTCTCTTCTTCAGAATAGATAGATATTCTCTACCAGTTGTTATCAGCTGACTAAGTTGTGGCTCACTGTTGTGTAACATCACAAGGCAGAGCCCTACCATATATCACCAGTCCAGGAAAAGATTCAAATTCAAGCTGTATACCACAAGCTTTATTCTAACCATCCTCTTTTTACACAATAATGTTGAAAAAATCATAATCAAACTATTGTAAGCCAGAGAGTGTTTATGCATGTAAGATAACAACTCTCTTCCACCTTTTTTTTCTTTTCTAGGAGTTCCAAATCTTGTCCTTTGTTGGCTGCTCAACATAAAACAGACAGATACTTGCAGTCCATTTTATTTTCCCTGCAGCTGGAAGCCAAGACTGCCTTGACCCTCACACATCAGGGAGTATGCGTGCAGTGGGGAAGGCTTCACACATCTGGCTGAAGAGCCAGAACCTCCAAGGAAGAGGTGCCAGACACACGCTGCAGGGTGGAGCAGTCTTGAGACCCACTGAAACACACACCGGCCACTAAAAAGATGAAACTATAGCTTTTCTACCCTCAAGTAATGTCTATGTAGGAGTCTGGTCTGTTAAATACGAATGGACCACACACCAGTGATAATTCCTTCTGTCATCAGTGTTGGCCATTCTCATTGAATCGGCTAATGTCTGTTATTCCTCCAAACTGACATGGTCATTTCCAACAATTTAGTATTGGTTTAGGTTGGAGATTCATGTTTGCTAAATGTCAACCCAACATTGCCTCGATTTGTGTGGCTAGTTTCTCTCCATTTTGGATTTAGGAGTGAGTGTGTGTGTGTGTGTGTGTGTGTGTGTGTGTATAGTCAGTCAGACTTCACTTCATCATAGTTTACGGTACCTGGAAAAGAATTAAGATGGTAGGAGCTATCTGATGGGCTAGCTCCAACAGAGCTTGTTGCTTCTCTTGTTGACCGTGAATACTTCAGAATGAAGAAAGAAGGGGGAGGAAGAGGGGGAATAAAACAGCTGTCTCCACTAGACAAATGCCGTGTGATGCTCACCTGAGTACAATCATGTAGGACAATTTCACCTGTCATCTGTGTCAGCCATATTTTATGAAGAGGAGCCAGTAACTTGCTTTTAATAATATCTTGCTATGGCTTAGGTTGGGAGATTTACATTCCACAGATGTCAACACAGCATTGCATCGATTTGTGGCTAGTTGTTCTCCATCTTGCATTTAGGAATGAGGTTTTGTGTGTGTGTGTGTGTGTTTCTACTATCTACGATAACATACAAACTATCTCCAAACTCACTGACTTAAAATGGCAGCAATTATTCAACTGCTCATAATTCTGCACTTTGGTCAGGATTCAGCAATGGAGCATTGCCTCTGCGACAAATAATGTTAGTGAACTCGGGTCAACTGGGGCAAGAGGATCCACTTCCAAGACGGCTCCTTTGAGAGGTTGAGCTCGCCAAACTCACAGGCGGTATGGCAGTGGACTGGGTGAGGGCATAAACTTCAGGAACTCCAGCTCATTGGGGCCACCATGGTAACAATTTATCACAGAGTGTGCCAATTCCTGGTACCTTTGGGAATTGCTATCATTTTTCCACTTTTACATTTTGTATTAGTCAGAAATGTGATACCGATGTTTCCTAAGCATTCCCCTGGCTTAAGAAAAACCACAGGAAGTCAAAAAGGTCTATGAGAGGAAAAAAAAAATACCCTGAATAAATAAACTCAGGAAAACAGGAGTTCTTGTTTAAACCACTGTCGTGGAACCCCAGTGGAGCAAGAGGCCCATGTGTAACTGAAGGCATCTACGTCACAGACGAAAATCTGTGGTGGTGGCTGACAATGAAAAAAATCCCAAAATAAACTTATGGACATGTCCAAGAGAGTGGAAGCATTGCAGATTAACGAGGTTCACTGAAGAGCTAATGCCTTTCAGGTTGAGTCAGAAAAGCTCAGAACCTTTGTAAGCAGAGGTTCAACTAGACTTTCAAGATTTCCCTTTTAATTTGAATGAAATTTTATGTGTTTCCCAGTGACAAGATTCTTAAAATGTTGGTGTGGCTGATATTCAAAGAACTGGGTTAGAACCCCAAGCAATGACTGGGCCAATAGAAGGGGCTGCGGAGGCCACAAGGACCCAAGTTTGAGCTGTTGCCCTGTTCCCAAACCAGGTGAAGAGCTGCATCCTAAAAAACAAACAAACAAACAAAACCCTCAAGACACAGAGAGTTAAATCACCTGAAGGTCACAGGTCGCACCTTGTCAGTTTTGGAAACAGAATTTACAACCAGGTCTGCCTGTTGTTTTTTAAATCAATTTGTTGAGTAAGAAATTAAAGCGTTCATTTTCTCATCAGTTTTATGAAACTGGGAAATATAGTATTAAAGAGGGGGAAAATGGACCAACAACACAGCAAAAACAACACAGGTGAGAACTTTGAGAATTCTTCTAAGCCTTGAGCTGAGTTAGAAAATAATTTTAAATAAAAATGATGACAGCTCTCGAAATAACTAACAAAATCAAATACCAAATCTTTAGATACTGAATATGACCATGTCCCCCCTCTGGCTAGATGTCTGCTAAAGAATTATGTTTAAAGCAACAGCCTTGTGTATTTCAAGTGATTCCTCTACAGCCCCGAGAGTTAGAAACAAAGACAAAATCTCGTTAGTTTCAATATTGTCAAACAATTCATGCTATATAGTCTTTAACGATTTGCTTACTTCCAATAAGAACCTCCCCAACTGCGCATTGATTAAGGAATTTAAGCCAGAAAAACTAATATGGTCTGTTTTGTTGATCCATTTGGCATCCTTTTCAAGACCTTGATACTAGTTGAGAAATGCTCAGCTGTGTGCAGGGACCTCTCGAGGCCGCGCACACAGACTTCCCATCAAGGAAGGCGAGGAGGCAATGTCGCTGTTAGACGCTGTTGAAGGCTCTGGAATCCTCGCTTGTTGTTTGTTTCAGCACTGGCTTTTCTTGCCAGTGAGGAAAACGACTCGATGCTTAGCGACGCTGAATTAACACGGAGCACACCCCTGGGATGCAGAAGCGGGAGGAGCGAGACTGTTGGGCGGCCTCTAGTCACCGGCTTTCCTGGAGCTCTGCTAAGCTGAAATGGCCAATTCTGGACTCAGTAACTTTGGCAAGTAGTGGAAAGTTTGAAAAATGGCCAGAAAAAGAGTTATGAAATTTATCAAAAGGCCAAGGAAACGAGCCTTCGGGGAAATCTAAAGGAACTAAAGCTGTTTATTTCATAAGAGAGAAATATGTGGTGGGATTTAAGTTCTGTCTTCGTGTCTGGGTGGAGCTATTTCAGGAGTAGGGCACCCTCGATGAAGGGAATTGAGTCTCAAATCTAGGGTGCCCAGAAGAGCCCTCGGTTCCAGAACAGCCTGCCAGGGAGAGGTGTTAATTTAAAAAATAGGGTAGAAGCGTCTTTTATGCGGTATCCCCCGAAGGCGATTATACTCAACCATCATGACCCTATTTTGGGGACCTGAATTATGTCCGGATGAGATTCGGACACTCAGCTATAAGGATACACTGCCCCATCTCCGGGTCCCTCCTTGTTTCCTTTTCAGGGACTTCTTCTAAGGGAATGTGAGGATGTGAGCATCTGGAAGTCCTGTCCTGGAGGAGCGCAGAACCCAGGAGCCTGGAGAAAACTGAAGTTCAGGATTCAAGCAGAGCAAGGGTGACATCCACTTCTGCCACTTTATCTGTTGCCAAGTGCTGAATTCTTAGTTTTCAGGGGCTCTATTGTCTCAGTTGCTGCAGGATCGTGGCAAGGCTGAGTTTCAGATGCGTGAGAGGGAAATGCCTCAAAGGCAGCAGGTCCTCCATAAACCTTGGTTCCTCACCCTTCAGGGGACTCAGCTGGAAGGGAGGAAAGTGGAAAGGATACTTAGCTCACTCACAAAAGAGATTTGAAGATTTGATAGCAAACTTGGCATTTTGAAAACACCGACTTTCCCCACCTTTTATGATAAGAGAAAGACGGGAATGTCAGGATTCTGCTGGCTTGCCTAGCCGACCAGGGGCCATGGCTGCAACATCACTCCGCGGGTGGAGGAGGTCCCTTTAAGAAGACAAGCCCCGCCCACTCCCACACTGTTCCCATCAAGCAGATCTGGGCCTCTTCCCTTCCCTCTCCCCCTGCCATTCCTTCTGAAGTCTGAAGAGGCCTCTCTCTCTCTCTCTCTCTCTCTCTCTCTCTCTCTCTCTCTCTCTCTCTCTCTCTCTTCTCCTCTCCTCTCCTTTCCTTTCCTTTCTCCTCTCTCTTCCCTCTCCTCCCCCGACCCCCACCCCGGTCACTTGCTCCCCAGTACCCTCCCAACACCCTCTTCTCTTCCTAAATAAAACTCCATACTCTGCATGGCACATTCTGTTTTCCACCCTCAGTCCCCCCACCCGCAGTGACCTGCCAGGGTCACTTGTTCTGTATCTTACACCGACAATATATAAAAACTACTCTCAAATCAGCCGAGCAAATCATAGCTCCTGGAGGCCCAGCTGAATGGGTCGAGCAAGCGCTTCCTTGCTGTCAGGTTGACTAGGCACAGGTCCACGTGGTTGTCCTGTTTTGCCGATGAGGAAACCAAGGCTCTGAAAGGTCGCTTTCTTGCTGTTCAGATCACTTGCTGTTGACCTGTGAGACTGGACCTGAAACCCAGGTTCCTTCCAGTCCCAGCACCTCAGAGAGTAACGTAAAGAGAGAAGTAACAGGACTCAGGCATATAAGAGGAGTTGTGAGATATGTTGATCACATTCTGATGCTCCCGAGACTGCCAATCAAGTTTGCTTTGAATCAGAGGGTGAAGTTAACCACTAACTGACCAAAATTAGCCTTAGAGGTTTTGGAGGCCCGAGGACACAGGAAGTAGTAGGGCGGGGCTTAGAGAGAGTTTCAGCCTTTTTGGCTGGAGGAAAGAGAGGACAGGAGGTCACTGCTTGCTTCTCTGACACTTCTCTGATCACTCAGGTTCTTATTCCAGTATCTGACTCCTGATAGTTTATTGATGAAGAATAATTAGATAAAGGAATCAAAGAGTCATTCAAGGGCAAAGTCCTGCTTAATATCTAAAGCTACCACATCATAGGATCCAGGGAATCACATCCCTGGACTCAGGTACGCAGACTGTGTCACCATCTGTAAGCATCATTACCAAGTGTACCAGGCTGCCGACTGGAACACCACGCAAGAGGTCTCTAGGAAAGGAGGCTGTTTCCTCCTTCCCTGCCTCAGATCTCATCTCTTTAAGAGGATTCCTGAGGACACAGGACTAGCTCCCTCTGCCTCTGACACAGCAGCAAGAGTGCCACTTGATTTACGCTGTCCCCAGCTTGTGGCAGCATGCCTCCCACACACAAACAGCATTCCACTGGCTTAAGGCACACAGGTAAGAACAGGGCAAATGACTCACCCTGAAGCAGTTCCAACCTGGGGCCACTGGCCTTTCTTTCCCCAGTCACTTGGTTAATAGCTTGTGTTAACAGGGATATTTATAGACAACAAATTGAGCCCCAAAGCAGCGGCTGAGCTCATTTTTAAAAGGGCCTGTTCATCCTGCTGCCTCTTCATGCCCTGCTCCCAAAGTGCTTGCCTGAGAACATGCTATCAAACTTTGTGTAAGATAGATTTTTATTTTGGTTGCATCGACTGAGAGAGGAGTCGCTGAAGAATGGGCGTGGTGGCGCTGCTGGCTGTGTTCTGGTTATTGTAGCCTATCACACACGGAATGGAACACAGAACTCGTCACCGTCCAGTGCCACCTCCCACGCACACATCCCCTTGCCCACCACTAGCTACTGCTGTCTCCCATCTGTCACTTGCCTCTAGCCACCAAACGTCCCGGCGCTCCCAAGACAAACTAATGGGCAAGCATCTCAGGCTTGTGCCTGCTTTCTGGATTTCTAGAACTCTCTTTGCATTTCTCTGTCAGCTTGCTCAGATGTTCTACAGGCAAAGAGGTCTTTTCTGACTCCGCCATCAAAGTGGCACCTCGGTCACTGCATCCCCCTAGGTTGTTTTAGTCTTCCAGACTGTGGAACCTCTGCCCACATGTCTTTAGGTGGCTGATGCATAAGTAGCATCCTCCACTAAGCAGAGGGATTTGTTTCCTCCCTTTTCTTAGCATTTATGTGTTTGACATTATGATACACATAGGTTTATTTTACTCAGTCCAGTGTAGATGGATGTGCAGGAACACACATGCCCACACAAAGTGTACACATATGTCCACAGCCACAACTCCCACACCAAAAGCATATTCAGGTTCATACCAAAGTCATAATAGAGTGTAGCTGGATGAAGCACTATTGTGAAGTCAGGCTAATGTTTCAAAAGTCTGATGAGTACAGTTAAAAGTTGTATTGTCCCATTGTATGCCGGCCTCACCATAGGCTAGAAATAAAATTCAAATTTTTAATTGGTAGTTTATCAGTAAAACAGCAGGCTCTGACAACAGTTCTCCTTTGTTTGATGTAGAAGAAACTACAATGTAAAGCAGAGAAATTAGAAAGTGAACTACGTAGTTACCAATTATAATGACAATTATAATGACTTATATCTAACCACCTACGAGGGTGGCCATAGACCCACTGTTTCCGACAAATATTTGGGTCTTAAACTTATACAGAAGCACACTCCAAAGAGTAAAACATTCTGAGAATGTTCCATTAACCAAAACAGGCACCATGGACACGAGGATAGTGTCCCAGAGACCTGTGCTGGCTCCTGGAAACTGACCATGCAGCTCACAGCGCCCCACAGGGCCGTGTTTCATGTCTCTGGGACTAATTTGCTCTCAGCTAATGTTCTCTCTGTATATACCTCAAGTTGGCTTTCCTCCTGGACATTTTTATTAACAAATAATCATCTTGTTTGCACCCAAGCACCCCTTTTCTACACCCCTTTTCTCCCTTTTCTGAGGGAAATCTCTATCTTCAAACTCAAGCCAGCATGTCCCAAATTTATCCAAGGCGTTCACAGATAGTCACCAAATTTAAAGCATATATTTATGTGTCTAGCAATAGGAATAATGCCTTCAAATGGCCTCTTTCCATTTCCCACGGCTAAGCACGCACTCAGGGCCCTAGGAAGTCATTCAGTGCAGAAACCGAGTCTGAGTTGAGCTCCGTGCTTTTGGAACTTTTCTGAACAGAACCCAGTCCTTTTCCTCTAAAAATTCTCCTAAAGCCATTAAAGATGATTCTTTGAAGCCATGCACACAAGACGCTATAATCTAGTATTTGAACACAGACATCAATGTTTAACAAGATTTCATAGCCCCCGCATAAATTTTTGCAAAAGCCATTATATAGCCGGTGAGTTTTTGCAAAGCTGCAGCTGTCGTCGGTTGACACAAAGAAATTATGGCAGCAGGGAAGTCAACAAAGCACAAAACGTTTACCCACATCTGCCTGTTTTCTAGGAATCGCCTCTGCCCAGTTCCTCCCCACCCGAACAGATCTCATAGGAAACGCGACGTCTCCGCACCGTGGAACCCCTGCCCACATGCCTGTAGGTGACTGATACATAAGTAACATCCTCTGTTAAGCGGAGGCAATTAGTTTCCTCCCCCAAATTTATATCCATCTCTAAAATATCTTCAGTAAATGTTGTCGTTTAGAGAAGGTGGAGACAGACCAGGAGCGGTGTGACCGTGGTGAAAGCTCCATCCCTAATCCTCTTCCTCTGGCCCGGCTTTATGTCTCACCTGGGACTCTGAGGGTTTCCCTGTCACCCACCACTCGGTTCTCCCTGTCACCCACTACTAGTTTTTCCCCATTCTCCCTTTTCTGTGAGTTTTGGCCAGAATCTGTTTATCTTCCTTTCAAATCCACTGATAATGCAGAGCAAAGGAGACACGCTGTGTCATGTGTAGCATGTGTAGCCCACTCATGGGCCATTTCCTGAGGTCTTTTTTTCCTCTGTGTTTGTAGCTGACAAGAAGCGCAGTTTCCAAGGGAAGAAAAGAGCCCAGTTCTAGAGAGATGAAAGGAATTTAGGTTTTTATCAGTTCATCGGATCCTGATTGCTTTTTTAATGCTTTCAAATTGTACCCTTCTCAAATTCCAAAATATATATGTATGTATACACACATATGTGTATATATACATATACATGTACACACATGTTGTTTTTTTGTTTTGTTGTTGTTGTTTTCCTGAGGGAAGTATTTCAGGTGGCTTATTCTATTTGATCGTAAACAGTATTAGGTCCTCTCAAAGTTCATAATCATCAAGGCCTGACATTGGGATTGCATCTCAAAAGCAGAGTTCTGGTCTTTATTTTGGTGGGAGTAGGAGACTGTCAGAACTCAACAATAATTTAACTATTGCACACATTCATCTCCGATTGACTTTAAATGAAAGAATCACTTTCTGAGAAATAAGCCAACATACGCTCGCAAGCACACACACACACACACACACACACACACATACATACACACACACCCCTGAACAAGGAACTAGCATTAGAGGAGATCCATTAGGAAGGCCATGAAACTGAAAAACAAGGGGTCCTTTCTTATGGGCACAGCCACATACCTCTGTGTGCATGCACACATGTGTGCATGCATGTGTCCACAGGTTCCACAAACAACCTTGGATTAAAAATCTTCCTAAGGGCTCAGTGAGTGAAGGTGCTTATTCTGCAAACCTGGCAACTTAAGTTTGATCTTGGTACCCATGTCATGATGGAGAGAGAGAGAACCAACTCCATGAGGTTGTCCTCTGACCCACACACATGTGCCATGGCATGCATGCCTACATACACATACACACATCACACACACACAACAATAATAGATTAAAACATTTTTAATTCAAAACTATTTTTCAACAAACAACAAAAATTATTCTTATTTAAGACAGCATGGTATAACATCTGTACACATAATCTCTTTGTGTTAGGTACTATGTGCATCAGCTAGAGAGGGTGTGGATCTCAGAAGAGAATATGATGGGCTATATGTGTGCAATACCCCCTTTTACAGAGGAGATCTACATAGCCCATCACTTTGGTATCCTTGGGAATCCTAGAACCATTTCTCTCATGGATACCGAGGGATAATCGCTCAAATAAAATGCTGTAAAATGTCTTTGTCCTTCAATTTTCACCTCAATTTTTTTGTTGTTGTTATTGTCTTTTGTTTTTCGAGACAAGGTTTCTCTGTAGTTTTTGGAGCCTGTCCTGGAACTAGTTCTTATAGACCAGGCTGGCCTCGAACTCACAAAGATACCTGCCTCTGCTGGGATTAAAGGTCTATGCCACTACTGCCAGGCCTCAATTTGTAAGAATAAGAAAGATACTTTATATTCAAAAAGTTACATCTGCTTGGTGGTGGTTGTGCACGCCTTTAATCCCAGCACTCAGGAGACAGAGGCAGGCAGATCTCTGTGAGTTTGAGGCCAGCCTGGTCTACAGAGTGAGTTCCAGAATACCCAAGGCTGTTACAGAGTGAAACCCTGCCTCAGAAAAAAAAAATAACAAAAGTTACATCCTTAAAAATTTTAAATATTCAGTTAGAATATTTAATTTCATAAAATCATAATTTATCAACTTAATGAATTGTTTCATAATAATGAAAGCCATGGGACGGGGAACACATAGGCAATTACAGGTAATTAGTGATGTTATGTGATGAGCAGATCTGATATTACATATATAGAATGATTACAACTACATAGGAGAAAGAAAACCAGTCCAAAGAAACGAAATTGGTCATAGTTACTTATTAAATGGAAGGATTAGTTCTTCTCTGTGTTTTTATTATATTATAGTCCATGCTGGTCTCTTGGACTCACGACCCTCCTGCCTCAGTTTCCCAAAGGGCTGAGATTACAGGCACAGGCCACAGCACCCACCCTGTGCTTTTAGTGCATTTGCTCTGTACTTCTAAGTTTCCATTTTCTAACTGAAACCAGTCCAGTAAATGTAGGCAATAACTTTATACTCAGACTTTGACGCTCAGCAAAATAGTGTCCTCTGGGATATAAGGACTCAGGAGGGTCTTTGCAGAAGCATCCAGAAGAGCCGGTGAGATGGCCCAGCAGATAAAGATGCTTGCTGACAAGTTTGCCGACTTGAGTTTGGTCAGAGAACCTACATGATGAAAGGAGAGAATGGATTTCCTCCAATGTTCCTTCAGTTCCCCCATGTTCACTGTGACATGTGCAGTGGTGCACACACACACTCACACACACACACACACACACACACACACACTTTAAAGAAGAGCATCTTTTTTTTTTTTTTTTTGGTTTTTCGAGACAGGGTTTCTCTGCAACTTTTTTAGAGCCTGTCCTGGAACTAGCTCTTGTAGACCAGGCTGGCCTCGAACTCACAGAGATCCGCCTGCCTCTGCCTCCCGAGTGCTGGGATTAAAGGCGTGCGCCACCACCGCCCGGCTAAGAAGAGCATCTTCTAAAAACTTATCTGACTCACTGATCTCTACATAGTAATAAGTTGTAGGGAATCATTATAGTAGAGAATAATACTATAGCAGGGCAGGGCATTTTAGATTGTGAATTAAGAAACTATTATTAAATTTTTACCACTACAGGTCCCAGGTATGATAACATGCCACTTGAAGTGTGTGTGATAATTATACTTTCTTTTGGAAAAGGTGCTATCAAATGTTCTTTTGAAGCCGGGCATAGTGGCACACACCTTTCATACCAGGTGTCTAAGAGACAGAGGCAGACAGATCTCTCTGAGTTCAAGACCAGCCGTTTCTATATAGTAAATTCCAGGTCATTCTGGCTACACAGTGAGACTCTGTCTCAAAAAGAAACTTATTTGTTCTTCTGAGAGGAAGCATATATAATGACCTAATGATACAAACATAGCTGGTCTTCAGTATCCACACATATTGGTTCTAGAGCATCTTTCTAGAAGTTGCATAGAATCAGGCCCCATATATAAAAGACCCTGTATTTGCAGATAATCTATTCACATCCTCCCATACAACAAAATACTCGCTGGATTGCCTGAAATATTAATGCATGATACATGCAAGTGCTGCATAAATTGTTACACTGTACTGTTTAGGGAATAATGATTAAAAAGTCAGTATATGTTTAGTGTTGACAATTTCTTTTCAAAGATTTTGATCTAGGGATGAATCTGCCATTGTGAAAACATAGATACGGCCAGGAGTACTGACTGTCTAACTCTCAGCCTCCCATGCAGTTCTTACTGGATTTTGTTCACATGAACGAAGAAGGCTAAAAACCATTCCCACATAAAACAAGCTGCATCAGAAGGCCACTTTGAAAGGAAGAATGTGAGTTATTTTCTGCTGCTATTACAACTATTACCTTGACACAATAATTGAAATTCAGTGTTCTGAAGACTTCAAAAATAATTCTCCTCCAAAATGTCATTATTTATTTTCCTTTTTCCAATGCAATGGCTTTTGTTCCTCCTGACTGGGAAGTCATAGCACTTGACATATCAGATCCTGTCCATGAAACTTCCTGCTGTCTAGCCTCCCCTGTACTGCAAACCCTGTCTACAAGCTCTTGAGATGTTAAGGTCTCCAGCTTGTTTTTAGCATTTCGAGCAGGAGCTCACTTACTTCTCATGAACAAATATGTATATCTATTTTTTTTTCTAAGACAGGATTTCTTTGTGTAACCCTGATTGTCCTGGAACTCACTCTGTAGACTAGGCTGGTCTTGAACTCACAAAGATTCGATCTAGCTTCATTTTTTTTTTTAAAGTAGGGGAATTGAGATTAAACATAGATATAGTTTCCCAAGACAGCCCAGCTAGTTAAATAACAGGGGCTAAATCAGAAATCAGTCTGATGGAAGTGCATGCTCTTCAACCCCATTGCTAACTTTGTCGATTCTGAGTTGTGCTCCTACACAGAGCGGTCCTGCTGTCTCACCTTGTGGATGCTCTGCTCCATCCTCACAACCTCCTCACACTTCTCCCGACTGAAAACTCAACTTAAGACCCAATTTTCATCCATCCAGAGGCCTGTCATGGAGTTAAAGATAATTTCCTCCACAGTGAGAACTCAGCCTAGTCTGAGAGACTGTACACATTCTTGTCTTTGTGTTCCATACACGCGGGTATTTTCTTTTGTGGGGGAACACTTTATACTTCCAGGATGCATGTGTATGTGTTTTTGTTTTCTTCCCATTCCAGGAAATGGAAAATTGCTAGCTTTTGAAGTTGGGAAAACCTCTTTTAAGAATTCTCTCTCGTCCTCAAAATGTGTGAGTCAGAAGAAGAATGGTCATAAAATTGGGGGTGTAGACACCACAAATGATGAAAACAGGGTAGTCACCCATAAAGTATTGTTTTTGCTACTTGCCTTTGATTGATTTAAGAACATATTTGCATGAACAAGCGTTAAACATTTTTTTTATTAAAAAATTACAATTTTTTTTAAAGCAAAAGTTAGTAGCCAGGTATGTTGGCATGTAGGAAAAGGGTCGCTTCTTCACCCCGGTCGCCCAGCCACAAAATAACTACTCAGAAAACCATATTATTTACAATACTGTTTGGCCAATAACTTAAGCGTATTTCTGGCTAAAGTCATATTCTAAACTAACCCATTTCTATTGATATGTATATCACCATGAGGTCATGGCCTACCAGAAAAGTTTCAACACATCTATCTCTGGAGGTGGATCCACGGCATCCCTCTGACTCCGCCCTTCTTTCTCCCAGCATTCAGTCCAGTTCTCCCCACCTACCTAAGTTCTGCCCTATCAACAGGCCAAGGCAATTTCTTTATTCATTAATGATAATCACAGCACACAGAGGGGAGGGGACTCCCACATCAGTGGCACAAGCTCTTAATCCCAGGACTTGAAAGACGGAGGTGATGAGTTCGAGACCAGCCTGGTCATTTACATTACCAGGATCCAGACCAGCCAGAGCTACACGGTGAGGCCCTGTCTCAAAACAAAATAAATAAGTACATACAAAATAAAATACATTTTCTGATTATATCAAGCCTGCATGTTTGGGCATAGAACCAAGGCTCTGAAGTGCTATCTGATCGACTACCATAATTGCAGGTTCATACATACTTCAGAGTGCGCTAGCTTCATTCTGTGCTCAGTTCTTCTAATGGTTGCCATTGGCCTATGAAAAGCTATTTCAGGCTTCCATTAGGTCTAATTTAATACTTGCCTTAAAAGGTCTCCATCACCCACTGATGGCTGACATTTTTCTGGTAGTGCTTTATTCTTTTATTACAAAGGCATCAAGGAGAGAGTACTTTATGTGTCATTTGTACCTTGGTGTAAAAAGGTCACTCCTTGGTATGGGTAAATTCTCCACTCTGCTGAGATGGCTTTTTAAGGTGAGAATACCTTGGGCCCTCAATGGAGACGTGATACTATCGGCACAGGGGAGGGCTTGGAATAGAGCAAGGTGACCGAAAATAAAGTGTGCCCACCTCACTGTTGCCTTTTCAAATCCTGTGAGCTGTAGGAAGTTGTGGCAGAAGGAGTCTTGTTAGAACTAAGTGCGAAGAAGCTGTCAGAGGGGCACGGTTGTGGGGGAGGGGCACGGAGCTAGGCGGGGTGAACCTCCTAAGTCTCCTCACTTGGCTGCCAGCAGCAGGCAAGCACCCTGCACTTGGCCTGAGAAATGCACCTAACCTAGTTCCCAGCACATGCCGCCAAGATGCGCCTCAGGCACCGCAGAGCTACCTGGCCTGGCTGCAGTTCCACGCCACGTGCCAGCAGCTAAGGGATCTCTCCAGTTTCTTTAAGGAAAAAAAAAATCCTAAGAATTAGATTTTAAGAAGCCGTTGGGGTGGTAATGCTAAGGAAGCTTTCGGCTGTTGCAACGGCTGCCTTGGGAGATCAGCCATGCTTCTTTTCTAAGAGAATGGGGGTGGGGCGGGGGTGTGTGATGTGGCCAGCAATCTGGAGCCGCGGATTTTACTTTGCTCTCAAATCCACCCGACTCCAGCACCGGAGCACTAGCTGAGCTCTGCAGACAGCAAAGCCTGCAAGGATGCCTGTGTGCAGGCTATCCCACACCCCTGCATTCCCAGAGAGAAAGAAAGGAAACCTAGGCATGGCTGCATTACCTTCTCGTGGGTCAGAAACCCGATAATTCCCAGCACGCTCTCCACTTACACAACCTTAATACAGCCGCGGGAGGGTTTGTAAATCCCAGACAGGACTTCCGTTTCTGGAAGAAAGTTTACACACTTTCTAAGTCCTGCCTCCTCCTTAGCTTCCTCAAGGCTCGCTTTTGTTTGTTGTGTTTGTTTATAGGTTCTATGAGACGTTTACATAATGTATTCTGATCATATTCTTACCTACCAACCCAGCCCTTCCCTACCTAAACAACTTTGTGCCCTCCGCACTCTCTCTTTAATCCATCCAGTCCAATTTGTGCTCCTTGAACATTCTTGGAGCCTTCTGCTGGAGTGTGGTTAACCTGGAAGGGGCCATACCCAGAGAGACAGCTGACGCTGGCTCTCCCAGCATCCGCCAATCACTTCTCAATTAGCAGGTTTTCATGTCTACTTTCCACACTCTGTGCTGGGATTTTTCTGGCTAAAGCACACACAGGTCTGGTGCGTATGAGTGCAGTTGCTGTCAGTGCAGGTGAGTGTCCTGCTGTGTTTAGAAAACTGATTCCTTAGGGCTATCCGCCATTCCTGGCTCCTCCAACCTTTTCACCCCCTTTTCCCACACATCCCCAAGGCTTGGCAGGAGGGTTTGTGATATAAATGTCTAATTTAGGGCTAGGAATTCTGCAGTCTCTTGTTCTCTGCAGCTCGATGAGTTGAAGATCTCCTACAAAGAGCTCTTCTGTTGAGGGTTGAGAAATGTCCCAATCTACTAGGATAACAGGAAGTCACTTGTAGTCCATTTACCACAAGGTCCAGTTAGCAAAGTTACAGTAATAGATTCTCCCTAAATACTTGTGCCTGCCTAGCCACAGTTTCCTTGGCCCCAACCACGGTGCCAGGTATGTCTTTCATCTTGTAGAGAAGGCCTTGAATCCAATCAAAGAGTGATTGGATACCCCTGCAACATTCATGCCACTACTACACCAAGCTGGTCATTGATGTACCATGTAGGGTTCACAGCTGAGTAAGGGTGATGGTTACTTTGTTCCGCCCATAGCACTAACAGCATCTTCCAGCTCTGGGAGAGCTAACCAGAGAGGATGGAGCTTCCAAGCGAGTACAGGTTTGATTTCTCTTATGTTGTATAACTCCAGTGTGTGGTGTCTCCAGCAATAGGGTATTGCCGTCACGTTCTGGACGGTGGCCAAGAGTATCAGTGGTCGTCTGTAATGTCTGAGAGGTCCATGAGGCCTCACTGTCCAACAGCTCGAAAAGAGGTGACCTAATAACAGACACACGGAGAGAGAGTAGAACACTTATTCACTGTTAGTAGGCGTGTAACCTGGTGGAGCTGCAACAAAAATCAGTGTGCAGGTTCCTCAAAAGGCTAGAAATAGATCTGCCCCATGATCCAGCTATGCCACTCTGAGACATAGACCCAAAGGACCATTATTCTGTTGTCGAGAACCTTGTTCATCCTTTCTTCTTGTTTCTCTGTTCACAATATCCAGGAAATGAAAACAGCCATTGGCTGATGAGTGGCTAATAAAAAAGTGTGGTATATACACACAACAGAATGTTATTCAGCTGTTAGGAAAAAATTATGAAATTCTCAGCTGTATAATGTTTTGTAACAGTTTCCTCTGAGACTGAAATATTCCAACCTGTAGGAAGTTCCTTCCTAGCTTCAGGAGGTCCACAAAACAGACCGAATCCACTAGGCCCCAACAGACCAGATTCACTAGGCCCCTCCCTGCCAGAGTAACAGTAAAAGCTACAAAGAAGACTTAGAAAAGCCAAGCTGCAAGGAAGACTCTGAGAGCAGGCCAGCTGCTAGGAAGAAGCAGACCAGAGTCACCTGGAGAGGAGGCTCCAGCCTGCTGAGCTGGCTGCGGTCTGTGGCAGTGTGCTCCAGGTTCCCCGCTTCTGTGAGCTGACACCCGTGCTGGGTGGGCTTCAGTGATGCAGCTGCTATTGAGTCATTTCTGCTCCTGGAAGTCATCCCTCACCAGTTCTCCCGTTAGTAACGCCCATCAAGCCCATCAGACCACCAAGTGCCACTTGGTTGGTGTCTGTCCTTCTGTGTGTTGTCAGATTCCTAGCTGAGGTCAACAGACCTGTCTGCTGAGTCTCTCCAGGAGAAGCTTCCTCACACAGCATATGAATGGAGCTGGAAACAACCATTCTCACTGAAGTAACTCAGACCCAGGGGGACAAATGTCACACGCTCCTTCTTACCTGTGGATGTTAGCTCTGAATCTTCAGATATGTGTTAAATGGAATGCCCACTGGGGTCAGGAAATTAGTAAGGAGCCACAGAGAGAGGAGTGCTTTTAAGGGAGGGGAGATAGAATTCTGTGATCTAAAAGGTTAAAGGGGATAGAAAGGGTTAAACTGTAGTAGGAGAAGGGAGGTTTAGGGTGGAGGAGTCAGCACAGGGAGAGAAGCTGACACTAAAGACCTCCTTTTCAAAAGACACTGTAGACTCTTCCTAACATACACACACACACACACACACACACACACACACACACACACACGCACACACACACACACACGAGAGAGAGGGAGAGAGAGAGAGAGAGAGAGAGGAGAGAGAGAGAGGAGAGAGAGAGAGGAGAGAGAGAGAGAGAGAGAGAGAGAGAGAGAGAGAGAGAGAGAGAGAGAGAATTTAACTTTAAATGGAGTTTTATCTTACAAAGGGGCAAATGACCCTCCTAGATGCCACAGGTCACAACCCACTTTGAAAGCAAACAGAAGATACTGAAGCAAACACTCCTCGCCCTGCCCGCCCATCTCCGACTACAACCATGTGTCAGTAGTTCCTCAGCTCTTCTCTTTCAGCAGAGCAATCATCTTGTTTTCCAGCAACGGAGACCTTCCGTCCCACTCTTCCTACCCGAAGCTGCCCTGTCCACCATGGTAGCCGTTAGCACACACAGCTTTCTAAGTCCTGAGAAGGAGCAGATCCGAATTGAGATGTACTTCAGTCACAAATAAACATAAGGAGGAAATGTTTGGACAGTAGTTCTCTATTTCAATGATGTATTCAAATGACAATATAGCAAAGATCGTAGCTGAAGCAAAGCAGTATTAAAACTAATTTCCTTTTTAATTTGGATGCTAGATAACGTGCCTCATTTTATTTCTGCCAGTCATTCCCATCCCTTGCTGTACATTAGAATTTCTGGAGAGCTTTTTAAAATGGCTTTCTATAACCAGAGTACTTAAACCAGAGTGTCTGCGGTTGGGACACAGCACCGGTATTTTTTATTTTTTGAAAGCTCTCTGGTAACATTGATATGCAGTCAGCACAGAGAGACCGTCCCCCGAGCTCTGGAATTCTCTGATTCTCCAACGTTAATGACAACTCCTGCGGGACAAACCTTCAGAGCTGTTTCGGTTTGTTTTCTGTATAAGCAACTCTGTTCAACCCTCTTTCTCCCTAAAGAAACAGTGTGCTTGCTATCTTGAGTCATGCAAGTTAGGATTTTGTTTGGCTTGTTTTTAATGAGGTTCACATGAGTCCAATATGCTGCCAAGGCTTGGGGCTTTGCAGGGAGGCAGAGAGAAAATGCGTATTGAATTTGGGATTGATGAGTAACGTAATCTTTCGCGGGGCCTCTTACACGGCTCTCTTCTTGAAGACACCTGCTTTGTTCTTGGCAGTAAAATGGGATGCATCACACTGCTTCTCAGATCTGAATGTACCAGAGAATCACCTGGGGGCCTGGCTAAAACTGGCTAATACTGAGTCGGTCGGTCTGAGCATTTCTGAGGTTCTGAGGCTCCAAACATATCCAGGGAACGCCAGTGCTGCTGACCCAAGGGTCACTCTGTGAGGAACAAGGCCCCAGACGTAGGGAACTGACTCTGGCTCACCTGTGCTCACTGCCTACTCATCTCAAGGATGCCAACCGCACAAGCGGTTTCTGATGATGGACAATTGATTTTCAGAGCAGATTGCTCTGGCTTTCAAGTATAGTCCTATTGACATAAATTTAGTTATGAATTGAGGTTCTCGAGAGGGGAGAGACTTTGTCATTTTCATGGGTTTGAGGCATTGGTCTTTGTCATGGCCCTGACTGTGCCAAAGATACATATCCACTCTAGGCTTCCTCAGCTCCCCATACCTCAGTCAGAAACAAAACCTCTGGTCCTTTTCTCTTGAAACTACTTGCTGTTTCACTCTGTCTCCAATTCCTCCCCTTGCCTTTCCTCTTCAACCTACCCAAGCTGGCTTTCATGTTTTCAACCCTTGTCAGTGGGCACGATCTCCCTTCCCAGTACTTTATCCTATAGTCCTTCTCTGGTCCTTCTCTAAGTCCACCGGCTGACCCTTTCCTCTCTTGCTGTGTTCACCCTCTCCACTGCACCTGGGACAGCCCACTTCCTGCTGCCTTCCTCATTCTCCCCTATCCCGGACCCTCCATGACCTCGTCCCCCAACTGTTCAGGCAGGATTGAAGCACTTTGTCCCTGTGTATCACTACTGCCCTTCGTGACTGCCTGTGGTCTTTGGTCTTCCTACCATCTGCATCGGTAATTCTCACGCGTTCCCCGCCAGCCCAGGCACCTCTCCAACTCCAGTCCTTCGAGCCAGTGTCTCCTGGGTGTTCTCTTCTTGGACATCGACCTTCCATGATACCAAACAAACTTTAATATTCTTTCCCAAAATGAGTCCACCCACAGCCTTCCCATTTGAAAGCAACTTTATTATTTCAGTTTCTTGGGTAAACAGAAAAAAAAAACAAACAAAGCAGCTCTATTTTTAATAGTTTGTTTATTTTATGTGTCTGGTTTTTCCTGCATGTAGGCGTGTACATCATGTGTATGTCTGCAGAGGTCAGAAGAAGCCATCGGATCCCCTGGAACTGGAGTTATAGACGGTTGTGAGCTGCCGTGTAGGCGCTGGGAACCCACCCCAGGTGCCCTTCGGGAGCAACAGTGCTCTTAACCGCATCTCCAGCCCCCTGCTCTGCTTTTCACACCCTGCTTTGAACCAGCAGAAGAATGTATGTCCTAACAGCTTAAAACAAGAACAGAATTTGCATTTCCAGAACTGCCATGCCAGTAGCCTGCCTGGAATTCCAGCCATGGAAAGGGGAGACAGAGGAGCACCAGAGTAAGCTAGCAAGACTACATTAGTGAGCTCTGGGTTTGATTGAGAGTTCTATCCCAAAGGATGGGCTAGAAGAGCAGTGGAGGAAGGTTCCAGACATTGTCCTCAGCTCTCCACCACATTTGCTTTACACACACACACACACACACACACACACACACACACACACACACACACGAGCGCATATGAGACAAAAAAGCCTGGCAGAAAAATTCCACTCAGCTTCCTCCAGGGTGGCTGTTTTTCACGCTGCTTTCTTCACCAGGGTCTAAGTTTCAGCCATAGGGACCTCTCTATCCCAGGTTCCTGTAAGCACCTCCCCATTTGTCTCCTCCTGAGTGTCTTGCCCTCCTAAAGTCCACCCTCTGGGCTTCAGTGCTGCACAGATGGATCCTCTAGCCCAAAGTCCATTCTTTTTCTGTTCGGGACTCCCCATGGCTTCTAGTCTTTATACAAAAGCCAGTCTCAAAATGATCTACAAGCCTGGAAAACTCTATTTTCTTTTTAATGCCAGTCTCCCATTCCGCCATATTACTAAGGCAACCCTGGCATGGAACACTCTATAAACACTTGGCTTTGCACTGGGTGGTCCCTCTGCTAAAATACTCTCTTCCCATATATCCAAACAGCTAAGCTCTGACTTCTCCAAAAGCTGGTTCAATGGGCCTCCTTATCTTTCAGGAATAGAGGTATAGCTCAATGGTAGCATGGATGGGACCCTGGATTTGTACCCCAGCAATGCACAAATTAAATAAGTGCAGTGCATTTTATCACATTCTAGCATTTTCTGATTAACCTGTAATTTATTCGTGGATGGTCTGGCTCTCCCCTCCAGCATATGGACTCTCAAATGGCAAAGGCTTCCCAGCACGTACAACCATGCCTGACATACCCATGTTGAATAAGCAAATGAATGATGTCTTTCTTTAATGTTCCTTGGGCAGTGCTGTGTACCCAGAGGCATTTGGTAAATTTTCTCTGCCATTCTGTAATTTTATTTTGGGTTGTTACTATTTTTTAAATACTATCTAAAAAGCTCTCATGCCAAAAAAAGTGAGCTGTGTATATATGGGTGTGTGCAGTTTCATGTGTGTTCCTATGTGTGCAGGTGTGCATGCATGTGCGTGCCCATGTATATGGAGGTCGTAGGTCAACCTAGATGTTGTTCCTTGGGCGTCTTCTACCTTGTTATCTTGAGACAGTCTGTCGGTGGGATCTGGGGCTAGAGGATTAGACTAGGCTGGCCTGTAAGAAGCAAGAGGGACGGAGCTGGCTACTGTGAGCTAGACACCTACCTCACTGTCTGCCAAGCAATGCTCTGGATACGTGTCTGTGTCCAGGTGGACGTAGACATCCTCTTCGCAGATGAGACTGAGACGTGGAAAAGCAGAGTCACTTGCCCAGGGTCACACAGCTGACAAATAGCCAAGCTGGGATCCAGGCTGTCCGAGCAGCCCCAGCTTTCCCATCAGTCCCTTGTGCTGTGTCCTGACTATCTAGCCTTTGATGGCATGCCTAAAAATGTACATCTTAGAATTGCTGCTCGCAGCTCTTCCCCTCGTTCCCTTCTCATTGAGAAATTAAGCTCAATTCAGAAAATCACATGTGTGCACAGCTCAGAGCGGTGTCATAAGGAGAACCCCCAGTCACCCTCAAAATACCTCGGTGTGCCCTAGCCAGGTTAATGTCTTCCCTCCTCACAAAACTCACCATGCTCTGACTTTCAAGGCACAATAGCTCCTGTTTCATTGCACTGCTGGAACATGAAGCTGCGTCCCAAACACTGGCGTGCTTACCTGTTTGTAGCGTTCACTGTCGGTGAATACCTCATGCTCAACAGGGTCCCTTTTCTGTTCTTTCTTTTTTTATTCTTTTTTTCAACTTTTTATTCTTTGGGTTTTTACATCATGCATTTTTATCCCATTTGTCTCCCCATCCTTTCGTATCCACCCTCTACCCTTGCAACCTTCCCCGACCAATAACATAAAATTTAAGAGAAAAGAAAAAAAAAGAAAAAGAAAAATCAAATGTGGAACCTGTAGTGTGACATAGTGAATCATACAGCGTATCCTTTAGTCCTTATATCTTTACTTGCAAATGTTCATTGCAAAGAATCATTGGTCTGGCTTGAGGCTTCTGGCTTCTGCTATCCTATTGATACTGGGCTCTCACTGGGGCTCCTCTTGGCTAGCCTGTTGTTGCCCTGTGTCAGAAGATCCTACAGCTTTGGATTTGAATAGGATTGACCCTTTCTCATGCTCCAGCAGATCATAGATGGGGTGAATGTTGGTGTGGGTCAACACATAGCCCTGTTTCTAGACCTGGGTGGTTGTAGGGTTGGTCAGCCTGCCAGGTCTCTCCTATCCTCCCCATCAGGGTGAGCTCTCCAGCATTGCCCCAGCTAGTTTACCCTTGCAGCAAGGAGCGGGGCCAGTTCTGCTCTCAACCCTCAGTGCTGCAGCTGGCAAGGGGCAGGTTCTCTCCCCTTTAATACTTACCAGGCATTTGACCTGTAGCTTTTTTAACATCTAGCCCCTGCTGATGGCACACACGTGGTACAAATCGCCATGTTCTCTGCCTTCCAGATTGCCTTAAAGAGGAGCTGGATCTGGAGAGCTGATGAGTTTCCGGTTTGGTCTTTGGCAAGATCCTGGGTGGTAATTTGTCCTCGCATCCCAAGCCATGTAATGTCTGGCTGTTTCTTTTTCTCATGATAGCAGCTGCCGATGCTCCGTGCCAAGACGTATTCTTTCAGACTGGAGTGTAAGATGGTGGTCCTTTCATTTTTTAATTCCACTGGAACACACTTTTAGGAATAGCTTTTTCTTAAAAACACGAGATTGGAAATCATAATATACAAGCAAAAGACAAGTAAGACAAAAATAATGCCCAAACAAGGCACTCTAAGACAAAGAGTCTACAAAAATACTGTTTGTTTTGTGTTGGCTATGTACTGCTGGGCATGGGAAACACCCTTAAGTGTGGCTAATATACCCAGTGTGACTCTATTTGCATTTTTCTTTGTTTTGTTTTATCTTTTCTTTTTATTCTGTTTTTGTTGTTGTTGCCTGTTTGTTTTCTGAAGAGAAAAAGAGAGAAAGGGCATAGAGTTAGGTAGGGAGACGTGGGAAGGATCCCGGAAGGGTTAACAGAGGGGAAACTGAGATCAAAAAATACTGTATGTCTTAGTTAGGGTTTCTGTTGCTGTGACAAAGCACCATGACCAAAAAGCAAGTTGGGGAGGAAAGGGTTTATTAGGCTTACACTTCAGCATTGCTGTTCATCACAGTACAAGAACACAAACAGGGCAGGAATCTGGAAGCAGGAGCTGATGTAGAGGCCATGGAAGGGTGCTGCTTATGGGCTTACTCCCCCGTCTTGCTCAGCTCACCTTCTTATAAAGCCCAGGACCATCAACCCAGGGATGGTACCCCTCACTATAAGCTGGGCCCTCCCACATTGATCACTAATAGAGAAAATGCCTTAGAGTTGGGTCTCATGGAGGAATTTCTTCAACTGAGGCTCCTTCCTCTCTGATGACTCTAGTTTGTGTCAAGTTGACACACAAAACCAGTCAGTGCATTGTATAAGTTTTTCAATAAAAATATTAAAAATAAGCATTTCCTCATTTGTCTCATTACTTATCGGGACCTTCACATATCAAAAGTAGAGAAAATATTTTATCATTTCCATTTATTTACTGCTATCCCCCTCCCCTGCACCAGTTGGCTCCCTTAGCTTCTGAAGGGATCAATTTTTAATATCGTTAGCATCAGCAGAGGACTGACCCCAGGAGCCCTCATGGGTACCAAATTCCTCAGATGCAGGAAACACAAGGCATTTGCACAGAAGTGGTATACACCCTCTGAAATACTTGAGTTCATGTTGAGCTTACGTGTAGCCCAGATACAAATGGTATGCTGGGTAAATGGTTGTTCCATTGCATAAGCTAGGGATGAGTACAAGAAATAGAACAAGGCAGGTGCAAATTGTTTCCTCTTTTTTTTTTTTTTTTAAAAAAATCTACATCTAATTGAATCCACAGATATGAATCACAGAGAACCAGCTGTCCCTTTATTAAATTATTTCAACCTAGTTGATGAGATTAAAATAATTACGATTCTTCTTCTCGAAGCACAAAATTTCCCCTCTTGGGTCAATGGGCATCTCTTCAAGTCAACTCCTGAGTGATTCTGATGTGCTGTTATGGGTCCTAACAGTTTCCCCCACTAGCTATCAGGACAAGATAATTTGGGGTGGAAAACATACAAAACCCCAAGCCAAGAAATGTCTATTTCTATAGTTTCCTTTACAGAGAAATGGCATGTCAGGGCCACATCTGTCCTGTAGGGATGCCATGACCACTGAGGTGGCCATTGCTTTTAAGCCTTGTCAAGAAACGGAGCCAGGAAATCCAGGCATGCACACCAGTCAATGTGTGTTTGCAACCTGCCATTTGCATTCATACGGTACCCAATACAAAGGAATTTTATTCCAATAAGATGTTTGTCCCTCATTGCTAGGCTAGACTCCCATCAGCACAGCCCACTATTTGACACACAGCAGCCATCTTAATGTATTAAAGGCTTAGAGAGAAAGGGAAGTAATTCTTCAATTCCATTAGGAAACCATCTAGGGATCCCCTTCGGGGCCTCCCTCCACTCCTTCCCTCTCTCCCTCCCTTCCTCCCTAATTAGTTAAGAAAATATGCTATGAAAGTACTAAATTTGATAGTCCATTTCTACTTTCCAAATAAGAAAACATCATCAAATAGCCCTTTGTGTGTGTGTGTGTGTGTGTGTGTGTGTGTGTTGGGGCAAAGCTCGGTTGGAGGTACAGGCTGTTGGTGAGGAGAAGCCAGCCCACCTGCACTTTGCTCTTACACTGGAAGTTGGCTCATTCCAAGTTTAGACTGGAGAATGCCCTGAACAGATCAATAACAATGCATCTCTTCATTAAAGGAATAACAAGTACAGGACTGTGAATCTTGATTTTGACTGAAATATAAGGCTATAAAAGACCTGGAGGGGGTCTGGAAGAGCGCTAGATTAAGGAAGGAAAAGAAGCTTGAAAATGAGATGGCCTCTATACGAGTAGACAGTCAATATTCAGTTTCTGTCTCACTTTCATGGAAGTTGGAGAGAGACCCTGCTTTAACGCCATGTGCTCATGAAAGTCGGCCTAGCATCTAAGCACTGCGTGTGGAATTCATGTGGAAGCCTCTCCCATGCTGCAACACACTATGCAAATGAACTGACTGTGTTATTAGATGTTATTTAATTAAATTCAAAACTTCTCCTTTTATAATTATCTTGACCAAGCCTATGCGCCCCTGCATGCCTTTTTCAAATGAGAGGCCCAGGAACGTGAGAGCATCCAGGCTGGCTGCCTCAGCGTGCCCACAGGGACGCCAGGGGGATGACTGCTATCATCATTATCGCCATAAAAGAAAGAGCTGGAGGTTGAAATGGGGCCCGTCCCCCCGCCCCCACCCTGGGCTTCCCACCAAGAGAGCGCGGGGCATAACCTTCCTAGGCTGACAGGTGCATACATGCCCTTCGCTGTTTACTGAAATTCAGACCACAGGGAGTTTACAGAGGCACCAGGTCTCCAGAAAGTTCTAGAGAGGGTAGTATCCTGTAGTGGGGCACTAGGGCCTCGCGGAGCAAAAAAGGCAGGAAGAATGCGTGTGATATGTCAGGGAAACTGAAAGCAGATGGGTTTTTAGAGAGATAAACGAAAGGAAGGAATGTGGCCGGACCTTCTGCAGGCCTCTAATTATGCAGGTTTACGGTGGGAGTCACAGGCACACTGAGGAGCTGTCCTATGGAAGAGACTTCCCTGGGTGGATTAGAATAAGGACAGACCTGTAAAGTAAGGCTGTGGATGGGCAGAGCTGGAGTCTTTCACGATGTCACTTTCTCTAGACCGGAATCTCTGACTTGGGAAACAGACCTTTCCCAGAATGCCATGAGAGCCATCCTCCTACACAACATCCACAGCGGCCATTGTCTGTCCGCACTTACCGGGCTTCTTCATGAAATCTCCTTAATGCGACCGAGAAAGAACCGGGAAATATATGACCCAGGACTCCGAAACAGAATTAATTCACACTGTTTTCTCAAATTTCCTTCGCTATGAGAGGATGTATAAGCAAAGCAAATGTTGGAAATGCGTGGCTTAGAAAACAGATTTCAGCTCCCTCCCAGGGCAGTGTTAAGATGAGAGACAATCAAGGGGAAGAATACAATCAGACTATATTATATTATTATATAAGTAATATAAAAATATACTATTTATATTTTAAATCTAAATAATAAATTAACAAAAGTTAAATAAAATTGAACACACAAACACATAAACATTACAGATAATCAGACTTTAAAAGCTGCCTAAATTTTAAAATATGTGTGTCAGAGGTAAGTTACCTGGACTCAACAGCACCTCCTTTACTTGGGTCCCCTCCCCTACCTCTCTTCCTCTTTCCCTCTCTCCCTCTCTCACTCCACCCTCTTCCTCTCTCTTTCTCTTTCTCTCTCATAGTTTAACTTGGTGTTTCAGAAACACCCTCTCTTTTTGTTCCATTGGAAAAACATAAGTGTGTTATCCAAAGTAACAGGCAACATGAAGAACCCCTGTGCCCGTGAAGAGCTCCAGTACTTTAGGACCTTTAGTCCCAAGACAGAGCATCCCTGATTCTGCAGAAGGGCCACTGCTTTCTGAAGCAGCAGAAGTGAGGGCTCTTCATGCTGCATCTTACCTTCTTGGGGTTGTGCCCACAGCTACCGTTTCCTCTGCTTTCTGTGTCTGCCCACCCCTTTCTCCAGGTCATCTCTCAGTTTTCAAGCCAGTGGCCATGGGGAGCCACTGCTTCAGTTTCTGACTCTACCAGTCCACTCCTCTCTCCTGGCTGGTGGCCTCGTCTGCTTACAGGCCGCCAAATTCAGCCCACATAGGTCTAAGAGCAATCCACAAATCGGGTTGCCACTACCATTCGGTTTTTGGAAAGATTCTAAAATCACCTTGTAGTCGTCTTCTCATGAGTTTCAAGTATGTCAGGAGCACAAAGACATAAAGGAAGGACATGTGTTGTGGGGGCTTTTAGGGTGTTCCGGAGAAAGCACTCCTCTAGCTTCAGAAAGATTTCTTCAGTGTGTTATAACTAGAGAAGACTGTCCTTCCACAGCAAAGGAGAAAAAATATTAACCAGAAGCAGTGAGAACCTCAGCTCTACAGTTAATTTAGTCACTGAAGCTTTACTTGAATGAAACGAGCAGCATTGGAATGTAGTAGAACAAACAAGATATTTAAATCAAATCAAATAATCTTATGTATAGGTATAGGGGTTGGTGTATGTCTTTGTGTGGATGGAGAAGCCCTGGATACTTAGGGCCTTCATTCTCAAGACAGTTCAGAATGAGGGGAAGCTCAGAAGGTGAGGAACAGGTCCAAGGGTAGAGCAGCAGCCCCAGCTCATCAAACCAACCAGGACACTTGTTGGAGAAAAGATGAAGCACGGTGACCCAGGCTGGAGGGGGAGGGGAAAGGGAACCATGGCAAATGAGACACTAGAACAGATACTACAGAAACCTCAGAAAAGAGAAACATCCAGAAAAGATCAAGCCTCAATAGTCCTGCTCTCCAGTGGGAACAAACAGCCATTTGTTCTGTTCCAAAGGACAACGTGCTGGAAGGAGGGCTTAGGGCCAAGGTTGTGACCCTCCATGGGGGCCAAATATCAGATATTCTTCATATTTATATTTACACTGCAACTCATAACAGTAGAATTCATAACAGTATTACAGTTATGAAATAATTTTATGGTTGGTGATTACTACAATATGAGGAACTGTATTAAGGGCCACAGCATCAGGAAGGTTGAGAACCACTGGCTTTGGGGATTTCCATGCTTTGTGTGCTTGTGGATGGAACAGGCAGTGTGTAAATTCCCAACACCAACAGCGGAGTATAGAAATGCCAACAGTTGAATCTGAGCAACCCATCAGGGTATTTGCTACTTATAGTGCCAATAGTTATCAGTTTCCTCATCTATAAAATGGGGATAGGCATAAGTCTCCATGCCATTATTTGGAAACTGGTGGCCCAAAAGAAAGTCTGACAAGAAAGACCAATTACATTTGGTGCCCAATGTATGGCATATATATTCACATAGGGCCTGAGAAAACAGGAATAAAAAAGTTCTAAACATGGAGCCAGATATGGCTTCCCAGTCCCTCATGTAGTCATGGTGGCAGCATACAGAGGCGTGGCTCCTTTAAGAGGTCCTGCTAGGCAGCAGAGCAGTTGAATAGTGTACCGCTGCACACCACCCAGCAAAGACTACTTAGAAATACCTGCCACAGTGTGAGCCCAGAAATTTCCCAGAGCTGGGGTGGAATGGACACAGCTCCAAAGTGAGGCACACAGACATGAGCTGAGCTGTGGAGTGGGTAGCCTAACAACCTCCTAGCAGATTAAGATTAGGTAAGAGAAATGTTGCAGGTGTGTGTGTGGGGGGGGGGGGAAGCCAGGTCCAGGTCAAGAAAACCTCTGAACAGGTATAGAATGCTTAAAAAGGTGGATCTAGACAGTCATAGAAAAATAAATTAGTAGTTTAAAATAATAGTAAAGTCTTTAAAGAGAGAGAAAAGTAATACAAAAATAATAAAGTCTTGTAAGGATGGGAAATACACAGGGCATCTGGGTCCTGCACAGTACTTTGTAGACTTTAAATTTTGTGAATGCTGATGAGTGAAGGAAAAACACTGCTGAGAAATAATGGACTGTGGGAAAAAAATACTAAATTAAACCAGCCTATGTACTTTAAGGATATCTTAACTTTAGAATGGAAGTTTAAAGTGTGTTGCATGGGGGAGAGGTTATGCTTCTGTTTCCCACAGGAAATAAAATGCTAGGGATTTCTTCAAAATTAACAAAGATCAGATTTTGATCAAGAAAGACATCCTAAAAATCTTGGCTACAGACATGAAGAAAGAAATCAAGAAAAACTACAAAGCGAGGTGATGTATATGCTGATACCTCTACTATGGGAACGGCGTTGAAACTGAATGAGACGATGAGTCTTGTTGGCTACAGAGTCTCATGACATTATTATTATTATTATTACATGCCATCCTTTCATATGGCACGGATGGAGACTTACACTGCAGTTTGGCTGTGTAGTCCAAATGGATGTATAAAGTCAACAGATATCTTTTATGTGCTCAAACATAAAACAGAAAAGCATCTTTAGCTGATGTGTGCACATTGCACGTTCCATACTTGTGCTGATGCAGATATGTACGCTACCTTTAAAAGTTTGTGTGTTTTCAGAAAGAAAAAAAAAAAAAGATCAGATACCAATTAGCCCAGGTAATCCAACTTCTCAGAATGCTTCTGTTGCAGTTTCTTCAAAAATCTGCATCTAGAACAACTTCAAAGCTGCTGGCTGAGATGGTCCGGCCTCACAGACTCCTACAGTCAGGACTTCTCTGCACTTTTCCATCACAGCGAGACTGGGTAACAGCTAGCTCTCCCAGGGTTCAACCATTATCTCAGTTTTTTAGGGCCTCCTAAAGATACTGTCACCCCAGACAACAGGAATGATAGAATGAAAGGGTAGATTATTAAATCTACTTTTAAACAAACAAAAACAAAAAACCAACTACTAATCTCAAATATTTTGCACCGGTATGAATTTCTGTAAAATGGTACAAATTTAAGGTTATATTTTTGTTTTAACTTACTGTATATATGTTTCTACTCTTGTATAATGTATTGTACCTTTGCAGCTCATTTTAAAATGCAATGTAAAGTTCTAGTCCTTGAAAGCTATTGCTACAAACTATTTAGGATGATTAAGAAATGCAAGTTAGTCGTTAGTCACCTATAACAATCAAACTTGTAATCACATCAGGTATGTTTTCAGGGTCAAACAGAGATATATATTAGATAGATAGGTAGTCTTCAAACACTTCAGAAACCTACAGAATATAGTATTTAAGATGTTTTAATAACAAGGCTTTTCATGACAGTGAGATACGTCTGATCCTGGCAACACTAATCTAATTCAAAAAAGGATGATGAACATTGAAGAACCTCCAAATGTGGCAAAGTAAGCCACTGGGCAGGAAACTGCCCTTGCCTTAACTGCTGACAGTATGCTGTGCTAATTGGACAAGCAGGACACAAAAGAAGGTGACTGACAAATTTTTCTAAGACAATGTAGGACAGTCCTTCAAAGTTCCTGCTTCATAGAAAAGTCTGTCAGATATTCTAGGCCTGTAGGCTAAAGATGGATGCCCCAATATTATAGAGGAACCCTGGGTGATTGTTCAGGGGGAAAGGCCCATACTGTTTTCTCCAGCAGGTGCACTAATTGGTGTGTTCTCTGTACTTTAACAAACACTTAGTGCTGATAAAGGCTTATCTGGGAGTTTCCATGACATCCATCCTTTACAGAGTAGAACTCACTCTGTTGAGAAGCATGGTTTGATTCAAAATATAAAATATTAGCATATTCGAGGGTGCAGATTTTCACTCTCTTTGCAGCAATGTACATTTTCCGTGCCAGAGCCCTGGTCAGTTAGCCCTACGATGAGTTCATGTATAACTGTGTGGTCTGACCTCCTCATGGTCCAGGTCACAGCTTCCCTGTGAAGATGAAAACCTTCCTTCATCTTCACAGTCAGTGCCAGGCAAATGCACTGCCAGACATTCTTGAGAGGATGAAATCTATTCCTTTCTACCCTACACAGAGTACACAGAGTGATGCCTGCTGATAAGCAGCTGCTCTGGGCCCTCCCAGCAGGAACACAGAGGATAACGTGCCAGTCATGATGTCAGGTCTAAGGGTGCTAAGTGCAGCCGTGAGGGGCACGGAGAGAGGGGGCGGGATATGGCTCCCACCCTGACTACACACTTGCTTTTCAGGACGCTGTCCTCTCCCTGCCCAGCAGGGTCTACCTGTGCTACCAGAGAATGGTTGACTGGTGACAGACAGCTGAAACTGGCTGTCTGCACATGACATGAGAAAAGACAAGCCCAACTCCAGAAGGAAAGACTCCAGCCACCAGTCACGGCCCGTGGTGTTTGTTATATAACTGGCGGGCATTGCTTCCGACTGGTGGGTTATTTTAATGGTGGTATGTAACTTGTGCTCATTAACGCTGGGGTGCCTCTTCCTTAACCTATGTAACTGTTAACTTCCCGGAGAAACTCTCAAAGGCCGCTTCTTCACAAAGTATTTTCTGGGAGTACAAAGGTGTTTTGAATTGGAGTGACTGGCACACTTGCGGTTGGGGTGTGTTTGTGAGGCTGTGAAACTCAGAGAAGCACACAGTAAAACAAAAATCATTGGACTTTTGCTGTAAGGACTTCTCAAAACCTTTGCTGTGGAGGCATGGGCTGCCGAGTGCATGTTTCGTGTTTAGACTGTGGATTTTATGTGTATTCCGTGTCTGCTCTGTGAATGTAGGTCTGTTGGGTGAGTTGTTGTGTGTGCCGTCTTTTTCTCGGAGTGTATACAGAGTATAAATGGGAAACCCTGTCTATTTAAACTTCTCATGGGCTTTTGGAGCTGTATTTTCACTTGCTACATTTGAAAACAAAAAGTCAATGTGCTTTCAGACTGTTGGGAACAATTCCTGCAACTGTTTTCTGTCCCTAAGAAATCTGGCTGGGTTTACATAAGAAGAAACTTCATAGAATGCACATAATTCACTATCGAGTCTGTAGCCAAGTTGAAAAGCAGTCATCTGGAAACGGAGTAATTAGGCCTTGATGTAAATAATGCAGCAGAATGCTGGTTCCGCAGACAGTGTTCAGAGGGGAACACGGCAGTAACGAAGGCACAGTGGTCAGTCCGCGAGCATTAGCTCTCTATACTAAACAAATTATAGACAAGAACGCTTTCAAGTACGCTTGGAGCATCCATTCAGGAGTGGTCTCTGTTTTCATTTGTGTTTTAGTTCTTTCTCGTAACTGTAACGTGGACATTGCGTAATAGTTCCTAAGACCCCCCCCCCCAAGGATCCTCAAGTTCATGTCCAGCTTGCCAAGCCCGGTAGCAGCGAGCCCTGCGCCTTGATCTCCGCTCCCAGCACCTCTCGTGACACAGGACTTGCAGTTTTCTTTCCAACCTTTCGAATCTCCCAGCAACACCCGAGGACTCAACAATAAACAGAGGCAGCCATGACCCCTGCACCCAAGTTCCTCCGCCCTGTGTCTAGCCCTACCCCCCCCCATTAAACTAACTGTGTGACTCTAAACCTGGCTCAACAATCCATTGCTGACATTTTTTTAAGCTAATGGAAATTTCATTAATTCTAACAACAAACGGCTTTGCTTTTAGCCTAAACACATTCATTATAACTACTCTTTAAAGACAGTCCCAAGCTATTAGAAATCTGACACAGCTAATGAACTAGAAATAGATGAGAGAATGAATTTTTCTTGAAAAATCCAGTTAATTCATGAGCCAGAACATGGAGTACATAGAGGAAAAAAAGGGGGGCTGGAGAAATGGCTCAGCTGTTAAAGGCTAGGCTCAAAACCAAAAATATGAGAAAAAAACAATTAAAATACATAAATGATGAGACAAATGTGTCATCTGACCGCAACAGAGACCGTTCCTCACCATGGGTCTCCTCCTAAGTTATACTGTGCCATCCGATCTCCCTGATGCTGACATAGATACCATTTTTTATTACCGTGTTACCGTTAAAAGGCCCAGAAATGTTAAGCAATTTATCACGGCCAAACAGGTGAGGTGTAAACACATTTCACACATTCTACCCTGACAGGGAGGCTATATTAAATTTCTGTCACTGTGAAGCAAATTATCCACCATGGTAGTGGCTTCAAACTAACACATCCATCTTCCTGTAGCTTCTGCGAACTAGAGACACTAGTGGCTGCTCAGAATCACATGAGCTGCCGACCGGGCATGGGCCCCACTGTGCCATTTCTGGCATGCCCCCCGTGACCATGAACCTAGTCCCTTGTTATTCATCTGGTCCCCTGGTCTTAGCTAAGGTCTATTCAAACTCCAGCAGATCCCGGCAGTTCTCTGACGTTTGGTACTTACTATTTCAAAGCCAGAAAGAGACCCCTTTCTCCAATTGGCTACAATGGAGTCTGATAATAAGAGCAAGAGGGTAGCCAGCCCATTTCCTGCCTGTTCTCTGATTGTTAAACTCAGCTCTGGGTTCTGTCAACACTCAGGATGAAGGAATTTGTTCAAAAGTGACTCATTGGGGCTTGTCTTTTTCCTGTGCCTGTGTGTGTATAATGCTGCTTCTGTGTTCTTTATTTACTTGGTGATGATCACCTGCCTCGCAGGAGCGTCAGAGATCCAAGCTGAAGCAAACATGTATGGCTCTCCACGGCAGACGCCAAATGAAAGTAGACAATACGGACCCATAAGCCTGACGTTTTCATGTTTACATAGACTCTGTGATTTCACTGTTGAGTAATTTGAGGTCAACGTTAAATGAATTCCCAGTAAATGAAGAGTTTAGCTTAGCACTTGACTCTAAAGACCCATTTTCCAGTATCCAGATTATGGGAAGTTATTTTCAAAATAAGTAAGGACCACTTGAGAGCTGAGTTATTCCGGGTAGTAATCAAACCAACCAGGGATGGTTTTACCAGGCTGAAACTAATCCCTTTATGAAAGGTTGTTGGGACAACTTCCAGAATGCGTATTTATGATCACCCAACTGCTCGGAGGCATAAGCATGGATAGGACCGTCAAGGGGAGGCTCTTCTCAATGCAGTACTATACCGACTCTGCTAAGCAAGTCCTTCAGGGCTACGAAAGGGGACATATACAAATTATAGCAAACACCAAACATTGTTACAAAGAGGCATAGGAATATCCAGCAGAAAGAGTAGTAGTAGAACAAGTATCCCATGCGCCCAGGTTCAGAAACAGCCAATGAGGCTTGCTTACTATCACCTCAGTCAAAAATCACAGTCGTCCATGGAGTGGCTGACCTTCTCTGACCTTCTTCTTCATCTTATACTTATATGCTCTCTTTGAAAGAGGCTCTAGTCAAGTCCGTTAGCACAGAAAGGTACAGAGAGATTCTATGAACATAATTTCTATGGACATCCTAAGATGATTTATTGCATCCCAAACCACAGATGGGAGGGAGTCAGCTTCTAAATCTGGTCTTCATGTGGCAGTAAGTTGACCGGAGCCTCTGCTCCCCCAAAGCACCTTGGCACAGCTCATTAGTAACTACAAGGGCATGAGTGAAAACATGGCAGAAACGTGTGGGCTGTTCAACCAGAAGATGCTGTGTAAGAGAGGACCATCACGAACATCTTAGCACTGGGGAGATGGCTTCGTGGGTAAAGATGCTTGCTGCCCAAGTCTGACAAGCTGGGTTCGGATCTCCAGAACTCAAGTAAAAGCTGCACACAGCAACACAAGTGCCTGTAATCCCAGAATACCTCTCTGCAGATCTCTCTACAGGGAGGCAGAAACAAGAGAATATCCAGATACAGGTGGAAAGGTAAGGACCAACACCCTGAAGTTGCCCTTAGACCTCCATGCATGCGCCTGCACCTCCCACTACATACATCATACACTCACATAACATACACACACACACACACACACACACACACACACACACACAGTCTTAACATCCTGTGGTAGTTTGAATGTAATTGCCCCTATAAGCTTATAGGGATGAGCACTATTAGGAGGTGTGGCTTTATGGTAAGACGTGTATCACTGTGGGGGTAGGCTTTGAGGTCTCATATGTGCTCAAGTCACACCTACTGTCTCAGTTCACTTCCTGCTGTCTTCAGATCAAGATGTAGAGTTCTCAGTTCTTTCTCCAGCACTATACCTGCCTGCAGACCACCATGTCCTACCATGATGATAATGAACTAAACCTCTGAACTGTAAGCCACCCTAATTCAATTTTTCCCTTTATAAGAGTTGCTGTGGTCATGATGTCATTTCACAGCAAAAGAAACCCTAACTAAGACAGACAGACAGACAGACAGATAGATAGATAGATGATAGAGATAGATAAATAGGTAGATTAAATAGATAGCAAAGCTAATATAGAATTATTATATATAGATTATACTTTCTATGATATATTCTAATTCTAACATAGAATATTATTATTTATATCAATGCTAATATTGAGAGTTGAGAGCCATTGCTGTAGAGAGAATGAAGCCATGAGAGTATATAGCATGGGAGGATGAGACAAACAGGAGTAGATTTTTGGAAGACACAGTTAATTAAGAATTACTAGTGTTCTGGACTAAACTACAAACTAATGTATTAAAGACCTAACTTCCCCATATGATGGGTTTGGTTGCCAGAGCCTTTGGGAGACAATCATGTTGGCCTGAAGTCATGAATATGGCTTCCTCATGATGACATCATTATAAGAAGAAACACTGGAGACTCTCTCTCTCTCTCTCTCTCTCTCTCTCTCTCTCTCTCTCTCTCTCTCTCTCTCCTCCCTCTCCCTCCTTCCATCCATTCTTTCCTCCCATCCTCCCTCTCTACCATGGAAGTATGTAGCAAGAAGCTGGCTGGCTGGTTACATGCCACAGAGAGCTCCCTCACCAGAAACTGAACATTCTTTCTGACTCCTTAGCCTTGGATGTCCAGTCTCTAAAACCATGAAGACATAAGTTGACAACACCACCCATTCAATGTCATTTTGTTATGGCTGCTTGACTTAACTAACACTGCTCTAAAAGGGGATATTCTTCACAGAGAAAGAGAGGTAAGTATTCAGACTTGAGGTTGAAACAAGATAGTGATTGAAAATGAGAGACAGAATAGGAGAATGGATGGTGGCAAGTTTCAGGACAGAAAGAAGGATTAATTGGATGGAAAGCGGTTGGGTAAGCTAAGCTGGGTGGAAGGCATTGCAAAAGACAAGAGCAAGAACAGTCACAGTAGCAGAAAAAGGAAGAGCAATTGTCAGGGTGCGGGCAGATGGGGGAAGGAAAGTGCTGGCCAAAGGGTGCAAGTTCTAGTTAGGGGGATGAATAAGTTCTACCATGTACTGGAAAGGCAACCAGGTCTTACGTATCCTTATCATAAAAATATGAGATGAGAGGAACATTTGTTTACATGATCCAGTCATTTCACAGTGTACCCAAATCAAAACATTTTAAAAATCAGAGTTATCACAGCAAGAAAGAGGTGTTTTGATTTTTTTAATTTTATTATTATTTTTAACCTTAGCCAAGTTAGAAGTAGCTGTGCCATCCACCTTGTGCCTGAGAGAGGAGGTGGCAGACAGTGCACAGATAAATGACACGTCAGGACCTGAACACAGAGGAGGTGGCATCTACCACCAGCACCCAGGCAAGCTGTTTGGAGAGGGATGGGTGCAGTGCTGCCAACGGAGCAACGACAAACAAATCTGCCAGGTTTCAAATGGGCAAATGACTGGAGGAGGCATTTCTTAAAACAAGAAATCCAAAAGGCCATCACCTATATGAAAAAAACAATAATATAAGATGACAGAACAACCAATATTCAGCCCCTCTAATCATCAGGGGCATGCAGATCAGAATATCTATGGCATAGTCTCCTGTTCTAGTTAGAAAGACTTTTAAAAAATGGTTTCAGTTTAAGTATGATTGCATTGCTTCCCCCCCCCCCCTTCTTTCCTCCACTTTCCCTCAGAATTCCCTTGAACCCCTCCTAGGTCCTGACTCTCATGATCCTTTCATTTTCTCTGGATATTATTATGCACACACACATATGCATATATGTATAGATGTGTGTGTCCTAGTACATATAAATACAACCTGCTAAATCTAATTTAGTGTTTGTGTGTATATGGTTTGATGGCTGACCATGGGTTGGACAACCAATATGCTGCTCATCCCTGAAACAGGCTAATTCTCGTTCTCCCAGCAGTCTTAGTTGCCTGTAGCTCCCTGTCTAGGACTGGGAACTCTTGAAACTGTTCCTGTTCTGTGTTAACATGTCCACTGATATTGTCATTGTTCCAATCTTGTTTGTGCAGCTGTTTCTAGGAGAGACTGCCTCACAGCATACTTCCTGGTCCTCTGGCTCTTACAGTCTTTCCGCTTCCTCTTCCACAATGTCCCCTGAGCTGGAGAGGCAGGAGTGGTGCTATAGATGTATCCACTGGGGACAGGCTCCCCCAAATCCATTGATCTCTACATTGTGTCCACTTGTGGCTCTCTGTGATGGCCTCCGTTTTCTTTGATGATGGATGGTAGTGACACTGATCTGTGCAGATAAGGATAAGAGTTAGAATTTAGTTAGGTATTATGCTGGGCAGTAGTTGAAAAACTTCTAGCGAAAGGAATGCTATGCTGGTAAGTCTATGGAGAAATGTGGGCACCCATACACTATTGGTGGGAAAGTAAATCAGTATATCAGTTCTTCAGGGGAAAAAAAGACACAGGACTCCCATATTACCCAACAATCCCACTAGTAGGCATATTTAAGAGAAAAATCAGTATGTCAAATAGACATCTGCATTTAGACAGTTGTTTAATCATTTATCATAATTCAATTCAATATGGTGTTCTTCCATAGATGGGTAGATAAAAATGTGATAGGTATATTTAATGGCATATTATTCAGCCATTTCAAGAATAAAATTATGTCATTTGCACCAAGATGGGTCGAACAGAGGCCATTTTACTAAATGAAATAAGCCAGACATGGAAGGCCAGACAGCACATGCTGTCACTTGCATGAGGACACCAAAGAGAGGACTTCGGAGAAGCAGAGAACTGAATGGCGGTTACCAGGAGGGCTTGGGGAGGCGGTGGAGAGAGGATAGTTGACAGACACAGAGGAGCCATGGTAGGGGATAACTTCCAACTTTTTAAAGCACAGCAGGGTAAGTATGCTTGAAAACAATGACAAATTTCAACAGTAGAGATCATGAATGCTCCCAAGCCAAAGACATGATACATATCTTAGGTGACAGATGTCACTTACCACAGTCTGATCATTACACATCACGTATATATATTGAAATGGTACATCTTAACCCAAAAATATGCATCCCTGCCAATCAAGAGTAGTTTTTGAAGGTGGACAGTAGACGGTGAGCAGAGATCAAGAGATCACTTTATCATCGAAGACATTTGATTATACTTCGATGCTTCTGAGAGTGTGACATTTCAATATGTGAATATTCAAAGATGCCTGAAGAGGAGCATTGACTGAAGTCATGAGTGTTCTGAGAAGGAAGCCAGGCCTGGCTGCAGATGGGAAGGTGGAGCAGAGAAGTGCCTATCACTCAAGAGCAGAAGAACAGTGAGGGTGGGGGGATGGGCCAGCTCTCGGGAAGTTAGGGGGTGGCTGCTCCTTTTCCCTCGGTGAGTATGGAGTGATGGAAATGTTAATTAGCTTCAGTCTGTCCGTCTATAACACTCAAACATCATGGATGCCATAGACGAATAAAGAATGGTATCTTCATTTCTTCATGACAGAAGAATGTGTTTGGATCTTACTATTGCAGAAATAGAATGAGGCAATGTGCAGTCAAAAACCTTAGGCCTCCAAACTGTACATTAAAAAGAAGTCTAGCCTAGCTTGGCAGTGCTGGCGCACGCCTTTAATCCCAGCACACTCGGGAGGCAGAGGCAGGTGGATCTCTGTGTATTCAAGGCCAGCCTGATCTACAAGAGCTAGTTCCAGGATAACTAGGGCTGTTACACAGAGAAACCCTATCTCACAAAAAACCCAGAAAAATAAAAAGAAGTCTTATTTTGTTTAAAGATACGTATGCATGTGTGAATATATATCCATAGAAAAAGAGATTGAAGAAGTATAAGAATATAAAAAGTTAGTTCTTAATTGTTACTAAGAATGTCATTTGTTTCCCATTTTTTTTTTTAGAAATGTCTTTGTGGGTACATATTCATGTAACAGGTCCACCCGTCTGTGGTACACATAGAAGACAGAGGATGAGGTTGGCTATCTTCCCCTAATTTTCTTATTTTTTTGAGGCAGGGTGTCTCACTTAATCTGAGTTCACCGTTTCAGCTCGATCCATCGGCCAGCTAGCCCCAGGGGTCTGCTTGCCTATGCCCACCCAGCTCTGGGGTGACAGGTATGCACACCTGGCCTGGCTCTTCTGTGGAAGCTGGGGATATGAACTCAGATCATGCTGATGTGGCAAGCATCACATTCACTGAGCCATCACCCCAGGCCTTTATACGAATTTCCAAGTTTTTAATAACAAGCTTTCTTCCCCCCCCACACACAAATGTATTTATAAGGTTTTTAGAAACCACAATAGCAAAGGTTTTGGGGGTTGGTGTTTTCTAAAGTGCCGACATGTAACACCCGCAGATTCTTTAAGACAGTAGGAACTGCTGAAATATCACGCAATCAAGCGGCTTGTCTTGGCACCGTGTTGCTTTCTTCCTCTCCAAAAGGAAAAGCAGGAAAGTATTCATTTGCTTGCACTTGCGTTATAACGATCTGGCTCCAGAAAGGAGCAGTGTAATTAAAACAGTGCCCGATTGTTTTTCTTCATTTAAATACGTTTCTATAGCAATTTGGAAGCCGTGTTTCCAGTTTTAAATGCTAGGGATTCAGTGTAACCTTGGGTGGGCCCCTTCTTGGTCCTGGTTTTCCCGCATATTGACTGAGATTGATGGCACAGCTCGCGCTGTGCTCGGAAGATGATCAGACTAAATTAAATTAGCTCGAGTGCAGCTGTGTGGCTGGAGGAGGCTGCGGGGGTGACTTCCCCGGTGTCCTCTGGACTCTGGCTTTATTGCCAGCAGCCCACACTAACAGCAAAGACCGCCCTAAACCAATTGGCTTGTCCTCAGTGCCCGCGAGTGGCTGCACCACCTCTGCAGATGGCCCCTGAGGGTACAGCTCCCGTTGCCAGTGAAGGCTGGTGCTTTCCAGCCGGGCCCCAGAAGTTCAGGGTTATAGTTTCTGAAGCTGCTAGTGAGACGCAGCCTTGATGTCTTGTGATTAGCCCGTGGAGCCAACAGCAGCCACACAGAGCCCAGCCCACTCTCCGGCCCTGCCTGGACATGTTTGGATGCCTCTTTGAACAAACTCAAATATGTCTCCATTTTATGTCTCCAAATACCAAAAGCACTCGAAGGTGATCCAGACTCAGCAGGCTGCATGTTTTCCCAAACAAATGGTTTATCACTGATTCTCTTAGCTAGATAATGAAATAAAATAAGTGGGGGAAGGGAAGAGGTTGGAAAATGGGAGCAGTAAAAGCAGGCCCAAGGAAGTCGATTCCTCAACAAGACACACGTGCCTCAAGAACAACGCAGCACACACTGCTGACCTGTGCTTTAGGAATTAGAGATCAGAGTAGACAAGGTCCAATGCACTAGCCGCTGATGGTTTCTGCCACAGAGCAGGGAAACAAACAGAGGGAGAAAACCCTATTCTTCCTTGTTATTTTGAGACAGGGTCTAAAGTATATCCTTAGGCTAGCTTGGCATTCTGTAAGTGAGAATGATCGTCCTGCCTCCACCTCCTGAGTGCTGAGGTCATACACATGTGCCTCCCCATCTGCTTTATGAGGTACTGGGTATGGAATCCATTGAGCAGTATTTGGCAGGCAAGCACTCTATCCACTGAGCTACACCTTCAGGCACCAAAAGTGACCCCTCAGAATTCACCACCAAAAGTTCGTCCTCCTTTGGATTTGGGCTCCTTTTTTGTTATTGTTTCCCGGTGCTAGCAATTGAACTCAGGATCTTACCACTGTTGGGTCGGTACCCTTACTAAGGTATCACAACCCATCCTTGTTCTTCTTAAGCAGCAAGGTCCCTATGACACTAGCATGGAAAAGGTGGGACTTGAACCCTATATATGACCAGTCCCTTTGCAAACTGTGGGAGATAGTTAACTGTTCTGGGAACCAAGTCACTTCTGTTTCTAGAAAGACAGAGCCAATCATTGCTCCAGGGTATCTGAGATGACACCTGGACACACAGCTACTTATTTTGGCTGACACGGATCGTGTGCCTACTTTGTGCCAGAAGGGCCAGGCTTGAGCATCTTCATTGGCCATTTGCTTCTCAGTACCCACAATGCCTTTCACAGCCTCATTCAGCAAATATGAGCTTCCTCCCTCCATCCCACCTTTTGGGCAACCCTACCTCTATTGAGCAGATCATAACCCTCAACCTCAATTCTGCATCTTTACTCTGTAAGAGTTGGGACAATCTATTGATGCTTCCCTCAAGAATCCTCTCCCCTTCCCCTTCCCTCCCCCTTCTCGTTCTCATCTTCTCCCTGCTGCCCTCACCCTCGCCCTAGTTAATTTCATTTTCCAGCACTTGGGAATTCTGAATCAATTTGCCATTCCCCTTCCTAGAATCTATCCCCCAAGAGTACTGATCACATGTGAAACAGATTTAAGGCATTGTGCAAATCAGTTCTATGGCCAAGTTCCTAATGCGGAATCTAACAGAGGCCAAGGGTGGGGCTGGGAAAGTGAGGTCAGGGTGACGGCCCTACGGTGAGTAGGAGAGGGGAAGAATCACACGATCCAAAGGAGTCCTCAGCTCTCAGGCCGCTCCCTGAGTTCTGTGGCCCCGAGGAGTTCACATATCCATGGGCCCTTCTTCCGCACATATGAGGTCAGGAGACTGAGGTCAAATAAGACATGCCAAACAATGGTGTCGAGGCCATTGTTCACCCCTCCTTCTAAAATCCACAGCGCCCTTCACTAGCTGATCAGTCCATTATCTCTTGGAGACCCCAAGTTAGACTTAGCCCTCTGGACAAACAACACACAGAGCTAGCCCAAATAGCTGCTCTTATATCTTTGAGCTATGATCTCAATCTCTCATCTTGTCATACAAACATTCTCATTCTGTGACATGGATTTTCTCAGTGGGTTCTAACTGATGAGCATCCCCAGAACTGGGCAACATGTCTAGGAAGGACAGTTTATAGCTCCGGTCCTACAACATCTCTATGTAAGCAGTGGAATGACCCGGACAGCATACCTTAGTCACTCTTGACTCCACCCACATCTGGGTGGAGCTTAGTGCCAGCCTTTAAGGCTTTTAGGGCCCATCACTGACTTTTCATGGCTGTCTTTCTGGATCATATCCAGTGAGTCTTGTTTTACCACGGATAACAACAGACTGATTCCACAGTGCCGTCTTCCCCTAAGTGCTGGCTTCTCTGTCTGCTTCAGCCCACTGCCCTGTTTGTGAACCCTGGCCCTCTCTCTGTTAGCTTCCACAGCCCAAGACCTTGACTGAGCTCTGTATCTGACCCCAGTCCTACTGGGACTAACTCAGGACCCTTTCCCTCTGCCAGGTCATCTCAGCCAAAGCACCACTCCTCCACACTTCCCAGAAGTCCCCAGCCATCCAGCTCAACTACAAATTCTAAGTTAGGTCCCTCCAGAAGTCTCTAGGATGTAAGTGGTGCTCAGCTTTGGGTATCCACAGAGTAATGCCTTTTCTCCTCCCGTGGGGCCATGGAAGAACTCAGTCCCTGCTACTAAACAACCTGAAATAGCTCTCCTTCTTTTTCTAGATTGTTCTTCACAGATTCTGAGACCCTTCATGATTCAGCCCCTTTTATATCTCCAGCACATCCTTCTCTCCGGAAAAATCTAGTGTTCTACTGTGCTGTCAGAATCTGAGCCTCCTTCTGCTTCTAGGGCTCTTGACGTCACATTCCCCTTGGAAAGATGCTAGGAAGACTCCAGCCTTGTCAGTTCCTCACAATCCAGCTTACAACCCATGTCTCTTCCAAGGCCGTTTGAGGCCTGTTTTTATTTTTTTTCCAGGCCTCTGTTTTTAACTAACATTGAACTTTCACATCAAACCCCACGCCCCTCCACAGGAGACACTGAATTTCAGAGTGACGTCCTTTGAGGTCAAACTTCCGCCATTTGCCCTTTGTGTCTCTGACTGGTGAGGTCACGAGTCAGAGGGACAGCCGACAAGACTGAACTCCTCTCCCACGGCAAAGGCACTCGGTCAGCACTTGCTCACTCGTGTTCAAACCATTGCCATGTCTCCGTGCCTCAATAGTTTGCTTACCACATCGATCAGGACCTTAACAGACCCTTTCCTTACTAAAACAGAGACATGCAAGGCCATGCTAGAGTCCTCCAAAGGGGGTCTTTCCTGTGAAGCTTCAGCCATGGCTTTAGACATTTGACGCACAGAGATGGGTCTGCTCTTGACTAGCAGGTTGCCTGGCTATGCTGGTGAAGTTTCTCATTTATGGTTCTGAGGCGGGACCTAGAAGGGGCATTTTCAGAAGAGGTCTTGGTAATTTTGAATCACCTTTATTCTAACAAAAAATGCTGGTCCATGGGGTCTCGTTTTCCGGGTATAATCTGCAGAGGGTGAAGTCAGAGAGGGGACACTACCATCCCCGGAGAGGTCTATCTAGCCATGCTGGCTGAGATTTTCTTTCACCTCTTTCTTGGTTAGAGTCCAAATCTGGTTACTAAATATCTGAGACCTTCAGCCAGAAGACCATTTGGCCTGGAAGACTCGTTTTTCTCTCCAGGATCTCCCTTCCCCAGGCCTCCAGTTGGCCTGCCCTCATTGGAGGAACCGAACGCAAACACCAGAGCTTCGCTCCGCCAGCTGCAGCCTCGGGCTCGCAGGCTATTTTGACTCCTGCTATGAATCAGAATGGAATTATGAATAATTCGTAGGCGGCTTGTTGTATCTTGTTCCAGTCTTTCTTTAGCTCAGTTTTCCGTGTCCGGCCTTTCAAGCCCTCGTATGTCTGAGTCTTTTAAAGGCTTCAGGTCTGGGAGATGACAAAGACCATATTCCAGGGATTCTGACTTCTCTGGGCTGATAGCTCAGCAAGCTCTCCAATTTACAGCACCACGTGAGAAAAAGGAAAGGAGCAGGCAATGTAGAGCCCAGCAAGGCATCTCTCTGGCAGGCAGGTCGAGTTACTGAATGTCTTAGCATGTTTTACATGGAGACCCGAGACCAAATGGTTCCCACACTTGTTTCTGCATCCTTCTGAACGCACATCTTGCTCACACACACAAACTTACAGGAAAACAACTGTTAAGGAATGTGTAGGGGTGTTAAGATGCATTTTCCTCAAAGAAAATATTAAACGACCAGGCTCAAAAATGACAGGATCTTTGCATAAATGATCATCTATGCATAATTCGGAGTCTACCTCAGGAAGTGTTTAAACGAGAGAAGCACACTCTCCTGAGACCTTCCCAAAGGAAGGTACTGGATAATCCTGGGAGCTTTCTGGCAGGAGAGCTGTCCCAGAGAGCTACTTGTGTTTCCTCTGAGACGACCAGGTGGAGTTCAAGATACTTTGAAGAAAAGTACAATTTACTGTTTGTTCTTCCTCCCCGAGGATCTTGATTCCACCCTGGGGTTCACATTAAGTCTGCACAACATCTTCACGGAAAAACGCCTCCTGCTTGCTTGCAGGTGTGCCAGGAGTCAGCCAGGCAAAGTGGAAGAGCAGGAAGAGCCTCTCACAAGAATGAGCACAAAGGCACCCATGGGTGGAAGTGAGGGAAACGTGTCCACCCATTTTCATGCCCGGGCCTCCCCCTTTGCTCCACACTGCACCCTCATAGGCCCTAGAGAAGCATCAAGCTGTTTAACTAGTGTGAAATTCTCTTTCAACTCCCCGAAGCCTTGGGAGCGTCATCTTCCTGTGTTCTTGAAAGTTCGCTAAGCCGTTTTTTTTAATCATAAGTCTCCCTTTGAAATAATAGCTGCAAGCATTTAAATCCAAAACTACATTACATTTGATCCCCGTTCAATAAGAAGTCAGATGAGAAGAGTACCCACACGATCAGCATCAGCCTTGTGGGTGTCATGGGCTGCTGGCCCCATTCAGTCCTGGGGTGCAAGCACCTGGGGGAGGAGGCAGCCAGGCCAGCGAAGCCTGGGGTCTGAAGTGAGATCAGTATGCTGTGAATGTGACTGCACCACTTTCTAGACATCGCTGGGACAGCTTCTTTTCCTCTTCCGGTTTTGATTTCCTCCTGCTGATGGCTGGGAAAATGATGGACACCCTTCAGGGGGTCATCGTGAGAATTAAACAGGGAGTCCATGTTCTCTCCTACATCTGTTTTATACATACTTCCATACTGTGTTCCTCACAATAGACTTCTGAAGAAAGTCCTATTGTCACCCACATTTTAATGAGGAAACTGGGGTACAGAGTGGTTACTTGCCCGAGGTCACCATTCAAGCAGACTTCAAGCCCAGAATGTCTGATTCCAGTGTCAACCTGAAAAACCTGACTCGCCTCCAACCCTCGCTCTTTCTTGTCACTAAAGTACTGGATTTCCTTATTGATGACTGCTAAAGCTGAACCGGTGGCGGGTGCTGGTGAATCCTCATTTTCATGAGGTGATTATACCCAGGGCTTAGTCAAGTTACACTTACTCTCCTGGGGCTAGGGTGTGAAGAGGGAATGCCATGCAGCCCGTGTCTGATGAGCATTCAGTGTCCTGGAGGGAGGGAAGGAGGGAAGGAGAAGGGAAGGAAGGAGAAGGAGGGAGGGAGAGAGGAGGAAAGGGGGGAGGAAGATGGGTAGGGTTAAAACAGTCAGGTATGAGGGGAAGGTAGAGGAAGGAAAAGCAGCTGAGGACTAAAGAGAACTGAGAACATGGAGGGATTCGAACCCACGGACAGCCCTGTCTGTTCTGCTCTCATGATCAGTCGAACAAACTGAGGCTCAGAGACCTCAAACAGCAAACTATGGTTCCTCAGCAAGTCATCTGGGAAAGTGTGAGTCTGCCACCCAATCCTGTGACTCACTCTCTTTGGATCACACCCCCTGAGATAGGGGTCATGAAAGCCAGGCCTTCGGGGCCTGAATGGTTCACTTAGAAGCTTGGGTTTATTCGCTAATGAATGGAAATACCCATAATGCCTCTCTGCTCTTTGGGGGCAGAAGGTAAATTCTGCTGGTGTCCCTCTGTATACAAGCCCCAGTGGTGGCCAGGGCACCAGTCAACCATGTTTTTCTTCCTGTTATGCATACAGAGTAGCTTCTGGGCTGCACCTGCAGGCCCTGCTATGTCTCACACACGAAAGGATCAAAGCCCTAAACATGTCTTCAGGCTATAATTTAAGATAATTAAGATTTTTTAAACCTAAATTACATTTTACCATTTCATAACAGAGCTGTCAAGATCCTATCTATCAAAACTCTATCAAGCAAACAAAAGGGGATAATTATATTTTCAGACATATGCAGCCATCGCTCTGCATAGTTTCTCATAAAAGACTTCTGTCTCCCTACACACTCTCGTTTTCACGTGTTCATCTACCCCACCCACCCCTGGAGTCTGGGACTTCATACTCTTGAATAAATGCAAAATATGTCAAAGCCGTGTAATGCCATGGCAGTGGGGCTCAGAACTAGCTAGAACAGTATCAAAAGGAAAGCTCTCCTGCTTGGCCAGTCAGGGCATCCTTGACCACACAAATACATTCTGATGAATTTGCTTCCATCTCATCCCCATAAGATTTGTTCTAAGATTACCCAGTGAATACAAACTACCTGAATATTTTATTCTTTTCAGCTCTTCCCTGACCGTTATGAAATAGTCATATTGAAAACAAAAATGACCCTTCTCTCAAGGTTCCCATGCTGAGTTATGAATGTCTGAAGTTCCTAAGCTTAATCTTACCAACTCTGAGCCACAAATGGGTAAGTAAGGAATATGCACTGTAGCCAATCAGTACATGAACGCTCTCACCCGCAGTGACTGGACTTGCTGCCAGGTCACATGACCTTAGTTGGTCCAGTCAGAATGGAGTCCCCAAGTGTTGTTGGCTGGAAAAGCCATACCCTCCCTTTGGACCCTTGGCAAGAAGACATTGGTGTTAAGTAGCAAATCCTGGCTTGCTGAGGAATGTTGGCAGCTAGACAGAGGAGGTGTGGAAAGCCAAGCCAAGGACCCGAATATTGCTCTAATCCAGTGTTAGAGGAAGGCAAAGTCAAGAGAGCCTTGGACAGAGCGAAGAGCAGGAGTCCCGAGTCATTGCAACGTGAACCCTGATAGAGCGCACATTCAGTTGGCAGCTCACTGACTCTAGCAGCTGAGCGTGGCGCTCTTAGCTTTATGTGACCACAGACTCTCACACACTGATACTGTCATAATCCCCCTTTATATAGACACATGAGCTCACAAGCAATAGGGGCAGCCAGGACCCCAGACTGAGCTTCGCTTGCATGCTGGATGGCACTGGGCTTTACAGTAGGACGGAGTCGGGCATCCACACTCAGCACTTACCAAACACAGAGGGGTCACCTTACCTAACTCGCCTAAGCATCAAATTATTCCTCCATAAAATGACAATTTTAATACCTACTCCACAGAGATGTAAAAATTAAACAAATTTGTAGCTGTGGAAAGGGTAACATAATATTTGCTCGCAGACTACAGCATTGGACAATTAAGACTGCTCCCCAAAGGACTCCAGATGATAATAAGAAACCTTTAATGTAAATGTCTGTGAACAGAATTAGGACACATGCAAAAACAAAGCCCTGACTGACCTGGAAACATAAGGCGGTTGGTTGATCAGCCGTGAGGGTTAAATTCGGGGATAGGGCAGGTCACAGCTTCCTCATCCAAAAGGCCCCTAGACAGCTTCCAGGAGTATTGTGTGGTCTGACGAATGGAAAGGGTTTGACTTGCTTGGAGCAGAATGAGGACTTGGTTAACTGTGGAGATCTTTATTTATTTATCTATCTATTCATTTATTTTACTTGCATTGGTGTTTGCCTGCTGTGTGTCTGTGTGCACGTGTCACCAGTCCTGGAGCTGGAGTTACAGACAGTGCTGAGCTGCCATGTTGGCACCAGGAGTTGAACCCGGGTCCTCTGGAAGAGCAGCCAGTGCTGCTTAACCACTGAGCCATCCCTCCAGCCCCAACTGTGAGGTTTTTTTTTTTTTTTTTTTTTTTTTTAACAGCAAAATTAAAAAGGAATAAGATAGTTTCACACCTACAGACGTTCAGAATTATAAGGGAACAAATCCCAGCAATTGCCCACTCGGGTTCAGTGGTGACTCATTAGGCTGTACTTTACGGGCCAACTCCCCCTCCCCCCGCCAATGTCCCACCCCCAAAGAAAAGCTCTTAGAACCCACAGCAGCCGCCTGTCCAGCTGCATCCTTCTGACCTTCTGTTCCCTTCCTTTCCTGCTCTTGCCCCAGCAAATCCTCCTCCACCCATAGGGGCTCCCGGCCTGCGGCTTTCCACAGAGGACCCTTGGACTTACACGGTTTGGAAATGCCATTGAGAATGGGAAGCACTAGGTGTGCCGGAGGACTGCAGTCCTGTAAGAGTGTAGGGTTTCAATGGATGGCCCATGTGACAGATGGCCCATGTGACAGATGGCCCATCTGCCTGGTCTTGCACTCTGGTCCTCTCTTTCTACCTGGCAGCATCTTATTTTTTACATCAAAATGTCCCTTTTCTCTTCCATTTTTCTAAGTAGGCCAGTCACAAATAACGACTTTCTTGAGAGCTAATGCAATCCCATCAGTGCAGTTCCAGTGTTGGTGACAGAAAGTATTGTGGATGCCAAAGCAAGTCCCAGTGACAAGGCCCAGGAAACTGACCTCCTCCCTCCCACCAAGCGGGCAGTGAGATGGGAGAGAGAGGAATTAGGTCTCGCCCCACCCTATCAACCCTGTTAAACCAATTTATTCCTGAGTCATCTTCCCGAAGACACCCTTAGAGCTCTGGGTAGTAAAGTCAGGGGTCACAGAAGACCAGGGGAAAGATTAAAAGCTGTCTGACTTCCCACGTCTCAGCCAGTGTTGACTCAGCCACACGGTTCTGTTTCCAGCTCCAAACAACTGAGACCAGCGGGGCAAGGGAAAGAAATGCTGACAGGGCCCCACAAAGCCACTGTGCTGTGGTGAAGCACTGTGCCAGCCGGCACGTCTTATAGAAAGGCAAGCAGCTTCAGGCTTGGCTGGCATGAGCCAAGCCACACTGATGACAGTCACAGCCCTGCTGAGGTCATGGCTAGCTTACTGAGGAAAATGCACATCATGGCTGAGGGGGAGGGGAGGCTGGACAACTCACAGGCAGCAGCTGTGTTCTTTGAGGTACATCTCGAATCAAGACTTGGACAGAGAGGCGAGGCGCCAGGAATTCTGTGGACTTGTGAGGGGCAGGGCTCAGGGAACCCTAGGATGCAGAACAATTTGCCATGCTGGTCCTCCTATGGTTTGAGACAATGAAGAACTGGAACACAGTCCCCAGAGCCTTTCAAATTTCAGAGAGACTACTATCTACTGTGTGTGTGTGTGTGTGTGTGCGCGCGCGCGCGCGCGCGCGCGCGCGTGTGTGTAAGTCAAAGTATAACCTCAAATGTGACTCCTCGGCACCATCCACCTTTTTTATTTTATTTACTTGTATGTGTGTGCATGTGTGTACACACATATGTCACAAGACATGTGTGGAAGCCTGAAGACGACTTGCGGGAGTCAATTCTCTCCTTCCGCTGTGTGGGTTCTGGGGATCTAGTTGAAATAGTCAGGAGTGGTGGTAAGTGTCCGAACGCCCTTGAGCCATCTTGCAGGCCCCATTTCTTCTTGAGGAGCAAGGACTCTCACGGACCTGGAACTCACCAAGTGCACCAGACTGGGTAGACAGAAGCTGTGCCTGCCTCCCTAGCACTGGATCGGCCCACCATCCTCACCATGCCCACCTCACATGGCTTCTAAGAATCAAACTCAGGTCCCTATGCGTGCAAAGCAAGCACCATGTGGATAGAGCCACCTTCCCTGCTAACCTGCTGTGTTTTTACCTACTGTGTTTTACTGTGGGCTAATAGCTCTGCAAGCCCTGCGATTCTCACGTGTTGTAAATGGAGAGCGGAATTGAGAGGAACCAACTCTCTACCAGGGAGCAAGTATGGAGGAACTAGCCAGCCACAAGTAGTTGCTAGCCAGAGCAGTCCTCAGGACTCTCCATTGCCGTTCCTCCCCCCCACCCCCCCACTTCACTTCTTATGCTCTCAGTCTCTCATTCCTACTGATCTGGCCTTCACTTTTCATTGACTTTCTAGATTCTTCTCTTGACTCCTTATTCTAAGTCACTCTCTAGTTTCATTGGCTCCCAAACCAGAGTGGAATGCACCAGAGACTATTTAAAAGGGACTCCCCAACCCAAAGACTTCATGTCACTTACACCCAAACCACTTCTGTGGCTAGACTCTAAGCCACTTACTCTGAGACATCTTCATTTTCCTCTGGCTGGTTCCTCACTGCCAAGGCATGTCGGACAGATCACCACGGCATGCACATGGTACCCCACACATCTATTTCTCTAATGCTAGCTTTGCCTTTGCTCCTTACTAATAATTGCTCTTGGAATTTTCCATCGCCCCATACCACTTCCAACAGCGTCACCCTCCTTAGGTACGTCTGTCTGGCCACCTTATATCTAAGGACAAGCTCTCGTCTCTTGCCGTGCTGACATGAGGCTCTTTCTTAAGAACGCTATAATTCTTTACTCAAAACATCTGTTTTTTTTTTTTTTCTGGTTTTTCGAGACAGGGTTTCTCTGTGGCTTTGGAGCCTGTCCTGGAACTAGCTCTTGTAGACCAGGCTGGTCTCGAACTCACAGATATCCGCCTGTCTCTGCCTCCCGAGTGCTGGGATTAAAGGCGTGCGCCACCACCGCCCGGCTAAAACATCTGTTTTTTATCCCAGCTTCACCTTCCTTTCAGTGCAGACTTCTTAAATGGGACATATCTGGGCTGGTCATCATTCAGCTTCTTGCCTTCTCCAGGGTCCTGCTCCCTCAGTTTTATCTGGTCACCCTTGGAGTTTGGGTCTCATTAGCTCTGGTCTCTCTATTGTTCTCTTATAGCAAGAAGTATTTAACTTTCCTGAACTCTTGATCTGTCTCTGTTGGAGCTGCATACAAAAGCCCCCCCCCCCCAATTAAGAAGGTAAGAAACCCTGCTTGCTGAACTCAAAATGTAGCATGCAAACCACAAAAGAAGTGAATCAATCACTAGGAGGGAATGTCAACTGACAAAACAGATGGGGTGTTTTCATTCAAGGTAATGATCACCTCGCCATCATGATGCTCCTGACCCCAGGTTCCTGATACTTTGAGCTCCTGCCTTGGCTCCCCTACATGGGCTGTGAACCAGGATATCGTGAGGTGCCAAAGGCTGTGGTTAGATGAATTTCAGGGGCACACTGGGTTTGTGCCTACTCACCCCCAGGGCCATGGTGCTCCTGTGGGGGTCAGAGAGCAACTTGCCAGGAGTCTGAGTCCTCGCTTTCCAACTACTTTGTGGAAGCTGGGGGTGAAACACAGCTTCCGAGGCTTGGCAGCAACTGCTTTGACTTGCCATCTCAAAAGCACATCAACACATACTTTGGGTCCCCAGATTGCCCTGGGAACCATGGTGGAGGCAAGACCATGCCAGGTAGGACCATATCAGGCCGAAGTGAAACTACAGAGTGGCAGGCAGCCCAGCGCCCCATTGTCCTAGCTTCAGAGCACAGCGGGACTGAGGTTACATTCAAGGTCAAGGTGGCTCATGCTGACATCCTAGGATTGTATACCAGGTAATCTGGACTATCCCTTCACCCCCACCCCATGGCATGGATTATATACCTGGAAGCTATGCAAAAAGTATCTTCATTCTTCATCATCCGAACATAGGAAGACATCTTCCCCCTTGCCTTGTGTGGCAAGTTGACTTGACCTACAGGTGTGCTCTACCCACAGCCCATTTACCCTGTTCTGGTAGATGCTATTAAAAAAGAAAGTTCCAGTTTAAAAAAATAATCGTTAAGGTATTTTTTAAAGGTAAGTTAAAAATATAAAAAAATGATGTGGCATATTATTTTAAGACGTGCTACATTTGTTTATGTTTTGGAACATTTGTTTTAATGATGCAAAGATGTGTTGCATTCTTTTATACTGTATTTGTTTAACTCTGTGAAGCTGTGTAATTTTGCCTATCTAAAACACCTGATGGTCTAATAAAGAGCTGAACGGCCAATAGTTAGGCAGAAGAAAGGATAGGAGGGGCTGGGAGGCAGAGGGAATAAACAGGAGGAGAAATCTGGGAAAAGGGGTTTTGGGAGTGAAAGAAGAGGACTCCCGGGGTCAGCCACCCAGCTACACAGCTAGACACGGGTAAGAAGTAAAGAAAAGATATATAGAAATAGAAGAAGGCAAAAGACAGGATAATTTAACGTAAGAAAAGCTAGCTAGAAACAAGTCAAACTAAGGCCGAGCAGACATAAGAAAGAATAAGCCTTCCGTGGATATGATTTATTTGGGAGCTGGGTGGCAGGACCCCCAAAAGAGCTAAGAACCAAAGAGCAAAAAACAACCAACCACATAAAAAGGCACAGATATTTTTTTATTTAAAAAAATAGAAATTTAGAAATAAAAAGCAATGCTTAGAATGAGGAGTTCTAAGTTTGTGCCATATTCTACAGAGTTGAAGGAGGTAATAAAAACAGTTAAATCTGAAGCAGTTATGCAAAATAAAGCAAAGAAAGATAAAATTATGTCCGTTTGCTGGATGATTTTTCCTTAGCTGGGGTGATCCTGGAAGTTGGTAGAACACTCAGGCGTTAGAGCCTGCTGGAAGCTACCTCTGACGAGGAGGTTGGGACCCCAGCCTCTGCTGGCTGTTCTCTTGCCTCCTGACCACCACAAGGGTCTCCTGCCTCACACAGGCCCAAAGCACCAGAGCGCAGCTAGGCTGTGTCCCAAAACCTCTAAGGCTGTGAGCCGAAAAAAACTTCCTTTTTCGGTTGATCGCCTCTTGGTACTTGCTGAGAGAAGGCTGACTGAAATGGATGAAAGCCCGTGAAATCACCTAAGAGTCAGGAAGGCAGAGCGGGGAGGTCCAAAACTGATTTCCAGAAATAGTGAAATAAGGAAATTGGATAAGTTTAACTTTTAAAATGACAACAGTTATGCATTTCCCCCGAGAACTGAATGATGTATAGTTTCTCAAAATGGAAAGCAAGTACCCAAAATACTAAAGAGACTAAGTAACAAAAAAAAAATTACCCCTGTATACCTGTAGTAAAACTGGAGAACAGCAAAAGTAAGCCAGGCAGGGTGGTACATCCTTGTAATCAGAAGGCTGATCTCATGATTGAGTTCAAGGCCAGCCTGGGCTACACAATAAGACCAAAACAAAACAAAAAGCTCTCAGAGAAAAGAGACAAACCATAATTTACAATGAAGTAACAGAGTGTTTCATCCCAGTACTCGGAAACAGAGGCAGGAGGATCCCTGTGAGTTTGAGGCCATCCTGGTCTACAAGAGCTAGTGCCAGGACAGGCTCCAAAGCTACAGAAAAACACTGTCTCAAAAAAAATTTTAAAAAAAGAAAAAAAAGAAAAGAAAAGAAACCATGTCTCAAGAAACCAAGGGAAAAAAAATAAAAGCAGACATGTTGATAAGATTTGAGTTTTCCATTAAATTCTGGAGAGATAGCTCTATATTACTTCTATTCAACTATGTACTGAAGATATACCAAGTAAAATAAGTCAATAAAGTACTTCATGAGGAGGGAAAAAAACACGTGGTATTCAGATATTAATTTACATAGAAAATCTAAGAAAATGTACCAATACACTGACACTTGTGGAATGCTTCTTAATGACCCTAGAAAAGATTAACATACGAAAGTCCACTGAACTCTTATTACATTCAAATAGCAACAAAATGGTGTCCATTTTTTAAAACATTCATGGAATATTTAGGTTTCAGATGCAAACTGTATAATAGAATAATATGAATACAATTTTCATAGAGAAAATTATAAAACTTCTTTTAAATTTTTTTTTGAAAGAAGACAAAATAAGAAAAGAAGATCAAGCTGGGTGGTGGTGGCACATACCTTTAGTCCCAGCACTTGGGAGGCAGAGGCAGGCAGAATTTAGCTAGTTTGAGGTCAGCGTGGTCTATAAAGTGAGTCCCAGGACAGCCAGGACTGTTACACAGAGAATCTCTGTCTCAAAAAACCAAAAGAAAAAAGAAAGAAAGAAAGAAAGAAAGAAAGAAAGAAAGAAAGGGAGGGAGGGGGAGGGAGAAAGGGAGGGAAGGAGGGAGAAAGGAAGGAAGGAAGGAAGAGAGGAAGGAAGAGAGGGGGAGGGGGAGAGGGAGGGAAAGAGGGAGAAAGGAAGGAAGGAAGGAAGGAAAGAAAGAAAAAGAGAAAGAGAAAGATCAGTATGTGACGGAAGGTTCCAGGATTCTATAGCAGACCACTCTCCACATGAATCTATAAATTCAGTAAAATTACAATCAATATGAGAGTAATTATAAGAATTTGACTATGTGAGGCTAAAATAGATATGAAAAAACCAGCAGAACAAGAAAAACGGAAATCCACAGCAGTGTGCCCTGGTGTAGGAGTTTCATGAAACATGGCAGAGGTTGTAGAAGTGGACCAGACCTGACCCAGGGTAGGATCTTCAGGTGTGCACAGTGAAGACTGTGGCAGTGCAGAGTGGGCTGGATCTGAACCAGGATAAGGCAGCCATGTGTACAGGGACCCACAAAAAACAATGGAGGAGCAGAAGTAGGGAGCAGACAGGAGCTCATACAGGGAAGGCCACTCGGACATATGGAGACATCACATTCAGTGAGGAGAGCAAGGGACCAGCAGAGGTGTGATGGTCCCTAGACAGAGAACGTTATTCCATATGGTTGTAGACTCTCAGGAAGATGAGGAATACAGCTTGTGGCATTGAATAGCACCCCACTGAGAAAAACAACACCGCAACCCTACTACATCTTAGTCCTCTCTTGAATATCAAATGTTTCCACAGAAAGAAGAAAGGTGATTTGAACAAAAATATAAAGAAAAAGAAAGGAGAGTAAAATTCATGTAACTCCAGATGAACAAGTCCCAATGCATAAACAAATCAACATGGGAAACCAAGATAATATCTCCTTTCAAAATTATCAACTCCTCAGTAAACTGCTCCCGATAAGAACATCTTAGAATTTCTATGTGAAGAATCTATAAAGGACTATGGATATGTTCAAACAACTCAAAGAAGGAAGAACTCACAAGAACAAAAATAGTTTGATGAAATAAGAAATACAAGATAATAAAACAGAATTCAACAAGGAGAAAGAATTGTAGAAGAAAAGCCAAACTGAAATGATGCTGGAAATGGTAAACCCTGTAAGCCAAATAAAAGCTCACCATCAAGGATAACTACTTCACAATGGATCATGTGGAAGACAGAATACCACAACTTGAAGAAAAGGAAGAGTAATCAGAACATTCAGTGAAAGTCAATGAAAAAAAAAGCAATATGAACAGAATATGGGGGAATTAGGAATACCATGAAAAGGCCAAATATATGCATTATGAGAATAGGAGAAGTTCATGTGCAAGGCATAAAAATATTTTAATAAAATTATAGAATAAAATTTCCCAAACCTAGAGACAAGGGTGCTAATTCATTACAAGAGATATACAGAACAGCAAGGAACAGGAAGGAAACCCTCATGTCATTATAATATGACATGTTAGCTATAATGCCAAAAAACCTAACAACACAGAATAAAGAAAAGTTACTAAAAGCTGCAAGAGTAAAAGGCCAATTCATATACAAAGGCATGCCAATCATAATAACTGATAGTTATTTGATAGAAACATTAAAACCCAAATGGGAATAGAAAGACGTATTCCAAGTTCTGAAAGATCACAAATGCCAATTAAGACCATTATACCCAACAAAACTACCCACCATCATCTAAAGAACAATAAAATAACTTCTCATGATTAAAAGAAAAACATTAAAATAAATTTATGACCACAGATCCAGTTTTATAGATATTGGAATGGATATTTCAGATTGAAGGGAAAGATAAGTGTAGCTGAAGGTTTCTCTTCCTGCCTGGTTCCACAGTCACTTTTCAAATAACCCCTCAGAGGATTAATATCAATTACAATCTGTTTGACCTATTAGCACAGGCTTATTACTAACTAGCTCTTACAATTTAAATTAATCCATTTCTATTAGTCTATATTTTACCACAAAGCTCATGACTTGTTACCTCATATCTTGCTTCTCCAGTGACTGCTTGCATCTCCCAGACTCTGCCTTCTTTCCCCTCTCTCTCTGCTTGGATTTCCCACCCAGTTCCATTCTGCCTGGTTATTGGTCAAATGAGCTTCTTTATTAACCAATAGTAATAAAACATATTCACAGCATACAGAAAGGCATCCCACATCAGATAAGCACATTTAATAGGCCATGGGGGGAATTAAACAATACATCAAAAGGCATACAAGAAGATACTATGAAATCAACAAAATAACAAGAACTAATACATCTCTTTCAATAATAACTCTGAATATTGATTATCTCAACTCTCCAATAAGAAGACAGACTAGCAATATGATTAGAAATCATGATCATATTTTTGCTGCCTCCAAGAAATACAACTCACCATCAAAGATAGATACAACCTTGGAGATAAAAGAGTGGAAAAAGATATATTCCAAGTAAACGGAACTAGGAAATAAGTGGGCATAGTTATTCTAATATCTGCCATAGGACTTAAAAATGAGTCAGAAGAGATAAAGAAGGTTGCTTTATACTCAGGGAAACAGCCATCAAGATTACAATCCTAAGTGTATAGATACCAAACACAGGTGCACCTAGTTTCATAAAACAAATACTACTAGATGTCAAGTTTCAGATTAACCCCAACACAGTAATACTGGGCGACTTCCAATACCACACTCTTAATGAAGAGACAAGGCAGCTAGACAAAAGAATAAATAAACATAGAAGCATTGGGTGATACCATAAAGCAAATAGACCTAGCAGACATCTATAAACCATCCTACTCAAACACTAAAGAATACATACTTGTCTCAGCAGTCTATGGAACATTATCCAAATAGATCATACACCATGACACAAAGCAAACTTCAAGAAATTAAAAAAAAATGAAACATCATCTTACAGTTTATTTGATCACAAGAAAATAAAGCTAGACATCAACAGCAATAGAAACCACATAAGTACTCAAACATGTGGTGATTGAACAGCAAGCATACTGTTGAATAGCTGAATGGTGAATGGATCACTGACATAATCAAGAAGGAAAAATACTGTGGAATAATCCTTTTGTACACTGTGAAGGTTTGTCACTCAGGTTGGTTTAATAAAGGCCTAAATGATCAATAGCTAGGAAAGTAGAGGTTAGGTGGGAGTTACGGACAAAAAGAGCATGGGAAGAAGGAGGGCGGAGTTGCTAGTGAGGTGCAGAGAAAGTAGGAGATGAACATGCTGTGAAGAAAAAAAGGTACTGCCATGCAGTAGAGTGTAGATAAGAAATATGGGTTAATTTAAGTTGTAACAGCTAGTTTGTAACAAATCTAAGCTATCAACCAAGCATTTATAATTAGTAATAAGTCTCTATGTTGTTGTTTGGGAGCTGGCTGGTAGGGCAGAGCTGACTGGTAATCCCAACAGAAAACTCTGGCTACAGAAAAATTGTAATTCCTAGCTTGGAATGAAAACTAAAGGCAATATACCAAAATCTATGGTACACGATGTGGTCCTAAGCAGCAAGTTTATAGTTCCCAGACTACATTAAAAAGTCATAGAGAATTTAGAGGTACACTGGCTGGCTATATCACTCAGCATTGCCTCTGACCAAGGAACCTCACAGTCTAAGTGGTACAGCAGTGCTGCAGGGTGAGGGCCTGCTTGTTTGTCCCCGCCACCCGGCTAACTTACACCTGAAATAACCACACAAAAACGGCTTGGTCCATTAGCTCTAACTTCTTATTGGCTAACTCTTACATCTTAGCTTAACCCATTTCTATTAATCTGTGTATCGCCACATGGCAGTGGCTTATCAGGAAAGATTCTGCGTGTTTGTCTCTGGCAGCTCCATGGTGTCTCTCCCCTACTCTGTCTTTCTTCCTCCCAACATTCAGTTCTGTCTTCCCTGCCTACCTAAATTCTGCCCTATCAATAGGCCAAGGCAGTTTCTTTCTTTTTTTTAAAGATTTATTTATTATATATACAACATTTGGCCCCCATGTATGCCTGCAGACCAGAAGAAGTCACCAGATCTCATTATAGATGGTTGTGAACCACCATGTGGTTGCTGGGAATTGAACTCAGGACCTCTGGAAGAGCACTCAGTGCTCTTAACCTCTGAGCCATCTCTCCAGCCCCCCCAAGGCAGTTTCTTTATTCATTAACCAATGAAAGCAACACAAACAGAAGGAACTCCTATACCACAGCAGGAACTGTAGAGGGCAGTGCTTACCAGCTGGCCCATCGGTCCATGCTTATCTATTTTCCTTCTATAGTACAGGACCACCTACCCAGGGCTGGTATTACCCACAGTGGGCTGGACTTTCCTGCATCAATCAACAATCAAGACAATCTCCATCTCCGGTGGATATGCCCACAGGCCAGTAAGATCTAGGGAATCCCCCGCCCTGCCCCATTGACACTCCCTAATCAGGTGACTCTAGATAGTGTCAAGTTGATAGTTAAAGCTAACTAGAGCACATTGGTAGATAAAGCTGATCACAGAAGCCATAGGTTATAAAATGAAAATCCCAGTGCCAATCATGGGATAACTAGATAGGAATTGTTGGCCAGCCAGGCCCAGAGGTCCTCCAAACTATACAAGTTTTGGTTATCGCCCACAGATGTCCATAAGAACTGGATGGTAAAACCATATTATTGAAGATAAAACATACCTTGGTTGCAGAATACATAGAAATTATATTGTGATTGACCCAAAGCTTTCTCCCATTGGCCAGCCTTCATAGTGCCAGAGGTTGCCATGCAGGTAACCAGGGAAGGAAAGTTGGCAATGGTCTTCCATAGTTTTAGATTTTGCAGGATACAATCCTAACTTGCCAGGTGATCAGCATTTACTAGTTCATCTGTGTCATGTTTACTATTAAGGGGTTGAGCAACTGATCTATGATCGGATCTGAGACCCACTCCATAGGATGTCAGTAGACCGTGGATCTAGTCAAAGGCTCACTCTGTGAGTGAACCTACTGTCTGCGTTTGGCTAAAAAGACATACCAAAGTACTTAAATATTTACATTTATACCAATAGACTAGTGCTATCCTCAGCTTTAATCAAAGAAGCTTCTCTTTGCAGCAAACAGCAGTGAAGGCAGAGACTCATGACTGGCCCCCCAGTATGATTGTTGGGCGCTCAGTATTAAATGGCATAGCCACGTTAGTCCCTTCAAGGTTCAGGGAATATCACAGGAGACAGGAAAAAAAAAAAGGAAGAGCCAAATGGTAGGGAGGGACGCTGGTATGGCCATGGCATTCATGAACCCACAGCAGGTGAGGCACATATGGCATAGGACCCACATTAGACTAAGCCCATAACCATTTAGTCATAACTAGGAGAGAAGTCATGGGGCTGTGCCCCACCCAGGGAGCTCATGGCAGTGGGGGCTGCTGGGAAAGTCGCTGTCTTCAGTGATACAGCGTCTGGCAAATTACTCATGTGTGAATAGATAGCTTCACACCCATGCCCATACATATGACCCTTGTTAGAACTAGTGGGCCACAAAGCAAAACCATGAAAGTTAGAAGGAGACCTAGGAAAAGGAGGGGGTGGGGTGGAGGATAAGGGAGGAGGATAAGACGGGGTGAAGGATTATAAAAAAAATCTGAAAATATTTTTAAAAGAAGATACAAGTATTTTCATTATAAGGAAACATGTTGTGACATTATATCAATTAAGAATGGTGTTCAGGTGGGAGGTGTCACACTCCTGGGACAGGGTAGGCCCTGCACTGTCCAAAAGTGCTGGTAAAACATCTATGGTCAGCCTGATTTTGTCCCACCATCAGACTGAATCCTCGATACCCTTCCTGGAAGAGTCTCTACACAAAGAGAAAGCATGCTCAGTGCTTTGTCTATGTGATGGAGAGAGTTCCCTAGCAACAGACTGCAAATCTGGGGATAAACCAGAAGAATCTTTCGCAATCCCTTGGAGGGAAAAAAAATTAGAAATTGAGATCTACCCAGGAGGAGTAGGGAGACACTTCAGAGGAGGCCAGCCATGGTGACCTTGAATGGCTCTTGGGAGGTACACACTTCAGAAAACCAGGACGAGCCGTTCTCCACCAAAAGAATCAGGCCTAGAGGGCAGCTGTATTCGTTATTCTCCATGGAGGGGAAGCAGCTTTTTCATTTTCTCCACCGCCACTCCCTTCTCTCCAAATACCCGGAAGAAATTCCACTGGAATGATCCTCTCCCTGGGGCTGAAAAAATAGCATTCAGCAAGCCAGTTTAGGGCAAAGAACTCAGTTTATTTTGGTCATGAATGTTAAATGAGATTTCAGATAGAGTACTTGTTCATTCTTTCGACTGAGGGAGCAATTAATTCACAGCAGCAAAGAAAAGGCCATCCCAGTGCACACAGGAACATCCTGGGAAAAACGAATTTTCATTATTTCTCAATTTCCCCCCCTCCTTCTCCCTCCCACTCTTCCTTTCTCCTTCTCATTCTCTCCTCTTCCTCCAGGGGAAACCAGATTGCCCTTAACCTGTGAGCACACAGCTCCCACTAATTCCAGCAGGAATTGTGAGCGTGGCATGGCTCAGCCGGCGTGTGACCTATGTCTTATCCTCAGTGCGACAGCATAGGAATGGAATTTGCAGTCCACAGAAGGTCCTGTGTCCCAGCCATCTGTTCAGGAACCCCTCACAGCGCCACCTGTTTGTTACCAAAGCCATCACTTGTGGCCCAGCCACCCCTCTATTTATGCTACCACAGAAGAACACAAAGGCCCTTCTCCTCGGCATCCTGCACTATCGGGCTGTCTTGCTATTATTAGGTTTATGAGGTCAGAGGACCGCAGCAGATGTGGGGCCGTAGACTTGGGATCAGAGGGCGTATGAAGCTGGCCCACTGGGGCAGGCAGCCTCCTTGCTACATCATGGTTCTCTCTTAAGAGATGTAAAGACTGAGGCCCGTGACATGGCCGCCAGCAGGGGAAGAGGGGGGGGGGGGGAGAATGCGTTGTAAAGACCAAACCCACCCCTTACTCTGATTTGAGCTGCTTCGTTTTTGAGCTGTCATTCCATCAAGGTTAACCTAATGGCTTCAGTTTTACTTGGAGACAAAGACCTCAGAAGAAGCCTGAATAACACAGGTGCTTGCTTATTCATGCACTTGGCATTCATGCGGTCAACAGTAGCCAGCGCTTGGCTCCGACGCAGCGCAATCCAGGAAGGGAAAGAAACAGGTAACAGCGGCCCTGTGGTAGTGGCTGCACTGAATTAGTGTTGGTGAGGCAGGGTGCAGAGGACATTGTCGGGGGAGAGGGGGAGTTCTTGAAGCTGGGTCTTAGAAATAAGCATGTATGACAGATTAGTGATGGCTTGTCTCTGATTCATTAGTGTGTTTCCGTTCGTCAAAATCCCTCCAGACAAATTTGGCATCACCACAGAAGTATGGCACTAATTGTTCTTAGAGCCTCTCGTTTCAAGAAAATCAAACAGTGGTGCTAAAAATCACGCCCCATTTTGCTGAAATTAACATGTATCATCTTGCAGGCTTTCGTTTCTTCAAAAGGTTTCGAACATAAAAGTAAAGCATACTTCCTATAGACAATTTGGAGGATAGATTAAAAAATGAAATGAAAATTAGCAGGGATCCAGCTTCCAGAGAAAATAAATTATATGTTGGTATTTTCCCTTGTTTTTGATTAATAGATGTCTGTTTGGGGTTGTTTTGTATAAAACTGGGTCTCATGGACATCACTTCACAGCCTTGCTCTTTCACACTTAACATTTTCTTCCAGGCAACTCCCACATTCTGTTTTTTTCTTTTATATTGGTTCCCCTCCCTCTACTCCTCCCAGTTCCTTCCCACCTTCCCTCCCATCTGGAGTCGCCCAACTTCTGACTCTCATTAGAAACAAACAGGCTTCTAAGGGATAATAATAAAACAAAATAAGATAGAAGAAAAACTAAAACATGGGAATAGGCCAAAACAGAAGGGAAAGACTTAAGAAAAGGCACAAGAAACAGATATAGGTGCAGAGATCCATTTGGTCACACACTCAGGAATCCCAAAAAACACAAAGTGGGAGTCATGATATATATGCAAAGAACATGTAGGGTTAAAAACAGAGAAAATATATAAATAAAATTAAAATTAAAGATTTTTTAAAAGCCTTGACGCAACATTATAAGACAAGGAACCTCCTAAGATGCCACAGGGTTCATTTTCTGCTGACCACTAACTGCTAGGCATGCAGTCTACCATTACGAGTAATTTGTTTCCTAAGTGAGAGTCCCTTGGAGAAAACCAAATTTTCATTGCAAGTGGTTATCAATTGGAGATAGCTTCCAGTTTGGGATGGGACTGTCTACTTCTTTCAGCTCTAGAACCCCACCTGATCTAGACCTGTGCAGGCCCTGTGCATGCTGCTTCAGTCTCCATGAGTTCATTTGTGCATAAATCTTGTTGATTTTAGAAGGCCTAGTATTCTTAGTGTCTTCCATCTCCTGTGGCTCCTACACCCTCTCTGCCTCCTCTTCTGAGTGTAAGCATTGCAGCTTAGATGGAAAGGTATCCTGGCATTCGGGAGCCCAGGAATAGCACAGGTCACTGTAAGTGTAACAGTTTATAGCTCTGCTCCAGGGAGAAGTTTTCCCAATGCAAGTGTAACACCTCTGCTCTGTCCTGGGAAGGTTTCTCCAGGGAAGTAGAGCTCTGCTTCAGAGAGGTGGTACAGCTCTGTTCAGGTCCAGCAAAATGTTACAGCTCTGTTCAGGTGCTCCAGGAGTGTAACAACTCGGCTCTGCCAGGACAAAGTTTCCCCAGCGAATGTGTTACAGTTCTCCTCTGACCTGCTCCTCTCTGGCCCAGGTGAAAAGTTGTCAAAGCTCTGCTAGGGTTGTCACAGCTCTGTTGGAGCTCTGCTCCAGGGAAAATGTCGCACCACACAACAAACCTCACTTAAAAGAGTTACTGGGCAAGAAGAATCCAGGAGGGTGTCACCTTCTAAGGTGAGAAGAAGCAGCAAACTGGACAAGGAGCTTATGGTTTTTTTTAGGGGGGGGGGGGGCAGAGATTTCCAGGGTGGCTTGGGATTGGTAGATTTTTGTAGCCTGATTCTGGGGCAAGCTCAGAGATTGGTGGGATTTCATGTTCAGGGAACTTAAGGATTGGTGGGATTTCAATTGCTGGTCCTGGGGTCAAGTCAGGGCCAGGGTGTTTTTCCTTGTCCCTTTTCATCCGATACTGAGGGGTTCCCTGAGCCTTGAGGGGAGGGTTGAGGGTTCCCAAGTCTCTCACAGTTGGCATACTGTCTGACTATGGGTCTCTGTATTTGTTACTATCTATGTCAGGCAGCTTCTCTGATGAAGACTGAACAAAGTATTGATCTATAAGTATAGCAGAATGTCATTGGAATCATTTTATTACTACATTCTTTCAGTAGAACAGTACTACTTGGTTTTATCACATATCCCTGAGCTATGTAGTTTCAGGTTCTTGGTCACTGAAGCAGTGTCAGGTTCCATTTCGTGGAGTGGGCCTTAAGTCAAATCAGATACTAGTTGGTTACGCCCACAACTTTTATGCCACCATTGCTCCAGTCTATCTTGCAAGCAGGACACCATGTAGATCAAAGGGTTTGTGACTGGGTTAGTGTTTACATTTCTCCTTTGGTAGCAATGCAGAGTACCTTCCTGTACCAAAGTCTCTAGCACAAAGAGGTGAAGGCTTTAGGGAGGAACCGCTTCCAACTTCTCCATGTTCAATGAGTTGTGTGGGCATTGTCTTCAGCAATAGGGCCTTCTGTTCATGGAGAACAGCCTACAGTCTTGGCAACAACCTGAGTTGTTTTGTGATTTCCATGGTTCCCTTCTGACCAGCCACTTGATTAGATATAAACCAATCCTGGCACTAGAAGATTCATTTGGTAACAAGAGATGTCCAGTTGGAGTTCTGTCTCCCCCATTGTTTGGCAATTTCCCTTAGATTGCCTTCATATATGAATATATTTTAAGAGGCTTCTATTGTATTAGGTTTTCATACTGCCCCTTAGACAGTTCTTAGTTTTAGTTGTTCTCCCCTTATTTCCTCTCTCGTCCCCCTCTTCACCCCCATTTCCCACTTGACCCCCTGTTCCAACTCCCTTGCTCCACTATCCATCCATAACTATTTATGTCAGAAACGTAGTTCTTGACACATCCACCATCTTACACATTCATGCCACTACCCAACCTTGGTAAGCTTCCCCCGAAATATATTTCTGATCTATGTGCTTCATACCCTTAACCTCTGCACCCACTCCCATTTAGGTTACTGTCACCTTTTGCCTGAACTGTTACAATAACTAATTCTTCTTTGTCCCTCATCTCTGCTCTATCCTTCTAATCCATTATTCATGCAGGTGTCAGAAGACTTTCTTAAAATAGAAACTTCATCGTGTCATACCCCGTCTTCAAAACATAGGGTGACACTCGGGACACATCTCTACCCTAGGCTAAAAGGCCCGTGTGGTCTACCCCATGTTAACCTCATCTCTGGTTGGTTTCAAAACTGCATCCGCAATGCATGCTGGGCACACACTGAGCTTTGATCTCCTGGGTTTCTCCCCCAGCAGGGACCACACGTCAGGCACTTATGGTCCATCTTCAGGGTGCGCCCACTCTCAGCTGGGTTCCCCAGAGTGGCGCTCTGGTGAACTGTTGGACCTTTGAGAAGTGGGATTTTGTGGGAGGTCCTTGGATCACTGGGGGAGAGAATCATGAGACCGCAGGATATTTTTCCTTTTGCTTCTTTGTTTCCTGGCCACAGCAAGCAATTTTGCTGTTCTCTACTTCTACTGTGTTTGTCCATTACCCCAAACTCAAAGAAAAAGGGAAACTGAGGAGTGGGACCCCTGGATCGACAAGCTCAAATAACCCTTCTCTATTTGTAAACTGTTTATGCCAAGTATTTTGTTCAAGTGTCAGAAGAAACTAAGACAGAAATTAGCTACCATGGCAGTACAGTTGTTGTGCCTGACCACGTGGAAACAGTGTCTGAGTTGGTTTACCAGAGTCATCTGGAGAAATTTGGGGAACTTGGTTAGAAAAACCAATTTTGGTGGAGCTCCGGAGACCAGACTATTGACAGAAAAGTGACAGTAGAGGCCACACCAATGATAGTTCAGATGGAAATGGGGAACACGAGCGGTGCTCCTTGTGACACCCCGATAAAGCATGAGGATGCAATCTGTTCAGACCCTGATGTATTATGGGAGGCTAAGTTTAAGTGTAATGGAACAGCTTGTCCTATGAAGGAAATTTCAGAGCTGATTGGAGCCAGGCCACGTCGTGAATGTTCCTGGTTACTCTTAGCTCATTTATAGTGAGAACCAGTGGCAAGAGAGAGCGAGAGGGGAGAATTAGTAGAACAAGGCATTTTTCTAGGTTTACGTGTGAAGGTGTGACTGTGGAGGGGGGGGTGGAGGGTACAGTTGCTAACACTGCTAAGAGGAAGTAAGTGTTTCCCCTCAGGATTGTGGCGGACGTGCCTGGTGTCTGCATGACCACGCCACCCATCACCGGCTCAAGGTGTAGAAATGCCATCTTTTTCATAGACTTTCTAAGTGGGTGCTTGACGATAATCCTAGCACTCAGGAGGCTGAGATAGGAAGATAGTGAGTTCAAGGTCATCCCAAGCTACGCAGTAAGGTCCTGGCTCAAAATTAACAAACCCATCTTTCCACTCTACTCCTCTATTCTGTAAGCTCCTTCAAGACAGACCTTAACCGTTCTGCCAATTAATGAACAGTGAACTTTTAGCAATGTCCCTGGGAGAATAGGTACCTGACAAACCTCTGACGAATGAATGTTCTACTTAATATCAAACTGCCTCTAACCCTGTGAAATGACATACTTAATATATTTTTAAAAGAAACAAGGCCATATTTTTGTGAGATCCCTCTAATTGATATTGAGTATTCAGGTTAGAATTTATTTTTATGGTTATAGCCATGGACCTTTCTATGGGAGAAAGTAAGACTTTTTTTAAGTAGGTGCCTAGATCAGCTCCATTTTATCTGCAATATCAAAATTGCTGAGATTCCTGTAAAACTCCTGGGTAGGATGAGTTCTTTGTCTGCACAGAGGGTAGCGTGTCTGTGGTTCTGAAGGACAGAGACCTATAAAACGTCCATTTAAAAAAAGCCCAAGTGTTTTGTTAGTGCCAGCTGCTGAAAAAGCTAAAATCAAATACATGTAAAATGGGGCCATCAATCAAGCCCACACCTTTATCACAGTTTCAAAGGAGGAGTGTCAACATATCTGGAGAGCCATTATCTAGACTGTACAATCCTGAGGGTCCTTTGGTTTCACGGGAGGAAAGTTCCTGTTGCGCTGTCCTCTGCCTGACACTGTCGCTCGCTGAGCTCTTTTCTTTTATACCACATCTCACTGCTGACGATCTCAACTTCCTAGCTTACGCTTTACCTTATCCATTTCAGTCCTTACTTTCATATTCGTGGATGTACTTTCTCCCTTCCTCTCCAGTCTTGGCTTCCTGCGAACAGAAGCCCGTGTCTTTCCCTACTTTTACATCCTGTGCTGAATAGTTTAATGTCAAGTTGGCACAAGCTGAAGTCCTCTGAGCGACACGAACATCAGCTAAGAAAATGCTTCCATAAGATTGGGCTATGGGGGGGATATGATTGGACTTTGGGCAAGCCTGTAGGGTGTTTTGAAATTAGTGACTGATGGGGGTGAACCCAGGCCATTGTGGGTGGTACCATCCCTGGGCTGGTGGTCCTGGGTTCTATAAGAAAACAGGCGGAGCAAGTCATGAAGAGCAAGTCAGTAAGCAGGACCCCCCCCCCCCCCCATGGCCTCTGCATCAGCTCCTGCCTCCAGGTTCCTGCCCTTCTTAAGTTCCTGTCCTGACTTCCTTCAGTGATGAACAGTGATATGGAGCTGCAAGCCAAATAAACCCTTTCCTCCCCGGTTTGCTTTTGGTCATAGTGTTTCATCTTGGCAATAGTAACCCTAACTAAGACACATCCTTAATATAACAATAAAGCTTCCAGTTTCAGGGTGGACATTTCCTTTACAGCCTGCACCCAAAGAGGGAATCTGGTCATTGTGCTTTCTCAAGGACACAGGTGATCCTGAACGAAACAACAGTGGGAAGGAAATGTGACAAACAGCACAGCTGGCTTTTAAAGCTTCTGCTCGTGGACAAGGCATTTCGCTGCATCTGTGTCTTTGGATAATGTAAGTCACGGGGCTATACTTCAATAGAGAGGGGCAAATGCAAGCCTAGTGTATACATTCAGAAAGGAACCAGGAACACAGGCACACTGCATTGATGGCTCACATTCAGTTCTCTGCTTGACGCTGGGATCCTGACACAGCTGATTCTCAGCATCTTTCAGAAACCCACGTGTTAAAGACTCGGTCACCTGGGTATCATTGTCAGGATGAAGCAGAATCTTGTGAAAGGTACTTGGAATATCAAGAGTGCACCCCAGGGATGTTCATCTGAAATTGTGGTTGAAAATGAAGGAGGTATTGCTACACTGGATTTCTACTTCCAAATTTCAGCTTCTCTTCCAAAATCTGGGAAGAAAGGACATTGAGATTATTTTAAATAAAGTACTTTATTTAGAATAGAGAGGTATAAAAGTACCTGCTTTTGTGTAGAAACAGCGATTACTGACTAATCCTCTGGTGTTCCATCCTGGCCCGGTCAACAGTTCTGCCAATTACTTGACTGAGTACAGATGTTGACACGCTGGAAACATTTGCAGAGTACACGAACCTGGAATTGAGTTGCTGGAGTGAGTATTTAGACTATAGAATTTGCTCCAAAGCTGGAGACAAGGGTTGGACTAATGGGTTCACTTTCAATGATCGGTGTGCAGAGTTTGGATCTAAAGGCCAATTGTACAATCTTGGGATCATAGAACTTCCAATGACATCATGTGTAAAAGTTCTCCATGCTTCTCTGTCGACTTGAATTATTATTAGTCAACAGTGGGAGGTAGCAGCCAAACAGGCTAAAGAAATGTCAATGAGAACATGCTATAGGGCATGGCATCGGGCTCATGGACTTTGCCCAGCAATGCGCAGAGGTATGAGCTCAACCTGGTGTGTTACTTGAGGGATCTAGTCAGATGAGCCTACCCAGAGGAGAATAATGGGGTTGTTAATAGGACAAGAACCATTAGAGGAGCAGGCAAAGCGGGGAGTTGGCTTAACTCAGATGAGGGAGGAGACTGGGAAAAGGTGGAGTGGGCTATGAGGCACAGTCTTTGCACACCCAGAGCTAAGGAGCAGAAGAGAGAATAAACAGAACTGGGAAAGGATATGGGGAGGCTGATTTTTAACTCACTGTGGAGAGTAGATTCTGGTGAAAGTTAAGTCTCTTGTAGAGTATGTCAAAACGGAATTCGTGATCAGGAAAAGTGAATTTACTAAAGCTCCCAGTTTAACGAAGATTCAGGAAATTTTCTAAGACTTGAGATTTTAAGTAATAAAACCAGAACAACCCCAGGCAGATCTGTATAAACTGTCTGATCAAAAACTTGCTTTAACTAGCCTACTCTCTGACAGCTCATTTCTGCAGAGAAAGAAATTATTTCTCCAGACAGGTCGCAGGCAAAGATATCATCCATAGACGGTATTTTTGGTTCTAGTCCAGACTAATTTGACGACGCAGGTCTTTCTAAGGCTCCTTAAGTGCTTGTTCCCCATTTGTGTCTGAGCTTGTGCGTCGCTGCTGGTAGGGTCATTACCTCCAATTGTGTCAAACAATCAGGTGAACATTTCCCTGCAAGTGCAAAGTCATCCGTTAACATAAATGAGTATTTTAAAAACAAAAAGCTATACTTTCTTTAGGAAATCACAATGGAGGATTTCTTGATTGTTCAAATTGCTGCTCCAAAGAAGAGGCGACCCTGAGAGCTGTCAGTCAAAGGGTTTTGTCACAGTGAAGTTTCCCGTGGATTCTGCACAATCAAAGAACTCTTTGTGCTCGACTTGTCCTTGTAGAAACTTGGCTGGTTTCTTTAATCATCCATTGTATTGTAATTCTGGACTGAATTTACTAAGTCCAACTGTAACCTTGCGGAGCTGCTCCTTCTTTGAGGCTCTGTGTTTGTGTATTTAGAACAAGGCCTTCACAGGAAGGCTTTGTCTTCCTGAGTTCTTCATGGTGGTGGTATGCCACCTTCCTGCTCTAACTGCTCCCCCTCAGGGAAACCAGGAGATGCTCCTCTGGGTTTGCCAGCTTCCTGGAGCCTTCCCCATAGCACATTTGATACAGACATGTGAATAGAGTCCTTTGAGAGAAGAAAAGAGTAACTGGTTGTGTAAGCTAGTTTTCCATCACTTAAAAAAAATACACGAGAAAGAAAGCTGGTGGGATGGTACAGTGGGTAAGGCTGACCACCCACTGGTCCCTGGAGCCTGCATAGTGGGAGAGAAAGAGAGAGAGAGAGAGAGAGAGAGAGAGAGAGAGAGAGAGAGAGAGAGAGAGAGAGCACAAAATGGATAAATATAAAGAAGTTTTTTAAAAATCTGAAAGACTTATTTAGCTCATGGTTTCAGAGCTTTCCGGCCACAGAAGAATATGCCACACGCCTCAAGAAGACATACTTATTATCAGATCTGTCATTGCCCTCACAGTGCTCATAACCCTGGCTCTGGGACACAAGACTGAGCGTGGGACCCTGGTTATCCTGCACTTCCATTCAAACCGATTTGCACAGGAAGTCAGAAATGAGAATCTTCAGTACACTCTGAACTTTTCATCCAAAACTCCTTTGAACGCTGTTATCAACCCTATGGTAAATATTAGAAATTCGTTGTTCAAGTTCAGAAGGGCTCACCAAAGATAAATAGCACATATTCCCAACAACAACAACAACAAAAGTGCATTCGTATAGAAACAGCTATGTAACAGATTACATCACTGATTACTTTTAGGTTCCGTGCTGACTAGTGATTTTTACGCTGCCTACCAGGGAAGTCCTCTTCACAAACACTCAGGCAGCCTCCTGCTGCTGCCCAGTTACTCTCCAGCTGCGCTGGCTTCTCCGAGCTGTCCTGTCAGTGTGACGCACACGGCACCAGGCCCACACACCGTCCCTCCGCTTCCCTGTCACCTTACGAACCCTCCAACCAGTTGTTCTGTTCAAACTGGAGTCAAAGAAAAATTATCCACAGACAGCCTAGCTCATCTTCCTTTATCCCACTTGATTCCAAAGGCTTTATAAAATAATAACATGTGTAATTCGCAGTTATGAATTAATTATCTTGGAAGAAGCAGTCATCAAGCCGCTGTTTGGTTGGCAGCGTTTCCCCTCACAGCATCCTCAGATGGACTGGAATAAACTGCTAACCCCATCATCTTTTTATCTGTTAAGGGTTTCTGTCTGTCTTCGTTCTATAACCTCCCACCACTCAGAGCAAAGGCACACTGCCTTTGACTTTTCATCCATCCCGCAAAGTCACTGCCGCTTCTGCCTTCTTGTGGACCTGAAAACTGGAAGTAGGAAATGAATTCCAATGTCTGGGGCAATCGCCACAATTATACTGTTCCTCCTCCTTTTCCTCCTCCCCTCTCATCCTCTTAGTTCTTAGAGAATGCACAAAGTGAGGCATCTCATAGCATCATAACCAAAGGCATTGCAGAGATAACCAGGGTTGACTGACTCTGCCCCTGGTTCAGTCTGTGTGTGCATATGTGTGCGTGCACGTATGTGAGTGTGTGTGTGTGTGTATGCGCGCACGTGCACATGCACGAGCATGTGTGTTTACACATATGTGTAAAACATGACAGAAAATGCAGCACTGAGCAGAGACTAATGTTTTGGTAGGGCTGCTCAGTTTCCTTCCACTTGACTACAATAATTTTTAGCAGTGTTTTATGGTTGAGCCTAAACATTGTGTATTTATTCATTGATTGGTCAATGAACCTTTATTGAATATTTACTGTATACTCAGGCTTGTGGTTTTATTTCCAGAGAAACTCAGCACTATGTGGCAAAAATACCAAAAGTTAAATGTTTGTTGTATTTTTGAAATTTATTGTAAAGAGGTCACTATAGACGTGCAGACCAATTAATGTACTTAGATGTTCACTGCCATGTCGGAAGCAAGAAAATGGATGTGGATCCCAGGGACCACAGCGGCTCTCTGAGGTGCAGACTGTGACTTCACAGAGCAGACCAGGAGGTGAGTGTCCAGCTCTCCAGCTGGACAGCCCAGTCTCTAGACCCTAGTCCCCCAGGTGGGGGGGAGTCCTGAGCCCCTCCTCCACCTGCCTGAGCTTTACTGGCCAGCCAACAGGCAAGCCTTCTGCAGGCAGACTGCTCCAACCCCACCCACACACACCCTCGCCCCATCTATTAGAGCCTGCAATCTGCAATCCCCACTCCACCCCGAAACCCATCCATCCCCGGTGACCTCAGCAGCTCCCTGAGACACAGACAGCAACGGCAATGATCAGTCCAAGAGAGGATCCCTGAGACACAGACACCGACTACAAGGGTTGGATCAAGAGGTAAAAACACTGCTGGCACCAACTGGAGTAGGCACCAATGCAAGAATACATTCAACAACCTAAAAAGCAACACGACAACACCAGAACCCAGTGGTCATACAACAGGAAGACCTGAACATCCTAACCCAGGAAAAGCAGAAGAAAATGACCTTAACTACAACTTTATTGTTGGGACTAATGAGTCCTGGCCTTCAGCTGGATGTTGGGACTAATGAGTCTGGCCTTCAGCTGCTCTTCCCTGCTAGAACCTTCTAATTGAAGTTACTAGAAGCTGTGCCTAGCTTAGAGGATCAGAGGATGGGATTTTCACCTGTTGGCCATTGACTGCAGTGTATTTAAGCCTCCATGGTGCTATTAAAGAGGGGCTCTTGATACCAGTGATTGAAGGTCTGTATGTCGGTCTGTCTCTGCGTGAGTATTCTCACCCTCCAGCCCCCTTTCCTGAAGCTCGCGAACTCGGGTCTAGCGCATAGAGTGCAGACCGGGGCCGTGGTGCGTGGCACTTTATGAAGATGATAGAGACCCTAAAAGAGGAAATGAAAAATTCCCTTAAAGAAACGGAGGAAAGGACGAACAAAAAATTGGAAGAAACCAATAGATCTCTTAAAGAAAACCAAGAAAAGATAATCAGACAGGTGAAGCAAACAGTTCAAACAGTTCAAACAGTTCAAGACTTGAAAACTGAAATAGAGGCAATAAAGAAAACACAAACTGAGGGAATTCTGGAAACAGAAGAAAACAGGTCTGAGTTGATGTTTGTGGCTCCTGATGCCTGTGCTCTGGTCAGCCATCTGAGACCAAGTTGGTGTTCTAGGGCCACGTCACTTCAGGAGCTATACTGACCTGGGGGGGGGGGGGGGGGGATGTCTGTGCTGCCACCTAGGGTCATGGAGACATCTAGGCCCAGGATGCTGCCTAGGGCCATGGCCAGGGTATGGGATGCTGTCCAAGGCTCCTGTTGCTATCGAGGGCTCTGTGGTTGCCCAGGATCTAGTCAGTCACCTGTGGCCATGTTGGCGTCTGAGGGCCGTGCAGCCACTGGGAACATACTAATCTGCGTGGCCTCTGCCGCTACTAGGGCCATGCCCAGGTCCAAGCTGCTGCTGAAGGTCATGCCTGGTCCGTGGTTCTGCTGCAGCTGGGGTCTATGCTGATGTCTATGGCCTGAGTCGCCACAAGGAATCATAGAAACCATGGTCTTGGAATCTGAGGGCTGTACCGAGCTGGCCATGCCCCTCATTGGCACTGGGACGGCTGGCCCTGCCCCTCACAGGATACAGCAGCAGGAGAGTTGCTTTCTCCCTCCCTGCAACCCCCTCACTCAGGAAAGATGGCCCCACCCAGCACCGCAGGCAGCACACTGTTGTTAGGGACTCAGGTGAGCTGAGTCAGGGAGGGCAGAGAGTAGGAGAGATTTCCCCCTCACATGCCCTCTACAGCAGCAGGGAGAGAGGGACTTGCACCTTGTCTGGGCAAAACAGTGGCACTGGTCCTGGTGGTGAGAGTGTGGGTGGGCTGGGCCTGCGGGCCTGAGAGCGGGGAACAGGCTGTGTGGGGTGGGCTGGCAAAGGCAGCGCTGGAGAAGGCATGGGGGGGGGGGGGGGGCAACAATGAGGGAAAGTTGGCAGGCTGACTGGTCCAGCTGACACCCAGGCCCAGGCCGAGGGCTGTGAGCTGACCCACCCCAACATCTACCTCATCTATGAACCCTTAGAGGATGAGAAAGGGACAAACCCACAGATCCAAAACTCCAAGTTGTTTTGGTTGTGGTCTTTAATCATAGCAACAGAAAACAAACTAAAACAATCCTCTTCTGGATGGTGTAGGCACCTGCACTTACACGTGCACATAACTACACATACGTATACAATTTTTACAATAAAATAAATATTTAAAAACACATTGTTCATACTCTCACTAGATTAATAGCATTATTCTTATGCGGGGATCCACTTTTTAAAAAGGATTCCAGTCTTTGAGCTCCAAAATGAGGGAAGCAAGAATAAGAAGGGAAAGCCAAGTGCTAGCTTTTGGTCATGTTCATTCAAGAGATCAACAAAGACATCCCAGACACAGCCCAAGAACACACAAGCCACATCTGTGCCTTAGCAAACGTTGCTGCATGCCACAGACTTCTGGAGTTGCTTCCAGATAGTCAAAACCTCAAATGTCAGGGTGAACTGTATCAGCAAAGCTGAGTCACCAAACATGAGGCAAAGAAATTTCTGAACCCTTGAGGACTATAAACCCCCAAGTGCTGGTTTCTATCTTGCTCTAGTTATCATGTTTGGATCTTGATTTGAAGAAATGAGCCATTCAAAGCCTATTGGTGGCTTTGGAGGCAAATGAACTTGTCTAGGTGTGACCTCTTTCTGGTTGTTCTTTCGTTAGCTATATTAATGACATCACAGTAAAAGAAATCATACTTTCTATAAATACATAAAATAGTTGGAGATTTGACTTTTGATAGTTGGGATAGCTTTAAAATGCTTCCATAAAAAGAAAATAGACAAGCCAAATGCACGAAGCTGTTGGGTGCTGTCACATCTTGGTGATGATGATGAAGGTACATTTTGTTCTTCCTCTCTTTTATGTAGGTTTGGAAGTTTCCACAGTAAGACTTGGAGGGCGGAGAGAAAGAACAGGACGGGTCGATGCCTTTATTACAGTTTGGTGTTGGAAAAGAAGGGGTTTGTATTCACGTCTGTAAACATCTACTTGGTTTCCCTTCTATACTGTGACCTGGGTGTTCCACCATCATCGTACAGATGCGGGGAACAAGGCTCAGGCTAGCTGCCTCCACCTGGCAGGCAGAGAACAGAACAGACGACGAGAGCCGCTGAAATAACTTGTCTCTGAGAAACTGGAAGCAATGCACTAGTGCCCTTTATCTGCAGTGGCTTTCCATGGTCTCAGTTACCTACAGGGAAACACAATGTAAAAACAGTAAATGGAAAATGCTAGGAACAAGCAGTCCATTTAAAAGCATGTATCACACTTCATTGTTGTAAGTGTTCTGCTGTGTTATTGCTGTCAATCACCCAGTGTGTTTAATTTATAAATCATAGTTCCACCATAGGTGCATATACACAGAAAAAAAACGGACTCTCTAGGACTTGGAATTTCAGACATCCAGTGGGGGTCTTAGAAGGTACCCCCAGTGGATAAGAGGAGACTCCTGTAAGATAGCACCTCACAGTCTGTCTCTACATCTCTTGACAATAAAGAGGAGGCAGCTTTGGATCAATGACAATTGGGACAGTTGCCACTTTAAGATCTTGTGCTAACTGATGCTCGCAGCTCTGGCAGCTGCCAGCCATCTTGATTCAGGAAGCCATCTTGGTTCAGGAAGCCACTTAATTCACTCCTTTTCCTTTTCCTCTTCACGGAGATAAAGGAACATGAATTCTGACCTGGGACATGTGAAATAAAAAGACAGGCTTTCCATAATCAGCCCCAGGAATGGGCAGGAAGGGAAGCGCAGAGAAGCTGGACTCCCATGCATTCATGAGAAGTTGAGCGTGCCCAAGCACCAGCTCTGCAGAGATTGCTGGACTCTTCCCTCATACCTGCACACCCAGGCTCCCCTCTCCTAAGCAGTGCTTTCTTCAGTGTCCATCCCAGCTCTAAACCAGCCAACAGCTCTGGAAGTCGTTGCTCAGTGCAGCATGATACACAGTAGACTGCTCAAAGCCCAGGCACAAAGGGTCAACTTCTGACCACTTAGAAAATTTGTGGCCTGAGGCTATACCTTCAACCCTCCAGGTCTCAATTTCCTTCTCTCCTTAAAAAGGATAAACAAGGGGCTCATGTTATGGTTTAAGTAAAATGCCACAGGTCCCCAAGTGGCTGCAATGGGCAGCAGGTCCATGCTACAGGACCCTGAGTGGCAGCAGCGGGCAGCGGGTCCTGAGACCACAGCAGGCCATGAAGGCAGCCAGGTCCTAGGCAGGGAGACACGTGGTGGGTGAGACCAAGACAGATAGGCACGTCGTGCAGAGTGAAGTTGTATATCTATTTAATGGGTTAAGGAAGGGAAGGGGAGAAGGGGGAAGAGGAGAGAGAGAGAGAGAGAGAGAGAGAGAGAGAGAGAGAGAGACAGACAGGGGGGAGGGGAGAAGTGGGGAGAAGGGAGAGACAGAAGCTGCCTCTTTGAGAGAGAGATGGAAAAGAAGAGAGCTCAGGCCAGAAGCAGAAGGAAGATCTGCCTGCCTTGGTGGGGGATGTGGGGGAAGAATGGGCAGGGCTTCTCTCTTAAAGAGACAGGATAGACCATTACATTCCCATCTCTTTTTTTAATAATAAAAAGGCAGGAGTTTAGGCACAACAGGTTAAAAGAATTCGGACGGCAGATTCTCAAGACTGCTTCCTGCTTATTTGTGGGCGTCATCTTTGTGTGTTGGGGAACCTGAGAAAGCTGGGTGCTGGTCACATCCTGGCACAGCTGGTCTCTTAGCTCCTGTTCGGTGTTTATGGTATGGAAATCTCTGGTGTCTCTTACACCTGTTTTAAGGTATTGGCAGAACAGAGGACAAAGTTAAGATTAGGAAAAAAAAAATTTAGGGAATTGAGAGGGGTGTATTTGACCTGTTTAAGGTGGATCCTTCAGTTTGGCTCCAGGAACTCACAAGAATGCTTTGGGTTTGTGAAAACATAAGTTTAGACATATGCATTGTATAAACAGTAGCATATCTATAGCAGAATGACTGTGACAGATGGTTTTGCACAAGGAAAAGTATTTCTAAGACTATGGAAGGCGGCGTGAGAGAGAAATTAACTTGTATTTGTCCTCTCACCTTTATAACTTGCAGGTACACACCTTAATAACTTGTATTTGTATTTTATTGAATTTGTTTGGTGAGGTTGTCTTTTTAAACTGACCAAACCTCTCAGCTGTCAAACTGCATCAGAGATCTTTGAGAAGGATAAAATTTTACTTGAGTTATTGATTATAAAACAACATGGAACTTACCTCCTCAGAGTCCTCCATGGTCGCTGACGGTCATATTTGCCTTTTGTTGACGGTCATATTTGCCTTTTGTTGTTTAACGCAGGGCCTGCCATGCTCTAGAAGATCCCGCAGACTAAAAAAATCTACAGGAAGACAAACCTACCTTGACCTGAGCAGCTAGGCGGTTAATACCAGTGATTCTTTCCACTGTCTGGTGATCTTTAGTTTAGAAGAAAGGCAGTTTTGCCCAGTGGTCAGTGATTGGCAGTTGAATCGAGTTGCAGATGGACGTTGTTCTGTGCCCATTTATCTTCTGTCTTCTTTGGAGGAAGTAGAGTGCTGCTGCTAGGAGCCAACCTATCAATTTTTGTTATGAAAAGTCTTTTAATAATTAAATATTTAAATGCCATATCCCCAGATCTCTGAGCAGTTGAGGGCTATTTATCAAATATAACTACAGTATAGAATCTGCCTGGAGAGCTGGGTCCAAGCTTGACTGTACTGGCTCTCAACTTAACAGGTATGATTTACACTCATAAAAAGACAGAAAGAAGGAAACACTGCTTGCAATAGAAGGTTAATGGCAGAACTGCCAATAGTAGAGAACAGCTTAATATATTTTAAAGCAAGGTTGAATTAAATATAAAGTATTTTCTGTAAGAGACTTAAAAGTACATACCAGTTTAAAACATGAGACTTATTGTTTTTGTAGTCTGGAATGAGATGCAATGAACAGACAATTATAACATTTAACAGTAAACATAGTGCATTTAAGCCTTGCCGCAACTGGTCAGGTTGGACCTTTTACAGATGAGAAAACTTCTCAAGATCACAGACACTAAGCAGAAAGAGGATCTCCGTAACCTTACCTGCTTCCCTCTAACCTTGCTGGAACACCTTCCCAGCCTTTGGTCTTCCTGGTTGAGGTCCCGAGTATAGCGTTCATCCGTACTCCTCTTATTCTGCTTTTGGTTTGAGTTAGCTGTGTGAGAAATCTCTGCTTCATGTCCGACCCTGAATTGGGTATCTTTCTATGAGTTCTTGTGATGTCTCTTAGCACTTATGATTATCACTAAACAACCAACTGATTGATTTTTAAAATGGGTTTGTTCAAGATTTTTGTAGGAATCAAGAGACTAGGCATTATGTTTGGGGAGGTGGGAAGAAGTGCCCCTGACCACTCAACATCTCCACTAGCGTTTAAGTCAACAGATTATCTGCCATTCTGCAATAGAGGATTGCCTGCTAGAATGTGGTTCTCGATGCCACTCTGTTTCTTTTTTTTTTTTTTTTTTTTTTTGGTTTTTCGAGACAGGGTTTCTCTGCAGCTTTAGAGCCTGTCCTGGAGCTAGCTCTTGTAGACCAGGCTGGTCTCGAACTCACAGAGATCCGCCTGCCTCTGCCTCCCGAGTGCTGGGATTAAAGGCGTGCGCCACCACCGCCCGGCTGCCACTCTGTTTCTTAAACCTAGAATGCAATTCCAATCCTCTCTCCTGTAGAAACTTCAGATCTACTTGGACAAACATGAGGCCTTCTCAAGGACAGGGATCGTGCCTCATTCACTCTTGAATCGCACTACAGTGTTGAGTACATGGTAAACAATCAGGTATTTGCTGAATAAATGAATGGCTAAGTGATTTAGAATTCTCGGACCATTACTCTTCCGCTATGCCAGTCTGCCTCTAAGCAGATAGAAGGCTGCGGAACTGTTGCCATCAGCAGTTTCTTCTTCGGACCTCTATTGCATGCATGCATGACCCTGATGGGGCAGGGCCCTGGAAAAGCGCAGCTGGGCACACAATTCTTGGTTATGGATTTGGCCCAGTTACCCCATCACATGCTCTTCCTTGGCTCAGAAGAAATGATAATGCAGATGTGGCGGAGCTGAGCAGGGATGTCCCAGCTGCTGAGACCCGGGGGTGCGATAAGCCCTGCAGCACAACATTTCAAAGGAAGCAGAAGGCACCCGGGGCTCCTTTCTCAGGCCATTCTCCAAAGACTGAACACAGGAAGAGCAGAACATTCCAGAAGCTGCGTCCTTCTCCTCGCTGTCACTCATTCATTTCATCATCGTTCTCTTTGTTCTCTTCACTCATCTCGACATTCGGAGGCCAAGATTCTTTACAGCTTCTGTCTTAAAGTCACCTGCAGGCTCAGAGTAGCAAAAGCCAATGCCGAGTCCTGACAAGCATCCCCTGCGCGTGAGCCAGGCATCCGTTTTGAACAAGCTCTTGAATAGCTGCTGCTCTGTGCTGAACTCTGAGACCTTCCTATCTTCCCACTCATCTCCCAGCGAAGGACATCCAGAGGCTGAGCACCAGCGTCTGCCAGGCCTGCGAAGCAAGGAAACCCGAGAAAACAATAGCCCACCAGGCCTGTCCTGTCCACATTTTCATTACAGGAAACAGCGACAGGCCTGGGGACAGCCCCTGATATCCCAGTCTTATCACACACAGAGTATCTCTGACCCAGTCAGGAAAACAGGACAACTAAATGGCTTGGGCCTGGGCTTTGTCACCGAAAAACACAAAGTTCAAAGTGCCAGACTAGGCCTGAGTGGCGTAGGAATGCAATGGACTTTGCCTGTTTGTTTTTGAGCAGGGACATTTTGGCTGCCAAGTCCCAAACTGAGACAGAATCAAAACGCCATGTTCTAAGCGCCTTGTCACTCATGAGTCTCCTTGGCAGTTGACACTGCTCCTTGCCTGTCCTGTTAAATCAAAATATTCATCTAAAGTGTCCCTTTTCTGAGAGGAGCCAAGGACACAACAGATCCAAAACATTCACTAATGGTCCCTGGATCCTATCTTCTTTTGGAATAAGTACCATCTAATACATCTGCAGCACTCAAAATCCACCCTTCATCCCAGCATCGCCACATAGCTTAAGCTAGCCAGGTGTTTGCAGATGACTACAGAGATCCATGGCTTTCTTGGAGCCAATTCATGGCACTCTGCCCAGAAACCCAGGTTAATATTTATAATTCATATGGTGGAGAAATGTCTTGGATTTTTTTTTAATCTACCTGAGGAAAGTCGGGGTGTGATGGGTAGGCTGAATAAGACCAATGTGTTAGTATTCTCCGTCTTCCTGTTCTGCTTATTTGGAATTTGGCAGGGATGTAGTTATTTGCAACATTTAATTTGCTGGTGCTTTTATTAATGTCAAGCAATTTTATTATTTTAGAGATATTAATAATTGATCATGTGGAATTTAATACGTTCATGAAATAATCATGCTTGGCAAATTTAAAGATATAATCTTGGAGATAATTAAATATTTACCAGTCAGGTTTGCTTTAAGACATGTTCCGTGTGTTGTAAGGGACTGCAATGGCCAGATTTTTGAGAATTGTAGGTTCGTTTGGAATTTCCAAACTCAGCATCTTTGGCTTAAATCAAGACCTATAGGTGTGTCTGTTTGATCGTTTGTGAATCACGAGTTCATGTCTAAAAGGAGGATAGACCCTTTCCCCATTGATGAAATGGGCACAGAAGACTGTACACAAGTATACAAGATGTCCCTGATCTCATCATCTGAGCAACTTCAGGCCAACTCTCCAGCCAGTCTCAGCAGAGGAGGCTCCCAGTAAAGGGCCCATCGTCATTTTTCTATAGAGATGGTGATAGATCCCTGAATATTGTAATATCACATCTGCACTATCTTCTATAGTTTGTAAAGTGTATTTTCTCCCAAACCCCTAAGGGGGGAAAAACAGTTTCTTTTAAACTTCACGGTGTGATGCTCAGCCATAGTCCTCCGCAGTCACACCAGCCTCTGGCTTGCATGCTTCACTCTCCAGACCAGTTTCTGCTGCCATCTGGCTGGGTTTGTGATAACCGATCCTTTTGCATACCTCAACAACAGCCTCGGCGACCTAAGGGACAGCTCGCCTGGTTTTAGATCCTGTGAAGTGTTTTGATGTGTTCATTCCTCAGAGTATGCTGATCTGCTTCACAGACATCGAATTAAAGCCCTGCTGCTCTGTTTCAGAGAGGAAAGCGGTATTTCTCTCTTCAATGTCAAATCACAGTGTAATCTTTCTGAGGACCTTTTAAATGGCGATGGAACTCAAATCCTACCGTCCTCTCAACGCACCCGGTTCAACTGAAGGGATGACAGAAGGAACTGCTACGACTAAGCCTTATTAACAGTTGCATGCCTGCTGCGCCTGAATCACCCTCAGCTGATCCCAGAGATTCTGGGATGTGCAAATGTGCACTCTGGAATCACTCAATAGGGTTCGACTCAATAACCCTGTCCTCGCGTTAATGTTCTAGCCCATTAGTAGCCACAGCAAAGCTAGAGAAGAAAATAACTCCAACCAAGACTAGGATAATGGGAAGTGAATAACCTCCCCCCTTCCTACAATATTATCCCTCGTTTCCATTACTTCATCTTTGCTTTTGTTTCCCCTGGATCACTGGGAGTAAATACAGGGCCTTTCACATGCTAGACAGGTGATACACCATTTAACTATATCTCAAGCTCCCCCACCCATTATTCTATTTTTTTAAAAAAATTATTATTTCATGTGCACGGGTATTTTGTCTGCATCTATGTCTGTGAAGGGCTGTGAATGCCTGGAACTCCCAGAGGGTAGAAGAGGGAGGGTGTCAGATCCCCTGGGACTGAAGTTATTATAGACAGTTGTCAGCCACCATGTAGGTTTTAGGAATCATACCCAGGTCTCCTAGAAGAGCAGCTAGTGTTCTCAACCACTGAGTCATCTCTCCAGCCACATCCACTCTTCCGTCTTGAAGCTCCTTCTGACCTACTCACCTACAGTGGATCTTTCTATCAGGATCTTATGACACTATCCAACTACTGTTCTCTGCCTCAACTTGTCTTTTTCTCCTCCAGTGACATAAGAGCTAGAGGAGATGGCGGACTCATGGTCAAGCTGGCAAAGCTAGCACTATGAATCATGATAGAATTCCCTCTTCTCATTTTTATCGTGATTCCCCATCATACTTTCACTGAGTGGTAGGAAGGGGAAATTATGATTTTGTAGATGAATATAGGGGAAGGGTGGAAAAACAAGCCTAACATTCAGTCTTCCAAGCCTGTGTTTAATCTCTGATTTCAAGCCCACTGTGGGAAGAGCCATCCCAAAAGAACAAGAAACTGTTAAGAAGATTCCCCCAAAGAGTCCCTCATCACAAACTAGCCTTCGTGGTGGGAAGGGTTTACTGTGCACTAGTGGAAGTTGAAAGAAGCCTGTTTGTGGATGCTCCATTTAATGACTACTCAGTGAATGACTCCACGAAGCACGCTGATCAGGATGCTTGACTCGTCAGTCAAGGTGACAGTCCTGATGTCCTTCAGTGATGAACTCTTGGATGAGAGAAGTGGGTATTGGATCTTGTGACTCAATGGCAGTTTCCACAAAATGTCCTGGATCCCTGCACATACACACAGATCTTGCAGATGCTGTACTGAATTTCACATGATTCCTGGACATTTGAGAAGCCACATGGACCTGTGTCATAGCATTCACATACACGAGGATATTTCTTACATGCTTAGTTATACCTGAATTCAAAGAGACCAAACCAACAATGAAGGATAAAAAATCCTGCTCAAGATATCCAGGTTTTCTTCATCAACAGTGACTAAAAACACTGCTAAGATTTCTCACCTAGGCGTTTTTTGGTCTTAGGCTGAGGCTGATGGTGACTACTTTTCTGAATGGACAACTCACCAAACTACCTTGCAAACCAAGGTCTTCCTCACTGGGATTAGCCACATTTCCTGGCCCCTTCCCACTCTGTGCTGTGATCCTTTGAGCCTCCTTACAGCTCCTGGGGAGAACGCTGCAACTCCTTTCATCTTTTGTTTCCTGGGAAGGAAGACCCCTCCTGAAAGAGTCAGGGACCCGCTCCACGCTGCTAGGGGAACTTCTGGCCATGGCTAGGCTTCCTGGTGTTTCTGAGCTGGCTGGTTCAGGGGTTTTCCACTCTCTTGCTAGTCTGGAGAAGCAACCCCAGTTTTCATTTTAAGCGAGGGCACTGAGGCAACACGGAAGTGCTGGGGACTGACAGACGGGGTCAGAGCCTGGAATCTGTATCATTTAAGGACACAGACATGCTGGCTTCTTCCCCTACATTAACTTGAGAATATGAAATATGGGCTTTTAATTATATCCCCCACATCCTCTCTTAGGCAGGAGACAGAGTTCTGGCCTTAGCTTCTCTTTCAGTCCCACAAAGGGTCTGGTGAAATGAAAGCTGCAGCTATTTGGTTGTTTGTTGTTCTTCTCTTGCAGACATCAGTGCCTCAAGGGACACTGGAAACATGGAGAGCCTCCAACCAGTCTCATGTGGAGCACTACCACCAACAGCCGCAGTGACACTACATAGCGCGTCTTAGCTAATACAACTTTCAACTTTGCTCTCACTTCAATTTGATCTTGATTTAATCCTCTTTCCTAACAAGTCCGCAAGATTACCTGTCACAGTCCCAGCAGGAATCAGATGACTCAGGTGACACATTCCAAGTTTTTAGCTGAAAATTATTGAGAGACAGGACTACTTCCAGGGACAGAGCAGCTAACACGAATCTCAGTCCAATTAGCACAAAGCAGGAGCAGGGTCTTAGCGTGGTAAAACAACTGGCCACTGAAAACCACAGGAAGCAGTCACCAACCTTGAGCCTAAGCAACGAGGCGATCAAGAAAACAGAAACTACACCACTTATTTTAATACGATGAATTGGGTAGAAGGATTCCATTTTAAATGGTTGGAGATCTTTATATGATGTATGAAAAGTAACCAAATTAGTAGACAGAACAGAGTGATGGCTAGGGGGCACAAATAGGGGGTGTTGGATGGGTAGAGGTTTGCAGTCGTGAGAGAACAGTCCTGGAGATTAGGTGCCGAATGAATATGCATAATACCGCCCAACTGTGCAGCCAGCATGATCATGATGATGCATTCTGTTACATATTTTCCATAAATTTGGTTACTTATTTTTCACCATAATAAAAAGGGAAGATAAACAGGATTTGAATGTATAAAGGAGAACACACACACGTAGCACACCACGCCCGTCTGTGCTCTATGTGCTACCATACAGTTTGTGAACCGGGCAAGGGGCTGAAGATTTAAACACACAAAGACTCAGAGACAGAGACACAGATCATATCCTTGATGCCAGAATGCCCCCAAGAATGCCCTCTTTATTGTGTTCAGGGGAAGCTTATTTAAGGATAGCCACGCCCCAGCCAAACCCACCAGAAATCACTTCCCTGCCATCAGGAACTTCTGAGGGTCTCGTGCTCAGAGCAGCTGCAAGCATAACACGTCTTTTACAAGAAATTCGGGATCTGGGGGTTCACAGGTCCCAACACACACACACACACACACACACACACACACACACACACACGCAAAAATGGAGGGGGAAAAAGGTGACAAAAAGCAGCTAATAACCCAAGACTGGGCAGCAAAGCTTTGGGCGTCACAGGCTCCCGAAGGACAAGTGAAGCTGTTGCTACCAGTGCTGGACAGCTGCTCCATGAGGGTGACGCAGAGGGTGACAGGAGGACCCAGAGACTGGAGCCATCACCAGGGTCCAGGCGCGGGGCGGGGGTGGCTGCTGAGTGGAATGTGGTGGCAGGAGGAACAAACAAAGGGAGAAACAGAGCCCTCTGCTTCCTCCAGCCTCCTCAGCTCCTTGAAGCAGTCTATCTATATCAGCAAAACAGACAGGACAGGGTTGCTGGCAGAGGGGACGTGCAAAGTCGCAAGCTTAGGACCAAGGAGCAGGACAGAGAAGGATGGTTGAGGAGCTGAATAGTATTAGCTTGGCACTGAGTACGTAGCATGGCTAGGTTACAGGGATGGCACAAGAGGAAGGAGGCCGCACCGCTAAGCCTGAGGGCAAAAGGAAGGAATGGTTAGAGCAATATTTCTCAACCGATGGGCTATGGCCCCTGTGGGGGTGATCAAGCCTTTCACGGCAGGGGTGGGAGATGGTGGTGGCTGCATTTCAGGTATTTATATTACATCCATAACAGTAGAAAATTACAGTTATGAAGCAGCAACAAAAATAATTTTATGGTTGGAAGACCACCACAACATGAAGAACTGTATTAAAGGTCGCAGCATTAGGAAGATTGGGAGCCACAGTGCTAGAGGAACTTTATCGGGGCCTTTAGAATCATGTTACACACAACACATGGGCTGCCTTGCAGGAACTATGGATATCTATCTAAATCATGACCATGCAAGATGGGAATTGGGGAATTGAGCTGGGGTAGGGGCTACTCCCCCTCCACACTCTCTCTTCCCACAGGCTGAGCTAAACTGTTACAGACTGGCTGAGCCAGGGGACAATATTTTGAACTTCCATTTAAAAAAACAAGCAGAATGCACTCTATGCCTTCATCTGTATTTCCGCTTCACCACCTAAGAGTTAACACTGGTAACAGCAAAACTGAAATACCTCCAAGGTAACTTACTTAACTTGTTCTCTCTCAAAGGCTTAGAAATAATTTGGTATGAAGAAAACGTGCTTTTATTTTAAGCTTGAGAAATCAGTGGTTTTTATGCCACTAAAATGCCCGTAGCTGATTTTCACCAACACTGAAGTCTAAAGAGTGAGGTAAGGCTTAATGCAGCTTCTCTTTGGAAATTGCTGGGAAACTGCACTGGCTTCAGGCCCCGCCTCTAGAACGGGAAGGATGATAATGCACATCTCACGGCAGGTGGTAAAAGAGAAATGGGAAAACAGAGAGGAAAGAACGATGGGAGGATGGGTTTTATCTCCCTCAGCTCTCCCTGGAGAGATGAATATTTTTGACAATATTCATCTTGTCCTCACCATCATCTCGACTGCATGACTGCCATCACCACCGTCATCTCCATCATTGGTACCATCATCACAGTCGTCAGTATCACCTCATCATCCCTGACACCGTTATCCAGATTTTATGGAGCGTTAAACCCTCTTGGAAGAAATAATGAGATGGGATTCGGAATTAGCGAGCACTGTTAAAATGTTGATGTTGTGGCTGACAGGCGTCTCCTGAGTTTCTGAGTTATCTGATTTATAGGAATGCTTATCTACTGCTATTGAATATTCTCTAATAGCTCCATAAAAACATCCTTCTGCCCCTCTCTGTCCTATTTTGCATACTACAAAAAAAATGATCTCTGTAGGCTGAATCATCCAGGGTCTCTTGGATGTCTAGTATGCATATCGACAGAAGGGGTGAAAATATGCACAGCAAGCTTAAGTTATCAGATTTAAGAGAGCCGGGTGGGAATGGTACTGGAAAGATGACCTAAGTGTAATGGTTAGTACTAACTTTCCACTCGATAGACCGTAGAATCACCTGGGAGATGAGTGAGCCTCTGGACATGCTTGTGGTACGTCATCTTGACTGCGCTCACGGGGTGGGAAGGCTTGTCCGCTGTAGGCAGCATCATCACATGGGATCCTGGACTGGACACATGGAGAAAGGGGGCTGAGCATTCATTCATCACTCTGTTTCTTGATTGTGGGTGCGGACAGCTGCTTCAAGCTCCTCGTGCCTTGGCTTCCCTGCCATGATAAACTGTACCCTTGAACCATAGTTCAAGCTTTGAAGTTGCCTTTGTCAGAGCTTTTTATGACAGCAACAGGAAAAGAAACTGTAACAGTAGGGAAACAAAAGGTTTAGAGAAAAATGAAAAGCATCTACACTAGAAGAATAGTCTGATGAGCAAGAGACATTAGATAGAAATTCACGCTGGTGTGTGATATAGTTTGTTTGCAATTCTAGATAATGCCAATCAACCTGTATGGACAGAAAGCAGATCACTGTTACCTAGGGCCAGAGATCAAGGACTGACCCCAGGAGGCATGAGGAAAGTTGCTACATACAATTGCAAACTCTTCCTTAGTAACAAAACTGCCTGCACCTAAATGGGTATAGTTTATTGTGGATCAGTTATGCTTTACTACAGATACTTTTAAATATCACTGGCTTTGTGTTAATTGAAGGGATTGAGATTATAGCTTAGTTGTAGAGGGTTTGTGTTACAAGCATGAAGAACTGAGCTCTATTCCCCCAGAACCAAATTAGGAAAAAAAAAAAAAAAAAAACAAAATGTTGGGTGTGTTGGCATGCACTCACAGCGCTGCACTAAAGAGGAGCCCAGGGCTCCATGACCAGCCAGTCTAGCCTAGTTGACAAGTTCCAAGGAAGGGAGCCGTTGTGTCTCAAAAAATAAGGTGAGGAATGATAGCGACATTGTCCTCTGCACCTCCCTACACCTACACACACATACACACGTGTACACACACACACACACACACACTGCATCCACCTAGTTCACAGATGCTCAACCGCCATTTTACAAGCAGCAATGAGAAAACAGCTGAGTGGAGAAGGTTCCTGAGGACAGGGCTTATCCAGAAATGCTAATCTTGTTGATGACAGATTACAGAGATAAGGCCCAGGAGTACTGAGAGAAAGGAGAAGAAACACAGCTAACTGTCTCTGGGACCTAGCGGGGGATCTCATTTAAAGTAAAAGGGGCTTTATGCAGTAGACTGGAGTTATATGGCTTACAGGGAGAAAGAGACTGCGGTGCCTACCACAGTGAAAGACGCTTGCCAGCCTTTTCGATTTCTATTCTTTATGTTCTAAGCTGAGACTGATAATAGCATTCAAATGGCAAATTCTGAAGACTCCAATTGCTACTGAGAAATACTTCCAAAGCCAGGAGAGCTAATGTCTATACATTCAAAGGTAAAATGGGTTTGAATCGCTGGCTTTGTGCTAATTGAGAAATTTAAAACAGCACAATTAGTTTCCGGGGTGTATGGCGCTAACAGTCTGTCCTCCTGCTGGTCCAGCGGCTATTAGGCTGGCTGCATCCCAGATGTACCCGTGGAACTTTTATAAAGTGCAGACTGCTCACCAAACCTTTAGACCGTGTCTCGGGACACCCCGATGCTAAGGCCGCCTAAAGAGTCCTCTCAGAGCGCCAGAGCTGAAAGCATACAGCATACAGACATCTCAGTGAGGGGGCTGCAGAAGAAGCAGGGTGGCAGGAGACTACAGTCTGGCAGGAAGTACATACAACAAAAGGACAGAGCGGGGATGGGAGGGTGAGCGAGCCTATGAAGCTCACTATAACTACGCAAGGCTGAGGGGGCGGGCAGGCAGGGACAAGCACCACAGCCTGCTGATGCTCAGAGGTAGACGATCTGTGTCTACACAGAGAGGTAGGATGAAGGCAATAGGAAGCCAGGCTCAGTGCGGGGTCTCTGGATGCCTCCGTGTAGCGCTGGTGTTTTGTTCAGTGTCTGACTGGAAGGGCTTAAGGCTGGGGTGGGAGATCCGATCAGATTCCCACACTTTCGAAAGCCTTGTGCCTACTGTGTGGAGTGTGCACTCTATGAAGTTAAGGGTGGACAGGAATCGGGGTGTAACGAACTCACCCCGGTTATGCACCCAGACTTGCCTAGATCTGCTCTAGCTAACTAGCCCCTCCACAGTCCCAGGAGACAAAAAAGGTCAGGGAGAGCCCCCAGGCCAGGCCAACACAGGTCTAACCACCCCTGGGGGAATGTACGTAATCGGCTCTGTCCCTACGGGCTGGGATGGCTCCTGGATTTAGGAGCAAAGAGTCCTCAAAACCACACAGGGTCCTCTGGCTCCAGAGCTGTGTTCTTTGTCTCCCCTTGTTGCTAGTCCTCAGTGGTGTCATTAGGGGAGGTGGCTGAGAGTACAGCTGGTAAACATTATTGCCTGTCCACCCATTCAGCTGCACGGGTCCTTGGTGGGTCTCCGACTGCCTCCCTCCCTTCAGCTCTTGTATGGAGGCTGCTTGTTTGTTACCAGCTGCTCAGCCCCGAAATAATCACACAGAAACCATTTTTTTTTTTTGCAATACTGTTTGGCCAATTGCTGAAGCGTTATTTCTGGCTAACTCATATCTTAAATTAACCCATTTCTATTAATCTGTGTATCGCCACCAGGTTGTGGCTTACCGGGTAAAGTTCCTGTGTCTGTCTTGGCAGGGCTCCATGGCTTCTCCTGACTCCGCCTTCTTGCACCCAGCATTCAGTTTTATGTGTGTGTATGTGTGTGTGTGTCCCAGCCTAGCTAAATTCTACCTTGTTATAGGCCAAAGCAGTTTCTTTATTCACTAATCAATAAAAGTAACACACAGACGGAAGGACCTCCCACACCAAGCTCCCACAGGTTTTACAGGCCCAAGTGCCTCTATACCCCATGTCCACAGGCCCACTAGGGAACTGGGGGCTCTCAATTCCAGCTAGGAGAAGAGAAGGGTGGAGGGACATAATCAAACTGACATCTGAGTTTATTTCATCTCATCACCCTTTAGGGTGGCCAACAAGGCCCCTAGCTGGCCTCCTGGTGACCAGCCTGATCCTAAGAGGGAACCTCTCTTCCACTTTCCTGCCTATCCCCGGACTACAGCCTGAAGGGAAAGTGAGACATCCACAAACCATGTTCCCCTTCCCCCTCCCACCTCCGCTGGCTTGTCAGGCTGAAGGGCAGGCTCCAGGGTCATAGCCCTCCACCTCTGAACCACAGTCTTACCACTGAGCACTGGTATAATACACATTTCCTACTTTATGGTAGAAATTTGTAATCTTTTAGGCGAATCCTTGCTGTGTGAATGGAAACCAAAAACATTTATAAAATCTATTGTCTCCCTCAAAGGCAGATTCTAAATCCTCATGTCTTTCTGCAAAACTCTACTTTTTTTAATGTCAGAAATCAAATCTTCACTTTTTTTTCTGTTTGCAGTTTTGAAGACAGAATCAGGAAAAAGAGAAAAGCACATTGCCTTTTCCAAATTGCAGCCATCATTGCTCCTGGGGGAAGCTATTCGGATGTTCTGGGTGAGACAGCTGTAGCTTGCTATTATCAGAGTAGAGCAGAGAGCAGGAAAGACGAGAAGGAAACAGATAAATATTTCCTGAGCAAAACCTCCAGACTTGGCCAATGCACCTGACAGTAGTGGGTACGAAGAAAACACACAGGAGTGATAAGCACGCGGCGGGCCACTTTCTGGAGGGGACTGAGGGCAGAAACAGGCTAATGCGAGCAACACAGGGGCTCTGGTTTTAAACAACTTGAAATCCCACCCAGAGAGACCAGGGACAGAAATCTGGGAGCCTTAACATTGGGTACGCAGAATGAAGACAGTCTCTGGCTATGGAGGACCCAAATTTCTATGGATCAACTCTCTGGGACAAGGGAAAAACAAAATCTCAAGTCAACCTCAAGGCAAACTCTCGGGTTTCATAGAAGATTTAAAATCCCAGCACAGTCACCTCATGCCCACTATGAATTTAGCCTTGGCCAGGGGGAGGGAAGAGAAGGGTATTTAAAACTAGATCATCAGCCGGGCAGTGGTGGCGCATGCCTTTAATCCCAGCACTTGGGAGGCAGAGGCAGGCGGATCTCTGTGAGTTCAAGACCAGCCTGGTCTACAAGAGCTAGCTCCAGGACAGGCTCCAAAGCTGCAGAGAAACCCTGTCTCGAAACCCCCTCCCCCAAAAAACTAGATCATCATTATTCTCTGAATCTTGATTCCAGAGAACATTACAGGTGCTTACTGGGAACCACCTGGAAAGCAAGAAGCAGGAAAGGAACAAGGCCCACTCAATGGATTTTATTTTGGGTTTTGTGAGATGGGGTTTTTCTGTGTAACAGCCCTGACTGTCCTCAAACTTGCTTTGTAGACTAAGCTGTCCTCAGACTCATAGAGATCTGCCTGCTTCTGCGTCCCAGTGCTGGGATTAAAGGTGTGCACCACCACTCCTGGCTCCGATAAAAGGATTTTAAGACACACATTCTAGGCTAGAAGCCGCCTGGGGGGTGGACTCTTCAGTTACTCAAAATATCTCATGGTTTAGTTTGGAGTCCTGCACCTTAACATTGTGTTGTTATTGTTTGGTAGGATGGAGAAGAAAAGGATTCATAGACCTCTTTATCCTAATTGCCAGCAAGGATGGGGAGAGCAGAGAAATGAGAAGGAAAAAAAAAATCCTTAAGGCTATTTGCAAGGAAAGAGCCCCACCTGCTGAAACAGGTTTCCGTGGGTTACAAGTGAGATGTTGAGTTCTTCAGACGGTTTACTACTTAACAAACTGCAACCTTCGCGCTCCCTCTAGGGGCCGATAGCGCGAATAACATCTCTACGGGAGAGCCCTAAAACCTGCATTTTATTATTAATTAAATTTGTTCTTGGATGATTTTGCACATGCGCACAATGCATACTGACCATTCTCACTGTGCCCTGATTCCAAATTTCCCTACCACCCCTGTCCACCACCATTTCCATCCTCCCATCAAATATTCCATTTATGTTCATGTCTTCGTTTTGTTTCATTGATTGTGAGCAGGGCCATCTGTGTGATCGTGGGCTCGGAGCTGGAGCCTGGCGAGCTGGGAGGTGGGTACACAATTAATGTTCAGGGGGAAAGGGCAGGGCCTTATGGACCCCTCACCCTTCCGTGACTGATGATTGACTGGGCCGGTCTTGTGTGGGGCCGGTGCAAGTTACTGAGAGCTGAGGATTACGAGGGTGGCATTTCCTTGCCCTTCACTCTGTCTTTGAAATTTTACATTCTGCCTTCCCCCTCTTCCGCAATGTTGTCTGAGTCTTGGAGGACGGTGGTGGAAATGCCTTGTTTAGAGCCAACCCCTTTTGCTCTAGATTTGCAAAGATTCTTTCTTCTGTCTTTTATCTGGGCCGCCCCTGGAAGGTGCTGCCTACATTCAGGGTGGGAAATCAATCCCACTTCATATAGTCTGATCGAGAAAATCCCTCGCACCGGTGTCGAGCAGTTTGCTTTTTAGTTAATTCCAGATCTAGTTAAGTTGATAATGAAAACTAGCCATCACAAGTAGCAACAACAGCAGATGCTGGTGTGGCTATGCGAAAGTGGAACCATTATGCACTGTGGGTAGAGTACAGACAACGGCAGCCACTTTGGACGTCAGTCTGGGGGTTTCTCCAAAAGCTGAGAACAAAACTGCCATCTGATCAGCGATACCACTTCCAGTTATATGCCCAGAGGACTCTATACCCTACCTGAGATAGCTGTATGTGTACGTCATTGCTGATCACTGACAGCCGCTAAGAGATGCAAGCAAGCTAGATGTCTATCGGCTGATGAACGGATAATGAAATGTGGTTAATAAGCACAATGGAATTTTATTCAACTGTGAGGAAAAATGATCTTTACAAGAAAATGGATGAACCTGGAAAAATGTATACTGGATGATATAACCTAGACCCAGAAGGACAGATGCCACATGGTCTGTCTCGTAGGCAGATGCCAGCTGCAGTTTTATTTCGTGGGGCACCTTCAACATTTTAAAATTAGTCAGTATTGGGCTGGAGAGATGGCTCAGAGGTTAAGAGCACTGACTGCTCTTCCAAAGGTCCTGAGTTCAATTCCCAGCAACCACATGGTGGCTCACAACCATCTGTAATGGGGTCTGGTGCCCTCTTCTGGCCTGCAGTCATACACACAGACAGAATATTGTATACATAATAAATAAATAAATATTTTTAAAAATTAGTCAGTATTAAAATAGAAAAAAATGAAAGCAAAAACTTACTATGCCTCTGCCTCTTCCTTCATACTCTGAAATCTGAAAACTTCCCCAAATAGGCTGCTTTACTTTGTAAGCAAGGCCGCACCCATGGCACAAACAAGTACTTCAGCCTGACCTCACGTGGTGAGAACGTGGGCCCCTTCTCATCTTCCTGCCCGGCCTTTAATCACATTATCCGGATGAAAGGCTCCTTTACGTGGAATTCCTCCCACCCCGGTGAAAAGACAACTGATTGATTGACACGGTGTGTGTGATGACATCACACGTGTCCGTCCTATGTAAAGAGTGCTTGATACTAGAAGAGAAAAACACAATATAAATAGATGAACCATTCCAAAATATGTCAATGGCCCCCTAAATACATGAAAATCAGGATGGATAGAAACATGTAAACAGAAAGAACACTTCAATGCTGTTACTTACTGGGTAGCATATATATTACCACATATTCTGTTGGCACAGTTGTGGGAAATGATCTTAATAGTGAGATTGAGCATTGGTACACCCTTCGGGAAGGAAATCAGATGATGCTTAACAACACTTAGCGAATGAAAGAGCAGTGAGATAATTACTTCAATCCACTCCAATCCTAGTGAATTAAAACAAGAAGTCAACAGCAGGAGGAACCACAGGAACGACATAAATACTTGAACAATTCATTCCAAATAAGCACTCAGTCAGGGAAGACAGTTTTTAAAATCCTAGAGTCAAATGAAAATATTATAATTTACCCAAACCTTTCATTCACAAAAACTTCAGAATAATAAAATAAATAACCCAGAAATAAACCTAGTGGAGTTAAAATACACCTACAATGAAAACTGTAAGACCGAATAAAGAAATGGAAGGGACATTAAAGATGGGAAGCCCCACCCCGCTTATGAATAGGCAGAATTAATATTGCAAAAGCATATTATCAAAAACAGTCTACAGGTTCAATGCCAATTCCTATAAAAATGCTAATGACATTCTTTATAGAAATACAAAATAATCCTAAGATTCATATGGAAGTTTCAAAGACTCCAAATAGCCAGAGCAGGAAGAAAAATGCTGGAAATAACACAGTATCTAATCTCAGGTTATACTCTAGATCCTTAATAACATAATCAGCACAAAACAGGCAGGCATACTGGTAGAATAGAATAAGGGACCTAGCAATAAACCCACATGCCTGCAGTCACCTATAGACACACGCATCCAGCCGCCTACAGTCACCTACGCTTTGACAAAGGGTCAAAATTACACATTAAAAGAGCAGCTTAATTTATCTAATGGTGTTGGAAAACTGGCAATCCACCACAGAAGGAAATGAGATCTCTCACACTTGGCACAAAAATCAGTTCTGAATAGGTGAAAGTAATAACGTAAGACCCCCAAGCTATGAAATCCTTCAGCCAGTAGCCTTTAAGTTACCCGCCCACTTGGGTGTGGCCTTTTATACTATAAATGCTGATGTAATCACATTCTCCCTCTCTTCTTCCAGAGGCTGGGTTCCCTGTTCTAGCAGAGGACTGTGATCTGTGAGTCTCCCCCTAAATAAGTAACCCTTTATTATATTCAAGTCTGAGCTAGTGTGGGATTTTTTTTTTCCCTCTTCAATCAGGGAATATAAATTCTACTGCACAGAACCAGGCCTGGCGGTGCATGCCTGTAATCCCAGCTGACAAAAAGAAATTAAGGGAAGAGAAATTTGACTTTGATTAAAGTTCAAGGGGAGGTCACGGTGAAGGTCAGGGCAGCAGGAGGTTGAGGCAACTGGTCACATTAAATCCATTACATCCATGGTCAGGAAGAGTAGGGAAATCAATGCTGGTGCTCCTCATGCAGTCTGTGCCCCCAGCCCATACAAGGGTGGTCCTTACACCTTTCCATCAATCCAATCACTTTTAAATTCAGCTTCAACCAAGGTCTCAGGCCATGAGGAAATAACGCCATATTCTTTGTCAACGCCTAGCTGGAGTGGCCAGTATACAGCCTAGCCTCCACCGCTGATATTTCTCTCAGCATTTCCACCTTCCAAACCCCCAGCAGACTGGCTCACTGAATTCTGCTTGCTGCATTCTAGTTCTTTAACCTGCAGCTGCAAACTCTTTCGCATTCCTCTTACAAGCCAGTTCCAAGAGCACAGGAGCCACGTAGTCAGGTTAGCACAGCAAGAACTCCGAGTCCCAGTGTCAATCTTAGGTGTCAGTTTCTTTCTCAGCAAGGTGCAGAATACCTGACAAAAGCAACTTAAGAAATGTGATGGGGGACTTCAGCCAATCGTGTGCTGTATAAGGTGTATACCCTCCCCCCCCCCGGGGGCCACACATAGCCTATAAAAACATCCAGGTGTGCTTGGCTCCTCCTCTTTGGTTTTCTGCACTCCTGGCGTTCATGGGATCTTTGGTCGTGTAAGTTTTCCCTCAATTATTAAAATCTTTTGAATTGAAAAAAAGAGGGATTAACTGCTTGATGGGATAATTGGTATTTGTGAGTTATTGTTTTTAGAAAATTGTATTGGTGTTGCTTCTTGTATATTTATATATTATATATTGTATGTATGCTTCTACCTCTGTTTAAAACATTTATATATATAGTATTGATATATTTACCATATTGCAGTGTACATTTCTACCTCTGATATTATTTATGTAATGACATTGTTTACATTTGGAGGTCATTGTCCTCATTTATTGCACAGTTGTTTATTCTCTTGGTCTTTAAGTTAGATAGGTATCAAGAATTATAAATCAATAGTCATATATGTTTGTCATAGTTATATTTAGGCTAATCAGGTTTTTTAGATACATAGAGATTATATTTAGTATAGATAGTATAATCTTCAACCTCTTCGAAGAGCTGTAGAAAATGGCCTTTAATCTAATCTAGAGTTTTGTACTTATGAGACACAATCACTCCTGGCAACACCGCTCTACTCCCGAGAGAATGTTGAGCACCAAAGACACTCCACTGGGAGCTTGTCTTCTTCTTGGCAGAACTGGCCTTTGGGCAAAGAAAAGCCCATACCTCGACCACTGACAGAGTTTCAGAGTATCCCTAAATGGATAACAACAGGATTGTCTTATCTTGCCAAGACAGGGTAAAATAGTTCTAAAAAAGTTCCTTGCCTTTGAAAATGGTATGTCAGTTTTGTTAGGCCTTAGGCAAAGTTGGTTGTCTCAACATTGCAAATGAGACTTTGGGTGATTGCCCAGGTAGTCAGTTGTCTCTGTCATTTGTTGCACATTTTGGAAGTTTCTCATTTGTACTTCCTGGTTGCTTAAGTAATATACTTCCCTTCTCAGATCTTTGATGGAGTTGAAGATTAGATAATCGTAGTTACCCTCTACATTATTTAGACTCCTTGAAATAGAATGCTTAGCAAAACTTTTGTTATATGTTTCTTGCTTAATATTGTTTGTTGTTTGTAATTTTATAATTGGTATCTGTTCCTACTGTATATAGTTGTATTGGGTTTAGTTGGATCTTGTTTAGAGAAAGGGGGAGATGATGGGGGACTTCAGCCCATCGTGTGCTGTATAAGGTGTGTGCCCCCCTCCCCCCGGGGCCACACATAGCCTATAAAAACATCCAGGTGTGCTTGGCTCCTCTTCTTTGGTTTCCTGTGCTCCTGGCATTCGCGGGATCTTTGGTCGTGTAAGTTTTCCCTCAATTATTAAAATCTTTTGAATAGAGCTGGTCTGGTTATTTATTAATCGACCTCGCCCCCTACAGAAGTGGTTTGTTTTGGCTCACAGTTTGAGAACCCAGCCAGGCAGAGTCAGGTGTGGTCAGGCAGAGTCAGGCAGAGTCAGGCAAAGCCAGGCACAGTCAGGCAGCAGAGAGATGAGCGCTAGTGCTCATCTTGTTCTCTCCATTTTATTCATCATAGGACCCTAGCTCATGGATAGGTACCACCCATATGCAGGGTTGGTCTCCTCATCTTCATTAGACCACTATAGAAAACCCCTCATAGACATGCCAGAGACTCATCTCATCACAGCTATTTCCAAGTTTGGGGTCATCCTGTGCTACACAGTGAGACCTGTCTCCAATAAACAAGGAGAAAAGGCATATAATGTTTCCCATACTCAAATAAATGACTGCAATGATATCGGATTTGGGGGAAGCTCGTAGTGGAATAAATAGTAGCAAATGAATTTAGCTGCACTACCGGTAAATAATATCATGAAGGAGAAAAGAGTGATCCCAAGTATTGTGACTACCATAAAAATGCTTTTAAAAACTGTGCATGTGTGAATGTGTGTCGCTCATCTTCTGTGAGGGTGTATGTCTTACTGATTTTTGTGTCGCTGTGGCCGGAATGCCTGAGGAAAAATCTCAGAGGAGCTCACTTTTGTTTGGACCCACAGTTTTTGAGATCTCAGTCCAGTTGTTATTGGCCCCACAAGCTTGGAAGAACACACGGTGGAGAAGGCCTGTCAACAGTTGCCAAGGAACAGAGAGTGAGACAGAAAGGGGCCAGAAACAAGATACTATCAGGACCCCACCCACTGTGGCCGACTGCTCCAGCGAGGCTCCCCTTCCCAAAGTTTTCCAACTTCACCAGAATAGTGCCACAGTCTGTCTGGTGACAAAGCATTCAAAACACAAGACTAGGGGGGATATTCAATTCAAGCCACAACAGCCTAGAAGCAATGAACGTGGCTTGAAGAGCTTAGATTCTAAACACTACTCTCAGGATAGGGTGGTGAAGGACACTCTCAGTGCCAGCACTTGGGAAGCAAAAGCAGACAGATCTCAGTGAGTTTAAAGCTAGGCTGGACTGCAAGCGAGTTCTAGGCTAGCCAGGGTTACATAGTATCAAAACAAAACAAAACAGAAGACATTCTCTAATAAACAGAACCAAATCTCATTGGAAAAAGGACTGATTCCAGTCCCAGAACAGGACATGATACCAGAAAGGAAATGTTCAAAGGACAAAGGTGCTAACTCAGAGATGCTCCCAACTGAAGCACTATTAATAAAATCTCAGGGTCAGAAATTGGGGTTCAGCATGAAGAACTGAAAAGCAAAACAGCCAACCACTGGTTCTTACCTTGACCTCAGTCTGAAATGACATCCTGCCTCCAGGAATCTCAGAATGAGACTATGGTGAGAGCTGTTTCCTCCCATTTTATAATCCTCTCTAGGGCTGGGGTTAAAGATGTGTACCGCCCAGTTTCTATGGCGACTAGTGTGACTACTGGGATTAAAGGTGTGTGTCATTATGGCTACTGAGAATAAAGGTGTGTGTTACCATAATCTGGTCTTCAGGCAGTCTTTATTTATTAAAATACAATTGAAATGTCACTACACCCAGCAGCAAGGGTTGAACACTTTGAATAACAGTCCAATTGCAATCACAACTTCTGCCCATTAACCTAAACAAATTAGCATTTTGACGAATAAATGAAGAAATAATAGAAGCAGAAGATCATCATCAAGCAAATCTCTTGAATTACAAATAGCTAGCAAATATTACAAATAACCAGCAATGAGTGATAAAAATGCGGGCTGAAGTATTCTGAGAAACAGGTCACTAGTTTTGAAGCACCCATAGCTTACAAAGGGGGACAGTGTCACCTAACAGTGCAGAAGTCCAATACACCAGCTCAAAGAGATCAAAGGAAGCATCACCTGTGGGAAGACATTCTGAGAGCAGCTGTCGCTCTGCCCTCGGCAGCCATGGTCATGATGCTTTGTTTATACATATATCACCAGAGCCAGGCAGTGGTGGTGCAGGCCTTTAACCCAGCAGTCAGGAGGTAGACGCAGGTGGATCTCTAAAGCGTTTGAGGCTAGCCTAGTCTACAGAGCAAGTTCCAGGACAGCCAAGGTTACACACAGAGAAACCCTGTCTTGAAAAGAAAGAAAGAAAGAAAAAAAATTAGAGATCTTGGACACTAACAAGTCATAAAAGAAGATGATTTATATGGTCATGGTGGTGAATGCCTGCAATCTCAGCACCGGGGAGGCAGAGGCAGGAGGATTACACGTTCTACTCAACCTGGACTATAAGCCACTCTGCCTCAAACAAGAGGAAACAAAAAAGGAGGTGATGTCATGAACAAGTCTGTGGCTGGTCCTGCAGTACTGAAGTCTGTTGGTGATTACCTTGTATGCCTGCCTTACAGCTTGGGAGGCCACAGATTCTGAGCATGCACCATCTCCAGATGTTTGTCTTACAAGGGATCAGATGCTTGGCTGCAGGTTAATGCTACTGTGCAACTCTCGGGACAAGCATGCAACTAAACAGCCGCTCCTCCTAGAAGGATAAGAAAACCTAACATTTACTGACTCTGAAACAACCAATCAGGGGACTCTGATATATCACATGACATCCACAGCGGTGAGGGTGGGCATGGATCACATGACCAGCAGTGATGCCCAGAGCTCAAGCCAAAGACTCACAGTAAAGGGTGAACAGGAAAATGGTATCATCTATAATCAGACCTCCGACACCAAATGGGGGCTGGGAGATCTACACCACACGTGTTCTTCTCTGGCCCCAAACCCGATATCCTACAAACTTAATCCTAACACTATTGACCCATGGTCAGTGCCCACTCCACAAGCTAATGCCATAGACTTTCTCCTACCACTTCGGGATGTCAGTCACAAGGCCAGGCCTCCCAATCTTGTAACAGGTACAAAAACAGTTCCCAAAAAGGCCCTGCCCAGCTTGGATACTTGCTAGAAAAGCTTACAGAACTCAGGGGAAATGGTTCATTTACTATTGCTGGTTTATTCTAAAGGATCCAACTCATAAGAGTTAAAGAGAAGAGAAAAAGGAATAAGGCACATGGGAAGGGAAGCCGTCCCCGTGCCTTCTGAGTACGCCGCATCCCACCCCATCATCCCCACGTGGTCACCCACCCTAGGCTTGTTTAGAGTGTTAGCGGTGGTTCTGCTACAGAGGAATCCTGGACTAACAAACTGGACAGAAGGGTACATGACTTCAGTCTTCGGCTCCTCTCCCCACGGAAAGGTAAAGAAGTTTGTATCTTCTAATCATATACTATGCCGCTCTAGAAATTGGCCCACACCCCAGCAGGGGCTGTTTCAGCCTTCACCTATCAATACACACCCTCACCACTCACTCCCAGCTCATGTAGGTGTGTCTTCTATCTATCTGATGATTTCATTGGTTAATTAGTAAAGAAACTGCTTGGCCTAATAGGTTAGAACATAGGTGGGTGGAGTAGACAGAACAGAATGCTGGGAAGAGGGAAGTGAGGCAGATGCCTTGGGTAATCGCCATGCCTCTCCTCTCTGAGCCAGTCGCCATGAAGCCAGCCACCAGGTCAGACATGCTGAATCTTTCCTGGTAAGACACCACTTTGTGGTGTTACACAGATTATTCGATATGGGTTAGTGAAGATGTGAGTAAGAGGCTGAAACTAATGGGCCAGGCAGTGTTTAAATGAATACAATTTGTGTGTTGTTATTTCGGGTAAAGCTAGCTGGTGGCTGGGAGCCAGGCGGCGGGAAGCCGGCCCACAGCTCCTCACTACAGAAGGAACACAGCCCGTTGCTCCACACTACACCCAGTGATTCAAAGTGCCAAGAAGTTCCTGTATCAGAAGGTAGGGAAAGACCAAAAGATGCTATTGCAATCCCTGTCCCTGAGGAAATTACAAAGGTTTTGGGAACCAAGGACTGGAAGTGTGTGCCTACATGCCTACATGTCTGTGTATTTTTGTCTGAGTGCCTGTATGTCTGTGTGTGTGTGATACTGTAAACAGAGAGATACCAAATGCTGAAAGCACACTCACCCACGTGGCTTATTCTCACCATTAACAACTTTACTACCGAGGTTATTTTTATTCTTATGGTATCAGAATTGTAGGAATGCTACAATAAATACAAAATGTACAAATAAATACAAAACCTGCCAGACACAATTATTTATACTTAGGAGGACGTTCAACTAAAAAAAAATTACCTTAAAAATTATGCGATCTTGGTGCTAGAGAGATGGCAGTGGTTAGGAACACTTCTCTTACCTCTCCCAGAGGGCGGCATTTCGATCCCAGTACCCACATTGTGGCTCGCAAACCTCTTTAATTCCAGGCCAAGGGATCCGACAGCCTGTTCTGACCTCTGTGGGCACATGCGGTGCAAGGACATGTACGCAAGCAAAACCCCACACACATTAAAATAATTATTAGGACACAATTATACTGTGGGACTACGGAGCCTGCACAGCCACTAGATCGCTACTACGCATGCGTGAAACCTGGAGGTCCGCTCCAGAGAAGCCACAGCAAGGCTGGGTGGGCCAGTGGCTTCTGAAATCCCAGCCTCTCCCTATCAACAGCTTTGGGCTCTGAGAACCTGCCACAGTGAATACCGTTGGGCTAGGAGGGTGACTTCCGAGATTCTCAGTGCACGAACAAATACACACGCACCCACATACAAACGTGCTCACATAAGAAAAAAAGACCTGGAAAAACAAGTGTTTATGCAGAATGGAGAATAGACTTTAGTGCACCCGGAGCAGCCCAGTGGCAGCCAGGCCCTTTACCAGACACCGGGATGAGGCACTGCGGTCACCGTCACCCTCCCATCTCCGCCCGTAGCATGGTAAAGTAGGACAGAGTGTGTGGGCTTGCAAGCCCCAATTCCTCAGATGCTCCTCGCCAGACAGCTGAATAAGGGTGACAGGCAAGAGAATAAGGGAAGCCAGGACCAAGGTCAATAAACACCTCACCATCGGCATGCCTTCAACTTTGGTTATTAATGCAGAAAACGAAACCACAAGATGGCATATGGCAGCAGGCATCAGATTCGCACGCTCTCTAGGCTGACTAAATGGAAGCCATTTTACCAGGATCCAGTGTAGCTATTATCCAGGTGTGAAATTCTACAATATTAGAAGATTGGTACCAAAGACCTAAGTGCTTTTTGCTCCCTGAACAGCTGGTCATTAGCATCCTCTGTGGCATCTGGGGCTTGAGACTTTTGATGCTTGGTTTCTTGTTAGGTGTACATGAGCGCTGGCCCTGGGGGAACAGTGGCACTGCATCCTCTGGAGCCGGAGTTACAGGCAGCTGGGAGCTAACATAGGCAGGTGCTGAGAAGCAAACTGGTCTCAGCAGGGTTTTTTCAACCACTGAGCCACCGCTCCATCCTCCAGACTTCATTTTTAACTGGCAAAAGTTAACAACTTGATTTTAAAAAGAAAAACTGACAAGAGAAAAACTGATTTCAAAAGCACCATTCAAGCCAAGTGCAGCTCCAAATGGTGGTAGACAGGCATTTGCTGCTATGGAGAAGAAAGATTTAAACAAAACAAAACAAAAAACCCAAAGGGTTGCTCAGGTTTCAGTTCTCTGTAACAAAAAGGACAAGACTAACCAGAACATTCTACCTACTTCTACTGCCACCCCAAAGGTGTTCTCTTGAAAGATGCTTGCCTGTGTTACATGGTAGTCACAGGGGATAAACTGATACGAGAAAAATGTTAGCAAAGCTCCAACGGGCGTGCTGCAAACGGGCGTGCTGCAAACGGGCAGCAGCTACACATTCCCGAGCGCCTTTCTGTCCAGTCATCGTTAAACAGTACACAGCAGAACACGGTATGTCCCGGGAGACCAATTTCACAGCATTTGATGGAGGTAGAGATGGTAATGGGCCAGAATTCTCTAGTACATTACCTGCACCACAATATCCATTCTAGAAGCATTCGTAAATCAACCCATGTACTTTTGCACACTGGTGGTATCAAACCAAAATTCTTCAAATGTCTACTGTGACAACCTTAGAGAATCATGAAATATGCTTATGAGAACACGGTATCTTAATTCAGGATACTTTTAATTTTCTATAATAAAGCATTTTTTAGTTAAAAACCCGACAATGTCAAAGATACAACAGAAACACTAAAAACAATGTTTGATTACAGAGTATTATCCTCCTGAAGTGATTCAGAAGACGAGCCTTCTGAGTTCCCGTGGAGTGACACGTCTATCCAAGACTTGAAGCACTGTCGAGTGGCAAGTGGTTAAACACTTTTCAAACATGAGTCTAGCCATCACTGCTGGGCTAGAGAGTGAGCTCAGCAGGTAGAGGATTGCCTAGCATGCAGGACAGCACTGGAGACAGTGCACTCCTGTAATCCTACCAGTCAGCAGGGGCAGGAGGACCATCCGTGCTGGCATTCTTGGCCGGTCTGGACACATGAGACTGTTTAAATGAAATCAGTAGAAATCACACTTCTCTCCAACATTATTGAAGTGCTTAGAAACATTTATTTTGTGCTTAGAATGTTTTTCTAAGCCACCACAAACTACACATCAAACTCTGACAGCAGAACATTTACTGTTATAAAGGAGAGGCCTAAAAGGAAGATGTTGCACATCACAGCACAGCAGGTCTAAGGAAGAGAAGGTAAGCGGAGGGAGCGCCACAGAAACCATCTATTCCATAAAGGCTGGATGGCTCATTCCGAGAATCTGGTCTGCTTTCCCCTTCCAGACATCAAGACCACCCCCCATAATGCCCTTCCTCTTGCTGTAAGATGAGATCGATGTAGCCCATCCTGCTGATTTCCACGTGTGGGATGACGCACAGCACCAGCAGACGAGATCAACACAAAATTTGTCTTTAAAACAACGTTTGTTACGATTTTCAAACACAAAGCAATATACTGACTATAAAATTCATCAAGAACATGTAGAGGACAGACATGCTAAAAACACACAGTAATGGATGTTTCTCAAGTAGAATTCAGACTTCATTTTACACCAAATTAAGCTTTGAATTTTCAAAATATAAAATACCAAAGCTTTTCCACATCAAATTTATAAACCAGAAAGTTTCACCTTCACATTAAAAAGAGAAAAGCAAAGAAAACTTTAAGAACACACTCAACAAAAATAATTTAAAATCTAGAATGTATAGCCAAATTTGTACATTTTCAAGTGAACAGTTCAATTTGATGATTCTCTCAGTAAACTTCAACTTAATAGGAAAGGTTCCCACAGTAAACACAACAGTGATACTGTTGATTTTATCCAACGTAAAAATATAACCCTTGACAAATATAGCGAACAAGAGACCCAAACAGGCAATCAACTTTAAGAATTAACACAAGGCCACAGACTTATAAAAACTTCTTAAATCAGCAGCACATCCTAGATGTGATGTATAGAAATGAAAGCTATCCAGTAAGGTAGTTCTGTTAGCTGTATAATCCAAAATCTATAAGGAAGTTTTGGACTCCACCTAAGTGCAGTGTTATCAGTGAAGTACACAGCATCTTGAAACAACAGGCAACGTTCCCAGTTATGGGAAATATGTTCCTTTTTTCACACAGTGAAACTGAGAAAAATGATGTGAAATGAGAAATCTTTCTCTCTAAAGTGATTTTTCTTAAATAACCCAGTAATACAAATCTTGGGAAAGGCAGTTTTGAATCTCACACGAAACAGATCATTAAATATAAACACAAATCTTACTGCTTGGCACCAGGATCTTCTGAAATTAAACAACTTTAAAACATCATAATATTCTTAAAACATGTTTCAAACTGTTACGTCTAACTGCTTTATTTTCTGAATGAACTGTCCAACCTAATGACAACCTAGATTGTATGTACAAGCAAGTCACAGTTCACTTTAAAACAGAGAAATGATAGCAATCTTCTGTGTTGTCAAAACCATAATACTAAGACATCTGTAAAAATTAGGATTTATCATCAGTGGCCAACGACTGGTTCACACAGCGCTGTCTTATGCCACTCTGAGGAGAGTCTTTGCTTGCTTCCTCTTTATTTTCTGTTTCCTCTTCCAAAACACCTTCATCATCAGCCTCTTGTTCCTCCTCCACTTTGTTCAGAGACTGAGAAAGTTCTGGTGATGGTTTTTCTTAAAGATCAGAAATGTGCTTTTGTTAATGTACTAAATTTTCTTTAGAATAAAAATCAGGATACAAGGATTCATAAGCCATGTTTAGATTCCCAAAAAAGAATAAAGCAGATATTATAAAGATTCATTTACCAAATTAATTCTAATTACTTATGTGTTCATAAACTAACCCAAAATTAATGAATTATTTTTAATGCAATGAATAAAAAGCTGTGATAAAATACACTTCATTAAACAGAACCATCTCATGACAACGTGATGTTAATTTTTCATTTAATTCAATGAGGAAAATGATTCTGTTCTCTCAAAGAATAGCAGTGTCTGGAGACATCTTTTGGATGTCACACCTGATGGGCCAGTGCAATACTGCTGACAACTCCACATTATACCACTTTGTAGATATAAAAGATAGCCCATCACGAGCAGAATTAGAGCAAGTGTCAAGAAGCGAGCTGCACCAGAATTTCCTCGACTCTAGGATTATGAGCATGGTCTTCTACGTTCACCTTACACTAACTGGAAAGAATTCAGTACACAACAAGTAAAGTGAACTGAACAATTCAGATTATCCAAGATTAAAAATAAATGGCAGGAAATTATTAGTAGGAAACAGTAAGTGTTTCTAATTATGTAAACTCATTTCATAGCAAAGGCCACCATCAGCACCAACTAACCCTTCATCAGCTTTTCCTACTATTGTACCAGAGGGGAAAAAAAGAAAATTAATTAGATACAAAAAAATCTTCAAACGTGGCCACTATCATAATGAGTGATGTCAAAAGTGGAAAATATTTAACTTTTTTAAATATATCCATGGATATGGTAAAAATTTCAAATACACTGATTGGACCATGGTTATGGTCTCCACAAGCCACATGAAACACTTCCATGCTCTGGATCATAACAATATTACATCCAGAGCTGTCACTTCACATGAAATCTCTCTCACCTTCCCTTCAGCCATAGCTGACGAGGGTCATCAATCTGTATTTAACAGGTCAGGCTGAGGTCAGCCTGAGACTGTATTTACAGAATGGGAAACACTGAGTGTTCAGGCTGTGTAGTGGGTGTAGCACAATGCAGTACTTGCCTGGCACACACGCAGTCTCAGTATCACACACACACGTGCACACAGTGACTTACTTGTAGGGGGTTGCTGTGGTTTGCGCCTTTTTGAGGGACAAAAGCAATCTGCCACAAATATCATAAACTGCAAAATAAGGAGAAATCTAACTGTACGACATGCAATCCAACTGATATTAACAACACCATCATGTTTTCAAGTATTTTTCTTAGTACTCTAAAAACAGAGTACTTACAAGTCCCAACGTCAGTCCTGAAAGCACAGTCGCGAAAGCAAACACCAAGTATGAGCACCACGCTGGTATGCCAAGGTCGTGAACAAAATAGCTGTGGCTAGTCTGAAATAAAGAGAAGTAAGCTAAAACCATGCTCATTACAAACAGGGGTTAGAAATGGTTAAGATAGAAAAAGCTTAATCCATACCCTGATGTATACAGAGAGCTGAAAAAGTGCAGACATGGTAGTCATCCTGAAAGACAGAGGACGAACACGTGAGCAAAGACACACAGCTTCGCCTGTGTCTCTACACTGTATCGCCTACCCTCAACTTCTCCAACAGGGCTTTCTCGCTGGTATTAATCAGATATAAACAGCAATGTAAGAAATGAACACCAAGTCGTCAAGTACAGTATAAAAAGCAACTACGTTCACATTGTTAAATGCAGGTGGTTTGGATGAGCAGGGTTTTTGGTTTTGTTTTAAACTTAACTAATAAAAGTGTTGAGTTTACCAACTAGTTTCCTGTAACAAGTACAACTGTTGCTGCCTAGGGCCTCGTCACACAAAAGTTAGCTCCATCAGATCCAAATGCCAAACTGCTGAGGTGAGTAGGGACCTGGAGCGGCCCCTATTCAGCCTACTGCTAGGAAAAGGATAGCCTGCTGCACTGAAGAGCCAGGAGAAACTAAAGGCAGCCACATTCCTCTGCTGAGAGTAGTGAGTGGATCACGAGATTCTCAAGCTGCTGCTGAAGCTCAACACAGAAAAGCACTCTCGGCATGTGGCTTGTGTTGTTTAGAAAGGAGGCAGTGGCAAGAGAACCAAGTTGGAGGCCAGCCTGGGCTACTCAGCAAGACCTCGTCAAGAACAGAAGGGAACTGAAACATGAAGCCTCACTGTAGTGTGCACCAACTAATTGGCACCAGTACTTCCAGGCTCTATAACCAACCTGGGCTCAGCTGCCCAGTGGGCAAGTGCTGAGGGCTGAAGGATGTTAAAGACACAAAAGGGAAGCTCTACCTCCAAACAGCACAAGGGCGGATTCTTTCCTACTCCCAGAATCCACTGCAGTATTGTGTTCTTACAGCTAGTATCCCAGCGCTCCATCTTCTGATGGAGGAGTAATTTAGTCACACCAAAGCCCACGCTGCCAAGTCTCCCCAGGGTAGCAGGAAACATGCTTGTCATCCTCAATCCTAACTGCTCTGGCGAATGGACCTAATTCTAGCGACGTGTAAGCTCACACCATTATTCACTGATTAGACACCCTGTTCATACACGTTATCAGGATAGCCACCCAGTCACTGCATACCAGCAATGGAAGCACATGACTGAACGCTCTCATTTCCATTTAAATTATGATCAAGGAATAGTCTTACCCTGATGCCATTTAGTTTCTAAAGGATCGGGTTCTCAATGATAGATACAACCAAATCAAAGCTAAAATACTCTGAAAAGTGTGATCTTACAACATGTCCAATCCCAGCTCACAAGAATAAAGTACCTGTTTTCAGAGTCACAGGAAACATCTATCTGAATAAACCATAAAAACCCAAGAAACAGCACGCATGCTTTATTCACTTAAAGTATAATTATGAGTGATTAATTCTAAAGAAAGAAAATCCTCATACTTACAGAACAGAACTTGGGCCAAACCATGATGAAACAGGCTCAACGTTCTTCCATTCTTTGTCACTTATGAAGTTTATGAAGTCCTTCTTAGTCCTTGGGCCCAGATAGCGCCTGAACTCGCCATCTTTACAGCTAAAGACCAGAACTAGACATTAACTGGCAGCAAGAAACAATTGTGTTTCCCCATTTCTTTATTCTGAGGTTATTTAAACCTAACCTTCTAAGACACCAGCAAAACACCAAAACATGCTATTACACACTGATGGCATCACAGCCACAAACATAGACAAAGATGAGCTGTAAGATTTTATTCTTTCAAGTAATAAAACCATGAAACACTGCAAGCAGAAAATCCCCTTTGAGCCGTATATGTAATACACATGTTAAAAGAATTATTATAGGAAATTACTAGAACAGTGCTTGATCTACAATATCAAGTGTTACAATTCTGAGGTATTCCTTTAGTCCTCTGAGTCCTAACAATCATCTCAGTACTCCAGTAGGCCTCTGGCCCGGCAGCTGTGACGGGGCAAGCCCGTACTCTCCCCTCCCACCCTAACCCCTCACCATCTAGCACGTCCACCATATGAACTCTCTCAGATCCCAGATCTTTAGTCAATAGTGTCCCACCTTACACCACGGTAGAGACGTTCATCTCTAATTTTATTAATTTAGACCTTCTATCTCTCATTTAGTTAATATGGCTAAGAGTTTGCCAATCTCGTTGATTTTATACAAAGTAGGGAAGAGGGTTTTGCTTAAGTTTTAAAAAAAGATGGGGGAGAGGAAGATTTAGTTTGCTACTTTTTTTTTTGTTGTTGTTGTTTTGAGACAGGGTTTCTCTGTAGCTTTTGGAATCTGTCCTGGAATTAGCTCTTGTAGACCAGGCTGGCCTTGAACTCACAGAGATCTGCCTGCCTCTGCCTCCGGTGTGTGCTGGGATTAAAGGCAAGGCCTCCACCACAGCTGGGGGCCTAGTTTGTTACTTTTGTTACTATAAATTTAAATATGGAAAAGAAGTATTTCCTGGTATTTAGTCACCAGCCACTTACATGGAGGTCAAGTAAACAGTAGCGATTGTCTCCCTCCAGGTTAGTTTGGGAAAAAGTCAAAGTGGCGGAGCCAAAACTTGTTCATTCTAACTCCAACCACCACACCTCGCTTCCCCAGCAGCACCACAGCCTTTCTCCGGTGTTTTAACAGACGGTGGTCCTCCTGTTTGAGATTACTCAGAAAAGAATACTTACCCTGTTTAATCCTCATGAACTCCAGGAATTGCTCTGGCCAGCTGTGGCTTCTCTCTATTACCCAGTTGCCTACAGACTTCCTACAGGACTCATAGTTACAACTCTGGGCTCATAGTTACCGACTATTGAAGAGGACCACACCATTTCATGAGAATGTCACTTTCTAAAGCAATTACAAATCTCTGAGTACAGGGAGTGTTTTATGTATAGTTATTTACTGTCTATCTATAAGACTTAGGGTACCATTAAAACCAAATCGAGCTTTCTGAAGTCCTTGCTGAATATAATGAGATTACCTCAGGTCTTCAAACATAATCCAAGTCAGAGGCCTACTTTTCTCATTACACTAGTGACATATTCCTCTCCATGACTGAGAGCCTTCAAATACTTACTGATAAATAGAAGGGAGAGCAGTTATGATAAAGCGTCCACTCAGTCCTACAAATGACAAAAAAAAAAAACACACAACGGAGTTTTGTGAGGGATAGTTGCTTACTTAAGAGTTGATTCTAAATTATTTAAATGCTAACAAGAACAAGAATACACCTAAAGGTGAGCTTCGTAATCGACAGTGAAAGATATGAAAGAGTTGTTAAAGCAATTTTAAGGACGCATCAATGTATATAAGTCAACTAAAAGGTTTGTGAAGCCTGAACACTGGTTATCTGTGAATAGTAGTTGAGTACCCGAGGATTACTTACACCCCAATGTGACTGACAGCTGTGACCAGCCAAGGAAAGACCATCTTAAGGTCTCAAAACAAAATGCATCTGTCACCCAAGAACAAAGGTAGCTTTACTGTTGCTAAGAATGGGAATGCTATCACATCGTGAGTACTCTGACAGGCAATAGCAACAGCAGCCGACATGTATTATTAACCATATGTTAACACCATCAACAGCATTAGCAAAGAAACACAACGAGCCAGAATTATGGTACCTGTTTGCTCTGTGACATCCACTTTTGCAATTTTAACCTCAAGGTCTTCTCCCCATTCAGCAAAACTTTCCCATTCTGGCTGCAGATTCTGACAGGCAGGGCACCAAGGCGCATAACTGTAAGATATGGTTAAAGACGCAAACAGTAATAAGGACTTTAAAGACCTAACTGCCAAGAAAAATTTCTGAAGACTGTTTGTACTTATAGCACATAGGTTTATACTTAAAACACAGAAAATGATCCACGTGGGCGGCTCATACCTGTAATCCCAATTTGGGAAGCTGAGGCAGGAGGACTGTGAAGTTCAAGCCCAACAGGGGCTACTGTGTTAAACAAGGAAACAAACCGGGTAATTTTGCGGGGATGAAAAGTGCGCCTGACAGTGTGGGCTGTCCGCAAGTGCTGAGCTGATGAGCTGACACATTCACAAGAAAAGCAAGCCCGGGAATAAACTCTGAAATACACAGGTCCAACATGCCAAGCAGCTTTCAAAACTCTTTGAGCTTTTTCTATTAAATGTGGCAACCAGAAAGTTCAAGGCTCCCTCCCCGCCAAGGTCACTAAGTTCAGTAAATTTACAAGCAGTGTCAAGGAGCAAGGTACTGGAAAAATAGCAAGTGCCTGGGTTGTGCGAGCTGCAGCCTGGTACACCATCAACTGTGAAGATTGCCCAGGGATTGCCCCGGGAAGGCAGGTATTTCATAACAAACTAAGCTGGAGACCTGCGTTCCTATGCACAGATATTACTCCAAACCTAACCCTCACACAAACACGCAGGGCAGACAAAACTCTACTGGCCAGAAACATTTCCGTCTGAGTCAAAGACCCTGAGCTTACAACCCACCGGCCAAGGCACCGCACTCTAGCATGGCTCTGAAACACGTGGTCATTCCAGGCCCAAGTTTCTCCTCAGAATTCTATTCTCCACTTCATTACATACTGTAATTTGCTTCAGCTTCCAGACCCAGGAAGAAGGAAGCCCACACCCAGGAAAACACGCCTGCAATTTCACCAACTGTTTTAGGAAAGTCAAGTTTCTAAGACAGGCATGAGAAGCCTGACACAGTGTTACATACGAAAGCCAGACTCTAGCAGTAAAATGACAAGGAAGGCATCTCTATAATAAAGCTCACCAGGGAGAAAAGAACTCCCTAATTAAATATAGGTGGTGACCATCATTACCTGGATCCTTCCTCTTAAAGTGTGTTGTTTCTTTATGCTTTTAAAGAGCTTCTTTAAATCTCCCAATTTTAGCCAAGGAGAAAGGGAAGCACTAGATATTGTAATTTCAGATCAATGTTTTATCTCATATCCAATATTTTGCTAGTTTTGCTCCCCTTTATACCTTTTCCGGATATTCTATTTACAGTGTGACAGAAAAATGTAAAAGTACCTTTCTGTAATATCTGAGTATATAGTTTACATATAAGTTCATTACTACTGCTTTAACTAACACTAAAACAGCTTCCGGGCACAATCTAAGTCATTCATAACAATGACTCAATCACCATTGGATGTAGGTCCTCTCCCTGTCGGTCCACTGAACGATCTCCCTATCTTACCCTCCACAGAAACGTTCCACACTCTTGTTCTATGACTCAGTTGTTACTGATCTGAGGAAATCCACTCCACCTTTTCTTCCTTCCTTCCTTTCTTTTTAAACACCTTTTCCTTAACGAGCAACCCTAAATATAATCACAATATAGGAATACACCAGAATCTTGCTACAGGGTTGCTAGTAACGGTGCCTGCATATTTACTCGAGGCCCAACAAAGCCACTCTAGCAACATCTGAACAGACCAGTCTGGTTTTCTGTAAGGGGATGTGGGAGTAAATGCTCTAAGGAATATGTAGATTAACTACAAAAAAGTATGTAAAGATCCTGAGTAGTGCCCAGGAAACAGTAAATATTCAATAGTGGTGCTTTTGCCAGTATCAACCATGTCATCTATTAATTAACCATACCATCAATTTATTATCTAAAACAAAGGCCAAAGACAGTTTATATCCCACAGCAACAAAATGGACATTACTGAAATGGAATCATCATATAAGACACATGATTTTGTTCCAATGATGATGAACTGGCATCCCTAAAAGGCCTACTAATAATCACACCAAAGCATAAGCAATACCACTTTATAAAGGCCTACAAGCCACAATTCAAGCCATTCTCTAAATTGCATAAGCGCACACCCAAAGAAAAATGAAACTCAGATCAAAACGGAACGAATGCAGGCAAGGAGAGTAAAACGGAAATAAAGATTTATTCGGCATTTATAGAAAAAACCCACAAAATAAAAAATTAAAAAGCCCCAAATTCAAACATTACAACAATTTCCTAACGACAGGTCAAAAGCGAGATTCGTTCACTGTCATCTTCGGTAAAATTTGGAGATTTAAAGTCTAGACGTCTACACAAGATCACTAAAATAGTCTATTGAGCTAGTCAAGACCCCCGCCCGACTCACTCCCACCCTCAAACCCGCTAAGGTTGTTCAGGAGAGTTCGATGTGGAACGTAATCCTTTAATCGCACCACAAGTGCCTAGCAACGACGAAGCTCAGGTGCACGCTTTGACAGAAGACTACTATTCCCGGGTAGGAAACGAGCCTGGATCTGGGGGTGGCAAAGGCTGGGACCCCGAGACCTGCCCGAGGAAGAAGGGCTGGTCAGGTGTGCAGCTCGAGGGAGGGGGGCGGCCGCGGCCACCAGCAGACAACCGCCTCGCACTTACAATTCGATCATCCACTCCCCTTCCAGCAAAGAGGTCCAGTTCTCATCGGTGAGGACGCGCACGTTGCTCCGCCGCCCGTGGGCCCAAGGGACGGTCCAGAGCACCAGGACCAGGGCTGCCAGGGGAACCAGGAGACGCCCCAACTGCGCCATGTCAGCCGCTCGCACCAGCCACCGCGCGCGCGCGCCCGTCCCACCTCCCCGCAGCAGTTCCACTTCCGCCCTGGCGGCCGCTCCGCTCCTGCGCACAGGGAGCCTGCGAGGCGCGCCGGCCCCCCCAGCAGTTCAGTGCGCATGCTCGGGGCCCGGATCTCGGCCGGAGTGGGAGGGAAGGAAGGGAAGGGAGGGAAGTGCGTCTGTCCGGTGCGCAGGACTAAAGCGGTGACTGCGGCTTGTGGTCCTCCTGAAAGCGCAAGACGGGGCGAGCGGAGGGATCAGGATGGTGTTCTGGAGGCAGAATGGCCACGTCGTGCCCACCGCTGGCTAGGAGGGTCACCATGACAGTTTTCTCTCGAACTTGCCCTTTCAATACATATATCACTAGTTGGAATGAATGTAACTCACACTGCTCCTTCAATATCCTGCTGGCTCACTACGCCATGTACTAACCAGTTTCGGGGTGATGCGGGGGTGGCTCTTTAGAAGAAAGGTAGGTGTTCGCAGAAGAAGCCAAGATGGCTGCAGCAGTTCCAGGTTTCCTGGCGTGGAGGGCAATAGATGGTTCTAGGCAGCAGCTACTTACCCTCCGTCATGGCAATAGTTTAAGCAACACTGCTTCACTGTGATGGTGTGACTGGACCATCCTTCTCAGGTTAGGTTTGTTCCTCTGAAGACGTGTTTTGTTGTTTTCTTACGTAGATCTAATTAAGTGTAGGGCAAGGATCTCTTTATGACCGTAGGAAATGCTATTCAATTTGAGATAATCAAATCAAATTATCCCTGCTAACTAACTTAGCAACCACCTGTTGGATTGGCCCGAAATCCATCTCTCTCTTCTGTTGTTAGGGTATCGGTACAGACCATTGACTTCTTCCTGGAGTCCACAGTACTCATTTTTTAAGTAGTATAATTTAATAATTCACACATCGTACCATTCTCACTTAAGATCCATGATGCAATAGTTCTGAGTAGATTCACAGATGCACAGTCAGAACCACAGGCACATTTAGAGCACCGTCATCACTAACAAGAAACCCCACATCCATAACCAGCCTTTCCTGCCCATCAACTCGCTTCCCACCCAGACCCCAGGCTAACCTCATTTACTTTCTGTCTTGGCAGCTTTCCAAACTGAATCGCTTCTCTCACTTGAATTATGCGTTATGTTGCCTTTTGTGATGAATCTATTTTAACTCTTTAAGCAGAATTTCCTGCATTTCCCCTCACGTTTGTAATGGAAGGCTTTATTAGATTCTGGCCTTCTCATAGGTAGTGTCTGTTGCTTGCTCTTTGCCTTCCTTGTGTGTGGGTTCAATTTTCCTGTCTTTGCATAACTCAGAATTTCTTAATGGAAACGAGGATTTTAGGAACTGTAACTCTGGATATCGATTCCCTCGTATCCCTCCATCTTCTGTTGTTTGTTCAGTGAGTTGGCAAGGCAATTCTAGTGAAGTCTGTTTCTCAGACTGGGATATGCATGCAGGTCACCTGGGTGGTAGTGGGCAGGGCTTGCTGACATTCTTCCACAAATGTCCACCTCACTTGTTATTGGCAGCCTGAAGCGCTGGCTGATTACTGTTTGCTTTTGTTTTGTTTTAATTCTTGGCATACATTGTTCCACAATCCAATAAATTTTGGCTGATAGATTTTTGAGGCCAACGGTTGAGATTTATTTTAACTCCAGGCTGGTTCGTCGTTGTCTCCTTTCTTTTTTTTTTTTAAATATTTGTTTGTTTATTTATTTATTTATTTATTATGTATACAATATTCACAGTAGGGGGCACCAGATCTCACTACAGATGGTTGGGAGCCACCATGTGGTTGCTGGGAATTGAACTCAGGACCTTTGGAAGAGCAGGCAATGCTCTTAACCTCTGAGCCATCTCTCCAGCCCGTTATCTCCCTTCTTAATTCTCTCTGGTGAACTAAGAGGCCTATGCTTTTGCGTTTTGCTCTTCATTAAGGAAAACTCTTTTTTTTTTTTTTGTAACTTTAGTCTTGAACTTTCCCCCTATACTTTGTTTAATAAAGTCCATTTCTTTGGGGAGCTCTCAGCTCCCCATCTTTTGAGGACTTGCTCTCCTGTGTCCAGGCAGTCTCGGCCATTATTCTAGGCACCTTGTAGGATCTAGTCTTAGTTAAGTCTAGACGTAATTCTAGTGGAGAGTAGCCTCTATCACGTTAGCAAAATGGCTGAGAAGGTGATTGGCGCCACCAACATTCTCAGTCCTCTCTCCCTAGAGCTTTCTCTGTACATGTGGTATCCTGGGTGCCACAGATTTAGTCCCTTGCAACCCAGAATTGGACGAGATTAAGATGCCAGCGGCCTTCCCTTCCTGACTGGATGGATGGATGGATGGATGGATGGATGGATGGATGGATATGTGCATGCGCTCTCTGATCGGAGAGCAGTGGAGAGGTGCTAGAGACCTGTGTTCTTGGTGACGCCCTCTACGGTAGAGCGTTCACCAGAATGAGCTGGGGTGAGAGAGTGGTGACCAGTATGAGATGGTTCAGATGCCAGAGAGTCGCGGTGTTCTCACAGAATTTTAGTAGATATTCTCAGAGGGGTTGGGGAGCATCATTTACTATCTGCAATTTCCAGAAACTTGGAGTGAGTTTTTGGTTGTATAGTTTTCAGCCATGTTATAGGATGACCTGTGTCCCTAGGAATCCACATACTGAAATCCTGACACCCAGTAACTCAGAATGAGAGCGCATTTGAAGAAGGGTCTTGAAAGCGGCAGTTAAAATGAAGTCATCGGGAGGCCGGAAGTTACTGAAAAGGGTGTGCTGGATAGTTATGTCAGCTTGACACAAGCTAAAGTCATCTGACAGGAGGGAGCCTCAATTAAGAAGATGTGTCCATCAGATCTGGCTGTAGGAATTTTCTTAATTGGTGATTGATGGGGAAGGGCTCCATCTATTGTGTATGGAACAATTCCTGGGCTGGTGGTCTGGAAGTCTATAAGAAAGCAGGCTAAGCAAGCCATGGGGCGCAAGCCAGCTAGCAACACCCTTCCGTGGCCTCTGCATTAGCTACTGCCCCTGGTTTCCACTCTTGTTTGTAGTTCCTGTCCTGACTTCCTTCAATGAGGGACTACAAAGTGGAAGTGGAAGCCAAATAAATGCTTTCCTCCCCAGCTTGCTTTTTGATCATGGTGTTTCATTGCAGCAACTGAAATCCTAAGACAAAGGATATCCTTGGAAGAGAAGAACGTTAGAGAACAGGTATATCATCAAATATACGAATAGATGGAGCAAGCCTCAAAATAATGAAAGCTATATACAGCAAACCTAGAGCCAACAATATATTAAATGGAGGCAAACAGCATTTTCTCTAAAACCAGAAAGAAGACAAGGATGCCCACCCTCACCTCCTATTCATAGTACTCAAAGTCTTAGCTGTAGCAAGTAGACAAGAAAAAGGTATAAAAGGGGTGAAAATTAGAAAAGGAAGAAGTTAAACTATCCCTATTTACAGATGACACAATTTTTCAAAAATCAGGTGTTTATGGATTGATATCCAGGTCTTCATTTCAATTCCATTGGTCCTCCTATCTGTTTTTATGCCAATACCAGGTTGTAGTTCTGTAGTAGAGTTTGAAATCAGGGATTGTGATGCCTCCAGAAGTTTCTTTATTGTTCAGGATTGTTTTAGCTATCCTGGGTTTTTTGCTTTTCCTTATGAAGTTGAGTATTGTTTGTTTGAGGTCTGTGAAGAATTTTGCTGAGATTTTGATGGGCATTGCATTGAATCTGTAGATTGCTTATGGTAAGATTGCCATTTTTATTATGTTACTTCTACCTACCCATGAGCATGAGAGATCTTTCCATTTTTCTGGTGTCTTCTTCAATTTCTTTCTTCAAAGATTTAAAGTTCTTGTCATATAAGTCTTCCACTTGTTTGGTTAGAGTTACTCCAAGATATTTTATGGTATTTGTGGCTAATTTCAGAAATCCCACGAACACATGGAAATTAAACAGTGCTCACCTGGGTCAATGGGTCAAGAAAGAAATAAGAAAAGAAAATAAAGACTTCCTAAAATTCAATGAAAATGACCACACAGCATACCCAAATTTATGGGACACAATGAAAGCAGTGTTAAGAGGAAAGCTGATAGCACTAAATGCCTACATAAACAAGCTGGAAAAATCCGACACTAGTGAATTAACAGAACATTTGAAAACTTTAGAACAAAAAGAAACAAACTCACCCAGGAGGACTAGACAGCAGGAAATAGTCAAGTTGAGAGCTGAACTCAACAAAGTAGAAACAAAGAAAACAATACAAAGAATCAATGAGACAAAGAGTTGGTTCTTCGAGAAAATCAACAAAATAGACAAACCTTTATTGAAACTAACCAAAAGGCAGAGAGATAATATTCAAATTAACAAAATCAGAAACGAAAAGGGGACATAATAACAGACACGGAAGAAATCCAGAGAACCATCAGGTCATACTTTGAAAACCTGTACTCCACATAATTGGAAAACTTAAAGGAAATGGACAATTTTCCGAATAAATACCACTTACCAAAATTAAATCGAGACCAGATAAGCAAATTAAATAGACCTATAACTGCTAAAGAAATAGAAGCAGTCATCAAAAGTCTCCCAACCAAAAAAAAAAGCCCAAGACCAGATGGTTTCAGAGCAGAATTTTACAAGATTTTCAAAGAACTAATACCAATACTCCTCAAATTGTTCCACACAATAGAAACAGAAGGAACATTGTCAAACTCTTTTTATCAGGCTACAATTACCCTGATACCCAAACCACACAAAGACATTATTAAGAAAGAGAATTACAGACTAATCTCACTCATGAGCATTGATGCAAAAATATTTAATAAAGTACTAGTAACTGAATCCAAGAACACATCAGAAAAATCATCCACCATGACCAAGTAGGCTTCCTCCCAGATATGCAGGGATGGTTCAACATATGAAAATCTGTCAATTGTAAACCACCATATAAACAAACTGAAAAAAAAACCCACACAATCATCTTGTTAGATACTGAGAAAGCTTTTGACAAAATCCAACACCCTTCATAATAAAGGTCTTGGAGAGGGCAGGGATACAAGAAACATACCTAAATATAATAAAGGCAAAATACCCAATAAAGAGCCAACATTAAACTAAATGGAGAGAAATTCAAAGCAATCCCTCTGAAATCAGGAAAAAGAGAAGGTTGTCCACTCTCTCCATGTCTTTTCAATAGAGTACTTGAAGTTCTAGCTGGAGCAATAAGACAACACAAGGAGATCAAGGGGATACAAATGGAAAAGAAGTCAAACTCTCACTATTTGCTGATAATATCATAGTTTACATAAGTGACCCCAAAAATTCTACCAAGGAATTTCTACAACTCATAAATACCTTCAGTAATGTTGTAGGATATAAGATCAACTCAACAAAAGCAGTGGCCCTCCTTTATACAGGTGATAAATGGGCTAAAAAAAAAATTAGTGAAACAACACCCTTCAAAATAGCCACAAATAATATAAAATATCTTGGAGATTGTTTCTTTTTTATTTTTTTATTTTTTTCCCCAAGACAGGGTTTCTCTGTGGCTTTGGAGCCTGTCATGGAACTAGCTCTTGTAGACCAGGCTTGCCTCAAACTCACAGAGATCCTCCTGCCTCTGCCGCCCGAATGCTGGGATTAAAGGCGTGCGCCACCACTGCCCATCTTGGAGATTGTCTCTCTTTTTTTTTCTTTTTTTTTGATATTTATTGAGCTTTACATTATTCTTTGCTTCCCTCCCTGCCTCTCCCCTCCCCACTTCAATCCTCCCCCAAGGTCCCCATGCTCCCAATTTACTCAGGAGATCTTGTCTTTTTCTACTTTCTACTTCCCATGTAGATTAGATCTATGTAAGTCTCTCTTAGTTTTCACATTGTTTTCTAAGTTCTCTGGGTTTGTAGGCTGGCTTTCATTGCTTTATGTTTAAAAACCACCTATGAGTGAGTACATGTGATAATTGTCTTTCTGTGTCTGGATTACTTCACTCAAAATAATGTTTTCTAGCTTCATCCATTTTCCTGCAAAATTCAAGCTGTCATTTTTTTCTGCTGTGAAGCACTCCATTGTGTAAATGTACCACATTTTCCTTATCCATTCTTTGGTTGAGGGGCATTTAGGTTGTTTCCGGGTTCTGGCTATGACAAACAAAGCTGCTATGAACATAGTTGAGCACATGTCCTTGTGGCACGATTGAGCATCCTTTGGATATATACCCAAAAGTGGTATTACTGGGTCTTGAAGAAGGTTGTTTCCTAATTTTCTGAGAAATCACCACACTGATATCCAAAGGGGTTGTACCAGATTGCACTCCCACCAGCAATGCAGGAGTGCTCCCTTTTCCCCACAACCTCTTCAGCATAAGTTGTCATCAGTGTTTTTGATCTTGGCTATTCTTACAGGTGTAAGATGAAATCTCAGAGTTGTTTTGATTTGCATTTCTCTGATGACTAAGGATGTTGAACATTTCCTTAAGTGTCTTTCGGCCATTTTAGATTCCTCTGTTGAGAGTTCTCTGTTTAGGTCTATACTCCATTTTTTTATTGGATTATGTGATCTTTTGGTGTCCAATTTCTTGAGCTCTTTGTATATTTTGGAGATCAGACCTCTGATGTGGGGTTAGTGAAGATCTTTTCCCACTCTGTAGGCTGTCATTTTGTCTTGTTGACTCTGTCCTTTGCTTTACAGAAGCTTTTCAGTTTCAGGAAGTCCCATTTATTGTTTCTCTCAGTGTCTGTGCTGCTGGGGTTCTATTTAGGAAGTGGTTCCCCGTGCCAATGCGTTCAAGTGTACTTCCCACTTTCTCTTCTATAAGCTTCAGTGTGGCTGGCTTTATGTTGAGGTCTTTGATCCATTTGGACTTGAGGAGATTGTCTCTTAAAGGGGCCTTTTGTACCTGCATACAGACTACACAGTGACATAGCAGCCATAAGACCCTGGGCTGACCAGGGTGCTGACTGAATGCATCCTGCCAGTGACAGGAGCCAGCATAATCCCTGAATCCTAACACCATGCTCCTGGTCTGGCAGAGTTAATATTGTGAATATGGCTGTACCACCAATATTAGTTTACAGATTTAATGCAATACTTATTAAAATCTGATATCATATTTTATTGGTTTGTGAAAAAGTTATAATTATTCATTTGGAAGTACACACACACACACACACACACACACACCACTAATAGCCAAAGCAATTCAGGGAGTAAGAACACTGTTGGGACCTTGACAATACCTTACCCCAAATTATGCTATGTATGGAGCTATAACTATAAAGGCAGTCTGGTACAGGCATAAAAATAGACAGAACAATGGGATAGAATAGAGGACCCAGAAATAAAATACTTAACACTTAAGTTTTGACAAAGGAGTAAAAAAAACACACGTTGGAAAAAAGCCTATTCAACAACTGGTGCTGGCAAAATTAGATATCTACTTTTAATGAAATTAGATTCATATTTTTAATCTCATGGTGTTTCATCATAGCAACAACAACCCTAACTAGATTTCAGATTTCCAGCCTTCAAGACTTGGAGAAAATTGTGTGTTGCTCAGAGGGCACTTGGCCAGCATTGGGACTTGGTAAGGGCGTTCTCAGAGACCAGCCAAGTTACACTTGCTTTGCTGAGGAATGGGCTGCAGAGCCCTCTGCACTGCCCTCTAGAACAACATTCTTTTAACATGGGAAGCTTTAGTTAGCCCCAGTACCTTCATGCTCGAACAGGGCCCCACCCTGTGCCTTCAGCTACCAAATTTATTTTCCTATCTAAAACCAAAGTAGCCTTCCTGGAGCACAAGATGGAGCACTTCACTACAAAATTAAACTATTTAGTGGATGAGTAACAAGCTGCTTATCATTCTCAATATAAGGTTCATGTATCTTTTTTAAAGGCTTATTTTTATTATTAGGTATATTGCTCATTGAGGCCCGCAGAGGGTACTGGACTCCCTGGAGCGGACATTGTAAGCCTAGCCCTCTGCAAGAACAGCAAGTGCTCTCATCCTGACATGAAATAGTGTTTTCTGTGTATGTGTTGTGCGTCCATCCTCTCCGATATTCAAATTACAGTATGTGGTACCGTGTAAGAGTGTGTAAGTAGCCGATGCACCGTGTTGTGTAAGGAATAGTGAAAGCCCTTTCCTGTCTGGTACAGATGTCTTTTCTTTAAATATGTGTGTGTGGTATGTGTACATGTTTATGTGTGTGCACCTGTGTGCACAGTTGTGCATGTGCGTAGGTGTATGTGTGGAGGTCAAAGGTCCAAGTCGGGTGTCTTCCTCGGTCTCTCCACCTCTTTTATTTTTGAGTCAGGGTCTCTCCCAGAAACTGGAGTTTCTAGACTAGAGGGCCTGTAAGTGTCTCCTAGGCTCCCGTCTGTGCCTCATGGGCTGAAGGCTTACAGGAGCACGCACTCCATCCAACGTTTAAATGGTTGCTAGGGATCTGAACTTGGGTCCTCACGTCTGGTCAGCACATCCTCGCAGGCCTCGCTGGAGCAGATCGCTGGTTTTAGTGGACAGATGTGGAACCCGCGGATGCAGAGGGCTGAACCTCCAGCTCTGAAGGGAGCCGACAGGACAGGCAGCCTGAGGAGCATGAGTACTTGTCTGGGATACTTAGTATACTTGTATAACAGTGTACTTTCAGAGTCAGAACTCCGCCCACACACTCTGGAACCTAACTCCAAGGATTTTTCTCATAAGGAAGGAACCAAATATGTGGAGTTTTCCCATCATGTATATGAAATGACCTTTTTTTTTTTTTGGTTGTGCTCATAGTTTCGGGTAAATTAGAAGAAGGAACTGACCTCGCAGGCAAAGTAGCAAACTGCCTCATCCTTATAGTCAAAGGGGAAAGAGTTTTGCATCTACGTATAATTTTTAAGGGAAGTTATTTCTCGTCATCTACTTAGCCGCACGGGTGTTGTAGGAGGCCCCTTGTTTGTTCTTGGCTGCTTAGCCCAGAAATAACCACACAGAAACTATTATTATTTGAAACACTGCTTGGCCTATTAGCTCTAACTTCCTATTGGCTACCTCTGACATTAAATTAATAACCCATTTCTATTAATCTGTGTATCACTATGTGGCTGTGACTTACCAGCAAGGTTCTGGCATGTCTGTTCCCGGCATTGGTTACATGGCATCTCTGCAACTCGGCCTTCTTTCTCCCAGCATTCCCTTTAGTTTACCCCGCCTAGCTAAGTTCTGCCTGCTATAGGCCAAAAACAGTTTCTTTATTCATTAACCAATAAAAGCAACACATAGACAGAAGGACATCCCACACCACAGGGGGACTTCTGGAACCAGAAGCAGAGCTCAGCTGGAGAAGCATTGGTCACATGTCGTCTCGACAGGGTGCAGTCTCACAGTTCCTTAACAAGGCTGAGAAGATTAATTGCATTTTCTCCTCCCTGACAGAGATGTGGGAAGGCAGGGTCATCCTAAATTTATAAAATTGGCTTTCACATTTAAACTTGTAAAATGCTTGTTAAATATTTTACAGTGTTCCCACTCCTGCATAAAATATTTAAATCATAGTGGTTTTCCCAGAGAAAAACCTGAAGGCTCAGAGATTTTTCCAGGGGAATCCCTAAACTAGAGTTAGTAAATAAGGATTTATCCTCCTTTGTTTTCTCACTAATCGCTGCAGTACTTAGAGCAAGTTGCAGGGGGTTTGTAGGTCAAGATTAGTTCTCTATGTTACTGTCATTGTCCAGTGGACACGAGGAAAGCCAGGGCTATAGACACCGAGTTTAAATTCTCAGTCCGAGGCATGTGAGTTGCAGACACGGGTAGCAGTCCTTGCTAGGCAGATGGCCTAGGGGAGAAAAGACGATCGAAGAGATGCAAGGCTAAGACGACAGCAGCAAATGTTTGAATTTGACCAGCACAGGAGGGGATGTGTGGGTCCTCCTGGCTCTGGAGGGCATGCCCTGCCCTTGAGTGTGGGTGGTTAGATAAGTAGCAACACTGAATTATACCTACATACTATGTTGGTGAAGAATAAACTTTGTGCGTGCAAACTGATGTTCTATTTAAAGATGATTATCTTTATAAAATTCAGTAATTCTAGAAATTGTCCAGTTACTCAAGGGAGGTCAAGTAAGGAAGTCATCACACTTTGGGTTTTAATATTTCCAATCTGCATACTGTTTGGATTCAAGAGTGTCAGGGGCAATTGTTTTACAAAATTATCGTGTGTTGGGGCTGGAGAGATGGTTCAGCAGTTGAGAACACTAGCTACTCTTCCCGAGGACCTGGCCTCAATTCCCACTGCTCACAATCACCTGTTACTCTAGTTCCGCGGGGGTCTGGTGCCCTCTTCTGGCCACTTCAGGTACTGCACACACATGGTTTCAGAGACATAACCCTCCCCCACAAAAAGTAAATTTAAAACCGTTTGTAAGAGGGCTTTCCCATTCTTTATTTTTAAAAAAGCATAGTGTATTAGTTATCTTTCAGAGCCACTAATTACCTCAGATATCGTCATCAGCCTCCACCATCGTCTCTCTGAGCTTCTGTGTGGCAGTAAAGTGGCTTAATCCTGACGGTCAGGATCAGAAAGTTTCATGGTGTTAAAATGTTGATCAGGGAGACATTATCTGAAAGCTCCACCTGTGCTAGAAGACCCCAAAGTAGCTGTCATGTGACTGGCAATCAGTATTGTCACGGCTCTCTTTCCCCATGGCCTCTCCCGAGGCTGCCTGAGCTCCTCATGACTGGCGTCCTCCAGAGCAAGCCATCTAAGAAGGCGAAGAAGGAGCGCACTGTCTCTCAAGACCTCGCCTCAGGAGCAGCTCTGCTTCTGTCTGTCCCTGCCGCAGCTGGTCTTATAGGTCAGACCTCTGCACGGCCTCGGGCTGGAGGATGAAGCTAAGCTGAAGTCTCCACTCCCCTGAGCTTGCCCACCTTCAGTTCACCTTGCTGGGACATGCCAGGCTCCAGGGTTGTCGGGCAGGTCTCTACAGCAAATCTCAGTCTCTCTGTCTCTGCCTGCTCCTCTTTCTCTCCCTCCTACCCTCCCTCCCTCCCCTATCTCCTCTCTCAACACCACCACCATTCTGTTGCTAGGCACACACACGCCGGTTCTGGGGAATCCTAATACATGCAGTACCTTCTCTCTCCAAACAGTGTTCTTGCTTTCTTTTAATTGACAAAACTCCATCATTCTTATATGAATACATATTTAGTTTAAAGAATAATAAATAAACATGGGCTTCCCCACCCAAGGTTAAGACATAAGCAGAGGCCCTTGGGCACTCCACATTTTTTAAATTCAGTATCTTTTCTATTTGTAGTTTTAAAGCTTAGAGAATATAATTGTATGTTGCTATTCTCACTACCACCATGAAGAAGCCAAGAACTTCAGCTACAGCCTAAAAACTACACAGATTCCTCACCAGATGGTGGCAGCATTTCAACATAAAAATGCAACGTGATCACCACGATACCAGGAAGGAAGACCGTAACAGTGGTTCAGTATTTAAAATTAAGAAGTCTTGTCTTGATTGCATCATTTCTTTCCAAAAATATACAGTATAGTTCTTTTGTTTAAAGTAACTTTAATTTCATTGTTTCTTCTTCTTGATTGATGATGTGGCACCACTAGGGGGCAGAGGATGTCCCCACCCCTTGTTACAGTTTTAAGGGTTTCAGGAGGAAAGGGTTTTAAAAAATCACATTACAAATGTCATAGATGTATTTATCGTTTCCGTAACGACCCTACTAGGAGCAAATGGCCCACTGTCTGTATTGTGGTAATGACATAGATAATGGCAGCCAGGCCACAGAGATTCAGTGTGCGTTAGGCACCAGGCCCAGAATAAGAGGGGGTAACACCTTGGGCTGTTTACTCCACCCAGCAGCCAGATAAGACTCTCTCCGTTTATTCAGAAGAGGAGACTGAACCTTGAAGAGGGCATGATTCCAGCCAGATCCTCTGGACTCTGAAGCAAGAGTAATCCATTTCCATAGGTTCAGAAGCGGGGGGATGTTTTATTTTAGGAAGAGTCAATTCATCATGGCTTTAGTTTAGGCATATATTGGCTTCTGATATGATATATTTTTAATGTCACTCCAAAACCAATGAGTTTAATTCTTTTTTTTTTGTTTGTTTTGTTTTGTTTTGTTGTTTTGTCTTTCAAGACAGGGTTTTTCTGTAGTTTTAGATCCTGTCCTGGAACTCATTCTGTAGATCAGGCTGGCCTCGAACTCACAGAGATCCACCTGCCTCTGCTTCCCAAGTGCTGGGATTAAAGGCGTGGACCACCAGTACCCAGTGAACATTTTCTTTTGTGTATGTATTTATCTGGTTTTACATAGTATTATCTAATTAATGCTTAAAGTTAGCATGCAAGGTAAGGGTTTCATCCATACATGTTATCGGTTTTAATTCATGCAGAATTTTATAGGACCATGTGACTTAGAGGTAGTCTCTCAGAACTGGTCCTCCTGGTAACTGGATGTTTTACTTGGTTCCTATGTTTACTTGCTTGCGCGTTTGTGGTGTTGTTATTGTTGAGAGTGTTTCTCTCTAAGTAGCCGTGGCTGTCCTGGAACTCACTCTGTAGACCAGGCTGGTCTAGAACTCACAGATCCACCTGCCTCTGCCTCCCGAGTGCTGGGATTAAAGGAGGGTGCTGGCATACCTGGCTTGTTTTCACTTTCGTTTTCCCAAATAGTGTATCCTCTTCCCCATCATTCAGGCAAGTAGAGCTAGCTGCTGTGAAGCCCAAACCTCAGAGTGCTGGCAGCTTAGCCGAACCTTTTACATCTGTTGTCGTGCAGTCAGCGGAAGGGGCTCTGGCTCGGAGCCAGCCTTCAGGGTCGTCATGCAGGGAGACGCTTCTCCCATCTAGGGCTCCACCATCTGCTAGAACCTTGGCCCCTCTGCTGGATCCTCCGCATCCAGTTGGCAAACGAGGGCTATAAAGATACGGTGGATCACGTGGCATGCTTGCACGATAAGCCTGGGGTCAGGCACTGGGGTTCTGCCCTCATTGCGTCAGCTTCCATTCAGTGGTGTGCAAGGAAGGCCAGGAAGTGATATTTTAGCCCATTTTAGGAGAAGAAGAGACGGAAAACTTTGAGCACGCTACGGTAGCCTTTGCTGTGCCCATGGCAGCCACCCTACAGTAGAAGTTTCTCACAGTAAGTCCTTTTGATACAGAAGTGACTTTGATCCTGAGACTGGGGGGGCTTTCAAGCCATAGCCCTGCCCCACTCCACCCCTACACATTGAACTTTTAGAGTGTTTATGCTTAATTTCCCACATACACAGCAGATCCATTTGAAGAATCCCAGTACACTGAAACCACAGGTAATACCAAGTCCTTCACATGCTGTGTTTCCCATATTCGCATACACACATTTAATCCACTGTCCGTTTTCCCTGAGCACTCATTCCACACCATAGCCACAGTTCTTCTTTTAAGATTTATTTATTATCGTTACAGTGTTCTGCCTGCATGCATTCCCGCAGGCCAGAAGAGGGCACCAGATCTCACTATGGACGGCTGTGAGCCACCATGTGGTTGCTGGGAATTGAACTCAGGACCTTTGGAAGAACAGTCAGTGCTCTTAACTGCTGAGCCATCTCTCCAGCTCCTAGCCACAGTTCTTACAGTTGGAGGTGTGACAACGAAGCTAGCATTCATTGTTTTTATTTCTTCACAATTTTACCAGAATACCCATTCTTACTGTAGATCTTAGCAACTTCAGTATGTACAACTATATATATCCATAATTTAAAAAGCATTTTTAATTGAAATAGAATTGTATCCCTTTTCTTCCTTCCTTTCCACCCTCAGTCCCTTCCATACCTTAACTCCTCCCATGCTCCCCCTTTCAAGTTGATAGCCTCTTTTTCTTTGATTATTGTTACACACATGTAAGTATATATGTTTATATGTATGTATATGTATGCACAATTATATCGACCTGGGACAAGTTGACATAAAAATTAGCTAGCACAGGCACCATCTCTTTAAATTAATAACCCAAATAAATTGGCTTCCAAGCATAATGTTTTTATATAGCTTTTCACGATAATAGATTTTGAAATAATCCTACATTTTTGGTCAAAATGAGTATGCATTTTTTTGTAATTACTTGAGCTTTTAAATATGCAGTCAAAGCTCATAGGTTATAAACATAAAATTAAAACATTGAAATATTAATTTATGAGTCTTGAGTTACTCATCAATTTGCCACAAAATGCCACAACAAAAAAATAATATAAATGAGGTCCGAGAGCTGAAAAAAGACATGAACTCAGGCCCCATCCCCAGCTCAGAAGCAATCTCCAATCAGGACTCTCCATGGGGAAACAAACCACTCTTCAGGGTAGGCAGGCTGCATGCCCAGCAGTAAATGCCAACAAAAACAAACTCAAAGACATCTATGGAGGTTCCTTTTCACATGATATTATGTTGGGGTTTTTCTTTTGTTTGTTTGGTTATTATTTTAATTTTTATCTTGTTTTTTATTTTTATTTTATTAGTTTCCTTTTCTATATTTGCTCTATAGGTCCTTTGTGTATCTACTGTGGCTTCCAACTTAGTGTTTTTATGGGATTTCTGAGGATGTGAATGAGTGGGTCTCTTTTTCTTGGGCTCTTTTCCTTCTGTTTGCTTTGTCCTGTTCCAGTGTGTTAGGTTTTTTAAAAAAATCATATTATATTATAGGTTATATTATATTCCCTTAGAAACCTGTTTGTTTTCTAATGAGAGACAGAAAGGGGGTGGATCCGGACAGGAGAGGAGGTGGGGAAGAACTGGGAGGAGGAGAGGGAGGGGAAACTAATCATGATGTATTATGCGAGAGAAAAAAAAATCTATTTTCAATAAAAAAGCAATCCAGTGATTAAATTTATTTTCTCAGTTGAGTTCTTAAAACATATAGCTATAATGGAATATCATACATAATAAAACTAATGTATATGTTCTAGGCAATCTACTTTTTGTAGCATGCATTTATTTTATTCTAAGTTTTGAGATAATTATTTCAAGATAAATGCATAAAACGAGATCACTGAAAATCATGACGGAAAGCCTACCATTTGCCTGCGTGGTGTTATTAATGGCTATGACCAGCAGTATTTAGGTAGCTCTTGTCAAAGATTCCGGTCAAATGAGAACATTTCTTCCCCAAATACTGTCTTTTTAATTTAGAGTTTTCACGCACTCAGAGGACTCTTTTGCACTGACAAATATATGGATTTATCCCAGCGACTGTTACGTGCCTACCAATCCATCTGTCTTAACCAGGAATGATGTGGCATGCGAACTCTAAGAACGAGACGGATTCACATTGCTATTCTCTCCCGAGCGCCTGGACACACAACGGAAGCAGTGTCCCCTTCATTCCGGGGCTCTCCCCCTAGCCTGCTCCTACTCACACAGGCTATAGAAGCAGCAACTCCTTCCTCACGTAGGCCTTCAACTCGAGGGGTCTATGAAAACAGTTCCAGCCACATCAGTAACTAGACTGTGAATGGGGAGAAACAGGCCACTGGGATTGTTTGAAGTTTGTGTGTTTCCATCAGCCGAGCAGAAAAGCTTTAGAGTCTATAAAGTCTAGAGCCCGAGTTGTTATCCTACCTCCGCCACATACAAATTACAGAATCTCATGCAATTTTCTCAACTCCATTATTTAGTTTTCTCTTCATGTAAAACGTAGATAATAATAGCACTTATTACATAGGTATTGCTGGGACTTAGTCTATTATATTTATAAAAGTTCTCGCTGAAATTTTAGGATTTCCAAGTCATTGTTAACCATCACACTTATTAGAAATCAGTAATTTAGTAGGCAAATTATGTAAAGTTTAAAATAAATGCTCAAAGCTCATCACTTCAAAAGTATTTGACTATTTTGCCAACATCTGTGTTTTCGAGGTTGGCTACGTCTTCTGTGTCCACATGAATTAATAACACGTCATGCTGGGATACTATGAGCTCTCAGCGCTGCCGTGTTCAGTGGTATCCCAGGTTGGTGGTCAGAAGAAATCAGTGAACGCTGCAATTCAGACTTTTGTTTGTTTTGAAAGCTGTTGTTAAAATTTAACCAGTAAACTACTGCCCATAGCATTTTTAGGATTTACCGTACTTAAAATATTTTAAATATATTTAATTTTACTAATATATTTAATACAATGTGTTTGTTATATAAGTTTATAATACACAGGGGCTGGAGAGATGGCTCAGTGGTTAAGAACACTGGCTGCTCTTCCTGAGGACCTGGGTTTCAGCTCCCATTACCCACATGGCAGTTCACAATTGTCTGTAACTCCAGTTCCAGGGGATCTGGCACCCTCACAAGACATATATACAGGTAAAACACCAATGTACATAAAATAAAAATAGAAAAATCTATAAAATACAATGGATATTTGTTATTATATAAACATGTTTAGTGTGTGTATATTATCAAACAAGTATGATTGTTTGATAAAACAAGATAAAATTGTCAATTTTAATTCTCAAACTATATTAACAATTATTTCTGATTTATTTATTTAGCTTATTTTTATTTTATGTGTATGAGTATTTTGCCTCCACATGCATCCAGAAGAGGGCATCAGATTCCCCGGAACTGGAGTTCCAGAGCTCCTGCGAACCTGCTGAGTCCCCTGCAGAGCTGAGCAAGTTCTCAATTGCAGCTCTTAACTACAACCCCGACTTGATTGCTTTTAAAATCTGTATTCTCTCCTCTCTTCTTCAGCTCCATATCTGTTCTTCCTCTTCCTGCCTCCTCACTCCTAAACATGGGAGCATGGGTATGGGGGAATACGGCAACTGCCCAAATCTATTCTTTCTTTCCTGCTAACCTCTACTGCCTTGGTAACAAGCCCAGCACCCAACCACAGCAAAGAAGACCTGTCTTGACTCAGCACTGGATCCCCTGCACATACCAACACTAATGCCACACATTACCCCTCAGACAATTCCTGCTTTCTGCATCCAGCCAAGGGCAGGTCAGATTCTTCACTTTGGCCCTCTCCTTGCCCATTTGATTCTAGATAGTCCACCTTGTCGTTAGGAACCGCTGCTTTCCAGTCTGGCTGCCACAACCCTTCCCAGGATACCCCAAAAGACTTAGAAAATGTCCTAGAATATATAGTAGATAAAATTACCCCAAATAGCTCTTGGGTGGAGAAGGACACACACACACACACACACACACACACATACACACACGAAGGCCTCACTAAGGCTTTCCTTCACCCCCACCCAAAGTTCTTCCTCTACGCCCTCATCCTCGGCTGATGCTTCATTAAGAGCTTCTGTCCCAGAGACTTGGCGTTCAGCTGCCTTTGCTGTCAAGAGTCAACCTAGCGACCCGCTTTGGCTTGTTTTCCTAGAATTCCTTCTGTCCCGTGACCTCATTCAACTCTTATTCAACACTCTGCTTAATAAACAACTTTGAGGTTTGGTTTTTAATGCAACTGACCCTGGATATATTCTGTTTTAGTTGTAGATTAGCATTGTGTCCTAATTCAAACCAACAAGGGCACCTGCATTTTGTGTTGTTGTTGAGTATAGAGAAATTCTGAATTGATGCAGTTCGACTACATACTTATGACAGACATTTATCACTCCTAACTGCAGAGTTTAAGGTTTTTTTTTGTTTTGTTTTGTTTGTTTTTGTTTTTGCCTTGTTCCCCATCAATCTTCCTAAGGTGTCTTACGATAAAAATAGTTCAGAGATTATACCCAATTTTTCCATTTATGCCACCAGGGATAATTTATCTAAATAGTCAAACTTGTATCTTCAAATAATCAGAATGGAAGAAATAAAAGTTCAAGAGGGAAAGGTTCTTTTAATGACCTGGTCCCTAAGTCTCTTCCGACATTTTTTATCTTAAGATTTTACTGCCCAGCTCATTTTTTAGTAGGTTATAGATCACCACTAACACATCATCTGGGGAGATGGTTCAGCATCTGGCTCAGGAGCGGCCATCTGTGGGGCTAATTTAATTGTCCACCACAGCCTCTGGTGGTGCCCAGTTGCAGAGCAGATGATTCAGCGAGCAGAGGCCAGCTGCTGGGGGGGAGGGGGCGGCCTGGATTTGTGCTCATAGGCTACAAAAATCTCTTTGTCTCTTTCTCTCCATCCATATATTTGTTTCATTTCTATTTATTGACTACCGTAGGCTCAAAAGTGCTCCCTTTTGTCTCTACCTCTCCAACTCCCAATAGAGACTGAGATATAAGTTCCCCTTTATTGTGTAATAAAGTACAACAGAGTGACTTGCACAACTGTTGAAAACGTTTTTTTTTAATTTAGGGAAAGGGCCTGCATTAGGGAGTGCCACTCAAGAGCAGGTGCTGCCATGTGCTTGAATGGTTGGCCATCTGCTAGGTCACAGCCACCTGCTGGTCACAGTTGGCTGCCTGACACATCGGGATGTCCCTGATTAATACGTTACATGAAATATATTAACACCACGGTTGTAGGTCACCATGTCTGGCATGGCGTAGAGCAGAAAGGAAGAGAAGAAGCCCATAAATTACTTGCTGTGTTTTCTGTGGCCCAATGAGAGAGCTCGTGGTTTTCCATTTGGCACTCCCGAATCCAGCTGGAAACCCTGGTATTCCCTTTATTATATTACAAAATTCTAATGACATTAATCTAGAATAACTCTTCCTCTATAAAAATGAACATTTTTATACAGCCAACTGATGTTCTACCCAATAGCACCTCTCTTAGAGAGATGACGCTTTAGTAAAAGATTCTTCCATCCTTAACGCAGAACTCTGTAGTGTTTCCAGAATTCGGGATTTGGTTTCATAAATGGAACGTATGACTGTAGCGCCTTACTTTGTTTTGACTTCCTTTGGATAGGGCTTCTGTTCTTAGTTCTTGTTCATGTTTTTGAGGAGCATAGGCATGGGGCTATTTGCGGCCATTATCTACATTACAGAGTATTTTATGTGTTATCTGCTGATTGCTCTTACATCGTTCAGACAATCAATTACTGTCCCGACTCTCCACCATGAAGTGCAGCCGACAGAAGCCAAGGAAGCAGTTGACTACAGAAAAATGTTATAAATGGATTATAATTTTCATTTCCAAAGGAAACACACTATTTAGACAGAGGAAATATGTTGGAGAATATCAACTGAGCGGCAGGAGCAACTGGATCCAGAACAAACTGACAACTCTTGTAACTTCAGTGAAATTAGAAAATCTCTTTCCCGTAAAGGAAGTCATAAACAGAGAACAGCTTTCTGTCTTCTTTTCAGGCCCTTCCAGTTTCTGTAGGAGCTACAGTCATGAGTCATTTGAAGATGGGGGATCGGGGGGGCAACTTTTCCACTGCACGCATTTATGTAGACCCAGATGGTTACCTGCATGACTCATCATGGCCTCCTGATGCAATCCAGAGATGAGGCAGATGCAGGACATGCACAGCTGCTGCCTGTGTAACGTGGCAGCACACTGTTTTAGTTACCTGTTTCTTACTTGCTTTGTAGACCAGGCTGGCCTTGAACTCACAGCGACCTGCCTACCTGTGACTCCAGAGTGTTGGGATTAAAGGCGTGTGCCACCACCGCCCGGCTCAGTTATCTGTTTCTTTAAGAAGTACTACACTCTAAAATAATGTCAAAAGTGTAGTTTCACATATGTTGCACACAAGAATCTGTGCTGTGTTTCTACATGGCAAACAGTAGATTTGTTTACAAACAAACACAAGCCAATGAATAAGGTGTTACAGTGAGTCAGACAACTCCATTACAATCTTACAGGGCAACTGTTGTGTATGCGGCCTGTCACTGGCCAATGTGGTGTGTGACTATACAGAAGGACCGCAGGTATGGAGTCATACTCTTCAAGAGCAGAAGTGTCACTAGCAACCTAGTGTTAGCTTATGAGTTTGGTCTAGAAGCTCAAACTATAGTTCAGGCTATGCTTGTGCTCATAAAGAAGACAGAGTGGAACCAGGTCTCCAGGATTCCGGGACATTGGGGGGAATATTTTAAAAATAGACCCAAATGTCTCATGGACTCCAATAGGTCAGTGTAAGCCTCAATCTATAATCAGTGCAGGCATTCAAACAACAGCTGGGAGAGAGGAAGAAGAGACAAAAGAGAAAAACACAGGAAGGGATAGTTCCAGCTTTTACGGGAAGAGCCCACTTTTGTGTCCAGGGGGAGCAGAAAAGAGAAGAGTTCTTAGTCTTGAACTGGGAGGAGCCCCACATACATGAAGTCTACACGCGAATATTGGTAGTAAAACCCAACACCCCTGGTCCTCTTCATAAAATGGAACAGTCTTCCAGCAGCTCAGTTAGGCCTTTTCCTACAGCATGAACAAGGCTAACATGATTGCCGTCATCCATGAGCAACGTAAGAACGTCCCAGGCTTTCTCTTACAGCATGAGAGATGACACAGTTGCTGTCATCCACGAGCAGTGTAAGAACGTTCTGAGGATTCATTATATGACATGACTCTACAGAGAACTTGATTCCAATGGAGATAGGGATTATTATAATTAGGTGAACAAAAAAAAAGATTTCTAAAAGCAAAATACAAATTTAAGATGTTGTATGCAGCTTATGAAGGGGAGCAGAAATCTGAGTTGTGTTCTAAGGAGGTGTCTTTTACAAAAGCAGGGAGAGGTACAAAAATAGAAATCTGAGCACTGGCTCACAGCCAATTTTATGCCATTTGTATTGAGAACAAACTGTACCATCACGTTCATCTTTAGTAAAGAACACATCCTGCCCAAATAGGAGGCTGGCTGCATGTGATTTATGGGGTACTTTTAAAGAAAACTTGACTTCTGGGAAATAAATGAGAGGGAATCAATGGAACAGTTGTAAACAGTGATTATTAAAATTCAGGAAGGAAGTTCTGGAGCCATATAAATTGAAACAGAAGCAGAGACGCACAGATGAGATACTTCAGATCGAAATTCATCTCAGGTCCTTTGTAGTGAAATAACCGTAACCAAGTCATACTCCTTGTGTTCTTCCAAAGAAGATAAATTGTGGTTCTCCGTGACCTGACATTGGAGCAGCTTCAGGCTTCTGTGTATTTAATGCACGCAAAAAAAACCATTTCAAAGCTCAGAGAAAATAACCCACCGAAAAGACAGCTCTGTCCATGTAACAACTTCAGGTTTAGAAAAATGCAGGTACTTCCAAGGTTGTGATAATTTTAATTAGTTTAGGATCGCCGGTCTGAAGTCCAGCAGTCTCACCTGCTGTGAGAAACGTCTGATGCGATGCAAGCGATGTCTGTAATTGAGAGTCACATCAGATACTTAACTAGGAAATGCGGAGCCCATCACAACGGTGGCTGGGAGATAAGAATCACATTGTGTTCCCTTTCGTGGCACAGAAACTCCTAAAGGGTTTATAACATCCAAGTGGCAGGATGTGTCATGTTTAGTCTAGTCTCTGCTTCCTAAACCAGAACTCCTAACTCTATAGAATTTCCTGGATGATAGGGGCCTCCTTGCCCTAATGAAGTATCTGAATGGGTTCTGGGTGGGAACTGGATATTAGAAAGACCAAACCAGGATTAAAAGCCTACAACTTTGGCTTCCACATTCACATTGTTGAGAAGAGACAGATTTGAGACAGAGTTAGTAATTGGTCATGCCTGTACGATGGAGCTACCACAAAATCCTTGAGCTACAGGGACTGGGGCATTTCCAGGTTGCTGCATACGCGGGGCCTGAGTAGAATGTTTTATCCTACGCCTCTGCCCCCATACCTTGAAGTATAAATCTCTTCCGTCTGGCAGTTCATCGATAGCTTTGATAGTTATAAACCACAAAGTTAAGTCAATGTTTTCATGAATTCTCCCAGCCATCCCAGCGAATTTACTGAACTGAAAGGGAACCTCTTGGGAGCCCCTGCTTAGAACTGGTTGGTCAGAAGTTTGGAAGATCCAGACAAAATTGGCTTCTGAAGTTGGAGGCAGTCTCCTAAAAGCTGAGGCCTCAAGCTGTAGGAATTGGACTTTAACTCCAGGTAGACAATGTTAGAATCGAAGTATAAGGTGCCCATTCAGTGTCTGTGCAAGTCTTGCTCAGTGTAGGGGGGAAAGGCCACAAATTTGGTGTCAAGGAAAATATTAAGCGGTGAGCAGTGGGTGTGAGAGCGGGGACATGATTGAGATTTTAAGTTTTTCTTACATATAACAAGCCCTCCTTCCACACTGTGGCACAATCACTGGTTGTGACCGAGACACAACCGTGGTGGCAAATGTTTGTACAAACCAAGCACATCTGAAGGTCAGGGGGCAGAACTAGCTACAAGCTAACCATAGAGTTCTGGAGGTTTGTACAGTGAGACGGGAAGTGACGTGGCAGGGCCAAGAGAGGAAGTGATAAGGTGGGAGGAGAAAGGAACTCAGTCTCTTTTCTGCTGGGAAGTTGAGCAGCTAAGGTGGCTGTGGTTTTGCTCATTCCTCCCTATGATTGTTCAGCCTTTACCCCAATATCTGACTCCAGGCTTTTATTGCTAAGACCTATTAGAGCTCATGCTACATGCAGCTCTTCCTCGCTTCTCCTTCCTCCATCTTCTCTTGCCATGGTTGCTTTCCTGCCTCTGCTAGCCAGTGTGGCCACCATGCAGGATCTGGTAACGTGCCGTAAGAAGCCCTGGAGACTAGAAAGAGTCAGTGCCGGTGGGGGATGGGAACCGGCTTGATCTTCACTAGAGTCCCTAGTCTTCACCTGTTTCTGGCATGTTTTCTGCACCCTGGGGTGGGCTCTTGGCCTCCCAAGACTTGGTTGTGGATGTTGGATGCTGGGAGGTATTTTATATCACTGATAAATGCCACTAAATTGGAGCCCTGTATTAAGGTCCTGCACATGCAAGGGCTCTGACTTCCTTAATGGACAATATGGGGTCTTGTGTCTCATGTTCAATAAATTATACTGCATACTTAAAATAACCTGTTTTTTCTTAAAATTCCATGTAATGAAAGTAATTCCTATGTTGCATGTGTTCAGAGGGGCTGTGAGTATATGTCACTGGAGATTCAGATTTTAAAGGCTTGTTAAGCCCGCCCACTCTCCATCTCACCTGGGATAATTAATATGCGAGCCAGTAAACTCCACATTTACCCACTAGCCATTTTTTTTTTTACATTTATTCTTTCTTCTGACACTGTGTACTTACTATTATTATAAGCAATGTTCTTTCTGAAAATAATACATGGGAAAAAAGTCAGAAATTACGAGCTATGGGAGAGCATCAGACTATGGGTAGGAAGCCAGGGGAATTCAAGGGCTTCTTATGAAACCAAACTCCCTGGACATCCACCCCTCTGGGGCCTTTGTTTCCCCTGAAAGGTCCTGTCTTGCTTCTGTTAATAAGTCTTGTTGTCCTCCTGTGGAATATGGGTGGGTAAGAAAAAAAATCCAGCCCGTTTCAAGCCAATCAGCAAGCTACCAAATAGCAGTGATGTTTTCTGAAGTTCTTTAGAAAAGCTTGGGCCAAAAGGCTTGGGGGGGGGGGGGGGAGGCTAAAAGATTACATAACTGATTCCAGTAGACACACAAAGAATTTCATGAAGTCCTAGAACTCGGGGTTGAACAGGCTGTGCACTGGCTTTTATTTAGGAGGTAGTTATTAAAAATACGATGGTCTCCTTTTTTTTTTTTTTTTTTTTTGCACACAACTACAACAGTTTAATGACAGGCAGCAGCTGATGTAGTCAGCTGGACCAAAAATATTTCCTGTAAGGATGATAAAACTCGCATTTACTGTGAGGGAAGCTCTGAGTTCAACCCCAGCTATTTGTTCCTCTAGAGCTTTGTGGCTAGCTCAGAAAAGCTTTGTAAAGCAAGGGCATGAGACCATGTGGGAATGCACGTGTGTGGAGGGCAGGGGTTGGCATGGGCTGTCTTCCTCAGCCACCCTCCACTGTACTTTCTGAGAGTGGCTGAACTGGTAGGGAACAATCTCCAGGGATCCTCCTGCCTCCACCTCCCCAATCCGGGGATTACAGCTTGTTTAGGTGAGCGTTGGAAGTTCTGCAGGCATCAGGGATCAAACACACATCCTCACACTGGTGTAGCAAACAATTACTGAGTTATTTCCTTGCCCCCACCTCTCTTTTCAAATTGCTGATATGAAAAAAAACCATGTTCACAGAAATATTCTGAATGTAAAACCTTGGGAGGCTGATGAACCTGCATTTCTAATTCCAAATGAACTTCTGGAACAAGTCATCTTTCAGTGCATTTTCCAAATATAATGGATTCAGTTGGGAAAAATAACTTTTTGTTCACATAGGCAAGAATATTATTCAGGTTTATTCTGTATTCATCTAGTACATTCATTTGCCAAAAGATTATTTCCTAAAATACACTTAAATGCTTAGGAAGAATGGATGGATAATGAAGTAAAGGGAACTGCAGTGGTTTGAATGAGAAGGTCCCTCCTAGGCACATGTGTTTGAGTGCTTGGTCTGTTCAGTTGCTGGAACTGTTTTGGAAGGATTCAGAGGTGTGGCCTTGTGGACTTTGAAGTTTTTAAAACCCAGCCATTCCCAGCTGGCTCTCTCTGCCTCCTGCTTGTAGATAAAGGCATAAGTTCTCAGCTTACATCCAACACCACGCCTGCCTGCTGCCATGCTCCCCACTGTGATGGTCATGGGTTCACTTTCTGAAACGTTATGTTCCCAAATTAAACACTTTCTTCTATTGGTTGTCCTGGTCATGGGGTCTTATCATGGCGGCATTGAAAAAGCAACTGTGGGAGCCTGAGAAGGAAGCTGTGAGCTTCCTATGAACTACAGATGGGGCAGAGTGCAGGATGTTACAGGGTAGCCTTCTAGAAAGAATGCATAAACCATGATAAGCAAATGTATTTGAATCAAGGGCATGAAGGGAAAACTCTGGCATGTCCGCATTATCTCTGTGGGGAAGGCAAAGGCCTGGGAGGAATATTCTTGGTTCTTTTCATATGATCAAAGATAACAAGACACAACACCAGCTGTCTTCACTCACTGTACCTGTATTTATTTAAGCTGTTAATGCCACATCATGTTTTTCTTTCTTTAATAATAAAGATGATAAGTGTTTTGTTTGTCCTTCTTTTGAACTCAAAATGCCTGGTTATCCCATGCAGGTCTTTGGCGTAACCTTTGACCTGCAGGCAGATACCTAGCCTCGTTGGTTGGCAAAGGCCAACAACTAAGACAGGGACTGGTAAGTACACTCTGTAATATCTTTGGGAGAAGTTGTTGAAGTTGCAGACTTAAGATCCTTTATGAGATAAATATTCTATCTGCTCTGTATTTTAACAGAGAAAATTAAGTTTACAGAGATAAATTACTACCCAGAGAATGACTGGTGATGTTTTTGAAAAGGAAATGTCAAACTGCTTTAGGATTTCAAATTCCTCAGGACCCATGTTTACATTGAATTCATTCCCAGTGCAGAATACAGGTGACTGGAAACAAGCCAGGAATAAATTAGTGAATTATGGGTGATCATGTGCAGAAACGGGTAGAAGGGATTCTCACATGTACTCTAGGGCAGCGATAATTAGACTAAGGCCACAGTGGAAGGGATTTCTGACAGATATAATTAGGGGGAGGATGAAAGCGTGGTCTCTTGGTGACAGGGATTTCTTTTTTCTCCAATGTTAGTGTACCAGCAGAAAACCTGTGGTCTGTCCTTTCCAGCACCTAGAGACAGAAAGACCTGATTACAAGACCATGAGCCACATCCTCTGGCTACAGGGTGATCCATGCAGGAAACACAATACCACGAAGGGTTAGCTTTCATCAGAGGGCACTAGTCAGAATGGTTAGAGAAGGGAAAAGAAGGTGGGGGAGAGACAAGATCAAGTGACAGCACAGGCACATGCTGTGCCTTTACCCAGGCAGGTGCCTTCGTAGAGACAGTTTGCCCCAGTGCTAGGGCAAGTGACCACATCAAGACATTGACTACTCGATATCTAAAAATAACTCTGCAGGCCGCTTTGTCTTCTGTCTCTCCTTGTGTTGTGTTTTGTTTTGAGATGGACTCTTCTAATGGGCAGAGTTGGCCTAGGGTTGGGAATCCCTTTGCCATAGCCTCCCAATTTCAGGGTTTTATGTCACATGATTGTATTTCTTTATCCCTTTCTTTTTGCATTTTGCCTTTAACTAGAACAGCATCAGCTCTTCCCTTCTTCTTTATAGTTCCCCTTCTTATCAACTTTCTTCTATTTCTTACTTGTCAGTATAATATTAATCACTAGGCTTACACACTTATTTTCTTTCCATTTTTACCCATAATAACTAACATCATATACAAAACACAGTATCATTTATTAGAACCAAGTGGGTGATCATTCTATAGCAGGTCTATACATCAGTTTTGATTGCTTCTGCACTTAGTATTCTACTCTTAGCGTGGTGCTAGGCACTGTGTGAGGACCATGCACACATGTTCCACGCCAGTCCAGTAGAGAGGAACAACACCTCAGCCTTAAATAGTCGGACTAGAACACTGTAAATACTCCTACTGAAAGAACACAGGTGATCAGAAAACACAGCTCACAACCTAAGACCAGATGTGCACGCCCCACTGCAGAAACATGAAAACTCAAGGCAACATGACTTCTCACAAAACAGTAAGTTCCTTAGTAATGGACTTCAATGAAAATAAATTAGATCAATTCCCAGATAAAGAATAGAGTCAGGTGGTGTAGCAAACACCTTTAATCCCAGCACTGCAGAGGCAGAGGCAGGTGAATCTCTGAGTTTGAGGACAGCCTGGGCAACACAGAGAAACCCTGTCTCTCTCTCTCTCTCTCTCTCTCTCTCTCTCTCTCTCTCTCTCACACACACACACACACACACACACACACACACAAAGAATCTAATAAAACCAAAGAGGACAGAAATAAAGTTAAGTAGTTAAAAGACAACACAAATAGCTAAGTGAAATAAGAAGAAAATCAATATAGGATATGGAAGAGGACTTCAATAAGAAGAAATGTTGAAAGAAGTTAAATTGACATTCAGAAATAAAAACCTTAGTAAGTGTCTTAGTTAGGGTTTCTATTGCTGGGAAGAGACACCATGACCACAGCAACTCTTACAAAGGAAAACATGGGTGACTTATGGTTTCAGAGGTTTAGTCCATTATCATCATGGCAGGAAATATAACAGCATGCAGGCAGACATGGTGCCAGAGAAGAAGCAGCATCTTTATCTGCAGGCAGCAGAAAGAGACTGCCACTGGGTGTAGCTTGAGCATATATGAGAATTCAAAGACCATCTTTACAGTGACACACTTCCTACAACAATGCCACGCCCACTCCAACAAGGCTACACCTCCTAATAGTGACACTCCCTATGGGCCAAGCATTCAAACACATAAATCTACAGAGCCATACCTACTCAAACCAACACAGTAAGTCAAATGAAAATCCAATGTAAAAGCTACCAATAAAATGAACTACTGTAAGACAGAATATAACAGATTGAAAACGAAGTAAATGAATTAGAATATTTAGACTAAAATAAAGATAAGTGTGGGGGATCTCGAGATAGAGTTTAGCAGTTAAGAGTGTATATTGCTCTTAGAGAGGATGAATTGGATTCCAGCACACATCAGGCATATCACAACTGCCTGTAGTTCCAGTTCCACGGGGATATAAAGCCTCCAATGGCTTCTTCATTCATATATACATTAACCTACTGAGGTAGTCTGACTATAATTGGCCCCTATAAGCTCATGGGGAATGGCACTATTAGGAGGTGTGGCTTTGTTGGAGAAGGTACGGCCTTGCTGGGGGAAGTGTGTCACTGTGGAGGTGGGTTTTGAGGTCTCATATATGTTCAAGCCATACCCAGTGGACAGTCTCTCTCTGCGGCCTGCAGATCCAGATGTAGCTCCTCTCCACTCTCAGCTCCTTCTCCAGCACCATGTCTGGCTGCAAGCTGTCATGGCTCACCATAATGGTAATGGACTAAACCTCTGAAGGTGTAAGCCACCCCTGTTGTAAGTTTTAAAATGCCACGAAGAGAAGTCGCTCCATGCAGTAGGACTCACATGGGAGGGTTATTGGAAGAGGAGAGAGAAGGGGGCAGAGAGAGTGGGGTGGAGACTGGTCCCTGGGGACAAGAGTCATGGTGGGTGGGTTGGAGATAGAGAGAGAGAGAGAGAGAGAGAGAGAGAGAGAGAGAGAGACAGAGAGAGAGACAGAGAGAGAGAGAGACAGAGAGAGAGAGACAGAGAGAGAGAGACACAGAGAGAGACAGAGAGAGACAGAGAAAGAGAGGGAGAGAGAGAGAGAGAGACAGAGAGAGAGAGAAAGAAGAGGTGGGCATGCCCACCTTTTAAAAGGGAACATAGAGAATGAATGTGCACAGGGGTGCTTTTAGTAGCTGCAGCTCAGGGCGTATCCTATCAGGACCCCAAGGGCAAGCCCATACAGATGCCTGAATATTAACAATGTTTTCCTTTATAAGAGTTGCTGTGGTCAAGGTGCCTTTTCACAGCAATAGAAACCCTAACTAAGACACCTACTCAGTCACATATACATAATTAAAAATAATAAAATCTTTTAAAGAAAGATAATACGTATGAGCAAAACATGAGCTTTTAGGGATGTCATTAAAATATCAAGTTTATGAATCATGGATATAGAAGGAAAAGTACAAACTAAAGATGAAATATGTTAAATAAAATCATAGCAGGAACTAATTTTAATCTAGGGCGATGGATTGTCATCTAGATGCAGAAAACATTTAGAATGCCAAACAGACAGGACAAGAAAATAATCTCCCCACATCATACTATAAACTACCAAGTACATGTAACAAAGAATATTGAAAGTTTCAACACAGAAGAACTAAGTCATACAAAGACAGTCAGATCAGAAAGCAACAAACTTAAAAGGCTAAAATCCGGGGGTGGGGGCATTAGAGGACGTATTCCAAGCTCTGAAAGATAGCATGTGTCAACTCTGATTACTATACCCAACAAAACTATCCTTCATGATTGAAGAAGAAGGGAAACAATGAGAATTAATGACTATTAAGACAGCAGGGTAGAAGACACTTGAAGGAATTTTACAGACTGCAAAGAAAGATAAACACATCCATGAACTATCCAGAAAGAGTAAGCTGGACTAGAATAGCTGATAAGCGAGTAAATACTATGAATGTACCAAACATGACAAATCAACGAAATGACAGGAATTAATGTCAGGTCCCAAAGAAGCTCAGAACAAATGGCTATCAACATACAAAGAGCACACTGGCCACCAGGCTTACTCTACTGTGGCTCCTCTCTGCTCTTCTCACTCTACCTCCTACCCTAAATCTCTCTAGCTTTGCTTTCCTTCCCCAGCTTCTCTTTCATATAAAAATCTGCCTTTTGACCACACTTTCCTCTTGGCTCTTCTCCTTCTCTTGCCCCTGTCTCTTCTCTTCTCCTCTTGCCCCTCCCCCTCCTCTCATGGCCCAGTTCAATCAGCTGGCCATGTTCAGTCTGGACTCTTGCAGATGCCTCTGTCTGCCCTCTCCCTCATATCTACAATAAAAGTTTTCTCAACCAGACCTGGGAGTGATCAATGTCTTCGGTTTCATTCAGTTAATACACACCTTTCAATGATACGTTTGAAAGCCAATGGTCTTAATTCTCCAATAAAAAGGAACAGAGTAGTAAGCTGGCTACACAGCTTACTACATAGGAACCATCTATGTTGCCTACAAGAAATGTACCTCATTGACAAAGGAGAGGGCCCTGGTACCAGCCTGTCCACCTTGGCTTGTTAGGGCTGTCAGGACCCGGGCATACTACCTCTAGTAACAGGTCCATCCTACTTTGTGAAGTCTGCCACCTGGAAATTAACACTCCCTAGGAGAAGCCCTCAGCATTTCCTCCCTCCTCAGGGGCCCTAAGCAGCTCCCCAAGGTCCTCGCATGGATAAGCTCCAGATGGCACACCCTTTGCCACCTGCAAGCTTTTGTTGTCTTCATTCTTGACTCTCTTATCAGTGCTTCTTCCACCTCTTAAAGATGCCAGGTGCATTCTGGTCTGACTCTGGGAGACCCAAGCTAGCCGGACATTTAGAAGTTCATCATGTCCATAACCAATGTAGATTATTCAAGTGAATTTGATTAATTAATCCCTTTTCATCATAATTTGATAATATTCTATTGTGCCTTATAATAATCACTATTTCTCTTTTCAAAGATGTATGCACATATAAAACCATATTATGATATCCTGGGTTTTTTTTTTTACTTCCAATTAATCTTTTAGATGCATTTGTGAATTAGAAAAAAAGTATTACTTTGCAAGAATGAAATTTTACTATTAGTAAATGTCTACCAAGGGATGCTTAGGGAAAAACAAGAAAAATAATGCTGTTTTGGAAAGAAAAAGAACTGAGGTGAGAGAGAAGCTAGAGACCAAATGTCACTTAAGAGACGGCGACTGGGGCTGGAGAGATGGCTCAGAGGTTAAGAGCACTGGCTGCCCTTCCAGAGGTCCTGAGTTCAATTCCCAGCAACCACATAGTGGCTCACAACCATCTGTACTGAGATCTGGCGCCCTCCTCTGGCGTGCGGGCATACATCGAGGCAGAATGCTGTATACATAATAAATAAATACATCTTAAAAAAAAAGAGACAGCGACTGAAGACGCTAATGACGTCCAGCACTGGAAACCGACCAGATCTCCGTTGCCTCCGTCCTGTTGAATCACTGCCTAAAATCTGCTCTAGAACTAGGAAGTTCTCAGAGTTTCTTAGGTCTTTAATTTGTATTCTTCAACTGTTGTAGGAAAATTATCTCAATATTTCCAGTGTTCCACACCTTAGACACAAAGAAAGGGGCTTGGGAGTGTTGGAAGGAAAACACTGGTCCCATCCTGGATAGTTAATACATGCTAACACCTTACCCACGGAACACTTCTAGGCAGATAGGTTCTTCAGTTTTTGAGTCATGGACTCCCCACAAGAGAAATTCAGGTACTCCTTCCCGTTTGCCTGTGTAAACCAACACCAGCAAGTGACAGTGACTACCCCAACTAGACACACTGATGCAATACCTCCAATCAAAGCTGGTGACCCACCTAAGCTGGCGCCCGGCAGATTCGTTCTGGGAAAAGTGACTGCAGAGCCAAGACATTTCAGAGGCTTTTCTGGGGCAGCCACAGCGTGACTCGTGACTCATCTGTTGGCTTCTGTTGGTTCCTCAAGGGTCAACCAGGAATATGATTTGCATATTGCCTGGGGCTGTCTCAAATTCAGAGCAGATTTTCTAGTTTTCCTGAAGATTCTTGTGCTACTGCTGCCATCGGGCACACTATTTTCTGCTTGACCTAGCTAGAGCGACTTTTATCCACTTGCAACCAAACACACATATTTATGCAATGCTGTGAAGAGACTGACTCTGTGAGTTAATAGTAAGAGAACATCCTGGTTGGAGGTGTGTTTTGTGTGTGTGTGTGTGTGTGTGTGTGTGTGTGTGCGCGCGCACGTGTGCGTACAAACTTACAGGCTAGCATTATCTGGGACAAGGAACATCAATTGAGTAAATGTCTCTGTCCAGATTGCCTGAAAGCAAGTCTGTAGGGCATTTTCTTGATTAATGATTACTATAAGAAGGCTCAGCTGGGTGGTGGTGGCACATGCCTTTAATCCCAGCATTAGGGAGGCAGAGGCAGGCGGATCTCTGTAAGTTCGAGGCTAGCCTGCTCTACAAGAGCTAATTCCAGGACAGGCGTCAAAGCCACAGAAAAACCTTATCTTAAAAAAAAAAAACAAATAAAAAACCCCAAAACAAACAAACAAACAAAAGGCCCAGACGGCTATGAGTGACACCACACCTGGGAAAGTGGTCATTGGATGTATAAGAAAGCAAAACGGGGAAGCAAGCCAATAAACAGAATCCCTCTATGGTCTCTGCTTCAGTTCCTGCCTCCTTATTCCAGCCTTGAGTTCCTTGCTTGACTTATCTCAATGGACTGTTCCCTAAAATATGTAAGCTAAATAAACTCCTTTCTCCTAAGTTGCTTTTGGCCAGTGTTATATCATAGCAATAAACAGCAGACTAAGACAACTGGGTTTGTGGAATGTTGCTGTGACAGAGCTAAACGTGTTGTTCGGTGGAGGATATATAAGAACTCTGGAACTCTGAGCTGGAGAAGCCGTTGAATGCTCAGAGCTTAATGGACTATTGTGGGAGCTTGAAAGATGGGAATGCAGAAAGAGATGCAGATAACGGAAGCCTGACTTGTGTAGTTTCAAGGGAGCAAAGACTCTATGGGGGCCATTCCTGTGATATTTTGAGTTAAGAGTATGGTGTCTGGTCAGCTGGGACTGAAGAATCAGTTATTATTATGATTAATAAGAGACCTACATCCCGAAAATGAAAACCTTGCTTGCTAGGATAGTCATTGCTGGTTATCTGGAGCTGAGAAATTAGTGGTGCTAAGAAGAGACCAACATAATTTAGGTAAAGTCTCCTGGGAGTGTTTTGTCAGAATCAGCATGCAGAGGTCGTGGTCCAGAGGGGGCCAGGGTTGCATCTATTCTGGCAATTGAAGTTGATAATGTGTGACAGTCACCCAGGTGATACTGGCTCTTAGGGTGTGAGAAGGTCATGGAGAGAAGTTGCGGTTTAGCACCACAGAGATGTCAGGAGGGATATTGGTGAAGGTGTACCCTCAGTTGCCATGGAGACCCGGGTGTGTTAGAGACACTTGTACTATTAGATGAACCCCAAGGACAACAGTAGATGTTGAGCAGAACCAGCCAAAGCCTGTGAAAACTGCCCATGTGGATTGAAGAGCAAAGAGGAAGAACTGTCCGTTCCCTTTGGAGCCCAGAGGATTGAGTTCCAGATGTCTAACACGGAGCTTCAAACTGTCGGGCTTGGCTCTGATTGGGACTGTGCCCTGGCTCTTCCCTCTTGGAGGAAGAAAGTATGTAACTTTTTTTTTAAGTTGAGAGACTTTGGACCTTGGAAGAGATGTTAGGTTTTTATAAGAAAATTTGGGATTTTTTAAAAGGATTATGGGGCTTTTAAAGTGATTTGTAATTTAAATTGTGATATTAATATTTATAAGATTTTGAAGATCAAAGAGGAAAGGCTATGACTTAAGACTAATGTTGAGGGGACTAATTTATCCTGGTTGTGTTTTGGTGTTTGCTTTTGACTTTTTTTTTGTCAGCTTGATGCAAGTTAGAGTTACCTGGGAAAATGAACTTCAGTTGAGAAAATGAGATTGCCTGTAGACAAGTCTGTAGAGCATATCTTGATTAATTATTGATGTGGGAAAGCCCAGACCACAGGGAATGGTGGTACCCCTGGGAAGGTAGTCATGAGGATATAAGAAAGCAAAATGGGTAAACAAGCCAGTAAGCAGGACTACTTCATGGCTCTGCTTCAGCGTCTGCCTTCTTGTTCCTGTCTTGACTTCAAAGAACTATGACCTAAAATACATAAGCCAAATAAACCCTTTCTTCCCTAAGTTTCTTTTGGTCAGTGTTTTATCACAGCAATAAAAAGTATGTCAGGAGCATTTATCATAAGCTATTGTAGGCCATGATGCAATTACAGTGTATAGCAATTAATAACTCAGATGTCAACCCACCAGAGAAATTATTCTCAGATGGAGGAACCCTGCCAGGCAGGGCCTTCAGGGCCACTGACTCTGAAACTGTTGGTTTCATCTGTAATTTCACTTGTGGAATGACAACTATGATATCTCCCTATTACCATTTTCATGTAATATGTATATGTAGTCTCATGATTACATCTCAGTTTTTTTGGCACATATATTCATGGCTGGTCAGGAAGATAACTTCTTATCAGTCTGTATAATTTTCATGTATAGAAAGTATACTAGGACATGCTTCATAACTAGAGCTATTTGTCCTATGAGGACTGCAGACAAAAGCCTGCCTTGTTCCTTTTGCTAAGACTAACTGCAACAATTAGCTCATTTTTACCTCAGAGCAGGTTCAAACTAGACCAAAGATTTTTTTGTAAATAGATTATAAATTTAAAACTTTACAGCTATGCACAAGGTCAGAGTTGCAGATGTCCAACCAAGGTTGCTACACAAAACAACCTAAGAAGAGCATGCCAATTCTTCGATTGCCAAGTCTGCTAACAATAGATCTGTGTTTCAAAACTTGTCACTGGGCACTGTGACCACCCCTGTCTGGTCACAGTCTTACTCCTGAAACCTTGAAACCCTTGTGTTGCCATGGTAAGTGACTTGGCTCCTTATTCGCTTACCCAAAGAATGTGCTTTTGACCAATGAGAGGTAACTCTTGTAATTTTTATTGTTGCTTCAAGGCTCCTAAGAGGAGAGAAAGTTTGGAGGCTCAAAGGAGAGAAGCCAGGAGGAATTAGAATTAGGATGGGAATTAGAATAGAAGCAGAAGAACAAAGAGACTGATTCGGAAAAGCATGTAGTAAGAGAGTTCATTTGTTCGCCCTCGGTTGCCCTAAGAAACGAGTTTCTTTTGCTTGCTGTAGCATCTAATCTGAACCGTGAAGAGGGTCACGGGGCTGGACCCCAAAGGCTCTCATTAAAAGTAGACTAAGAAAGGAATAGACACTGTAGACTTGAAGATAGCAGATCATTATAGGTGCAACTGAACTTTTCAAAGCAGCTCCAGGCCAGATCAACTGAATTGCATTGTTGTTTTGTTTTGTTGAGAAAGGATCATCACCTTTGAGTTTTGAGTCTGAGGCTTGGCCTCAAACTTGTGATCCTCTTGGCTCAGCTTCTTGAGTGCTAGGATTACAGATGTCTACCAACATGCCTATGTGCTCCCATTTCCTATCAGTTAGAACAGGTACAGAAATGTAACCATCACACAGGGTTCTGAGATGAAGAATCCTGATTGCTTCCCTATGCTCATTCTTCCTTCTGGAAGACTAAACTTTCTGGAAACAGCTCCAGGCCAGATAAACTGAGAATTCTGTTGTCATCATTTTGTTGTTGTTGTTGAGACTGGGTCTACCTATGGTCAAGGTTGGCCTCAAGCTTGTAGGCATTAGATTTGATGTTTTCAACCTCTCTTAGAACTAGCTGTATGTAGCCATGTGTCTAGTGTTACTGAATAAAATGTGAGTAAAAGTAGTTTGTGCAACCTCAGATTTCCTTGGTTCAAAAGAAAATCCTTATCCTGGGTTTAAGCCTCCTTCCTTTCTTCCTAGCTGTTGGGAAAAGGGAAACGAGTTGTGGCGAAACTGAGAACAATTTCCTCTAGGTCGCCGAGAGTCACTCAGAGGAGAAGAATCCACGTGCCATTATTGGAAGGTTTAAGGGAAAAATATTGCTGTGAGGAGACACCACAACTAAGGAAATGTATAGAAGGAAGAATTTAATTGGGGGCTGGCTACAGTTTCAGGAGGTAGGTCATGGTGGGGGCTGTGGTGGCAGGTAGGTAGGCATAGTGCTGGGGCAGTAGCTGAGAACTTATATCCTGATTCACAGGCAAAAGGTATAAAGAGGGAGGGAGAGAGGGAGGGAGAGACAGACAGACAGACAGAGAGAGAGAGAGAGAGAGAGAGAGAGAGAGAGAGAGAGAGAGAGAGATGGACATTTTTATTTTTTTGTTTTAGAGACAAGGTTTCTCATGTAGCTTTGGAGCCTGTCCTGGAACTCACTCTGTAGACCAGGCTGGCCTCAAATTCACAGAGACCCACCTGTCTCTGTCTCTCGAGTGCTGGAATTAAAGGTGTGTGCCACCACCACCTGGCCTAACAGGGACTTTTGAAACCTTAAAGCCTACCTGTAGTGACACACCTCCTCCAACATAGGCCACACCTCCTAATTTTTCCCACACCCCTACCCTGGCAAGTGGTATTTTTGTCAAGGCTGGTCCCTGACAGTAGACCAGGCTAGCCTTAAATTCATAGAGATTCGCCTGCCTCTGCCTCCCAAGTGCTGGGATTAAAGGTGTGCACCATCACCACCTGGCTCTTGCTAGCTCTCATAACGTAATTGTTTCTCTTTATCTACATTCTGTCCTGGAGAATTTTTACCTTCCTTTCCTTTTGTATACCTTACTTTCACTGCTTCTCATGTCAGGGCAAGATCCCACCCAGATAAATTTCCAACTTGTGAAAAGAAATTAAAGAAAAGCTTAGAGCTGGGTGTGATGGTGCACACATTTAATCTCAGTAATCCAGAGGCAGAGACTGGGGGAATCTCTTGAGTTTGAGACCAGTCTGGTCCACAGAGAAAGTTCCAGACAACCAAGCTTAAGCAGTGAAGGAAACCGTGGAAAACAGAAAACTGGTAATTGAACAAAGGGGCCATGTTCCAGTCCCAGCAAGCAGCAGAACTTGGCAGTTTTGGCCACATGGCTCTGACTTTAGAGTCAAAGAAGCAAGAAAGGGGGCGTATAATCTCCCTCCTCAGCTAAAGCAAGCCGCTGAAGTCAGGTGTGTGGCAGGGGTGTCCCTGAATGGAGGCCTAGAGAGGCCATTGCATGAAGCTGTAATAGTGAAGCCTAGATTGCCTTGGAGACCCCAAGATGCTGGAGATGTTAGAGTCATGGGATAGCTGCTGAGGAGAGGTGCAACAGGGAGTGGAACCAGCCCAAGAGGAAGAAGTGTGTTGCAGTCAAAAAAAGATAAAAGGAGTCAGAGATCTGAAGGGCATTTTGACATCAGACATGGAGATGCAGAGTTTAGAGTTTACCCAACTGGTTTTCAGTCTTGCCTTGGCCCAGTATTTCCTCACCATGTTCAGTTCTTCCCCTTTGCAATGGTATGTATATACTGTGCCATTATATGTTGGAAGTATGTAATCTGCTTTTTGATTTTGACTTTATAGGGAATTAAAGTTAAGAGACGGCATGAATCCCAGAAAAGACTTTAAACTTTGGACTTCTAAACATTGTTGAGACTGTGATAGACTATGGGGACCTTTGAAGTTAGACTAAATGCATTTTGCATTTTGTTATGGCTACAAGCCCTTGGGGGTCAGGGAATGGAATGTGGTGGTTTGAATAGGTATGGCTCCCATACATTCACCTGTGTGAATGCTTGCCCATAGGGAGCAGCACTATAGGAGGTGTGGCCTTGTTGGTGTGGGTGTGGCTTTTTCGGAGGAAGTGTGTCACTGTGGGGATGGCCTGTGAGGTCTCAGATGTTCAAGCTAGACCCGGTGACACAAACTTTTTCTGCTGCCCGTGGATCAAGATGTAGAACTCTCAGCTCCTTCTCCAGCACTATGCCTGCCTGCTGCCATGCTTACCACCATGATGATAAGGAACTGAACCTCTGAAAATGTAAGCCAGTCCCAATGAGATGTTTTCCTTTATAAGAGCTACCCATGGGCATGGTGTCTCTTCCCAGCCATAGAACTCTAAGTAAGACCAACTTTTAACCTTATTTTCAGGCTGAATGGCTATGATAGTTGCCCACACTGGTGGCTTTGAACATTATAGCCTTTGCTGACGTTGAATATGTGATCCTCCTGGCTCAGTTTCTGGAGGAATAGAGTGTATTTGCTTATATAACCAGGCCCAGTCAATGTCTGTGATGTAGGAGGGTCTTCTATCTATCTGTTGTTTCATTGGTTAATTAATAAAGGAAACTGCTTGACCTGATAGGTCAGAACATAGGTAGGCGGGGAAGACAGAACAGAATGCTGGGAGAAAAAAAGCAGAGTCAGGCAGACCCCTTGAAGCTCTGTCCCAAGATGGACGTAGGTTAGAATCTTCTCGGTAAGCCACCCCCTCGTGGTGCTACACAGATCATTAGAAATGGGTTAATCAAGATGTGAGAGTTAGCCAGTAAGAGGCTAGAGATAATGGGACAGGCAGTGTTTAAATGAATACAATTTGTGTGTTGTTATTTCATATATAAAGCTAGCCGTGCAGGAGCTGGGCGGGACAAAAAGCAGGCCTGCTCACCTCATCACTACATGTCTGTATCTTCCAGGCCCTTATATCATCAGGATGCCTTCTCACTCAACAATTTTGGCTTTTACCCTAAACCCTGTAGTTCTTACAGGATTAAATATACATGCTCTGTACATAAATAAAATGGTACTTGACTTGAAGCATGCACTAAATATGTTTTAGCTAGTCCCTCCCCTTCTCTCATATGAAGACTGAGGCCCAAATAGATTAAGTACAGAACATTCAACATGTCAGAATCAGGAGGTTGGCTCTCAACTGTTCAGATAGCTAGGTATCTGCTATGGGATGACAGATGAAATTCAAACAGTATCTCTTTGTTTTTGATATGCAAGTCCTATACCTACATAAAAATAATGAACCACCAATCTTATCATCTTGAACAACTGAGAAATGTGTTAAGTTCACTTGGAACTCAGCTGTCTTCTGTTCTAGGTCACCGTATTCACTATCAGAGGAGCAGGAACTAGCTAATACCCAGGACTTTTCAGAGCCGGAGCCTATGGAGGTCTGTGAGCCAAGAAATCCAAGTCTCCTTGAAAAAGCTATCCATGGAGTCCAGGTGGGTAGAAAGAAAAGGAGCACAAAAGAACATGGAGTTTTCAGCCCAGGGACTGGCTTAAAACTGGGACCGCTGTGAGGATAAAGAGCAACTGAAGGATGAGGAAGATGGAAAGGCAAAGCCACAGGAAGTGGCGATCAGAGCAGAGAAGTTCAGATTATCATGAAGTCTGTCTCAGTCTTTTGTTACTGTTGTTGCTATGCTCACACTCATTTTGATTCTACTTTAGTGGCCAGTGAGGTTTTTCTATAATGTCCTCAAGGAAGGTAGATTCTTTCATATTAGCAGCACATATAAGTTCCCTCTATTCAGCTTCTTTGATTGATCCTTCATACTTGTTCAGTTAGCTTTTCTAGGCTTGATTGCAGATAGATCCATAGATCCATATCTAAGATGTTGACTGACAGCTATAAAACAGTAGTGGAGACCTCTACAGTTACAAAGGAAGGGAAGAAGGAACTTGGGTTGGTTGAGCACCCATTGGTATACATTTGACATTCTCTGCATATAATTTTCTTTACTTCTAATTACTCATGACATTTTATTATCTCAGTTTTTAAGGCGAGAAACCTAAAGTTCAAAGCAGTTACATAACTTATCAAAGATCACAGATTTCTCAAGAGGAGGAAGTGCCATTCAAGCTCAGCCCCTCAGACTCTGAAGTCTACAGCCATGCTGCTCTACGTGGTGGTCACACCCATGGGGACACTGGCTTTTAGACAGAACTAGATTTCCTACGAGAGAAATGGGGGTGATACAGGCACTTACCCTGGGTAAAAGTTCATGATACATAGGAGATGTTGAATCAGACGTGGCTCTGCTTGGAAAACACACATGAGTTTTCTAAAAATAATCATGAAATTGATAAGGTCATTACATTTATTTATTCATGTATATGCATGTGAATGTGTGTGTTCATGCATGCACATACACACAGTCCACAACGAGCATGAGAAAGTCAGAGAATAACTTTCAGGGTCAACTTTTTTTCCATTATATGAGTCTCGGGGATTAAATTCATGTCTTTGGGCTGGTGGCAACCACCTTTACCCACCAATACATCTTGTACCCACAAGGTTGATAAGGTTTTAATGATATTTCATTTTTCACTGAAGAATGTATAAAAGCTGGCTTGTCAACTTGGTTAGGTCCTTGAACTATGGGTAACAACCTGGACTAATTGCTCTGTGTTGTATTAAGTGAAGAGCTATATTGAGTCGGAGAATGATGTGACAATTGACTTTTCTTAGTTGCTCCAGAGGATAAACAGGAGAACAGGCAGAAGTCTCCAATGGACAGATGTCAGCAACACTGGGAGAGAGAATTCTAGCTGTGTCTGGAAGTGAAGGTCACTGAGCATGTCCAAACTGACCAGGGATCATCTGGGAAAGGTGATGTGTGACAGCATGCTGCACTGGCCTCTGGACTCCAATAACCCAATCCTGTGTTCTTATTGAATCTGTCTTCGTTGTGTTGGTTAGAGCCACTGTCTACTTCCTGGGTAATTTCAGGACACCTCAACCTTGAGATTTATATGGATCATGCTGGGATGAGGAATGTTTTCTTCTTCAAAATCCCTTTTCCCATTCGTCTTTCCCTGCACCTTTAGAGGGAGGGACCATGGTGAGCATCTGCTCTGGGATTCATGTCCTGTCCGCCAGCTCTGCAGAACACCCCCGTTCCTGTGGGGGTGGGAGGCTTGGCTCTCCTTTTAGAAGTTCCCTTCTGTGCTGTGCTAATCACACCCTCAGTGCATTTCACATCTTATTTTTAGGAGCAAAGCATAAAGAACCCCAGCACCAACAGCAGTTTCTGTGGCAACCTGTATCGCCCCCCCCCCACGCTTGTCCAGCTGTGCAGAATTAAACTCTAAAAGAGGCCATTTACATCACGTAAAGGAGATTCATTCGCAGTGATGGCACCTTTGAAAAGGTTTTCTTCTAAGAGAGAACTCGATAGGAATTAGGTTGGGGGGGGGGTGGGATGGGTGAACAAAAGAAATAGAACGTTTACTTAGAACCAGAACTATTATAAAATCCCAGATGCGCCTAGGCATGCCCTAGTTGCCTTGATTTTTTTTCCCACAAGGCATCATCTCAGATGCAAAAATAGGATTTAGACCAATGAAAACTAGTTTGAATATTTTTATCACAGGGGTTTGTTGATAAACTCCTCTCCGCCCCTTCTCCTCCCGGGGTCTTCCTGTGTGACCTTCCAGGCTGGAGTAGATGAGCCTGACATAATTCTCGAGTGTTCTTGGCTAGCGCTCTCGAACCAGCTGTCCTACTTTCCCGGGACAACCTTCAGCAAACCCTCCCTCGTAACAGTCAACACGAGTTGTGCTTTTTTCCTAAAGATGTGACTCGGGGGACACCCAAAGACAATCCTCTCCTGAGCGTCCCCCCAGACCACATCATGTCTGGAATTGCTATGAAAATTACTGATCGGGGTCAGGTCATTTGCTTATTCATGATCTGGAACAGGTGCACATCCACCTTGGAAAGGGCAACATCTTGGTGTCTTTTCTCTTCTTTATGTAACACCTGCTTTGAAGAAAATACGGCACGACTGATATTTTAAAATATCTCTTCTGTAAGAATATCTATACACAGAAACAAGAATAAATGTGCCCAGACCTAAGGGACATCATTGCTAACCTTAACTAGTAACTGAGCTACACATTTCCCAAAGTCAGTCAGAGAAAGTTATTATAATCCACTGCATGATTATATAGTTCATATGCTTATATAGTTTCCTGGAAGCCCACAATTAGTAGTCTAGAAACCAGTGCCTTAAATCATCTGAAAATAAACTCCAGTGCCTGCCATGCTGTTTACTATGACAGTTTTTCATTGGTGGGATTTCTAGTCTGTGCTGAGTACCCGAAAATGTTAGCACTGTTTTTATTTTATTTTATTTTATTTTTATTATCAAAAAACATGGACTTGGACTTTTTAACTTGAACTAAATTTTCATGTCACCTCTAAATTTTAGTGATACTAAAATGTCAGCAAAATTAATTTAGCCGGTAGCAGCAGAGCTAAATCCTTGTCTCACTAAGGCCACTGGAGTGTAAGCATAGATCCATATCCCATGAGGCCACTGGAGAGTAAACGGTGGATGGGTGGTGAACTAGTTTTGACCATCGGTTAGCAGATCATTATCCACAGATGTCTTTATCATACAGAAGGAAGCACAATGGGAAGAGAAAGTCTAACCTATCCTTGTTTTTTTCTCTCCAATGGATCATCTCAGGCAGAGGACACAGATGACCCACTTTGGAATCCTTACCAATACACCAAGAAGGCAACACTGAGGACATCAATACTGAAGGAAGGGATGGAGAGACTGGTATCTGTAAGATCCCGGCAAACTTCACACGGCTCTGACCTAGACTGTTACCTGTCAGGACTTTGGAAGTGAAAGGAAGATCCTTGATTCCAAGGGACCATGAGAAGGGAGGTGCCACTCTGATTCTGACCTTCATCCCCAGTCCATGCCAGTGTGGCAGCTTCTGGCAGTGGTCTCTTACTTCTCTCTGCAGACAACCCAGGGGGATCTATATATTTTTTTTTAAATCTTAATATCCCGGATTTCCCAACAGCTCATTGTTAGCAACAGGGTCTGACTCAGTGTCTTACCTGAGAACTGTTAGCATAGTTAGCGGGGAAATTTAACCCACTCACTTTTATTTTAACCACATATTTTTAGTTATATTCTTGACTTTAATTCATTTGTTTTTCATATTTTCTATATGCTGTGCTCCACCCCCCCACCCCCCCGTTTTTTGGCTGTTAGCAGATGAACCAGGGTCTTTTTCTCTTCCTCCCTACAGCAGAGATTCCACTTCATGGGGCTGCATGACAGCACCATTGTCTCAGGACGCAAGACCCTCCCTTAGGGCGCTGTTCTGGGCATCCCCCACACATTGATGGTTCAATCAGTGGAAAGGAGTGGGGAGAAGAGAATACCCTTCCCTGCAGGTAGACAGTCTGAAAGACATCATTTCTACATGCCTCCTGGAAGTAAGTCAAAGTTCGCAACAGCTTAGAAGAGAGGCTGGACTATGTAGACAAATTTTAAGTCAGGTGCTTCAATCCCTAAATGAATTGTTGGTGGTTCATACCTCTTATATAATAAATATGACTTCTCAATGGTCATTTTTTGGTATCTGATCTCCAAACTCAGAGGACACTCAGCCTACACCTTCCTCCATTTCTCTTCATGGAAAAAAAAAAAAAAGCAAAAGAACAAGGGAAAAACTTAACATATTTGCTTTGTAGGACCCAGATTTCGATTATAGCAATTTGTGTACAAGTTTTGTGCTTAGTGGTGGACGACGTGAGATGACATGTTTGCTGATGGGACATGACACTAGGGGAAGGACAGCCCTCCACAGACGGCACCTGTCAGTGAATTCATTCCCCCTGGTGATAAGTGTTCCCAAACCCCAGCCATCCTCTGGCTCTGTGAATAATTTCCCATTCGCATGTATGGGTGTCTGACAGTTTGTTTACAAATGCTACGGGGGAAAAGCCAAAATTACTTGGCTTGCCATCAAAAACAATCTATTCTTGTTGTCTGCAATGTCCTGATTTGATGCATTTTAAAAAGTTTTTTTTTTAAACAATGTATGAATCTGAGCCCAAGGAGCTAGAGTGAAGGTTACCATGACATAAATTTATCATATGATCTAGAAGGATGAGTTGTCATCTATTGTTTGCCATGCCAACAGCTCTTAAATGAATGCCCCTCCTTCCAAAGTGAAACATTTCCATTATAACTGGACCCAAACCGCTTGGTATGATTTGCTGAGTTTCTGTAAAAGCTTTAAAGTCTGAAGTCATGCTTGAGTTACTCTGCAGACTTGATCTCATCCACATTGTCGTCAAGCCTCCACTGGGGTCTAGGTTTGCGAGCCCTTCATGACAGCTAGAGGCTGTAATTCACTGTGTGGCTACATCTCGGTGCAAACAAAGACCAAGGGTAAAGGGACTGTCATTTCAGTAGAGGAATAATCCTTTCTCCAGCATGCTTGCCCTCCTGCTTTTGGACATGACATTGAACCAACTGAGAATCTTCAATTGTAGAGCATTTACATTTATTGTTTTTCATGACTGGTAAGGTAATTTGGGCTCTTTCCTTCAGTTCTTAACGAGTAGCCCCTTTGCAGGGGGCTAACCAGCTGATCCAAGTTGCTGCAGATTCTCTCTGCTGTTGCAAATAGAATGTGAATTTTAAGAGACCAAAACAGAAAACCTGCCACCCGGGGGTTCTGTGACCAATTTCTGTGTTGCTATAATGGAATCTGCAAACTGTTCTGCAGGTGGGTCCTTATCAGGGTTGACTTTGCAGGTAGAAGCAAAGCAAACTGCTCTACATTGATTCGGGTATTCTCTGAACCGTGGGAAGAATATAAATACAGATGTTTGCAGCAGATGCTTGCATTCAGTTTAATGGTGGGAGTTGAGCGGGTCTGTGTCATTTATACATATATATGAAATACATATACACATATGTGTGTCTATGTGCGCCTATAAGTTATAAAATTGAGTGTGTTCCAAACGTGTAGCTATTTTAGAGTGACTTGGGCTTTAGTTAACATGTTGTCCATTAATTGCTATAACTGCAGAAAGACGGCTCAGTGGCTAAGAGCACTGGCCCTTCTTCAAGATGACCCTTGTTTGATTCCCCATGGCAGTCACAATAGTCTGTAACTCCAGTTTCAGGGGACCTGATTCTTTCTCTGGCTTCTGCGGGTAGTGCACACAAGTGATTCACACGCAGACAAAAAAAAACCCACAACTCATATATAGATAGAATGAAAATAAAAAAGGAAAAATGACTTCCTGCAACTGCCTTGTGGTAGAGGGGAGGAGGCATCCAACCAGCACTGCTTTCCCTCATCCGTTGCACTTCCATAGTGTACTAGTGAGGGTTTCTATTCTTGTGAGGAGACACCATGACCACAGCAACTCTTATAAAGGAAAACATCTAATTGGGGCTGGCTTACAGTTCAGAGGTCTAGTCCATTATCACCATAGCAGGAAGCATGGTGGTGTACAGGCAGACATGGTGCTGGAGAGGTAGCAGAGAGCTCTACATCTGGAAGCAGGAAGAGAACTACTGGACCTGGTGTGAGCATTTGAAACCTCAAAGCCCACCCAGTGACACACTTCCTCCAATAAGGCCACATCTACCCTAACAAGGCCACACAGTCTAATACTTTCAAATAGTGCCACTCTCTATGAGCCTGTGGGGGTCATTCCCATTCAAAACACTGCAGATAGAATGAAGAAAGATTGATTTTGGACTTGAAGAAGGGACATTTTCTTCACCTGGAAGACTGAGAGCAGAGAGAGGGCATGGGATGCATTAGGCAGGAACCTGTTTATGCTGACGGCCAGGAGAAATGACTTCTAGAGAGGCATGCTCCATTCTCTTACTTTTTCCAGCCTAGAATTCACCCAGCTCACTCAAACAGGGAATCCCTCTAACGGATCACACTTGCTAATATAGCACAGAATACACCACGGGGATGGTGCTAGCCTGACTTTTTCCTGGCAGACATGGGATCATCTCATCTGGACTGATCATCAGAACTCACTCCTGGCCCTTTCCACACCATATCAGGCTCTGGTCCTGAAGAAGGTGTGTGGATGCTGCCAGGTCCTGGAGCCACACTGGAGCCTGTGTTGCAGACTGAAATGGACGTGTTCCCTTTGTCTTTCTAGAGGAAAGCAAGTCGAATCTAGAAGTAGCCACTGAGCTCACACTCTGAGCAGTCCATGCAGGGTCTATGGGTTATAGGAACTCAGATGCACCCTGCCGATACAGATCCCAGAGACAAGACTCCAAAGACAAGTCACCTCTCATTTGTAGCAAGGTAATAATTTTAGAAGTCAACACACTTGCAAAATTAGTTTCAAGCTTCCTCATGGTTCTGACCATTTACAACTCAATCGTGTTTTGTTTCCAAGTGTAAATAATTGGGGGGAGATGGCACATCCCACGTTAGGCTTAGCTCTAACGTGCTATCATCTTGTCACCTTCCGAGCCATTTGGACACGCTGGGTTTGGTTAGCGCAGCGGTTCGTCTCATAGTTAACTGCATCTAAAGAAACTCAATCATTAGGCGATTTGGGATGTAAAGCAGTAAACAGCTGGTTTTCTTAATTGCTTTAGCTGACCTGCTGAAATGCCGCAGAAATAGCAGAAATGGTTCACTGTGTGCAATTTACATTTTGCCTTTGCAGTAATTATAGAGTCTGTGGAGCCCGGGCTTCCACAGGAATGCTGTGGCTTGTTCTGAGTGAGTACGCACATCCTTGTTTTCATTGTATTTACCTGAAATAAAGAGTGGCAACGACAAGACCGAAGCAGTTCAGAACAGACGGTGGCCTGTTCCCCACCAAAGTTCATCTGCAGAAGTTACACATGAACACTCTCTTTCTGCGGCTGTGCGGGGAGTCAAAAACGTGGCATGCCTGGGGGCTGGAGAGATGGCTCAGAGGTTAAGAGCATTGCCTGCTCTTCCAAAGGTCCTGAGTTCAATTCCCAGCAACCACATGGTGGCTCACAACCATCTGTAATGGGGTCTGGTGCCCTCTTCTGGCCTGCAGGCATACACACAGACAGAATACTGTATACATAATAAATAAATAAATATATTTTTTTAAATGTTGCATACCATCAGTCCACAAATTCAAATGCATTTCACTCTATGACTTTTTAAGTCACTGCCTCTAGGTACTGCTCATAGTCATGGACCTTAAGAAAATGTCAAAGCCACTGAGCCTGTGTTTCAAAGACTTGGGGCACTGTCCATTTGTCCTGGTGTCTTATAATGTGCGTCTTGCAGCCGTAGTGACGCTGAGTGTTTGTCACATGGTTATCACAATGGAATAAGTGTCATTGGCTTGGTAGCTGCCCCTTGGAAAGCATGGCCAGGTGCACAGTGCTTGGAGCCTAATTCCCACGGCTGCCACTAGACAATTGCTGAACATGATAACAAAACAATCATGACACTTGAATGTCCTGGCTATGGTTTGAATGTGTTATTAACATCAAAATTCATGCCGAAACCTAACCTAAACAAGATAATGGTGTTGGCTGGTGGATTCTCTGCAAGGTGGTTGATGAGGGCTCCATCCAAATAAACAGATTGGAGGACTACAAAAACTACAAGGAAGGGTAGGTTGGAATGGGAGCCTTTTGTTTTATTATATCAACAGATGGGGGTCTGCCAGGTGAGCATTTCAAGATTTGGACTTTAAATATACGGAAGCTTGCTTTTGATAAAGATGTAAAGAGATCCACTTAATGTTTTAAGAAATGAAAGTAAGATAGCTCTGGGATGAAGGGAAATGACAGAAACTTGGACAAGACAGGTTGCAGTGAGTGGCAGAGCCAGCCCCTGGTGAAGGCTGTGTGGAGCATGGCAGCCGAGGTGTTGGTTATGCATACACGAGAAAGTGCAGCTACTGCCAGTTGCCCATGCTTCTCCCTAGCTAGCCTCATGGGAAATACGGTCGGTATAGCCGTCTGCTCTCACAGATGCAGAACCTTGCCTGGCTTCGTCATTAAGAACTCCAGAGGACTTTGGGAAATACAGAACAAATATCGCCTTTCCTCCAGACAGATTTTGACAACAGAGAATGAGTTGTGGAATTTTGAGCATGCTATTGTCAATCAGTGCTGGACTATGCCATGTTTTCTGAATGAGAATTTTTTTTTTTCCGAGACAGGATTTCTCTGTGTAACAGTCCTGGCTGTCCTGGAACTCATTTTGTAGACCAGGCTGGCTTCGAACTCACTGAGATCCTCCTGCCTCTGCCTCCCAAGTGCTGGGATTAAAGGCATGCGCCACTATCACCTGGCGATTTTTTTTTAATAGACTAACTGGTACCCAGGATACCATGATAGCCAGACACGAATTTTAGGGCCTTGCCAGTCAAGCACAGAAGAACCTCTGGTCAGGTTTCTCTGAAAACAAAATATAGACAAGGCCTGGGTGTGGCAGTGAATTTAAGGATGAATGCTGGCGACTAGGAGTGAGGTCGCTAAGGGAGTGACAAAGAACTAGGTAAAAACTGAGGCACAATGACTGTGAGCTACTGAGGACATCGGGGTTCAGTCCTACAGACCCTTGAAGGGACCGAGAAGAATGTCCCTCAGGATAGACACTGAAGAACACGGGTGCTAGGGAATTTACTCAATAACTTCTGTTCCCTGTTGCTTGAAAATTGTCCACAAGCCGGGGGATAGAATTTCAGCCCTCCAGGAATTCTAAACAGTAAGAGACAGTAGATGATAGGAGAAGGAGACACGATAATAATAAGGACATTTATTGTGGGGCCAGATTACACAGTCTTAGAGTTAACTAGTCTCACAGTTCGTCATCTGGAAGCTGGAGAATCAGGAAAGCGGGACCTATAATTCTATCTTGAGTTTTAAGACCTGAAAGCCAAGCTCCAAAAGCAAGAGAAAACAAGAAAAACTTTAAAAATAAAAGGATAAAGAAAGGAAAAAGAAAAGGGGAGGAGTTGCTAGCACAGCTCAGGGAAAGACAAGCAGTTCCACTCATCTCCATCCTCCTGTTCCATCCGGCCCTCATGGGGCCCACGCGTGCGTACTGGTGATGGCGCACTGTATTGGTGCGCTGATCGAGAGGCTAACTCTTCTGCAAACACCTTCAAATGCACACTTAGAAATACTTTCTCACCAACTGTGGGGCATCCTGTGACACAGTCAGGTCAATACAAAAAGTTGCCTGGCAGTGTCCTAAAATATTAACCCCCTTCGCTTCCAGATCTTATCTACGTGAAATCAGCAGACTAAGGGGAAACCCTTGTACCAAAGAGGGGCCCCGGTACATGCTTGAGGCAAAATGTTGAGACTGTCCCCTGACTAGTTCTGCTGTGCCATTTTAGGTCTGCCTGGGAGACAGATGCCAGCCACCACTGACTCCTCAGTCAACGGCCCTGCCTTCCCCACTGCTGAGCTCTACGCTGTCTTAGCAGAGGCCGTCCTAGAGAATATAGGTATGGGATAGGTCCTCTGGTATACCAGTAAGCCCATTCTAGCTTGCCTTCCTGGCTCTTCTCTCCATAGGGTAGTAGTAACACTTCTTTCTCAACTGCTGTCAGCTATTATCACGTCCACATATCAAACAGCCTGGCCAGCAGCATATTAAGCTCACCTGGAGGTTAAGTCGTAATTCACAAGGAGATGGTCAATAAACAGCTTTATGTTCTGCTTCCCTCTCTCCAGCACCTTCCAGACGAACTCCTATGCATGTTCTCAAGTTCCTGTGGGGACATATCGGTAATATCCCAGAGTTCTTCCAGAAAAAAAGCAGCCTGCTCCTGCAGCAGACACTGTTCGAGCCATGCTAAGAGATGGATCCAATTAATATGGTGAAAATTGTGGGAGGTGGGGGTAAATCTTGAGACTGCGAACCATGTGGCCGCTGAGATTTTTCTGCGGTTCGTTGGCAGCAGGGAGAGCTACTCTTTTCCAGCAGGGTGGAGTATGGAATGGAGTGTGGACCTCAACATCCTCAGGGCACATCTACCAATGTGTCTTCTCACTGCTCAGCATCCTGCTGCTTCTGCACGAGGTCTCTGACTTTGCCGGAGGATGCTTGTCAGGGACGAGCAATCAGCATTCACAGAGGCACAGCTGCCCCTCATTGGTTGGAGATAAGCATTCCTTTACTGCGGCTGCATCCTTTCTGGGCTTCAGGGCTTGCCCTAAACTAACCACCTGCAACTCTTCCTTCAGGGTTCTAGAGCAAATAACAAATCAGACAGCTCAATAGTCCTCACACTCAGCCTCCTAAGTATAAGCATTTCGAAGAGGTCAATATTTCCCCCTTGCCATCATTCCTCACCCGTGGTCTCCACTCTTAAGAGTCTGAGCCGCTGGGGGCTGTCACCCTTACACTGTGCCATTGGAAGGTTTTTAATACTTCCAGGGTCACTTCTATCCAAAACGTCTTGGTTGGTGAGTCTGAAACAAGGAATTTGTGTGGTGGCTTAAGGGAGGACCCAAGACGCTGAAGCAAAAGAAAGGGAGTCAGACAAAAAAAAAAAAAAAAAAAAAAAAAAAAAAAAAAAAAAAAAAAAAAAAAAAAAAAAAAAAAAGAGGTGGGGGCTGGAGCTGCTCAAACTCTCCCTGAGGGACGAAGTGACTTGGCTGTGGGTGACCTCACAGCATGTCTGCGAGAAGTTCCATTGTCAGTGCTTCAAATCTTTCCCCCATGTGGGCAAATGCGGATTCTGGGTGTTGAAGAATTCTTTGGGACCTTGACGTCATCCACAGGATAGAAACAGCTGCACCTGACCCCAAACTATGGAAACACCTCTCTTGTTGGTGCCACCCCAGAGCCGGTAGACTCCAGCTTGGCAAAGACAGAGTCTGAAGCGTGTGAGTGTGGTCTACTGCAGCAACTCACGTTAGGCTGGTCACTATGCAGGAAGCATCGGTGTGGTCTGATACTCCCAGCATTCCGTGCATTCCTTAGAACCTTCTCTGTGTATGACAGGAAAGCTGAAGTGGGGGAAATATACCCATAGCCGCACTGTATAAAAAAATATAACTAAAAATACGTGATTCCCACTGAGAGAGGGAGAGAGAAGAAAAGATTTTTACAGAGAATAATGGAAGCAAAAGAGCATAGAAGAAATGATTTAACCAGAAAATCACCAGTTTGTAAATATTCAAAATGATTAAGATATTATTTTATTTTTATTTAAGTGTGTGTGTGTGTGTGTGTGTGTGTGTGTGTATCTATGTGTGTGTGCAAGCACCTGTCAGGAGATAGTGTCAGATCCTCTAGAGCTGAAGTTACAGGCAATTCCCCCGACATGGCTGCTGGGAATCAAACTCCTGTCCTCTGAGAGAGCAACAGGTACTTTTAACTGCTGAACCCTCTCTCCATCCTTCCATTTCACAACTTTTGCTTCATTGTTTATTCAGCAGAATGATTTGCAAAGTATTATGAAGCCACTGGGTGAAACTTTGAGAACAAGATATCTCATTGTCTCAAACTACCACTCCACAGATCATTTTTAATTAAAAGGGAAGAAAAGATGTCTTTGCAATGATGGTATTTGGCAGATACGCTATATGTAAGAAATTAGATATGAGCATTTTATGGGTGCCATGAGGAATAGATTCCTCGATGGGTGTGATTTGTCATTACAGAAGAGACCAACACATCTTTCAACCTACATTAGAGAAGCCCCTTTTCACAGCAAAGGGGTGGCTAACACAGAGACCCACAACAGGCACTGAACGGAGCCAGAGACTGCAGAATGCTCAGCCTTAAAGGGAACACACACTGCACTTATCCTGTCCTTTCAGGATCCGAGGGCCTTGTAGAAGAGGGGGCAGAAAGAGAGCAGGAGCCAGAGGTGGGGAGGACAGTGACTCACGGTGATGGGGATCCGCTCCATCCTAAACCAGACCAAATCCCAGCGCGGGGAGGGAGGGTCAGTTTTCCCTTCAGAGCACAGCCTGGAGAAGTTGACCGTTGTCCAGTGGAACACCACACGGCTAAGAATATTTGGAGTTGAACTGAACTTGGGGTTTTAAAAAGTACACAAAGTTGGGGGGTTAGGAAACGGGGCATGGATCTGGAAAGAGTTGCAGGGATGAGGCAGTGACTATAGTCAAAACAGCGTATGAACTCAAAACTCTCAAAGAAGTAATAACGCTTTTTTTTTAAATAAAAATGAACAAATGTCAAAGAACTGAGGTTTTCGTCCATCTTTCTTTCCTCCTGCATGAACTGTAGCCCTAGAGCATTGCTTTATAAAATATTTTAACTAATGAATGAGATTTAACAATTAGAATATTTAAGGGGCTGGAGATGCAGCTCAGTGGTTAAGAACACTGTTCTTCCAGAGGACCTGGGCTCCAATCCCAGCACTCCTATGGCAGGCAGCTCACACCCATCAGTAACTCCAGTCCCAGGGAATACACTCTCTTTCTGGTTTCAGTGGGTACCACACAAACAAGTGGTACACAGATATACATGCACACAGAACACTCATATACAAAATAAAAGTGTTTAATTAGAGTATTCCAAATCATAAAGCAGATGAACAACACAGGCAGCTATAGCTAGTGGCTACCAATGTCACCTCAGATAAACCGTGACAACAGCCCCATATCTCCTTAACAGGCCAAATGAACCAATCTAGGACTCGACACTGTCTCTAGGGGCATAGATCCCCGTTTTCAGGAAATGCCCAAGGACAGATGAGCAAGTTGAATTGCAGGAGTGTCTGACCAGCAAAATCATTCTAAAGAACCAATGACCCAGCAAAGAATAAGAAGAAAAGGAAAGTATGATTGTATTAAAACCCCAGACACGTCTTCCTTGGTGGGCAAGACAGGGCTATGGCGTGCAGTCAGTCAGTCACAATTGGGTGCAGAATGTCTTTGCACAGCAGCAATTACTATGAAATATGGATGGGAGAAGCCAGGCATGGTGGCAGACACCTTTAGTTCCAGCACTTGGGAAGCAGAGGCAGGCAGGATCAAGGCCAGCCTGGTCTATAAAGTGAGTTCCAGGACAGGCAGGACTACCCAGAGAAATCCCGTCTCAAAAAATCAGAAAAATAAAAAGCAACGTGAGGAAGACGGAATCCACCACAGAGACAGGAAAATGCAAGGAAGGCTGCTGACGTGGAGAACAAAATTGGCTTATTCATTTATTACTATGTTGCTGAGGCTGGCTTCAAACTTGTTACATAGTTAAGGTTGGCCCTAAACTCCTAATCCCTCTTCCTCCGCCTCTGAAGTTTGGAGATGACAGACACATTATACCCTCTTGGTAGACAAAGGTCTGTGCTGTTGTTATTGTTATGTGAGTGGTGTTACTTTAAAAATTTAAAATATTTTAAAAAACAAAGGTATTACTTTAAAACATTCATTATAATTGTATGTGCATGTGTGCACATATGTGCAAATGCATGTAGTTGTGTGTGAACTGTGTGTGGAGGCAGCTCTCCTCCTCCGTCACTCACCATCTAATGCTTTGAGGCATGGTCTCTCACTGAATCTGGGTCTCACTGATTGGATAAAATGGCTGGCCAGCAAGTTCCAGGGTCCTTGTGTCTCCACCCAGCTGGTGCTGGGGTTAGGCTAGTGCTGGGTACTGAACCTCAGGTCCTTATGCTTGCCCTGGCTGAGGCACCTCTGCAGTCCCTAGTTGTCATGAATTGCTTTAGTGTGGCTTCATGTGTCTTTGTTTTACATACTAATGAACACAATTTAACTTAGAGCACATTGAATATATAATTAGCAAATATAATATTTGGGTCTCATTTGAATTCTGATTTGAACAACCAGAAAAAGTATTTATGACGGAAATATACTTACTTATTATATTTAATATTATATTGCATTTATTACTTTATTAAATAGGTCTTTTATTTTTATTTCTTTAAAAAATTCTTATTAGAATGTATGTATACACATGTGTGCATGTGTGTGTGTGTTTGTGTGTGTGTACATGAATGTGTCATAGTGCATAGTGGTCAGAGGACAAATTTGGGGAATTGGTGCTCTCTTTCCACCGTGGATTAATCTGGGGATTAAATTCAGTTTGTCAGGCTTGCAAAGTAAATGCTTTTACCTACTAGGTGATCTCTCAGGCCTTGATCTTTTGTACTTAAAAATTACTGTATATTATTTAACATTTTACACACTGGCTAGAAGAATCAGGTGCAAGCACAAATGAAATAATCCTGTGTATGCTGACAGGGAACCTGACTATGAGGATTACGACCGTTTCTTCTACTATCCCTCTTCCTCAGTGGAAACTTGAAATTTCCCACAAGGTGAAAGTGTCTTTTATCGCTGGGTGGTGGTGACACACAGGGGGATCTCTGTGAGTTCAAGGCCAGCCTGAGCCAGCCTGGTCTACAGAGTGAGTTCCAGGGCAGCCAAGGCTACACAGAGAAACCCTGTCTTGAAAAACAAAACAAAACAAAATGAAAAAATGTGTCTTTTATCTATATGATTTGGATGAGAATTTCACAGCAAGAGAAAGATGTGTTCCCTTCGGTCTGGCCTGTGGATTGTTGGGCAACCTCTCCCTTCAATGAACCTGCTGAAGAAAGACAATAAAGTAGAACAGTCAGGACAGGTGACATTTGTCAAAACGCCCATGAGTGCCAGCTATCCCACTGTTTCTTCCGGATCAGACTGGAATAAACAGAACACATTCTGTCTTCCCCTTGCAGGGCACTATGAATGTGTAGGGCAAGACTGGAAGCTCAGTTTCTCTCACCTTGTAGGACAGAAACTGACATTCTGCACGTGCAATCCACGCCCAGAGCCTGTCTCCGCAGTGCCCCCCACACTTACCGACGACTACTCAGTCTCGTGGACACCCAAAGTAAGACATGATGATGTGTTTTGATTTCAAGGCCTCACTGCTTCCATTTCCGGCTGGCATCGGCACTGTGTGCCTTCTGGGGTGTCAAGTAGAGAAGGAAAATGTTTCTACTACCACCCTGCCGCTTTTCAAAATAACACTTCCGTGAGCCAGCTGTGGAAGGACAGAAAGCATCCCAGCGCTTCAGTTCTCAGACCTTCCTCTCTCTTTTCCCCACTGTAAGGTAAGCACCACATGATGGCTGGGTCCATTCTTAACATGACAAATATGACATGCATGACAAACACGACACGCATGACAATCACATGACAGATATGACACACATGACAAATGTGACACGCATGGCAAAGACGACATTTCCTTCCCTTTCAGGAAGGTGGATCACACAGTGACTTCGTGAACTCGTGGCAGGCACTGCTTTGTAAAATGTTGAGCCAGGCCGGGCGGTGGTGGCGCACGCCTTTAATCCCAGCACTCAGGAGGCAGAGGCAGGCGGATCTCTGTGAGTTCGAGACCAGCCTGGTCTACAAGAGCTAGTTCTAGGACAGGCTCCAAAGCCACAGAGAAACCCTGTCTCGAAAAACCAAAAAAAAAAAAAAATGTTGAGCCAGTTTCTCAAAACCATATTTAAAATTACGGAATAAAAGAGGTCGCCCCCACCACCCACCCAATGGAAAAATGCTCTCCCAAAATGACCTGCTAAAAATGATTGCCGCGTGTGTCATATATGCAATGTGATTGTCATGTGTGTCGCACCTGCCATGCGTGCCACATCTGCCTCGCATGTCATATTTGTCACGTGTGTAGTATTTGCCATGCAATTGTTACGTGTGTCGCATTCACCACGCGTGTCGCATTTGCCACACTGCCGCCATGGGTGTGGCATCTCTCATGAGCGTCATATTTGTCATGCGAATGTCACGTGTGCCGTATTTGTCACGAGTGTCATGTCCGTCATGCAATCGCCACACACACCAGACGTGTGTCACATCTGTCGCATGCTTGTCATGCGGGTCGGGCCCACTGCGTGTGTCATGCTTGTCACATGCGTCAAGTCTGCCACACATGCCATATTTGTCATGTGGTTGCCATGTGTGTCATATCTGTCATGCATGTGTCACTTGCACCATATCCGTCACACGTTTGTTGCGCGTTTCATGCTTGCTGCACATGCCATATCTGACATGCGATTGCCACACACGCCACGCACAGCTTGTTGCATGTCCCGTGTTCGCCACGCATGCCATATCTGTCATGTGATTGTCATGTGTCACATCTGTCATGTGTGTCATGATATGTGTGTCGTATTTGTCATGAAGGAAATGAAGGGTTGTGTTCCATAGCCAATGATCAGTGTTGAGAATGCAAATCCAAGGAGAGGATGGTCTAAGTGTCGGGTCAATAAGGACGGGCTAGAAAGGAATTCGGATGCCCAAAGAACACATTCCTCCCAAGGCACTCTGGGTAATGCGTGGGGGTTGAAAATCTCCTGCAAAACACAACAGCTGTAACACATATCCAGGCCCCAGCCCATGAAATGCTGCTGCCCACATTGGTTTCCACCTAATCAAGAGAATCCCTCACTGACATGTCTAGAGGCTTGATTCTTGAGTGAGTCCAAAGCCTGTCAAGCTGATAAATAATCTTAGCCATCAGAGCTGGCTTAACTCGATGCTGAGTTAAATAAAGCAAATCTTGCGACAAAGGTCACCTCTGCTATGATCCAGAGACATCAAATGCGGAACTCAGGATGCACTTCACAAACTACAGTGAGGACCCCAACCGTGCGCATAGGTGGCTTGTCTGGCTTCTGTAGTTTTGTTCTCAAATAACCAAGATGCTAGAAATACATTTGAAGTGAAAATATGCTACATAACAATTATCTTTTACTTGAAAAATAACTTTCATTCTGCTTGAAAATGTCTAAATTCTCCTGTGGCAAACCATTGAATAGAATTGTGCGCTGTTTCCTGCAGAGTTCTTTCCCCCTTCCTCTCTTCTTTCCTCCTTCCTGTGTGTCTGTGTGTGTGTGTGCGCATGTGTGTGTGTGTGTGTGTGCGCGTATGAACATATATGCATGTGGACAGAAGACACCTTTGGTGTTGTTCTTCTGATGTCATCTCCTTTTTTGTTTATGTTGTTGTTGTTGTTGTTGTTGAAAGTTTTAGAGACAGGATCTGTCATGGCCTAGAGCTTACCAAGTAGGCTAGGCTGGCTAAACAGCAAGCCCCAGAGATGCATATGTCTCCACTTTCCCAGTCATGGATTAGAAGCACACACTACCACAGCTAGCTTTTCTTAATGTGGATTCTGGAAATTAAATTCAGGTCCCTATGCTTGCAAGATACAAACTTGACTGTCTGAGGCATCTCCCCAGGCCACCATTCTCTTTCTTGTTTCGGGTTTGGAAGCATCTACATTGAAAACTTTCCACACATCAGTTGCTCTTGCTTCCTGTTTTCTTGATCCTTGCTCCTACTTGACGTCTCTTGATGTTCTTTTATAGAGATATTGGTTTGGTCTTGGTAGGAGGACTCCTGTCCTTGGGGAAGTCTTATATGTGACACAGTAAGAGTTTGGAAGGTGATTGGACTCCCCAGTCAGTAAATCGGCCCTTAAAGATGGGTCACTGCTCTTGTGTCAGCAAAACCAAGTGTCAGTATTCAAGGCTAAAGGCCCCAGCCTTTATTCATGACTAAATTCACTGTGGCCAAGTTACTTCAGGTGAACTCTAAGTGTCACTGTTAGGTATCCTTCATAAATAAGAATTTTACAATTATACTATATTAAGAAGGTACTTTGTGAACTGGTAATTTATGAAATTGTGTGTGTGTGTGTGTGTGTGTGTGTGTGTGTGTGTGTGTGCATTTATGCCATGGCACACTAGTGGAGATCAGAGGACAGCTTGCAGTAGTTAGTTCTCTCCTTCTACCGTGTGTGTCCTAGGGATCAACTCAGGTTGTCAGGCCTGGCAATAGATTCCTTTATCCACTAAACCACTCACTTACCTCCTTATTTTGTTTTATAAATCATATTTGCCTTCAGCATTATACTTTTGTATGTAGATAGGGTGTGTGTGTGTGTGTGTGTGCATATGTGTGTGTGTATGTGGTGTTGGGAGATTAAATTAGAAAGAGCACAAAAAAACGAATGTTTCAGTTATAAAAAAAATTATCTTTGCCTTTGTAGTTCTCTCTTCCTGAAGCGCTGGGTGTGTGTTTTCAATTGCTTTATTTTATTAGTGCTGCATTCTCTGGCTCTTATATTCTCTGAAGGCTTTTTGCCTTTTCTAACTCTGGAATTGTCTTTTCCGTGCTCTGTTAATGCCATCGCCTCTGTACTCACCCACTAGCCTCTTTTATTTCATAATGTGGAAAATGTCCACCTACATATTGCACCTTAATTGTGTCATCTGCCAAAAGGCAAGATGATTGGGAAAGAGAATCTCAAAAACACTTCCCACGCATTCACACATCGTGGAGGGCTTCCATTGCGGGCCCTCTGGAGTCCCACTGTGTCTGGGAGAACTTCAAAGTGATTCATGCAGAAAATAACTTGGGGAAGATGAACTCTGGAAGATTCTCTAAGGCACGAGTGGTGTTCTGACTCACAGAACATCTCTGAAATGGACACGCTCTTCCATCTCTTTCCCAGCGCATCCACGAACACAGCATTTCATTAATTCATCGGCTCAGTCATTCATTCACAAAATCATTATCAAGGACCCACTTGAGCAGGTGGCCAAATACTGTACGCACTGCGTACAAGTGGAAGATGTCATGTCTTGGGCTCTTTGTACACAGGCGCTGCTTTGCATCTTTCTAGCATAATCAGATGCTTCCCTGACTCAGCAGTTGTTGGTGTTGCTGAAGACAATGACACAGACCACTTATTACCCAGCTGCTCTGTTTCCTGCACTCTGGGGTGGGGCCATCTGACAGCTCACGGGAGTTTTCAGAAAATGCCACAGAGATTTATACTTGTAGTGTGTGTTTTCCTCGTGTAAAAAGGTATCTTATGAGGATAAATGGATGTTGCTATAAAATTTAAGCTAAAAACTGACAGCTCCCTAAGGAATGTTTCTAGCTACCATTTCCAAACAGCTAAGCAGCCTGACAAAATGCCGGAGATTCACTTTCTATCAACTGCCCCTTTACTATTGCTCTGTCAGCCTCACACCTGGTGGAAGCACCCTAAAGTGAGTGGCGGCCGTGGGACATGCTGAGAAAATCGTCTCTTAAGACTGTTTGGAGAACATGTTCATACTTGATTAACAAATCAGTCGCAGAAGAAAGCTCCTGCCTGAGCGACCACTCACACTTCTAGTTTCTGTAGACTACCCTCTCCACAGGGACAATTCAATCACTCAAATGCAGGGAGTGCATTCCATCTGCGAGCCAAAAACAGTGTCTGAGGCAATTCCTTGGAGGTTACAAACTTTATATTTACTTATGTTTTTGCCTTCTAGGAGTCAAAAAGAAAAGAGCAGAAAACACCACGTTTTTTTGAAGGAATAGATACAACGTTTTGTTTTTAGACCAGCATTCCAGCTCAACCACTGTAGCTGGACACAATGGCATTTGCGTATGAAATGTTTTACTCCATAAAAAGTAACTTGTTTTCTGCCTTTAGGGAGTATATTGGTGACTTTTCTATTGCTGTGACAAAACACCAAGAAAGTGAAATTTATAAAAGAAAGTGTTTAGTGGGCTTATGGTTTCAGAGGGTTAGAGTCCACAGCAGCCGAAACAGCCGCCAACAGTTCACACCTTGAAAGACATGTAGAAGGCAGAAAGAGCACACAAGAAATGGCATGAGTATTTTGAAATCTCAAAGTTGCCCCTCAGTGACACACTTCCTGCCTCCTAATCCTTCCCAAACAGTTCTACCCACTGGGAGCCCAGTATTCAAATGCATGAGCCTATGGGGCCATTCTCATCAAACCACCACAGCACTACTCTGTGTCAGAGGCCCAGTGGGTGACTCTTTGGGGAGGGTGCTTGTTATCAAGCCTGATGATCTGACTTCAATCCCTAAGATCCACATAATAGAAAGACAAAACCAACTCCTGAAAGGTGACCTCTGACCTCTGCACATTTCTACCTATACCAGCCTCTTTTTCACAGCTGCTATAAAGTAAATGACAAGCCTGCTACCCAAAGACTTCCATGGCATGATTCTGTGACCCCCCCCCAAGTACCCAGATTCCAGGAAAATAATGTTAGGTTTCAGACCAGATGGTATACGGGGCATGCTCCATCTTACGATCTCAACCCTCAGAGTTGAATCTGGAATGCCTTCTGCTACACATACACACATGCACACGTGTGTGCATGCACACACACACACACAGAGTGGGGGGGAGAGGGAGAGAAAAAGAGACAGAATTCACCGAGTAACTGTCTTACTTATAGATTTCCAAGGCATTTGGATTCCAGGAGAATGGCAGATGTTAGCTATTCTCACTTTCTCCAAGAAGTTTGCTGCTCTACGCTACTGGGTTTCTAAACATCAGAGGGCTATTGGTATAATAGGAACCCTTTAACTGAAGTTGCTTTCTCTCCCCAATCCCCCCACATCTTCTAAGACACACGCCAACAAGATTCTTTTCCAAGAATGCAAGTCCTCTTCCCTTCTCCTACCACCTGGGAATGAGAGATCACCTAAGAACAAGTAGTACTATGGGCCATCAGCTACCCACTTCTGATGTGGGATTCCCCTCTGCATGCTGTGAATACCATTGGCTAATAAAGAAACTGCCTTGGCCTGTTGATAAGGCAGAGTAGAACTGGGTGGGAAAAACTATACTGAATGCTGGGAGAAAGAAGGCAGAGTCAGTAAATCGCCAGTAGCCACTGGGAACAGACATGCCAGAACCTTGCTGGTAAGCCACAGCCATGTGGCAATACACAGATTAATAGAAATGGGTTAAATTCAGATGTAAGAGTTAGCCAATAAGAAGCTAGAGCTAATGGGCCAAGCAGTGATTTAATTAATACAATATCTGTGTGGTTATTTGGGGCTGCACAGCTGGGAACAAACAAGTGGCCTCATACAACACACTTCCTCTGAGACCTGAGAAAAGGGCCCACATTCTGCTTCTCTGGGCCCTAATATATTGTCTTTCTGTACTATTAATAGTTCTGACAAATCTCTTACTCCAAATCACGCTTCTCAATGTCCCCTCTTGAAACCCTAACAGAATCTTTAAAAACTAAGACAGCAGATAATTTTTAACAAGGGATCCGCTTTGAAAGGCAAGGACTGCTGTGAGCCCATCCCACTTCAGAATCCCAGGCTTTTAAACTCAGCATTTAACATCTGTGTGACTCGTATAAGGAGGGCCTCCCTAAACTGGAGACTGAAAGTCAGGTGACCCAATCTAGTGAGCGCTTAATCCTTTGAGACAAAGAAAAAAAAAAAAAAAAAAAAAAAAAAAAAAAGGAAAGAAAAAAGTAAAGGAAAACCAAGACAGATTAACAGCCAGCAGAGGAGTCTGCAACGACTTTCTCCATCTCTAAATCACCCCTGTACCATGCTACTTCGTGAACCCCGAACAAAGAGTTACCAGAATTCCTTTAGGATCTGTCTTAGTGTCCCAATATTAATATCCAGCATTAACGGTCAACCAGCTACAATCAGCACATTGTATGAAGGTGTGCAGAGGAACAGGGATATTGGGGTTTAGAAAGACTACGTGCCGACCGGCAGCATGGCTTAGTGAGTAAAGGAGCGGCCCCCGGGGCCTGCCCACCTGAGGTGATTCGTCGGAGCTCTTTAGAGAAAGAAGAGAGCTGAGACTGTCTTTTGACCGTGCGCCTGTGCAAAATAAATAGTTGCTTTGGTATAAACAAAACAAACAAACAAAAACTCTGTGTGACTTGGCCAGTCTCCATAACCTGGGTCCAAAAGTTTTGTCCACAACCTTAAATTCTACTCCATCAAGACAATGAAACTGCCTATCCCACAGCAATATAGAGCTACTTTAAAGATCACATGAGTCTGTGTGCTTAGCACCATACTCCACTGATTCCAAAAGCAAAGGAACAGAGCTATCCCCTTGGAACAGAGAAGCTTCAGCCACTGTCCCCAGCTCCTGCTTGAGGACAGTGGTATATACCAGTGTCATGAAGCATTGAAGGCTCTTACAGGTGTTGGTGAGATACAGTCAAGTGAATGGGCCTGTCTTACTGGGGATAGCCAGTGGACAGTGCCTTGTAGCCACCTTGTAGGTGTGCTGGATCTCCCAGATAACTTAATGTGCCACTGCCATGTAGTAGACCCAGGTAGAAACCATCTTCTTCAGTGTGAGTGGAGTTGATGTTTTCCCTGTGGTTGCTACCCTGACTCAGGTTATTGCGCAGACCTGACCTGCCGTTCTGATTCTCCTCGGGTTCTCTGTTTTCCTCTTCTCTACCTCAAATAACCTGAATCAAACTCTGTTTTCAATTTTATTGTGTTGGGGTAAATTATCTTTCTGCCTTTTCCGGCTGAAATATAACCTTCTGTGGGACAAAAATATTTGTCTGTTTTGTACCTAATACAATTGGCAATCGATTAAGTGAACAAAGAAACTGATTGATAATCTCTGTGCCTGTCCAGAGAAACACTGAAACTCAGGAAGCTTTCTCAATTAGTAGGTCAGAGAAAGCTGGGGAGGCAGTCTGGCTGAATCAGAAAAATGGTAGGAGGAAGATTTCAATTTTTGATTTTTTTGAATCATATAAGATGCATATTTGCATCTCAGACGTCACTCTTTCTGACGTCACCAGCCATCTTGAATATGCCTGACTTCTTTTTCTCCCCTCGCTCTAAAGAGACATCTCTCCCTTCTCTCTTCCCTGAACCCCATAATTTTCCTGTCACATCTCAAAATAGCAAGCATTCTTCCTGCTGCATAGGCATCTATACATATCTTTCTTGTGTAAATGAATGTTTTAAGTAAAGTGTGAAAACGAACTTCAGTTTCCAAACAGACCTGTTCTAGTTAAAATTGCTATTATAACAAAAAGTCTAGAATAAAAACTCAGTGGACAGGAGCAGCAACAGAGGAGCGACTTGATTGACAGAGGAAGCGAAGCCTGAAGTCTTCTGAGGTCTGAGAAACTGATGTAGACCAAGGCAGCTGCTTTGATGGGCGTTAGGTCCCATTGCAGAGGCCAATGGCAGGTCCACTGAGTAGCAGGTCAAGTGAGCTCTGGGTTGGACGCTAGGTTTCTCAGGTATGCACCACGTGTTTCTCTAAGGTCAGGATATCTGTCCTAGGCTGCACCCCCCCCCCCCCGACCCCCTGCCACACTTATGATCAAAGAACTCACTGGTGCTGTGGCCTCTGAGGCAAATGCCTCGAGTGAACGCAAGCAGTTCTGCAGCACAGTGAGAAGCCAACAGAAGGAGATGTGAGCGGGGAGGTGTTCAGTCTTATAAATCCGTTTCCACAGTGGGCAGCAGAAGCAGCGTGCCTAACGTCAAGAAGTCGAGAGCCCTACCTTCCAGTCTCCAGTGTGCTGAAACGTAATTGACATTTAAAAATATCTGTGTGTGATTTTATCCTCCCAGCCTCTCTTGTCACCTCTTTCCTATGCCTTTCATCTGTTTAAGGCAAGGGAATTACTGTTCTACCCTAATTCTTCCGGCAAGGAAAGCATAAATGTTGTCCCTCCTCATTTCTAGCCTCGGACAAAGTACCTGAGGCAATGATGGTCCAGCTTTTATCTGGGTCTGGCTCATAGGGCGTTATGGCTATCCATTAATACACTGTGATAATGCAAAAATATGGAATACAGCCTAATAGTAAACATCACGAATTACAAATTCTTAAATCTTTAAGCAGAATTTTTTTCTTCCTACATGAAGATCTGGCCATCTTTCAGTCCACTCCAGTCTGTGACATCTTTGAGTTTTGGTTACCCAAATGACTACGGTATAAAGGGGTCACCTTAAATATAAGATGCAGACATATTTCTCACAAAATTACTTCTCTGTATAAAGAAGTTAGCAAACTCCAGTGCCCAAATTTTTCAGAATCACACACCTCGATGATGTGAAAATGTTCTGAATTAAAATAAAGCCAAAAAGACTGATTTCTTAGCTTATCTTCAATCCACTGATATAAACATCACGTGGGTATGATTGAAAGCAGCATTATTTAAATTTTTGTGTGAGACCTCTTAACGTTGGCTATAGCTTCGACCCTAAGTCTTGTCATGCAATCAGTGTGTGCTCCAAACCCGACTGCCACATCATGCTGGAACAGGAAGCAACTTCCCACCATTCAGATCTTTGCGACCACCCCCCTCCATCACACACACACTTGTTAATGATTTTTCCATTGTAGAACTGGAAGGGGAGCAGGCTCCCTATGCCTCCAGCTTACATCTGTACCTCTCTCTAGGGAGCACCCCTACCCCAGAGCCACTGAGCTGCACCCACGCACCCACGCAGCAGGCGCGCCTCACTGGAAACAGCAACCTTATGAAGAGGAGCGAAAAAGGAATAGCATCTCTCTTACACTGCCAAAGTGCCCTTCAGTCTGTAGCCGGGTCCTCCCAGAGGACACAGCAGTCACAGCTCAGTGGCCAAGGGCTGGAGGAAGGGCCCAGGCAGAACCTGGAGCGCTGGCAGTTGCCATGGCAGCGGCAGGACTATGTAAAGCTTCCAGGGCAGATCTGTCTCAAGAGTTTATAACACGACCATATGCTGTCTGTGTTTAACACATGCTGAGGGAAGATGGTTCATTCTGTTTTCCCACTCCCTCTGTCAGCTTACATTGAAATTACCTGCTGACACTCTGAGACGTCGGCCAGATGAGGTCTCTGACCCAGGTCGTCAGGGGATTCCACAAGAAGGGAGGCTCACTCCTTTCCGCTTGTTTGGAAGGAGATGACATAGCAGACACTGTGATGTGTTTAGTCACTGGCAAAAGTGTCTGGCCCTGTGGGGACCGATACCCTTTTCTAACTGCAGAGTGGTTGATCTAAGAGCTAAAGTGATTCACTGTAATAATGGATTACTTAGAAATACTAAGAGCTATTATACCGATGATGCAGGAGATGTGCCTTAAATATACATTTGGTCTAGAAATAGCAACAGAATATATTTCCTTACCTCCCTCCCTCCCTCCCTCCCTCCCTCCCTCCCTCCCTCCCTCCCTCTCTTCCTTTGTTTTCTTCTTTCTTTTCTCATGTGTCCCACATAAGTCCTAGCTGGGTGACACTTCCTTATTCTTATTTTCTTTCCTCTGAAGCCCCTGCTTTATCAGGGGTGGGAGCAACACTGCACCTTACCTTTATCTATATCACTGCCAATCTTACAAACTTAATTTGCCACCTGCTGCTCCTCTGACATTGCCACCAGCAAAACATGGATACAATTCTGACACAAGTTATGGCACATGAATGGACTTGAAGTCATTGTGCTAAGTGAAATAAGCCAGGAAAAGGGGCAAACAATACCTGATTCCTCTAATACAAGGTATCTATGTGATGACCAAAGAGACTCCATCTTACGTTAGCCAGCTATTTGGGTACCCAAGAGCTGTTTGCCTTTGACTCACATTCTCTAACAACCCTGACTTGACTTCCACCCGGAAATGTGTAGCTTTGACCATCTACTTTGTTATGACTAGCCACTGTGTGGTGGGTTTTTTTTTTCTCATAAATCACTTATGCAGACATTTGAGGACTATTATGAAGTCACCTTAACCATCTAATCTTGCAGAACTTAAGAGCTCTTGTGGTTTTCACCTTTAAGAATCCTTTCTTCATTTGTCTCTTCAGGGCATGTCTCTGATCTGGCTTAGAGACTACAGTCCTGCTGGTAGTTTTAATCAATCTGCCTGATTATAATCTAAATGGAGACTGAAGTTCTTTCCCAGGGTTCTCAAACCCTGTAACATCTAGGGCAGCGAAACTCATAGAAACTTGAAGTAGAATGGTGGTTGCCAGGGGCTTCATGGAGGAGAGACTGTAATTAGTTGCTGGGCAGAGTTTATTCTTGGAGTGATGAGCCATCCATCTGGACACGGATGCAAGTGGGGGCTGCACAACATGGGAATGATCTTAATGCCACCAAATACTCACAAAAGCTAAAATGATAGATTCTAAGTGTATTTTACCAGAATTGTAACAACCAACCAGACTGACATTTCTTGGGATAAGGGGAAGCTGGGATTTATAGAGAGAATGGACCCTTCACCTGCAGGCCTGGCCACCTGTCCCGGAGAAGGACAGAAAGCTCCAAACTAAGCCTATTTTCCCTTATCTTTCTATTAGTCCTGGGCAGAGGGCTGGAGTGGGGACTGGCTCATGTGACTGCAGAGACTGAGAAGTCCCACTATCCACTGACTGTGGGGCCAACTGAGCCTGAGGAAAGCCAATGGCAAGCCTGTAGCATCCGAAAGGCGGAGGGAGATCCAGAGTGACTGATGGTGTAAACCCCAGTCCCAGGACTGAGGAAGACGGAAGAGGAGGGGACTGGATCAGCTCAGCAATGAAAGGGGAAAAGCAAACTCTTCCTCTTCTACCCTTTATTTTATTCAGATTCTCAAGGGCTGGAGGATGGGAATGCACACTGAGAGGGGTGAGCTCCTTTGCTGAGTCCACAGACTCAATGCTGTCCTCGGCTGGGAACAATATTTAATTCAGAAGTTCATGTCAGCTCTAGTTAACTAACTTAGCTTATCAGCACCCCAGGGTGTCTATCTGTCTCTGTCTCTGTCTCTCTCTCTCTTGTAAGCGTGCATATGCACACACACACACACACACACACACACACACACACACACACACACGCACTTATATCTTATTGAAATATAAAAGGCTCAAGTACCACGTATTTCCGGAGACAAATGCTTTACGAACTTAGTGTTGGAACAGGATGGTTCTGATGTCAGGCTGCATTATTTTCAACAGCATAATAATAAGAGGAGAGTAACTACGAATGATTTAAAAATATTGAAAAGATTTCCTAAAGTCATTAATTCTGAGTTGTTTATTATTTCCCCTTCCTATTCCAGTTTGATCAGGATCTCAGTTGCCACAGAACTGGCTTCAAATACAGGAAAAAGAAGTGTGCCCACAATGAATTACCCACGGTAAACAATTTTTTATCAGAAACTTTTCAGATGCAGATGACTAGGATTATGCCTCATTTTATCTTGAAAAAAAAAACCTTTGGGCATTTTTACAATGTTGTAAAGCATGAATTACAAATTATGTCAATCATTGTCCTCACCTTTAAGTTCAAAAATCCTATGGAAAATCCATACAGAAAAGGAAGACTGTAAATCCTCAGCACTTAAATTAATCAGCCTCTCTTTCTGCCCTATGTTTTTTCTGCAGACTGTCTTTTCCTAGTATTTTTTTTAAAAAAATAGTCTTCAATTTTTCAAAAAAAGAGAGAAGATGGATTGGGACCTTCATTTGTGCGTCAGGTACCCTGTCCTTGTTCCCAGGAAGATGGAAAGCCTTTTCAAAAATCCCTTTGTAAACAAGCTCTCCAGGCAGTTTCTCTCCTTTTATGGTAATGCAAAACAAAATGTACCATTAGTCATTCGACTCATCTCCCTTTGTGAGAACCATCCAGCCATGTGGTTAAAAACAGAAGGATAAATCACATTTACCTAGTGGATGGAACTTGATAATTCTCCATATCCCAACACTAAAATTGGCATGGCAGGCATGGCCAAGAAGTGCTAACCAGAACATTCTAAAGAATGAACAACAGCTCTGAAGTTTGATAATTAATTGCCACCATCACGTATACCTTTGCATGCAATCAAACAACTTCAAGAGTGCTGCTTACAAGACTGCTTCTTCTAAAGCCACTAATGATGGCCTCCGGGAGTACACTTGTTAATACACCAGTAAAGTAGGCCATCATTTGTGCCATTTATTTCCTAAAATAGTTGAGGACTGAGGACCATCAGCTGGAAAGTAGAAAGCTCCAGAGCAGGAAAATCTAAGACACTATCTCCAAGTGCAGCGCTGTCTCCTACCGTCATTGACTAGTCTCAAAGCCTGTATACGCCGGGTACGTAGGCTCCGTATCCTTCCTCTAAGAAACTGAAGCTACGACTCATTTTGCTCAAACTCATTTTTTTGGGCAATGTTCATCACTCAGAGAGTGGCTGGCTCTACCCCTCGCATGGGCAATAGAGTAGAGATGGCCCTGAAGGTATAGATGTGGGAGAACCAACCCTGAGGCCACAAATACGGAGGAACTGGCTCCCGCGTCTTGCTCGTTGACGGAAGGAGTGAACTAGTCAAGGCAATGTAGGAGAGCGCACCCTGGTGGTGAAGACGGGAGAGCTGGTGGGTTAACCAACCCTGCAAATACCCAAACCCAGAAGCAGGATTGTGTGTTGGCCCACCCCAAAATCCACTCCATCTGTAATCTGCTGAAGTATAGGGTGTGTGTTGGGGGAGGGGTGTCCTATGGACCCAGGGCTGTAGAATTCCCACAACACAGAGCAGCAATGGAATGTCCTGGAAGGGTTCCAGTGAGGGCCCAGTGTAGATGGTGCAGCAGAGACCAGGGGCCTTGAACCAGACCAATGATTCTTTTCCATAAAGGCCTGCATGTTAAAAAAAAAAAAAAAAGTATGGATAAAGGGTTTTACTACGTGAACTTACCGTGCCACGCTGCAGCTCCCATGACAAGATTTTCTCCTTTTTTTTCCCTTTTTTTTCTCCTCCCACTTCATCTCTTAAATTTTATTTTGGGGTGGAGTGGGAGATGAGTGGGACAGGGAGGCATGATGTGAAAGACACAAAGAATAAATAAATTTTAAAAAAAGGAATTAATGACGGAACAGAATTTCCAGCAATTTCTAAAGTAGACCTAAGTCTACCCCTGCCCTTTTTATCCTATGTATTTCTGTGCAATTGCCCCCTCAGCAACGACAAATGTGGAACCAAAGTATCAACAAATTCAGGGGAAAAAAAAAACAGTTGAAGGTGCTCTTTCTCCTGCAGTATCAAACATTCATTCAAAATTTAATTTGATGTGTAAATATAAATAAACAGTATCTGTCTTATTGGTTAAAAAAAAAAAAGTTAAATTAAAAGAGTGGCAAGGACAGCCAAAGATAGCATTATTCAATGGCAGTGTTCCATTGTTAAAAATTGGTACTATTGATTCAGTGGACTCTCTCTCTCTCTCACACTACAAGCTTGGGCATGACATGGCAAGACACTACTTTCTTTCTAATAAAATTAAACTCATGCTGCGATTCTTTGATTTGCTGAGATAACCCTTTCCGTATCTGCTCAGGAGGTGGTGCAAAGACAGGAAAAGCAAACTCACTTTACTATGATACGTATGTTACATGAGAAAGCCTCCGCTGTTCCCACGCCCACTCTGCAAGCCAGGGGCCATTCATACCCTGGGTCTGTGGTTGAGGAAAATTAAAACCATGAAAAGCTTCACCTAAAGCCACACAAGAATCAAAATGGTTGTACACGGGTCTGACTACAAAGTCAGTGATTTAGCCATCATTTTCTTCCTCCTCCTCCTCTTTTTCTCCTCCTCCTTTCTCCTTCTCTCTCTTTTGAGTGAAGCTTTTGACAGAGTCTATACAGCACAGACTGGCTGTGAACTCACTGTGTAGCCCAAGCTGACCCCAACCACAATCGGCTTGTCTCAGTTTCCCGAGTACTAGGATTTCAGATTTATGCTGCCGTGCCCGGGTCAAATCTCAACAAAACTCACTTGAATAGCGTTCATATCCACCAAGATTCATCTAACTTAATTTCTGGAGTGAGGATTATTCCCTGTGATTATATTATAACTTCCATCACCTGACACTCTTTGGTTGCCCCAGATGTAGGCAATAAATACAATTAGCACACTATCCCTATTACAACAATCCAGATTGCTGTGATCAGAGACTGGAAAGCCAGCGCTTTCCACAGGCAGAGGAAGCAGCCTATAGGGGTCTGGCTGTCATTAAGCAGGCTCATCTAGAGAGCAGTGAATTAATTCAGTAACTGTTTACCAAGTGGCAAACAAAGTAGACCTGCTCATAGTCATCATTACATAGCCAGGGATGTCATGGGAGAGGGAGGGAGATGACGGATGAGGGGCAGCAGAAAGACCCTTAGGACCATGAGGCAAGTACTTTACAAAGTCAAGGTCAGTGGCTTTTCCTTCTATCTGGGGCCCGAGAAAGCTTTCGGCTGCTGAGCCTTCTAGCTCCCGGTTGAGAGGAAACAGCTAAGCTTGGCAGATAACAGCCATCTCTGCGGTGACAACGGTGCTCAGTCAGACATCATGCCTGGTGACAGGACAAGCTGTCGGAGTTCATACCCTCTACCCAGGATTTCGAATTCCCGAGTGTGTTCTACCACCTGCATGCATGGACAGATGTATTTATTGATGATTTTATTGCAAGTCAGATTCCCACGTGGTGCTAAGCAGCCCCTGCAATTTCGACAGGTGGAAGGGAGGCGGTGGAGGTGGGCTTGCTAATGTAGCCGCTATGCTACCCCCTACCGGGCCGCGTGGAGGATCAGCAGGAAGTGCGGATTCAGTTCCTGCTGGCATTTGTTTCTTGGGGATAAGTGACAACTGCTGCCTTTCAAACTGAGCGCACCCCGCCGCACGCGCTCACCCCTACTCCCCACCCCCATCTTCCACCCTTCCTGAGGAGCTCACATTGCTGAGCTCGGTTGCCAGTGTTTTTCTCTACCCCAGTCCAGAAGGGAGTCGCTATCTTATCTCCATTTTACAAGCGAAGGATCCAGCCAGGGTAGAGGAATAGTTTGCCCTATCTGAGTCACGTTTGTAGCTACATACCCGGAGACACCAAAGTTCTCAGTTCAAGGTGGGAGGAGCCTTGTATGTGAATGACAGGAGATGCCAAGACTCCATCTTGTTCTACCACTTCCCTCTAACTAGAGCTGCATCCAGTCGGTGCAAACTGCATTCCCAAGTACTGTGCTTATGCACAGTAATGGTCTCGAAAGAAAAGTGTGTGGATAAACAAGAAAACTGTGAAGTATTCTCCCAAGGCACAACCAGGCTTGCTAGTCTGGTTTTCCTGAATTGCTTTTTTAGAATTTTAGATTTGCTACTTCTGTTATGCCCTAACCTGAACCCTTCAGCTTTCAAAGAAGAAACAATTATTTCTCTGCTTATAATTTTATCTTCCATAGATTATAGTCAAATATATATATATCAAATATATAGTCAGTGCCTTGTACTGACTTTTGTTTGTTTGTTTTGGGTTTTGTTTGGTTGCTTGATTTTGGTTTCCCAAGACAGGATTTCTCTGTGTAGCCCTGAACATCCTGGCACTCACTCTGTAGACCAGGCTGGCTTTGAACTCACAGAGATCCATCTGCCTCTGCCTCCTGAGTGCTGGGCTTAAAGGTGTGTGCCACCACGGCTGGGCCCATACTGGTTTCTTACAGAGAAGGCAAAAGGGATACCAACTCCAGAGGTTCTGTCTCAGGACTGAACCTGGCTCAGGTTCCTATCTGTGGCTATTCTATTTATAGTAATCATGACATGTACATTTTCCATTTAAAACATTATGACCCATGTGACTTAGCTCAGTATTAGGAAGATAACAGGAAGGAAGCTGCTGTCCTTTACCACCCATGGGAAGATGAGCCAATGCCCAAGCCAGAAAGTCTATGTTGGGGCATGTTTAAGGAAGTATTCCACTCAGGTCTTGGGTAGTGCCCTGTAACCCATAGGGGCTTGAATACCACAGCCTGGCCTGCAGCAGCCTCAGCTCAGACACTAATACACACAGTCAGTGGTTGTTCCAAAATATCAGTGTCAAGACAGCCAGGGTTCAAGCCCCTGCTCTGACTCTCATGAGAGCCCACTGTTACCAGACGCCTTTCTCCCTACAGTGGGGTTATACAGTGCCTCTGCCGAGGAGTTGCAAAGGTAAATAGAAACAATGCATGCAGCAGTCTTGGTCTAGTACCTGGCAAAATGTGAAGCTGTAACAAATTCTAGCCCAATGTTTATTGCTGATAACACATAATTTATATGTGATCCACTAGTTCTTTGCCGGGCCAGACCTCATTAATTGACTAGGGCATTCCTCTGTTAAGTAAAGGAAGGAAGTCTCATGAATTCGTCGAGACTGCTGTTGCCTAGACATTCGTGACCAGTCAGTCACTGGGAGTTGGCACGCAAACAGAAACCCATTAGCCCTGCCTGCCTCAGAAAGCTTTTAACAAACTGCCAGGCCGGATTATTAGCATCATGCTTGGTGTCCAAAGGTAAATTGGGAATTCATTTTTCCTCTGAGCACATGGCGAGTTCAGCAGTGTGCATCCATGGGCAAATAATAGCGCAAGAAGAGGAAGAAGTATGGATTTGGCTCTTGGTGAATGAGGGTGAAGGGATGCTCCTACCTCCCCCAGGGGCTTTGGCTCCCAGGGGAGTACATGCTCTGCCTTCCTGATTAGTTCCGATGAGCACTGGATATTACTGGGAAAAATCATTGCTACGGTTGCCCTGCTCTCTGTGAATTCTCACTAAGCATTACACAGCCCACCTGACAATGTCTAGAAGCCTATCTTCATCAAAGAGGCCCAGATCTCTAATAAGTTATCGTTAAATGTCAATCTAGTAGGCTGCCTCTTTGTTGATGTTGTTTTCTTTTAGAATTGGCCATGAGATTCATCAAGGGGGTTGGGTCTAAGAGCAGAGGAACCTGTTAGTCATAGAGCAACAACACAGAACAGATTTGGAAAAAGAGCCCAGAAAGGATGAAATACAGCAGTGGGGAGGAATGACACCTGTATGTCTTTACTTTCAAAAGTCCGGCCATGTCGATGAAAGCAAATAAGGAGATGCTGGTCTCCTGGAACCTGCACTCCATCTCTGAAGGAAGCAAAGCCTCTAACTTTCTCCATCGGGTTCACCATCAAGAAATTACTTGGAAGAAAAACTAATTCATACGAGGAGGGAAATGCACAGGAGGCCAAATGTTTCTTCTTATTTGTAATGCAATATATAATGCATAGGCATTTATGTTTAATGACTGTTGTGAGTTAAATTTTATTATTATTACTTAGTTTTAAAATGTTTATTTTTCAAATTTGTGATATTGTGTTGAATGTGTGTGCTTTATAGGAACATATGTTTTTAATGGGTGTGTACCTCCATGCACTTGTGTGTAGAAACAAGAGGAGGATTGTTGTAGAATATTAGTTTAAGATGCGTTATGTTTGTTTATACTGTGGAATATTTGTCTAATGATGCAAAGAATTTTTGCATTCTCTTCTGTTGCATTTCTTTAACTCTGTGAAGCTGAGTTACTTTGCCTGCCTAAAATACCTGGTTGGTTTAATAAAGAACTGAATGGCCAATAGCTAGACAGGAGAGTGATAGGTGGGGCTTCCAGGCAGAGAGAATAAATAGGAGGAGAAAAAGAGAGGAGGGAAATGGGAAAAGGAGAAGGAGAGGAGGACATCAGGGGCCAGCTTCCCACCTACACAGCAAGCCATGGAGTAAGACATAAAGAAAGGTATATAGAATAAAGAAAGATAAAAGCCAAGAGGTTAAAAAGTAGACAGAATAATTTAAGAAAAGCTGGTTAGAAACAGCCAAGCTAAGGCCGGGCATTTGTGATAATAAATCTCTATGTACTTATCTGGGAGCTGGGTGACTGGCACCCAAAGAGTGGAAGAGTAGAAAAAACAAACACACACACACACAGCTACAGAGGATGGCGGGTATCCTGCTCTGGCACTGTCTGTCTAGAGACGGGTCTCTCACTGGATTAGGAGGTAGGCTCATAGCCAGTAAACTTCACCTGTCTTCCTGTCTCCACCCCACAGAGCCCTGAGGTTACTGGCTTGTGGCCACGCCTGGTGTTATAGAGGGTGATAGCAATTCGAGCTTAGGTCCTCATGCTTGTACAGCAAACCCTTTTGCCCCTAGAACCTTTCCCACAACGCCACGGGTTCCAGACTAACCAGGAAGCCAAGATTTGATGTGATTTCTCAATTGTTTTCTAGGTTTGTGGAGGAATTTGAATTAACACCACAGGTTAATTCTGTGACTTGTGTTATCTGTTGTGTAGGGCATGATGAAATCGTATGTTCTCACAAGCTATCTGTATACGGATATCAAGCACAAACATTCCAGAGGCTACAGTTACGACTAGCCTAACCACAAGTTTCCCTAAGGATAGTAAAGGAGTAAACCAGAAGCTAAAATGTAACGAAAAGCAGCAAATGCAATGCAATGCTCCTCAGAAGCACCAGGTTGACAACACACATTTGCAGACCTTGAGATTAGGAAGCTGCCTCGCTGTGACTGAGGAGATCCACCGTCAGACACTAGTCACTGGAGAACCACAGTACCCAAGATGGGGTGCTTGTCACTCCCTGCAGCTGATGATGGAGAATGGGGGTTCCTGAGTGGGGGAATGGAGGCTCTTGGGTGGGGAGTGGGAATGTTTGAGTGGGATAATGGAGATGATTGGGAAGTATCACTTAGTCTTAGAAGAAAATAGCACTTTTTTTCTAGCAGTAATAACATCAATTTAAAAAAGACCACTTTTGTTGGTAAAAAAAAATTGCCTGATTAAGCAAATGCTCATGCATTGTTTGTTGAAAAACTCCCTAGACAGCTTTCTCTAGAATAGACATACTTCCAAGTGAGATGGGTCCTGTTCTGTTTGGTAAGGGTGATGGGTTTGCTACAATAAAAGAAAGTTTAAACTAAGTGTATTCCTAGACTTTGCTATCTTTGAAAAGTGTCATTTATTGCAATACTTAACCAAACCAAACCAAAACAAAAACAACAACAGCAAAAACAAAAAAACCTGAGTATTTTAGACTCCAGGGAGGGGGCCATGAACTCTCTGGAGTGTTCAGGCCAGAGCAAAAGCATGACATATGTGAACTCACTCTTGTAGGGGGTGAGCATTTTCTTATCAGTTTCTGGAGAAGGGAAGAGAATACTCACTTCTAATAATCTTTTAATAGCAGTGGAGGTGGGAGCATGGAGGAGGGCCTGGTTCCCCTTTGCTACAAATAGCCTTGAACCCCACTGTCTCTGCTCACCGTACCACTTACCATATTTTCTTGCACCAGCTTTTTAAAGTCTTTGTCCTTTCATTCAGGTGTGCTGTTCCTCCGACCACGGCAGTGTTCTAGATTCCTCTCCTTGAGCTCATGGTCTTATCCTTTGACCATGGCGGTGTTCTAGATTCCTCTCCTGGAGCTCATGGTCTTATCCTTTGACCATGGCAGTGTTCCAGATTCCTCTTCTAGAGTGCATGATCTTAACCACTGACATTGACGGTGTTCTAGATTATTCTCTTTGAGTTCATGGTCTTATTCTCTGACCATGGCAGTATTCTAGATTCCTCTTTTGGAGTTCATGGTCTTATCCTCTGACCATGGTGGTGTTCTAGATTCCTCTCCTATAGTGCATGGTCTTAATTTCTGACAATGGCAGTGTTCTAGATTCTTCTCTTGGAGTTCATGGTTCTATTCTCTGACCATGGCAGTATTCTAGATTCCTCTCCTGGAGTCTTATCCTCTGACCAAGGAGGTCTGTGTTCTAGAGTCCTCTCCTGGAGTTTATGGTCTTATCCTCTGACCATGATGGTGTTCCAGATTCTTCTTTTGAAGTTCATGGTCTTATCCTCTGACCATGGCAATGTTCTAGAGTCCTCTCCTGGAGTGCATGGTCTTATCCTCTGACTATGCTCAGCTTCTGTTTTAGCCTCACAAATCACATGTTAATCCTAAAGGCAAAAGTGTCTTCCTCAAGTATCTCACAGTCAGTAAAGAAAGCAGCAGGTAATTTAATTGGATTGTGTAACTGAATATGTAAAATGCAAAAATAATTAATTACGCAATCTAAAATGTGATGGTAGAAATCTCACAGAGATATAAAGTATGGATTTGGGGAAAGAAACACAAGTATACTCTTTCAGACTTTCATCAGAAGTAAAATCAAGTCAGCAAAATCAAAGAAGCCAAACAAGACTCAAAACCTAGAAGTAAAATAAAACTATCCAAGCGTCTAAGAAAAAAAAACATGGTCACAAAATGTCAGCTAATGACACCAAGGAAAGAAAATATGGCAATCTGTTTACTATTTATCCACCCCACAAATATTGATGAAATGGAGGAAATGTTGCATAAAAGAAAAATACTTCTAAAACATGGGATAACAAAATATTGCCTTGCAAAATTGATTTGGTTGCCCCCGTGGATGATCTAAATCCAGTGTCTCTTCAGCCTTTGTAGCACATCTAGGAGCCTCCATTTCCCTAAAATTGCTTACTCATCTGGACTATGAGAGCCACATGTGATCTCTATAAACAAATGCATTAGTGAAAAATGAGGTACCACATGAGAATACGTTCCTTCTCTGCTTCAATGATCAAACTTCGTATGTCATCACCTGACATTTGGTGTTAAGACCGAAGCAGATATTTTCTGCATGACAAGTAGGATACATTTTATAACAAAGAACAGAATAAAACATCTAGTATTACAACAGCCTTGTCTTGCCAATTCTCCTTGCCCGGATGAGCCTTTGCTCTATTTTATCCTGTTTAAATGTCACCTAACAAGTGTTTCTGACCCAACATTGATTGCAGGTGCGTGTGTGGGCTGCTTTCAGGACCGAGTACATCCCCACATCTCCCCTCAGTCTCAGCAGGCAGGGGAAGAATAACTTGAAACATGTTCTCCCCCCAAACCCCAGGAAGATCCTCCTCTTCCTCCCCAAAATATATCCTAAAGTGAGAGACTGGCAGAAACTATGGAGTTCAAGGAACTGTCTCAGCATCCCTCGGTCCTAGCCATGGGCCCTACACTGTTACAGGGATTGTTAGGGTCAAAGCCTGAACCCAGCAGACCTAAGAACCCAGGCTCAGCTATTCACTCTCAGTAGGCCAATTAAACAGACAAGTAATAGTGAAAAGTGGAGAAAGGATATGACCACACTGGGGAGAGGGGAAAACAATAGAGGTCCCGTGGTGCCCCCTATGGTAGACTGAATCAAAGTGGCCCCTTAGGCCCATAAGGAGTGGCACTATTAGGAGGTGTGACCTTGTTGGACTAGATTTGGCCTTGTTGGAGGAAGTGTGTCCCTGGAGGTGCTTTTGAGGTTTCAGATGCTCAAACCAGATCCAGTGTAGTAGTTTTTTCCTGCTATCTATTGATCCAGATGTAGAACTCTCAGCTACTTCTCCAGCACCACAGCTGTCTGTGGGCTGCCATGACGATGGACTGGACCTCTGAACTGTGAGCCAGTCCCAACTAAATGTTTTCCTTGATAAGGGTTGTTGTGGTCATGGCATCTCTTCACAGCAATAGAAACCCTAACTAAGACACCCCACAAGTCCATCTTCAGCATCTTGGCAATACTGGCAAAAAATTTTGTTTTTTTGTCTTTTGTTTCGACTGAAGCCAGACTAAATTTTATACACCGTACTGTTATGTTTTAATGCCACTTGCCACAAATTAGAATCACCTGAATGGGGAGTGTCACCTGCAGAATTGTCCTGGTGGCCTTAACTGATGTGGGAAGACACACCCCAAGTACCTCCTGGCAAGAGCCCATATTTTTGTTTTAAAGCGCAGCAAAGGGAAGACTGTTTGACTTTTGCACACTGGGCCTTCAATCTTATCTCTGAGCTGATTGTTGCTGCTGACTCCTTTAATGATATCTGAATCAGCATTTCTAGACTTCATCCTTGACTGAGGACCAATGGGTCTCTGGGAGCCGTCCAGGTCTTCAGCACCAGACTGAACTGCTGAAGCACCCAACCTGAAGGACTGAGCAGCTACTGGATGGTCAGCTTCTAGGTGTGAGACATCTTTTCCTATTTTAATAGAAACAAAATTCATTCTTAAAATTAAAATTTAAAATGTGTGTGTGTGCATGTGTGTCTGTCTGTGTGTCTATATGTCTATGTGTACATCCTATTGGTTCTTTTCCTCTGGAGAACCCCGACTATTACCCTTACCCCCTTTCCTAATGAGTCTAAGAACCAGAAACCAAATTATCATGTTGGTTAATTTTACATTGCTTTGACAAGTTGCTAAAAAAAAAAAATCAACTTCAAAGAGAAAAGGCTCATTAGCTTCGGATGCTTCAGCCCACTGACTCCATAGTTTCTGGACTGATTGTCAAGGCAGGGGGAATGGAGTAGAGAAACACAGCCTATCTCAGGGCAGACAAGAAGCAGAGGGGGAAGGAAGGAAAGGAAGGAAGAAGGGAGGAGGAGGGAGAAAGACTGGGGATAAGCCATATCCAGAGAGCACAGCTCCATTGACCTTCAAGGGGGCCCCACCTCCTACATTCCCATTGCCTCTCCATGGTCCATTCAGCCCTGAGTCTGTTGGTAGATTAACCCTTGGATGAGGTTAAGAGCCTTCATGATCCAGTCACCTCTGAGCATGGTTGCTCTGGGGCCCAAGGCTGAACACATGAGCTTTTGAGGACATTTCAGATCCCAACCATAACCTACACGCATAGCTTCAGCTTGTAGAAGGGCAAACTGAGTCTAAAGGGGATCATGGAACTCGTAAAGGGAAGGACTAAGGCTGCTTCGTCTGACAGAAAAGCCTCTGCTGTGAACAATGCATTATTTCCCACAGAAGATTTATGACCAAAAATAGTATATGGCTGTGATCTGGTAGTTATAAAGTCTTCTGGCTTGGCTGCTTTCTCTTAGCAGCATGCGCTTAAGGCTTCTCTTGGGGCTTGATGGTTCGCATCTTTGTACCAATGAGCACTATCTTCTTCTGAGTGTATCATAGAATGGCTGTCCTCTTACTTTTTGGAGGGTATGCGGGTTGGAAATTTTAAATAAAGGATCTGTAAATGCCCAGTGGTTCAACATTTGTATCCTCCAAACTTCATACGCTGACGCCCTAAACCCCACAGTTATGGTATTAAGAATGGGAGACCTTGAGAGGCTCTGCCCTCATGAATGGACTCTGAAATCTCATAGGAGACCCCCATGAGTCTATTCGGCCCTTTTACCACTGAACACTGCTAGCTGTCGTTTACGGTACAAAAAGCAAAGCACTGACCCCTAACCTGGACTTCCATGCTTTCACAACTGTGTGAAATACATTTCTGGTGCTTCTAGGCTGCTCAGCTCATGGGATTTTATTACAGCAGCCCAAAGGGGTGAAAACAGTCTGTATGCAGTTTGTATGGGCAAAAGGTTTCAGCCCATCTGAGTAAACCCCAAGAGTCAGAATTGCTGGATTGCGTAGTAAAACTTTGTCTTACTTTGTAGAAAACTGCTAAATTCTGCAAAATGATGGTCTTTTTTTGCATTCCCATCAGCAATAAATGAGACTTCCTTTTGCTCCACATCCTCAGATGACTCAAAATTCCCTTTTCAACATGCACCTGCTCCCTCCCCACTCTCTCAATGGTTATCTTGATTAGGTTTTTTTCCAAGAAGCATGGCCTGAGAAACAAATTTAAATGCAAGGATTTTATTCAGGGCTACTCTGAAAGAGCACCATTAAGTAAATGAAGTATGAAAAGTTTAGAAGGTATGAAGGGTGAACTATCAAACCACTCTGGGTAGCTTGAGGTTATTCCACTGCAAAGCTTGGGGGCCCTATGCAGAATACACTCACCAAATTAGCAACCTTATTTGGACTATTCCTCTCTCTCTGTCTCTCTCTCTCTCTGTCTCTCTCTCTGTCTCTCTCTCTCTCTCTCTCTCTCTCTCTCTCTGTGTGTGTGTGTGTGTGTGTATTTGTAGTATATGTGTGCATTTATGGGTATACATATATGTGGGTGCACTTGTGTATGTGTGAGCATGCTTGTGATGTCTTCCTTAGACACTCTCCACCTTAATTTTCAAGGCAGGGTCTCTCACTGAGCCTGAAGCTCATAGGTTGAGCAAGGCTACCTGTCTCTGCCTTTCCTTGTATTTATAGACACACACCAATGCACTTGTCTTTTATGACAATCCTGGGAACCCAAACTCATGCCCCACCCTAACAAGGCAAGCATGCTGTCAACGGAGCTCTCTCCTCAGCCCCACGTGCTGTTTCTAAGGGCATTCACTCCCTGAAGCCTCAGCTTGCCTGGTATATGGACCGAGTCTGCTTCTCTGGGCTAGAAAACATTCTCAAAGGATCACAGAAATTTGTGATAGTCTTATGAAAAAGTACTTGCTAACAAAAACTGGGCAGGGTATCTATATCATCTGTCTCAATGGAGATGTAAAGACATAAACAGATAAAATATCTCTGACTAACTTTATTTTGGACTTTTGATTACAAAGAAGAGAGGCAAATTTAAGCTAATTGAAAAAGTTAATTATAGCAATATCAAGAGGCTCATAAGCATGTAATAGCGAAACCAAATTAATGTCACACCTAACAGAGGCTGGAACTACAAGCCATAAGAAACTGTGGCTACCTGTCTCTTTCAAGATCCACACTCCTAGCTTTTTCCTGGCCATTTCCTACTGTATGAGCCCTGCTAAGCTGTGTGATGTTACAGGAACATGCACGCCTCATTTGTCTGGTTATCTCAGGGTAATTAATTTCTAGACAAGCGGAAAAGGGTGTTTGAATGGTTTCCACCCTCTCCTCCAGCTCCAGCTCCAGCTCCAGCTGGGATCTTTAGGTCATCACGGTTTACAACTTGGTGTGAATGTTTTAATAAGCTCCTACAGGGTTACATAACCATAAAAAGATATATGCACATATGGATATTCTAAAATGGGACATTGTCAAGTCTACCCAAATCCTTTGGTATCGTCTGTATATTTCCATTATGGTTTGAATATGAAATATCGAATTCATGTTTTTGTTTTGCTTTTATTAAAACGGGGGGGGACCCATTGTTAGTGCTATTTTGTACAGTTGTGGACACTTCAGAAGTGGGACCTACCTGGAGGAAACAAGTCTCTGGTGGGCCATCGAGGGTATTGAATGAAAACCGGAAATGAAAAAGGGAAAGACATGACTGCTGCTAGGTCTAGCGGAGGAGGAAGTTTATTGTAGATATGAAGGAGAGCACAGCCAGAGACAGAGGCATCTGGGAGAGTGTACAGTGGATATGACCGGACTGAGCTGTGTCAATGAGAGAGAGAGAGAAAGAGAACAACTGAGAGAGAGAGAGAGAGAGAGAGAGAGAGAGAGAGAGAGAGAGAGAGAGAGAGAGAGAGAGAGAGAGAATAAATCTTAAAACCAGCCAACCTCTGGAAGAATGTCAGGAAGCATTCAACATCTTCATGGTGCAAGCTGAGTATGCTCAAAAGGTTTCCTGTATGTCCAACTTTTTAAAACATAACATAAACTTTTTTAACATGCGCTTCATGACCTTAAGCTAAACAACTGTGTTCCCCATCATTCTTGTACGACGTTCTTTAACTGAGTACATTCAGGAGTGTACGACTTTAACAGAGCAGGCCCAGGAATGGGTCTGCTTCTTAAGTGCTTGCCCACGTGAATATGTATTTTCCCAAATAAAATCCCCACACTTCCTTTCCGTGAGGCGTTGTCTGGGAAAGGATCCCCACACTCTCCTCGCCTGCCCCGGGCGGGCGATGCTCTCCTCCATTCTTTGATCAAGCTTGCTCTGGGCTTTGCATTCAGACTCAAGCCCGTCACAGTTGGTTTCAGTTCCACTCTTCTTGCTTTATTGTTAATTAGATTTTATTTTTGTTTAAGGAATTTGTACCATGTTCTCTCTTTTATTTTTTTTTCCTTCAGATTGGAAGAATTCTATCTGTGTGGTTGTGGTCTTGTCATATGTAAGTCCAAAATTCATTCTGTCTGTAATCCCAGGTCTTTCTGTGGATCAGGGGAATTATTTTCAAATTTTCAATGGTGTTTTTTCCTCAATTATCACTGCCCCCTGCCCCATCCTAGGATTCTAGTTACATGTTGGATTCACTGATTTAATTCAGGAAGGCTCTATTGGCTTAGATTCTTTGGTCCTCTCTTCCCAAAGCATTAGTAAAATATTATTTACCGTAGAAATGTCAGAAACTTTGCATAAGGTCATCTTTCACTATATCAAATGGTGGAGACTCTTAATCTGCTCCAGTTACCATGGTATTAAAAATACAAAAACCAACCACAAGTAAACATGGAAGCTCTTTGAGGGTGGTCCAAAACATTATTAGCACAAAATTCAATATTAATGGGATGAATTACACCATAGGAAGAAATTTCCTGTGGAAAAAGAAGCATCATGCCAGCATCTGAAACCACACTCAGCAAACACTCGTAGTACTCAGTGAGTACTAAATGCTTTTGCATGTGCAAATCTTAAGAATCAAAGCCATGACCAGCTCCTCACATTGATACCCTCACACTTGTTCATCTCTAGAGAAACAGCTCTAAAGGAGAATGTGGAGAGATATCAGAAAATCTTTTCTTCCTTGGGTTCACTCTTTAAGACTCAAGAATGAAGAATTACTCATCAAGCATTATAGTTAAACAAAAATACAAGAGCAATCCTGTTTTTCCCTAGAAAATGTTCATCCTTTCTTAGAAAGTGGAAAAGCTGCCAGTGCACTTGTGATGTGTGCAGCTCATCGCTGAAGGGACCACATCCGGCACTTTACACAAAGAGAACATCTGTAGTCACTACCCCAGGAGGGCTGAAACTACAGGACCGGCAGCCCCACACCCCAGGGCTGGCTGGACCACCAGCTGGAACAGAAAATTACTCTCCTGGTTGACTGGCATGAGGGAGCATCTTCCACAGCCCATAAAAATAGAGAAATGAATTCAAGAGAAATGGTAAACTCACAGAGAAGGCAAGCAGGATAGCAAAAGTTTTAACAATGACCATTTCAGGTTGTTGTTGGTTTTTCCACACAGAACCTGGCAGAATACAACTCAGTATTTCTTTGGTGAATGCACAAAAGGAACTACAACCTTTCCTGCTCTTGGCTTCAAACCGTAGCCTCATCAGCATTAGGTCTTGAAAGGTTACTCTAGCATGTTTTCTTAGCTTGAGTTCACTAGTCTGGGATGGGGATAGTTGTGCCTAGGGGTTCTTATTACAGGGATGAATCTAGTCATGGTGCCTGGGAGAGGGGACTTCTCAACAAAAGACAGTTATTGTAAGAACTTCCTAGGAATGACTGATGAGCTAGTTCCTGACCAAACAGATCTAACAGCTAATTCATCTCGAGGTATTTCCTAATAGATCAACTATGCATTGGCTGTACTATAAAACCACATCGTATTGAGGCTCTCTGTACTAGACACTGGGTCATACCATTGGACATTCCCTCAGCCCACCCTTCCTGTGAACCAAGAACAACCTGCATGCCGCTCACCACACCCCACACGGTGTACCGTGGTGAGCAAAGCCGAGGCTCAGGAAGAATGACAGCCCTCGCTTTGCTAGCCAAGGTTTCTGTGCAGGGGAATGCACAGAATGCAAAATCCATGAAAGGACTGCTGTTTCCAAGGACATTGATGCGCCTTTCTACCAGTGCCTTAGGAGCTAACTACTTGATCTGAGCAGAGTATCTTTGGACTAATAGAGCATATGTCTCCTGTAAAATGGAGATAATGACCCAATGACACCTAAAGAAATTCTGTGCCTATAAACAGACTGCATCTGCCTTTAGCAGCTCTGGTCTTAACTAAAAATCTGGGTTAGAAATCAACCCCATAGGATTTGTGACTAACGAGTTTTAAAAAACAATGTAAATTTTCCTCCCACACAACCAGTGACCAACTACTGTTGTCATGGTATTAAAAATACATTTGCAAGATAATCCTGTTTATTTGTACCATTACTCCAAAGGTGAGATTATAGAAGTTAATTCTTTTTCCTAGGCAAAAGTGCTTTTCAGTTATAAATGTAGTTATGAAGAATCAGCCTATCTTCTGGAAGTTGAAAATTTGGAAGATCCCACGGAACTTGAAAAAAAATTGTCATTTGCTTCATGAATCACTCAGAAAATCAACTATGTTGATAAATTACTTCCTTAGAATGTCACTTGATTTTAAGATTCTACCATTGATTAACAGGTTGATATCTTGATTCAAAGATTCTATCATTGTCACATAAAGGAGTATGAAGGCAAAGGGCACGACCCATTATGTCCAGCAAGGTTTGGGGGGAAGGAGAAACCTGCCAGTACAGAAGGGCTATCACTAAATCCCACATCACCACACAGAATCGGAAAAAAAGGCACCACCCCCCTTTCTGGAATTTATGGTAGATGCTCAGGGCATGTGACATTGGATGATGTTGTTTGGAATCAAACACTGGGAATCTGCAGTCTCACAGTGATTCGTTCACACAGCTAGCTAGTTACCAAATGATAGACGCTCAGAAATACACAAACCATCCCTGCCTCAACACAACTAGCATTCCTGGGACCCCTTGCAAACCCCAGCCAGGTGTTGAAGGATGAGTTTGGGAAGCTGGGAGGGTCAGAGGAACCGAGGGACCTTTACTCCACGACGACGAATGGGCCTCTCTGCTTATTTAAATCATGCAACGATGGTGGCACAGCTTTGGAGGAATGCTGAGTCTTAGCCTCGGAGAGGGGAAAAAGCAACGGGGGAGGGGTATGGAGGGGGTACTGTAGCCATGGCACACAACCAGCTCCCCCAAACTCCATGGATGCGGGCGCTCCAGCTGCTTCTGGAAGCTGGAGAAAAGCCCAAATGCCTCCAGGAAGGCCCGGGGGAGGTGCCTGCTCGCTGCCAGCAGCGGAAGGAGAAGGAGCATCCTCCGCGGTGCTCTGCGCTAGCGGAGGGTGGGTGGGCGCACAGACCAGAGCTGGAAGGCAAACGCCAAGCGCAGGCGACAGGCAGCAGCAACCCACTCGCGACCGGGAGGGGTTCTCACGCCCCCTGCTCCGGGGTGATGGCACCCGAGTTCGGAAGGAAACGGGGCGAGGGATGAATCATCCCGCCCCACTCCTCCCTCTCGGCTCGCGCGCCAACCCCCTTCCGAGATCCCACAGCAGCCAGCAGGCGAAGCCGGGGCTCCAGCTCAGACTCCACTGAGCCCCCTGTGGCCTGCAGTAGAGAGGAGACAGACAGGGCGGGAGGCCAATGAGAACGGCGCTCTCACGGGCGCCCTCCGCTGAGCCTCGGCTCCCTGGCGGGGCGGGGCTAGCCGCGGAGGGGGCGGGCCCGGGCTGGCGCGCAGCTCGGAGGCTCAGCGGCTCGCAGAGAGAGCGCGTCGCGGGGAGTCGGCGCCAAGGCGACGCGGGAAGGCGCCCCCACCGCCGCCGCTGGCCAAGGTTCTGGACACCGTAGGCCCATCGGCCGCTTCGCCGGGTCAGGCCCCTTCTGCTGCAGCCGCTGCTGCCTCGCTTCCAGCCAGGTCCCCATGGAAGAGATGGAAGAAGAGTTAAAATGCCCTGTGTGCGGCTCCTTCTATCGGGAGCCCATCATCCTGCCTTGCTCTCACAATTTATGTCAGGCGTGCGCCCGCAACATCCTGGTGCAGACCCCGGAGTCCGAGTCCCCCCAGAGCCGTCGGGCCTCGGGCTCTGGGGTCTCCGACTATGACTATCTGGACCTGGACAAGATGAGCCTGTACAGCGAGGCGGACAGCGGCTATGGCTCCTACGGAGGTTTCGCCAGCGCCCCCACTACCCCGTGCCAGAAGTCACCCAACGGCGTCCGCGTTTTTCCCCCTGCTATGCCGCCACCGCCCACCCACCTGTCACCGGCTTTGGCCCCGGTGCCCCGCAACTCCTGCATCACCTGTCCCCAGTGCCACCGCAGCCTCATCTTGGATGACCGGGGGCTCCGTGGCTTCCCCAAGAACCGCGTCCTGGAAGGGGTCATTGACCGCTACCAACAGAGCAAAGCCGCGGCCCTCAAGTGCCAGCTATGCGAGAAGGCGCCCAAGGAAGCCACGGTCATGTGCGAACAGTGCGATGTCTTCTACTGCGACCCTTGCCGCCTGCGCTGCCACCCGCCGCGGGGGCCCCTAGCCAAACACCGTTTGGTGCCCCCAGCCCAAGGCCGGGTAAGCCGGCGCCTGAGCCCGCGCAAGGTCTCCACCTGCACAGACCATGAGCTGGAGAATCACAGCATGTACTGCGTGCAGTGCAAGATGCCCGTGTGCTACCAGTGCCTGGAGGAGGGCAAACACTCCAGCCACGAAGTCAAGGCTTTGGGGGCCATGTGGAAATTGCACAAGGTGAGTCCTATGCATCCCACCCCTGAATTCCCGCGCCCTGGGTTCTCCAGGTTTGCAGTACTCGGTCCCTCTTTGGGTCACAGCGCATCCCAGTGGGGGCGCAGTGCAGGTGCCTTTGGAGTCTGCCTTGCGATCTGGTGCATTGCAGGCGGCTCGGGGGACATTTAATGTGATGCACGGAAGTTGAATGTCTCCAGGGAGCTGTTGCAGGGATGTCTTAGCGTGGGTTTCCCACCCCAGGCACTGTGCCTGTAAGCGGGGCGCAAGGCACCCCCTCTTCAGTCTGCAGACTATGGCCGCCACCACCTTAGGTCAAAGCCTACGTGGCTTGGCAGAGGCGCGCGGGTGGCAAAGGCCTCTGGGCAAGAGCCAGTGCAGGGTGAATTGAGGACCCGGGACAAGGGGCAGGCGGGGCGATGGGATTGCTGGGACCTCAGGGAAATGTCTCAGGGAGGAAGGCAGAAGCCGGATGCACGGAGGAGGCGGGGAGAGACTCCGCGGGCGGAATACTGATGAGTAGGCTCTGAGCTGGACATGAGGCTCCAGTTGGGAGGGAAGCAGATCCCAGTGCCAACAACTGTAGCAGGTGGAGAGGTCCTGCGGTCCCAAGGCGAACAGTCTGTCAGGTCCTTACTCTCGGGGGAGGGAGACCTAAGGCCGGAGCCTAAGGACCAGAGTATTTTAAGCGGCCGCGTCCTAACCCATCTTTTTCCCCCAAACCCTCATTCCACCAGAGTTCAAATCTTTCTCCTTTCAGTAGCTGCTTGTGCAAACTTTGAGACACCTGTTAGCCGAGTTGTCTTTCAGGCCCCCTTTGATGGAGCCTCTCCCAGGGCTACTGAAAAAGAACGCTTTTAACATGTCATGTGACTCCCCTACTCCCATGACTTCCTGTGGTTCTCAGACCATCCTTAGAACATCTAGCAAAATCCTCCTGACATCTTCCTCTTAACACCTTCCTCGTGGCCTCTTCTGCTCCTTGACTCCTCACTCTCTGCTCTGTTTCCTGCTGTTCTTCAACCAACACGGGGCCTGCCCTCTGACTAAGCCTTTACAGTGGGCGTTCTTTCCTGAAATTCTCTTCCCCAAGGCCTAGATTGGCGACTCCCTCCCTTGCTTCCTTGACTTTACTCAGACGTGAGGCTTTGCAGACCAAAGGAAGCTGCTTGCCTCAGACAACCCTTTCCTTTATTATTTTTCTCAGTAGTAATTAGCACCCTCTGGCATGATAGCATGCCACGTGGATTAATTATGTTGGGTTTGTGTGTATCTATTGCCCCCTCCCCCAACACACACACAAAGCGGGAAGATAAGCTTGTGAGGAGAGGGCTCTTTATAATATCGTGCCCCCATTGCTTAGCAGGAAGGAGCCCACTCGCGGAGATGTGCTGTAAGTAAGCTTTCTTTTCCAAGTCTCCCACGTAGTTGGAGGAACGTGACAGATGCCCGGTATTGTCAGGAAAAGTTGTCTTTACACCCCAGGGTTGTCTGCCCAAGGACAAGGCCTCAGTTGGGTCCCCCTAGTTTCCCAGCATTCTGTGGGGACTGGAAAACTGACTCTGGGAGGTGCCTACTCTGTAGTTAAGATCAGAACAGCAATAATGACTGGGGACATAAAAAGACAAACGCCACCATTTTCAGCAGTCATTTCTCAATTCTTTCCCTGTCTCAGCCTCCCAACTGACAACGGATTTATGGCATGTGCTACCATGCCAAGCTCTCCAGTTATACTTTAAAAAATGACATTCAATTTTGAAAGTTTAAAAAACTGTAGTTCTCAGCCATTTTTCCCCTTATATACCCATTCTGTATTCAAACTCATAACTGTAGGCTGGACATAGTTGACCTGTAGCCAAATTTTTCCACAAAGTATTTGAGAAATTAGCCAGCCTGCCTGGGCAAGGAGCTTAATGCTATATGTGGATGTCACACAGCCTTAGTTGTCCATGAGGAAAAGCACATGCACTATCCATGAAGACCAAAAAGAACCTCAGATCTATGCCAAGCCCCACGTGCAGTTGAAATGGCAAGTCTGTTTGCTAAGCCGGACAATGGAAATTGTGAGTAGACATTATGGATGAAATTTTTATATCTGCTTAAAAGAAAATTACCAAAAAACTATAAGAAATAGAATAAAATGGCTGGACGACCATGTTCTGTCTGATTTTTGGCATAATTCTTCCAGAATAATGAATCAGTATCATTTTGTCCAGTCAATAGCCAGGCAAGCAAATGGCCTAGAAAAGTTGAGCAGAAGAATGGTAGATCTTAATATTCAGTTGTCATCTGATAGAAGAACACTAATTATTATTCCTTAGCTTTGTTTTTCTTTAACAAGATAAGTTAATATGTTACTTCTTCATCTACTATATCTGTAAATTCTCCTGGGCCAGAATTGCTATGACCTCCAAAACACAAGAGAGCAAAGGACTAAACCTCCTCCTCCCAGAGTTGGGCATTCAGTTATGAATGTTTCCTTTCATATTCTATTATAGTAACCATTTCTACTGATGAAGAAAACCCCATAAATAAATATCCCTTAGGCACAAGTTATGAGCTTACACCCTCAAGAGCAAATAGTTTTAACAGCTGGCTAAAACTTATTGTCAGTTTACCAAATTAGCTTTTTAGATATTCGTGACCTCCAAAATCCATGAATAAAGAAATAATAGTCCAAGCCAAATATCTGATATCAGTACTTGCTCTATTCCTTTATTCAAGCCAGGCTGACAGAAGAACTTGCAACATAGAAGAGGTGTATAGACGTTTGGAAAAAGACATTTGGAACTACTGTTATAATTGCTTTGTTATTTTCAGCAGTTCCCAAGAGCTTCAAGAGTCTCAAACTCTTGATTCTGTGAATCACCGATCAGTTTCATAAGCTTTCTCCCATGCGTGTCTACCAAACAAAGATTTTCTTTTCTTTTTTACCCTACACATGTACATCCTGATATTGTCTCAAAGGGTCCTTAAAATTACTTTTAAATGAGTTAACTTTGGGGTTTGAGATAGAGTCTTATGTAGCCCAGGCTGCCCTCTAACTTGCCATGTAGCCAAAGATGACTTTGAACCTCTGATCCTCCTGCCTAACCTCCAATCAAGTCCCTTCTTTTCTAAAGTGAAGATTTACAAGTGAATCATTTTAAAATAAGCCTTCAGTTGACTACATTTTCACTTGTAAACTACATGGGAAAAGTATTTGCTTAGCTGTAGTATTTGTATAAAAATGTCTTATATGATACCTCCAAAAAAACATTCTGTTAACGACACATTGCAGCGTGTTACAACATATGTCTCCATGGTCACCCGGCAGCCTGCATGTGTGCCCTTTTCTTCCAATTAGTTTACTTAAGGCAGACATAGAGCACTGTGTGTGCCATATAAACATTCCTAGAGGTCTCTGGACAATGGTTCTGAGGAGAAGATGGTGCCCCGTGAACTGGGGCACAGTGAAACACGAAGAGCTTTGGATCCACTTTCATGACTCGTGTCCTTTGCCTGCATTCAATTTTCCTCCTTCTAATAGTGTCGTGAGTCGTTTTAGCTTTGGTGGTAGATAAGTGCACACAATATATTCAAAACTGCAGTGCAAACCTTAATGTGGAGTATCACGGCTTCTGCTCCAGTGTCCATTGGAGCTGTAAAGAAGGTCCTTGAATTATAAAGACTTAGGGGGCTCTTTTTGAGGGTTAATTTTGATGTGTTGTACTTTTACTACTTATTTATTTGTAACATGTGGGCCTGTTTGTTGGGGTTTTCTGTCCTGCCCTGTCTCCCAGCCATTTAGTCCCAGAGAAAAATCACACAGAGAGTCTGCATTACATTATAAACTTATTGGCCCATTATCTCAGGCTTCTTATTAGCTCTTGTAGCTTATAATAACCCATTATTCTTATCTATGTTAGCCACATGGCTCAGTACCTTTCTCAGTGGGGTAGGTCACATCCTGCTTCTTCAAAGGGTGATCTGAGCAGGACTGAGAAAAGGGAGCTTCCTGCTTCCCAGAATTCTCCTGTTCTCATTGCCCCTCCTCTACTTCCTGTCTGGTTGACCCGCCTATCCTTCCTGCCTAGCCAATCAGCATTTATTTAAAACATGATTGACAGAATACAAACAATTCTCCTGCACCATTTATTTATTTATTTATTTATTTATTTATTTAGAGTCAGGATTTCACTGTGTAGTTCCATCTGTCCTGGAACTCACTTTGTAGGCCAGGTTGGCCTCAAACTCACAGAGATCTTCCTGCTTCTCCCTCCCAGGCACTGGGATGAAAGATATACACTATCACACCCGATTTTTTTTTTTTTTTTTTTTTTTTGGTTTTTCGAGACAGGGTTTCTCTGTGGCTTTGGAGCCTGTCCTGGAACTAGCTTTTGTAGACCAGGCTGGTCTCGAACTCACAGAGATCCGCCTGCCTCTGCCTCCCGAGTGCTGGGATTAAAGGCGTGCGCCACCACCGCCCGGCTATCACACCCGATTTTTTCCAAATGTGTGTGTGTGTGTGTGTTGTACTTTTATTTATTTGTAAGTTTTGCTCAATAAAGTTTAGAAAATTTTAAGAATAAATTGAATCACAGAGAAGTAGCTAGAGGACAGGAGGCTCCAAAACTGGCAGGGCTACTTACTCCCAAGACTACACAAGTCTCACGCCTCTCCCTGCCACCCACAAGGATGCAAAGAACTTCAATGGTGTTCTCAAAAGTATTTAAAAAAAATAGTGTAAAATGTTTACAAATGATTAATTTCTGTTTGCATAAAGTAAGAGGTAGTCCCCATCATCTGTTGTTTGGTAATCAGAAATAATGTCCACACACAAATTACATGGTCAGCAGAAAAATTAATGCGCATTTCCCACCTGCATAAGCTGAAGGACCTTGCAGTGCGTATGACACTGGGCAGGACTTACAATTGCCTTCCTCTGAAATACTCAGAGTATTTTAGATTTTTCTTGAGGGGGATTTTGAAATACTTACATATGCATAGTAAGATATCTTAGGATGGGATCCAAATTTAAACCCATAAGTTATTTCATATACATTTTATTTAAAGAGCTTGGGGGTCATCTTATACAGATTTGTTTTAAGTACCAGCCAGTGATGGAGGCTCACCTGAGGTTAGGCAGGAATTTGCACACGCTAAACACCAGTTTGTGTTTGGAGGCATTTTCAGTTTTTAGATTTACAAATTAGAGGCACTCAACCTGTAACCTTGGCATCCAGGCTAGGAGAAGAACCTTTTATATGGAAAAAAAGTGAAATAGCACAATAGTTGTAAATAATATTATTTTAAAATAAACTTTATCAGAGTCTGATAGCTGTAAAGGAACAGCTTAGGGATGTGGGAAGATTTCATGGGAAGTGTAACAAAATCTGCCTTCCAGGGAGATTGACGCTGGCATGCCAGAGTTCACTATGTCGGTCAGCTTGGACCAAACAAAGCAGTGCTAACCTCAGTGAGCTTTTGATTTCTCATTCATCTCAATGTCCTGGTCCCTTTGTTCTCTTTAGCTAGTTCATAATGTTTTACCTGCCACTCTCAATTGAGAAATCCCGAGTTACAAAAATACATGGTTTAAAAAACACTTGGCCATCTCCATTGAGGATTCTAATTCTTTTTAATTCCAGATATCATCTCTGAAACATCATACTTACAAGGCCGCATTCTGATGCGTTAGATCCAAACACAGAGGCAGTGTTGGTTCAGTGAAGCAAAGAAAGGTGCCATGAAATCTACCTGGTCACTTTTATTGACTGGCTTCTTTGGCTGGTTTTATTGTGAAGTTGTTTGCAAAGAAGTCCAAGGGAAGCTTTATTCAAAAGAGGTCTAAATACCCAGTGTATGCCCGGATGCACGTTTTTACAGGGCCGTCTCCTACACATACTGGATCACTAAACAAATCTCTGCCAGTTGTAAATTTTGTTTGTTTTCAAAGGCAAGAAACCTCTGGTTATGTATAAAAATCCAGAATCCATTATGTTTTTATTTTATTTGTGTGTGTGTATTCATGTGTGCATGCATGCGTGTGTTATGATACATGCATGAAAATGCCCCATGGAGGCCAGAAGAGGGTGATGGATCTCCTGGCACTGAATATATAGGTAGTCATGAGCCACCAAATGTGGCTGCTGGGAATGGATCTATGCAAGAGCAGTAAGCACTCTTGACTCAAGTTGTCTCTCTCGCTCTCTGATCTATACTCGAGGTCAGAAGTTCTTAAGCTATGTTTGCAGTAATTTTCCATAGTTAAATTAGTTTGGAACTCTCCATTCTAAAATTACTTCTGACAGTTCCCATTGTACAATCTCATATCATCATAATGCCATATGGTGGTCATCCTCTGTCCACAGTGTCACCTCCTGTGGTTTTGGTTATTGGAGTCAACCAGAGTTCAAAAGTATTAGATGAAAACTTCTATTGGTAACAATGTCTAAGTCTTAAATTGCTTGCCATTCTGGGTGGCATGATGAACTCTTGTCCCATTCTGGTCTGTCCACTCAGGATGTGGTCCACTCCTTTCTCTAGAGTATCCACTGCAGAGCCTCAGTTGGTAGCTTGGCCCATTATCTGATGCACTCCTGTAGGATGGCAGTGTTTGAGTTTAAGCACCCTTATGTCGTATCCACACATTATGTCACAGTGCCTACACCATTCACCTCAGTTCACCTCATCAGGTAGGTATATCACGCATCATCTAAAGTACCATAAAAACAATATATATTGAGAGAGAGAGACCCCATACACATACATTTTATTATATAGTTACAACTATTATCTTTTATGATTGCTATTGATCTCCATCTAACTTACAAGCTAAATCTTACCATAGCTGTGCGTATGTATAAAAACACACTATGTATGCAGAGTTCAGCACTGCACACAGCTTGGGACACCTACTGAGAGTCTTGACTCCACCCCCCAAAGAGGAGAGGAATTCTGTGTGTCAATAGCAAACTGGCTACATGTTGCAAACCAACATTTTTCAAACTTATTCAACTTTGGAAATAATTTTGAGTGGCTCAAATGTTTGGGAAACATTGTCAGGTCAATGATTTATCAAAAACTTTGATAGGGGTAATTGTAATTTATTTTTTTCATCTGTGCAGAATAGAATATCAAAACCCCAACCTGAGGAAGAATGTTCCTAGGGAGCCCCTCCTTAACTCTTATGTTAGTTCTTGAGTAAATGTTGAGTTAAATTAATTCTTAAGTAAATGTTGAATTAAATTTATTACTCTTTAAATGCTACAAGTTGAAGGGAAAGAACTACCTAATTTTGTAATGTGTGTGTGTGTGTATATGGATGCATATTGTCTTCTTTACTCCTGTAAATACTATGATTCTTTACAATGATTTTAGGCATCAGAAGTCTGATGCACTATATGAAATAGCAGCTGATCTTCCTTGACTACTTTTAGGCTCTGTACACAAAATGCCAAGGGCAAGTTTAACTGAGTTTCTCACTAAACTATATTAGGTAAAAGTAGATTGTTGTAAATATGCTTTTGATTAAAAAGGCAGTATTAAAAAGTGAAAGGGCAGCTGGGCAGTGGTGGCTCATGCCTTTAATTCCAGCATGCAGGAGACAGAGTTAGGCAGTTCTCTGTGAGTCTGAGGCCAGCCTGGTCTACAGACTGAGTTCCAGGACAGTCAGAGCTATACAGAGAAACCCTGTCTCAATAAATAAATAAATAAACAAATAAACAAATAAATAAATAGCCACAGAGATAACTCCGTGGTTAAGAGAGCACATACTGCTCTTCCAGAGAACCCAAGCTCGAGTTCAATTTCCAGCACCCAACCCAGCAACTCATAACTGCTTGGCTCTAGGGCAGTGACTCGCAGCCACAGGGGTCACGTATCAGATATCCTGCATATCAGATATTTACATTACCATATATAACAGTAGCAAAATTACAGTTGCAAGATAGCAACAATATAATTTTATGATGTGGGTCACCACAACACGAGGAACTGTATTAGAAAGGGTGAGAACCACTGTTCTAGAGGTCCTGATGCCCTCTTCTGGCTTCCAAGTCTCTCTGTATGCACATAAACAGAAGCATGCGTGCACAAACAATTCAAAATAAAAACAAAATATTTTTAAAAGTCAAAAGCCTAGGGTTCCTATGCCATTCTAGTAAAACAGTTTATAAAAGCTATGTGAGCAGCATTTCTGAGGGGCAGCTTCATTAATATTTTCATATAGACATTGAGGTCAGTTCTTAAATTTAGAGTTACAATGAAATGGTAACAAGCAGTTTATCAAGATAATCAGAGGCTGGTCAGGTTTGCCTAATTCATCCCAAAGCCCACCACTCCTGAATAGGGGTGTGCGGGGTTGGGGCGGTGGCTCCCAGCAAGGATTTATCCCAGCGGCTCAAGTCAATGCTAGTTGCTGGCGGCCATCTTGTCTTGCTTTCTCCTGCAGCAGCAACGGGGACATGAGCGTGGTCTTTTCGTTTGGTTCTGGGTTTGCCATCTTTCATTCTTCTGGTTGAAAGTGCAGTGTGTCGGCCTGGGACTAGTCCTGTCCACTACTTAGCTTTTCCCTCCTCTGTCCCATCTGACCTCTGATCTCCCAGGTATCTTCCCAGCCTCTGGGCTCACCTTCGGCCCCTTCTTAGACCAGACTTTGACGTCCCCCAACCAAGCCTTCCTAGTTAGTGCTCGGGGCTCCACGGCCTTACCCCAATCCACCTTCTCACCCAGGATCTGATGCTTCCTCCATCCCCGCAAGGGGACCCTGGAATTTCAGTCTCTGTAACTAAACGTAGCCTTAAACTGCAGAACTTTATTTTTTTTTATTTTATTTATTTATTTAATTTTTATTTTTTTGGTTTTTCGAGACAGGGTTTCTCTGTAGCTTTGGAGCCTGTCCTGGAACTAGCTCTTGTAGACCAGGCTGGTCTCAAACTCACAGAGATCCGCTTGCCTCTGCCTCCGGAGTGCTAGGATTAAAGGCGTGCGCCACCACCGCCCGGCTTAACTGCAGAACTTTAAAAACAAATAAACAAAGGAAACAATAGGCCGCGGATCGTCTTCATTTTGACCCGAGTAATGCTAAGCTGAAAGAGACAACAGCTCTGTGTTTCTGGTCTGGAATACGTAAACAAACATGATGGATCTCTACCCACTCCTCCCGAAAGCGCTTGACTTCAGCGACTCTTCTACACCACTTCTTTCCCTCCTGAGTGTTTGAAACAAACCGAGTCCTGTCAATGTCCTTAAACTTTTCTGGTCTGACCCCAAGCATCTCCCCATCCCTGTCTTCAGTTCACCCTGTTCCTCAGTGTCCCCTGCTCTGTGTTCTAAAAATGAACATCCTCCATCAATAACTGCTTATTTGCGTGTTTTGCACTGTAACCCAATAACCCTGCGCCATACATTCTGATTTACCTTTGCCTCACCTACATCTTGTACTTAGTGGATGTTAGATAAAGATCTGCTTAACGAAGGGAAGAATCAGTGAAAGGAGGATTAATTACTACCAGCAAAATACCAGTATTTTATGTTTATAAATTAGCCTGTCAGGGATCATCAAATTTTAAACATCTTGAACGCTTTCTGTTAAAATGCTCTGAGTACTGACTATATGCAAGACGCCGCTAGAAGTCATTTGTGGCAAGTTTTATTTTTTTAAAAAAACTTTTATAATCTGCTTATCTTCCTATGGAAAGGAATACAGGAATGTCATAAAATCACACCAACTTGTAAGTGGCAGAGCCAGAATTTGAACCAGAGTCCACGCATTGACTGCTATCCAGTTGTACTTTCTGATAAGAAGGAAATGCATGACCTGTTAAAGCACAGTGCTGTCTTGTAAATCCCAGGTTCTTAATGAGTAGCTGAGGTCCTTTGTTTCTCATCTGTAGAAATTGCTGAGAAATTAAAAGTTGTTTTTGTCCTAAGTTTCCTTGCGACAAAATCCATTACAAGAGGAAAATTCACAGCAAGGAGGAAGGAGACACATTTGTTGAGCATCCCATAAACAAGATTATCTGAGGTCCAGCCTGCCTTCCTGCCAGAGCTAGGTGACAGACAAGGACCTGCCAGCTCAGCCACAGTCCTCTTAACAAAACAACACATCTTAAAACATGAAGATAGCATAAAAGAATAAAGAGCTTTTTAAACGAATGGGGGCACATGAGTACTTTGTTAATTTTTGAATGTATTTTTGAAAACACAAATAGATGTTTAAAACCACACTCGGGAATCTGGTCTGTGTTTACTGTCAATTTCTTCTTGCACCTTTGCCTGTGGAACTCAATAGAGCTTCTTAAATATTCTTTCCTGGGATCTCTTTTTGCCCAGGTGGATTTTAGACATCCTTGGATACACAGATACTGAACATGTGTCAATTAAATGCCTGCTGATAATAAACTGTAAAGAGAGCTATTATAGAATAATCCTTTGGTATACATATATTTATACTATTTATTAGGGACAAAAGCACATTTGTGAAATGGGTGTTCTGTTTTTTGCATAAGAAATTAAATCTTGGCTGAGAGTTTGCAAATTGCCTTCAGTATATTTCAGAGTTGATCAATATTTTAATAACTGTCAATGTTGAAAACACATAAATAAGCAATGAATGGCAGAAGCTGAAATTCTGTCCTACTCCAAGCCATTCATTCAATATATATATTTTTTTAAAGACAGGGTTTCTCTATGCAACCCTGACTGTCCTGGAACTTGCTTCTTAGACCAGGTTGACCTCCAGCTCAGAACTCAGAGATCCGCCTGCTTCTGCCTCCCTAGTCTGGGATTAAAGGTGTGCGCCACAACTACCCAACTCAGCACGTTTTTAATGAAACACAAATGTCAGTTTTAAACATGAAACACTTTAATCTGAAAGTGTACTAATTTGATACGTACATACTCATGAATGTCAGTAGGAAAATATTTTCAAAGTCTTTGTATTTTGGCGATTAAAATAGTATGTTTCGACAAGAGCAGAAAACTTTGTGGGACCACAACAAAAACTCCAATTCCTAACATGGGAGCCTCAAATCTGGGTGAACTGTCTTAGGTAGCATCTGCTGGCATTGCTTGGCTTGACCACTCCTGCAGGACAGAGAACAACTGATCTGTATTGAGAACTGAGCTGCTGGGGAAGCCACACCTCAGCAATATCCTATGTTTCCAGCCTCGTACTGGTTCCAGATTCTCTGTGACCACTACATCCAATACCACATGAAGTAGCAACTCATAGCTGAAGGAGCCATGGGTAGTCCCATTCATGAACAGTCATGGTTTAGAAACAGACTGAAACTCTGCCAAACAAAATTGTGACTTGCTGCTGTGGTTTGAAGGGGGCCATGTAGAAGCGTATTCCTCAGAGCAGAGCTGTGGAGAGTGTAGTCAGCGAACTGTGCCTTCAGGAATGGGTCCATGGCATCTGGCTGGACTAGTCACCAAGAAGGTGGGCTCCCGATAAGAGGATGCTTTTGGTCTCGTTCCCACTTTCTTTCACTTGTGAGATGCTGTGTCATGGTACAGCAGATGGCCCTCAACAGATGCAGTCTCTGGAGCTCTTAAACCAGGGAGCCAGGTACATTTCTGTTCATTATTACCCTGTCTGTGCTGTTTTGTGCACAAATGGATAAGGACTCTTGCATAAAATCAAAGCTGCATGTTTCTGCTAGCAGCTCTGACCAAAGGAGAAGCTGTTCTGTAAGGACTTTGCTTTGGAAAGTTTTGCTGAATGTTGCTCTTTGGTGTGGGATCAGCCATCTTTTGTGAGCTTCGTAGATGTTTAATTCTCTTCTGCCGCTGATGCATTCATGGGAAGCTGACTTTCTACCCTGATGGCTGCAGTTTGGCTTTATTGAAATATTTGTTCCTCTTCTTTGTTCTTACTTTGCTTGAAGCTTGTATTCTGAGGAACAACTGACAATACATACTTATCACTGGGTTCCATGCTCCAGGAAACATCCGAGGGAGGCATTTTGAGCTGCCCTGTATGTTATTCCAAGATATCATCTGTCCTCTGGACAAAGCAGCTGGCAGAAGGTGGTTACCTAAAACAGGTAACCTAGATCAGGCTCGGTGACTTCAGACCATGGACCATCAAATACATATATGTGTGTGTGTGTGTGTGTGTGTGTGTGTGTGCGTGTGTGCGTGCGTGCGCGTGCGTGTGTGTGTGTGTGTGTGTGTGTGTACACTAAAGAGCAAGCTCAAGTGCAAAGCTGACGAGACTCCAGAACATACTTTACTGTAATCTCCCTTTCTTGATGGTCTGTAGCTTTTTCTCATCAGAGCAAATGACCACCAGCTGACTGAACTACACACCTACATCGTTTGTTGCTCACTGGTATTTACACCATTTCCAGGACTGCATGACTCATGAAGCCTATAAAGCCACATTGCTTATGCTGGACCATCCTCCCTCTCACACCTGTGAAATGCTATCCCCAAAGCATTCATCACATAAAGTCAAATGTAAAATCAGACTTACATCCAATCTAATAAATCTTCTATGGCAGAGATTAATCCAACGGGGCTTCCAACAAGCAGCTCTTACTGATTTTATTGACCATCAATCATCTAGCCAAGATTTAGCAAGGAAATACGATAAAGAGCTTTCAGCGTGTGATCAATGGGGAAAAGTATGATGTTTCAAGCTGCCTATGGTATCTGCCCATCTTCTGCCATTATGGAAGTCAGTCTAACCATTGGTGGAGCTAAAACATGGAGCGGTGTTAAATACAATAGTCTCCACTTTCCACTTTGAGGATCAAGAAAAATAGAATGTTGAAGTTTGTATGAACGTGGAATTTCCAGGCTAGCTCCAACAAGTTTACTTTTCAAGGGTGCTGTATTTGACCATTCTTGGTAGAGCCCAGATGCACCTGCACGTGTGTACTTAGCATAGAACATGGACTCTTTGAAAGCTGCTTCTGGGAATGGAACCTATGGCCCCTTACATGCTTGGCAATTACTCTGCTCTTGAACTCTGTCCTTAGCCTTTCTTTCTTTCTTTCTTTCTTTCTTTCTTTCTTTCTTTCTTTCTTTCTTCCTTCCTTCCTTCCTTCCTTCCTTCCTTCCTTTCTTCTTTCTTTCTCTCCTTTTTTTTTTATTTTGAGACTGAGTATCACTAAGTTGCATAGGTTGGCCTTGCAATCCTCCAGAAACTGGAATTACTATTTTTATCTAAATGTTTTTCAAATTATTAAGACTCCACAGTTTTTATAGCTGAGCCTGTGTTTAGCTGCTAACCCAGCATCTGCATCGACTCTAGCATCTGCAGCCTACTGGATGCTGTCCACCATTTGGATGGATGTGGCTGCCTCACACTTAGCATGCCTAGGGCAGAACTCCTCGACTCTTTCCTATCGGTAACCATGGATTGCCTCTTTTTATTCTGAATAAGATCTGAAGGGTGCAAGTCTACAGCAGAGTCATATTGAGACAAGAGAATGGGGCAGGCGGAATGAGGTCCAGAGTGCCTTACTCAAAGCCTTATAAAATTAGCATATAAAAAAAAACAAGTTGGCAAAAAGGAGGGCTGGGTCCCCTAACCTCACCCAGCTGTATGCCAACCAAAACTAACTGGGGTGCTGGCCCAGATGGAGAGGCCTATGGTTGTTTTAACACTAAAATGCACACCTCTACATGGAGAATTCAGATGCTGAGCCATATGAGCCATGGCGTTGTATGTAGAACTACATGTAACAGGGCATGTGCCGAAGAGCTCATGCTAAGCTCAGGTTGTGCTTTGTGCCATGAAAGCTCCCTTGTGTCCCACACTCCCATCTGAGCCACTGAGGCCTTTGTTATGCCCGCTTCCTGCCCTGGAAGTGTGTTCATCCTTAGTAAGTTCTCGCTTGTTACTATCTGCATGCTGTGTGTCGCTGCCTCAGTTCTGGGACACAAGAACCTGGTAATCCCTCAAGACGTTCCCACCAAACCCGCAGATCTGCTGGCATCAAAGTGAGGAATATTGATTTCAAAGCTCAAGGTGCCAGATTAAGCACTTCAAACCTGCACACTCTTCAGAACCACAGCATTGGAAAGCTAAGCAATGACTCACGCGGTAGAGAAAAGCGTCAGGTTCTGTAATCATCAGATGAGGAAACGAGGTTAAGAGGGAATCCCGGACAAGGCTTGCATAACTTTGACTGCTTACATCCCAAGCGCACGGTGTTCTCGGTGCTGGAACAAGGCCATTCCCCAAAGTCACGGGTGGACTTCTCTCCACATGATGAGGCAGATACCATTGCCATCCTCATTCCAAATGCACAAATGAAGCCAAGAAGCCGAGAAGCCCAAAGTCAGCTCTAACAGGCGACTGAGTCAGGATGCTGGCTCTGTGCGTTCACAACTGCAATGGCCAGTGATGTGCAGGCCTCCATCTCCGCTCTATTCATGCCCATCCTCAGCCCTGTAAGGATGCTAACTCTCCTATGGAGACAGCAGGTCCTCTCTATATAAGCAGCTCTTCATAGCACATGTTCTTCTACAGTTTAATTTAGTAGCTTTCCGTCTATCCATTCACAGAGATGTGCAGCCAGCGCCACAGTGAGATCCCACATCTTCATCACCCAGAAAGGGTTCCCGCCCCCATTTCTAGCCTCCGCACTCCACTCGGTGCCCAGCACCTGGAGCATTCTAGAGCATGTTTCTGTGGGTTTGGCAAACGTAGTCATAGGATGTGCTCCCTTTTGTGTCCGGCTTCTCCCACTCAGCGTGGTTCAAGGTTCCTCCTCTGCAGCATGCATCGGTACTTTGTCCTGTCTTGCGATGGGTTACTAATTTACAGCGTTAGATATATCATGCTTGTTTTTGTATGCACACATGGTGAGTACGTTTGCTCCCACATCGCAGAGATTATACAAAATGCTGCTTGCATCTCTGTGCCCTGGCTTTTGTGTGGATGTGTTCTCAATTATCTTGAGTGTGGTAGAACAGGCATATTTGGGTCTTATCCTTGAGTCCTAGCTCATCATGCCTCTAATATCCTAAATGACAGAACAGCATGTGTTGACAAGGCGAGTCCAGGTGAGTTTTGGAGTTTGGTGCTTGACACTCGGAGACTGCCAACTTGTATTCCAAGACACCATACCTTCTTGCTTTCCCATGAGTAGTGTATGCCATTCCATTTTCTCCGTCCTTGTCAACGCGTGTTATCATCTGACTTTGATTACAGACATCCTAGAGGGTATGAAGTGGGGTCTCTTTGTGGTTCTGATTTGCATTTCCCCAATGACTAGAGATGTCATTGGAAATCCCTTCAGATGCTTTTGCTTTTGTCCCCTTCTTTTTCTACTTTTTCAACCCTGAAGGGCTGGTTCCAGAGCTTGGGTGATCTCTGTCCAGCAGGCTCTGCCAATTACAAAGTGTGGGAACATTTCAGCGCAGCAGATGACGCTTCCTTCCCTGAGCATGATGGTCTTCCTCCTTATCCCGAGTGTGTGGGTGCATGTGTGCACACACGTTTATTCAATGAAGCTCAATTAAAATAGGATTTTTCCTTTTGGAAGACTCTCCCATGATCCCAGATACCCACAATTTATTTTATGTTTTGTTTTGTTGGGTTTTTTTGTCTTTTTGAGTGTTGGTTTTCTATAGTCTATGTCTATAACCACTAAAGTTTATTAATTTTGTTTTGTCGTTGTTGTTCTTTAAGGGGGGAATTGTTTATGCTATTAAACTGGTGTCTCTTCTTGATCACAGTGTCCTCTATTTCTATAAACACCTAACTTTCAGTAAGTTAGAACCTTGGTGAAACGGATCAGCCTGAGACCACCATCCCTCCCCATTCCCCCGTGGGCCTCTGTGAACCCCCTGGTTTCTGACAGCCTGTCTGCAAGCACCTCCCTTCATGCTCTCTGAGGCTGTTGTTTCCCAGTGCTGGGACTAAAGCAGAGCCGCCGCATGCTAGGCAAGCCCTGTGCTTCTGAGCCCAAGCCCCAGCCCCAGCCCGACTGCTTAGTCCTCTCAGAGGCTTGCTCTCATTGGAGAGTGTCCAGTAGGCTCAGCCAGCTTCTGATCCTTTACCCAGGAGCTTATATTGGGGAGTCTCCCTCGCCACCCCATAAGGCTTGTGCCTCCTCTGCCCTCCCCTAACCACTGGCTTTCTCAGCCCTGGCTTCATTCCCACTGAAGGTCCAAGTGATGGCAGCTCCCCAAATCATATCCAGTGTGTGCCTTAGGGCTGGCACTGATCCCAACAGTATATCATTGTAATGGACTTGGCCAACAACATGTAATGATAAAATAAGATTACAGCATACACACCAGGGTCAGTTGAGATGTGCTCACACTCATCTGAGTTTGGATGGTGTCCTAAGTGATTTAATCAAATGCAACACAGAATCTGTTGGCATGCAGCCACTACTGATAAGAAATATGATAGTGTCTGTCGCTGTTGGTGGTGGTCCTAGGGATTAAACCCAGGGGCTCATGAGGTCCAGGCAAGCACTCTGACCACCAAGCTCCACCCCTAATCATTTTTCTTTTATTTGGAGACAGAGCCTGGCTAAGTTGCTCTTACCATCCACTAACTCCATTCTTCCTGCCTCAGCCTCCCGCGTAGCTGAGAGTACAGACATCTCCACATGATCCTTCTTAGAACAGACACTGAGTAGAACCTGCATGCTCTGCTTACACTGAGCGCTGGACATGAAAAACAGTTTATAAATTCCATCTGCAAATGGGAGATGATTGAATTAGCTATTAGAACATTATTATCTAAATTGAAGGCTGACAAAGACTGGCCAATTAATTATTCTTTCCTGAGTGTGTCCAGAGTCCAATTATATTTTCATTCCATTAAATTATAGATTTTATTATAACAAAGTTATCAATTTATTTATAAATGTCTTTTTATTTTGAGCCGTGATCTCTCTATATAGTCCAGGCTGACCTCAAACTCACATAATCCTCTTGCCCTAGCCTCATATGTGCTGGTATTATAAGCATGCACCACAACCTCATCTTTATTTAATCATTTAAATTGCATGTTTTAGCTTGGGATTGTTGGTTATTAAGTTTTATAAAACTCAGCAAGTACTAAAGCTTATATTGTAAAATATTCATTGGAAATTTCATTCTGCTTTTCAGATATACCTTGTGTGTTTAAGGCTCACAGCATAATGTTCTGAGACACCTATAGGTAGCTCAGTGAAGTGGATCAGGTTGATGAACTGTCATCTCACATTGTTCCGAGACACCCGTCTGTAGTTCAGTAACTAGTGGAGTGAACCAGGTTGGTATACCTGTCATCTCACAAAAAATTGTTACTTTTTACGACAAGAGCAGCAAATTCTCCTTTACTCAAAGGTCCTATAACGCAGTTTCTTTGCTGTAGTTCTCATGCTGTAGACTACATCCCGAGACTCAATTATTCTGTACATCTACTATATTTTATCAATTGACCTACATGTCCCAACTCCCCTTACTTTATAACTTCTATGTTTTATATACTTGACTTTTTGAATACATCACTTTTCTCTTATCTATTTATCCACTAGTGGACACTTAGCTGGTCCCCATACCTTGGTTATTGTGAATGTGAACACCAGAGGCTTTTTTTTGAAGAAATTATTGGACTAGCATACCTGAAAAGATTGACATAAAATCTACAGACATTGGATTTGAACTCGGTTTCCTTTAGTGTTGGCTTATAGCTCACGATTTTCTTCAGAGCTCGAATCACATTGGTCAGTGGGACGCTCTATTCCCTGTGTTCCTTTGCGTCCCACTGCTCTTTTGTTCCCAGGTAAGTAAGGAATTTAGATGGCTCCTATTCAGAGCCCATCCATACTGTAACTACCTGAGGCTCTCGCAGGCTAAGCAAAGTTCTTGTTAATTCAAGTTCAGGTGCAGGAGAAAAGACTATCTGGCAGGTATTGCTCCCCAGGTGGACCAGCTGATGAGAAGTTTGTGCAGTGTGAGATGTCTTGTTGATCACACAATCAAGCACTTTTCTATATGCCCAGACATACTCCATGTGTCTCCTTATAGAGAACGCTTGCGTAGATGATAGCGTACGGCTGTTTCGAGCCCAGATGCCTCTGACAACTGGCTCTTTTAATACTGAGACTGCGATCAGGAACAGGGTTTTGTGAGTGAACTTTGTCATTGGACATGATCTCATTTGGTGGTTATATCGCTGCAGACTTCCCTAAGATTTGGCAGGACAGCTTACTAGAAATGGCTTAGGAGGGCTTCATGTGTGTTGGGGTAGAGGCTGATGAGGGCCAGTGCTTTAGTTTGACAGGTCACAGGTGCCTCACCTAAAGTTATAGAGCATCTTAGACATCATTTCCTTACTTAGTACCAATCACAGCCAGCATATTTACACGGTACATGGCTAGGAGAGTATGAGATATCCTTCAGGAATTCAGGTTAACATACAAGAAAATAGGAGAAACAGGGAAGAGAATGGACATGGCAGATGCAAAAATTAATCTCTGGCTAAGTCATTTTATGGCAAGTGTATAAATCAGAGTTAGAACCAAAGGACTAGAGCTCCATGAAGAAAGTCATCATGATAAAACCAGAGGGAGACCTCCAGTATCTTAGACAGCTAACGGGATAAGAAGGCCCGGTTTGCTAACTGGGTCTAATGCAATCCGGGAAGCACTATGGAGGGTGAAGAATATATGGTGACTAGCTACATTTGAACTTGGGTTTCTTTGCATTTCTCATCTCTGAAATGAAAATTGTATCAGATCCCACCGGCAAGGATTGCCATGACTTAAGAATGGAGTAATGATTTGAATGTTTATTGTCTTCCATAGGCTGATAGGCTGTGTTAAAGCTTAGGTTACCAGCAGGTGGCGCTATTTGGAGGTGTCATGGAAACTTCAGGAGGTGGAGTCTTCAGGAAGCAGATTGCAGGGACACGCCTTTGAAAGTTATAGCTAGCTCCCAGTCCCTTCCTTGTTCTCTGCTTCTAGCCCACCAGAGGACTAACAGTCTCCTCCACCATATTCCCAATGCCATGTATTCCGCCCAAGTGCATGAGACCAGGTTACTGTGGACTGAACTCTGGAGCTGTGAGCTAAAATAAAACAGCCCTCCCTGAGATGTTCTCATTCGATGTCTGCCACTGCAATGTGATTGTAACTAATGCGGGAATGGTAGAAGTAAACACAAGTTTTCACTGTGACATAGCTACACTGTGTCTATAAAAGCCCGGAGAGAAGGGCAACACTGTTCATACTGGTTTCCTGAGCATCTGAGCTCCTTCTCTGGGAATGAGGGAAATTCAAGCAGCCAGGCACCGGGCCTCTTTCACAGAGCACACACAAGGTGAAGAAACAGAAAAGGAAGGATCCAGGAGACAAAAAGTCACCCGTGACCTTGAGGGCTACCGCTCTTTTGAAGAGAGGAGGCCAATGAATTCCAAGGAGAAACCTGGGCATTGGGGCCAGGAATCCTCACTGTATTTACTTGCCTGCCTTTGGTAAGAGACTGAACTGCTCTACACCTCGGGTGAGTTCCTCGCTTGGAGACCAGGCAACAATGACACTGCACCCGCTAGAGCAGACCCCAGAGCTTGTCACCGAGAAGTCCCAGGCATTAGCGTGTTCTCAATAAATAACAGCCCTTTTTATTCAAAAGCCATTCAGCTGCTTATGCGGGGGCGCTGGTATTTCAGTATCCTGACTGTATCCTGACTGTAGCAACAGACAACAGAAATGTCTGAAGTCCCTGCCGACCAAGTAAAGACTATTTAATAACCACATGTTAGAATATCTTTTTAGCTTTCATTTGGCAAAAGAGCCCATGATAGATTTTGTAGTTGGTATATTCTATACTAAATGCAGGTAGACGCATTACTCAGAAGTTGGCCAGTAACAAGGAAAAAACCCAGACTAGCCAGCTGGTTCCAGAATCTTGGAGAGTTTAGACAACTCAGCCAGACATTTTCCCCCACTTCTTTCCTTAATTCTGTTCAAGATCTCTGATTCACACATGCCAATGGGTTTGCTAAAAGCTCCTCCCATGACTTCAGGAAGCGCAGCAGAAACAGGGGGAAGAAGTTAGGCAGGTGTAAGCTGCTGACAGGGTACTTCTGGAAGGTAATCCTAAGTGAGGCTGGGTTCCCAAACCGTTTGTGGAAACTGGAGTAGGTTTTAAACTCATGAGTGACACTTCAGTGTGAAGACATGTCTGCTGTGTGTCTTCATATATGAACACATATGTAAATGCATTACCTTGAGCCCACGGCACCAACAAATTAGCAAGATTTATAAAACTCCCCCCTAGGAAGAAAAAGCAAATGGGGAGAAGGAGGTCTCAGTCAGCAGCCAGTGTTATTAGCATCCAGGTGTATTGATGTTTCTCAGAGTCTGTCAGGTTAAGCTGCCTACTGCTGGCTGCGGTGTCTTTTTGAAGATGCTTCACATCTCCGGTATTTCAAGTTTCTCAACATGGGGCTTCTGCTCTGGGGGATCAAAGGATGGCAGGTGAGGTGGGGCAGCTTCTTCCATCCCCCCCTCTTTTTTTACCTGGGCCTTGGAAGTCTCCTGAGGGCTTTATCGTCCTGCTGGACCCTTGTTAGAGGGAAGGGAAGAGAGGGGGCAGAAAGGATGCCCAGTGGAGGGAGGAGGTCCCATGCTGACTGGCTTTGAACTCTTTCCCATTCCTCACAGGGCTACAATCCGCAGGCTGATCAGTAATGACCCTAGTAGCCCTGTTCTGTAGGCCATACCCTTTGTCATTCCTCACAAGGAAAGAGGGGTGCTCAGGAATTGAAAAGCTGTTTTTGATGACTCGCTCTCTAAAATAAGAAGTACTATTTGACTGAGAAATTGAGAGTAAAAGCAAAATGGGTAAAAATGTGTCTGCCTTCTCACTCAGGGCAGGGGCTGTCAGGACTGAGCTGCGGTGTGGCCTGGAGTTCTCCACCTCAGGGCAAGAACCACAGTTCAGTGCTAAACTTCTAACGGGAGTAAAGCTATATCCATTGTGGAGGTCCAATATGTTTGGTCGTTATCTTCAGTCTTTATGTTCACCGTCCTCTTCCTTGCCTGTTGGTGATATTCAGAGCCAAAACACCTTGGCTCCTGGCAGGTGCCTTGGCTGACCTCAGACAACCTACCTGCCTGAGATCTCTGGAGTTGAGAAGAACTGATATAAGCCAACTCCAGCATGGCTTGTGGCTTTTTAGCTTACATCAGAAAGAAGGAAATGCAAGATTGCAAGTTTTCTAAAATGATTTCTAAAATTATTTAAGACTGCAGCTGCAAAAAAAAAAAAGTGACAGAGTAGAAGTCATGAATTAGTGAATGTATATTTTGAGGAAGGAAAGGACAGAAAAGGCAGAGGACACACCCAGGACCCAGTTCTCAACACTAAGGAGATTTATTTGCCCCAAAGGGACAAAGACCTGCCTCTGCATAGAGAGGAGACAGACATAGCCCATAGGCAAATGGCACTTTATAAAGGGAGAAAGATATACTCTCCTTCACTGTGTCTGATGAGTTGGTTTGTTTTGATTGGGCTTGTAATTACGTGAGCCAAAGGCGGCTTTTGATTGCTGGACTTCAGTACTTTGATAGTGGGCCTTGGCGGTCAGCCTCAGGAAGAGGAAGTGGCCAAATAAGGGAACAAATCTTGGTGGCAAGCTTTAGGAATGTAATCTAACAGTTTAGCAAGGCAAAGGGAATGGGGGACGAGCAAGGCCTTCCAGAGCTTGCCTGGGTCCAGCCTGCTAGAGCCAGTTGTCACACCTTTGTAATCAGTGCCGAAAGGAAAACCAAATCAGCTGAGAACTACCTCCTCAAGTTCCCTCCAGTCATCAGCTCCTCCACCCCCACCACACCTGCCAAAGGCAGCCAGCACCTCCACTTCTAATAGCCCAATACTTTTGCCCGTTCTTGTTGGCGCAGACACCATAACTCTCATCCTAAGGCAACAGGAGATGATTTATTCTGGATCCATTTTCAGGGACCATGGCCCGGGAACATGGATTTAGCATGCCCCAGGTTCTGTGTTCCAGTGTGGAAGTTGTTCCACAAAGCTTCTATAGCTTTACAAACCAAAGAACGTCATAAATCAAGGCAAGTTTAAATCCATGGGTGGGTCCACAAGAGAGGCAGTTACTGCGAGATGGGGGAAGCTTTGTCGTAGGCTTAAGATGCTGTCTGAGGCATTCTTGGCTTTTGGGTTGGTAGAAGCTAGTTGTCTGCTAAGTTAATAGATTCTAAATCTATTGTCACAAGACGTTAGTAGTTCTGACATGGGGGAGGTCGGGGTCGGGCGGGCGAGGAATAGCTGTTTAGAGGACCAGAATTTAGCCCAAGCTAAATTGGACCTGCACCGTTCCCATCTCTCCACAGCACTGAAGTTCTAATGAGCCTCTCGTCTCTGCAAACACAGAGTCCTTTCCGGGGTTTCATTCACAGCCCCACGCATCTTTCAATGTCACTACACAGCACATAGTCACCAATGGCTTCTTTTGCTCAATTTTACATTTGCCAGGCTCATTCAGATTGTTGCACATAGTTTTAGGCCAATCGTTCTGTCTCACCGTTGTATAGTATTCTGTTATATGAACATTCTCCAGCTCATCCGTGGCAGCGGGGCTTGGCTTTTGGGCAGGTTTCAGGTGGCTGTCATGAGCTGCATAGTTAGGAGCATTATACTAGCACTTGTCCTTTGTGTGCCAAGGTAAAGCTTTCTGTTGGGCGTATCTCAAGGAGACGGATTGATCGTCAACAGGACGCCCATGTGATCAGCAGAGCACCATCCTGCAAAATGATGTTCTAGCTGGTGGTACATCCTTGCCAGAGTCCTCACCCTCGCCAACACTTGCTGTTAATTGTCTTTCATGTTAACTTTCTTGGTGGATGCATGGTGCTATCAGGATGCTGCAGTGACCAGTGGTATTAAGGCTTTCCATATATCCTCAGGTCCTTTGAGTGGTCTCTTGGTCTGCTGTCAGTTGGACTCTATTGGACAGTCTGCCTTTTTCTTACCTGCCTCTTGAATTACTTTTTAAAATCCATAAATACTTTAGAAATCAGAACAAAACAAAGTTGAATTCCAAGCCATGTTGAAGTTTTCGTTGCCATCTGGTCTTGTGAGCCAGAGAGAGTCTACCATCCCTGTAGGGCCCCTCCCGTAGCGCACACTTTCCGGTCTTTACACGCTGTGGCTCCCCTAGACTTACTAGAAAACAACCCAGGGAGAAGTGTTCTTAAGAGCAAATGTTTTCACAGGAACAAGTCTTTCTTAAATAAAAGTCAGAACTAGTCAGTTTTCAAGGAAAAAGCAATACATTTAACTCTAATATTTATATTTCTGACTTTTTATGAATATGAATTTGGGGAAATGTCCAAGCAGGAGTCTGGTTTTCCCTTTCTTTTACCTGCGGGGGGGGGGGGGGGCAACAAACAAAAACCCTTGTTCCTCTATCTGCAGTTCTTTTAAAAACCAACAGGAACAAAACTATCACTTTTCCTCCAGCAGAACTGAGAGAGGCTCAGGAGACCCCGCCCATCCCTGGGGCCTTTATCAGCCGCTAATGGTTGTTGGGGGAGGGAGAAACCTTTGCAGCTATGGTGTAGACTGTGCAGCAGCAAATAGCCTCTCACCCACGCTCCGGTAAGCAACCCTAATGAAACCCTTTGAGTCACCAGAAAATACAAATAAAGATATTTAAGTGGGAGGACGACAAGTTGGGGAGAAAATAGGGATCCGTGGGAGTAGAAGAGAGACAAAGAGGTTAATGAAAGATAAATATATTGTATATATGTATGAAAATGTCATAATGAAACCCATTATTTATAATTAATATATGCTAATAAAAGTCTTCAACTATCCATTAAAAGGTTAATTGTTCCTGGGTGTTGTGTGGTGCCTTGCTTTTTAAGGACCCATATTTAAACACTTGGTTGCAATCTATGAATCTCTAACTAGTTCTATGGTAAGAGCAACAACTTTCTAGGCAAATCAAAGGGTAGAGCACTCTACCTGAGGGCAGTGTGGACTTCAACCACACCCCGTTGTGTTCATTAGTGTCCTGTTTCTAGTTCCTTGGTCAATTCTTCTGCACTTGCCTGTGTCCTCTCTCCTGTGCTGTGGTAGGTCTCCTCCCTCAGCACCCACAGTCTGCCTTCTGTACCCCATACTGTGCTCTATCAGATCGTCACTGCCAACCTGGTGTTCTACGGTGCCAGCATTGAAGCCACTCAGATCTCATTCGTTGCCAACCCTCACTTGAAAACGTTTACGGATGCTCCATTTAACAGGACTCTTTCCTGAGTACCCTTCGAGTTGCTCGTCAGAAGAGACAGTGGGATGGATAGAGCTCTCGCGCCCTGGAGAGTCAGGTGTGCTCGATAAAAAGTTCTGTGTCGGCCGGGCGGTGGTGGCGCACGCTTTTAATCCCAGCACTCGGGAGGCAGAGGCAGGTGGATCTCTGAGTTCGAGACCAGCCTGGTCTACAAGAGCTAGTTCCAGGACAGGCTCTAGAAACTACAGGGAAACCCTGTCTCAGAAAAAAAAAAGTTCTGCGTCATGTCATAGACTAGTGACACCATGCTTCCTTTTAAAAATCTTCCTGACCTCTCACGGTGGCCAAACGAAGTCTAGCTAAAGTAGTCATAGCTAGCTGTGAGATAGCAAAATGTAGTCAGAATTCTTCTACGTTTCTTAACTTTGCTGGTCTTCATGTTTGTTATATATAAGTGGGTATTAGAAATTAGAAATAATTGTGAGAGTTCTGGTAATTGTCTAACGTGTCTAAATGTCTTAGTTTATTTTTAGTGGCTTCCTCTGAGGTTGTATACTGTTAACAGCAGACAGGTTAGTGTGGAGTCACGGAGCAGGGACTGCTGTAGTTGCTAACTGACCCCAGTGGCTTGGAGCCAACACCTACATAAAGCATCAGGGCCTTGCAACAGTTTAGATGGCTTCTCCCACCATTCGCTTATTACCGTGGCTCTCGTGTATATTATACATGCGTATGTTGTAAACCTCAAGGTACAGTCTTCAATTTTTGCCTTTAGCAATCACATACCTTTTAAGTAAATTAGTGGGGAAATATGTAGTTTTTTTGCTATCTATGCATATTTATGTCCATTTTAGTACTTAATTCCTTCCAGCAGATTAAAATTGCAATCATCTATCATTCCTCTGCACCCTAAAAAAAAATCTTACATTTTCTGCAATGCAAGTCTACTGGAGACAAATTCTTTTAGCTTCTGTTTATTTAAAAATGTCTTTATTTTGGGTCAGAGATGGCTCAGCATCCAGGCCTCACAACCTAAGTTCAATTCCCAGATCCTGTGAGGGGACAAGAGAGGACCGACTCCTGAGCAGTGTTCTCTGACCTCCACACAGGTGATGTGACATGAACACACACACACACACACACACACACACAGACACACACTCACACATGCACTAAAATAAATATAAATTTTCAAAATATATTTTATCCTTATTTTTGAAAGTTATTTTCTTTTGGACATAACAATTTGGAATTTTTTTCTCTTTAGCGTTTGGAGGTTTAGTTCCAGTCCATCGTTCCTGTTCCTGATGGGATGTCAGCTGCCGCTCGTCACTCCCCCTCATGCAATGTGTCTTTTCTGGAAAATGTCATCATTTTCTGTTTCTCTTTGATTTTAGGACTCTGCCCCGTGCCTATATATCATGTATGCACATATATCATGTATATACACACATGTGCATATATACTATATAACTAAGTCTAGATTCTGCATGTGGGAGAAAACATTTGTCTTTTTCTTCTCCCCTCTGTTCAGTCTCCATCTCTGTACATCTTTCATGACACACACACACACACACACACACACACACACACACACCCAGATGTCTGTGTTCAATGCATTAAAAAAAAGCATATGATATTTGTCTTCCTGGGTTTGGCTAATTCTGCTTAACACGGTGACCACTGGTTCTGTCTCCTTCCCTGGAAATGACGTCATTTCCTTCTTCTTGATGCGGTGGAGCCGGTGACCCTGTTCACTTTCACGCCCTTTCTCTTTCAGTCTGTGTTGCTCTTGACCTCTTTCAGACGCCTGATCTGCCCGCTCTATGCTCTATGCCATTAAGCCCAGTAAGCTGATATTTACTACACACCTGCTCTGCTCTTTTAGTATTCCCATATGGTTTTTAAACTACATGTTTTATAGCTCCAGTTTCTTCTTTGACATTCCCTGTGTGTTCATTCGTGATCGCTCTTTGGACATAGTTATTATAGCTGTTTGGAAACTTTGTTAATTCCAACACCCGAGCCATCTCAGAGCCACTTTTGTTTGTTTGTTTGTTTATGGGTTTGAGACAGGGTTTCTCCGTGTAGCCCTGGCTGTCCTAGAACTTGCTCTGTAGACCATCCTGGCTCCAAACTCAGGGATCTGCCTGCCTTGTCAGGCAGGGATTAAAGTGTGCGCCACAGGGCCTGGGGAAGAGTCGCTTTTCATTGCCTCTTTTCAGCCTTTCTTCTTCTCAGCTGTGGCTCTCATTTTCTGTTTCCATACATGTTTCAATAATGGTTTATTATTTACTGAACCTTGTGGACAATTCATTAATAACTCCAGCATCTGTTTCCTGGGAAGTCTAACTGTTCCCGTTACCCACGTAGATGGCCAGGCCATCCCTTTGGCCTGGTCAGTCTTAGTGTTCTGAACGTCCCAGGGTGATTATCAAAACTCTATCCTTTCAGGGGTCGAACTCTCTGCCTCTTCACGGGGCAGATGTAGATCTCTCTGCTTGATCACTTCACCGTTGCCACATTACTTTCTTCTAGACCCCTCAGACTCCCTCCTGTACCCACAGTTTCGGAGTTACCCCAAGATTTGGATGGAGGTCAAATGCATATTTGAGGGATTCCCTCCTCTGTGGCACTCTTTTTCATGGGATAGTATGCCTTACCCACATTTGGGTAGACATGAACCCTGTCTTCCCACAGCACTGGCTATGAGACCTGTTGTTCTAGCTGATATCACCTCAGAGGAAAACAGCCTCGAAAAATGTACTTTCTTCCCATCTTGTTTCAGCTGCCCTCCAGAAGCTCCAAACAGATTTTTAAATATGTGCTTTGCATAGGGTTTGTGATTGAAATCCATGCAGGTGTTATTCACATAAAAACTAGCTTTCCAATGGGCATGTCTGTTGTTCTTTACAATGCAGGGCTTGACATACAGCCTGCAACTATGAGAAGTTTGAAGAATCCCTGGTAAAGATGGGAAGAAGTCAGCATAGACCCAAAGGTGATCCTGATGTTGATGTTATACAGATACAAAATTGCACACAGTAACAAGTTCAGTGGGGGAAGTTAGTTAGCATGCACAAACAGGTGCATGATTTCATCGGAGAGAAAATACAGAAAGAATTAATATATTATTATACTGGGCATGTTTTAACACTCATCAAGAGGATCCTTGAAACCTCTCTTTGCATTCACAGTTCAGGGATGAGCTAAAGATTTGAGGGGAGGCTAAAAGCATGACGTCATAAGGCATGACCAGCTCACTGGGCTTTGGAACAGATGAGGTATGGAAGAGAAAGGCAGTGAACAAGGAGAAGGAATAACCAGCTGGGGAGCCAAGAAGGAAAAGGAGCAAAGACACAGAATAGAAGGAGGGTAGTGTTGTGTGTAGCCTACCATATAGAATGTGTGTTTAGTGTCATCAATATTTCATAGCACATATTTTATATCACATATTGAGCATCACAAAATATTGTTAGATGCCATAATGGTAGAAGGGGAGGACAATGAAGAAATACTTTAAAAACTGGTAACTATTAATTTTTCCAAAATTAGGAAATTACTTTAACCATCAGATCCAAAAAAGAGGAACAGAACCCCAAATAAGATAAATGAGGGTAAAATAACCAGATAGAACAGGGGTGCCAATTGCTCTATTAATATACACATGCATTAATTTTAATTAGATCAAAGCATCAAAAATGTCTGTAGAACCACCGCGGGCCTTAAGAAAAATACAGAATATAACTGCAATTTGGGATGAGCAAAAATATTCTAGAGAGGACACAGGAACTGTTAACTCTAAAAAAAAGAATATATACATTATCAAAATCCCAATTCTTCTATAAATAAGAAGGTATAAAGATATAGACAAAGAAAAATATGACATATATCAAGGGGTCATACAAGTGTGTGTGTATGAGTATATATATATATGTACATATATATATATATACATTCCTCTAATAAACAACAATCTGTTTTTTAAAGCTGACACAAACAGATGCTTTATAAAAATATGTAGGAATATCACCGAGAAAGTATGAATAATAGAAAGAACGTGGAACAAGGAAGCCTCCGCCATTTTTAGAGAATGAAACGAGTCTTGGAAAACAGTTGAATTCTTACATAACAAATCAATAAAACCACAGTTAGGAATTTACTCAAGGAAGATGAAAAAATGTATTCACAAGAGACCTGCAAGAGCGTTCACAGCTGTATTAACAGTAGGATCTAGCACCAGAGAAACCCAAGTGTCTGTGGGGAGCATGGGTAAAGATAGTGGAAGAAGCCAAGCATGGCGGTGCACCTGTGCACCTGTAATCCCGGCCCTCTGGAAGAAGAAGGATTATGAAAGTTCAAGGTCAAAAGACTTATCTAATAAAAGAGAAAGATCACCACAAAAAAAAAAAATCAATGTGGAACAGCCATGTAATGGCATGGCTCTCAGCAGTGTAAGGGATGAGCTTACAGTACAATACGTGTTACAAGGTGTGTGAACCATCTGCCTGGCTCTGTACAAACGAGGATGGTGTTGTTACTCCCAAGGACATGAGGAGAAAGACCACGGACCCAAATCATCCTGACCAAATTAATTAAAGCAAGCTTTTTTATCCATATACACGGGCTGCCTTCCCTAAGTCAGAGTTTGAGGGGTCAGCATTGGATGTGAGGAAGACAAGGCTTCTATAGCTCAGGGTAGGGGGTTTCCAAATGGGGGATTTGTAGGCAAAATAGGCGGGGTTACAGGAGCAGAACGTAAGCATAGCAAATTAGTCCTGATGGCCACCTGAAACAATAACACAATAACACGGTTGCAAGGTGGGCATAACAAGGTAGTCATGACAACAGGCAGTCATAGGTGGCCCTACAACCTTTTGAAACAAAGGTAGGGTAGTAAGTTGGTTATAAACAACTTTTTAGAACAAAGACATGATCGCCATTCCTGGAGCAGGCAGCACGTTTGTAGTTGAGGTTACAGGTGGGGCATAGCCCAATCCCCCAAGAAACCGAGGTTCCATCATAAACAGGAATGAACCCAGGTTGTCTCTACTATAAGATGGCTTTCAAGTCTAAGATGGAGGCAGGGTGGTTCTTTAGTACAGTACATGCAGAGACTTGCTAGGACACTGCCCTAAGAATGACAACGAGAAGATGAGCTGACATATGACTTTGAAGACTAAGCTATAGTGGAAAGAACTGAACAAATAAAAAATAATAATAGAATCTCAGCAGGTAAGTAATACGGTGGAAATAGTATCTCTCCAACATCACCCTAGGCAGCAAGTACAGTCTGAGTGGAGAAGGGAGACAGAGCGGGAAGCACATTCTAATGCCGACATGGTCCAGACAGAAGTTGGTTCATCTGTGAAGGAAAAACCCCCAAAAGCCTTAAAATTAGGATATACTTCTTATGCAGAATTTACTCCACAATTTCTTTATAATGCATTATTTGGAAGTCTCTTCTTGTTGTTGTTTATTGTTATTTAGTTCTTTGGTTTTGCTTTGCTGGGGGTGGAACCTGGGGCCTGATAGAAACTAGACAAGTATGCTACCTCTGAGCCACACCCCAACCCTGGAGCCTGAGGAAGGTTCCCTGAGGGTTAGACATCCTCAGGAGAGGAGTGGACAAGAGTCTAGTCGTTCTCCATTGCACTCCTGTTCCATGCCCCCAATTTGAATGTTCATGAGCACATAGAAAAAAATAATGTGGAAAGAAAAGCCTCCCTCGAGTGGGTGTATTTTTAACAGACGGCCAGCGTTTCTTATTATTAATGAAGACACCTGGGCAAATTTGAGGCTTATCGGCTCCCACAATTGCTGTTTCTGTAGAAACTAATTCAGAAGTCATGTGGTAACCATAGTAACGTGAGGGCAAGTTGCAGAAGTCGTGTTTAGGAGAGATGAAAAATCTTTCCTTTTCCTGTGCTCTGATTCTGTACTCTGTTCCTTCCCTCCCAGAGGGGAGAGTCGATTTCCCAGGATACTGGAGCATGGGTGGGAGCTGGGTGCAGGGGAGGGGGGCCTGTGCAGTGGGCCTAGCTCACTTCCTTTACCAACCCAGCCTAGACAGCACATGAACATTTTCCCTTTCCAATGGAGAGCTAGGAATAAGACTCACTAAACTTAAAACCAGTGACATTTTTCCTATTCTTCAAACATCCCCTAGTTAGTCCCTGCCATGATCTTCGAGACATTTGTCATTTTGAGTTAATGTGATAGAGACAGACCTTAAGTGTCTAAACTGAAGGAGCTTAGACGAAACATTGCTTCTTTCCTTCAGCAGTCAGCTGAATGTCCTGTTAAAGCCTTCTTTGGGGTCTAGCATCTTTGGTCTGTATCTGTCACCTGCCAGGGTCCAGGATGGTTCACGCTGAGATCTGCCCCTTACCTCCACATTAGGCGAAGGGGAAGAGGGTAGGTCCCACAGGTGGCATGTGCCACTCTTGTCTCTAACCACATTGGTCGGAAGTTAGTCCCAGGGACACACCCAGCTGAAGGCAGGCTAAGAAGTGCAATCTTCATTCTGGGTAGAAAGATCACTCATAGACATGATTTCATTTGGCTTCTACAAGCAGAAGCACTGCCGGTCAGAGGGAATAACCTTTTCCCCGTGTGGGTGTGACGTTAAAGCACCTGGAACCTAGTTCAAGGGCGTGAAGTAGAAGTGCCAGGGTTTGGGTTGTTTTGGGCGTTGGCCCGGAGTTCCAGACGGGATGGTGGGGGCTGGCATGGACGAGCCTACAGTCCCAGATTCCCGAGCCACTTTTCTCAGTTCTCCACTCCCTTTTTTTTTTCAGCTTCTTTACTGATAACTTACTGGGTGACACTTCTTGTTGTAATCTATTTTGAGACGCTCTCTTTCTAGTTAGTTGTGGGTTTAAAGGCTAATTAATCTTGGTTGTTGAAATTTAAGTTAAATCTATATTATAAAATTGGTTTTCGCTTGGGGCCCAGAGATTTCTTTTTGAGTAAACTGTCTTTAGTTGATCTTCATGGATAACTGTGTGTGTCCTCTTGGCTCTGGAGATATCTTTCTCTTTCAGCTCTAGCCTTTTAGACATATGGTTTCTTGTCAAAATGTTTAAAGCATGTGGATTTTAGAAGTGTGGCTGAAGTTTTAGTCAACAGTCTACATTACTAGGAGAAATGTAAATAAATTCAGATTAAAAGTCCATTTTTTTAAATTTTGCAATAAAAATGGGGGAAGTAGATGGGCTTTTCATGCCTTCTGAGGCATTTTCAAACACAGTGCTGTGTCTCCCTCTGTTTCTCATAGCTTGAGTGGGTCATATGTTAATAGTTGGCAATCCAGTTTTTAAATTTAAGAAAAATTTCAAGTATGACAGATCAGTATTTTAAGATTAGCGTGTTCTATTTTAGTGAGTAGAATATTACTACAAAACATAGGAAATCCAAATCCTAATAATACCAATAATGGTGACGCTAGGAAGCAAATCCCTTCTTCCATAGAAAGTGATATGAACAATTCAGGGAATGCCTTAAATTTCTCTGCATTGTTCTAGAAGATGAACACTTTCCAATTCTGTAAAGAAAAGGAGCAGCGCCTATAATTCTTATGTCAGCAGCAGCAGCAGCAGAACAATTGACTGCCTGTCAGCCACTTGAGCCGTTTGTTTCCCAGTGAAAGCAGGGGCAGCGTTCCACAGCAGATCTTGGCTGTCATTTTGAATTAGTGTGATAGAGACACACCCTAAGTGTCTCTGTCAGATCTCATGTTGATGCAGGTAAGAACTGCCAGGAGGCTTGCGTACAGCATCAGCGGTCACGTGGCTAGCACTCAGGTCTTCTGCTGGCTGCCCCAAGAGCCTTAGTGATGTTCGCTCCACAGAAGAAGGCTCCAGAGTAGTTTTCGTTGATGTACGAGAGAAGGGCTTGTTTATCTGCTCTTTCATTTGATGACAGAAGCGAGATCAAGGCAGGAAGAATCTTAACAGGTTTAAGACACGGCCTCAGATCTTGATTTTGCTTAACAAACATCTGCTTCCTCATTCTAAAGCATAAAAAAATGCTTTTCATTTGAAGAAATATGAGAAGGCTCTATATGAAGCTGGACAAAACAGTAGCGACTAAAGGCACAAAGAAAGGAAGGGAGGCAGGAAGCTGATGGAAAATCAAGATCGCTGGCCAGACGCAGTGAAGACAGTGAGACTCTGAACTGGGAAGCAGGAATAGGCAGCGAAGAGCGAAGTCAGGTTTCCTTATTTCATCTACCTGCTGCGGATGCAAGCCAAGTGCCTGGGTCAGTGGCTTCATTTCTGAGTCGGGATCCTGTGACGGACAACTTGCTCTGCACGTGTGAAATGACATTTCCAGACTGCTAGGAAATGCTGGCCTCCTCTGCTGAATGTCAGGTTTTACATGTGAGATCATCAGAGCTAGGATCTGGCGTAACGTGTCTCCCAGGAGGGATTATTATTAAATTCCCTTATTCTGTCCTGTCTTCAGGCACTCAGCGTTGGGTTTCGTGTCTTTGAGAATGGCATATTCGAACAGAATTAATGTTTAATGTACTGGGACCCAAGGCTAATTTAACAGGAATTTGATTAATTTTTTTTCTAATTTGGAAAGCAAATAAATATCAATATTTTCATTCCCTAATTACTAATTAATTTCTGATCTACCTAGAGAAGCAGATGCTTTTTTAAAAAATGTATCTGGATCAAAAATGATTAATCCACAGGCATAGCTGTGCTCTCTTGTAAAGACTGCTCTTCCATACCTGTAATAAAGTGAACTAAACACCAGAGATGTGAGTGGTCTGTCGGGCCATAGGTTAGTATCAGGGCAGGCTCATCCGGGTTATAGACCTTCTCAGAGGCTGTGATGTCTGTGACGTCCCCTATAGAGTGCATTAGGAAGCTTTTCATGGTCGTCTAAAACATTTGCTGAATAATAATTGAGTAAAGCTCATGACTGTAATCATCAAATGAAGTATAAATACTGTAGCTTCCAATCTGCGGGCCTTGTATCCATGCATTCTAGGGTTCACCTTATCTTGGTTTCCATGTCTCTGAATAAAGGGTGGCTGGAACAAACATGGATTTATTCTCTCTCACCATCCTGTAGGGTAGAAGGTTAACACGCAGCTTGGCAGGCTTGTCTTCCTTCCTGGAGACCTAGGACACAGCCTACTTTCTCCCCCACCCAGCTCCTAGCAGCCACTCCTATTGCTTGTCTATTATTGGAAGGGGGTGCCAGCCAGAGCGTGTCTTAAGCCATTCTCCTTATGACCGACCCTCTGGCCTCTCTCACCTTCTCTCAGGTGAACACTGTGATTGAAATCCCTGGCGCGGGCTCCCTGATTGCTTATTAGGAAACCTAATCTCACCTGCAACTTCAATTCCCTTTTGCCTTATAACCCAACACATTCACAGGCTCCGGGATGAGGATCCAGACATGTTTTGGGCACCATTATTCTACCAACTGCACGTTTTCCCCTATTGTATAATCTCACGGGTCAAGATGTGTTTGACAGGGGTTCGAGAGATGGCTCAGTGGTTAACAATAGGTACTGCTTTAGCATGGACCAGAGTTAGGGTCCCAGCATCCACATCAACTGTATCACAACTGCCCGTATCTCCAACTCCAGGAGATGTGACATTCTTTGCTAAACTCCAAAGGACCCTTCACTCAAGTGTATAACCCAAAAACACACATATGCATAATGAAAAATAATAAATCTTTAAAAATACATGCTTTACAATCAATGTGTTAAGATGCTGTGTTGTAGTTTATCGGCAATGTTCTTATTGGAACATAAAGTCAAGGCCGAATCTCTCAACCCAGGGCCCTTACCTTCACTGAGATATTAACTTTAAAGTAATAAGTCAAATGAGTACACAGAGAACTAACCCCTTCTCTTCTTTGAATCATAAATCATGCTCTTAAAGTGTCAAAATTATTTCCACAGAAAGATTAGTTAATTCTGTGATCAGTTCCTGGACTTCACTTACTAAATTTTAAAGCAATCATTTTAAAATCTCATATGGCTGCTCAGTTTTCCTTAGAGATGGTAGTTGATTAAACTGATAATGTACATTATAAAAGACTTACAGCATTAGGCCCCTTGTAAACCTACTCTTGTTTGTAATATTTCTTTTATTTTTTTTTGTTGTTGTTGTGCATGTTTAGGAGGTGGCTTGTTTTTGTTTTTACATGCCATGCAGAGTCCAAGGGAGTCACTTCTCCAGAGCTGAGTGCTAGGGAATCAAACTTGGGGCCCTATCCTTGCACAAGCTCTTGACTGAGTTATCTCCCTTTTTTCAATTTTAGCCAAGCTTTGCCCTTTGATGATAATTTCTCATCTGCAAGAACACCTATTGTGATAAATCTTCCATTGGACTTGCATATTTAAGAGATTCTTACGGAGTGCTGAGTGAACTTTCCTGCATTTGAATGGCAGCATCCTAATGGTCAGTGTGCACTGCCCATTGCGTCCCTGACCTTCAGAGACCAGATCTCCAGAAAACTCTAAAGGAAACATCCGTATGTCACAGAATGGTGTTGTATTTAACAGTGGATCATGTGTGAGGGTTGGCAGAGACAGCTGTATGTCATAGAGAGGCGTTGCAGTCACCAGTGGATCATGTGTGAGGGTTGGCAGAGACAGCTGTATGTCATAGAGAGGCGTTGCAGTCACCAGTGGATCATGTGTGAGGGTTGGCAGAGACAGCTGTATGTCATAGAGAGGCGTTGCAGTCAACAGTGGAGTGTGTGTGTGTGTGTATGTGTGAGGGTTGTCCCATAAGATTCTATTGTTTAACTTGGACATGACATTGATGCAAATGGTGGATGACCTTATGGCGCAGTTCTCAACATCCTCCCTAGCATGAAGTCATGAAATGATGTAGAGCCAGGAAGAGACCAGGCACTTCCTTTAGGACCTGGGGAGCGAGTGAGTGTTTGAAACGCTAGTTTGTCAGAGCTCTTGAGGCTCTGGTAGGTACTAGGAGAGCGGAAAATGAAGCTCACTCTGTTGTTACTAATAAAACATCTCACAAATATGAATAAAATGTTGGGGCTGCAGGGATGGCTCAGTGGTTAGAAGCAGTTGATGTTCTTCCAGAGGACCTGAGTTAAGTTCACAGCACCCATGTTAGACAGCTCACAGCCACCTGTAACTCCAGTTCCAGGGAATCCAACACCCTTTTCTGGCTCTGTGGGTTCCTGCATACACGTGGCATACACACACAAGCATGCATACATACATACTACATATATATATATATATATATATATATATATATATATATATACAGAGACATGCATATACACATAAACGTTTTTTTCAAATGCTCTCTGCAAGTCATCTGTCAACATTCTTTGTGATCTTTATTGGTTGCTTCTTTATGGATAGTGAAATTTGTAAATGGAGACTTCGCTTTCATTTCCTGGCCACCCAGACCTGAATAATCACACAAAACTATATTAATTACACCACTTTTGGCCAATGGCTCAGGTGTATTTCTAGCTAGCCCTTACATCTTAAATTAACTCATTTCTATTAGTCTATGTATTGCCACATGGTCGTGGTCTTACCTCATTTTCTACATGTCTTGTTTCCTCAGCAGCTGGTTGGCGCCTGCTTGACTCTGCCTACTCTCTCTATATATCTCTGTTCCGATTTCCCACCTGACTTTACTCTGCTAAGCCATTGGTCTAAACAGTTTAATTCATCAACCAATAAAAGCAACACATATACAGGATATCCCACATCAAAATGGCAATTCACTCCATGACTACCAGCCATGAGATCATACAGATGAAATCATATGACTGCTGACCCCCAGCTCTCAACTCTCAGTGATTCCTAGCTAAGTTTGTCCACATATGGAATAAAAATAGGGCTGGATAGAGACACGCTGAGGTGATGAAGTCTGGGTGCATCATGGCAGCCCCTGAGATGGACTCTCTGGGTCTGGGTGGCCTCTGTGTCAAATCCAAGTTCTTACTTTGAAATCAAGAACTAATTGCTGATGTGTTGATAGGCTGGACAGATGCACAGCTTCAGACCATAGCAATCATCTCCTCCTTCCTTTTCAAAATTTAATCTATAGGGATTAAAGATAAGTTTATGTTGCTAATAGCAACAGTAACCAGAAACAACTCTAAGAGCTGGAGCTATTGATCATCAAATTTAATTCCCAGGAGAAGAGAAATTCTATCAGGCACATGACAGGCATAAAAAAGGTTTTGAACACATTTTATTAGTTCCAAAAGTTAGTTGCTAACTGTAAGCACAGAAGTTGGATCCCGCCCCTGTCAGGGGTTTCTTCTACTGTTTAAGGAGTCCGTTAGTTTGCTCTGCCCTGTTTACAAGCAAACATATTTCTCTTTTTTAAACCATACTGGTGATTTTGGAAAAATACATGTTGAGAGAATTAATTTGACACCAAACCAGATAGGAGTTTTAGTGGAACTCAATAGCTGGATCACTGCAACTATTATACCAAAGGCCTTGGATGTGGATGGCTTGCCTGTCCCATCTTTTTCTTTAGAGAGTCCATATTTATAGCTCATTAACAATGGCGGTTTAGGAAAATTGAGCTATTTGTATTATGTTCCTCTGCTAATTACACCCACACTGGTGAGTTATATAAATGCATGTCTTCTAGAGAGCTTTGTATAAAAATTCCTCCACCTTCAGTATGTAGTGGAGGCATTCCAGGCAAAGCCTGCTAGCTCCTTCCTACCCCACCCAACCTAAACTCCTCTGCTCAATTTGTCTCTACTGCCATAGTTTTAGCTAAGAGCACCACAGGTCCTTTGGTATCAGAGGGGAACAGCCAGGGCCCCTAAATACAGTAGAGGCTTGTTTGTCTTGGGTGAGCATCACAGGATGAATTAGGGGTTCCAGCAATCCACAGATGCCAAAGCCACCCCAGACAGGGGCTCTTGAGCCCTTTCATCATGAAAGTGTGAGGAATGAAGAGAAAGGCTAGTTTTTAGAAAGGGGTTTTATTATAGAGAACAAAAGCAGTCAGATACTAGCTAGCCTGAATTACAGTCAGCTGAGAGCATGAGGAGGGTTGGAGAAGCCATTTCCAAAGGGCTCGTCACTCATGTGGCTGGCAGGTTGTTAGGATCCAGCTCAATTCATGGTGAGAGCATCCACGGGGGGGGGGGGAGAAGAAAAGAAAAACAGATGGTGACGAAAGAAAAGGAGAGAAGGCAGGGAGGGGTGGGGTGGATGGAGGAGAAAGAGAAGAGGAGGAAGGGAGGAGGGAGGAGAGAGGGGGAAGGGAGGGAGGGAGGGAGGAGGGAGGAGAGGGGGGAAGGGAGGGAGGGAGGGAGGAGAGAGAGAGGGAGGAAGGAGGGAGGGAGGAGAGAGGGAGGGAGGGATGAGGGAGGGAGGTAGGAGGGAGGGAGAAAGAGAGAGGGGGGATTTGTAACCAAGTTTAGAAGACACGTAGGGTCATTTCTGTCACATCTCTTGTGTGGAACAGATTCAGATTCAAGGAGTGGGAGCACAGACCCTCCTGATGATGATGGTCACATTATTGGAAGAAAAGGGTTAATACACAGGTGCAAGCATTAGAAGACACAGTCTTCTGTTGGGCAGGTTTCCTGCGGTCTGTCAACTCAGATCTTATCAGTCTCCTGATGGAGACTTTTCACCCATAGTCTCTTCCAGCCAGCCTCTCTTTTTTATTATAAATAAAAATTGAAATGTCTGTGTTAATATTATATTATCATGCTCACATGCTTGGTTTTAATAAATGAATAAGCAATGGGGATTGATCTTTCTAAGGGCATTTCCAAGTTGCTCCAAGCATCTTAGCAGCACTGGGATAAACATGTGGTGGGGCTGGGGAGGCAGGAGTGCACTTAGGCAGGTACCCTGGTCCCTCTGCCTCCTTTGCCATGTTCATCCTAGTGGGGGTGAAGTGGCCTCTCAGTGAGTCTGGGGTTTTGACTATTTATATACACGATGTTCTTTGTCATAAAAGGAGACCTAATTTGCCTATTCTAGAATTAGATGGTTTTTACACCCTTTTAGAAAGCACATTGTATTGTTACTAATTCCTTGAGAATTCCATGCAATGTATTTTGATCATAGTGAATGTACACTAGCCTTCCCCCTATTCCTTCCAGATCCACCCCACCATTCTATCTTCCCCGACACCATGTCTTCTTTTACCTTTTTAAAAAATAACCCCTTGTGTCTATTTGTGCTACCTACATCCTCCTGGGTGTGGTACCATCTACTGGATCATTCCACACCATCCTATCCTCTGTGCTGGGTAGGGTTCAACCAAAGAATTGAAACCACCAAAAGATAGGATAAACGGAAGGCTGGAAGGATGGAGGAGGGTGGAGGTTGATGGGATTAGGAGGGTTTACTTTATGCCACCGCGAGAGGAACTGTTTACAGTCTCTCAATTGCCATTGTCCCTACATGTGGTCCTGCTGTCCCCAGGGTAGGTGGCTGACTGCGGTGCTGTGGAAAGACTAGAAGGTTACAGGCCTGAAATCTACCTTATCCTGGGCTACTTTCAGCCCGCTCCCGACAGCCATTGCTTGCCCACCTCTGTGTCAGAACTAATCCTGTCACTAATATATTGAGATGGCTCAGTGGTTAAGAGCACTGCTTGTTCTTCCAAAGGTCCTGAGTTCAATTCCCAGCAACCACATGGTGGCTCACAACCATCTGTAATGAGATTGGGTGCCCTCTTCTGACCTGCAGGCATACATGCAGACAGAATACTGAGAATACTGTATACATAGTAAATAAATAAATAAATTAAAAAACTGGAATCAACTTAGCAGACCCACTGGCTTCCACCAACCCCAAAGCTAAAATTATCAGCAGACAGCAAGCATCTTAGGCCTATAGAAGAGCTTCCCCATCTTGTTGCAATGATATACTTACTCTGATATACTTACCAGTGACTCTTATTGTTCTGCGAAACTATGAAACTACTTCCATGTAACATGGAATTTGGGGTAACCCACACCTGTGTTCCTGAGCCACAAGCACAAAATGGCTCCTAAACAAACTATCTCGTGTTCCCATAAGATGAGACCTGTGGGGTTTTGTTTTGTTTGTTTCTTTGTTTTGCATTAACATTCCCCAGCTTTCTGGGCTGCAAACATGCCAGGCCTCATAACTGGTCTTTTGGGGTCACTAACACCACGGTGCTACCTCTGGATTCCAAGCCTGATTCTTTCCCCACTTCTCCCACCCTCTCCTCTCTATTGTTCCTGCACCCCTGTCTTTCTCCTTTGGGCTCTCTTGACTCAAAATAACACATATTCTCACTTTTTATCTACTTCCACCTCCCCTTACCCTTTGCTTCTTCACACTTAGCTCCAATCAACTGGCCACTAGTTAACCTGAGTTTACGCTAAATACACAGCTGGAAGTGGGCAGAGGAGATTGTTCTAAAGGGAAGACAACTGTGCTAGTTACTGTTCTTTCTGCTGTGACCAGACACCTCAAAGAGAAGCAGTTTAAAGGAGGAAGGGTTCTTTCTGGCTTCCAACGAGGAGCTCACGCCATCATGTCAGGGAAGACACAGCAACAGGAACCGAAAGCAGCTGGTCACAGCGGATCTGTAGTCAGGAAGCAGAGAGTGAACAGGAAGTGGGACCAGACTAAAGCTTCAAGGCTGTAACTTCTGCTTACAAGACTCTGCCTTCTGAGGGTTCAACAACCTTCCCATCAACCAGGGCCTAAGATTCAGATGCCTGAGGCATGGGGGACATTTCCTATTCCAACAACCATACCAATCAAGAAGACACTTGTCAAAAACAGAAACAAAAAGGAGAAACAAGCAAACATGATGTACTCCAGTGAAAGCATTCAGAGGAAGGAGGATGCTATATACACAGATAAAATATATGTATTTTAGGGCCGCACTTAAGCAAGGTATTGTGAGCGGTGTTAACTGCCAGCTTGGATACTGTGCTGTGTTTAGTTTTTCAGTGTGAGAGATTAAACACATGCTAGGCAAGTGTTCTATCATTGAATGATGTACACCTATACCCTTAATGATTTATGCCTGTGATAGTGGCTTGGTGGGGGTGGGGCCGGGGGGAGATGCATGAACACACACACACACACACACGGATCCTAGAGAAGTCAAGGTTAAAAGCAGCAGATGAGAAGGCCAGCCCTGTGTCCAGGGCAGCAAACAGGGACCAGGTCTGGAGTAGGAGAAGAAGCCAGCAGCAAATCTACAATGAAGCAGGTCATATTCAGCATCCTGGGAAGGGTCATGGTGTGCAGACTTCAGGTCTGCCACCATTGCTGGTAGAACCAGGTTGTCAATGGCCTCTGAGGGATATTTCAAAGAGGAAGAAGCCCAGAGGAGGAAAAAAAAATATTTCATCCTACAAAACCACGTCAGGTTTGCTTTTTATCCAACAGTGACGATAGAGCAACTTTAAGGCCTCCTTTCCTCACGAGCATTGTTCCCACCCTGGCCAGTATTATCAGAAGCTCTTTGAACCACAGAGTCTTGTTGGACAATCAGAAATGAAAGATTTAAAAGAGAAACCATTGGCTTTGATAAAAAAAATTTATGGGAACGAATTTCCGTGAAAGGATAATGGGTTTCTGACAGAGTAGGGATGGCCCCAAGGGATGGGCTGAGGACAAGAGCAAGATGCCGGTGGAGAGGCCAGAACTTAGAGCACACGACAGCCATTATCTTCTGCTGAGTGGGAGGCAGCCCAGGATAGGTGCTGAGGGACCTGCTCACCATGGCTTCGAAGCGGTTCTCTTAGCCTGTGTGCCGTCATGCGGGGCTGATGCGGCCTCTCTCTGCCCTCCGCAGAGGTGCGAGAAGCAGTCTCAGGACCTGAGGCTGTCGTGATTCCTCCTCCAGTCTGTGCTGAGGACATCACCTGCCCTCAGCAGAGCCGGCTGGGTCAGCGGGGAAGGCCACCGTTCAGAAGAAACCCCTGGGCTCAGCGCTCTCAGGGACGTGGAGTCACATGGAATCCAGCTGGTGAATTCTAGTACACTAGAGTGAGAGCTTTGCGTAACACTTATCATCGTTTTTTAGATTTTTAATGTAATTAATGCATTGGAGATTATTTGATATAATTTTAAAGTAATAGCATAAAGTAACAGGGGTTGCTAAGAAAGGGAAATGGAGGTGAATGCATCATAGTAACTTATAACCTTAACGGAGCAGCAGATAATTAGAAATTCTTGGCTCCTGGTTGCCTTCGGAAGAGCGTATCTTTTCAAGAAAATATGAGGAAAGGCAGGTGGTGGGTAGTGTGTCGTTAGATCAAACCCCTTCTCTCTGTCTCCGGCTGAGCCACCACGGCCATGCTGGAGAGCTCCAGATATTCATCCGGGTCCCGGGAGGGAGGCTCCGAAACTGCTGCACACTGGGCTTCTTTCCCTGTGTGGTGTCAGCAGTAGGTCCAGCCATCACCTCGCACCACCGGCCCCAGCTTGTGCACCACCCTGTCGCAGGCTCTTCTTTGGAAATCATCACACAGTTATTTAGTCGCTTATGAGATAAATCAGATTCCATGGCAAGATGCATTTCTGTGGGAGTCAAACCTTAGCGCCTACCTCCCTGGGAGAAAACTGTTGCCATGGAAACCATTCCTGTTTCGCCAGGATGGAGCTGCATGGAAAGAGGTTGATATTGAGCAGAAGGGTGAAAAAAAGTCAGACTCAGTTAAATCCATTTTCCTGGGTAGTACTGATGACCCCTCTTAGTGTTGTAGGTGGGAGTCAGCCCGTAAATACTGGATCCAAGCAAAGCTATCAGTCCTCGTGAAGCAGACACAATCTAAGATACCCCAAAGTTTATCGGCCATTAGAATAAGATTGTGTTTTAGCTGGGTGGTGGTGGTGCATGCCTTTAATCCCAGTACTTGGGGGCGGAGGCAGGTGGATCTCTGTGCGTTCAAGGCCAGCCTGGTCTACGGAGGGAATTCCATGACAGCCAGGGCTTGTAGGCAGAGAAGTCCTGTCTCAAAAAACAAGAACAACAACAACAGAAAGGTTGTATTTTAATTTGCCGGTGAAACGGTGGTAACAGGGAATATTGAGTTAAGGACAATGGGCTTTCTTCATACTGGAGCTTTATAAATGTAATATGGAGATTATTAGGGATGTCTGTAGATTTTGTTATTGATATGAAAGGAACAAATGTCTCAAACTCACAGTCAAAGAAAGGAATGAACCACATGTGCCCACATGCTCTCCTTACCCTAGTGGCGGGGTGACTTGGCTAGAAGGGACTCCTGTGTGTCACAGGCTCTATCGTGTTTGTACCACCCTGAAAAGCAGAGGCCTCTTCAGGGTTGGTGAAGATGTGGGTTGAGACGGTAAGTTATGGCGCTCCTCACTCTGGGGTCTGGACTCTCCTGCTGTCCTGAAGAACTGCCTCTGCCTTGCTTACATTTCTCTTTGGTGTGATAAGCACAACTCAAGGAAGGGAGGGTCTGTGTGACTTGCAGATCCAGGGGATCCAGTCCAGATGGCAGGAAACACATGCAGGCAGGAGCAGGAGGTGGGTGGGCACATTGTGTCTGCAGACAGGAAGCAGATAAAGATGAGTGATGGCCCTCACCCCCCCCACTTATATTCAATCAGGGAGCTCAGTCTATCATGGGACCACCCATATTTAGTATAATCTTCCTGAGCTAATTTAAGCTGAATAATCTCTCAAAGTCATACCCAGAGATTTGTATTCATGGTAATCTGAAATCTCATCAAGGTGACAGTCAAGATTAAGGATCACAGCCACTTTTCCAAAAAGGGATGTATAAAATGACTTGTTTGTGGCAGAGACTCAGCCTGGCAGACAGAGCATTGCCATGTGACTAGGTTTTGAACATTTCTGGGTCTCCATTGCAGAGAAAAGCCGGCTTGGTGTGAGGAAGTGCAACCCAGAAATTGGAGCATTCCCTTGGTTTTCAGTGAGGTTATCTAAGGGTAGGATGCCTCTCCCAGAACACAGTCCCAAAAAATAGAAACCAGAGGGAAAGACAGGAGCTTTAAATAGGGTAGAGCTAGAAGGGTAAGCTTGTAGGGCCAAGGTGGCCACGTCAGGATGATGGTGCTTCAGTCTGTCCAATTTTTTGGAGATTTTTACTGATGTAGCTATGACAACCGAGTCTACCCAGGATGATGGGCCAACCAGGAAAGAAACAATTAATTACATTCCATTTCTTTTGGTTTTAACTTTTCTGTCAGTTGAAGGATGGCCTTGACTTTAGGATGAGCACTTGAGACAGGAGAGCGCTAGCTGAGTTTACTTTTATTCTTGGTTAGCCTTGAACCAGGAACGTAATACTGTGTTTACCATCATCAGTGGACCCTTTAGCTCTGTGGCTAGTCGAGGGCCCCCACCTTCTCTTCTGCTTCATTTTTAACTCAGCAGTGACAAGCAGTTTGAGGACTGACGAAACCTGAGCATTTGAAAGCTTCAGGTTGTCTCTTCGAGAACCTGCCTCTTTCCCCAGTACCCTAATTCTCTGCCTACCCCCAGTAAAAGAGCCTGAGAACTGGCAATGCCCACATGGCAATGCCCAATGGCAGCAATGTTCTCCACATGGACGGCTTGGTCCTTGTTTGCTCTCTGCTTTTGTGATGCCGTACTGACCAGAACCAACTTGTGGAGCAATGGTTTATTTGGCTTCTACTTCCACGTCACAATCTATCACTGAGGGAAGTCCAAGCACAGTGTCCTGAAGCAGAAACCAAGGAGGAATGCTGCTTGCTGCCTTGCTCTCAGGCTCACAATCAGCCAGCCTTTCATTACAGCCAGGCCCGCTGCACTGGGATGTTACCATCCGCAGTGTGCTGAGCTCTCCTCAGCAACCCTTAATCAAGACAGTTCTGCACAGGCATGGCCACAGGCCAGTCTGATCCGAGCAATCCCCTAACTGAGAGTCCCTCAGGCAACTCTGGGTCATGTCAAGTTGACATGCTCCCCATTCCCTGTTCTGAAGAAATGGAGGGGGTCTTTCTATTGGCTTTCTATTGACTTGAGGGTTTTGTGGATATCTATTAAAATTCAGAGATCAAACCGGAAAACCTAAGTTACCCAAATAACCAACTACTCAGTTCAATAACGTTTCCGAAGCATGTGTCATGTGTTTTTATCCTGTGTATGTTCATCTATAAGAGGAGAACGTTTTCTTAGGTGTCTATTGACTGTTTACTGGAAGTGTTCATAAGCATGAATCCATCCACAACATGATGGGATTCTGTGGACCAGAGACTTAGAATATGACCTACTAGAACAAGTAGGCCTGGACTTCACTTCCTCTCCAACAGAAGCTACCTCTTCCAAGGCAGGGCTCAGGCCTTCTTGGCTACAAAGCCTTCTCAACAGCAGTGGCAGTGGAGGAAAGAGCTTGTTTAACAAGTGCTTAGGCAGTTCTCTGAATGCCAGGACGTCTTCCAAATGCTCTGCAAATACCGTGAATGAGAATTTTCCCCTTAGCCAGAAAAAGCTCATTAAAGAAGCCTGGAGAGAAGCATGTTCCTTGCCCCAACTAAATATTAAATATCACACTGGCAATATCTATGTGTAAATTTGAGAACTGAGATTCCATTTTCTTTTCTTTTTTAAAATTAAACAACCTCTTTTTTATTTTACATACCAATCCCGGTTCCCTCTTCCTACCCTTCTCCTTCTCCATACCTTCTCCCCCACCCTACACCCCATCCACTCCTCAGAGAAGGTGAGGCCTCCCATGGGGAGTCACAAAGTCTGTCATATCACACTGAGGCAGGACCAAGGCCCTCCCCCCGTTTCTAGGCTGAGCAAGGTATCCCTCCACAGGGAATAGGCTCCAAAAAAACTAATTCATGCACTAGGGGTAAATAGTGGTCCCACTGCCAGTGACCCCACAAACTGCCCAAGCCACATGACTGTCACCCACATTCAGAGGGCCTAGTTCGGTTCTATGCAGGTTCCCCAGCTGTCAGCCCAGAGTCAGTGAGCTCCCACTAGCTCAGGTCAACCGTTTCTGTGGGTATCACCATTATGGTCTTGACCCCTCTTCTCTTATTATGGCTCTTCCTTCTCTTCAGCTGGATTCTGGGAGCTTGGGCCAGTGCTTAGCTGTGGATCTCTGCATCTGCTTCCATCAGTTCCTGGATGGTGGTTCTATGGTGACAATTAAGGTGGTCATCAATCTGATTACAGGGTAAGGCCAGTTCAGGCCACCCTCTCCATTATTGCTTAGATTCTTAGCTGGGGTCATCCTTGTGGATTCCTGGGAATTTCCCTAGTGCCAAGTTTCTCACTAACCCCATAATGGCTCCCTCTATCAAGATATCTCTTTCATTGTTCTCCCTTTCTGTCCTTCCCCCAACTCAACTATCTCGATTCCTCATGTTCTCCTCCTCCTTCCCACTCCTCCCCCCTCCCACTCTCCCCCTCACTCCAGGCCTCTTTTCACTTACCCTTTTGAGAAAGGCTCTCTGATTGGCCCAGGCTCTCCCTATTTACTCTCTATCTCAGCTGCCCTTGAACTTGAGTAGCTAGGATTTACAGTCTTATGCCATCAAGGCAAAATATTTAATTATTTTTTTCCTAGCACAGGTTGCTATCTGCTGTATTTATTCCACAGACATTGGCTAAGTTAATAAATCATAAAAAGCAAAACTATAATTGCTTTCTGTATTAGTTCTGCTTCAGTCACAAACAATGTCCAACATGTCAGTGTCCTAGCAAACAAAGTTTAGTTCTTGCTCATACTGTGTGGCAGACATTCTGAGGGTCTCACACATCTCTTCATTCTGAAGCTCTCCGCCACTCTCTGAGATAAACCCAATGGTAGGCTAAACTGGCCTATTCCAACTTAAACCTCAAAAATATCTCTTGTGGACCCCAGTGGTGTCATGTTGTAAAGTAAACTCTATTCATATCATATAATAACTGGCAAATGCTACTACTCAAAATAATTTTTGAGAGCTGATTTATCAATATACCACTGATTTGTATGTCAAAGATGAACAAACAAAAGAGCTGCATAAAAACCACAAGGTCTCTTTAGGCTAACAAAAGTCACAACCAAAGATAACAACGGGGCAGTACCCTTCAGGAGGTATGTAACAAGAAGGCTGCTGGTTTGTCCCAGCTGCCCAGAACCGAAATAGTCACATGGAAACTGTATTCATTAAATCACTGCTTGGACCATTAGCTCTACCTTCTTATTGGCTAACCCTTACATCTTAATTTAACCCATTTCTACTAATCTGTGTATCGCCATATGGTTGTGGCTTACCGGCAAGGTTCTGCATCTGACTCTGGTGGTGACTCTGCCCTTCTTTCTCCCAGCATTCAGTTCTGTCTTGCCCACCTACCTAAGTTCTGCCCTATCAACAGGCCAAGGCAGTTTCTTTATTCATTAATGCTAATCACAGCACACAGAGGGGAATCCCACATCAGAGGTATTCCAGGTCATGTGACAAAAGTCCTACAACATACCTCCGTATTTGAAGAACAGTAACTGACCAAAACCCAGAGAGGGACATGCAGTAAAGTGTCCAGTGATTTCTGTATGTGTTTCATATTATTTTTATAAACAGAGCATGGTGTAGTGAGCACTCTGATGTGCCCAGCATTGTTAGAAGCACCTTCTGTGCCTGCCTACCTACCATCCTGGTCACACTGTTTTGATACACTCACTGTTATTGTCCTTGGGTTGAAGATGAGTCTGAAGCTTAGATTCGATTCTCAGAGTGGACACACACTCTGAGAGTTGCTTAGGGGTGGATAATGGTTTAGAACTCTTGGTATCTCCATATCCAAGGAACTGAAGAAACCATTTGAGCAGAGTTGGGAGTTGACTTGTAGTGACCTCAGCTGGTCTACAAGAATTCCACAGGTAGGGTAGTCTTTTGGCATTGGATGGGAGCACAATCTTTATCACAAGAGTTCCCTCCACACAAGAGTAATCTGTCAGCATCCAGTACTTTCAGCAGCTCCGAGGATGCATAGAGCATCTCAGTGTCTGCTATTGTTAGAAATGTACCCATGATCACACAGCTAGAAAAATGCTAGAATTCAAACTCTGGTCTGTCTGACTTTAAAGTCTGTCTTTTTAACTCTGGTGTTATGATGGCCTCTGGTGCCCTATCTATCTGATTCTGTTGCTGCTATCTGATAGAATAATAACTTTCTGATGTATCTTTATGGTTTAAAAATGAGTAAAAGTTGGCACAGATTTGAATTGTTATAGAAAGGGAAGAAAATAGGATTATGCATCCACTAGCTATTGCTGTGTGCTTATGTGCGCAGACTGGGTGATAAAGATAGGAGATTCTGTGTCAGCGTATACCAGGTTGAAAGCCTTCCCTCTCTCTACCCCATGCACAAGTCAGAGTCAGATTAAACATGGTGAGCTTTTGTAATGTGTGAGAAATGTTAGGGCTTGGGAAACTGGTATCCCTTTGTAGGGGTCTTTCACATGTTTTCATAAGAGAAGCTCATCACCCAAGGATGCAGGATCTTCCTGGGTCACAGCCAGGGTTAGCAACTGCCACCAATAAACAAAGCCAGAACCTAGATAAGATGCGACAGAATCTCAGTAGGCAATCTGCCCTTGCAACAGAGAAAACAGCCTAGCAAGAATAAAACCCAACTTCCCTTTGTACCTGGGTGACTGCAGGATGGTGATTAGGGGAGACTGTGGGGGTGGAGGGGGTGAGCAGGAGATTAATATAGTCAAGGAAGCAAAAATCTGTAAAATGGGGTTAGGAGACACTTTGCCTACATGAAACCCATTTAAGTTTGCTTACTGACACTTATTAAAGTCAGCCTCTCTCCTGCCACACAAACTGGGGGACAGGGCTCTATGTTCAGGTATTGGATAACAATAAACTTTTCCGTGACCTTGGGTTTCCTCGAGCAAGTGCTTAAGTGGGCGGAGGGGTTCATCATTGGAATATGATGCAACTGTTTTAGTCCGAGTCCTCCAAACCAAGGCTAAGGCCTAATGGAAAAGGGGTTCCAGAGAGTCTTAGCAGAGCTGGGGCAAGAAAAAAATCTTTGCAATGAAGATGGGTATGATTCAGTGTTGATTGTGAACTGGACAGTGTAGAAGGAGCAGCAGGCTGCGTTCCTGCCCGACTCCGGGGCCGCCTGGCTGGCTTTACACCTGAAATAATTACACAGAAACTGTATTCTTTTAAACACTGCCTGGCCCATTAGTTTTAGCCTCTTATTGACTAATTATCACATCTTGCTTTAACCCATATTTAGTAATCTGTGTAGCACTACGAGGGGTGGCTTACCAGGAGAGATCTTAACCTGTGTCTGTCTCAGAGAGGAGAGGCATGGCGTCTGCCTGAGGTGTCTGCCTGACTCTGCTTTCTCTCTCCCACAATTCTGTTCTTCTACTCTGCCTACCTAATTTTCTGTCCTATTAAAGGGCCAAGGCAATTTCTTTATTAACCAATGAAAGTAAGACATAGACAGATGACCCTCCTCCATCAGGACAGAATCTGCAATTACCTAGTAGACCAGCCTCAGGACTATCCTAGAGGAATCTTAACTTAATCAGGTTAATCATAGTGAGGAGAACCCACCTAATAGTGGCCTGCACAGTGTCCCTGGGTTGGGTCCTAGACTGTATAAAAAGGAGAAGATGGGTGGGAAAGAAGGCTTAGTGGGTAAAGGTGCTCACTTTGCAAGTCTGGCAACCCAAGTTCAAGCCCCAGAGCCCACAGAAAGAAGGAAAGGGAGAAAAGACTCCACAAAGTTGTCCTGTCACCTCCATATGTGCCATGTGGCACACGTGCCTATATGTGCAAGTGTACATGTATACACACACACACTTGAATGCACTCACAACAATAAATAAATGTATGTGTATATATATTAATTTAAAGAGAAAGCTACTGAGTAGAGGTAGTTATTGCTCTCTACGTCCTTATTTTGGAAGCAGTGTGACCAGCTGCTTTAAACTCTTACCATCTTGACCTCCCCACCACGATGGACTGTACTTTCAAACTGAGAGCCAAAATAAAGTGTTTCTCCTTTAAGAGGTCCCTTGCATTAGAAGTTTTTGTTGGTTTGTTTGTCTTTTAATCACAGAAACGAGAAAAGTATCTAAGGCAATGGGAGAAGTTTGTATATGACCTTGTCAGATTAAAAGTCCTCCCTGGATCTGCACACAGCTTAGAATCAGATTCACAATAAACATGGTAAGATTTGTTGGCTTTGTGTCTCAGCCCCATAACCTCCGTGACAGCAGCTTCACCCAAAGCTTAGAGCCTACCAACCTTTCTGATGGGCTATTACACTTATGCAAACATTAAACACTCACATACAAACATCCCATATAGGCAAGCAATGAAGGAAGGAGGAGGAAGGGCTCTTTTTCTCTACTTCAGACTCAAACGATGTGTCTCCTTCCAGGGAGAGCTTGTTTATTCCAAGCATGCCCTGAGCCAAGACATCCATCAGATGCCTGTAGTTGCCTCTTTGTAACACTCCCCTCCTCTTTCAGAAACCGTCTCGAATTAGAAAACAAATATCCAGGAAACCCAAGCGCCTCGACTTAGGCATTATAAACAGCCCATAGAAACTGTACCTTTCTCCCTCCAAGGATGCCCAGAGGAGAATGCACACCCATGGATTTGCACCCTCAGTGTACAAGCAGAGAATTCTCAGCCCCGCTCTGTCCTCCTGAATACAGAGCACCTCTGCCAGCCGAGGCTTGAATTCAAATGTTTCAAGCAAACCAGATCAATAAGTAATACTGTTTAATCAGACATGGCTTATAAACGTGCTCAGGAGGTTATTCTACAAAAGCAACAAATATAAATCCTTTTAATGCGGAACTTGCTGCTGATAAATAGCTACCTGGCATTTTTCTCTGTCTGCGGCTGAATTCTGCAAGTGGACAAAGCTTAGGGGAAAGGCTTATAGATCTCTATCTCACAAAATAGCTGTTTATCAAATACCAAACAATTGTCAGCCAGTTGGCAGGCACCAGCCTCCAACACAGACACAAAGAGACTGAGTCTGGAGGAGAATTGATTTTTGCAGCTCACTTCTTGCTCTGACGTATAAAACCCTGAATGAAGACAGAACTCTTTGTCTATGACTAAATAACATTTTAAAAATGTGTGTGTGGGGGGGGGGTAGGGTATTTTGTGCATGTGTGTGCTGTGTGGGTACACTTGTGCAGGTGGGTGTGCACATATAAAAGCATACAGAGGCCAGACACTGGTGCTGACTGACTTCTTCCTCAATCGCTTCCCATCTTATTTTTGAGACAGGGTCTCTTACTGAACCTAGAGCTCATCAATTAAGTGAGGCTAGCTGGCCAGCAAGCCCCAGGAATCCACTTATCTCTGGCTCCTTGTACTGGGATTACAGGCACGTGCCACTGATTCTGGCTTTTGCTGTAGGTGTTGAGTGCATGCTGGTGCAGCAAGGACCTTTGCCCACAGAGTTGTTGCTAGAATTCAGCATAGCTTTTTCTAAGCATACATTGCACAGACATGATCAATTTTGAGGGTGGAATGTGAGAAATCAGGTAGTTTCATGTGTGTGTAGCCAGGTGAATTTGACTCCTGCTCCCAAATCTCTAAGAACGTTTACTACAGAGAGGAAAATCTTTGTAGACCAGTAGACTTTCATCCATTTGGGAAAAATGGAGAAGCACGAGTTGTAAAGATAACTGTGAAAACCAGACTCCCCCCTTTAGAACTGTCTCTCATTTTACTGCTTTGGTCTCCAGTGAGAGCCCTTTCTTCTTTCATTTCCTGAGATCCTGGAAACAGTTCTTATATTTTTGTTTGTGAGCCTAATCTTTATGGTTGGGCCATCTCTCTAGTCCCTGGAAACAGTTCTTAAGGATAAAATTTACCCCCAAATGATGGCATCACTAAGACACAGTAATAAAGATATGAATGGTCCCTTTGCAACATAGGGTCACTATGCACCTTCTCTCGGTCGTTTCTGGGGCTGGAATACGCAGCAAACTACAAGTTAACGAAGATGTTTTCCAGCAGATATTATTAAGGAATCCACCCATTAAATCCCTCATCATTGGGTGTTTAGGTGCCTAGAAATGAAGAAAGCAAGCATGAGTTAAAAGCATCAAACATTTATTAAGAAAACACCACATTAAAGGGCCCTGGCCTTCAAATACAGTATCTCATGCAATGTCCACACCATCCAAGTTAGTAAAATTCTCATTTTATGCAAGAGGTCAAACTATGTATAAATGTGTAAACAGTCGGTAGCTGGCAGCATCGACGAGATGGGATAGCTCCCTTAAGCACTGCCCTGCATTCATTCAGAGCCCAATGACAAAATATTATTTCAAAGCTTGTTTTTCCTGTTGGTGTAATTCAAACACAGGTTACTTTCTTAGGGTCACATAGTAAAGAGCAGGGCCAGAATTTAATCCCTCAAATTCTGCTTTCTTTCTACCATCCTATGTTGTTCCCACCCAGCATTTGGCCTGCATATTTTAAAAAAGAATGCAGTGCCCCCTACATATTTATTAAGACAAATATAAGAGAAAAAAAATCACAGGACCAAGAAAATTTTGAGGTTTTTGTCTTTTTATTGAAAGGATAAGAAAGGCATTGTGCTGGTTGAGGAGAAGAATGGGTTTTGGACTTTCAAGAAAGCACAGGAAAGAGGAGCAATGAGAAAGGTCTGCCATTGCCTGAGGAACAGTGGGTTTGTTCAGTCTGCTAGGACAAAGAATCTTGTATCCCATATATTGCTAAGGTCTTCAGGGAATGGAAAACCTAGCAGAGGGCTCCTAGCAGCTCATTCTTCCCAACAGGAAGACTGACTCTGAACCCCATGTCCTTTCCCCTCCATCCTTACTGTAGTGACCTCCTCTCTAGAAGATACTGATCTGCTTCAAAGGCAGAAACCAAAGAGGAGAAACTAACCCAGCCACACTGGTCCCACATCAGCTTTCTTAGACCTTTCCTTCCCTGTAGACCCTCACCTAGCTCCCACTGATGAGCAGTTTGGGCATTGGCCACCTCAGCAGTCGCCAAGACTAGAAAACTGTGCTTGCCTGGACTCAACTTTGCCCCTGCAGAGCTGCAGGAGGTTTGGTGGTGCGGGAAGTTAGGAAGAGAGTAGGCTTTGACCTTGGTCAGGATGCGGGGTGGGGACCGGGAACCTAGAGTCAGTGCACCTGGGAGAAGGAGGAGTACTTGATGGGGTAGAATTCTCTTCTGGCCTTTATATTCATCGTTAACAGTTTTGCAACCCAGTGCATCACACCAGCGCTCAACCCTTCCTTCTTCATCCCTCACTTGATCGTCTTCATTATTTCTGCCCACCATCCCTACCCCAGACCAATGAACCTTTAGGCTAAGTACCGTCAGAAGGAATCAGCTCAATTGACTCGCTCGTTTGTTTGTTTTTTTTAATCCCTCACAAATGAAATAAAAGATTAATTAACTAATGAGATGAGGGCACACGAGGTGGGTATCAACAAATGAGGCCTTTGACTTCTGTGGTCAGAAACATTTGCTGCTTCAGAGAATAACGTGCTTAGGAGCCCGGGAAAGGGCTGCCTGCCTGGGTACCAGAACCCACGCACCCACGTTACTTCAAAGGCCCACACAAGAGAACTCAGGGCGGGTTCAAGGGCTCCTGGGTTTGGGGCCCCATGGTTTTGAAGTAACTCCATGTGGCCCTGTGTGACGGCATCTCAGGCCTTCCTTCCTTCTCTCCACAGAGCCAGCTCTCCCAGGCGCTGAACGGATTGTCAGACAGGGCTAAAGAAGCCAAGGAGTTCCTGGTGCAACTGCGCACCATGGTGCAACAGATACAGGTACCGAGTGGGGGTACCGGGGTGAAGAGTGGGGTCTGGGGTGCGGCGGAGGGGAGGAGGTGCAGCGCGGGCTGACAGCAACCAAAGTGGGTTGAGACCCTCTGACTTGATGTGTTCCAAGGAAACCTCTCTTTCTTTCCGCCCTGTCTCCTCCACACAGGCAGACACACAGAGAGGCGGCCCTCACGCGTGCGCCTTCTTGAGGCAGCAGCTCTTTTGTCCACAAGCCAGGATTGTCTGTCTCAGGCATTTCCTGCCTTCCACTCTGATGCCTTGAGTCCGCTACCATGTTGCGTGTAGACAGAGGCCTATTTCTTTATGAACCCCATTATTCCCGAGTTCCTAAAATCCTATCGGTCCCCAAGGCCCATTTTACTTAACATTAACTAGTCTGTTCTTGTCTTCTTCCTTCTTTCTCCCTCCCTTCTCCCTCTATCTTCTTTCCTTTCTCCCTGTTCCATCTTAATGTTTCTTTCGTCTCAGACACTTGGACATTTTCTAGCCTCTGTTCCCTGGTGCCTGACTACAGGTTCAGATTGCCTTATCAGGACGTGGTCACCAGCAGGTCAGCCAGCATTTGAGGACGCATACGTTTTTCGCTAGAGCCGAACGGGAGAAACCATAGACCATATGAGATGCCAAAACAATGACCTTCTGCACTGTTCACCATTCTTACATGTTTTGAGGTTTGCCTCCTGGAAATAACCTTTATTCCGTCCTCCAGGAAATGGGCTACTGAGCGACTCTTTAACCTGTGTCAGAGCAGAGATGGATTTTTAATGTGAGCCAGCTCTCAAAGCTCGGCACACTGGTTTCATCGCCTTTTTTTTTTGTATGCGTGCCAGTGTTAAAACTGTTGGTTCCTAGCAGTTTTGTACACTTCCTTCTGTTTTCCAAAGCGGCCGTGTTTATCAATCAGCCCTTTCTTTGCCGTCGCTGGCACAAATGGTGCAGCCCCAGGCTTGCCCCCGCCTTGCCTTTCTGTCGGAGCAGAGTGTTCTTTCCGTAAGAAAACAGTAGCAGAGTCTTCAAGGGAAGGCTCCCTCCCACCCCCACCCCCACCGTCACTCTACCCAGGGCACAGCAAGTCCTTAAATGAGTCTTCAAGGACTTTCTCTGAGAATTCAAAGACCATTGCCAGCAGAGCCGAAATTGTGTCCATAGGAACTGCTGCTCCACCTAATGTGGCCTCAAAAGACCGTCTTTGAAGAAAGTTGCTGAATTAAGTATCAGAGGCCTTTAATATATACCCATAATTCAGAATTGCTAATTGAAAGAACTACATGGTTAAAGTCAAGGGAAAAAAGTTATAGCCAGCATTTAACTTGAATACCATGGGCCCACCCTTCCTTCATTTTCTATGTAGCTCCCTGTCCTCAGCAAGCTACTGTGTCCTGTCTGAGTTTGGATCAAGAAAATGCTGTTACCAATATGAGTTTTTCTCCGCTGTTGCCTTTCTTCATGCAGGGACAACTTTCATGTCCATTGTCATTAGACCTTATGCTGCCATTGATGAATTGTTGAATCACTGTTTAATATGGGGGACCTTTGTCATCCCCTCTTCTTTCTTCCGTGAGATTTAGTAACCCTTTCTCTCCTGCCCTGACTCTACCCTCTTCCTCCGAGAAACCACTTTTCAGCCTGCAGAGCTGAGCACATGTACCCGTCAAAGGTCTTGTACACGACCCTACAGCCAATGCTTTTCTGTACTTACTATAATTCAAGCTGGAGAGATGATTTCTTTTTATAAGGATGAAAGTAATAAATACCTACCCCTTTCCACGCAAACTTAAAGCAAAACACTCACACTACAGAAGAGTTTACCAGTACTTTGGAAATACTCAGTGTGCTCTATGGACAGAGTTCCTTCCCATCTCTTCAGTAGGAAGGACTGGGGTGCTCTGGTTTTTATGACTACCCAAGCTCCCCAAACATGCACTTGAGAATGGTGCTTTCTTGTTCAGGAAAACAGTGTGGAGTTTGAGGCCTGCCTGGTGGCCCAGTGTGATGCTCTCATTGATGCCCTAAACCGAAGGAAGGCTCAGCTGTTGGCCCGGGTCAACAAGGAGCATGAGCACAAGCTGAAGGTGAGTGGTGCCTTGGGGCAGTGGGAAGCAGCAGTCCAACCTCCCAGGGCAATGGTGGGCGGGCACAGGAGGATGCCATGCCTCACCTGTGTGGTCTGGCCAGACAGGAGCAGGCATGTCCCTTCAGTATCCATTCATTCTTCCTGTTTCTTAACTAAAAGTTCTCTGGGCCAGGAACTGCTCTGGGCATGGAAATAACAAGATAAATAAAAATCTCTGCATTCATTCTACTCTCTTAGGAGGGGAGAATGCTAAGCAGGGCATCCAAGGAAAATGTATCATAGGCTAGTTCTTCTAAAGGCAGAAGAGGGGAGAGTGAATCCTAGGAACAGGATTGGAAGCTTAGATAAGAGTGGCCACACAGAGGCAAAAATGTGTTCTTGAGTAGGTAAACAGAATATGTAATTTATAAAATGAATTGTTTATAAACTTTTCAATGTAGACTTTGGCCACCGCATAGTAAAATCAATGCATTATGAGCCTGGGGTCCCATTGCCATTCTGATCTTAGATATGTGTGATAGCCTGCTTGTCATCCATGGGCAACAAGATGGGGAGAGGGAGCAGAAAGAAGTCTAGTGTTGAGCAGTCAGATGAGGACCACACACGTGACCAACACACCTCAGGCCTGGTGGTGAGGGGAAGTGTGTCCAGTGACAGCCTGGGGTTAAAGTAGAAGCAGGCTCCAGTCAAGGCTGCCTGTTAGGGTTAGTGTCAGGAGAAACATGGGCCACTTTAGGGGACCTAGTGGCGGGTCAGTGGCCCAATGACAAATATCACCCCGTGGGTCAGTTACCTAACCACACCTTTAAGAACAAGAGAAATTGCATTTCTAAAATCAGATTCCTGAAAGTGAGCCACGGAAGTTTCAGCATGAAGAAGTGATGAACACAGTGTCAAGACCCCCAATAGTAGCCTGCTTCTCCAAGGCCCCCTCCCCCTCTTGCCATCTGAAGCTCCTCAAAGTGCCTTCAGAGACCCATAGATGATCCTTCCCTAGCCAAGGTCAGCAGCAGTGTGGTAAAAATGAGAACCTTTCTCCCCTGCCTTCTGACTTGGCTCGTCACTCAGGGGACACTGTAGAGATACCTGGGGCAACCAGCAGGCTGTGCTGTGATAAGGTCCATCCAAACAGGAAGGGCTCGTGAGTGCCTGACCAGCTTATGCTCACCGATACCATACTTTTGCAGGTAGCAACATCACCATGTAATCAAGGAGCCAGATTCCTAGGTAAAAAGAGTTGCAGATCTTGAAATCAGCATATAAAACCCAGGTTTGGGATGAGGAATGGGAGGAGTCCCCAGGGTGCTGGTGTTAAGAGGCCTGTGGGTTTGGGTAGCAAACCAAGTCTGGCAATCCTGCTGTTCATTTGAGAGCAGCCATACACACCCTTGATGGTTGGTCAAGGGAGACGCCTCCCCATGTTCTTCTCAGGATGGGATCAAACTCCTAAGGATGCCAGAGAAAACCCCTTCCACAAGGAACCTTCTAACAGAAGCTGAAGGGAACAAGGCTTGGTTTGCCCAGGGGTGCATCTTCTATGGCCCATGCATGGCAGTCTACCAAGTCCTAGATGATGGAGTACCTCCTGCATGCCCCTCTCCAGTGCTGAGCATCATCTACTCTTCCGGTGTCTAGTTATTAGCCCATGAATTCCTTAAAGGGACACTGAGCTGTGACTCATGGCAGCATGTGTACCAACTCCTTAAATGTGAGAAGAACCTGAGGGAGTCATAGACACGCTGTGCTTTCTCCCAACTGTTCTGCAAGTGTCATTGTGTGAGCATCTGTCTCACAGGCTCACCTAACAGTTGGAAAACGGCTTGACTTGATAAACATTTCTCTCAGAGTCAGGTTAGAGCTGAATAATTTTTTTTTTAAAGAATCACTTTTGTCTGCAGTAAAAATCTCAGCCTGCTGTGGATTCTGCAACTACCCCCATGGCAGCATAGATGAGCATCCTTGGTGAGCAGACCCTGCCTTTGATCCTAGCAATAATGAAAGTCTGGAGAAGCTTTCTTTATAGTGACAGTATAGAAGCTATATGACAGGGATCACCTCGGTAATTTCCACAGCAGCTCTATGAGGTCACTATCACTGCTATTCATACTCTAGAAAGGAAGGAATGATAACAACATTAATTAAGAACCGGCTCCAAGAAGCCACGGAACCACGGAGCCCAGAATCTGAACAAACGCTCCCCACTGCTCCTGGTAGAGTTCCATCCAGAGACCAGGCTTTTCTCCCCAGCCAGTCAGTAGCTAATGTGTGTGTGTGAGGGTTAGAATGCAGAACAGGAGTATACAGGAGGGAGGGACACAGCAGTGACTCAGGATGAGCCTTGACCTTATGGATGCAGTGAGTGTTAATCATGGAAGTAAACAGTGCTGTGGGAGAATGCTTTTGTCTACTGTAAAGATTTGTCACTCGTATTGGTTTAATAAAATGCTGATTGACCAGTAGCCAGGCAGGAAGTATAGGTGGGGTGACCAGAGCAGAAGAATTCTGGGAAGAGGAAAGGCAGAGACGCAGTCATCATCCAGATGCAGAGGAAGCAAGATGAGAATGCCTTACTGAGAAAAGGTACCAAGTCACATGGCTAAACATAGATAAGAATTATGGGTTAATTTAAGTTGTAAGAGCTAGTTAGTAATAAGCCTGAACAATAGGCCAAGCAGTTTATAATCAGTGTAAGCCTCTGTGTGTTGATTTGGTTCTGAATGGCTGTGGGACTGAGAAGGAAAGAAACTTCCATCAACAGAACAGCAGGCTTCTGGGAAAGAACTGGTCAGTACCATAGACACTGTAAGGATAAGAACACTGACAGCTCTAACGGTCACAGAGCACCTTGTGGGAGAGCTGGCATCATAGCTGCCCACTCTGTAGGAGGTGTGTGGTAACGATCACTGCATTCCTGCCTGTAGGAGGAGAGTTGCCAGGGAAAGACGATGGTGATCTTGCCAGTCCTCAAGACTGATGGAGAATTTCTGTTGCCATTCCTGCTCTAATATCACTAAATGACTGTCACCATAGCCTTTTATAGAATGCAGAAATTTATTTTCATAGCAATCCTCAGAATATCCTGTGCATTTTTGGGTATTTGTGTGTGTGTGTGTGTGTGTGTGTGTGTGTGTGTGTGTGTGTGTTATTAAGGACTGAATTTAAGCCCTCATACACTAAGCAAGCATTCTACCTCTGATCTACACTGCCCATACTCCCTCCTTTTAAAATTTTGAGATGGAGTCTTGTTGAATTGCCTGGGCTGGCTTTGAACACACTCTAGCGTAAGCAGGCTTTGAACATGTGACCCTTCTGCCTCAGCTTGTAGAATGGCTTGGTGTAGGAGGTCCTTCTGTCTATGTGTTGCTTTCATTGATTAATAAAGGAACTGCCTTGGCCTGTTGATAAGGCAAAGCTTAGGTAGGCAGGGAAGACAAGAACTGAATGCTGGGAGGAAGAAGGATGGAGTCAGAGAGCTAGACACCATGGAGCCGCCAGAGTCAGATGTGCTGGAACTTTAGTTGGTAAGCCATAACCTCATGGTGATGCGCAGATTAATAGAAACGGGTTAAATTAAGATGTAAAATTAACCAATAAGAAGCTAGAGCTAATGGGCCAAGCAGAGATTTAATCAATACAGTTTCTGTGTAATTATTTCAGTTCTGGGCAATTGGAACAAACAAGCAACCTTCCTGTTACAATAGCTGTGCTCAAAGCCTGCATCTGTCTCTAGACCTTGCTTCAAAATGCCATCCCAACCCACATAGAGATGAGTAGACCAAAGCCATGGCTGCCTTTGGAGTATGAGCTGGACAGCTGAGTTGCCCTGCTGAGAACCAGGGCCAGTGGTTCAGCACCTCGCTGTAAAAGTTCAACTTTTCCTCAGTGGAGTCTCTTTTTATCAAACATTGCAAACACTGGCACCATAGCTGCAATCACAGTGAGTCATGTGTGATGCTGTGTAGTCACTGCAGAGGTGACAATGGCCATGCTATGTGGGAGAAACAGAGGCCAGCAACCTCTATGGAAGAGGGAATCAAGGATTGGGACAATGTCATTGATCCACGTCACAAGGGCAAATAGCAGAGGACATCACAGGCTCTCATGCCCCTTACCTGGTGCCGTCTCTGCAGGATGGGATGAGAATATCACTCACGGCCTGTGCAGTGAGTTGATGCTTAGGTTGTGTAGATGCCCAGGAATGGTGCCTACCACACCCCGGGGCCTCCATGCCCTCCTGCTGCCTGCTGTCCTCATCTTCCCCATGACAGCACATGTCAAGGAGGGCTGTGCTGCAGGCCACACAGATGCCACGGGGCTACTGGGCAGAGGACACCGATGCCCTCATTTTACCCTGCTCAGACTTTGGAGGACGATGAAAAGGGACAGGTGGCCGATTGTTGCCCTCGGCAGCAAAGCTGTTCTGTCTGCTGTCTCTATAATTCATCTCTGTCATTTTCAGCCAATTGTATCTGTTGCCACTTCTAAAGAGGGCCACCAGTGCCATTGCTGCCATAGCTACTGACACCAGCCTCCACAGCTCTTCTTTTGTCCTTGCCCGTTCCCTTTCTTGTTGTGTTTGTCGATGCTGAGACTCATGAGGAAAGACTGGCCACGTAAGGACAACCTCACCGAGCACAGCACTTCCTTCTTTGTTGTTTGTGTGGCAGTAATCTCATGTTCATCCGTTTCCAAGGCCTGTTCTGGGCAGACAAAGAGGTGATGTGTGTGCGCATATGTGCGTGCATACATGTGTGTGTGCATGCCTGCATGTGTGTATGTACATGCGTGCACTGTGTGTGTGAGCGTGTGTGAGCGTGTGTGCAATTCAAAAGGCATAGGATGCTGGGAAGCCAGTGTATATTTCTGGGTCTTAGCACTCTGCTCATGCCCTTCTCTGAGAGCACTGCCAGCCTGAAGAGATGAAAGGGTTCTAGTGAGACAAGATGGAGTTGGGTGGGGAAAAGCCTAGATTCTGTTGTTATGGAGACCGGATTGGGTGGGAGGTCACACACCGTGTCCCTAACTTTGGGGAATTCTGTGGCACAGTTTCTTTTCTCTGTGCGTGAGCTAGAGTACAGCTAGAAAGTGTATGTTCTCCCCTCACGGGCTATGGTACATCATGTATTACAGTACTCACTAAGAGAAGTCTGAGTACTCCGTAAGTACTCGGTATGAGATACTGAAGCGCTTAAGGCTGTGTTCAGTATGGAGCACCGGAAAGGATTTAGCTCAGTGCCCAAGTTTCAGCTTTCGCCTCTGTTACTGAAAAAATAAATGGAATTATGATCTCATTCATCATACTGAAGAAGTGTTCCTAAGAACTATTTTATGTACACACTGTTCACAGACAAAATTAACCACACACTGTTATTCTCGTTGAACACATGGGATTTTTTTTTTAGTGGCCCATGGTCATAACTGATCATTCTATGAGATATTTTACCAATTTCACTGAGCTATTTAAAATCGAAAAGCAGAAAGGCTTGGGTGAGAGATGGGCAGGTGCAGCCTTACCTGGGGCCCATTTAAAATGTGAACTGAAGTTAGCGCCATCCTGTGGTTTGGAAAAGTGTAAGGAGCTTTTATTTGTTTTCAGGAAGTGGTCAACTGAAACACATGCAGAGAAACATGAGCGAGAACTATCTGTGCACTCCAAGAAATATTTCTAGTTTGTGTGTGGACTTGGTTAGGCAATGTCCTGATGACCAACAGAGGAAGCCAGATGCTAAGTGGCCATCCTTCCCAGGTCCTGCCCTTCTCAGTAAGGCTCCCAAACTGTCCCCACTGTTCCTGACACCCTCACAGAGAATCTGTGACAACATTAAAATATGCCATTAATGAGATCTATATATTTTTATTTTACAAAAAATGAAATATTTTCCCTTTTTTGAGAAGTTTAAAGTACTACCTGGGAGTTAATTATACTAAAATACTTTCAAAACTTGAATTCATTCTAAAAAGCAACTTAAATATGTTCTCTCTCTCTCTCCCTGGCATTTTAGAATGATCCAAGTTCAATAGTACATGATGATATATATCTTCTTGTTACCTTCCAACAGTAAGATCTCTTGGAAGAAATCAACATGGTTGTTCACAGTTATTTGGGGGGGAGAGCTAATCTTTAATGTGCTTGTGTAGTTGGTGAACCTGACACACCAAAGCACTACGCAGTGAGGCTGTAAAGAGAAAGCTTACTGGGTTATAGAACTCAGTATCCCTGAAGGGCCTCCATATGCCCACCATGGCTATATGTAGCATGTTTCCTTCTGGAGAAATTCCAGTATTTCCATCATGGTATTTGTTTGTTCCCATTATTTTTTTTAAAAAAGGATTTATTATATGGCCACGCCCCTATGCAGGAAAGCCTCCACCACGTGTACCATTGGCTTATAAAACTGCTAAATCAGGCTGTCTGCCCATTGTTTCCCAGCAGGCAGAGGATGCTTTGATTAAGGAATTGGGAGAAGGAAGAGAAATGCAATCACACTCACAAGGAAGTGCTTAAGTAATTAGGTACAGGCACTGTCAGCAAGGCTAGGCGATGCATCACAGCCAAGCACCAGCCCAGTGTGGCCATGCAATAAAGGGAATGCAGGGAATTTAGACCAGACGCCAGGATGAGGTCTGTGTAAAAACTAAGCACCTGGGACAATTCAAAGGTGTGATATGCTTAAGTCGAGAGGGGTCAACGCGAATAATGCTATCACAAGTGTCATTGACGTAAACCCGCCGCTAATGCAGAATTCCTTCCAGAGTGTCACTGGGCAAGTTCGTTGGTCCTCTCCTTCCCACCATAGATGAATAACGCTGAAAAGGTCTATGTAGATGGAGTTCCCAGGGTCGCCACAGAATCATGAGGAAGCCCACACAGCCAGGGCCCCTCCACAAACATGGAACACATTTTTGAATACCCCAGCCCACTCTGGCAAATGCCGGTGAGGGGCAATCTTGGGTTGCCTTTGATGCCCTTTGCCCAGATAGGAGTGAGCCTCCTCCTCTAGAAGGCACCTGGCTCTCTCCATGGAGATGACAGACTCACCCTCTGCAGCTCTGCACCAAAGCTCCATGTTGTAGCTGTCTGATGCAGCTACCACCCATGGTATGTGTTCTCCTGCATGGACATAATGCCATCAGATTCTTCTCTTCCCAGGGCTAGGGCTTCTTCCTTTATTAACCTCTCTGTGCTAGGACACAATCTTCTACACACCAACACAAGTTATACATGTTCCACTCAGTGTTTATCAATAAGAACGCTGGTGGAATTCACGCTTTAGAACAGAAAACTCGCAGCTCTGCTGTTAAAATACCATGCTCCCCTTAAAACAGGTGAGTGTTTTACTTCCTTAATTGAACTAAATGATTCTTCTCTTAAGTAAAAACTCAGAGCCACAGACTTGTCTTTGTAAAAACCGCTGTCAGGTAAATCCAAACTTTCCTATAGAGTGTAGGATTGGCGCTAGGGAGAAAACATTTGCCTGAAACTCTGTGGGAGAAAAATGGTATACAGCATTTGTCCTTAATTAAGTTTCTCCAGGTTTTGGAGGATGCATTATTCTTTAAAGAATAAAATGGTAAATGATATTCTGCTGGGGTGGGAGGAGGAGAATTCTCTGTTTAATTAAAGAAATGAAGCCAGAGCTCATCACCTGTAACTCCCAGGGAGGCCATTCAGAACGTCATCAGTTTCTGGATGCACACAGAAAATTCCCCATCACACACAGAAAACAATGGCAAGCAAATGCTGCAGGTTTGAATCTTGAAAGTTTATGGGCCTTAGACGGAACAGAACAAGTAAGAACCGTTAAGGGATTACGGTATGCGGTGGGGGGGGGCGTTAAACTGTAATAGAAAATAATAGATTACATTTAAAAAGTAAAAGAGGGCAAAGAATATTATCATTTACTCAGACTGGTGATCTGTAGGTGACAGCACTTAGGCCTCCATGAGGGGAGTGTGATTTAAAGCTATTCGGAAGAATAAAGAGAAAAAAATTAAAGACACGTGGAAAATGGAGAGGTATGGAAGTCAGGAGTGGGGACTTAATCTTGTTCAAAGTTGGCAAAAGAGTGAAGTCCTTTTCAATAGCACCAAACCTCGCTGTGGGCTATGCCACATGGGCTGGAGGAAGGAAGCAGTTGGCCTATGTTAATAGGGTTGGAGCCATCAGAGCAACTTCCACCTGTGTGTATACATGCTCTCCTGGGTGGCTCTCTCTTACTGAAAAAGCCCTAGGGTTCAGGAAACAACAGGCCCTTTTCCAAACAGAGCCTGGTGTCATGTCCTGACCCAAGGCATAACCCTCACTACTTTTGCCACTTATCCAAATAAAACTGTCCAGATGATCAATAGGTACCCGTTATCCTGCAGAGACCACCGCCCTTCTGATAAATTCTCAAAGCGTTCCCTGGAATCATGGACTCCAGACCAATCCGCTGTCCCGTGGGAACTGGGTTAGGCTCCAGTGCAGATGAAAAGCAGGGTGTGGGGGGGAAGGACGTTCACCCAGGACCTTTTGTGCCACTCCTGTGACTAGCACATTACCCAAAGGGACTTGACTCCTGCCAGCGCAACACACAGTGCCAAATGCTTCTCTGGGGCACCAGCACCGAAGTCCAAAAATGTGTAACTCAAAGAAGAAGAAGAAAAAAAGACTAGCCTTGCTTCCTAGGAACCAGCTTCAACAAAATCACCAGAACAAAAATACAGAACAGTAAGAAGTGGGAAGAACAGCCTGGGCAGAAAGCTAATAAGTAAAAGATCCCAGAAAAGACTTGGCCAGCGAGGAAAACTACACTCATCACTGGGGCTGAGGAAGTGACTTAATGGGTAAACTACTTCGATGTGCAAGTGTGAAGACCAGAGTTCAGGTCCCTAACACCCACAAAATTGCTGGCTGGGTATGTGGTTGGCTTCAACTTGGGAGGCAGATAGTGGGATTCCCTAGAGCAAGCTAGCTAGACTATCTGAGTTGGTGATCTCTGAGAGATCCTGCCTCGATATATAAGGTAGAGGGTAGTCACGGGACATCTGACCTCAACCTGTGGTCTCCATATGCACAGGTGCTCACATGAACGTATGCAGATATGTGCAAAGATTTTAATAAAAAATTAAGAAGATCTCACAAAGATCTTATGACTCTTAAAAGATCTAATCATTTGCTGATCTCCTTAAGGTAGACTATCTCAGATCAGAAACTAGAAGTCAGTAACAGTACACCCAAGAAACACTGTCCTGAGAACACTGTGACTTTATTTTGGGCAGTGATTTTTATTACTGATCTGACTGGCGGGATGGCTGATGAAATGTCACAAGATGAGCCCATTCAGTCACAAGATGAGCCCATTCAGTCCTAGGGAGAGGCAGCTGAGGAGCCCATCCCTGTTCTGCATGCCTGTAGAATAACCAGCTCTTTGGCAGAAAAATGGGCTTCTTGGGAGTGGGCAGAGTCCCACCCTCAGACAGCTATGAGCCCCAAATCAACCTCCCCAAGAAGGGAAGTTTGAAAGCAGACAGAGAATTGTAAAAGCATTGGCTGGTGTCCTTATTTCGGTACATGCATGTGACAAAATCATCACAGTACAAGAACGAAAGCCAGGAGTGAGCAAACGGGCTGATAAAACAGCATAACGACATTAATGCCCTGTGACAGGAATAGGAATAACTGCTATTCGCCACTAACTGGGCTATTTACACATCCAATAGCATTTACCGGTGGAAACAGCACAGGCAGTTCCTGGGATGTTGTATTGAGTTGGGGGGGGGGGGGGCACAATGTCAAATGTCAAATGCTGAGATCGCAATTCTAAATAAGTCTGGTTCCAGAGGAAAGCTAAAAGGAAATATCAATCTAATATCAAATATTAGATTTCTACATCAGGTAACTGAGATGGTTTTCATCTTTTTCCCGACTCTTGGGAAATAGGAGTAATAATTCTTAGTGAAAAGTGAGCTGGTAACCAATAATGAAAAGAAGTAAGGAAAAGTCTGTAATAACTATTAACATTTTCCATATTATACAGAAAATCCAAAATGCTGACATTTTGGGGCTTTGGCAAAGTTGTCTAAATATCAAAGAAGCAAATGTCTGAGGTTCGTGGGAAATCTGAGCTTTTATTCCCTTTTCCAAATGCCTCTCGGGATTCAGGTCACTGTGAAAAGGGGAACACCTCTAACAGGAGAAGCCTCGTGCCTTGTGTCTGGGTAAAGAACACCCTGGAGGCAGCATGCACGCTGGAGAAAAGTTCACGCAGGCTAAAGCAGACTCACAGGGCAGCCATCAGGGCCGACCTGAAAAGTGCTCTCCAAATGACACCTGGACGCTTATCTGCATGCGTGGTTTTTCTCTAACTCACTTGTTGCCATCACCTCTGCTGTCCAGGCTCCACCTCCGCCGTCTGCCGCTCTCCCACCCACTCAAGAAAAGGCTCTGGTGAATGCCCATAGGGTTCAGGTGTTGAAACCCCGTAGAAGAGTTAGCAGACCAGGGAAGAGGGAGAGCGCAGCCAGTAGCCATGCAGCTGCCCATGGGGAAGCCATCGCTCTCTTGCAGACAGCTCATGCCTTCACCCAAAGCAAAGCTCTTGGGAGGGTCAGCTTCCACAGAGAAGAATGTCTGCAGGGCCCTGTGCAAGACTTAATGCAGCAGAGTCATCAAGGTTCTTCGTCAGTATTCTGACTTCCATAATCTTTCCTGAAGGGTCCTGTTGTTAGCCGTTTCTATAAAAACCCTACCCGGCTATCCTCCGGGGCCATTGTCCATGCGGAGTAGCACAAAGAATTGTCGTCCATTTAGATACACTTCCGTGATGCTCTTGGATTCTGCTTTGAGGGAGTTTCCCGAAGTCCCAGGGTGCCTCCCTGCTACCCTCAGCCATTTTGCACCTGCCTCTCTGTTTCCTCACCAACCTCAGGTGGTTCGGGACCAGATCTCACACTGCACGGTGAAGCTGCGCCAGACCACGGGCCTCATGGAGTACTGCTTGGAAGTGATTAAGGAGAACGATCCCAGCGGCTTTCTGCAGGTCAGTGTTTACTAGTTCTTCCTCCTGGTTCAGATGCGCTCTGGCGCTGAGTGGAGGACACACAGATGGGACATCCGGCAGCCTGGCTTCAGTGTCCATCAATAGCAGAACCTCCCTGTATACTCACTCAGTAAGTGTAGGAGAGCCTGTTGGAGAACGCTGACTTCCTGGAAGTCTCTGGCATCCTTTGCTACAAGACTGAGAAGTGCACAGGCTGATGTGTGCTTTAGTTCCTGTGCTTAACCCTGTCATTTCTTCCAAAGAAGAGAGCATAGCCTTGCCTGAGAATCGGGCCTTCTCCCTAACAGTTGTGCCAGCAGAAGTCCTTGTGTGCATGGTTCCTTCTCCCTACTCCTACTCAGTAAACGTATTATTTTTTCCAATGGTACTAAACGGGTTGTTGTGGTTTTTGCTTTTGTTCATTATCAATCATAAAGCGCTATGGTGTAAGCTAGGGTTTACTTACATTTTTGGTACCAATGACAAGGAGCTTCCTAACTAAGCTAGGGCTTCTAGATCTCCTCCAGTTCGTGTTCTGCAGACAGTCAAGAGGGACAGATGGGGCTGAGTGAAAGAAAGGGAAGAGGTCTCTTCCAAGGAGTCAAGTGGGAGTCCCATGAAGATGACGCACTTAGGATGGAAGAGGATGTGTAGCGGCCTCTCTGGCTGGCGAACCTCATTCCCGAATCTTGTCTGGCTGCCCACACCTTGGTATGGAAGGGTGGATGGAGCCTTTGAGCCTATAGAACAAACTGATTTGCAGTGTATCATTTTCTTCAGCGCTGTCTGCATTTGGAAGCTCAGTAATAAATGCATGGGTGTATTCCAGGCGCACCTACTCATCGGTTGAAGGTCCTAATTATTTACAGTGGCCTCCTTCCAACTCAACAAAAATGTTCAGATTTGCTTCAGAAACTGTGGGCCACCCTAGTCAGGACACAGTCTTTCTCACGGAGCGCCTGAGATAGGAAGAAGCTTAAGGTCCTTCGGTGGTTTGAATATAAAGTTGTGTTTCTTAGACTATGGTCTTTGATGTGATTAGATTTCAGACGCCCTCATCAGGCGAGTCCACTTGACTGAGGACCAGTGGGGGAAAGGCACACTCACCCCCAGGATGACCACGGACTTTGACTTGAGCCTGGACAACAGCCCCCTGCTGCAATCCATTCACCAGCTGGACTTTGTGCAAGTGAAAGGTGAGTCTCGTGTCCCCAGAGTCGCGCTGTCCTGAGCAGATACTGCTGCTTGAAGCAGTGTGGGTGATCCTATGATGAAGGTTATAGCATCCAGAGTGGGCCTGGAGAAAGGGGCTCAGAAATTACAAGCACATGCTGCTGGGCGTGGTGGTGCACCCCCATAATCCCAGCACTCAGCAGGCGGAGACAGGCACATCTGTGAGTTCAAGGCCAGCTTGATGTTGTACTGAGCTCCAGATAAATCAAAATTAGAGTAAAAAAGAAGAATCAGAAGAGGAAGATGGGAAGGGGGATGAAGAGAAAGAAAAGAAAAGGAGCATCGTCTGCTCTTGCAGAGGATCCATGTTCAGTCCCCAGCCCCACTCCAGGTAGTTTACCTGTACCCACTCTGGCGTCTGAGGTCCCTGGCACACACATACGGCACACATACACTTGAATAAAATCTCTTTAAAATCTAGAGTGACTCTTACTTATGCAGGGGAATGAAAACACCTCCATTTTAGCTGTGTAAGCTGAGCAAGTCTGATAAACTCAGATACACTCAGACCTGGAGAATTCACATGTCAGCAGCAGAGCCACTGACAACACAGAGACAGTCAGAAGGGGAGGTCACTGTACACAGCTAAGACATTCCCACAGTGACCCCCGCATAGTGCTGAATGCCACGGAAAACCGGGTTGAAATGAAAGCCTCCTCTTGGAGGGAGAGAGCAAATGAGAGAGAGCTGGGGAGGCATGCTGGGAGCTGGGAGAGAAATGGCAATGAGACAACAGACTTATGATTAGCTTATAGAGCTAAAGGATATGGCACGGTCTGGTTGAAGATTTGGGGGGGGGGATTGTTTTTTAAGTTGGGCACCAAGAGGAAGTATATGTACTTATGTTTAAAAACACAAGTCAGGGGGGCTGGAAAGATGGCTCGGGGGTTACTCAGCTACTACGTAGTGGCTCACAACCATCTATAATGAGATGTGGTGCCCCCTTCTGGTGTGCAGGCATACATGCAGGCAGAACACTGTATCTATAATAAATAAGTGAATCTTAAAAAAAAAAAATACAAGCCAGCTGTGCAATGGTATTTTATGACAGTGTCACTGATCCACCTGAAGACTATTTCTGATTTTTTTTTAACTTCGTGTTTTTGACATATGTAGAGTCATACAACTACCATCACAATCGAGATAAAGAACTATTCCAAAGCCAGGTGAAAAGGTGGAGGTCTCTGACCCCAGCAATGAGGAGGCAGAGGCAGGAGGCTCATGCTTTCAGACCAGAGTGAACTACATCCTAAGATTCTGTCTCAAGAACTAAGCAGCAAGGCAACCCTCCATCACACACCAACCCGCCCCCATCCTCACTCACACCCGTGACAGCTACTTCTCTGTCCTCCAGCTCTGCCACTTTTAGCACTTTCTGACCTTTTGTGAAAACGGAAGAAATTGGGCCATGCATGGTGGCACACTGCCTCCTCCTAGCATCCAGGGGGCAGAGGCCTGTGAGTTCCAGGTTAGCCAGGTCAACACAGCACATTCCAGGTCAACAAGTATTATAAGATTGTAAGTTAAAATGCCTGGTGTAATAAAAAAAAAAATGAGGGCATTTACGGGATGTTGACCAAACCAGACATTATCCCAAGTGCAGCTGATTTTTTTCACTTCCATTTATTCTCACAGTCTTACAGGTCAGCTGAGGAAATTGGGGGCACAGGAAACATACGTTACAGAAAGTGGTGGGGCTAGGGTTCACCCCTCCCCATCAGGAAGTAGCTTCAGGACACACTAGTGTCCTTCCCAATCTGTTCTACAAAACTAGTGTATCCCTGAGTAGCTTCTTGGAGAAATATCTCAGTTTCTTTCGTACATTTTTAGTCGTGTGTGTGTGTGTGTGTGTGTGTGTGTGTGTGTGTGCGCGCACATATATGTGAATTACAACAATCTTTTATTGCTGTTTAAAATCTTCTCTGACACCTACATGGCAAAGTCAGTAAACCATCTCTTGCAGAATATAGAACCTCAGGTTAATTGCCCCCAGCCAGCTTCTGGCTATCCCCAATCCTTTTAACAAAATAAGATTTATGTCTCATGTAACATAGAGGAGGAGATATATCATAAAAGGGCAGAGCAAAGAGGGGAAAAATGTACCAACCCAATTCATCTTGGTCCTAGGGCAGGAGCAAGGGGAAGTTCAAAGGTAGAAGAAGCCTTTTGAATGTTTTGATCAGCGGCAGGGCAGTCTGCTCCGATGCTTGCTGCTCTTTGTGTCTGGTCCACCCATCTGCCCCCAATGGAGCCCAGGCCAGGTGGCAGGATGAACCTAGAGTGAGCAGCACCTGGGCAGGTATGAGAGCTGAGGTCTGTGTGCTGGGCATCAGGGACCACATTTCCAAGAAGAGTCACATTTTCTCTTAGTACACACAGATTTGAAAGTGGAGAAAGCTGTTCAGTCTGTGCACAGGCAGCAGAGAATGCCAACCACACTAAGGGCTAAAATGTAGAACACCCCTATGTGCAGTCACTGACCTGACATGCCTTACATCCAGAACAATTCCTTATGACATTATGAGACAAGACCATTTGGTGCGAGAGCAGAATTTCTGTTTAACACCTCCCCTTAATTTCATTCATTTTTGATTATTTCCTCTCTGCCTTGTTAATTTATGTGTCTTGCTTTGTGCTCATTAAGTTTAACCAATTCAGTGAGAGTCTGGTCCTGTTCAGTCTGAATAATTTTTACCTGTCAGATAATTGTGACGCAAAGAAAAGGCCAAGGTTGTGACGGTTGTGATGCAGGCTCAGTTGACTGGCTGCGGTCGAACACCCACCTCCCCGCGCCACTTGGAATGTTTGTTAGCATAGGGACAGTTGCTCCTAGTGGACTGTTAGCTCATTCATTTTCTACAGGAATTCTTAGGCCACCTAACAACTTTGACAACTTGTCAGGAAAAATATTCACCCAAAACTTAAGTCCAAGTACAAAAGATGCAAATTAAATAGTGTTTGGAATAATATTACCATAATCTGACCGTTATGAAATAACACTATCATTAGATATATATTTCTAACGATGTTACATGAGCACAGTAGAAACTCAAAATATTTTTAAGTAACTTAAAGTACGCATTTAAACTTCTGGCATTTTTATGCAGAAAGTATCTGCTTGCTTCTTGACACAAAGGAATTTGAATCTTCCTGGTTTTGAAATCTTGTCCAAGATGTTCCTTTTGTTGCTGTGGAAGAAAACAGGTCTTCTGTGAGTGCCCACAGGTTTCTACTCAGGCAGCTGCTGCTTAGCAAGAATTCATCTTCTGGGGTCACTGCCTCAGTAGCTAAGGACCCTGCCACCCTGAGCAGGTGAAGTCCATCTAGAGAACACTTACTTGGCTTCTGTTGTGCAGCTGCCTGATTAGAAGATCACTTCACCTTCTTTCCAAACCATTGGGAGTGATGCTTGAGCACCTTGTCTTTAATTGTATAAAAATGACATGCCAAGTTTTGTCTCCTGCTTTTATGAGAGATCGTCTTATGAATATTTTTCCAAGTTCTCAGTTGGTATTGCTCACTCTCTCCTGGGTCATGGGAATAGAGTTTTCAGAGTCCATTTGTAGTCTTTCAAGGGTCTGCTGTATAGGTAAAACCAGGTTTCAGTCGTGCACTTTTTCTGAAGAATATTACCCTAAAATTATGTGAGCACATAGACCATTAAAGGCATGTCGCTAAAATCGATTGTCTGCATGTTAAATCCATACCAGAACAAAGCTGTGACCTATAAAACCCTACCAGCCTTTTAGCACATAAGACCAAATGGTTGTTAATTTCTTTAAGTGCCTCTCCTCTCATGAGGACAAATTAATCTTCATTAACTCCCCTTGAATGCAATAGCCCTTGTTATGTTCCAAGGTCACAGTCAAGGACAGAGTGATCTGAACAGACGCCCTTTTGGGTCGCAGAGAAAGAGCTCCAGAAGAGGGCTGGCAGAGATGGGTTAGCACGCACATATGCACAGACAATCTGTTCACATGCAGAGGTTTGGGGACTGAAATGAATGTCCTCAGAACACGCGTGGTTCATCCTCCCTCGTGGATGCCCTACATTTAACCTAAAGCAGTGATTCTTTCTGATGCTATGACCATTTCATACAGTTCTTCATGCCATGGTGACCCTGGCCGTGAAATTATTTCATTCTACTTCATAACTGCAATTTTGCTAGTTATGAACTATAATGTAAATATTTGATATGTAAGATATCTGATATGCGACCCTGAGGGGGTCATGACCCACAGGTTGAGAAGTGCTAAGCTTAAATGCCATTCATATTGTTCAGTCCCCACAGAGGAGAACCAGTGGCCAACAGAAGGCCATGCTGTGCCATGGCATTCCTGGTTCCAGACCAGGAATAAACATCTGAGGTGCCTATTTAACATATCAAAGTGGACTCTGGCTGCCAGGTTCTCCCTGCATCCCTCAGTCCCTACCTGTTATAGGACCCTCCTGGCTGGCATACCCAACCCCTTACCCTAAACTTCTCCAGACCAGGGCTTCCCCCAGAGGCTCTTCCCTATATAATCCAGTCATGTTGGTTACCACCCTCTTAGTACCTTTGGACCTCCTGGCTGCTATACCTGTTTCCCCTCTCTCGGCTCAGGGTCATGTCCACTCTGAACCCTCCCAGACGTCCCTGTCTCTAGCTATGCTCTCCCATATCTCAAATATCTACAACAAACCTCCTCACGCTCCTTTTCCTTTTTATTTGTTTTTTCCATTCATTTGGTGCTGAAACCTGGGAGCAGCCTTGTTCCTTTCCTTTTTATCTCTCTTTTCATTTGCTGACCACTGTAGCTCTGAATGGAAGCTACTTCAACCATGACAGAAGTAATGCTTAGGGGCCTTTGCCACCCCTGGTGTAAGAAACAGAAACATCTGGAATGAGATGTGGAGACTTTGCTCTAGTACAGAATTCCCATGACCCAGCTGCAGGAGCAGCTGATGCTATGCCACGCCCACAGCCTCAGAGCCAGCCTGATAGACTTCAGGTCCCAATCCCATCACTTGGTAGCTATGAAACCTCTGGGTTTCAGTTGCTTTGTCTAGGAAACAGATATACGAAGAGGGTGGCTGTCCCATAGATAGATGCATGGAAGCCTCTTACCAGCCAAGTATTCATAAAGCATAAGTTTGTGGTCCCGGTGGGAGTGGGAAGTTGGCTTCCTTTCTCCCTTGTCCTCATCACGTTGCTGTTGGTTTCATAGAGGAAGTCGGGAGGATTGTTAGTGCTCATGACCTGAAGAAGAGGGAGAACTTTGATAAGGAGCGAGCTGCCTTCAAGTGATGAGATTTGAAAACAGTTGCAGGGGGAACTGTTCGAGAACAGAGCCCCGAGCCTCACCTCCACCAGTTTCCACAGAAGCACAAGGAACAGCACCTTGTATCCAAGAGAACTTAGAGTCTGTAGTTTGTGCTTATAGTCAAGAGAATATCAAATGCTACAATCGTGATCAGACCAAGAAAGACCAATTGCAAAGGGAAAGCCAAAGATGTCCCAGAATGAACACAAGATACAAAGACCAAAACAGTTAGGGAAGCCTCACACACAATAAAGTAAAGCATTCTTGGACCTCAGCCCTGAAGCTGCTTTTGTGCTAGATGGCTAATCCATAAAATACAGAATGATTGAAAATACTTTGCATTTCTTGTAGACCACACATTTATTTCATACCTAATAAGATGAAATAAGGTGACATACCACCTACCATAAAAATCTATTTTTCTAAATGTCAGTCCTGAGTTTTAGCTAATGTGGCTATAACTTTGACATGCTTGCTTTTTATATATTACATCATTTTGGGGGTAAATACAGAATAGATAAAAATGAAAAAAAAAAGTTCTTAGCACGTGGGGAACCAGAATCAGACAAGCAACAGATTCCAGTGTAGCTACGCTGGTGTCCCTGTGTGCTGCTCTACCCCTGCCTGCTTAGCTCACTTTCCTGCCATTTAAATCTGAGACAATATCGAGATCTGAACCTTAGTGACAGCTTTATTTCTATTTCACAGTCTTCCTACTGGGCACTCAAAATGAAGTTCCAGTATTCTAATTATAGCTGGCATTGTGTATTTCAATTAATCATTTAATGATGCCTTTGTCTAATGGAGATTCTTGTTTCTGCTCAGACATTGCAGGCATTTGTATGATGTAGGTTGAAATCATTTTGTTATCTTATTAATTGATTTTGTAATTGAAGAAGTGTACACTTGCCTGCAGCATGAATGAAGGAAAATGAAAGATTGATAAGCAGCTAATGAGACAGACAGTCCAAGGAATGGATTTATGATAGACCTAATGGAATAAACATCCCAGAGAAACTTATCCATGTTTCCAGAAGCTCTCTGAGCAACAGTTTGGCTAAATTCCAACATAAATATAAAATATGTATTCCTTTTATAAGGGAAATATTTTTTTACTTTTTAATTGATTTTATTTTATTTATCATTTTTCTCTACTCTCTTCCCTTCCTCTCCCCTTCCCTTCCACCCTCTACCATGGTCCCCATGTTCCCAACTTATTCAGAAAATCTTGTCTTTTTCTACTTCCCATGTAGATTAGATCCAGGTATGTCTCTCTTTGGGTCCTCATTGTTGTCTAGGTTCTCTGGGATTGTGAATTGTAGGCTGGTTTTCTTTGCTTTATGTCTAAAAGCCACTTATGAGTGAGTACATATGATAATTGTCTTTCTAGGTCTGGGTTACCTCACTCAATAATGATGAGGAAACATATTTTTAATAATGAAACCTTCACACACTAATAGACTTCAAACCGTGCCCTCCCCCTCCCCCGCAGCAGCAACACCCAAGTGATGCCTGTGTGGATGCTCATTACAGCCTTTGGGAGTTATGTCTTCTGTCTCCTTTTCTCATCTAGTCCTGTAGTTTGCTGTTAAACTAGGCAATGAGTTTCTCTCCTTTCCTCCAAATTCAGATGTTCTGTGCCCCCTATGGCTGCAAAAGCCATGAGTCTTTTGAATGACCCATGTTTTATAAGACATTGAAATTTGAGACTTCCCATTCTAAAATGGTCTCTTCCAATTAACTACTCTGTGATTTAGCAGCTCATATTTGGTTTCATTGACAGTCTTGTCCTTCACATCATGTATGTTGTAGCTGCTTTTGTCTCCTAGGTTGCCCACCCACCTGAACTGCTTTTAAATCAACATGGTCCTGGTTGGAATGACTGGCAGAAACATTTAATTCAGTGCATAAGACGCCATGCCCAATGGTGGTGCAGCACACCAAGTGTTCCATAATTAACATGTGTTCATCTAAATGCCCCTGAACATAAATTCCAACCTGTTTTCTCCTGTTATTAAAGTATAGGGCCAGGGGAAATGTTCTGGGGCTAATTTTAAAAAATGTTGCTAAAGGGATGGAGAAAGGGTTCAGTGATTAAAAGCTCTTGCACAGGACTTGAGTTCAGTTCCCAGAACCAATTCATGCCCTCACAACTGTCTATAGCACTATTCCAGGGTATCTGACACCTTCTTCTGAGCTCCACAGGCACCAGGCATGCAAGGGGTGCACATGCATACACACAGGCAAAATACTCATACATGTAAATAAAATAAATACTTAATTAAAAAAATATTTTTGAAAACATTGCCTTCAGCTACATATATTGAGTTCCTATATTAGGAACTGGGATTGTCAACTAGCATGTGTCTGTAGATTCAGCTACTTAATAGTCTTAAATAATATAAAAGAATCAGTCTAAATTATAGAGGATTGTTAACTCAGTTGGTTCTCATAAGACTTGGAAACATCAAGAGTCCCTGTCACACTGAGATCTGCTCCTGGGCACTTGGGCTCCCAGCTAACTTGTTCCATACCTGAAAAGCAGGGTACCTGACCTCTCACTGTCCCAAGAGAATATGTCTCGCTGCCATGAGAATATGATGTCAGGTTCTTCACGAGTTTCAAATCAAGTGACACTTGTGTCCCTTAGAACCAAGTTTCAAAGATTCACAGCTGTTATTTATGGGCAAAAGATCTGGAAGACCATTAGTGAGTGGCTGGGTGAGTGGATGGATGGGTGGGTGGGTGGATGGATGGATGGATGGATGGATGGATGGATGGATGGATGGATGGACAGACAGGGCTGTGTGCATGTTTCCAGACTTCTTCCTTGCCAGTGGGAAGCTTCTCATTGCGAGCTAATAAAACAGTTGTAACTCAACAGAAGCTAGAGCTGCACTAATTTCTCTTTAGCTTCCTCTCCAGTCCCAGCAACCCCCATCCTACAGCTGGAGGAGTGTTGCACCCACAACAATAGTGCTACACTGTCCTGGAAACAGCCCCCGCTGTCCACTGTGGCCGCCGAAGGATACATTCTGGAGCTGGATGATGGCAGTGGTGGTCAGTTCCGGGTAAGCAGACAATCTACTTATAAAGCAATGCCAGGGAGTCCCTCAGAAGACCTGCAGTGCCGTAGAGGCATGGTCTTCCCATCTCTCTTGAGGGTGGACCACCCCAGCAGGGATTTCTTGTAATGTATCATCAAAGATGGATGGCTCTGTCAAATCAACCTGACCTTTCAAAAAGACAGTTTAGCTGCGTGACAGAATTTCTTGTGTCTCTGAGCCTTTGGGTCTGCATCTGCCCGTGAGGGGCCAAAGACAATGGCATGTGTCTTACTTACTGTTTCTATTGCAAAAGAGACCACAGTAATTCTTAGAGAGGAAACATTTAATTGGAGCTGGCTTACAGTTTCAGAGGTTTAGTCCACTATCTTCACAGCCATGTGCATGCAGGCATGTGCTAGAGAAGGAACTGAGAGTTTCACATCTTGATCGGCAGGCAGCAGAAGCAACTGTGTCAGTGAGCATACCTTGAGCATAGGAGACCTCAAAGCCCACCCTGACAGGGACACACTTTCTCCAACAAGGTCACACCTACTCCAACAAAGCCACATCTCCTAATAGTGTCACTCCCTTTGGGGGCCATTTTCTTGCAAACCACCACAACATACTTATGGTGCATCAGAGTCCATCAGATAGTCTGTGCAAGATCAGCGTGCTGCCGCATCCATGATGAGTCTGCAACACTGGCCATTACTATCACCATCATGACTTATTGCTAACGACACCATGAACCACTGCTTAAGCTCTGTTTCTGCTATGACAGATTCTAATATATTGTACCAACACTTTTCTTACCTGGCAGGCTCTTCTATTACAGCCTCCTTCTGTGAAAGTTTAGCTGGTAAATCTTTCTCCAGTTCTTCCCCCCCCCCCGAGTCTTTCATCAGGCAGAAACTGGTGCCCCAAAATTATTATGTCCACAAGGCAAAGGGGTGCTAACCACACTGGGAAGTTCATGATTCCCTCTGGATATGAGACAGCTGCCTTTTGGCAAAACATGACTGTGGTGCCCATAGATTGATGATCTCTAGTGGCTGCCTATCTATGTGTGCCTACTTCTGTCTCAAACACACCATGTTAGTCAGAGTTCTTTAGAGGACAGAACTTATAGAATGATATTCTCTCTATATATACATATAGTGTCAAGGGCCGTGGAAGTACATAGCAGGTGACAACTAGTGTTTAGATGTCAACCCACCAAAGAAATGATTCCCTGATGGAGGAGAATCCCGTCCAGGCAAGGCCTGTGGGACCACTGACTCAGAAAACTGTTGCTCCTGTCAGTAATTTTACATGTGCTAAAGCAGCTGTGGTGTCTCTCCAATAACTACACTGCAGTGTGTAATCTCATGCAATGTGTATATATAATCTCATGATTGCATCTCACTTAATCTTATGAGCACATATATTTGTGGATGGTCAGGAAGATGATTTCTCATTAAGCTGTATAATTTTGATGTGTAGGATATATACTAAGATTTGCTTCATAACTAGATCTATTGTCCCACAAGGACTGTAAGACACTTAAAAGCCTGCTTTGTTTCTTTGACTCAAACTAAACACAATTAGCTCATTTTCACCTCAGAGAAAGTTCAAAGTAGGCTGAATGTTTCTGTAAATGGATCATAAGTTAAAAACTTTACAGATATGCACAAGATCAACGTGGCAGATGTCTAACCAAGGTTATTAACACAAAGCAACCTAAAAAGTTAGGCCAGTTCTTTGCTTGCCAAGCCTGGCTGAGAAGACCTGTCTCTCTGCACAGACCTCCCTGCAGCTTGTCTCATCAGGCACTCTGGCCTCTGGTCACAGTCTTACACCTGGAACCTTGAAACTTTGAATTGCCATAGTAAATGGCGCTCGGCTTCTTACCAAGGAGTGTGCTACAATCAATGAGATGTAACTTTTTCTTATAACTTTTTTCTTATAACTTTTTTTCTCTTTGCTTCAAGCCCCTTGTAAAAAAAATATATTTAAGCCAGATGAACAAAGAAGCAAGAGAGAATTGGAGCTAGAAAGAATTAGAGCAGAGAATTGAAACAAAGGAGAACTAGAAACTATGGAGGTAGGCTCGGCACTAACAGAATAAAGAGAGTGGCTAGAACAGCATGTGTGTGAGTTCATTCTGTCGTATCTCTCGGATAGACAACCTTCAAACTCAGTTTCACTTCACAGTGGACCTCGTCCTCAACCCTGGAGGTGGCCCTGAAGAGCTGGACTCTCAGGCTACTGTTAATATATAGAGGAGATTTATTAGAATGACTTACAGGCTGTGTACAGCTAATCCGATAATGGCTGGCTATGAACGGACAGTCTAAGAATCTAGTAGTTGTTCAGTGCACGAGGCTGGATGTCTCAGCTGGTCTTCAGTACACGCTGGAATCCTGAAGAAGTAGACTCTGATGCACATGATGAATGGACTTAGTGAGGGCAAAAGCAAGCAGGCAAAGAGAAAGGCTTTCTTCTTCCACTTCTATGTAGGCTGCCAGCAAAGGTGTGGCCCAGATTAGAAATGGGTCTTCCCACTTCCAATGATTTAATTAAGAAAAAAAATCCCTCACAGGTGTGCCCAGCCATTTTGGGGTTTTAGTTTATTCCAGATGTAGTGAAGCCAACAACCAAAATAGCCATCACACATGTGCACACACACACACACACACACACACACACACACACACACACACACACACACATACAGCTTGCCTTCTACCTACTCCACCCCAGTCTTCTACAATTCTCAAGTTCTCTCCTTTGGTAGGGAACCCTTTATTTATATTTGTGTTGACAGGCATGGAAACAGCATCATATCTAAATATCATTGAAGGCTACTGCCATCCCAAGGTCTTATGTTCCTCCCGCTACCTTGCATGCATGTGTGCTGAGCACTCCCCGCCCCTCTCTGAGCACTCACTCTCCATCCCTCTCTGAGCACTCCCCATCCCTCTCTGAGTTCAAAAACTGGAGCAGGGGGCTGCCACTTTAACTAGTGCCTTGAATGTAAATTGTTCTCACTATGACGTCAGCCTAACTTTGCAAAGTGTACAGCTGAGGAGGGAAGCCAATGCCTAACCTATGCTGAAAACGCATTATGCTAGGCTTTATTTTAAGCCTTTGAAATGTCATTCCCCCCTCCACACCGCCCCTTCCCTCCGTACTGTGGTGAAAAACTCCATTCCAATGGCTTTAAGTATAATCCTTGTGATAGTTCCTGAAATTAGGAACACAGCCTACAGACTACCCTCACGTTTTCATGTTTTGAAAAAACGCTTTTCACAAACCATACTGATAGATAAAGGTGACGTTCTCTAGAAACACCAAGCATAAGCATAATCTTAGCCAAAGATTCCCAATTATAGTTTTTTAAATACTAGCTGTGGATCACTATTAGGCAACAGAGCCCACTACATATCTAAAGTTAGATTGCCCTCACACCCATCTTGAAAAGAAGGTACCAATGTCCCCATTTTACAGATTAGGTAAGTGAGGCCTTAAGCAATAAATTGAACAGCCCAATAGCTAATAGAATTCAAGTCTGGATCTGGCAGATACTGAAGTTGTGCTCCCGACCACTGAGCAGAATCCATCCCTCTTGGGATTCACATTCAGTAGGGTCCCATTTTCTGTTGACAGGAAGTGTATGTTGGAAAAGAAACCATGTGCACCGTGGACGGCCTTCACTTCAACAGCACATACAATGCTCGCGTCAAGGCCTTCAACAAAACAGGAGTCAGCCCCTACAGCAAGACTCTGGTCCTCCAGACGTCTGAGGGTAAGGCCCTTCAGCAGTATCCCTCAGAGCGGGAACTACGCGGCGTCTAACGTGGCTGGCAGCCTGGAGGTAACCCCATCAGAGCCACATCCCTCAAGGTTTTCCATGACTTGCACTGTTCTCCGGCTCCAGAGCCGCTGTCCCTCTCCCGCCTTTAGAAGGCCCATGAGATGTGGATGTGAGCAAACCAGAGACCCCACATCAGCAGTTCCCATGGCTTCCTTTGCTAACGCTCTAAGCTACAGTGGAAGAAGCAGAACGTGAAAGCCTGAATGTGCCCTGGTGTCTAAGATGGAGACTAAGCCCTAGAGCAGGCTCCCGTTCTCCATGAAGCCACCTCAGTGGCCACTTTTGCCCAGATGATTCTCCATGTCTTTGTAGCTCTTGCTTGCTCCTAACAGGGCTGGGATGTAGATTCTTTCCAACTTTAGATCCATAGGATTGGAACATCTTGGCGGTGGGTACGGGTGCTAGAGCCTGTTGAGCACTTCCGGCTTAACCAGCCCGGACTACTTCCTTTCCTACCCAAAGCCCAGGCCATCGGCACCAGGACTGAGATTTCCTGTGGGCACCAAACAGGAAGAGACCGGCAACTCTGCTTTACCTCGTCATGTGGGTCATTGCCAGTCCCTCTAGGGGTGGTTAGGCTGCCCGGGGCCACTGTACGACATTGTTTCTCTAGAGGACATTTGATTCTTGTCTGTACTTTAGATATTCTGGTCATCAGAGACAATCTGTCTAGAAGAGGCTTGCATTTGATGGCCTGGCGTAACCTCTGAGGCTTTAATGGTTGTTTTTTTTTGTTTTTTTTTGTATTTTTACAAGCAGCGGGAGCACATGAGACTAAACCTATGAAGGGTATGTCTGGCTGGTGCCAAAGCATTTTGCGACTTTGGGGTGTTGTTTTAATCGTGGAAGTTACCTCCTACCCCCTAGGCATTCTCCGCAACTCATCTCTGGTGTTGACTTTGTTCAAGATGTTGACTTCGTTAGCTAAAAATACTGTGCTGGTTTCTCCTACCTTCCACACGCCTCGCCATGTGTCAGTCACCCCTAAAAAGGCCCACATGGTTCAAAACAAGCACAACTCTGAATCCCAGAGCAAGGGTGAAAGCCCCAGAGCTGTGAAAGCAATGCTTTGGGGAGGGGTGGAAGGTCTGGGTGAAGCTATTCAACAAAGAGGATCTGTAAAGGACCAAATACTCTCACGGCCTGTACCCACAGAGATGGCAGTGACATCACATCTAGCTCTCTGCGCAGACTTAACATGTTAGCAACTTCCTTCCTCCTGGGATGATCTACCAGCTTAAGAGCCCTTGCCTCTTTTCCCAAAATACCACGCCAAATGCTAAGGGCCTCCAAGAGGTCTTTCTAGAAGCAATGCAGAAGGCCTTCATGGTGCTGGCCACGTTTCCCCAGGGCCCTGAAGGTGGCGTGATGACATGGGGGTTTGCATGGATGCAGAGCAGGGAGAAACGGTGGCCGTGTTCTACTGTCTGTAAACAGAACTGTATGAAACTGTTTCCCTTCAAACTAGATTATAGAACTCACATTATTATGCTCAAACCAGTTACTAACCCAGCCCCCTGAGTACTTCTGTCTGTCCTTTCATCCTGCAGGAAGGTGTCACTTCTTAGTCCCTTTCAATGTTCATGAGATCCTGGTGTCTATTATTAGTTACAGGATGTGGACCTGCGACCCCCCCGATACCACAGTCACAGACTTGGGGGTCATTTTCTAAGTGAAACTAACGGAACACGTTCTCTACAAACAAAGAAACTGTGTTGTAGAAATCCATTCCTCCATGAATTTTATATATATTATGTGCAAATATAAGGTATGTATGTGATGATGAGCCAACCCGGCCACCATGTAGATTTCCCCAGTCTCTGTTCCTGCCCAGAAGGGACTCGCTCATGATGAAATAAAGTTCGCACACATACTTTCTCCATCCTCGGGTTTGTTCTGTTTGTTCTCCCTCCTCTACGTAGTGACACAAGACTTAGGAATTTAGGGGAAATGTAGCGAATTGTCATTCTCAAAGGAGACTCAACTAATCCATTACAATAGAGAAAGCCCACCTCGCTACATCGGTTTTGGTTGTCTGAAAGGCAGAGAGAAAATGACATCCTAGATATCTGAGAATCTGCTGCGCTTATACTTTATCCTGTTGTTATTGTTTATTTTGCTGGTTTGGGGTGGAGGGGGGGTGATTTGTTCTAGCTTTTGGCTGTGATAGAGTCCTTTACATCCTTCTTAGCAAGAAGCAGCTTCTTCCCAAACTTCAGAGCTAAGGTCTGTAATTAAGAAGGGTGGATTTCATATGTGACAGCAAGTCCAAGTTAACAACACATATGTATGATGTGGTTTAAGTCATTTGTCACTAATACTCGGTCACAAAACCTTCTGCGGCCTAGAGGTGACCTTATACAGGGGAATCAGATGTGTGCTTTGTTGTGAATTCTGGTCATTTCCCCCCTCAAAGTCAAATGTTTCTGTCTGTCTGTCTTTCAGAGTGTCTGATAAGCGCCCACGTTACTACACAGTGGGTAGAAACTGGAGGAGGCCCTGCTCCTTTGCTGGGTGGAGCTTCCTGGCTAGTGAGGGGATGGATCTTAAAGAAACATATACATATCCACAAAGGGAAGAAAGACAACAAAATTAAGAAAATTGATCCAAAAACAACACACCATAATTGAAGCTAATGGACAAAGCAATGTCACCTGAGTTCAAGTTAGGTCAGGTCCCTGAAAGCAGTTTTCTGGGGATGGATCCAGGACTGACACACGGATGAGACCAGTCCCAATCAAAACCAAATTAACCTGGCTAAGGAAGAAATGTAAATGTTAGCAGCTGCTAATATTAATGAAATGGGGCTAACAGAGTGACTCAGCAGGGAAGGGCACCTGCCCTCCAGCCTGTGTACAGGAATTCCGTCCTCAGGACCCCTATGTAGCAGGGGAGAGCCAACACAGGAAAGTTGTTCTCTGTCCACACAGGCATGTCAGTGCCTTCCTCACACCATATACAAGTAATAAATAAATAAATAAGCAAGCTAAAAATTTTGAAGAATTTTAGTGAGATTTTAAAATAAGGCCCATAAACGTGGTTGTATTTATTTTAATTAACTCATTGAATGGCCATCCTGACCATACCCTGCCTTTAAGGTCATCTGTAAAACAGTGTAGAAACCATTATGTACCAAGGCCGCCTTCACGCACTGTTCTGAGGCTCGTTCTGTGTGACAGACTGCACCCCCACCAAAAACAATCAGGCAGGGCCGAGAGCTGGTGAGGAACTTCCGCTTGTTTTCCCGTAATTTCCCTCTGCCTGCCTGCACCAATGGTTACCTTCTGTTTGTTTGCCATAATCTGGAGTGGAGCACAGGTGACATTCATGAGGCCGGGGGCGACGTGGAAAGAAACATTTCCTGGGACTCCGCTCTGCTGAGCGTCTCAAGACCTGGGGGCTTTATAGTGCTCACGTCTGGCAGTCTCCTGGGGGAGCAGGAGCTGTCCCTCACTGGCCCCTTCAGAAGAAAGGATAGGATTGAGACCTCTACAGAACCGACCCTTTAACTCCAGTTTCTGCAACCCTGGTCTCTGTAGAGGTTCATCTGGGCAGGTTCTTGGGTATAGAACTACTTCTGGGCCTTAAGGTCCTTGGCCTGCGTTTCCAAATCACTTCCAGATAGACTGTATACCAGGAGCATGTCAATCATTCCAGAGTAGATTCTATCACCTTAAGGTTTAAAATAACAGACAGTTGCTTCTAAAAATAAAAATGTTTCTAAAAGAATTTGACCTTATTTGTTCACAGATTACTATCATGATTGGGTCATACTAATAGCCATGTGAAATAAGTTACAACACATTGAGGGATGGGTAGTGAGCTCTAAAGGGGCGGGGGAGGACTTCCCAGAAAAGATGTAGAGGGAGAGAAATCCAAGCAGATTTTTAGAACTGTGATGTATGAGGCAAAAACTCCCGAAATCTACCTGAACTAACACCAACAGTAAACCTGATCGCTCCAAAGCTCTAACTAGCAGAATGTCTCAGTTACGCCAGGAAACCAGCTTAGCCCCTTGTTCCCAGAGATGGCACAAAGTCCAGCCCGCTCCTAGGAATCTGGGCCTCTCTGTTGTTTGGCACACTCCCTGGCAGCTTGCTCAGATAGCGGCACGTGGTGCCACGCCTCTTTAAACTGCCTGCCCCACAGTCTAGAGTGTCATCTTGAACTGATGACAAAGTAAGAAGAATGGCCTCTGGTTAGCGGGGTAGTGGCGGAGGAAGACACAAAGTCCAGGCTCGTTGATTTCTAGGTGCCCAGTTTGCACCTGGGAGTCGCGAACTCATTGACTCATTGCTAAGACCCCAGCAGCATATTAAAGTGAAGGCTGGGAGTCAGATATGGTGGCACAGACCTATAATCCCAACACGTGGGATGGAAAGGTGGGAGAGTCAAGAGGTAAGGATCTTCCTTGGCCACAGAGTGAGTTAAGTGAGCCTGTGCTACATGAAATCCTGAATAAACAGACAGACAGACAGACAGGTTTATACACACACACACACACACACACACACACACACACACATATATATATATATATGAAAAAAAGTGGGGAATTGTTAGAGAAGTTGAGGGCATTGAGCAAGCAGGAAAATAATGAGAAGGGATAAAAAAGAATACCCCCTCTGACACCAGATCCCGAGAGCCTTCTGTGAAATTTAAACGTAAGTAGTACATTTTGGAAAGGTTTCCATCCAAAGCATCTAAGTCGGCATGTCCTCCAGAGCCCCCAGGGCATGCCAAGCATATTTCAGGCTTTGTAGCCACATCACGACGTAAACACAAACAAACGCGCCAAGAACCACCACCTTAGTTAGACCTTATTAATTTTGTGCCAGGCTGCCAAGAACTCCCCTCATTGTCCAACCAAAAGGTCCAGGAAGAATGGCCATTACATGAAAGTCAGAAAATATTTGGGGGATAGTGAAATATAACAGAGAAATCATATGAAGCCATTCCTCGTGGAGCTGGGAGGCGACTCAGCTGGTAAACATGTTGCACAAACACGAAGACCCAGATTCAGGTTCTCAGAACACACAGAAGAGCAGGGCCCAGTGGAACAGGCCTGTAAGCATGACACAGGAAGGCAGAGATGAGGATCCCTCGAGCTCACTGGCCAGCTGATCTAAACCAGTTAATGAGATCCAGGCTCATTGAGAGATTCTGTCTAAAAATATAAATGACATGTCCACCTCTGCCCTCCACATGCATGTGCATACATGTACACACACACACACACACACACATCTGTTTGTTCTATGTTTTACTATAAAGTCATACATTGAAAAAGAATCACTCACCCCAAGGCAGTTAAACAGACTATATCCTACACTACACTACCCGTCACTAATATCTAAACATTGACCCTGCTCTCCTGAGGCAACAGGACGCATGCACCTAATGTATTAGACTTCTACTGTTGCAATAAGTTGCCACAAAACTAATGGTATAAAACAGCACACATGTGTCCCTTAGTCTTCTTGAGATCGGTAAGGTGTCAGCAGGACCGGGTTCTTTGAGGACATTCTAGAAAACATCTGTTTCCTTGTCGTTTCCAGCTTCTAGTAGCCACCTGCCTTTCCTGGCCCGCGGCCCTTTCTTCTATCTTAAGTCCTAGCAGCATAGCATCTTCCAGACTCCTTCTGACTCTGCCTCCCTTATGTAAGGACCCTTGTGGTTCCTGTGGTCCCACGTGGGCAGCCCAAGATAGTCTCCAGTCTCTCAAGAACCTTAATGGGTAGCTGCAAAGTCCCTTTCCCTCTGAAAGGTAACCCATCGGAGGTTTCTGGGGATCCTGGTATGGGCGTTTTTGGATGGGCCATTAATCCATCTACTGCACCATACAAGGAAGCTGGTACCCCACCCCGTACTGGGAAATTAAGCCCCTGAGGTGTAAAGTGACACCTCAGACCCAGTTCTTTCAGACAGCTACTGTGGCACACTCTGGCTGATGTTGGAAACCTGTCCCTTTTTTTTTTTTTTTCCTCCAGAAAGAGAACAAAAGCTACCCTGAGTCTACCAGGTGTGTAAGCATACCCTCCCAAAGTGAAGCTGCTTGTTGAGTTGCCTTGTCTTTTCCACTAGCCAGAAATAGGACAGTGATATTCCCAGAGTCACGGGACGCTTTTGTGTAAGAAAGAACATAGCCTCTTGGCTTTAAGAAGATGTAGAAGGGACTTCATTTCAGCCTGTCTAAGGCCGGCATACAGGTGTCTCTGTACATCCTCCCGCCCCACCCCAGGCAATTAGCCTAAAGAGTCCCTTTCCCACAAGTGTTACCATGGATACTCCAGGCAGGAGGTGATGGTCAGTGATTGTCAAGGAGAAAGGATGTCAGAGATCTATGAGATCCTCAAAAGCTACTACAGATGAGGCCTGGGGCTTGAAGCCAACTTAGACCTAAACCATCACAGAACTATTGATTAATAAAAGCTTTCTAGCCTCCCCCCCCCCTCCACTCCCCTCCCCAGATCTCAGCTGGGAAGTAGAGAAAAGGAAATAAAAGATATGAGAGATCCGTGTTTACATAAGGCTGTATACTCCATCCAGCACTGCCACCAACTGTGGGCCCTGGGCACTGAAGAAAAGAAAGTTAATCCTTGGCGGAATGTCCACAGTGGCCCTCGCCCCACATCTACCTGATCAGAAGTTCAGCCTCACACTGTCCTTTCCATGGTAACGTCCTTTTCTCCCACACATCAAAGGAACCCTCCCCCGAAACATTGAGTAGTAGAGGCAGAACCTGTCTCCATCCGACACCATCAACATCAAATGACCTCAGGTATATGTGTCCTGAATCCCTTTGTAGATATAACTGATAATCCGAGGCCAGCCTAAGCATTTCATTTTCAACCATAGTGTGCTGAGATTCCCCCATCCCATAGAAGCTGTAACCTCATGAGGAAGAGAACCCTTCAGGAAAACAGTGACCGCCAAAGGGGCCCCACAGTCCCCTCCCAGGGGCTCGTGAGTGACCCTATTTAGAGAATTAAAGATTTCTCCTCAATGCAGTACAGGGTTTGTAGATGGCATTAAATCATACCCTCAGTCCTAAGTGACCTCTTATGCCATTAGAAGACACTCTGTGGTCCTCGGCATACACTTTGCCTTTTTATATATTCCAATTTTATCACCAGGAACTGATCTTGCCCAGCCTATCTCCAACCCCACCACAGTTGAGGATGTGTTCCTTAGCCTTTGGAGGCTTCATTCCTCTCATATGTGAAACCATGGAACCCTGAGTTCCTGCAGTTAGTGCTTCCCTGTTCCCGCTCTTCAGTGTGGCTGTCAATCAAACACTGTTACTATACAATGAATGCTGCATACTGTTACTATACATTGAATGCTGCATACTGTTACTATACATTGAATGCTGTATACTGTTACTATACATTGAATGTAGGTCAGATGCCAGGTATCACTGCCTCCTCCAAGGTCTTTGTGGGTCTAAAAGTTATGTTTATAATATTGAATATTCAGCACTAAATTAAATATTTGAGAAATTATTCTATATGAAAAAACACATGTATCCTAAATATGTTTTCCCCTATGCCTCTGCTTTGTTTTGCCTGGCTCAAAACATCTGGGCTTCTCCAAAAACTAACTTAATTAGAACATTCATTCCCAGAACAAAGTCCTCAAAGTAGGTAAGTTGTTGATCAATTTGGGGTAAATTTTATCATGGAGAAAGACAGATAATGATAAATTTCAGAGCCCAGAAGAGAGAATTATTTTGTCCTTTTCATTTTGACAACATGTAGCATCCCAAGAAATTTCCTAAGGTTTTTCATAAGACTGACTTGGATCTCCCACCCCCTCTTTGGATGTAGAGAATGTGCTCTTCTGAAGCATGATCTAATTAGAGTGTGAGGATTCTCGGGCTTCCTGGGGAGAGATGTTGCTTATAAATAATTCCACAGGGCTCTGAATTGGAGTGCAGGACTGGACAAGAAAATATGCTGCCATCCTCGGGTGCCAAGAGCTGGTTCATTCTTTTAAAAGGAGGTTTTCAAAGCAAATTTGTTTCTCAGTACTCAGCAGCAATTACTGCCACTCTTAAGAACGCTGAAGATGTCACCTTTTGTTATAAATTACACCCCCGTTGGACACAGTTGTGACTTTGGCTGCTTGTTTGATCATTTGAGAAAACAGCCTGCTTTCTCATGCACTTCCTTGTCCCTTGTTCCTTGTCCTCCCAACAAGAGCAGGTTATTTTGCAGCTGATGTATGTGGCAGCAGAACTCATCTTTCCTGCTGTCTGTATGGCTCCCAGTAGCTTCTCTTGTTTGCTGTGCTTTGAACCATATGAGGCTGTGGCCCAATGGCTGCTCAGTTTCAAAGCTGTGCCTGCCAGACAGGAAGACACCCGGGGCTTCCACCAGGATGCGTGGGAAGCTGGATTAGTGGATGCTGCAGAAGAAACTTTAGTTGCTTTGCTCTTTCCCTTTGAGTCCCCCAAATAGCATTTTAAAGATTGCTATTTATCAGACCGAGCCATGGCCTAGCGCTTAAGAGTGCTTACTGTCTTTGCAGAGGATCCCAGTTCAGTTCTGAGAACCCATTTTAGGCTACTCACAGCCCTGTAACTCTGTCTTCATGAGATCCAAGGTCCTCTCCTGGCCTCTGTGGACATTTTCACATGTGGCATACACACACGCACATTTTTAAAAATGGAATAATTTACACATACAAATTATTCTACATCTTCTAATATTTAATTTTTAAGTTTTCAAATATTTAGAACTCTTTAGTACTCTGTTCATATTAGAATAAAAAATGCCACCCCCAGAAGTATAAAACTTATCAAAGATAATTGACACATTTTCTACTGTTAATTTTCTTATAGTCAGTGCTCCTGCCAGCTTCATACTTTTTAACTACTAAATTCTAACACATTATCTAGCCCATGATAGTTATTCAGTAAGTGTCGAACAAATAAAAGAAACCCGTTACAAACAGCGTACACCACACAGATGTTTTCTTCTCAATCCTATAAGTCAATAAAGAGTATGTGTGGTCCCCACTGAGTCTTTGTTTGGGTAAACCTCGATTGTCCCGTTCAAGCAGAGCCTTCTGCTATCAGCGGGGTCTCCACTCCAGGATCCTGTGGGAAGGGAAAGAGCCCTAGGGAAGAAGAGGGAATCACCAGTCCTTGATAGAGCTGATCGGCAGTAAGAATGGACAGTTCTCATCCTGGAGTTACCCATATGAGGTTGGGGAGATGGCTCAGTCGGTAAAGCACTTGCCCTGTAGTGATTGCTTGTTAGTCCAGCACTGGGGAGAGAGGACAGACGGGATAACTGATGCCTGCTGGCTGACCAAACCAACCTAATGGGCAGACTCCAAGCCAATGAGAGACCTTGTCCCAAAGTACAAGATGGCTGATGACTGAGGAATGGCATCTACAGCTGTCCTCTAGCCTCTGCTCTTGCACACACATAAACGCGTGTGCACACACACACAATATATGAGTGCAGGCTCCACGCTCAACCAGGCAGGGTTACAGCTGTACGCGATGAGGTAGTAGAATGTCCTAAGACACCCTTCATCTTTCTCTAGTGATTGTCAGACAAGGACAGTGATTGTGATCACAAGTACTAGCACCCCAGCCTGTGTTCTGGAAAACAAAATTAAAAACCGCATTCTTCTTTGTTTTCTCAGTGGAATGTTGCCAGCCAAGGAGCCTTCTCTGAAGGCTATTGAGATCGATAGCTGTGTTTGCATGAGAAGGCGAGGAAGTAGGGTTCGCTTTCTTCCTGCACCCCACAGTATAACACAGAATCCACACTGGGGTAGTTGTATTTATTTATGTTCAGTGTGAGTTAAACATGCTTTGGCTAACTGAGGAAGGGGTAATACTGTTCGCAATCTTGCCGTGTTGTACTTAGGACACCTCTGAACTTGTCTAGAGGAGCATGACCGGAAAGAAAATCTGTATGCTAAAACGTGGTTACCAACGTCTACTTAGCTCAGAAACTGATTGATGACTGGCATCAGATGAGATGCTTGCAGGATTGATTAGTGATCTGTCCCATTTGGCCCTAGATAGTATCTGGTGAGTGGAACCACGAAACGAGCATATCCAAGCCATAAAATCAGTAACTCCAAACACACAGTGCTGACTGGAGATCCATCCCTCAGGGGACTTCATGGGAAGCTTGGCAGTTCCTCCTCAGCTGTTTCTAAGTCGCCTAACTGCCCTGTAGACAACTGATTAAACACACCATGGGCCCCTGGGAGAGGCACGGAGGGGGGAGGGGGTCACCCATTAGTCTGCCTGGAATTGGGTGAAAATGATTTTTGTTCTTCGTCTAATTTGTTTGGAAAGTCCTCCTAGCAAGGTAGGTTTGATTTTGTGTGGTTTGTTTTGTTTCATTTTGCCTAGAAAAATGGGAGATGATCCCGCCTGTTTGGTTATGAAAGATGTCAAAGGAAAAACAAAGAATGAGTGGTTGTTGACCCTCTCTACCTGGGCGGAGGACGAGCTCTGAGAGTAGGATGAGTGGAGGAAAATGTGGCTTATCAATAGGCAATCAATCAAACCACAGAAAAGAATAGGGAAAAAGCTGTCTTGCTGCCATTATCAATCCCAGGAGAAGCCATGACTGCACTGAGCACCCCCACCTCTAAGTCCTTGGCACAGAGAATAAGAAGGGTGAGTGTTCCTCATGATGAGCTTGAATCTGACCCCCAAATTATGGGTAGAGTACATGTCTCTCCATGGGTGTTCAGATCACTGCTTGGAGATCCCATATGCTCCAAATATCATTTTACCTTAATTTTGAAAGCAAACAGTATCTGCAGTATAATGGATTGATTGTCACACATTTTCAAGCAAACTCTTGTGAATGAAAAGCTCACTGGCACAAATACAGCGGCAAATGTCTTCTCTAGCTAAAAAGAGCCTGTGGCTGCTGGCGGCTCTGGGTGGTCACATTCCAGATCTTTTCAGGAAACTAAGAAGTTAGTTTCCCTTTAAGTTGATTGTGACGTAAATAATGTAGGGGGTGCTGTGAGACAGCGCAGCAGATCTGGGCACCTGCCGCCAATTCTGACAATCTGAGTTCAGGCCCTGGAACCCGCAGGACAGAAGTAGACAACCAGCTCCAGCAGGTTGTCCCCTAACCTCGGCACATGTGCTGTGGCTCTTGAGTGTGTACGTGCGTGCACACACACACACACACACACACACACACACAAATAAATAAATAAATAGATGGGAAAAACAATAATTTCTTTTTAATGTATTATATCTGTACAAAGAAATGATCAGACATCCCAAGTCACCCCAACTATACAAAGTTTAAGTAGAAACTTCACTATTATTATTCTTGGGTTTATAAAGCTTTAGCCTCCTATCCTTTTCTCTGATATTTGATTTATAGAAAAAAAATTAAATCTCACCGCAGGGGTAAGACCAAGGTCTGAAAAGCTAACATTAATATTGCAAGATTGGAAATGAAAACGAGGCTGCTGCTTTGCAGTGTTAAAACCTGCGGTTGCCCCACTTATGAGGTCTCCAGAAAGGATTGTGTTCTACACACACACACACACACACACACACACACACACACACACGAGCACACACTGTTGCTTGAACCTACAGTGTGGTATTTTGATCAGAAACAGCTGTGTACAAAGACAAGCCGCTAACAAGACACGACAAGTCCCAGTAACACCCACTGGTCACCAAAACAAAATTCCCTTTTCAATGAGAAAGTGTTTCCTTGAGGGTCTGGAGCCTGACACGCCATCTGTACTTCCTGAATCTTCACTATTGAACTGAGCTTAGCACGACTCCAGGCGGTGATGGAGACCTCCCTTTAATCCAATAGTGACTGTCACACCAGGCCTTTGTGAGCAGCCGCAGACACCTCCCACCTGTGCACCCCCCCTCCCGCCCACTCTGCTATTATTAGAGAACTGGGATGAGTTAAGTGGTGTCCATAGAACATGAGACTAATTCAGAAAGAGGGGGTCCTCGTCCCCCAGTGGTCGGGCCTGTATTTCTTCCTCCATTCAAAGATCATGTCTTGAGTGCTCTAAGATTAAAATTATCTCTAGAAATTGAGGGAATGCGTTAGTAAAGGAAAAATGTTCCACAGTTTCTAAAAGTTATCATGTCCTAAATAGAAGCTCTTTGAGAAACCATTGTTAAAAGCACAGTAAATTGAGGAGTAGTTGAATTAAAAAAAAAAAAAAAAAGGTGTGGATTTCCTCCTCAATGGGTAAAAGGTTCCTGAAAGTCTCAATGTTTCTGATGTAACATGCTTTTCTATTGCTAAAAGTCAGAGAACTTAAAATGTTCGCCGGTGGTGCTGGAGTGGTTGTCTGGTCTGGGTTCCCGACCCACGGAGAATTCCCAGTCTCCTTGCTAACACCTGTGGGTGGCTCCTGCCGGGCTGATGAATGTTTGTGTGACCGCTGGCTTAGGCAGGCTTTGGGAACCTGGCCCCTGCGGCCAGCAGATATCTGATCTCTGGTTTGCATTGATCTTACGTTTAGACACAGATACAGAAGAACAGACCCTCCCTTTTCCAGTGCCTTCGGAAAGATTGCCGCTCCGTAGAATGAGTCCCTTCTCCTCCACCCTTAATCTGCAACCCAGCTTCCCCGGGAGATCCTACTTTGATTTCCGATCCTCACCCCATCAGCTGAGCTTGCACTCTTCCTTGCAGTCTCTCAATGCACCGGGTGAGCTGAGCTGTTGGATCTTTTCCCTTCATCTCTGTGTCTTGGAGGCATCTCTGAAATACGTGTGTTGTTCTTGCCATCTGTGTGCGTGGTGGTAGTGGCGGTGGTGGTGGGGGGGTGACTTGTGTCTGTGTCTGTGGCTTCCAGTGTGGCTGAGGGAGCTTTCTGACATTCTTGTTTGTATGGTGGAACAACCCACCCCAGAGCTGTGGTCCATGTGTGATGGCATTGGAACGGGATGCGCCAAGTTGTTCTTTGTGCATCAGCGGGTACCACCATGGAAAACTTGCAATTCATCACATGCAACGCCATAGCACGGCATAGGCACTGGCTGAGTAGAGGCCATGGCAGTAGTATGGAGGTTTGCAACCTTCTGGATCCAGGAAACCAGATGTGTCTGGGAGACTGGATCGGTGCATCCAGCCTGGAGTGGTCTGATTAAACATAGACTCAAGAGATCTTTACTGACAAAAATAAAATGAAAAGCAAAACAAAAACAAAAAAACACATGCCGATAGCAGAATACATCCTACAAAGCAGGGGAAGCAGAGAGCAGAAAATTAAAACATTTTCTGCAAAGGCCGCGGTGCACCTGATAGGACTTTAGGCCACAGCAGGTCACTTTCCCTAGCAAAGGGTAGGAGCCACTGTTGGCTGAATTAGAAACCCTTCCTCATGATGCCAAGGGCCAGAGATCCTATAATCAAAATAAGCGGCCTCAGGAAGTAGCTCACAGCCAAAATGTAGCAGAGCTGATGGTTGGTGCCAGCGAAGCTAGATTCAGGTTATTTTGCAGTGAGCTCTGTCTAGCAAGCAGAATCAAATTCCTAAAACACAGACCTAGCTGATCTCTTCGGGGCTATATTGTAATCACGGATACATGATGCACATCTCACATTCCCAAGGGTTTCTTTGGGGTTTTATTTTATCCCTTTGGCTCATCCCACATCCTGGAATGAAGAAGGCCACAGCATGACGGGGGAAAAAGGATGCAGGGATCTCGAGCTCCCTTGAACAGTGACGTTTTTCTTGTGTTTTTCTGTTTCTTGTTTTTCTGTGCACTACTGGCTTTCCCACATGCTTTGTTATGGAACCCTCTGCTTGTCTCTAATGTACCAAAACACTGTTACAGTCTTTGTAATGTACATTGTCTCAAGAATAAAATGAAATGAAATGTGGGGTCCGGGTACTTGGCAGGTGTATTTAATAGCCTTGTTCTGGTTGTATCATTGAATCGTAAATGGATGATGTTGTCTTAAAATTGGTAGAAAAAGAGTTCAGAATATTTGTTTTTAAAAAAGAACCCCCAAAGGCACGATTCATTTAAAAATTTTGAAAGCCTTATTCAGATTCCACAAATTTACTTCCAAACCTGGATATGAAATGTGGTTTTGAAATTCTTTATAGCCCATACTTACTGTGTTCCAATTCATAATGAGGAATTGAAAAGGCAGCTGGCAAAAAAAAAAGTTAAACATAAAAAGATCAACCGAGCCGGAAGAAGATGAATGTATCCCAGAATAAAGTAAGCTGAGCAAGAGAAGGTTATAACATTTAAATTGCTAACCTGGAGCTCTGTTGTAGGAAGTAATTCTTGTAAAATTCTTTCAAGTCAGCACCTTATCTTCCAATTGTTTTAGAAATTAGCTTATTAGGACAATACTAAATTGCAAAAGTTTGCATGATTCTTTCCACCAAAGATTCCCATTTCTTAGACCAGGGCTCAACACCACTGGAAATTGTAGGTCACACACCTGTGGACTCTTTCAGTCTGAGTCACTTTCCTCCTCCTTCACACGGGTTCTCATCAGAAGGGAACCAAAAAAATAAATTAAAAAAAAAAAAAAAAAAAAAAAAAAAAAGAAGGAGAAGGAGGAGGAAGACTAGATGTTAGGGAAGCTGAGAGCGGAAGTCCCACGAGTGGTTCCTGTAAGCTCCGAGCCCACGTCCCACCCCACATCAGCCTTCCTCCCCTCCCTCAGGTGAGAAGAGCCGCTGTAGCAAAGCAGCTAAGAAGAAAAGTAATCTTTGTTTTCAGCGCAGTGGATTCAATTCGCGTCATTGTTGATTACGAGGCATTCATAGCAGACATGTAGATTCCACACTTCTTTACATGTGGAATGCTTGCCCTGACCTCATCACAGCAAACAAAGGCTTCCTGCCATAAACCAGTAGGAAATCAGTAGACTATTGCCCCAGAGCACAGTTATCACTACTGGGTGATTTTTTTTTCTACTTCTATTGGGCAACTTTTTCTCATCTTTAAGACAGTTGAGCTCCTCAGCTTGCAAATGCTAGTGTATAAAATTGAACCAGAAAGACAACGAACACTTAAGCTGCAGCATTTAAAGCCAGTTGGACAAGGCATCTGCCAAGATGTAAAAAGATGAACTTTTCGTTTGGAGAGAGCACAAAAGCAATATATATCGAGCAAAGAAAAGGAACACCGAAAGGGCTTCGGTTTTTTTGTTTTCTGTCTTTTTTTTTTTTTTTTTTTTTTTATGAATCAGGCCTCTGGGGACTGTTCTCGGTTGTGCTTGCTAAGTGAATGCAAATGGCTTTTATGAACCTGGTTGTCCCTTCACAGCTTTGATGTGCAGTATCTTTTTATAGGATGCAATTTTGAGACACAGTCTGCCTCTTACTCTCAATTAGGCAAGTATACCCACCGTGATTGTTACTTTCGCCTGTGTGACTGCTACGCTCAATTCCTTTGCAAAAGAAATGGTGGTCGCTTTGTCACGTCAATAAAATTTTCCAAATGTCATTCTAACTCCATTATAACAGTTTCTCAATTTCTTCGAAAAATGCCTGCCTTTTATTTTAACATTATACCTTAATCTCCCCCTCCCCCCCACACACACTCTGCTTTCTTCTACATCAATTGCAAAACACTCTTCTTTCTGAGCACTGAATGTCAGCGGCTGCTGTGTGTGATGTTCTCAGTGGAGCCCTTGTTGGTATTGGTCTATCAAAAGAAACGTGCTTTCTTGTCAATGTCAATTTTGCCTCCTATTTCTCTCCCCCATGCCTTTCATTGGAACGACCACAGTTGACATTAAAAAGCTGCTGGCAGGTATGGACTTACATTATTCTCTTACACATAGCAGAGGCAAAGTGCACGCGAGGGCCTGCAGGCTCAGCACCTCAGCCTCTGACCTCTCAGGACCACTCTTTCAGGCGATATATAGAAACTGGGCACAGCTGTGTATATAAACGCCTCACCCTATCTGCACCTAACGTCCAGACTGCTTCTGCAATGTCTATTAGATGCCAGTCTTAGGAGTAACACTTATTTATAACTTATCATCTGTAAGTTGTAAAGGAAGCAATCTCTCCTGCAACCAAGCCACATGAAAATTAGTTTATGTTGCTTTGCAGCTTCACGACTTGGGTGGGCAGGTATGAGAGCTGCGGGAGCTTTCCCGCACTTCTGCCCAAGCATATTTCCTGATTTCACTGAGTGTGTTCCATCCTCCTCCATCCAGGATTATAGATCTAGCCTCCCTGCCTCAGGGCTACACAGGCATCCTAGCACACCCCCATACCCTCTATGTCCCTGGTGCACTGGTCCGCCAGTCACCAGGTGAAGGGGCTGGATGCCACTTCACTCCCAGATCAACTGGTTGGGAGTGCAGTCTAAGCCAGGTAACCCCTGCTGACTGGGTCCTGTGTCCTCCGTCTGCTCCCCTGGTGCAGTGTATCAACCCCCAGGATGTGTCCCAACTGTTCACTTATGGTGACTCAGGCCCCAGAAACCTCCCTCCTGCATGGCAGCATGAAAATGTGACACTATGTGTCTGTCACGCTGCCCAGATGCCTGCTACGATACGTGAAGCCATTCCAATAACTCACCTCCTTTCTCTTCTCAGTGGCTTGGTTTGCTTTTGACCCGGGCTCGGCACACTCGGACATCATCTTCTCCAATGACAACCTGACGGTGACGTGCAGTAGCTACGACGACCGGGTGGTGTTGGGGAAAACGGGCTTCTCCAAGGGTGTCCACTACTGGGAGCTAACCATAGATCGCTATGACAACCACCCCGATCCAGCGTTTGGCGTGGCTCGCATCGACGTCATGAAGGATGTGATGTTGGGGAAGGACGACAAAGCGTGGGCAATGTATGTGGACAATAACCGGAGCTGGTTCATGCACAACAACTCGCACACCAACAGGTACCCTGCAGCCCCACACCAAGCCTTCTTCATGGTGGCTTGGGGACAGGAGGGAGAGCCCTAGTTCAACAGCCTACACGGACAGTACTAGGAAGCAGGGCAGATGGTCTTCATCGACAGCACAGGAGCTCCCATGCTAGGAAATCTCTAGGTTGGTCCACTCAACTGGCTTCCACATCACAGAGAGGTAGAGTCGTGTGCCTTCCCCTTGGCCCCTCATTGTCAAATTCCACCCACGGCTACAAAAGAAAACCCAGACTTAAAATTGACCAGAAAAGTGTTTTAAAGGGTCAATTACTTAATTTTTCTGAATCTCAGTTTGCCAATCCTCCAAATTCATATAAGAATATGTTTCCACGCAGGAGTGGTCTGAAGACCACATGAGATGAGGCATGCACTAATGCCTCACATCGGAAGCACCTGGAAATGGAAGCCTGTGTTCTTATTGTCATTATCTCCACTACTGCTCCTCAGAATAGAAGCCATTAACTAAGCTTGGCGTTGGGGATAGCCGCGTGGATAGCTTTAAACTTGAACTTACTTGTTACTGTGTGTATTTCAGCATCGGGTTTGCTGAAGAAAGAGGATATGGTATCTCCTGAAAAAAACGTCCTCTATCACCAAAATATAGACAGTTCCAACTGTCTATGTTTAATAATTTCCTTTTCCATTTATTTCTGTTTTCTTCAAACATATTTTTCTCCTATCTTCTGGGTCAAAGGTGTCTTTTCATGGACACTAGTCTGTCTTATTCTCAAACATTCCCCCAGGATACATTCTCTTTGGCATCTCTGAAAAAGATATCCCCTGTGTTCAGTGAGATCAAAGGGAGAAAGGGCCCAGCAGGGGCAGAATAATGACTTTGCTATTTCAGCTCCTCTTGTAGCTCACCACTGACCCTTCAATAGCCAGTGAGCTCCCAGAGCCTCCTGGCCCCTGGATACACTCTGTCCAGCTCTATTCATGTATGTCTTACTGGTTATCCCTTGAAGTGAGCACACAAAGCACATATATCTTGATATCAAATCCAACAGGATATAGACAGCTGGTATCTTCAGTGATTGACATTTGGGAGGGGCTCTGTCACTAGATTTCTGATCCCATCACCCAAGCACTTGGATTTAGCCCCTTGATTTTGGAGTGAACATAAGAACATAAGAACAGCGCCATGACACACTGCAGAAAAGCACATTCCAGAAGCTGAACGCCTCTGCTTGCATGCAAGCTGCATGTCCCTTGTGCTGTTGCTGGCAAATTTGTCACTGGCAGAGATGTAGTCTGTAAGCCTGTCTGTGAGTGACGGTGTCCGGTCTGTCTTCTGCATGCCAGAGAGAAGTGAGGCTGATACATTTCTGTGCTCTGCTGAGATGAAGTTCAGTTCTGTGAGGTCTTAAACTCAGGGGGGAAGAGAGGTGTGGCCATGCCTATCTAAATGTCCTTCTGGGAAATCATCAGTGGCAGCAGAAGACACAGACCTTTGTACGTTGGTACTTGGGTTTCTGGAAATCACTGCATTCCCTGTAGTATAACTGTGTCTCGGGGAAGCATCTCCTTCAGTGCTGTCATGTTTGCAGAGACACGCTAATGCCTTCTTTCTAATTCCACACGCCAAAAGATTATCATCTCTCCAGAGTGTGTCTCACTACTTAACGGAAACGGAAGGCTCTGAGTCCAGTAGCTCATGCACATGTTCCGGGCTCCACCTAAATAAGTGTTCCTTTGTTTTGGCTTTCAGCTTATGTCATTCTGTATTAAATGCTGCTAAATTCACACCATTTATACAGAGTGTGCCATACAGCTGATGTGCTGGAGCAGCCGAAAGGCTCCGTTGGCCTGGGCTTCTGTATTCAGTTTTCTCCTGCTATAGCTCAGTGGTAGAGATTCCATGTGTACCAGTTCACTCTCAGCAAGGCACAGTAAACAAGGGGTTGTCATGAGGGGTGGCTGTCTCCACAGGGAAGTGGGAATTTGGGGGAACAAAAAAAATCTAAATCATATTTTCATATGTAAAGCATGAATACACCAAATATAAATAGTATACAGTTTATCTGAGGCTTTAAAGTTTTATGTGAAAAGGGTTTCTTAGAGCAAAAATATGTGCAAAAAAAGCTGAGCTGGGGGGAAAAACTTAAACAGGTTTCAAAATTCTGCTTTGGCTAGGCCTGATGGGACGGGTCTATAGTTCCTTCTACTTGGAAAGTTGTGGCAGGATGATTCCAAGTTTAAGGCTTGCCTGGACTGTGGTGAAAGTTCAAGGCCAGCCTGGAGAATTTGGTAAGACCCTGTCTCAATTAAAAATTAATTAAAAAATTAAAAAGAGAGCTGGGGATAAAACCAGTGGCAGAGCCCTTGCCTGCCGTACATGAGGCCCTAGGGTCAATCCCCAGTATCAAATATCAAAAGCAAAACTAAAGAGGGGTACCATAAACCAAAACGGGGAGATTTAAGAATGGCAACAAGCTGATGAGACTCCATTTTCCCCCCTTTTCCCACAGAACCGAAGGGGGGATCACAAAAGGCGCCACCATCGGGGTCCTCCTCGACTTAAACAGAAAGACATTAACATTTTTCATCAACAATGAGCAGCAAGGTCCCATCGCCTTTGAGAACGTGGAGGGCCTGTTCTTTCCTGCTGTCAGCCTGAACAGGAATGTGCAGGTGAGCACCAGGGCTCTGGACTAAGGGCAGCTTGCTTGGGTTGCTGTTTCAAAGTCTGCCCAGGGGCAGTAAAATCCCCACAACCCTAAGATTCCAGCAGCCCCTCCCCGTGTCCTTGCCATGGTCCAGCTAACCACCCATAGGAAACACAAGCCATCTCTACCCTGTCTATCCATGCTTTGCTCTGGATTCATCTCTAAATAGAATTGAGTGACTTGGACAGACTGGCAGGGAAGCCACTGTGATGGTTTCTAGGGAGCACCAGGAATGCCCAAGAAAAGCAAACCTTAGACCCTTATCAGAGAGTGGGAGCAGCTTCGCGCTGGTTTGCTCTGCCTTGTGCTGTTGACTGGGAAGCACGGGTTGCCTAGGAGTTAGTTACTTGCAGTTTCCTGCAGATACCAAACAGCAGATTCTTCTCACTCCTTTCCTTAGCAGATATCTACAGGGTCCCTTTAACAAGCCAGGATCTCGCCTTTAATCCCAGCACTCGGGAGGCAGAGGCAGGCGGATCTCTGTGAGTTCGAGACCAGCCTGGTCTACAAGAGCTAGTTCCAGGACAGGCTCCAAAGCCACAGAGAAACCCTGTCTCGAAAAACAAAAAACAAAAAACAAAAAACAAAAAAAACCAAACAAACAAAAAAAAAACAAGCCAGGATCTGCTGTAAATATTAAATATCCAACAGTGGGGAAAAAAAGAAACAGATACAAAGCTTACCCTCCCTAAGCTTATATTTCAGTTACAGACCTTAAGCAATATCCACAATGGAGTTATTTATAAGAGACACCAGAAGGTCAGTGTAAGGTAAGGGGATCAACAGCACTGGAGATGTGCTAAGCAGTCACAGCCCTAAGCATGGTGGCCAGTGGGCTGGCCTTTTTGTGGTCACAGCTGATCCGAATCCTGAAGGAGAAAGGTGGAGTTTTCCAAACAGAAGGCATAGCGCAAACTTAGAAGTTTCTAAAGCATGAGGGGCTCTGGAAGGGCAGAGAAAGGCAAAGAGGCTGGTGGGCTAAAGGCAGGGAACAGTGAAGGGGGTGTTTCGGAGCTGACAGTGGCTGCAGGTGGTGACCCATCACTGCTAGAATCCAGGACTTCACAGCCCCCCTCCCCCCCCCAGGTGGGAGTTGGTCCTCTCATTACCCGACATAAACCTCACTAGCCTTAAAATAGGACTTGGAAATCATATCGAAACCCTGCAGAGGATTTATGCCCCACCTACAGCCGCAGCCTTGAAGCTCTTTTATATGGATTACTGGCTATGAACTCACACGCAGTAAAAACCACTTACAACCCAGCAACACTTGCCTTCGGCTTCCCGCCAGTAGGTGGGACTGTCTGGGGGGCTGGAGTTAAACTCTTCCGAGGCCAGCCTGCACATCAGAAGACAGAAAGCTTAAACTGCCGTAGAAGTGACTCTAAGGAAAACCTCACTCAAAGTTTTCCACCTTTTCAGCCATGTCCCTTCCAAAGACTACCATACTAGCCATGCTTCGGGCCTTCGAGGATGTTCTCGTGTCTTTAGACAGACTCTTGGCAGGGATGGTATAGGCAAGAGAAGAGGGGCCATGTGTATGAAATGCTTCCAGTCGTTCCCCATAGCTATTCACCGTAGTTGGAGGTTGACTAGAAGTTGGTGCAGCAACATAAATGCCCATGTTTCTTCCTGCTAAAGTCCTTCATTCAATCCCAGAAAGAAAGGCTTGTCCGCAGCGGGAACTCACCAACAAGCTAATATGATCTTTGTCCATAGACTTGGGCAGTAGTCACTGTGTATAGAAGGTTTCCCTGCCTGCAGATGAGGGCCTTACCTTCAGCCAAAAGAAAATGCAGTCCCCCAGAATACTTTAAAGGACGTGGGGATTGTGTCTCCTGGGTTGGGAAACCCACCATGGTGGCCAGGCTCTTACTGCAGCTAGAATCCTGCTAGGAGTCCCTCTAGCATCTTCTAGGATATAAGTTCAAAGACATGAATGGGCCCTTACCGAATTGAGGGCACGCAAACTGCACTGTGACTGGATGAATGTAAGCACACATCCCGCAAAGCTTACAGTCTCATTCCCCAGGTCACGCTCCACACTGGGCTTCCGGTCCCCGACTTCTACTCCAGCAGAGCTTCCATAGCCTAGGGTGTGCTGTGGAGGCACTAGCTGTTGAGGGACAGCATGGAGCCACCGGCCTCGGCAGACGCAGAGTTGGTAGAAGACAGAGGCGGAGGAGAACAGCCGGTCCTCTACCATCTTCGCCCCTACAGCTCCACCCTTTCCCATGAGCCTCTCTGCATCACTCACCTGAGCTCCTTTCCTCATCCAGACGTTCTAACCCACAGAGGACCTCGGCAGCCCACCGTTCCCTTCATTTCCACTTTCACTTGCTGCTTTTCTTTCATTTGGGGTTTGTTTTTGTTTGTCTGTTTTTAAATGCAGATCGAGTTCATTTCTTTTCTGATCATGCTTTGCTGACTTACCTACCTAACTGGCACTGCCAAGAGAAAATTCTCCTAGAACCCTTTTTTCTTAAGCTTTGGTTCACACGAAGATGTTATAGGAGAGCAGGTAGGAAAGAAGTCGAATTCAGAGTTTGCCATTTGACTCCTAGAATGTTCTCACCCTATTTCTTGTCAAGCAACGTCAGCTCTTCAAGGCTATTTCTCAGGAGGTGGGCAGAGTGCACCTGGCACCCACAAGTCGTAACCACACCCTGAGGCACAAATGTATCAGCGATACAAGGTCACGGCAGGGCGAGGACAATCCTGATGTGTTCTAGACACTGGGCATGCCAGGAGACTCAATGATTTGATTTGTTTAGTTAATACAAGTTTTTAATTAAGAATACCATGGACCCAGCACTGTTCCAGACCCTAGAATTCTGTATTCTAGACACTGGTAGGGACGAGGGGAAAGGTGACCAGTCTATCTTCCTGGAATGTATACTCTGGAAGGAGGACAAAGCAAATAACTTCAAGTTGTTCTAAGTACAAAAGTCAAGAATCAAAGAAGGTGTCGTGGACAAATCCTTAGATTGATGCTGAACCCACGCACCCCGGCCATCACACCAGACATGTACCAACCCAGTGCTTTTCCCACCGCGCTATCTGAATTATGGTCCTTGCTGCCACTCATCACAGAGCCCGTCTTTGGCATAAATGATGTCAGCATTGTTACTCATTAATGCTGCAGTCATAATAAGCCTTAAAAAAAGAAGAATGCTAAAAACAAAATGACCAGAGGGCACAGGACCCAGTCACAGTACTGGGGCTCCTACGTTGCAGGCCACAACATTTACATTCTCAGGACAAACACGCTCCATGTCTACTCTCTGTGCCTGTTACAAACGAGAATCCATCCACTCACAGCTGTCACAGCCTGACTTTCCACGGAAGCTCGAAGTGGGTTTGGAAAAGCATGAGCGTGGATGTCATCCCTGGGATTGACTGAATATCCACGCTTCCTGCTCCTAACACGTACCCTTCAGAAGCTTTCTTTTGGCGTGACGTTTTAGAGAGTGTAGGGCCTGAAAAACAAACTTCTGATGAGTTGCCTAAATACTTTCCACTGAGCCACGAAATCGACTTGAACAAGGGTCGGACGACAGAGGTGGGATGGGAGAGCTGGCGTTGCTTCGGCAAAAAGCAATCTCTGTAAATAGCTCATCCTCTACTCTTGTGCTTCTCCCAAGTCATCTGTCGTTATGATGTTTTTCTAGTTAGAACCTAATTTATTGAATGGGTGCTATCCTGTCTGTGTCTGTCTTGGGTTCTCGTGGCTCCAGAACACTGTTGCAGGACAACACTAGCTTGGTCTTTGATGTATGCTCCCGTGAGACTCGATGGCTGGGCCGCTAGTTACTCTCTTTATTAAATCTACCCTGCTGGTTAGAGTTCTAGTGACTTGTAACAAATAGTTTACACTAACTACAACTATAGATGCACACAGCTACTGTGCTAGAAAAAGAAAAAAATATCTGTCATTCCTGGTATGCCAATAAAGGGTTTTTATGAGAGGAAAACGTCTCTGGAGCAGTTCTTTCTAAGCTTGTACATATTTGGGGGCACACGTCACCTTTATCCGGGTAGTATTCCTCTAGCAAAGTGTGACCAGAAAGTCCCCAGAGATCTTGAAAGAATGTTCTCCGTATATTTCCATGAGAGCATGGCTGTGCCTCTGGATTTTGCACGTCCCCTAAGCTTATCTTGTTATGAAGTGTGCACGTTTGGAATACGTTACTGTGTGCCTCCACACCCTGAGATTTTACTCTAATGGGCTGCTTCTCAAATGGACACAAACTGTGCTACAGAATATTAGCGAGCATCCCTGGCTCCTGTGCCTTTAAAATAGCTAAATAACACAATTGTTTCCATGCATTCGCAACACTACCTTTGATTTTTATTAGCGCTTTTCAGTGAACCAACTTGTTTCTTATGAAAAGGAAAGTTGGAGACTGGAGAGATTTCTTAGTCAGTAAAGCGCTTGCTGGACCTGAGTCTCCAGAAGCCGAGTAAAACAGCCAGACATAGTTACTCCTCTGTAATCCCTGCATGGGGTCAGGGAGGGGAAGGGTGGAGACAGGAGGTGCCCTGGGACTTGCTGACCATCCAGTTTACCATGCTTTGCAAATTCTAAGACAATAAAAAAAACTCAACTAAATAAATATATACATAAATACATACATAAAATATATGGTAGATGGCACCTGAGAAATGATTCCTGAAGGTGTTACCTGGTCTCCACACAGGTGTGTACACATGCACGTGCACACGTGCGCGCACGCGCGCACACACACACACTCACACACAGATTCTATAAAAGTCAGTTTTACAGAGTAGCAAGAGGCAGACTGCCAGGAGCTGCTGTCCTCTGTCTGGCTGGTTTCTGTCTGGTTTTTCTCCTTGCCCCCTAGTGGGGCACTTTTTTCTGCTTCTTTTATTTGTCCCCCTCCTTCCCTGCCAAGTTTCCCTCTCCTCACTGCTTAATGAAACCATTAGCTACTCTTTATTCTTCTCCGGTGCTAAGGTTAATGGACTTTCTCTTCCCGACGCTTTCTCACAGGAATGATAATGACTTGCCAGCAATCACCCTATTTTCTGGAAATGGTGTCCTTTCTTCGGCCTCTAATATACATTTATCTTTCACCCGTGTACTCTACTCACAGATCTAGAGAGGGGTTGCTATTGGATGCAGATTTCTGATTGGGATAAAGGGGACTCTAGTAATTAAACAAGTAAGTTCTTGGGTGGGTCCCACCATGGTCCAATCTTTATGGACCTATAAGAGACAACTGTACACATTGCAGCTACTTCTACCAAGCCTGGGACTTAGACAGACACAGACCTTGCAATGTAGCATCCTTAACCGAGACTACCTAAATCTTTCATCTCTTTGAAGAACCAGCTTTGGGGGACAAACAGAATTTGGGGTGCTGGGTATGAGTGAACAGTTGGAGCACCCAACCAAGCAACAGTCCAGACCTTTTGATCTGTGACCTCTTCACCCTGCCAACATGAACGGAAATCAAAGCTACTTGAACAGAAGGCCTGCCGTACATTGAGACAGTGGGCCTAACAATCTACAGCAGCCGCTAGGTGGCTAATGGGCAAATGGAGCAGATAAAATACCGCGTGGACTATCCTGAACAAAGGAATGGTTTATGGGGAGGTTGGGTCAGGATGGCCCATGATTTTAGCACGCTATTCATTCTCTTTGGCTTTTAAGATAGAGTTTCACTATATTTCCCTGGCTGGTCTGAAACTCACTTTGTAGACCAGGCTGACCTCAAACTTGCAAAGATCCTCCTGCCTCTGCTTCTAGAGTGTTGGGTTTTCAGGCATGCACACCATGCCCAGGCCAGACAGTCTTAAACTTAAAAACTATTTCTTTTCAGAAACTTCTGTTTGATATTGTCAGACTGTGGTTGGTCGTGAATGACTAAAACCATAGCTGATAAAGCTGAGAATAATAGGCAGATGGCAGGCAGAGACCACTTGTTCCCTCCTGGCTGCCTAGACCACGAAATAATCACACAGAAACTATATTATTTGCAATACTGTTTGGCCAATAGCTTAAGTGTATTTCTGGCTTACTCTTAAATTAACCCATTTCTATTATTATTATTTCTGTTCTGTGTATCTCCATGTGGCTGTGGCTTCTGTCTCTGGCGGGGCTACATGGCTTCTCCCTGACTCTGCCTTCTTTCTCCCAGCATTCAGTTTAGTTTTCCCTGCTTAGCTCTAGTCTGCCCTACCACAGGCTAAAACAGTTTCTTTATTCATTGACCGATAAAAAGCAACACATATACAGAAGGACTTCCCACACCAGGGGATGCACAGCAAATGGGGCACACAGGGAGGAGAAGCATAAGAAAATGCTTTGCGTGGTAAGATGAAAGACATGCCAAACATAAAAATGAATTCTTGAGTCCAGGCTGTGGTGGAGCACACCACACTTTAATCCCAGCACTCGGGAGGGAGAGGCAGGTGGATCTCTGAGTTTGAGGCCAGCCTGGTCTACAAGAGCTAGTTCCAGGACAGGCTATAGAAACTACAGGGAAACCCTGTCTCGAAAAACCAAAAAAAAAAAAAAAAAAATGAATTCTTGAGTAGCCTCTACTCTCTATACCCTCAGACAACTCAAGAGCAGGGAAGTTCACTAGCAGAAAGAACTAAGCTTGACTTGGTTGGAATTGTTTCTCTCACACCTTATATGGGATGAATAGATGTTCGCTGACATCTTGTAAGAAATGCTTCAGAGCTCCTAACAATTAGCAAGACCACAATTGAGTGTGTCTGTAATGACTTTTACCACCGTGTTCTGACAAAATATGTACCCGGTGGAGTTTTTACAATGGTGATCAGAAGAGTATAATAATTCCTAAAACAGCTACAGCATAACTTAAAAAATTAATTGAAATTTTCATATATATTGAACAGGGAACTACAAAGGAGATGATAAACATTATTTGAAAATGGTGAAAAACATTATTCAGAAATTGTCAACTAGGATGCGGGAGATGGCTTAGCAGGTAAGGGTCTTTCCACCAAGTCTGATGTCCTGAATTCGCTCCCTGGGACACAAACAGTGGAGGGAGAGAGGCACCTCCCACAAACTCTTCTCTGACATCAGTACTGGCACTATGGTGTGCCCACTCATTTGTGCATACTCTCTAAGTAAACAAATATTTAAAAATTTTTTAGAGCTTGGTTAATTAGAAAGCAAAACCATAGCTTGCAGTGGTGGTGCACATCTTTAATACCAGCACTCAGGAGGCAGAGGCAGGCAGATCTCTGTGAGTTCGAGGCCAGCCTGGTCTACAAAAGCTAGTTCCAGGACAGGCACCAAAGTTACACAGAGAAACCCTGTCTCAAAAAACAAAACAAAAATAAAGAAAACAAAACCATATTTTCCACCATAGAACATTCACGATATTAAGGTTTCAAATACAAAATATTGAAAACTTTAGCCAGTCAGTAGTGGTGGTGCACACCTTTAGTCCCAGCACTTGGGAGGCAGAGGGAGGTGGATTTCTATGAGTTCAAGGCAAGCCTGGTCTACAGAGCTAGTTCCAGGACAGGCACCAAAGTTACACAAAGAAACCCTGTCTCAAAAAACAAAACAAAAATAAAGAAAACAAAACCATATTTTCCACCATAGAACATTCACGATATTAAGGTTTCAAATACAAAATATTGAAAACTTTAGCCAGTCAGTAGTGGTGGTGCACACCTTTAGTCCCAGCACTTGGGAGGCAGAGGGAGGTGGATTTCTATGAGTTCAAGGCAAGCCTGGTCTACAGAGCTAGTTCCAGGACAGGCAGGACAACATAGAAAGACCCTGTCTCAAAAAAAATTAAAAAAAGAAAAGCAAAAGAAAAAAAGAAGGAAGAAAGAAGAGAAAATTGTAACAAAGATGAAGCAAATCTAAATATCTACATGATCCTTCTCAAGGAAGCTTAAACTTCTGTCAAACATTTCATTCAGTAGATGTCTTGATTTTCTAAAAGTTCTCTCCAGTTTTTCTCTGATTTACATGTTAAACCCTCTTTTGATATTCCTGCTCATAAATCATAGTCTTCTGTCTCCTTTAATTCTTTAATTAGCCGCAGATTCACTGACTTCGCTGCTTTGCTATGCCAGCGTTAACAGACTGAATTCGGGATGCGGTGTTTGCTGTGAGCTGCTGTGCATTCTCTTTATAGACTGCGCTCTGAACTGAGTAACTAATGAGTTTGTAACCAGTGGCTCAGCAGCAGCCAAGGATGACTCGTCCTCACTGTGGTGCAGGGCTCTCAGCACATTGTCCTAGATGTCTTAGATCATCCCCACTGTGGTGCGGCTTCCCACGGGCTCTCAGCACATTGTCCTAGATGTCTCTGAGCAGCACAGCTGTTGATGTGAAGGAAGACTCCAGCCTTCTGGGTTGAGGAGGAAGGGCAGGTCAAGGTTAATTACGACTTCTCAAGAAGTTGGCTTCAGCATTAGCATTTGGCAGATGTGATGGGTTTTTTAGTATACGCAGGTTTAACCTGGGCATAGCAGAAAGATGTGAAAACATCATCATCTAAACTCAATCAGTCCTCAGCCTGTCTGAGGGAGAGCCGAACTCCATGCCATGTTCAAATTCTACATCGAGATTTCAACTCAGACCAAGAATGAAAATGCAGCTGGGTCGGTGATGGCACACACTCCTAACCCCGGCACTCGGGAGGCGAGGCAGGTGAACCTCTCAGTGTGAGGTCAGCCTGGTCTACAGAGCGGGTTCCAGGATGGCCATGGTCACCCAGAGAAACCCTAAACAGGCGAACAGAGAACAAAAAGGCAGTGCAGTTTTCCCCTTAGACACGTGCTTCTGGTAGGCTTGCTGTCCATCATTCCAGCTCAGAGGACACTTCCCTTGATGTTCAGAGCACTGACTCGGTGTTTTTGGAGGACGGACTCCCAGTGAATCAGATGAAGCCCTGAGGACCTGCCCTGGAGGCATCAAGATGTCAAACCAGGGGTCCCACGGAAGCAGCCGCGGGACGCAGGAGACGGCAGTGCAGCTGCTGACAAATCCAAACACCTTCCGCACAGCTCTCTCTTATTGTTTTCCCCTAAGCTTCTAGAAGTCTCCAACGGTACCAACAGGAAACTTAGTCACTGGGCCATATTACAAGGAAAAACCTTCCTTCAAAGACACCATAAAATAGCAAACTGAGGAATCCTGGTTCTCCTGCAAAACTTGTCAACACCGGTGTCACAACTGCTATGATCTGAAACTTCCTCCAGACACCCGTACTTCATTATTTCCCAGATGCAAAGGACACCTGCTTTTTCAATCTTTTTTTGTATTTAGCATCTTTCCAATGAAGACACATTTTATTCACTGGACTGTGTGGTCCATGGCCATAATTCCAGCACTTGAAAGGCTGAGGCAGAGAGATCATAACAGCAAGGCCAATCTGGGCTACACAATCAACACCCCCCCAAAAAAAAGGAAAAACAAAAACTCTGGTTCTCCAACTCTACTCTCCCCTGAAATCACTGTGAGATTAGAGCTGGGGCTGGGGAGTACTCACTTGGAAAGGGAAGTATGCTACATAGGCAAGAGAATGCAAGTTCAAGCTCCAGAACACCACACTTGTCATCCTAGATCTGGGGCTAGAGAGACAGGGTGGTCCCTGGGGTTCACTGCACAGTGGTCCAGCCTAATCAGCAAGCGCCAAGTCAACCACACACCCTGTCTCAAAAAAGAAGGGTCCTGAAGACCAATGCCCTAGGTGGTTCTCTCACCTCCACACACATGCAGGAACAACTGGATTCACACAAACACACACATACATATACACACATACACACACAGAGACACGCGCGTGCACGCACACTTGTCACACCACCAGTTTAATGGTTCTGAGATGCAGTGCGGTCTGAGGCTCTGTGGTTCTGCAGGTTCCTTGATGGCTCTTAGCAGCACAAACTGCTAAAAGGCCCCCTAGGTGAGGACTGAGCGAGGGACGCGCACCTGGAGGCAGCTGTTACCAGCTGCGCATTTACAAAAATAGCAAAGCTGCCAAGTACCATTCCATCAGTCTGTCACTTCTGTGTGTCATCTGTACTGGTACCTAGTGACGGAAATTCACCTCCTAACACTACTCACGAAGCTAGGAAGAAAGCTTGCTGATAAAGTGTTTGTTGTGTAAGCAGAGATGAGTCTGGATGTCCACCACCATAGAAAAAGCGAGGTGTGTGGCGTGCACCTGTGACCCCAGGAGCGGGGATGGGAGCCAGAGACAGGCAAGTTCAGTGAGAGGCTCCGTCTCAAAACACACGTTAGAGAGCAACACAGGAAGACACACGCAGCTAAGATCAGCACGCGCACGCGCGCGCGCACACACACATGCACACCCCATCTTGATGTGACATAAAATAGACAAGACACAGAGCTTACACCCAAAACAGGTAAGCAGTCATATACTGGAAAATATCTTGAAACAACCTACCAATTTTCTTCTTTAATTTAAATGTGCAGCTAGGCATTTGAATTGTTATCACTTAGAATAACTTAGAATGACTGATGAGGATTCAATAAAGGTAAATACAGAAATTGTTATTATGCAGCTATTTTAAAGAACGCCCACTCTTTCTTCCTAGTTCCTTAGTCAAGTTCCCTTTCTTCTTTTCGTTATTGAATTCCTACCCTTCAAAAGACTGCATATCTGAATCAAAACGTCTTAGTGAGTTTCTGGTGTTTTAACAAAATACCTAAGACCACATACTTATAAATTTTTAAAAGTTAATTTGCTCAGGTTAGGAGGCTTTAATGCACCAAATTAGGCAGTCCCGTGTGTTCAGCCCTTGTGAAAGGCCCCCTGGCTGTCTCATGTCATAGTAAGGGAATGTGCAGAAAGAAGGCTGTCATGTGTCAAGAAAAGAAGCAAGAGAAGTTCAGAGACCAGGCTTGCCTTCTTATACAAGAGCTCACCCTTCCAGGAACTAACCTGTACCCCGAGAGACCTGATCCTTCCCAAAGGCTGTATCCCTAAGAACCTAGCCGCCACCCATTGGCCCCCACCTCTTAAAGACACCACCACGCTGAGGACCAAGCTTTCCAGCACATGAGCCTCTGAGGGACACATTCAAACCACACCCAGATTATAACACAAAACTGCGTTTTCCCCCACAAGAGATTTAAAAAATAAAATAGAGAAATTTCATTAAAATAAATTAGATCTAGCTACTACAGTCCCAAAAGAAATAAATACATGTGTGCAATAAAAACCATGCACCTACGCACTTCTGGCCACATTGCTAACAACCCACTGAGGATGTAACTCGTCTCAGTTTCTTTCTGCTCATAAATGGCAATTTAAGGGGCAATGGTTTATTTTTGCTCTCAGTCCCAGGTTACAGTCCAAGGTAGGGAAATCACAGCCGTAGGAGCTTGAGATAAATGGTCACATGACATCCACAGTCAAGAGAAAAAAGCAATGAGTTAATGATATCAGATTTGGGGATCATAACCTGTGCCCCAACTCACATCTGGCCACCGGTCCTCAATAAGCCGATGAAAAGGGCCTAGTAAAAAGTGGAAAGCCGAATAAAGGAGATTCATCCAACACGACCACACTGGGAAGAGGAGCAAAGAGATCCACTGAACCCCTCAAGTCCAGTATTGGGGTCTGGAAATGAGACCAAAGTGTAAGCAGAGAGCCAAGGATATGCTCATCCAAGCAGTCCCAGTCAAAGCGTGGGCCCACCCACCACCGACCCATCACTGTCTGGGTTTCCGTCTCAGGTCATGGGACAAGGTGCCAAACCTTGTTCTGGGAAACAAGCTCCTCATCTGGCTGGAGCCTTTTCCTTCTCCCGGAATGAGATTCCTGGAGGAAATTCCCATTTCTTTGGGCAGGGGTTAGGGGTGGGATCTGTTATTGAGAAACGCATCCCTCTCGAACAACTTCATTTCAGCCAGGCTGGTTGCTTTAGTGCCTGTTACTGCTCAGCCAGCCCTCTCCATTTTATCCAGCCCGGGGTCCCCTGCTCAGGGAAAGGTCCTGCCCGCAGCAAAGATGGGTCTTCTCACATCAGTTAACTTGGTCAAGACAATCTCTTACAGACATTTTCAGATGCTAACCTTAATCCAGACCAGTAATTCTCCACCTTCTTAATGTTCCTCATTCTGCGGTGACCCCCAACCATAAAATTATCTCATGGCTCCTTCATCACTGTAATTTTGCTGCTGTTAGGAATTGTAATGCAAATATCTGATATGCAGGGTATCTGATATGTGACCCCAAGGGAATTGTAACCGGCAGGTTGAGAACCACTGCCCTAGACGACTTCTCACAGGTGTGCCCAGAAGCCTGCCTCTTTGGCATCAAGCCAACGATTAAAATTCACTAACTAGCCATTAACTAACTAACTACGGCTTTAACTAACCATCACACAACTCAGATGTCTAACAATAGTGTGGTGGTTTGACTAAAAGTGGCTCCCATAGGCTCATAGGGAGTGGCACTATTCGGAGGTGTGGCCTTGTTGTTGGAGGAAGTGTGTCACTAGTGGGTGGGCTCTGAGATCTCAGAAGCTCAAGCTGGGCCCAGTGGCTCAATTCCTGCTGCCTGCAGATCCAGATATAGAACTCTCAGACCCTCCTCCAGCACCACGTCTGCCTGTGTGCCATCCCACTTTCCACCGTGACGATAATGGCCTAAACCTCTGAACTGTGGGCCAGCCCCAATTCAATGTTTTCCTTTATAAAAAATGCCGAGGTCATGGTGTCTTGTCACAGCGATAGAAACCCTCACTAAAACGAACGGTAACACCGTACCACATTTATGTACTGGAAAACTGCACGATAAAATGAAGCATTTGAATTTGACGGGAAAACACGTAAAACTGAATAAACTAAGTCAGAGGAACAGAGACATGCTGTGGGATTCCATTTATACAAAAATAAAAACAAGCATTAAAAAAAATCATTTATGCTTGGTTTGGTGGCTTGCGCCTGCAGTCCTAGTGCTCAGGGGCAGAGGCAGCGTGATTGCCGGGAGCTGGAGGCCAGCCTGGAGTAGGAGACCCTGTTTCTGAAATAAGTCATTTGCAGCACAGATGAGTGTAGCATTTGTCTGTGAAAGAGACCGTGACCAGAAGGGGACAATAATTGGGGGTTAGCGGGTGATCCACCTATTGTGACACAATCTTAAGACTTCGCATCTGTCTGGGAGGTGCTTTGCTGGTAGCTCCCGAAGGAGGGTCTTCAAAGAATCATACATCAAGGGAAATATCACTACTTCAGCCCAGCTAGTAAACGAAACACCAAGAACTGCAGTGTCAACATATGTGGTATTTAACACGTGTGGTACATGGTTATTACATATTAAGTCTCCATGAGTGTAAAGCTGAAGACACCCCGTTCAGTCCAGCACAAATGTTACCAATTCTTGCTCCTGCTTCTGACAAACTTCCGAGCTTGGCGTACAATGTTCTGCATTTCCAGGAGTCTCCAGAAGGTGTCCCCATAAGCTCCCACTCTGCCGCGACGCCCAGATCTTGGCGTCCCCAGTATGCCGGGGACTCTAAGTTGTGCGGAAGGTGGTATAAGAGGCCGACTCCCCTGTTCCCGCGACAGAGGGTAAAACAACGCTCGTGGGATCCGAGTATTTGTTATAAAACCCCGTGGGAAGGTCTCTCGGTGTTTGCTGGCTTCCAACCACAGCTCTGAGGCACGCTGGCTTCTTGGCAGTGGAGCCAGGGAACAGAATCAAGGCAGCGCCAAAATCAGAATTAGGGGTCCCCTGACAACTAAAACTTCTTCCCGCACTGGCTAATCATTAGACTCCTGCCCTCGGGGTGAGTTCTCAGGATTCTACTCCTCTGTTCACACTGACATCACTCTGGCCCGTCTGGCCAGTTCCCAGATACGTCCCTACAGGCTAGACGCCTGTGCTAACAGCTAGCAGAAACCCCCTTTGCTCCATTAAGCTAATCCTGTCAGCCAAAATGGATGACTGGGGGGGCCCAAGACAACAAACGCGAGCACTTCCTAAATCGAACACAACAAGACTGGATTCCTATTTTATTTATTTATTTAATTTGCCTCCGGTGCTCTGCATTAGAATAAATTGTTTCGTTGGATTTCTATGTATTTGTATCTAAGATTTTGAAAGAGAGAAACTATCCACTTTATGCTCTGGGTAGAGTGGTAAAAATAATACAGGTCTGTTTCTCATTTTCTGGCTATGGGTCATTTTCTCTGGGTCTTTTGGGGAACAAAGAAAGAAAGCAGTGATTAAAATTACAGCCACATCCTGCTGAAGCCCAGCGTGCTTGTGGTGTGTTCAAAGGACAAAGTCCTCCACCTGCTGGTCTCAGGCCACCCCTGCAACTCTCTCTCTCACACACACACACCCAAAAAGGTTGGGCAACCATTTCATCAAACACCAAACACAATACCTGGTGAAAATTCAGAATTGAGGGCAGCCTCATGTTTTTATCTTAAGCTGGAAATGTACTGAGTATCGTTCAAGAAGGAGGAAATAAAAGATGTGTTATCATTTCCCTTCTAAGCAGATCCAAGGTACTCTTTCCTTCCTGGGACCAGACTTCAGGGCTGGACTACTCGTTGTTTTCGTCTGTTCTTTGTTTGTTTACATCAGCATTTTCTGGTGGCCTAGCTTCTATTTGTTTGGGAATGTGGAGCTTCAGACAGTTTTAAATCTCCTGATAGAGATCTGGACCTGACCTTTCTGGTTGCCTAGCAGTGAGCACAGAACCTCAGAGACAGTGAATGCTTGCTCCTTCAATGACTGCTTTGTCAATATGATGGATACTTTCAGATCTTCCTTCATCCGGACCGGAGATGACCTCAGGGGAGTCCGATCCAGATCAGACTGTAAAGTGAGCGTGGTCTTCATTAGTATATGCATTACACTGAAGTATAAGGAAGACCTAGAAGTACCAGAACTAATAATCCATCTAAGATAAGACAAGGCACAGAAGTCCTGGGTTTGTACAGGGAACGAGGCTTCAGATTCTTAGCCTTGATCCTTAAAAATATAGAGATCGAGAGGGAGCTATTTCCTGTCCGGGTTTTTTGTTTTGTTTTGTTTTTTGGGTTTTTTTTTTTTTGCTTTTTAAGCTAAGAAAGATTACCCTTCCATAGCTAAGGATTTTACTGTTAAGGCTTTAAAGATAAGCAAATCAGAGGGATTAAAATATTTTGGCATTTATGAATCCGAAGTTTTTAAAGTAGACTTGCTCCCTCCATGGGTCAGACAGGAGTCTCTCTGCCTCTTGTTTTAATTGCTGTTGTTTTATTTGTTCCCTTGGGGGCTGGGGGAGATCGCAGGGCTTGCACAAGCCAGGCACGTGCTCCACTGCCGGCCCCGGGAGTCTCCTGTGCTCAATCAGTCAAGAGCAAAGATCCAGTCAAGATGTGGTTTCCAGCGGCACTTTGCTTTCCCAAAGGTCCTGAGACAACGGAACAGGAAGGTCAGCCCTTGACCGTGTTGCATCACAGGGGCCTGTGGAAACCCTGTGCTTGCCACATTTTTCACCCCCTTCCCTAGCCAGGATTTGGTCATGTCTCTTGGTAAATTTTTCCAGAATCAATCTTCCCATTCACCCCCCTTACACGATTAAGTGAGTTTTTTGGGCGGGGTCGTTTTGTGTGTTTGTTTTGTTTTTCTGAAGCCCAAATCTTGTTGCATTCATACGGAAGCAGTCCATAAAGCCAAACCAAGCCTGTAATTCAGCTGTGCATGATAAGCCATGAGGGGTGCGTGTGTGTTTGTGAGTGCGTGTGCGCGCCCTCCAATAGAGAAAAACATAATCAGTCCACTCAACTGCAGACCCTTCCGCAAGGTTCCCTAGAGCCAAGTAAGTACTGAAGGCTGGGAGTGACTGGGAAGCCTCGAGCCTTGTACCTCTCCCTGTGGAGACCCGCTGAAGTAATTTTCACCTGATGACTGCCCCATACCTTGTAAACACATCTAAGACCAGATTCCCGAAGCCCTCCAAGAAACCATTTCCTGCCTGGGGTTCTACTCAGGCTCTTCCCAGGATGCCGTGTTCAGTCCCTGGAGTCTCCGATATGCTCAGGCTACCTGGTGATTTTGCATTAAGCAGGCTCCAGGCTCTTCACTTCAAAACGGTGACCCAGCTCCTCCCTCCACAGCTCAATGTCATCTCACTCCGTGCTCGGCCACACAGATTAGCTTGCATTTCCAACCTGGGACACTCACGCCTTCTCACAGACAGTAAACACGCCCCCCTGCCCCGCCCCCGCCAAGCCCCACCCTACCAGCATAGCTCCTCAAGGGAAGCGGAAAAAGCAAACTATTGGGAGAAAATGAACACTATTTCGTGTTCCAAAGGGCAAGTTTACACCTCAGTAATGCTTTAGCATTTCCTGGCACTTGGCCACCCTTCTCTTTTTCAAACTAAGTTGTCCTGAAAAACGAGAAAGCCAGAGCATTTCCCAATTTTGCATCATTGGATGCTGGAACCCTGTTTCTCTGAGCTCACCAGATTTTGTACTGACATGTTAAAAAGCCACCCATGATTTGAGGGTTTATATCTCTCCAGCTTTTCGGGAACTTCCACTGAGCCACGCCCAACAAGCCCGGCTACTGTACAAGCAAGCTAATCAAATATGACAGGAAATGGAAATGTCAGAAAGTGGGCTTGCTCCAAGACGAGCAGATGCACTGGAGTTTAACAGCTACAGCCAATTAAAAGAAGGTGATTCAGGCAGCCACCTGTGTGCCCGCAAGGTATTCTGTAGTCTAGAAAAACCCAGGCTCTCAGTTGCCATTCTAAATGTTTAAGACAGCAGGGTCTGAGTAGGAGCGATGGCTGTCAGAGTCATGTATTAGATACATGGATTAACAATGTTCTAACTTCTGCTCACTGAGCAAAGCGCAGCTCTGACGTGACGTTGTCCTTCTCTACTAGCCATGTGACCTGTATGTGGGGCCACTTTGGGCCACTTCTCTGGGCTTCTGGACAGATTCAAAGCAGGTCAAAAGGCCAATCAAGAGCACAGAGCAGCCCAGGGGAACAGAGGACACGGGTTAGCTGAGGTGCAGACAGAACTCTGGTTTCCTACTATCCAAAAGGTGCTTCAGGCCAGAACCTATGCTCAGGGATGTAAAATCTCTGCAGTGAAGTTATGAAGTGATCTTGAACAAACCTGAACACCTAAGCCTCAGTACCCTCATTCCTAAAGTGGGGAGAAGGGCAGAAACTGCCCCCCTGCACTGCTGGAAGGAGCAGAAGAAGTGAGGGACAGTGTAAGGGCTGGGTGTGGCAGCTCAGGCCTATCATCCCAAGACAAGCTGAGGCAGGGGGTCTCCTGAGTTTCAGGCCTGCATAAGCTACAGTATAAGACATTATCTAGAAGAGTCGGAAACAGGGTCTTCTCGGAGTCCTTGTAAAAGTTTTGGTTGTAGTTTTGGCAGCTCTGAATATGGCATATAACCCTGCTTTGAGCCAAGTTATTTTTATTTATCTTCTGTCTTTCTGGAACAAGCCTCCTAGCGATCTGCTAACAGTGGGTAGAACCACCCCGGGGCTTGAAGGCCTTGCCCTCTGTGTTTGCACAGAGGCGGGGCTCCCCGAGGTGCACACCAATGACGGAGCACATTCCAAAAACTCCTCTGACAGTTGAAAGCCCCAGAACTGTCCTGTGGCCTTGGGGGATCTTCCTGGGACTCGTAGTCTGGGACAAACCAACAGCCTATCCCCTCCCTTTCTCCTTCAGTGGATCACTCGTGGGTCTGACCACACTCACTTGAACCTGGTTCCCTCCTGACTCTCCCACAGGCTTCTGCCCTGTGAAGAGCCTTGCAGGTCTAATCCTGTCCCCAGAGTCTGCATCACTGTAGACCTGAGCCAGCCCAGGTTCCCATGGTTCTCTTCTGACAGTGGGCAGCTTGTCCTTTGAGGTCTGGACAGGCTGTTCAGCCATTCACAGAGCCTTTTCATTACGGCAGTGGAAGAAGCAGCAAAGAAGCGGGCACAATACAGACCTTTGTCAGTGCTGAGCTTGTGGGCAATTTAAAGCAGCTGCCTTTTTAGGAAGCCATAGTTTCTGCCCGGGGAAGGTCTAAAAGTGAGTTCTTTAAAAAGAATCATCTTCTTGGTCCAGGAAGTTAACGCTCAGAGTCTTGGGTTCCTAGCACAGGACACAAGGACTAGACGGTAGGTTTGGAAGGGGACTGGAGCCCACCTTAGTTCTCACACTTCAGGTGCCAGTACCACACTTTCTCTTTTTTTCTTCTCACGTACCAACCTAGAAGGTTTTGCTGGATGCAAATTTTACTTATCAAAAATATAGAAAACAAAATTTGTAACAGAATATTAGCTGGGAAATCATCATTTTCCCAAATGGAAAGTACTGGTACTAATTGCTAGTTTAGTGTTAAACCTAAAGAGGGTGAGGGTCCAACCCTGTTTTCCAATAAAAATAGATTAACCAGTGCTACAGACATTTGGGAAAGTCTAAAGGAGCAGTTAGAGGGTGGCTGTCATGTAATGTTACGTCTGCAGAGTACTTGATGTCATTGGCTGTGATCATGTCCTCTTTTACATGTGTGTGCACATGTGTGTGTGCGCGCACATGTGTATGCATAGGTCAGAAATTACTTTGAGTGCTGTTCTTCAGGTATTGACCACGTTTTTTGTTGTTGATGATGATGTTTATTTGTTTGTTTTAAGATAGGTAGGTAGCTGAGAATCATCAAGTATACCAGGGATCATCAGTCTCTGCCTCCTCAGCTCTGGAATTATAGACACACTCCACACTGTCCAGCTTTTCTGTGAAATGGGGCTCCCTCTCAGGTCCTCACGCTTGCATGGCAGCACTTCCCCCCTAAGTTATCTCCACAGCTTAGGCATACATATCTGCTTTTACATGGTTGGTGGCACGGTCCCTCTCACGCGCCACAGCTGGAACAGTATGAGGTTTAATTTTTTCCATGTAGAAGAGATGTTCATTTAGGGTGGGGAAGGATGGGGTGGGCTCACTGACCAGATACCAAATCAAGAAAACAGTATAGCCAGGTTATCCTTGCTCCCTATGAAAATCCTGTCCCCTTGGGTAGTCTGAGGGAGATAGGCCATAGCTGCACAAAGACATCCCGAGCAAAACTAGAACGTCGCCTCTGCCTTTGGAATCTTCCAACGTGTGAAGAGTTTAGATACAGTCCACTACAGCAGGGCAATCGTGGTGCTGGCAGCAGGAAAGGGTGGCCACATGACACCCACAGCCAGGAAGCAGAGAAGGGTGGGCACTGGTGCTCTGTCACTCTCTCCTTTGTCCTGTTTTGTCATCCCGGGGGCCTTTCCCCATGGGGTGATGCCAGCCACATTCAAAGCATGTCCCCCTTCCAGCTCTGAAAACACCACCACAAACCCAGAGGTGTGTCTGGGTATTCAGGTGTCCCAAATGTCGTCAAGTTCACAATGAAGATTCATTACCACGACATTCAAAAATGTCAACCTTACTTTTAAAAAGCTGTGATGTTTTGCAATCTACCAAAGAACCTTCTCATTCAGGCATCCCTCAAACGCCACCATGTGGCTCTTAATTTTAATTAAGCAGTGCATTCTAACCCAGCTCCCCACTTACTCTTAGCTCCGGCTATCTGTGGCCTCACCCAAATCCAACCCTCTCCCCATCTATCATGGCCATGCTTTCCTCAAAGCCTTCAGTTTTCACCCTTCCCAAAGGCCAGAGCCAAAGTCCTGGGAGCTGGGGAATGAGGATCAGAAAATGAAGCCAGACCCGCAAGAGTAGAACTTTCATTTTTAGGGTAAGGGCTGATTTAGCCTGAATCAAGTAACTGCTCGCCTGCGCATCGACTCAAAATAATTAGCTTTGATTAAAAAAGAAGGAAGGAAGAGAGTGAGAGAGAAAGGAGGGAGGGAGGAAGGGAGGAAGGAAGGAAGCAAGGAAGGAAGGAAGGAAGAGAAAGGAGAGAATGAGAGAAAAGAGGGAGGGAGGGAAGGAGAAAGAAAGGAAAGAAAGGAAGGGAGAAAGAGAAAGGAGGGAGGGAGAGAGGAAGGAGCAAGGGAAGGGAGGAAGAGAGGGAGGGAGGAAGGAAGCAAGGAAGGAAGGAAGGAGATGAGGAGGGAGGGAGGAAGGGAGAGAGAGAGAGAGAGAGAGAGAGAGAGAGAGAGAGAGAGAGAGAGAGAGGATAGAAAGATAGACCTCTGACGTGGACCCTGTAGATGGCTCAGCAGGTAGAGGCACCTGCTGCCAAGTCTGACCCACATGTGATCAATCCCAGGTACCCGCATGACTACATGATAACTTGGAGGAAAGAATCAATCTCTGTAAGCAGTTCTGACCTCTACACACCTGTGCACACATATGAGGACATTCATGCGTGTGCACAATACAATGCATACATTTTGAAAAAGAACTGACATCTTAAAATGCCACGTTTACCTTTCCAAAGTCTGAAAAACATATAGACTGCCACCACCAGCAGAAGCATGTTTGTATACTACATATAAAGCAACTGACTCCATGAATAACCTCTTCTTCACACACACACACATACACACACACACACACACACACACCCTCCTCTTACCCCTGTGTCTCACTTGGTTTAAACACTGTTAACAAGGGGTCTCAAGTCGAAGTCTTGTCCCCATCTGAGCCTGAAGCTTCTACTTAACAGACCCCTTGACTTTTACGCTCTGCTGGCTGGCCCTAGCCTGGGTCTAGACATAAGAAACCCCAGTCCTGCGCCCTCAGAAAAAAATAAATAAATAAAAACAACCTGGGCTCCCTAAGGATCCAGGATGGGCGATGCCAAGGGCTGGTAAGCCAGGCTGGGCAACCTTGGTTAAATCACCCTGACCCTACAGTAGTGTCGCCCCAGGAAGCTACCGTGGAGCCTTCTCCAGCTGAGAAATGGCAACCTGAGTGAACCGTCTGGACGAGGCCTCCTATCCCGCCCCGCACGCACACAGGTCCGAGACTCCGAGCGCTACGTGACCGAGAGGTTCCGGGAGCGGCCGGGAGGCGGTGCCCACAGCCACGGCGCCGCCCTGGGGGCTCCCTTGCCGCCCCCTCTCCCTGGAGGGGGGAGTTGCTGTGCTCCGGGAGCCGTGGGTGGGCGGGAGCTGGGCGAAGGGCGGTGCCGCACCAAGGGGTGGATCAGCAACTCCCCAGAGCCTCAAAACCTTCGCTGGAGACCGAACCGAGCCAGTCCCGCAGCCCCGCGCCCCGCCCGCTCTGTTGTCCCTCCGCCAGCAACCATGGCGAAGCCCCTAACCGACCAGGAGAAACGACGGCAGATCAGCATCCGCGGCATCGTGGGCGTGGAGAACGTGGCGGAGCTGAAGAAGGGCTTCAACCGGCACCTACACTTTACGCTGGTCAAGGACCGCAATGTGGCCACCCCCCGCGACTACTTCTTCGCTCTGGCGCACACGGTGCGCGACCACCTGGTGGGGCGCTGGATCCGCACACAGCAGTACTACTACGACAAGTGTCCCAAGGTACCCGGCGGAGGGCGTTTGCCCTCCCTCCACACCCTGTCCTCGTCCCGACCGCGGCACCCAGATCTCACCTCCCCCGCAGCGCTGTGCCACCCGTTCCACTGTGTTGTGCGATCCGGAGACCCACTGGTGGCAAGAGCACAGGCCTCCCTCGCCTGTGAACTTAGCAAACTTTATGGAGTGCCTACTCAGCACTTAACTAAGGGAGACCCGGAGCCTCCTTTGTGGTATGCAAGTCACGGTTCCAGGCCCCTGACAGTCCGGGGCGGCCGCGGGAGGGGGGCTAGGAAGCAACTAGCTTAATGTTTAAGGAAGTGTAGAGCTCTTCTGCTAGTGACCCCGCCCAGGCCTCAGGGCTGCCCAACCTAACTGTGCAGCCGAGAGAAGGGGGAAGTCCCGGTCCAGTACTGTTAATGGAAGTTGTAGTTCCTGAACTTTCTGATTCCTGCTGGATGGGTCAGGCCAAGCCTGAGACTCACCTGCATGTGTGCCCGTGAACACACTCTCCTCCCTCCCAGAGACCTGCCCCAGACATGTGGGGGACGCCGCCTTTCGGGGACCCGCTCCCCTTTCTGCCGAGGGCCAGAGTGCTGAATCTCTGGGGGTGGTGGACTTGTAGAGGGAGCAGCACCATCCCGTCGTGACCAATCTAGGTAGAGAACAAAACAGGTACTGAAGGTTAGGGAGGACCGGGAAGGGAGAGGGGCTCTGCCCACAGCAGAGAGGCGGCAGCCTTCTAAGGACAGAGGATGTTTTGAGAGAGGAAAGTGGAAAAGCCGACTGTGGAGTGATGTTGAAAACGAGGAAAGCAGATCCTGAAGGCAAGGGGAAATGCATATATACACTTACTAGGCGTTTTAAATATATAAAAACACCGAGAAAAGTTATCTCTACTGTTTGCGCCTGAGAACTATAGGGATTTCTAAAGCTGAGGAATAAACTCCCCGCGGGTGTAAAAGATGCTTTCACAGAGATGTAAAGATGCCCCCCCCCCCCAAGGAGCCTGCCTACCAGGCGGCTGCTCAGACAGAACAGCAGCGAATGTGTGTCCTTCCAAATCTAAACGTGTAGAAAACACTTGGCACCTACATTCATCAACTGTATCTCTTTATTGGTGCAACATGCTTTATCTTGCATTAAAAATTTTTAGGGCTAGTACAGGATTTGTCTGGGTTGGAGCCAGATTTTAGAAATACACACGTGTGTGTGCGCGCACACACACAGAGACAGGCAGACAGACAGACAGACAGACACACACACACACACACACACACACACACACGCACTCTGTAGCATTTAGCATCCTAACACAGAGAGTTTTGTCCTTTGTCCTCCAGTGCTAATCTTCCTGGTTCTCCAGCTAGTTTCTCCCCTGACTCTTCTTTACTATACAAGCTCAGAGCAAGCAGGACAGGGTTACACTGCAGGGCAGCAATGAACATGTTGTGTAACTTCTTAGAAGAGCCTGGCCTACAAGAGCGAGTTCCAGGACGGGCTCCAAAACTACAGAGAAACCCTGTCTGAGGCGGGAGAGGGGGGACCTTGGAAAGTCTTATGGAAAGTCTTAAAAATTCAGATTCCTCCATGATGGTCTCAGAATGTCTCCAGTCCTCACAGAGTACCTGGGTAAGACCAGGAAATGTGCCCGTGTTCCCTCCTCAGCCTCACTCCCAGGTGTGCCCACAAATCGCCAAGCCCAGTTCTCTAGCCCCAGCCCCTGTGTAAATGCCAAAGCTTTAAGCACACCAAAGCCTCTTCCAGTCCCTCAAACTTCAGCACACAGAAACTCGATCACAATCACATTCCTCGCAGCCCTGACCTCCAGCCCTGACCTGCCCTCTTTTTTAATTTAACCTTGGTCACCATCATGAGTCATTCCAATGGAAAAACATTGACTTCCTTTTGTATTTCCTTTCAAATATCTGCAGGCCCCCTCCAAACTTGCCAGTCTGACTTTCTGCCTTGCTGAGAGGCCCTATGGGTCTGTTGTAATGGGCTTCTCAGTGGAACCTTCCTTCCCAGGAACAGTAAGCTAGTAACAGGAGGCTGACCCCTGCTAGCTGGTACACCACCTGGCCAGGGAACTAACTGCCTCTGGACAGTTTATGTAAATTCCATGGCTTTACAGTCCTGTGTGCTCCTGTGTTTCAGGCTGTTTTAGACAACTTGACTTACACCTCTATTTTATCTGTCAGCTCCCAAAGACACTTTATTTGCAACCCCGGATCAGTGTAGGCCTGGGTCCAGTTGGGCTTCCCAAAGCAACGAGCACATCCTACTCTGTTAAGATTGGTTCCAGCCCTGACATAGTCCTGAAGGGCTTCACTGCCATCTTCATAGGTGAACGTGCCCTTCTGTCTTAGCTGACATTCCCCTCTGTGCCCATCTGCCTCTACTGCTCTGCCATTTCACCACGTGGGCGATCTGCTCCCCCTCCCCCTCCCCCCTCCCCCACCCCTCTCCCCTCTACCTTCCCCCCTCCCCCTCCACCCTCCATCCCCCACCCTCCCCCTCCCCCCTCCACGTGAAGTGCTCTCCCAGCACGGGTCTCTAGGTATCACTCCTGCATGTCTCAGATTTGCTACCACATGTTTCAAAACCCTGACAGGATGCCCAGACAGAGGCACCCAGGTCCTCTGGTTTCTGCTGGGAACAATTTCAAAACTATTTTTAATGCATTGATATTATTATATCATCTTTATCCTATCTTTTCAAACCCTTTGTAACTGGTTTTATATAATGTAGATACAATATTAGGAGTGGTTTATGCATGAAATTTACAAGGTAAATGAAGATATTCAAATAGTTTATCATTAGGAATGTGTAATACATGTCCATGGGACATTGTATGAACATAGGTCTGTTTTTCAAGATGTTACATATTCTCAAATATAAAGTATATTTTACCTCAAAACATATCACTCATCAGAATAATAGGAAATCTAGCCCGGCAGTGGTGGCACACGCATTTAATCCCAGCACCCGGGTAGCAAAGGCAGGCAGATCTCTGTGAGTTTGAGGCCAGCCTGATCTATACAGTAAGTTCCAGGACAGTGAGGACTATTACACAGTAAAGCCTATCAAAACAAACAAACAAAAAGCCAAAATAAAAATAGGAACTCACCTATAGTTACTGTCCTTAAAAAGTCTGTCCTCTATAAAGATACTTTGAGCAAACCTGTCTAGAAGAACTAGAACTATCTTAAAACCCTGAAGATGTTATTTATGCTAATGAATCTTAAATCAGTGCTGCTTTAGCCTTAAAAGGAAGATCAAGAAACTTAGCAGAAATACAATAATTTCAGGCTTGTGACTTCACAGTTGCAAGACAGCGGTATAGAGGTATTTGCAAATGGGATTTGCATAGATCCTGGACAGGTAAACGGGCTTCGTTCCATCAGAGAGGGAATGAAAATATACATATGAATGCTGGAAAGAGCTAAGCTAACGGTATCTGTGGCTTGATCTGCTGTCCCTCGTGGCCTCGTGAATAGAACCCCCAGCCTCGGGTGGAGTAGTACTCTGAACCTTTGGGACCTAAGTGTGTCCCCAGAAAGATGCCTTTCACTAACATGCATAGGCATCTATCTGATAGGCTGACACGGACCCAGAAGAAATTTCCCCATAAACATTCAGAGAAGCTGGACACAAATGCTGTGCTATGGACAGCAGTATTAGATGCCCAGGCAGGGCACAGCGCTGACTGTGTTTGTGAAGGTTCGGAACTCAATTGTTTCAAAAAATGAAAGTAAGAAAGAGTGAAAATAAGAAAGAGTGAGTTGATGTAATAGTGATTTCTTACGTGAGCTCTATCACCATCACCATTTATTATTATCATATCCTCCTCCTCCTCCTCCTCTTCCTCCTCCTCCTCCTCCTCATCATCATCATCATAATCATCATCATCATCATCATCATCATCATCATCATCATCATCATCATCATCATTGATTTGTTGGGTTGCCCAAATACTTTTATTTTTGGTTCTTCCTGTCCTGTGGAAATGGGGAGCTCCTGAAATTTGAAGTGACTTGAACAGGCTCTCACTGCTTTGTTCTGTGCCCTTTGGGGAGCAGGGTAACTGATACAGAGGGCAAAGTGTCCTGAAAGGGGGGCTGCATTCGCTCCAACGTCCATTCCTTTACATCAGCAAACCCTGCTGCATTTGAAGCGGTTTCCTGCTGGTCTGAACTTTGTGCCTCTCACTTGACTCTGCTCATATTTACCTGACTTTTCCCAGGCCAAAGGCAAATAGTTTCTAAGTCCATAGGGAAATTTACGGTCTCACTAAGAGCAAACGCTTCTAAGCCTTGGGTCCTCTTGCCAGAAGAACTGCTATGTAGACTTCCTGGGGAGTCTCCTGGGGGAGTCTTGGGGGGGTCTTCTTGGGGGAGTCTTCCTGGGTTTTTATTGGGGGGGGAGTCTTCCTGGGTGGGTTTTCCTGGGGGAGTCTTCATGTCAATGGTGAGTCGTCAGTGAAAGAGGAATGTTGTCTAGCCCCAACCTGTGTGGGAGCTAGTCTGTCTGTTTCTTAGATCACAGGGCAGAAGCAACCCACCTGGCCCTTGAACTGAAAGGTGATGATGGCAGATAGTACAAATTGTTTGTCTATAAGTGTTTTATTCATGAAGGTCATGAGCAAGGAAAAACAAAGCAAAAACATTGAATCCTGTTAGTTTGGTGTGCTTGTTTCTTTTTCTTCCTGAGGATAAAAGATACCAAGCTACTTTGCCAAAAATCGTGTATAGCATGGTTTCCTCATGTCGGGAGTGGTAGGCACTGTCAGGCATCCCATCAGGTGACTGCAGGAGCCTCACTTGAGCGTGAGTTAAAGCAGCCCAAGACCTGATGGCTTTCTCTTGGTGGCCTTACATGGATTTGCATCTTTATGTGTTTTGACAAGCATGGTTGACCTCACAGGAGAGTGACAGCCCTTCCTCTCTTTATTTCAGAGGGTTTATTACCTCTCTCTGGAGTTTTACATGGGCCGAACATTACAGAACACCATGATCAACCTCGGCTTACAAAATGCCTGTGATGAGGCCATTTACCAGGTATGTCAGCCTCATGTTTCTCGCGTCTTCTTTCTCTACATTTCAAGTTCACTTTAACACACACACACACACACACACCACACACACACACACCCCACATGCACATTTGCATGACAAGTTGCTTCTTAGGTTTTTACAAACAATGAGAAATAAACACAAGGTGGAGAACTGAGGCCTGGGTGTAGTGGCGTAGGCCTTTAAACCGAGCACTGGGGAGGCAGGAGCAGGTGGATCTCTGAGTTCAAAGCCAGCCTGGTCTACAGGATGGAGGGAAAAGGAAATTAGAATGGGTTATCAGACATGAGGATTTTGTTTTGCATAGTTTTTCTGAAACAAGCCACGTTTTTAAAATGAAACTTGTAAAAGTCTTCATTGTGAGAATTGCAAACCTGATGTAGATCAGGCCGCAGTCTGCCTTTTAAGAAATTATCCAAGTTTGACCGTTATTCATATGTCAGACAACATAAAGACGATAACGTTTGAAAATCCGCTGTCACCTTTCTCTCTAGCCTAACGAGTTGGAAAACATGCTTCCTCTTAAGGAGCCCTAACTTGCTCGTTTGTTTAGAAGGACACATTCCAGCCCTTCCTCCAGGTATCTGTCTGCCAAAAACAAGAAATCCTTCACCTTTCTGATGAGACGGTTAGAGAAGCATGTATTTGCAAATGACACTCGGGTCAGAATGCTCCTTTCCCCAGGGCTAGGATATTGCGTAGTGTGGCCTGCTACTTATCGCTCTGGGCTAGCGTCCTTCGTGTTGGTTAGGTAGAGCACTTCCTGCCAAAGAACCACGGCAGCTCTCCACCACTTCCCTTTCTTCCCCTCATACTAGAAAAACATTGCATACCTTCCATGGACAGGCATGTACACATGACCTGCATCTGTGTGGTTAAGGTTCAGAGCTTCTTGGTTTTCCACTTTGTAACTTTTCAAGATCATGAGAGCTGGTTAACAGGAAGCATGGACTGCATAAGGACCGAGGAATCCCTGGTCACCAGGGAACAAATTCAAAAGCCCCTTCCGCATGAAATGATGCAGAGCCATGTTTGAGTTCTTGCGAGATCTAACTATCAACACTTATACATGAGGAAGTAATGGGGTAGAAGGGTGGGGGTCCTGAAAAGTGGCTCAGAAAAAAAATGTGGGCATCACTTTAGGCAGTTCCTTCTTGTGCATATGTTTTCAATATTGAAATTAATTTCCCACGAAAAGCTATCCAAGATAGAGGTGCTTGCATCCAAGTCCAGTGACCCGAGTTCAAACCCTGAGATTCCCCATGGTGGAAGACTAGCACTGACTCGCAGGTTGCCCTCTGTCCTACACAAGCACAGGAGGAGAGGAAGGGGAGAAGAGGCGGGTTTTATAACTGTCTAATTTGAGGTGGGGTACATGACCTTCAGATAAGGTCACAGTTGTTTCACAGTAGATTACCCTGCAGTGAGGTCGGGCGAGATTATCATCTGGTCCACAGGAAGCCACTGGGTTTATGACAACATCGGTGTCCTCATAAAATAAGTAATCGACAGTGTAGAGTCTGCTGCAGGGCCCTGATGGGACCCAGTGCTAGTGGCTTCAGGACTGTGATCCCACCACTTTGGAGAAGGAAGCTATCAACTGTCCCCAAGTGGAGACAGGTGGCTGTCCCCACTGACCCTCATATTTTTTAAGTAATAATAGCATATGATACATATTACAATAGTAATAACATATGATACATCTACCCAAGACTAATGCTGTTGCTTTGTTTATACGATATCATTTGGTTCACAACCCTAAATTAAGTAGGTACCTTCATCTTCCACATTTTACAAGGGAGATTTAGCAGTCTCTATCTAAGGGCCAATATTAAGGAAGTGGCGTGGTCCACAGAGGACATCTAGGATGATGCTTCTCCATTCCTGGCCAGTCCATCTTGAACCCCTGGCACCAGCAGTTGCCAGCTTCTGCAGTTAATATGCAGTACCAAAACATACCTCAAACAAACCGTAGCCAGATCAAGCACACAGATCACCCTGATGTCTGGCCAGTGCTTTTGGAAGTGGTTGTTGTCCCTGGAATGGCCTGCATGTGTATCTGTGTCCGATATTATTCTCCTTTCTCCTCAGCTTGGATTGGACATGGAGGAGTTAGAAGAAATTGAAGAAGACGCTGGGCTCGGCAATGGTGGTCTGGGGAGGCTTGCAGGTAAGCACAGCAGGAATGGGCTGTACCATCTGGTTGACCCGTCCTTCTTGGGCGCCATACACAACCATGTTTGGAAGAGCAAGCTGGCTCCTTAGAAGAAGGAGACAGCATGGTCCCTCTGTAGATTTGTTCTTGAATATCCCCTGTGGGCTTATCAACGCCACAGAGAGAAGAGAACTTGAAAAAAAAAAAAAAAAAAAAGAGGTGTTGCTTAAAGCCTGTTCAGGCATTGCTTAAACCCCAGAGCTAACCAAATCCTTCCTGTTCACTTAAGGGTTTCCAAAGTCACCCGTTTACTTCACTGCTATTTGTTCACATGGCTGGTCAGTTCCCATAAATTCTAAGACTTACCTTGCATGCTACAGTTCGCTGTTTCAATTGGCTGTCAGGCAGTGATGTCGTTAATATACCGCTTTTCATATGCATACAAAGTTCTTTGCTGTACTTGAGGAATGGCTTTTCTGCAAACAGAGAAGAAAATGTTTACAATACAATACTAGTTCCGCAACAAAATATGCAGCAGTTTAAGGAAGGGGGAGTTGAGTTTTGCTCAGAGTTCCAAGGAACAGTGGGGAAATCATGGTAACAGGTGTCACAGGCATCTACATCAGGAAGCAGAGGGGATTAAATGTTCATGCTCAGACAGCTTTCTCCTGTTTCTACAGTCCAGGGCCCCAGACCATGGAATGGTGACCCTCTTGCTGCTGCCACAATCGGAGTGGGTCTTCCCACCTCAATTAATTCATGTAATTCCACACAGGCTTACCCAGAGGTTTGTCGCTTGAGCTATTCTAGATCCTGATTGACCTCATATTAAACATCATATTCTGTAACTAAGCGTTTCTTTGCATCTGGAGAGTTTCTCCAAAGCAAACACCAAATGCAACATGTGGGCAAGAAGACTGGCCAAACAACAGAAAACTTTGTTACAGTGTTACTTCTGAAACGCCATTAAAAGTCGCCCACCCAGCTGGGAGTAGAGCACGCCTTTAATCCCAGCACTCGGGAGGCAGAGGCAGGAGGATCTCTGTGAGTTCCAGGCCAGCCTGGTCTACAAGAGCTAGTTCCAGGACAGGTTCCAAAGCTACAGGGAAACCCTGTCTCGAAAAACAAAACAAAACAAAACAAAAAAAGTTGCCCACCCATACAGACATACTTGCCTACTTGATGAACTACCCTGCATGAATCACCATCACTATGTTCAAAGCAAGTCCCATTAAAACCCATACAGAGTGGTGCCATCTATATTCTTAAAAGATTACACCTTCTTCGAGTTATGTATATATAGAGAGACATGGGATAGTTTGAATTCAAATACTAAGTTTAGCTTAAACGTTAAATGTGCCTGATGACATCCAGAGAGGAGCCTGGGCTTAAAGGAGGCAATCAAAGGGGGTGCTATCACATTCCTTTAAAGTCTGTTAATTTTGCATCCCCTAGGAAGTAATTAGAAAGTCATTTGCATCTGTTTCATTTTATCGAGACCTTTCAGTGTTACTGGCAGTGTGCTTTAGTGTGGCCACTAGTGGTAAAATACAGAAAAGTGCTTCCATCCCCTCCCCTCACAGTGCAAATGACAAAAACAGCAAGGGAAATCTTGCACTGAAGCCCCCTACCCTCAGCAGAATTCCTAGTACTCTGGTGGATTGGATGCCCTTGCTGCCAAGGCTACCCACGGTCACCAATGACGGAAACAGAATTACTACAAATGGTTAAAAGGCTTAGATCAGTGAGGTGGGATCCACTTCCTGGTTCATATAATCCACTTCCTGGTGCCTACAGTCACAAGTGTCCCAAGAGCAGCGGAATTCCATCAGTTGATTGGGTGCTATGACAGAACAGGTCTCAAATGTTTCTGTATTTTCAGTTCAGCAGGCAGCCACAGAGACAACTTCCTTTAGAAGAGCAGGTTGACAACAGTCAACCTACCCACTGTAGGTGGCCTCCATATTTGTTCTCAAACAATGCCCGTATGTGCACAATGGTTGTTCAAGATGGTAAGGAAGGGTGTCTTCAGACATTTTTACATTTTCTAACTTCTCCATGGTATTAACTCTGTAATTAGAAAAGGTTATTTGAAAACCTAGTAAGTTTTGTATGGTGATCCCTGTGCTCAAACGCAATGTCTCCTGACAGAAGACTGTTGTTTGGCCTCCGTGTTTTTAAAAGAAAGGCTCGGCATTGACGCTAAGCCTCCTGATTATTTTTGTCTTTTTTGTCCATGTGGTCAAATTCAGCCTGTTTCCTGGACTCCATGGCAACGCTGGGACTCGCAGCCTATGGATATGGCATCCGCTATGAATACGGCATCTTCAACCAGAAGATCCGGGACGGATGGCAGGTATGCAGACCGTCTCTTGCTGTGCTGTCCCCTGAGCCCTCAGGGGCTCTTTCTTTGTGTTCTGGCCAGTGTGTAGCTCACCTTTCCCACGGCACTCGACTGATTTCTCTGGCATCCGGCTGACAGCAGTGGACACTGTCTGCTCCCCACTCTGGATAAGTCACATGAGCTGAGAGCCCATCGGTGTCATTCACCTCCAGGTCCGTGACACCTGGCACAGTGTCTGGCTCTCACTAGCTGGTTCATGGCCCATTTCCTAACCTCTTTAGCTGTCAACTCTGCAGTCTAGAAAACAAGAGCAGTAGCAGCGTATGTGTCTCTTGTGTGATAGTTAATAATCTTCAGGGCTGGAGAGATGGCTCAGTGGTTAAGAGCCATCTGGAGGACCTGGGTTCCATTCCCAGCACCCACACTACAGCTTACAATCATTTGTAACCTCCAGTTCCAGGGGATCTGACACGCTCACACAGAGTATATACAAGCAAAACACCAGTGCATGTTAGATAGTAAATAAATAAATAAATCTTTAAAAAAGAAAAATGTAATCTTCAACAGATTACCCATGAGGCTCTGCCTACAGTGAATACTCACTGTGTTGGGGTCACTGCCATCGTTACTGGGAGCAGGGTAGGGTCTTAGGCTTTGCTGCATTGAGAGTGAGACCTCACCAGGGAACTCGGAAAAATACTTACCACAGAGCCCTGACTGTGGACGGCTTTCGTGCGCAGCATTCCTTCTCGAAGCTTACAGAAACACAGAGGAAGACTTGTGGGAGGAAGAGCTGTGATCTCATCAGCAGGCCTCCCCGGGAGGAAGTGCATCACCTGTTTGTAGGGTTTCCCCAGCTCGCACTGCTGGTCAGCAGGGGTCAGTGTCTGCAGCTACCTGGGTCCACAGTCAGTGTTCTCGTGCCCAGCCTCCTGGGCATGGCTGTATAAGATCACACAAACATACTCTCTTTTTATACAATAATATTATATTATCTGTTGACTGCTATAAACTTGACACATATTTAATAGTCTGTTCTACATAAACATGGACAAACCCATCCAGACGACTGCAGTTATACCTTTTTTGATCTCAGCTATTGGTTTCTTTCATCTCTGGTAGCTTTTTGAGTCTTCGGTCAAGGCCACTGTGGAGTTTCCTTGAGCTTCTGTGTTGTGCTGTAACTGATGGGCTGGGACCATGTCTCCTGAGCAGTGAACTCTGAGCCGTGTCCATTTCTAGGTAGAAGAGGCAGATGACTGGCTCCGACACGGGAACCCTTGGGAGAAGGCGCGCCCTGAATTCATGCTGCCCGTGCATTTCTACGGAAGAGTAGAGCACACCCAGACTGGGACCAAGTGGGTCGACACCCAGGTAATCCGGCGTTCTCCTTACAAGCATTACAGCACAAGGGACATTGCGCTGAGCAGTGTGTAGGGCTACACAGTATCGAGAATGAAGTGTTGATCAGCCACAGTGGCGCACGCCTTTAATCCTAGCATTTGGGAGGCAGTGGCAGGTGGATCTCTGTGAGTTTGAGGCCAGCCTGAACTACTCAAAGTTCCACAGTAGCCAGGGCTATGTTGAGAAACCCTGTTTCAACCACTGCCCCCACAAAAAAAGAAAGAAAAAGTGGTGTCTTTTGTATCAAATTGCAGAGTGTAGTTGTGTAAATAAACAAGCGTGTCCTCTTAGTGCTGCCCTTTCCTCTGGGAGATAAGGGCTCTGAGGACAAGAGGGAAGTGCATTGCCCAAGGTTAACTGATTGACAGGGCCATTTTGCAATCAGCTTGATCAGATGTTATCAACTTGGTAGTACCTAGCTGATAGCTCCCTGGATGTTCAGTTCTCTGGTTTTATAAACTTTGTTGATACCAAAGTAGAGTCTTTTGTTTTGTTTTTTTTGAAACAAGGTTTCTCTGTAGCTTTTGGAGCCTGTCCTGGAACTAGCTCTTGTAGACCAGGCTGACCTCGAACTCACAAAGATCTGCCTGCCTCTGCCTCCCGAGTGCTGGGATTAAAGGCGTGCGCCACCACCGCCCGGCTCATTTCAACGCTTTGACTCAGCCCATCACTGTACATTTTAGTACGGTAGTCTTCAAAGATGATCGCGGCTTCAGCCCAAGGCACAGTCTGTGTACAGTGCCGGATCTGTGATCCGTGATCACTTCTGAAAAAGTGATGCTGCTGTTTCTTCAAGGGCATTTCCTCTGGAATGAGTCTTTGTCTCACCGTGCAATCTGCGCATGGCCCAGTCGGCAGATTATAGCTAGTCCTTTGGCATCTGTGATCCTCGGTCGTCATATTTTTCTGGTGAATGACTCTACCCTCTATTGGGCTGCCCTGTCCAATCAGCACAGCTTCCCTTGGTATATTTATTGCTGAATAAAAGTGGTCTCAAGCTGCTGCTTCTCTTAGTCATTCTTCAGAACCAACTAAACAATGCCCTTATTTGTAAAATGTCTTAGCATGTTTCAGCATGCCTGACTTATAGCTGATTTCTTTTTGTAAACTACTGGTTTATTTTACTAATCCTTAGAGAGATATTCAAAGTTCAGAAAAATAAGACTTAACACGTTCCCATCTGAGTGTGAACTTACGTGGCACACCAAGTGACAGGTGAGGAACGAACCAGTGAAATGATGTGGGGTGTGGCCCAGTACTGGGACTTACAGGTAAGTTCCTGCTTTATTTTGGTTTCCATGTCTGGCCACAGTCTAAGTTGTACTTGGTCACAAATGCCGCTGTGTAAACTATAAACAGACCAGGTAATCCACTATAAGGAACGGCACACTTGTTTGGTATTAAACTAATATGTGGCATAGAGTTTGGTGCCTGCAACTTCATTAGCTTCCGATCTATCCAAAATTCTGCAGCTTATGCAATCAATCCCAGAAGTGTTCTTTCTGTTTGTGCTAGAGGGCCTGCAGCTGAGCAGGTTTGTTTTCACAAAGCACCTTTGGATAGTTTCATGGCAAATCCAGACATTCAATCACAAGGTACTTGTGTCTATGTCTAGAGAAGCAAGGTTGTGGGCCAGAGATGATATACAGAGTTGGCTGAAGCCCTGCAGGACTCTATGGGTGAGAGAGTCATCACCTGGATCAGCCCCACATTTGTGACTGGTGAGGTCAGAGCGCGTGAGGCCAGACACGCTCTGAGCATGCAGGGAATGGCTTCCAACAAGCGGAGCTGTTTGCTTGCTGTTGTGTAACTCAGGCCCACGGGGGAAGCGGATACCAGAGAGAATTAGCTGTGCTGGTGATGTGTGGGAGCAAAACTAGGAAAGAAGAGGAAGGGGAGCAGCAGGAAGAAGTGGGAGGTCTTCACGGTACGGGATGCCACCTGTGCAGGACAAAGGGCAGGAAGGGTTCTCAGGAGAGTGTCAGCCACAGCGCTGCTCTGAGCGAGTGGTCCTTTGCTGAGCGAGTAAAACATACCCATGGGAAACTCTGTAGTCTCCAGACATGTTGGCGCATCCCAGAGGTGACACACAGCCTTGGGGTGAGCTTTGAGGGGACAGGTTCTCCCTGAAGCCCCTGAAAGGAGATCCAAGCTGGATGATCCTTAGACTGCCTCTGTAACGCTGGGAGGAGCAGAGGGCAATTCCTGTTTAAACCCAGAGTCATTTCCAGTCTACAAATGACACCTCCTGATTGGTGACCTTTACTTCTTCATGAAAGATCTTCAAGTAGGGGTGATTTATTCCATCAAGGTTCCAGTGAATGGGCTGGACCACATGATGAATCATATCCTTCCATGCAATCATCCTGCCGTTCTCCCTCCTTGAACCTTGGCTCTGATGAGACGTATTATTAATTAACAGGTCATTTTTCATATGAATTTTAAATGTCCTGTGAAACAGTTCACTTCCCCGTCCATCTGTCTGAATAGCTGTCACAAAGATGGGGCTAGATTTTCCAAAGCTGGCGTCTGGAACCGAGCTCAGCTAATTATCACCCGACTCGGCAGATCATGACAGACGTCACTAAAACAGCCTTTCACAACATCAGAAAATCTGGCTAGCACGACATTCTAAATGCCTCATGTGGGGTACCTCCATTGCTTTCCCGTTCTGTTGAATTTTAGCGTATTCGACATCAGATGGTTGAGTGACCTACCCAGAGCCTGCCCTGACTGCTGCTGCCCTTCAGTAGGTCACGTTCATGTGCACGCATTTGCTTGTACACCACGGTTCATGATCCTACATCCTTTTCTACCACTGAGACCCCAGCAGTTTGTCCGGTGCTGTGCCAGCACTTTCTCGTCAGGACCACCAACCCCCAAATGATGACACCGAGACTTGATGAAATTGTGAGAGCTTGGCCTTTCGCTTAGGCTTGTTCAACTAGCTCACAAAACTTAACCTGTTTCTGTTCATCTACGTTCTGCCCTGTGACCGACCTTCACCCCTCTTCCATTTTGTATGTCCAACCCCCTCTATGTCTCACTGGTGGCTCTCATGGGCCTAGAGACATCTCCCTGAGTTCTTCTTTTCTCCCGGAAGTCCTGCCTAACCTCTTCCTGCCTAGCTATTGGTCACTCATCTCTTTATTAAACCAATCAGAAAGTGCCTTGTCAAAGTCTCATCTTTACAGTATGTAGAAAGATTACCCCACAACACAGTGCTCCTCCTTCAGGGCAAGGAGCACATAGGAATTGAGCATAGAAACACTACAAGGGGTCGGCAGCCCCGTGACTCAAATGCTCTCTTTAGTCCTGAGACACACTTCTCGAGTCTAACTTACACAGTGTGGGTGTGTGACCAGACAGGAGTAGGGTTCCACTGTAGCCCGCAGACACTGCTCAGCTTCCATCACCCCACCTTGATGTTTAACCCTGCAGGTGGTCCTGGCTCTGCCCTATGACACCCCCGTACCCGGGTACATGAACAACACTGTGAACACGATGCGCCTCTGGTCAGCTCGAGCGCCAAATGACTTCAACCTCCGAGACTGTACGTACGGCTGGGTCTCTGCTTTCTTTGTGTATACTGCATATTGATGTCTGAAGTTGAGAAAAAAGCCTTGAGTTCCTGATCTTTGATCTTCAGTGACCAAGAAGGCTTTTTATCATTTATTCACTGTTTGTTTATTTGTTTTTGGAGACAGGGTGTTAAGGTAGCCTTGGCTGGTCTGGAACTTGCTCTGTAGACCAGGCTGGGCTTGAACACAGAGAGATCCACCTGTCTCTGCTTCCCGAGTGCTGGGATTAAAGGCATGCACCACCATGCCTGGCTAAACTGGTATTTTTTTGCTGCAAATATGGAAAGCAAACTTTAAAAGTTAAACTTCAGTCTGGCCTTGAACTCTCCTAGGAAGGCCACTGTTAAAGTTTATTGAAACCCTTTTAGATTTTTAGAAACCTTAGGAATTGTCCATGGCAGCACATGAGATGAGATCAAGATACTTGCTCCAACACTGGCTGCTTTGTCTATTGATGGTTTTTCTTCATTTCTTTCAGTTAATGTTGGAGACTACATTCAGGCTGTACTGGACCGGAACCTGGCTGAGAATATCTCCAGAGTGCTCTACCCCAATGACAATGTGAGTGGCACAGGGCCTAGACAGGTCACTTCCCAGAGCCTCTCTAGTAACCTGTGAAACCGTGTGCAGAATAAGCTCCTTCCCTTCTGTCACTTCCCCTCCCTATCAAGTAAGGAAGACAAACTTGTGCCGTTTCCAAGATGAAACTTGGTGCTTCGCTTTGATTAGTGGCTCCATCAACTGAGAAGGTCCATAGATGTATTTCAAAACAGAAAAAAAAAACTGAATTGAAATTTATACCCTGGCAGTGCTGAAGCATGCACGGGCAGCCCGTATATGATAATTCTATTGAACTTGTCCATATTGGGTTTCATGGTCTAAGTTGATGAGGATGACTGACCAGGTCTCCTCCTCAAGAGGGCACCAGACCTCATTACAGATGGTTGTAAGCTACTATGTGGTTGCTGGGAATTGAACTCAGGACCTTTGGAAGAGCAGGCAGTGCTCTTAACCACTGAGCCACCTCTCCAGCCCCCATTTCAAAACAGAACCTGGATATAAACGATGAGTGAAATGCTAAGAAAGCCTGGCTTTGTTTCCAGATGGAGGCTTCATTGGTAAAGTTAGAACTGGGGATGCTCCCTTCCTGGGCCCCTCCCACACTCACCTGGCTCTTCCTGGCTTTTTGTCCCCAGGCTCAGGGAGGTCATGGTGACAGTGCCTACCTTTTCTGTCACTAGCTTGGATCCTTAAGCTTTTCTTATATCAGATTATCCTAATGCTATTCTAACGGCTGGATCTGTCTATCTGTGTATGTACAAGCATGTATGAAGTATGACACATATGTGGAGGCCAGAGCATAACTTTGGATGTTAGTCTTGCCTTCTTTTTTGAGATGGGTGTTTTTTTCCTCTTTTGTTGTTGTCCGTTGCTCTGTATACCTGGCTATCCCTTGAGCTTCTGGGGATTCTCCATCTACCTATAAAAGCAGCGGGACTACAGACCACTCCCTTCCACTCCCAGTTTTACAAACATTCTGAGTTTTACAAACATTATGAGTTTTACAAACATTCAGGTCCTCAGATTCTCTCAAGTGCTTTACCCATTGCATCTTCTCCCCAGGTCTGTCTGATCCCCAGGTCCAGATTGTGTGTGTGTGTGTATGTGTGTGTGGTGTGTGTGTGTGTGTGTGTGTGTGTGTGTGTGTTACAGGATCTCTTATCTCTCCCTGGATGACCTGGAGCTCTCTAAGTAAACTAGTCTAGGCTTGAACTCTCTAGGGTCCTCTTGCCTTTGCCTGCTAGGACTGGGATTACAGACGTGTACCAGTGCGACCGGCGTAACAACTTAGCGTGTGTTTGGTGTACGGAACTTGATCTGCAGTGACCACCACAGATTTTTGGTTGATTTATGCATCTGTAACTCCAACTTCTTTATGGTTAAAATCATGTCTTGTAGATGTAATGATTCTTCCTGAAAGTAATTTCAGATGCAACCAGATTAGTACTCTGTTTCCCAGTGGTGGTAGAGACCAGGGACTCTGGGGACCAGGATGCAGTTTAGGCTGGATGTTGACTTGCTGATAAACCATGGACTCTGAGAGGGATGGAAGGAGTAGATGGATTTGTTGCAACATTTTCAGGAACCTAATGAGATGTGGTTTTCCCTTTGGGAAAAAGACACGGACCTGTTGCACATTTCAGAAAAGTCACTAAGCCCAAGTGCAAAAAATTGTTGCCTTTGATGGGCAGAATCAGAATTTTCCAAGTCTGCAGTCTCCTGCCAGCCAACCCCAGGCCTTCAGTATTCTGTAACTGGAAGGGGCTACCTTCTGTGAGAACCAAACCTGACTTGACCTGGAAATACTCATCTATATTAATCAGCATGATGTGTTAAGTTAGTTTGAGATTTAAAAAAAAAAAAGAAAAAAGAAAACAGGACTTTTGGGTTAAAGTAGCCCTCAGGATACTCTCTTGGTATTGCTTTGTTTTTTTCAGAGTGGGATCAAAACATTATTTTTTGTGCTATGGTTATAAAGAACAAATTCATTTTTCTTCCTAAATAGGACCATAGTCCACGTCCTGACTTCAGCCTTTCTTCCAAGAATCTTGCTGCTTTTCTCACGCTGCTCCTAGTGAGCTATGTGCCCTGCTTAGGCCATGAGAGGCTCCTGATCACATGCAGGGTGGACAGGGAGTCTGAGGATGCCTGACATCCTCCCAAATCGGTCGCGGTGCTCTGACTCCTCTCCCGGGACCTTGCCCAGCAGCAAGGGTCCTGGGGCACTGAACTGACTACCATGTTTCCCCCCACCCCCATCGAGCACCTCTGAGAACTACTCTGACTCATCTTTAGGACTCAAATAAAGAATTACTAGACTATCCAGATTTCCAAAATATGGCACCATTAAAAATTTTAAAGAAATTGTTCTCACTTCCATCTCCCCACTACTAAAGACAGAGATTATGTTTAATTAATAGTTTCATTGTTAGGACTTGAACAGTTCTCTAGATTAATAGATACTTGATTTTTATCATAAGTAGGCAGAGTCATGGTGGGTTTTTTTTATTATTTTTACAGTAATTCCTTCATTGTAAATTGTACCATTAGAAAAAAATTAAATCATATGAAACAAAGAAAGTTAAAAAAAATATAAGTACCGTCTAGAAAATCTCATTGTTACTATTATCCCAGACAAATTTACTGACTAAATGCAATTTCTTCTATATTTATCAAACATAAACGTTTGGAAAGACATGTTTGGAAAGGCAAGCAGTCATCCATTTCCATGAAGTTATTACTACTTTATGATTTGTCCATGCCCACAAGTGTTTGTTTGACCCCACACACACACACACACACACACTACTGAAGACAAGCATAAGCCTCGTATTCTCAATCCACTCCCCCATCACAGACGTGTTTACCTCCCCCCCATTCTCTCACCATAGTCCTCGCTGGGCTCTCTACTTGCTGTTTGCCAGATGTCAGTTCCTGTCACTCCCCATCGTTCAGAGGGCCTCCCATGAAGGTCATTGTTTCTAGGTTCCTATCTTTCAGTTCTGGGTTGGTTCACCGTTTCTTGTAGTATACATTCTCCCAGACCTCCTGGGAACAGGCATCAAATTAAAAACAAAAATAGACTTTTAAAGAAAACTATATCAAGTTTATAAGTGCTCCTGTTGTCTCTCCTAGCCTCTTTATCTTCTATCTGAACACCCTTCCAAGAGCCCTTGCTGTCATTTGAACAATTTTCAGGGAAGCAAAGGTGAATACTTCATCATTCGCCCTGGCTTCTCTCGGTGCCTTAATGTCCCCTAGGCAGGGGAGACTGGTCACATTTTGGTCACGGCTCCACTGCGACCCACTCTGACTCGTTTTCCCTGCCTTGAAGTTTTTTGAAGGGAAGGAGCTGAGGCTGAAGCAGGAGTACTTTGTGGTGGCTGCGACCCTGCAGGATGTCATCCGACGTTTCAAGGCCTCCAAGTTTGGCTCCAAGGATGGTGTGGGAACCGTGTTCGACGCCTTCCCAGATCAGGTGAATGATCAGACCGCGGCCATAGGCGAGGCTCACCACGGAGGACTTCCATCAGTTATCTCTCCCAGTGGTCAGAAAGTTGGGCAGGCAGAGTCCATGTTTCATTCAGATGTTTCCCAGGAAGCGGGAGTTTTGTTCAGTCAGTTGGTGGTTCTCAACCTTCCTGATGCTGCGCCCCTTTAATACAGTTCCTCGTGTTGTGGTGACCCCCACCCTTAATATTACTTTGGTGCTACTTCACAACTGCGATTTTGCTACTGTTATGAATTATAATGTAAATATCTGGTATGCAGGATATCTGATATGCGACCCCCCCCCAAAAGAGTCGGGACCCTTAGCACTGCCTCCAGATGTTGGTGAGGACAGGAAGCCAGACCCTGTGCTGTCATTCACCTTCACACCGATGTCTTGTCTCTTCTCAGGTAGCCATCCAGCTGAATGACACACACCCTGCGCTCGCCATCCCTGAGCTGATGAGAATTTTTGTGGATATTGAAAAACTGCCCTGGTCCAAGGTATGGCATCTTTATCATTAAACCTTTCAGAATATCTGGGTTGAGGGGCTCCTGAAAAGCTCCTTTGTTTCTTCTGTTCAAAATAAGCTTCTGTTGCTCGAGTCCCACATTTGAAGGGTACGGTTTGCCCCATACCAGTGTGTCCCCTCCTCAGCATTCCACAGGGAACAAAACTACAAACTAAACAGCTACCAGCACAGCAGGAGCTGCAGTATGGATTATGTTGTGTTGACCATATTTTGTTTCTAGGCGAGAAGACAGCTAACTAAAAGCGCCCCCCCCCCCACAGCTTTGGGAGTCAACATTTGTAGGTGTATGGGTGGGGTTTATCTCCCCGTGGAGGCTAAGGGACAACTTGGGTGTTGTTTCTCCAGGGTCATCCTGTTGCTGCTGTTTTGTACTGTTTACTCTTTTCACTCCCAGCTCTTTTGGGGGCCCCACCACCCAGCTCCCAAATAAATCACTCATGGAGGCATATTCTTCCTTATAAAATGCCAGACCTTAGCTCAGCTTGTTTCTAGCCAGCTTTTCTAACTTAAATTATTCCGACTGCCTTTTGCCCCTAGGCTTTTACCTTTCTCTGCTTCTGTATGCCTTTCTTTACTTCTTTCTCCTTGGCTGGCTGTGTGGCTGGGTTGCTGGTTCCTTTTCTCACTTCGTGATCTTTCTCGCTCTACCCTTTTCCAGGTTTTTCCTTCTATTTATCCTCTCTGCCTGCCAGTCCTGCCTATCCTCTCTCCTGCCTCGCTATTGGCGGTTCAGCGCTTTACTAGACCATCAGGTGTTTTAGACAGGAAGAATCTCAGCTTCACAGAGTTAAGCAAAGGCAGCATAAACAAAAGCAGCACATCTTTACATTGTTAAACAAATGCTCCACAGTGTAAACAAATGTAACATTTTAAAATAATACTCTACAGCTTCGTTCACCTTGTTTTTTGAGACAGTCTCACCTTAGGCTGGGACTCATCAACTAGGCTAGGAGGTTGTTCGGTGAGCCCAGGGATCCTCCTGTCTCTGCCTTCCCGTGCTTTTGTTTCTGTGAATGCTGGGGTTCAAACACGGGTTCTCATGCTTGAGTAGCCAGTGCATTAATGACTGAGCCATGTCCCATGCTTTTGTTAGTTCTGTGAATGCCGGGGTTCAAACATGGGTTCTCATGCTTGAGTAGCCAACGTGTTAATGACTGAGCCACATACCCAGCTTGGGAACATTTTAATATACTTTTAAAATGCAGAATTTTAAACCTGCTATGTGTTTGCTAAATGTTACTTAAAGTTTTAATCCCCAACTTTGACTATTTAGTATTTAATAAATAAAAGACATGTTGTGATCATGGAGAGGACTGATCAGAATGCTAATTTCTTCTTATTATAGTCTTATAAAATTTTCTTTCCCTGAAAAAAAAAAAATAAAGTATAATTCTGCTACCTGAACCATTTGAGGTCTCTGTGGAATTGAGTGTGCCTGACTGTGCACAGAAACACTTGTGGCACAGCGAGCACTGAGACGTGCTGTGGGAGTGTGCACTGAAGGCACAGGAACCGACCCTCTTCTCCTGCAGGCCTGGGAGATCACCAAGAAAACCTTCGCCTATACCAACCACACAGTGCTCCCGGAGGCCCTGGAGCGCTGGCCGGTGGAACTGGTGGAGAAGCTGCTGCCTCGACACCTGCAGATCATTTATGAGATCAATCAGAAGCATTTAGATGTAAGTTGTTTCAAAAGACGCTTACCCCTCAGGAGAACGCGGCTGTAACGTGTCCTGGGTCACAGAGTTCTCCCTTCCTAAACGCGGACTTTATTGATGGAAGCTCTCAAGTCTGAGTGGGGCTCTGTTAAACCGTGCATTTGCGGTGTAAAATGGAGGGCTGGCATCTCCACAGCCACCACCTCGGCTCTCTGTCTCTTCTCCCTCCAACAGAGATTTTGCTTGGGGGCGTGAGAGGCTGGGCCACTTTAAAACCCGAGTGGCCAGCAAGCTCTGTGTCTTTCTTTGGCTAGAGAATCGTGGCCTTGTTTCCTAAAGACATCGACCGCATGCGGAGGATGTCTCTAATCGAAGAGGAAGGGGGCAAAAGGATCAACATGGCCCATCTGTGCATCGTGGGCTGCCATGCAGTGAATGGCGTTGCAAAGATCCACTCGGACATCGTGAAGACCCAAGTGTAAGTGACAGACAATCCTGGAGCTGCAGGTCTAACCCAGATCCATGGATACGATGGTGCTAATCACCAGTTGAGCTTCTGGATGAGAAGGGGCCTGGGAAATGTTTTCAAATATTGTCTTGTAGATAGAGAGTTGTTTCCTTAAAAAGAAAGACAAAAATACTTTCTCTGTACCACCCTAATTCTAGATGTAAGAGCAACCGTGAACTATTCTGCTGGAAAACTTGGTCTATCTGTCACAGCCAGGAAGTCAGATGGAGGTGGCTAGATTTGGGGCAATTGATTTGAATTGCAAATGAATCTCTTCTATTTCAAATGCTTAAAATGACAGCCGTAGCTGCTGCCAAGTCCTCCCCTCCCCTCCACTTAGCTTCGTGAGCGCACCTCTGAACTCTACCCAACCAGCAGGATTCTGCTGCCCATTTCAGCCCAAGCCAGCGGTTTGTCTCTTCCATCTGCAGATTCAAGGACTTCAGTGAGCTAGAACCAGACAAGTTCCAGAATAAGACCAACGGGATCACCCCGAGGCGCTGGCTCTTACTCTGCAACCCAGGACTGGCTGACCTGATAGCAGAGGTAGAAGAAGGCGCTGAGGGGGAGGCTGATGGAGGTGGGGTCGACACGTGAGGGCACAGGGATGTCACCCATCCTACATGTGCAGGGCTGGCTTCTGAATACATGGCTCATGCTTTTGTGCAAGACCATCTCTTTTTGTTTGTTTAATTTTATTTTTAGTTCTGTTTCTGTGAAGAGTATATGCCCGTGATGCAGATGCCCTTGCAGGCCAGAATAGGGGGGGTCATGTCTCCTAAAGCTGACATTACAGCCTGTTGTGAGCCTCCCCGTATGGGTGCTGGCAACCAAACTCAGGTTCCTTGCAAGAGTTGTAGGGGCTGCTCTTAACCACTGAGTCATCCCTTCAGCCCCCATCTTGAAATTCCTCTATTTTGAACAAGGGCTGCACCGATTGCATAGATATGATGACCAACAGTGTCTACGTGATCCACAGATGGAACAGGGACAACCAAGGTCAGAAACGTAACAGAACCTGGGCTCTCGGTCATCTTTGTATGTGAAGTTCTTATATTTAAAGTTCTCCCCACATAGACGGTCTACCTTCTTTCGTGAGGGAAACAAGCCATCGTGTGGACCGCTGGCATGAGAGTCATCTACACTGGCAAAAACCGCTGTGGTGGGCGTGATTACCAGCTCAAATTAAGATAGTATCTGTATCGCCTTTTCCTTTAAATTGATAGAAAATCGGAGAGGACTACGTGAAAGACCTGAGCCAGCTAACGAAGCTTCACAGCTTCGTGAGTGACGACATCTTCCTCCGGGAGATAGCCAAAGTGAAGCAGGTGAGACCGCGGGCCAGCCGAGGATTTCTGCCCTCACCTTGGAGTTGAGGGTGTGAGCTCCAGCAGACAGCCACGGTTTCTGTCTGAGAAAGCTCTGGCCTGCCCACTCTCCACAGGAAAATAAGATGAAGTTCTCCCAGTTCCTGGAAAACGAGTACAAGGTGAAGATCAACCCATCCTCCATGTTTGACGTCCATGTGAAACGGATCCACGAGTACAAGCGGCAGCTCCTGAACTGTCTGCATGTGATCACCATGTACAATCGTGAGTTTTCCTGGAGCTCCCCTGCCCTCTCCCTGTCCCCCATAATCCCTCTCGGGGGTGGAAGCAGCAGTCTTGAGGTGGGTCCCTGTGCCTGCACAGCGGACACCATTCATCTGTAAATATCTCCATCATTTGAAGGCATCAAGAAAGACCCTAAGAAGGTATTTGTGCCAAGGACAGTCATAATCGGTGGCAAAGTAAGTTGGCTGAATCTCAGGGGGGCCTAAGGGCTCTAGTGTCTCGCTGCTTGCATTCTTCATCAATCAGACTGTGTCTCCACACACTGCTGTTCTTCCCCAAGGCTGCCCCAGGATATCACATGGCCAAAATGATCATAAAGCTGATCACCTCCGTGGCAGAAGTGGTGAACAACGACCCCGTGGTCGGCAGCAAGTTGAAAGTCATCTTCTTGGAAAATTACAGAGTCTCTCTTGCCGAGAAAGGTAATGTCTTCCTTGCCAAGCACGGGGGAAGCGAGGGACAAAATCTGGGCTTGCTCAGGGTAGAGCTGGGGCAGCCGACTCCAGGAAGCTAGCAACATTCTAAGGTGACCGGAGTGACCCATGAGGTTGCTGCCACACAGTCACATTTGCAAGTGCCTGGTTCCTACAACTGGAGAGCCTGCCGTGGTGGAGATGCTGAAACTTGGCCATGGTCCCCTGCGAAGGGGAAGAAAGGTCTTCAGTTGCCAGCCCAGGTTTTGCAAGAGAACAGCAGCTCCCCGGCTCTCAGATGATTCTCATCACTGCAGGGCAGGAAGGGCTGTCATTTGTTCCTACGACGGCAAATGAGGACAGACATGATGCTGCCGGAGCACGAGGCTTAGATGTGCGCTCCAGAGTCAAACACAGAGTTCCCACACAGGGACAAGCAGGCAGGAAGCCAGTGCCCCTTTCTTTGCCACTGGGACTTTTCTTTATTCACAGTTCATCACCGGCAGAAAAACCACCCACTAGCCAGTGCCAACTGTGTGGTCACCTACTTCCCAGATTGAGCAAAGTAAAAGTCAACTTTCTCTTTGTGGTATTTTGGGGACCTGTGGGGTCACTGCCTTAAATGCCTCTACATAAAGAGAAAGGAGCCAGGCTCCTGAAAATACAAATGAGTACAAATCTAATCCACAAATAAACTCTCAAATAAGGCAGCCTCGGGCTTGACCGCTGTGATGAAGGGACATGGAGGTTCAGGCAGATCTGATCTGGGTGCACATGAGGCTGAAGGGGAAAGAGCTTGAATGTCTAGTCCCAGGCACAAAACGCCTCCACTGAAGTGTCGGCGGAAGGAGCAAGGGAAGACATGGAACAATTCAGTCCCTTGCAAAAAGAAGAGTTAAGGAAAGATCTAGGAATTGTATGGGTCAAGAAATAGAGGTTGCAGTATGTTGTATAAAGCAGAAGAAATAAAAATGGAGAGAAGGAAAGAGAGAAAGATAATGTCCAGCTTATAGCTCAGAGCCGGTAGACACTCCTAAAGTTTGTAGACCAAGAAAGGGTGGTAAGCACACAGGCACATAAAAGCATAGTAACTGCCTGGGTCAAGGAGAAAGTGAGCTCTATCCTTCTATACCACTGATGGGGTACCAGGATGTACACATGCTCACTGTCCACAACATGCCAGCTAGATCAGTGTTCACATAAAATTAAGGACCCAGAGAGACAGAATCACCATATTGACCTGGCCTGCTTACAGTCATTCCAGCCACAGATCTGTCGGAGCAGATTTCCACTGCAGGCACGGAAGCCTCCGGGACGGGCAACATGAAGTTCATGCTCAACGGGGCCCTGACCATTGGGACTATGGACGGGGCCAACGTGGAAATGGCAGAGGAAGCTGGGGAGGAGAACCTGTTCATCTTTGGCATGAGGGTAGATGATGTGGCCGCTTTGGACAAGAAAGGGTGAGAGAGCCGCTCCCTTGTTGAGGAGGTCACCCCAGGAAGGGATATTATCCCCAAAGGCTTTCTGCTCGTTCATATAGGCATCCCACTAAGGCCTGATCTCATGAGATGTAGAGACAGTACATCTCCATGAGGAGGCAGGCCCTCCTTACCACAGCTACCCTTAGTTACCCAGCCAGTGTAACTAAAGGATGCTCAGGGCAGATGCATGAGCAAGTTGCCATGGTTACCAGCCACAGTGGTTCAGTCAGCCTCCCAGCTTCCTGTCTCTAATTTTTTTTTTTTTTTTTTTTTTTGCTTTCATCAAAAAAGGAAGCCTATTTACTTGAATGTTTTTGTCAGTAAGTTAAATCAGTACCTGGTGCTCCTTTAAAGTCTCCTGATGATGGACCAAAACATGGCAGAGCGTAGAGAGAGATGTGCCTCGGTGCTTGTTCTCATTTAATATGTAGTTGGGTTTATTAACCCGAGTTCAAGCAAGAACCCAAAGGAGCTCCAGGAAATTCAGAGGATGGTAAATACACCTTCTGACCCTTCGAAGTAAGTCTCCCTTGGTAGCATCAAGTTTCATGAATCCAAAAGCTTTACGGGTCCAAAGAAAGCAACTAGTTCCACTCACACCATGCTATTTAGAGCCATAGTCTACTTACAATAAACTTTATTCTATCAGATTAGACTAGAATTTCCATTATCTCCTCTTCTTAGTGCTTTTGATTATAAGGAACAAACCAGTTGGGAGGGGATAAATTAGGATCTAGTATTATACCCGTGTTGAAATCTACAACCATGTGTGTAAATGCTGGTGTTTCTGTGTATCTGACAGCGAATGAGGCATTTGGTGTGCCGCTCATCACACGCACTGATACACCCTTTTCTTTCCTTATCCGCCCACCCTTTGGTACAGGTATAAGGCCAAAGAATATTATGAGGCCCTTCCGGAACTGAAACTGGCCATTGACCAAATTGACAATGGCTTCTTCTCTCCCGCTCAGCCTGAGCTCTTCAAAGACATCGTCAACATGCTGTTCTATCATGACAGGTGGGTTCCTACATGGTCTGACTTGACGCATGAAAAGGGGACTAAAACTTTCCGAAGTAGCAACAACCACAAGCGGAATTTAGCACAGACCCTGTGATCCGATTAGCTACAATAAGCTTGGGGGCGGGGCATCCGCCACAAATGGTTAAGTGTTGAGAAGAAAACTCAAATCTTATTTCTTTTTCTCTTTCCACTGATACGTTAAGCTCTCACACACATACACATGATGACATTTTTACATATGGGAACCACAAAATGGTGACTATTCTTGTAGGTAAGATACGCATGCTTGAACAATCAGCAAATAAGCATTTAAAGTGGACTCTCTGCTCATGAATTTATTCTGTTTTTCTTCCAACCTCCCACATACAAAAAACAAACACAGATTTAAAGTCTTTGCAGACTACGAAGCCTATGTCAAGTGTCAAGAAAAAGTCAGTCAGCTGTATATGGTGAGTATGTGGTGGGTTTTAAATAGGTTGCCACGGTTTATTAATTGTTTCCTTTTTTGAACTCTCAATAACAGAGCCCCATTGACCAGTCAAAGCTAGGGAAGCTCAGTGGAGCACCTGCCTAGCACACACAGGGCTCTGAGTCTGACAGCTTTCTCCACCAAAACAAAAGAGGAGAGATCGCGTGGGTGAGAGAACTCTGCAGATGTTGAGGTCAAAATCTGTACTTTTTCCAGTTTGCAAGATGCACTGGGAGGGCTGTTCCAGATGTCGGAATTTGAAACTTCAATAACAGCTGTAGTTTTTCATAATTTAAAAAGAAAATCACCAGGGATTTGTATTCATTGAGCACCTACCATATTGCAGGCCTATCCCGGAAGCTCAGGATACAGGCCTCAGAGGTATGAGGGGCCTCTCCTTGCCGAGCTTGGCCCCTCTTCCCTCAAGCAGCCTATGACCCCAGGTTTCTTAACCAGAACTATACATCACAGTCACCAAGGCTGCTGGTTTAAAATACAGGTGACAACTCACCCTTCGGCCACATCAATGGATAGAATATGCCATTCGTATTTGAAACACGTGTCAAGATTATTACAAGACCAAGCCACAATTTAGTTGGATAAGAAGAGACCTGGTATTCTCCGAAAACTGAAAGATAAAGACTTCCAGATCAGTCTTGTGGTGGGGCCAGATTGCTAGAATGTGAAGTACAGGAAGAAGAGAGGGTTCTAGGTGATTATAAGCAAAACCTAGAGCCATGAATAAGCCTCCACGTGCAGTTATGCAGTCAAATAACCCTCCAGGCATGTCTTGAGAAAGCACAGAAGGGTACCTGAGGAGCAGTCTCTGAGTTGAGGCTCCAGGCAGGCTTCACAGACATCCTTTCCCACCCTTTCTCAGGGCAGGTGATAGGCCAAGTAGCACATACAGTCACCCTAGACAGCCCTCTGGGGTTGTAGGATGAGACCCCGGAAACCTTACGCTGCCCTGCAGCCAGCCCTCATCCGTTAGGTTGAGTCGGATGAATCTCCTAACAGTGAATAGACCCAAGTTCAAGTCAGTGGCTATGAACAGTGCAGCGGTGCTGGCGCAAAGTAACTCACTGACCACTTCCTGAACATGGAGGGAAAAAAGCCCATGCAGCTCCAGGAACTCAGGGGAAAGAAAACAGCTGCCTGGAGAAACAGAATTCAGTTGGAAGAGGGAAGGAAATCATGAGCGAGGACGAGGACTGAGGTCAAGGATGGTTAGACACAGAGGGTCTTCTGTTAGAGTTAAGCCCAGATCCAGAGACTGTCCACTGGGAGCGCAACATTTCGTTCATTCCTGCCTGATCGCTATTGCAGATTCCAGCTCTCTGCTCTTGACGGTGACTGCGTTGCTGAGCGTTAGTAAACGTGACCCGCATGGCTAAGAAGCCCGCTATCCATTTCAGTGGTTGTTCTTATTTTTATATTTTGCTTTATCGAGACAGAGTTTCTTTGCATAGTGCTGGCTTTCCTGGAACTCACTCTATAGACCAGGCTGGCTTTGAACTCACAGAGATCCATCTGCCTCTGCCTCTCAGGTGCTCGGAGTAAAGGTGTGAGCCACCACCTCCCAGCTTGTTTTTATTTTTATGTAGAAGTCTCTATGCCTGAATTAGCTGTCATGCTTCATTTTGGCATAGCTTAGGGTCTGATGATAGTTTAATTTTTTTAATTTTTTTAATTCGAATCACTTCCAATAAACTCACAGAGATCTTTAAAAAAAATAAGAAGCTATAAGTTAAATATATTTTATATGCTTTTACCAAAAAAAGTAAAATTTTGAAATATTTTTGATTGAGAATAAAACCTTAGTTCACCCTGTTTTGAGCCCCAGTGGAATTGTGGGAATTTAGAACCAACCTAATGGGGCCTTCCAAAGGAACAAGGGAAGCTAAATGGGCAAGTCAAGCTAATGTTCACTGGTTTTCAAACTTCTTGAGTCTTAGGTTAAACCTCTTTTTTAAATTTTTGAATGTACTCTCATAGATAGTGATTATTAGTCCCTTATTCCTCCTTTAGGTGGAAGAGAAGTTGTTCCGTTTATTTTTTAAGATTCGTTTTATTTTATTTATGTGTGTCTCTGTGAGAGGATGCCAAGTGTGTGCAGGTGCCCATGGAGGCCAGGAGAGGTAACTGGATCCCTTGGAGCTGGAGTTAGAGGCAGTTATGAGCTACTCAACAGGGGTGCTGGGAACTGAACTCAGGTCCTCTAAAGGAGTAACAGGTGCTGTGCTCTTAACCACTGAGCCATCTCTCCTCCTAGGTTTTTCCATTTATAAGAGCACATGGAAAATATGTCTTACATGCGAAAACACTGGAACCCTAGTAAGATTACCAATTAGAGAATTCCATCCATAAATTTTCATTCTCTCTCTCTCTCCCTTCCTCCCTCTCCCTCCCTCCCTCCCTCCCTCCCTCCCCCTCTCCTCTCTTCTCCCTCCTCCCTCATCTCTGTCCCTTCTTTTTGTCCCTCTCCCCTTTCTGTCCCCTTTCTCCTTCCCCTTCCCTACCCCTCTTACTCCCCACCTTCTCTCTGTGTATGTTCATACTGTTTCCCTCCCTCACTCTCTCTCTCACTCTCTCTTGAGAGATAGAGTCTCTTTCTAGTTAGCCCAGGTGGGTTTGAGCTTAAGATCTTCTTACCTGAGCCTCTTAAGGGCTGGGATTACAAGCATCCACCACTATGCCAAACCCATGGTTTCCCTTAAAATGAAAAATACTTTTTTATCCCTGAGGGACATACACTCTGAGCATGAAGAAAGCATAGTCTGCTCTAGCCAGCTGTCAGCAGAGCAAATACAGTTACAAGTCATTCTAGTTGGTTCCCGTGTGTTCCTCTGTGAAGTGTGCTTGGCCTAATGTTTGTCAAAGTGTGTCAGGCACACAGAACCTGGACTATATGTGCTTATGTTATTCACAGAATCAGAAAGCCTGGAACACAATGGTGCTCAAAAACATAGCTGCCTCAGGGAAGTTCTCCAGCGACCGCACAATTAAGGAATACGCCAAGGACATCTGGAACATGGAGCCTTCGGATCTGAAGATTTCCCTCTCCAACGAGTCTAGCAGAGGGATCAATGGGGAGTAGTGGTAGTAGAATACCTCTCGGAAAGGAGTAACTTCTTGTTGAACTTGAATATTTTTATAGCTTCGTTAATTCTGTTTTGTTATTGAATAATTAGTTAAGTGCCTCTGGCAATGGGAAAGGAAATGTATGGCTGTATTGGAGCTGAACAATAAAATGTCGAATTCCAGTTGTCAGTCAGCAGCCTGCTAGGATTGCTGGGAAACCGCTTGGAAATGTGTACTGCTATCTAAAGGAACCAAGGTAAAATAGTTTCACTACCATCGGAGTTCAAGCTCCAGGATGCTGTCTGTGTCCCTTCAAGCTGTGAAGGTGCTAATCTGGATAACTAACAAACAACCTAAAGTTAGGCTCACAGTTCTGAAGATGAGCAAAGGCCAAGTTCAGGGGGCTCACGGGTTCAGTGCCTGGTAAGAAACACCTTCTGGTCCCTCAATGGTCCCTTCTCATCCCATCTCTGGAGACACTGGCATTCCTACACTGGCAGCCACCTTACTCAGATATCCCCACTGTGGACATTTATAGCTGATCCATGACATGCATAGATTCCCCAAAGTAGACATTTATAGATGAGATCAGAGCGTATTAAATTCTGATTGTTCACATTGAGGATTTGGCTGATTCTCAAGTCAGACGACGATGCATGAACTAAAGAACATCCCATGTAGCTTTCTTTATTTAAACGGCAGGTGGCCTGTGGAAGAACCAAGGACTTCGACTCATCCCAGTAACCCAGTGCAGTTTTGCATAAAGAAACCACAGCTCAGGTGACATTTGTACCACATCTTCTCTGGAGATTCCCACTCCTCCTGGCCCTCATGCCCACTGCTGGCTCAGGAAGTCTCTGCAGAAAGAGGGCTTAGGTCAGCTCACATTTGGAATGAATAACTCAGCCCTGCCCTGATAGCCATTGCAGCACAGCTAATTGAGTCGCAATTAGCAAGAGTAGCTCTCACCTCACACTTCTCAGTAGCAAGGGGCTCTTACAAAGAAGGTTGTGATGGAAGCCTGGAGGGAAGACCACCATTTTGACCCTCTCTTTGTTCCTGTAGGCACTGCGTGCAATTTCATAGAGCTGTGAGAGATGCAAGGACAGAGTCAGAGGCCGTGAGACCCAGCCACCGGTCTAGTCAAAGGCCGTGAGACCCAGCCGTAGATCTAGTCAAAGGCGATGAGATCCAGCCACAGATCTCCAAGTCTGACTTCCCGAAAGGGAAAGGAACTTGGGGAGCCTCTCATCAAGTCAGACCCTAGGGGCCCCCCAGGTCTTCCACTGACTGTTTCTATAGCTGAGGACCAGAATGCCCATGACTAATAGAAAATACTGATGAACCATTCTTCCTCTCAAACCTTACTACAAAGGCCCAAAGGTCCCACTCCAGCACAGTTTGCTAGAGGTAACAAAGTGTCCCACTTAGCCACAGAAGTCTACCCCTACCCCAGAACTCCTCCAGACTAAGCAGCCAAGGGCGCTGACACTGTATAGATCAGGGAGCAGGACTCTGGGAGTGTAGAGCATCCCCTGAAATGTCAGAGACCTTTAACCTCTGACTGAAGGCCAGCCAGATGGAGAACTGGTGGAACTCTCATGTTACCTGCTTTCCATACTCCAGAGGCACCGTCCTGTCGTCTTCTCCGTGCAAGATGAGAAGCGGGGAGGACAGGAACTTCACACTGGGAGCAGATGGGAGAAGAGCACCCAGTTTAAGCATTCAACCTGAACTCTTAAGTTACCATATTAGTCATGCATGACGTTCGCCCAAAGCACAAGAAATAAAATCTTCCTTCCAAGGAGTCATAGCATTTTGTGTGCAAAACTTCACCTGGTAACTGCTTTATCCCCAGCCATGTTTCCCTCTGTTTGATTTGCTCACACTATTGAATTGAATTAATAATTCACTTCTATGTGGATTTTAATAATACTGAAGAAACTACACATTGAAATAATGGATTTGCATAGCATTAGTAGACCTTATCTTTTTCTTTATTATACTTCATTGTGTAATGCCTGGAGTATTTTAATTAAAAGTTTACAAGATAGGGAGATAGCCCCGTGGATAAGAGCACTGGCTTCTTCCAGTTAATGCCTGTAACAGCTCACAACCATCTGTTGTGAAGAGCCTGGCATCCTCTTCAGGCCTCCTTGGGTGTTGTTCATGCATGGTGCACAAAGTACCCACACATAAGATTGAAATCAATATTTTTAAAGTCTACAAAACAAGATAACTCAAAAATAACAAAATCTGCCACAGAACCTGGGACCTTCTTGTATCAATTAGTTTATTCCTCCCCATAAAAGTAGGGTGTGCATGTCAGTCCCAGGTGTGGTTTACCACCTGTGCAGCCCAGTTAGGGAATACAAATGTCGCAGGCGTGCAGAAAGACTTCCCCTCTCAGGGCTTGCTCAGATGCTTCCGTATCCTTCCAAATCCATCACTAGAGGTTACTGCTCAGAATGCTAGCTTTCCTCAGGTGCTGAAATAGGATCAAGGATGTACCAACAGCTGCCTATTTGGAAGCATTCTTAAATTATTTCTAATCATTATATTTATTGCTGGGTCTACTGGCTGGTTTTACCTAGGTTTGGGATACGTGGGGAATAAGAGCTAGCAGTCAGGGATTCCCATGAAGTTAGGGATCCCCCACACAGTCAGAGACTCCCTATATAGCCAGGGGTCCCCCATGTAGTCAGAGACCCCCTATACAGCCAGGATTTCCCCATACAGTTAGGGATTCCCCCATATAGTAAGACATTCCCCCATAGAGTCAGGAATAGCCCCATACAGTCAGGGATGCCCCATATAGTCAGGGATCCCCCATACACTCAGGGATCCCTCATACAGTCAGGGATGTGCCTCCCCTCCCCATGCAGTCAGGGATCACCCATACAGTCAGAGACTCCCTTATAGTCAGACATACCCCATACATCCAGGGACTCCCCCGTCCCCCATAGACTGATAGGCTTGACCCTAGCAGCCTTTCACAGGGCTCATAAAGATACATCTTTACCATGTCAGAGAAAATACTGGATTGGAGAAAGCATTGACACGAACAGGGGTGAACAGCAGACTCTAAAATGTGTAGAAACCCTGCTCCAGATCTAGCACCCACGTCCTAGAACTAGCATGAAATCCAGAGAGAAGGAAGGCCAATACAGAGTTCTCATCTAGTCCGCCATGTTGGTTACTCGAGTGAGAACAAGCATCTTGGTTGGCTTACTTTTCATCGCTAGGGAAGACAATCTTGTCCTCTTTAAAGGCATCCATAAGTGTGCTTAAACATCTCGGTAGCTTCTGGCAAATCTATTTTTACAAAAGAAAAACCAAAGATGTTAAAGCTTGTCCCACATCTGTCTAGGACATTTGGAAGGTCTCAGAACAACTTTCACAAGCAGGCATACAACTTGTTACATCCTCTCATTATGACCCCTAAAGAGTAACAAAATAGCCACTGTCTAGCCACACTAAACGTTAAAAAGCAAGTTTGGATCTTCAAAAGTGTTCCCTGTAATGGAAGAATTTGGAAGGGGGGAAGCAGAAATGAGCAGAGAAACAAGCCACATGTAAGTGCTACCATCAGAGATAATCACTGTTAATATTTGGTCGTAATTTCCTCCTATATTACTTCATTTCAAATACATGTGACAGTCAAGCTCTTATTCCTCTGCTCACAAGATAACAGTAATATGCAAAATCTAAAATGTGCTTCTAACACAAGCAGACTTAACGAGTTTGTTTAGGGAGCAGCATTCAGATTAGACCAATTCTGGTGAGGGTGTTTGATATGCAGGTAATACGATTCAAACATTCTAAATGGTAAGAGTGGTTTACTGTGATGCTTTAAAAAATATTTCAGGGCCGGGCGGTGGTGGCGCACGCCTTTAATCCCAGCACTCAGGAGGCAGAGGCAGATGGATCTCTGTGAGTTCGAGACCAGCCTGGTCTACAAGAGCTAGTTCCAGGACAGGTTCCAAAAGCCACAGAGAAACTTTGTCTCGAAAAACCAAAAAAAGAAAAAAAAAAAATTTCAGATTTTGACAGTGGCCACAAGACCCCAAATTCACCAACTGGCATTCTGCACACACTGAATTTCCTCTCTAATGGCAATCTGAGGTAAGCAGAGTAGGAGCTGAGTCTGCCTTTTAATACTGTGATCATGTCATCACATCACTGGCTCGTAAGCCCTAGAATGATCTAACTGAACACATGGAGCAGAGGACAAAAAGCCCCGTACAGACACGGCACCCTCCTCCCGCCTTCCTGCCCCTGTTCAGCTCTACTTCCACCCCACCCCCTGTAAATCAGACCCTAGAACTGTTTATCCTAGCACCCTCCAAGGATGCTAGGATTAGACGAAAGGACAGGCCACCTTGGCCTTCGAGGCCCTGTAGAGTTGGGTGGCGGCCTCTGCTCCTAACCTTTCCTCGCTAACCCCCTAAGTCTGACTTGGCTGCCGTCTGCTTCTAGAATATTATAGATAATAAACTCCATCGGAACATCCTTCCTTTTGCTTTTCTCTCAGCCACAGACCTCTACATTTTTGTCTCAGTGGATCTGAGCTAAGGTAACTTTTTTTTTCCTTTCACATTTTTTGAGATTATAGCTTAATTAAAATGTCTCTTTTCCCTTTCTTCCCTCCAAATCTTGCTATAGACCCACCCCTCCTTCAAAGTCATGGCCTCTTTTTTTCATTATTTGTTATTTCATGCACGCCCCATATGTATGTATGTACATATGTATGTGTATGTATGTATTACGCACATATATGCATATATGTATATGATGCTAAATATATAAATAATATATATATATATATTCCTAAATATAACCTGTTCAGTCTGTGCAAGGTTACTTGTATATATGTTTTCAGGACACTTTCTATAGAGGTTTTTCGTTGCCAACTATGAAGTCTCGCCTTCACCATTCCCTACGACACAGCATCACCCCAAGTCACCCCTAGACAGTATTCTCTTATTGGGACTGGTTTTCTACTTCGCCTGCAAGGATATAAGTTCTACAGTGGTGAAGATGGGTGCACAGACATTTCTCTTTTCTGCTGTTACCCTCAAAATCTAGACGACTTCCTGGTGTATAAAAGATGTTCAATAAATCTTTCCTGAAGGTGGAACAGCTCTTCTTATGCAGATATCCCCGTGTGTACCTTAAGCGACTAGTCATTTTTTTTTCTTCAGTGGGCCTGATTTTCAGGTTTCAGTCTTAGAACAGATTTTTACAAAGGCGAGAGCAGCAGAGTGTCACGTGATTCTTCTACTGTGGCTCTGAGGAGAGCGTGGAAGGATGCAGTGTAGTAAGAAGGACATCGCAAAGGGAGAGATGGGCTCAGAGTAGGCAGGCCAAGGCCAGCGAACCCCACAATTCTTTTTTAGATGGAATCTCACAATGATGCCAGGTGCGTTTTGCCCTCATGATCTTCCTGCCTCAACTTTCTGAATGACTTACGTTATATATACACGGTGCCACACTTTTTTAAAAAAAAAATTACATTTACAGTGTGTGTGTGCGTGCACGTGCTGCACCATGTGCACGTGGAGTTCAGAGGAAAACTTGTAGAAGTGGGTTCTCTCCTTAAACCTGTGAATTCTGGGGATCAAATGCAGGCCATTCAGTCGGCAGGTGCCTTTACCAGTGAACCATCTCGCCAGTCCTTGCTTCCCATTTTTTTTAAAAAAAGGAAAAAAAACATTAAAATTGAGCCTATAGCCTGCTGCCTGAAGTATGCTACTAGAGAAAGGACAGTGACTTCCTAAGTGCTACAATTATTTTAAGTATTTTTTTCTGATCTTTTAAAAGGGAGCTCACAATCCTGTAGGGATTAGTAACTGTAGGAGTTAGCAAACTGGCACAGGGCAGGGAGGCCAGTGCCAGTAAGCAGATGCCTGTCACACACTTAGGGCACGGTCCTGCTGCTTTGAGAGCCTGCTTGGGATCCGCCTGGCCTGCACGTGTCGTTGTTCAGCTCTCTGAGAATGATCTGCAGTCAGGTGCGGGCCAGCTATCCCACCCTACCTCTCCGCTGTCTTCTCCCTCCGCGTCCATGCTAAGGGCGAGTGACTAGGTTTATTTTCTTTTCTTTGTCTCCTGATTTGCCCCTTCCGGAACTGGGACTCACGGGAGGAAAGTTCAATAAGAAACACCCTTCAGCAATTCATCTCACATTCTGAAGGGGTAGGAAGAAAGCCAAGTCAATCTCCTCCCATCATCCCTCACTCCCTGACAGGGGAGTTGCCCTCTGAAGCTAAAAGGTCAGATGGTTACCCCCAGCCCAGTCCACAAAGGCAGACTCTTAATTTGCCTTCCTGACCCCCTTTCCTCTGTAATAAAACCAGATAAACATTCTTAAAATGCCAAGGGCGTAAAATCTGCCATTGTTTCCAACCTTCAGGACTGTGATCCCGTACGCTAAAACACTCCCAGCTTAACCTTGAGCCTCCACATCTGCCCCAGTCCTTCAGGCCAGAGGCTGCTCACCTCTGGCCTACTGCCTGGACCTAGAGGACTCTAGTGGTATCTGGGCTAGCCTCTGAGCCTTGCTTTCCCTCTCCTGTGAGTGGAGGTAAGGACAGCACACTGGGAGATGCTGGAAGCACGGAAAAGGATGTGTGTGGAGGGTGTTCCCGCACCTGTCTCCACCCTGGCTCAAACCTCATGCTCCTCCATTTCCTCGTTGCTTTACCTTGTTTTTAGGAAGTTCACTTAGTTGCAGGCTCTCTGTAAGCTCTACACACAGACACACACACACACACACACCAGAGCACAGCACAAGGCCACTCCCCTTTCTCCATTCTCCCCACCCTGAAATTGCCATTCTGTGTCCTCCCCTAAGACTCTGTTTAGCTCCCACTGAAACAGAATGAGTGGGCACTGGTTCGTTGTTGGAATCCTGCCAGCCACTGGGTACTCCCCTGCCCTGTCTTACTTAATTTTTTTTGTAACAATCTTGTGCATTAGACATTATCAGCCTCGTTATTTTTTCTTAATGGAAAACTCAGAGGAAGAGACAACTTAGGTGGCAGCAGGGGTGGGAGGGGTGGTCACACGGGTCTAGTGGCAGAGGCTAGGTTTGAACCCAAATCTGCCTGGATTCAGAGTCCACGCTCATCACTTACATCATCCTAATTCACAATTGGACCGAATCTCTGTGGTCACTTATGACTTCCATCATGTCCCCTCTCTCCAAACAGAGCATGGGGTGGAGAACCTGTGCCTTGCCCCGCCTCCACCTGTGTCACATGACTTGTGAGCGCTTACTCAATGGTAATGATCAGAGGGTGGTACCACAGGTAGTAGAAGCAGCTCCAATCCACTGGGGGCTTATTATGCGGGCACCACTGTAGTTGCTTTTTGTATGCGTGCATATTCATTAACTGTCATGGCAAGTCTGAATGCACTTCTCTTATCCTCGTTATAGATGAGGTGACTAACACGTGAAAAGCGATTAGCCCGAGATTACCCAGCTGTGAGCGATAATTCAGAATATCAAATCTGAGCAGTGAGACACCAGAGCCAAGGTTCTTAAGGACTTAAGAAATACTATAGGAGAGCTCACGTCTAAGCTGTGGGGCGCTGCTTCTGTCTGTCGACTCCGAGTTTGCAACTGTGATGGGGCACAAAAGCGACAGCCCTGGAGCAGAAGCTGAAAGTCCTTTGCATGTTGATCTTTCTCTGGACCAGCAAAGGACTGTACAGATGATCCTGGCTGGAGCTGCCGGATGGCAGCATCCAGTTAGCCGTGTGATCACGAACATCCCACAGCGCCACACCAGTAGGGGGGACATAATGGAGGCATGGGTTTATCATTGTGTGTCAACATCTGCAAACTTTAAGCCATTTAAACTTTCAAAATCTGAGAGAGGTTGGGTATAGTACACACCCCTGCAGCCCTAACTACTTGCGAGACTAAGGCCGGGTATCACTTTAGCCCAGGAGTTCTGGGCTAAAATATAGCACTTCTCCATGGTCTCTGTTGAAGCTCCTCCTCCGGCTCTTGCCTTGAGTTCCTGCCCCGATTTCCCTCACCGGTGGACTATAAATAAACCCTCTCTGCCGAAGTTGCTTTGGGTCATGGTGTTTTATCACAGCCAGAGCTGTGTCAAAACAAAAACAAAAATGTAAAAGTAACTAATACATCAGGCTTGGTAATGAGTGTCCTTGCACACTGGGCCGCCCTGCCAGCACCTGAACTAGTTGACAAAGTAAATTTCAAAACGTGTGGGATTCAGAAGTGTGCCTTAGGTCGAATATGTCCTAATGCATAAATTAGAAAATAAATCCCAAAATAAAATATTAGTTGATGCTGGGCATAGTGGCTCACACCTCTAATCCCAGCACTTGGGTTGCAGGCAAAGTTTTTGAATTTGAGGCCAGCCTGATCTACAGAGTGAGTTCCAGGATAGGCAGAAGTACACAGTGAAACCCTGTCTTGAAAAAAAGCAAAAAACAGACAAACAAAAAACCCTCAAGCCGGGCGGTGGTGGCGCACGCCTTTAATCCCAGCACTCGGGAGGCAGAGGTAGGCGGATCTCTGTGAGTTCGAGACTAGCCTGGTCTACAAGAGCTAGCTCCAGGACAGGCTCTAAAGCTGCAGAGAAACCCTGTCTCGAAAAACAAAAAAACAAAAAAACAAAAAAACAAACAAAAAAAAAACCCTCAAAACAAAACAAAAAACCCACCACCAACAAAAAACATTATTAAATGAGTAATAAACACCATCTCAAGAAATTTTCAAATAAAATGAAAAAAAACACAAAACCACAAGGAAGAGAATAATATACTCATTCTGACCCAAAAGGCTGGGAGGATAAGGCAAGGATGGAAGCTGAGGAAACAGAAGGCATTGGTCTGACGACGAGAAAACTTGACAAGATCACTGTCTCCTGTTGTTTGTAGCCTGCCAGTGACTCGCAGCTGCTGTCTCTGTCCTTCCTCCGTTCTCTACGTGGGGACAGCAGAAATGACAGGCCTTAGGCCTCGCTGCCTTGCACCCGTGTGGCAGTGGAGCTCACTCCCCTTGAGGACTCACACTGCCCGGTTCCTTATCCTAGCATTTCTTTCCTTTGTGAGGCTTTCCTCAGCACGCTCCCACAGCCCACCACACACAAAGTCCGTGCCTTGGGCTAGCGTCTCAGAGAATGTGTTAGAAGGCAAAATCTAAAGAAACCTAAATAATAAATAAATATCAAACAAACATGAACGCAAAGGTAAACAAAGGACAATAACATGTCCGTGTATCATCAGTATCAGAAAGGCATCAGTTCCCCCCAAACTGATCAATAAATCCAATGCAATCCCAACCAAAGTCCCAGATTTTTTAATAAATTGAAAAGAGTATTCCAAAATATGTATGAAAATGCAAAGGGTTAAGAATAGCCAAGGTAACACTAGAGAGATGGCTCAGAAGTTACGAGCACTTGTTGCTCCTGCAAGAGGACCCAGGTTCAGTTCCCAGCATCCTCATGGTAGCTCACAACCATCTGTTACTCCAGTCCCAGGGACCCTAATGTCCTCTTCTGGCCACGTTAGGTATACATACATGTAGCGCATAGACATACATGTAAGAAAAACACCCATATACATAAAATAAAAATTAAAAAGGAAAAAATTTAAGCATAGCAAAGGCAATGTTGAATGTGAACGAAACTGAAGAACCCATACAGTAAACATCAAGATATAGCAATGCTAAAGTGATAAAATGACATAAGTCACGTGAGAGTGGGCAATGAAGGGAACTGAGAATCCACCAACTGTGCACACGTGTGTCTACACATAAGCTCCATACGTGTAAATGCTGGTGCTGCAGAATGAGCAAGTTCATTTCGTAAGTGGTCCTGGGCTTGTGTCTACCTCCCCTCCACACAAGCATCCAAACCTGTGAATTGTAACTTTTAACATACAAGAAAACAATTCCTAGAAAAGGGCACAGAAAAATGTCTGCGTAAACTTGGGTAAGCAGAATTTTCTTCTACAAAACACAAAGCATACACTTCAAAAAACATTGGTGAATTGTTCCATAGTAAGTTTAGGAAGATTTCTTCATGGGAGAAAAAAAGAGGCCCAGCAAAATACTGTAAACTACCTGCAATACAATTTCCTAATGACTCATGAAGAACTCCCACAAGTAAGATAAAGCTCAATTTGAAAATGGGAGAAAGACATGAAGATGTTCATAAGAGATGGAATATCCAGATGACCAGTGAACTTGTACCAATGCCGAATCTTATTACTCAGCAGAGAAATGCAAATCAAAACTAGTGATAGACCAGCACATGGGCAAACCTGTGATACAGTCATGATGCTCACACACTTGGGGGGAGATATGCGGGTAGAGTCACCTCACAGCACACTGTTAGTGCCCCAGCAGAATCTCACACCTCAGGCTCACTTAGTTACAGCTTTGCACATTAGCAGAACACAGTGGATGCTGGAGAAATGGCCCAGTGGTCCAGAGCACTGGCTGCCCTCCCAGAGGACTCGAGTTCCCCGCTCCCAGCACCTGCATGACAGCTCACAACAGTTTATAACTCCAGTTCCAGAAGAACCAGTGCATTCTTCCGGCCTCTGTAGGCACTGCATGCAAGTGGTGCATAGACAGTGTGTGCAGGCAAAACACACAAACAGGAAAAAATAGAATGCAAGGATAAGAATACACACCAAGTGCATAGCTTGATGGTAGAGCATATATGAGGCCATAAGTTCGAGTCCCAGCATTCACACACACACACACTCACACCATACACACTCTCACACACACACTCACACACACACACACTCACACATACACACACTCACGCACAGAGAATATACACAATAACAATGTTATGAGTTGCTTCAAACTGAAAGTAACCTAAAGGCCTATAAGTAACATGATGGACCTAAATAAAATCTCATAGAGAAAAAAGAAGTAGAATGTAACCTATGAAATTAAGCTTATGTATAAAGGAGCTCAAACGAAAGCACACTCCTTAGAGACACAACATAGGTAGTATCACTATAAAGAAATACAGAGATGTGGCTGCCCACTCCCTGAAAACACTTGAGCAAACTTCAGGGAATTCTGTGATGTCTTATGGTACAAAACATTTCAGAAATAAACAGATTAAAATGTCCCTATGATGCCTTATAGCATCAAATAGTTTAACATTTGTGCCTGTATCTCCTCTGAAACCTTCGCCTTTCCTCAAACTCCCCTGTTAGCCCCTCATTTGCTAACCTTCATCATGGGCACAAGACTATAAGCAATTGAAAATTAAGACTAGAAAAGCATGTAAAATTGGGGTATTGGGCCTGGCAGTGGTGGCACACGCCTTAAATCCCAACATCGAGAGGCAGAGGCAGATGGCTCTCTGTGAATTCGAGGCCAGCCTAGTCTACAAGAGCTAGTTCCAGGACAGGCTCCAAAAAGCTACATAGAAATCCTGACTCAGAAAAAAAAATTAGGATATTGGGTCAGATGTGATGGGTCATGAGGTAATTCCAGAAATCTGAAAACTTGAAACAAGAGGACTGTCATTGGTTGAAAGCTAGCTAGCCTGTGCTACTTAGTGTGAGTTCAAGTTCAGCCTGAGCTATGAAATGAAACCTAGCTCAGAAAAGATAATAAATCATAATAATACTAGGATGATGCACACAACAGATTTTTAAAACTCATCTTTAATCTTGATGCTTTACTGTCTTGAGAAGACTGTTGTCCATATCTGGAGTACTCTGTAAAAAGCATTTTCTCTAGTTTCTTCCTTATGATAAAATAGATAAAAGAGATATGGCTGGCATTCATATAGCTGAAATCAATATATAAAATTTTATTTTCAGTTTAAAATAAATCTATTTCTAATCAGTTTTAATGTGTGCTAACTTCACTAATGCATGCACTAAAATAATTATAAAATATATATAGTTAATTTGAGGCAAGGAATCTTTCATTTAATCTGCTCCTCTGTGAGAAGGAGCTCTGTGCTTTCAGTAGTAAACGGACCAAGGCTAGAACAACTCCAGACATACGAAACTCCTTTAAACAATGAGCCACATTTATCGACACCTGGGTATGGGAACAGCCTACGCATCGGCATGGGGTAAGAGGAGCAGGAGACTCACCTTCAGCAGAGGGTAGTTGATACTCGCCACCCACATGTTGGTAAACGGAGCTTCTAGGACGATGGCATCAACAGGGCACCCTAGACAATAAAAACAATGGAAGACAAATGCCTAGCTCTCCTCTTCACCCACCAAGATACCACATTCCCTAAGGGGTCCTCAGGGCCCTAGACATAAACTGCCTACATTCAAACCATTTGTGAAGTTTTTTAATATGCTAGCTCTTGAACCCCACACCACACCACAACAGTCTTGGGGTAGGGATTGAGTTCAGCCTCAAATCAACTTTATCTCTGATTGATTCATGGTGACTTCGTCCCCACCCAAAATGCCCTAAAGAAACAAAGTAGAGTATTCCTGGGAGAAGAGAGCATCGCCCACATCCTCAAATGTGATTGCTATCCCTTCATCAAAAATAATATATCTATAAAGAGAAAACAAAAGAAACCAGGTTGTAACTCAGTGGTGGTGCTCTTGCCTATCATGCCTGAGGCCCTGGGTCTGATGCCCAGCATGGCTAAGTAAAAAATAAAGCAAAGAGAAAAAAAAAAAGAAACTGAAGTCCAAAGACATTTTTTACTGGAGTTTTGAGAGAAAAACAACACGCTAGTCAAGCTGTAAGTCTCCATGGCTGCTAGAAATCGGGTGGCTAATAGTAAGAGAGAGACTGTGAGTTAGACATCAGTCTCGGGAGAGCTGCTCTAGGGATTGTAGAGGAAGAGCAAGAACTCTTAAAGTGTCGGGGTAAGCTCACACGGTTCTGATGCTTAGACAGAAGACATAGAGACAGACAGACAGACAGACAGACAGACAGACAGATGGGATGGATTGATAAATATGATTGAGCAGATATATGATAGACGAGACAGATTCAATTGATTGATAGATGTAGATAGTTAGATAGGCAGAGAGACAGACAGACAGATAGATAAAAGGTTACAAGTTTTACAAAGAAAGTAGATAAACTGCCAGGGGGTGGTGGTGCACACCTTTAATATCAGCACTCAGGAGGTACAAGCAGGCAGATCTTTGTGAGTTCGAGGCCAGCCTGGTCTACAGAGCTAGTTCCAGGACAGGGTTCAAAGCTACAGAGAAACCCTGTCTCAGTGAGAAACTGGAAGCAACTGCCAAACAAAACCACAAGCAATTGGTCTTGAGATTTTTTTTTTAAAATTTCATAGCAGCATTGGTTTTTTTCATGTTTTTTAATCCAAAGCTTCTATACTAATTTTTTAAATTTTTAAACAAATGATCTATTTGTTTAAAGAGATACTAAATTCATAAAATCAGTTAGAAAGCAAGTAAGCTACTCTCAAAATCCGATACACACCACACTCAGGTCTCTTGAACAACGCTGACACAAATATTATGGAAAACAGGCTGCAGAGGGCAGTGTGGCTATTGTTATTCTCAGAGTATATTATTTTCCTAGCTATGATTTAAATTAACATCATATTAGGAGGAGGACTCTTTGAGACTAAGACTTGCTACCTTCAGGCTCAGGGTCTTCCTGCCTCAAGCCCCTGAGCATTGGGATTATGGGTGTGTGTGCTTATTCAAGTAATTGTAACTCCTAGTGCTTATTCTTCATTTCACAGCTCAGAAAAGCAGCAGTTATACTGCAAAAAAAATCCTTCAAAATTAGGGGACCCTTCGGGTCTGTGGTCAGTATGTACACAAATTTCACAGAACCTGACTTTATATTTTTCTTCCTCAAGCCCAAAAGCTGCCATTTAAGAACTTTACATTACCTTTCTCCTCTAATGCTCTGGCAGCATCTGTTGCGACTCTGTAAAACAGCAACAGTGTGCATGAGAAACATGGCAGTTGAGTGGACAACGGCAGCATGCGTGTGCAAACACGGCAGTCCAGTGGACACTGCAGTGTGCGTGTGTAACACAGAAATCCAGTGGACACTGGTCATGTGCGTGTGAAACACAGCAGTCCAGTGGACACTGCAGTGTGCGTGTGAAACACGGCAGTCCAGTGGACACTGCAGTGTGCGTGTGAAACACGGCAGTCCAGTGGACACTGCAGTGTGCGTGTGAAACACGGCAGTCCAGTGGACACTGCAGTGTGCGTGTGAAACACGGCAGTCCAGTGGACACTGGCTGTGTGCGTGTGAAACACGGTAGTCCAGTGGACACTGCAGTGTGCGTGTGAAACACGGCAGTCCAGTGGACACTGCAGTGTGCGTGTGAAACACGGCAGTCCAGTGGACACTGCAGTGTGCATGTGAAACACGGCAGTCCAGTGGACACTGCAGTGTGAGTGTGAAACACGGCAGTCCAGTGGACACTGCAGTGTGCGTGTGAAACACGGCAGTCCAGTGGACACTGCAGTGTGCGTGTGAAACACGGCAGTCCAGTGGACACTGCAGTGTGAGTGTGAAACACGGCAGTCCAGTGGACACTGGCTGTGTGCGTGTGAAACACGGCAGTCCAGTGGACACTGGCTGTGTGCGTGTGAAACACGGCAGTCCAGTGGACACTGCAGTGTGCGTGTGAAACACGGCAGTCCAGTGGACACTGCAGTGTGCGTGTGAAACACGGCAGTCCAGTGGACACTGCAGTGTGCGTGTGAAACACGGCAGTCCACTGGACACTGCAGCCTCAACAACCCAGAACCAGCAATTAACGAAAAGGTCTGCACTCTCTGCCTCGAAAATCCAGACAGACACATAATTTTGCACACAATTTCAAAGAGTGTCATAGATCCTGATTTAAAGATCTTTTTCTTTAATGCTGCATGGATTATTCCAGAATAGCTGTTGGCTTCATGATTATACAGGGAGTTTAAAGGACTTGCCATGTCTTGAAAGCAGACAGCTTGTCAGGGAGGCTCTCTTTGCATTTCTGGAGAGAGAGAGACTACGGAACCGAGGTATTCCACTTGGGCTTCCCTTCCCTGTTTGCTGTGCCTTTGAAGACACAAGGACCCACCAGAGGACAACGCTTGGGCTCCCACTTACCCTGTACCCAGAGAGTGGCCCCAGAGGCACACAGGGGTCCTGCCACTTCTCGCCTTGGCCCATTCGTAGACACAAATGGCGTCTGTGGTTAGCCCCTCCTCAGTGGGTGTCCCTGTAGAATCCCCGAAGCCTGGCAGCGAGAAGAGGCGACCACAGCATCACGCCCTCCGAACCGAGGAGTCATCAAAAGCCTTCTGTCCCCGTCACATCTTTGTACACTGTTCTCAACACATACCTCTGTAGTCCACAGACAAGACATGGAAGCCTCCGTCGCTCAGCACCTGCATGCCAAAGGGGCTGTTATCGTTTCAAGCAGTTAGATGGCCCCAACAGAACAATCTCCTCTGCGGGACATCTACGTCCCGGTGTTGTAATGGGAGGAAAAACGTATTCTGAAGGGCTGGGATGCCACTCACTGGTAAGGCACCTGCCTAGTGTGTTCAGGGTGCTTGGTTTGAATCCCAGAATCACAAAAATTCTGTATTTTCTAAATCCAGAGGTGAGAGTGTTGTGGAACATCATTTGAAGGTGTGTTACATTCTTTCATGCTGTGGGATAGTTGTGCAGTGATGCAAACACGTGTTGCATTCTTTTATGTTGCATTTGTGTAACTCTGTGAAGCTGTGCTACTTTGCCTGCCTAAAACACCTGATAGATCTAATAAAGAGCTCAATGGCCGATAACAGGGCAGGAGAAAAAAAATATGTGGGGCCGACAAGCAGAGAGAATAAATAGAAAAAAAGAGAGAAAGAAGGGAGGAGAAGAAAAGGAGGAGAGGAGGAATCAAAGGGCCAGCTACCCAACAACACAGCAGTGACAGAGTAAGAAATTAAGATATACGGAAATAGAAAAAGGTAAAAGCCCAGGGACAAAAGGCAGATGGAAAAATTTAAGAAAAGCTGGCTACAAACAAGCCAAGCTAAGACTGGGCATCATAAGAAAGAATAAGACTCCATGCAATTTATTTGGGAGCTGGGTGGTAGGACCCCAAAAGAGTAAAGAGCAAAAATTAATAACATCAGGGCCTATGGGGAAAATGGAAAGCAGCGGGGGGTCACACCCTGGCTCTGCCACGAGCAGATATACAACATTAGCGTGCTTGTTAAACATTCAAATATGTAAATATTATTCAGGGTTGCTGGAGGGTTGCATGGACAGTGTACCAATGAGCCTGTTTCCATGCCACAGTCTCAGTTAAGCATTCTCTAGAGCTGGAGGTGTGGCTCCAAGGTCGAATTCACACCTTGTATGCTCAAGGCCCTGGGCTTGATCCCTGAGACCACACACACACACTCTGAAAGAATGAATTTATCTGAGAATAAAACACTACACAGAGTTGTGGGGAGAGGCAGTCTCATAATGGGGAGGTGTTTACCTTGAATATGGTCAAATAAAAGTTATATTTTCAACTAAAAAAAATAAAAAGATCACCACTTAACTGTATGAAATCATTGTCCAACCCCAAGTAGGTTAAAAAAAAAAGAAAGAATATGAAAATTTAATTATTAACAAACTGAAATATGATAGACAAAGAAGAAATTCTTAAAGATTCATTTTGTAGATAAAGAAACTGAAGAATCATGGTAGCTAATTATGTAAGTCTTGCAGCTACTTATGGATGGAGCCAAGATTCCAGTGCAAGCCTGCCTGGACCAGTCTGCATCTGTATACTGTGGCTACTGTGACAGTAGTGTGTGGCTAAGCCTCATCGGGGATCTTCAACATTCAGATCCAACTACAAGTAAGAAACAAACTGGAACTTTCAGTTTGGGGCAGGCTACGTTACCTCCAAAAAGTTAGCCAACACCCAGCAAGTGGGCACCAGGGAGCGGAGTAGGAATATGCGTGAGTGGTCTGTAGCACCCACATTGAGTAAGGATCTTACACCCCAATATTTACTCCTAGGAAAATAAACAAGCCCAAGGAAAACAAAATTGATGCCTTAAGTTTTCTGCAGCCGTACTACTTAAGTAAATTCAAAGGGGGGTGTGAAACTTTATAACATCAGTGGGCTGGTCAGCAGCTACTTAGGCATAAACTGGGAAAGGGGAAGTAAATTGGTAATCGTGACCCCTAAGTAAAAGCATGAAAACTAGAGCCGAGTGTGTGGCGCGTGCTTAATCCCAGCATCTGGGAGGCAAAGAGAGGCAAGCAGACCTCTGTGAGTCCAACGCCAGCCTGGTCTATATTGAAAATTTCAGGCCAGCCAGGGTTATATAGTGAGGCCCTGTCTCCAAAAAGATAAAGAAAATCAAGAAAATGGAAATGTTTATAAGAGAGTGTAAAAGTGTGCAACATCAGTTTATATATAGGTACAACCATAGTGTCAAAGGTTTTGTATGAAAGAGAGAGAAAGACCAGCGCGGAAAGAGCACAAATGTAACAGGATTAGGGGAGGGGAAGGACAGGGAGGAGGGGAAGGGGGAGAAATGATGGGAAGAAATAATTTGATAATGAAGATCTTTTGTTTTAAGGATATCACCTGTCCAAACAGATTTTGATCTTATTGTAGAAATAAGATCAAAATCATTAAAGGGTTTTGGGGCCCAGAGTTATATCCCCCCACCCCACACTTCCAGAGTTGTTCCCATTTGTTTACACACATACGCAGAGTTATTCTCATGTGTTTATGCACACACACTCCCAGTGTTAGTCCCACGATTACACACATGCACATACACACTCCCAGTGTTTTCCCGTGTTTACACACACACACACACACATACACACATTGAGAGGTGTCCCCATGTGTTTACACACACACACGTGTTTACACACACACACTCAGTGTTATTCCCATGTTTACACACACATACACTCTCAGTGTTAGTCCCATGTTTACACACACACACACACACACACACACTCTCAGTGTTATTCCCATATTTACACACACATACACTCTCAGTATTAGTCCCGTGTTTACACACACACACACACACACACACTCAGTGTTATTCCCACGTTTATACACACACATACTCCCATCCCCGCCAAGGTAATGATGAAGAGAAGGCCACTCATGAGGGGACAGATCTCTCAGGAGACCATCACACTGAGACTCTCCAGGAGAACTCCAGACTGCAACCCTGACAGAACTGGAGGGGACTTAGGGCGCTGGTGCTCTGTGGCCACTCAGACATACCTTTGCCAGCTTAATCCTGTGAGGAGCTGCCCTGTGGCGGAGATGCCGAGGGGAGAAAGCACAAAAATTAGGAACGACCGTGACAAGTTCAATACGAATCATCTCAGGCATTATCTCATCCTACGCACAATTTCCCTCCTTTCTTTTTTAGACTTTTGTTTTGCTTTTGTGTATTCTGTTGTTATTGTTGTTTGAGTCAGGGTTCCACTGTGGAGCCCTGGTTGGTCTCAAGCTCACAGTGATCTGTCTGCCTCAACCTCCCAAGTCCTGGGATTAAAGGTGTGTATCACCTTGCCTGGTCTAACACTGTTCTCTCTCTCTCTCTCTCTCTCTCTCTCTCTCTCTCTGTCTCTCTCTCTCTCTGTCTCTCTCTCTCTCTCTCTGTCTCTCTCTGTCTCTCTGTCTCTCTCTCTCTGTCTGTCTCTCTCTGTCTCTCTCTGTCTCTGTCTCTCTCTGTTTCTCTCTCTCTGTCTCTCTCTCGCACGCGAGCATGGTTTTTCCGAGACAGGTTTCTCTGTATAGCCCTGGCTGTCCTGAAACTCACTCTGTAGACCAGGCTGGCCTTGAATTCGGAGATCTGCCTCCCTCTGCCTCCGGAGTGCTAGGATCAAAGGCAAGTGCCACCACCACACAGAAAAGAGATATTTCTTAGTGGCTAGGCCAGCTTGCCTGTATCAGGGCCAATGACCAAAAGCCCTAGCCCCCACCCCTACCTTCCTTGGCTGCACTGGGCTCTCCAGGAACCAGCACAAACGCTAGGTGAAGTACTGATAACCCACCTCTGTGCAGCAGGGCTCACCTCCAGCCATCTCTGTCAGTTGAAGGAAAGGTCCTAAAGAAATGGCTTCAGAACTGGGGGGCGAGGGGAGATTGGGTCTCCTGAACTCAATTACAAGCTGTCTGAACCCCACTAACTCTGCCACAAAGCTCAAGAAGAAATGAAGGAGAAAGACTTGCCTTTGCAAATACAAAACACCCCCAAAATGACAGCGTCCACACTCACATACTCACATCAACAAAAGAAAGCAAAAAATTAGTCAGAAGGTAAAAAAAAAAAAAAAATCCTTCAAAAAACGTTAGCCTAAGAGTCAAAGTTGTTCAGTGTTAATGAGCAATGGATGTTAAGGCTATAAATCCATTTCCTAGAAACAAAAGTAGGCCCACACTTCAAATTTTAAATATGACTTTGGGGATGGGTCCAAAAGTCCTAAGTCTCCATCGCTCTGGAACCTAAATACACTGATTATGGTTGCATTGACAAGATCTCCTGTGGCTTCCTGTTTGAGGAATGGGGCTCAGTACTGAGTACTGTGAGCTCAGTACTGAGTACTGTGGGCTCAGTTCTGCTGACTATGAGCTGAGACTGCAGGGTAGGGGCTGAGGAGGGCGTGGCCCACGGATCTGGGTCAACTGAGGACAATTCCGGGTTCACACCCAGGCACAGGCTGGCAGTATGATGTACTGAGCCTTTAAATAAACCTCCTATAATACTGTCCAGCTTCATAAATCAGAACAATGTTCAACAAGGCCCACTGTTCAGTTGTTTTTTTTTAAAGCCCTCTTAGGTTTTATGTGGAGTTAGTAGACCACGTTGGGCCGCCACTCTGTTGTTCAGTTCAACTTACTTGAATCAAGATGTGAGAATTTAAAAAAAAAAGTGAGATTTAGCCAATAAAAGGCTAGAGCTAATAGCCAGGCAGTGATTTAATTAATACAATTTCTGTGTGGTTATTTCGGGGGGGGGGGAGGCTAAGCTAGCCGGGTGGTGGGACACAGCCTGCCGCACCTCCCTACAACAAAAAATAAAGTCTTAGGGAATGCAACTCAAAAATGGACAGAGCAAGAAAGCTCCCAAGAGCAGGCAAGACTTGAGAAAGCCATCACCTGACAGAAAATGACAGACAAAGAGACACAGGCCAGCTAGCCAGCGGGCAGTTTCCTGAGCCTGTTACTTGGTTTGAAGTGTGTGTGTGTGTCCCGCTCCCCATCCCCCACCAGACATGAAGGAGAGGGTAGGTTTGAAATACACTGTACCGCCCCCCCTCTCTTCCCCCCATCCTCCGTCCTCCCCTTCCCCCGCCCCGTTCTCTCTCCCCTCCCCCCCCCCAGCAGTCCTGCAGTCCCTAGCTGACAATCATGTGGGCCAGGGAAAGCTTTGACAGCACACATCAAAGGACAACAGGCTTCTGGGAGGCCAGCTTTGTGGCAAGGCCAGACAGGGACCACAGAGACTGGGCTGAGGCATGAATATGTCAGAGTGGAATCTATCAGAGTCCCCAGTTTCTGTGGTCAGAGTTCCAGGCGACTTCTCTCAGACATCAGATTTCACATAAAGGGAATTAATGCTAAATAAAGGACTCCCCTCTATCATTTTCTGGAAGAGACCACCAATGTCTCTTTGTTTGCCCTCTAACGCATGCCTAAACCTTTTCCAGTCGTCCATGGGTTTGTCAATCCATGGTGTATTTTGGAGGCCATTTGGAACTAGCAAGTGTTACAATGGGAATACATGTTTCATAGAAAGCTATGCACATAGTCAAAGAAATGCAGGGGGAATCTTTTACATGCCAAATGAAGAGGATTGCATGAAGCTATTTGGAAACAATTATTCCTAGCTCCTAGGATTTGAAGCAACCAGTCTGAGACCGAGGGGAGAGTGGCTTGGCTGATATTCCCAGTGGCCTTTGTGCAAGGCTGTGGTTCTGTCAAGTCTTCTATAGTCAGCTCTTCCTGTCGGACACACACATAGACCCTCTTCCTCCAGGCTGCTAGCTCTAGTACTTTCTTGGTTTAAAAACAACTGATTCTGTTTGGATTCCATCTATCATCCTGGATAATCTTGAGAAGTCAGGAACCATTCAGTGGCTTAACTAAAATCGATAGGGACATTCTGGAGGAATTTTCATTCCCTTCCTTTTGAAAACAGACTCACATCATTCTACATGCAGACTGATGATTTAAAAAGAAAACATTTGCCAGAACACCTTCGAATTTCAAAGAAGGAATAGAAACAGGCGAAGGATTGTCTGTGGTTGAAAACTGCCTTCAGTCTCCATGGTTTAGAAACACTCTTAAGTGATCAAAGACAGACAGACAGACAGATATAGATAGATGATTGGTAGATAGATAATGATGATGATGAAGGGAGATAGATAGATGATAGAGACAGATAGATGATAGATAGATAGATAGATAGATAGATAGATAGATAGATAGATAGATAGATGATAGACAGATGACAGACAGACAGACAGACAGACAGCTACTCTAAGCAGAGGTGCTGACCTGTGTTGTGCACTGCCATGAAGATAAACAATAATCGGGTTCCCATCATGAAGGGCCGCTTCGTACCAGCAGCGACACTTGCCCTTGGCCTCTGCTCCCCGGCAGCTGGGGACCGTGTGCCTGAAGAGCAAGCAAAGGTTTTACAAAACTGCAAAGGCAGAAACTCGCTTCCTTTCCAGGCCCTTACGCCAGAGATTATATATCAAATTATATCTCAAAACAACAGTTTTTTTTTAAACTGAGTAACACATACATAAGCTAATAATAAAATCCAAGGGCACAAAATGTCTGAGGAAAATTGTTATTGCTATGGCTCTCCTCCACGCAGGGTGTGCCACCGGTTACTGCTTTAATTTCTGCCATCTTTGTTTCTGTTAAGAAGTTTTCAAGATTGCAGTTCTTAGGTGCAAGCTATGAAATAACAACAAAATAAAAACAAGTTGAAATAAGTAAAAGATAACAGACATTTACCTAGAATTTGAACCTAAGCTTTTATTTCTCTCTCTCTCAGTAGCCACTGAATTATTAAGACACTTATACATTTCAACAGCTACTTAAGTTTGAATGCTCAGATTTCAGCATATGACCACGTGGGGACTTTAAAATAACAATTAAAGATGTTCAGCAACATGTGGGGGAGGTGACGGCTAATCTTGGTTGTTAACTTGACACGCCTAGGAAGAGTGAACCTCAGCTAAGGAATAGCTTCCATGATTGGCCTATGGGTGTGTCTGTGGGGTGTTTCCTTAATTGTGAGTTCATGAGGGAAGGCCCCAATAAGAAAGATGGCTAAGGATGTAGAAATCTAGTACAGTGGAAATGCCCTGCAATCTATGATGTATGAGTGACCTTAGCGAGGACTCATAGTAAGGGAGACACGGAGCCTCAACTGGTTACCTTCAATAGCCAGGCAAGACTTCCGCTTCTGGCACTGGGACACGAACCCAACAACAAAACCTTTGACCAACAATCTGTCCTGCCTGCAAGAAACACTGGGGTAATGGTGGCACAGAACTTGTGGGAGTGGCCAACCAGTGACTGGTCCAATTTGAGGCCCACACCATGAGAGGGAACCAACACCAGACACTGCTTGGATGGCCAGGAACCAGAGGCTAGACAGCCCAAAGACCCAGGATAGAACCCAACTGGGAAAAATAAATTCAATGAAATGATTACTAAAATTGGGGCATCATCTGGGAACTGATGGGAGCAAATGCAGAGACCCACAGCCAAATACTAGGTGACCCAGGGGAACCCTACAGAAGAGGGGGAGGGAGGTTGTAGGAGCCAGAGGGGTCAAGGACACCATGAGAGCATGGCCTACACAGTCAACTGTGTATAAGCAAGGCTCATAGGGGCTCACAAAGACCGAAGCAACAATCATGGACCCTGTATGGATCTGAGCTAGGCCCTCTGCATGTATGTTATGATTGTGTAGCTTGGCATTCTTGTGGGACTCCCAACAGTGGGAGTGAGGGTGTCTCTGACTCTTGCCAGCTCTTGGCACCCTTGCCCTCCTACTAGGTTGCCTCATTCAGCCTTGATGTTATGGTTTGTGCCTAGTCTTGTTGTAACTGGCTATGCTGTGTTCAGTTGCTATCCCTGGGATACCTGCTCTCCTTTTGAAGGCAAACGGAGGAGAAGTGGATCCAGGAGAAGGGGCAGGTGCTTGGAAGAGTGGAGGAAGGGAAACTACAGTTGGGATGTAATGTATGAGAGAAGGAAGAAAGAAAAGAAGGGAGGGAAGGAGGGACAGAGGGATGGAGGGAAGAAGAGAAGGAAAGAATGGAGGAAGGGAGGGAGAGAGGGAGAGAGGGAAGGAGGAAGGAAGGGAGGGAGAAAGGAAGGAGAGAGGGAGGGAGAGAGGGAGGGAGGAAGGGAGGGAGGGAGGAAGGAAGAAGTCGGCTTAATGTAATCCAGGAGCAAGTCAGTAAGCAGCCGTCCTCTATGGCTTCTGCTTCAGTTCCCACCTACCTAGGGTTCCTGCCCTCACCCCTCAATCATGAACTGTACCTTGTAAGATGGCATAAACCCTTTCCCCAGCAAGTTGATTTTGGTCATGGTGTTTACCACAACAGAAAGCAAACTGGGACGGCACTCTCCTACCATTAAGTGATAGTTAGTTGGGATGTAATGTAACATACCTCTGGAGCCTTCCTAGATTATACACCCAGGTTTCTTCTCCACGGACAGGCCCTTTTTTTTTTTTTTTTCATTTCTAAGCTACCCAGCTTGAAGTCACTACTCAAGGGGAGTCATGCAGTCTAACTATGAAACCAAGTGGCCTGGAGACCATAAACACCCATCTTCAAGTTCTTCTGTCTTGTTCGGCTAACAAGAGAACCCTGAAAAGCTGCCTTGTACCATCTCACAGGGACATGCAGAACTGGCCAAGAGGCGATGAATCTTCAGTCCTGTATGTCCCTGCCCTCCGTAGGGCCTCCGGAAACACTGGTGCCGCTTTCCTCTGGGTAAGCTGCTCATGAACATAGCTGCCTCACCAGGCCCACGTGGTCAATCAAACTATTAGCTAGACTGTCCCTGAGAATAAGGAAAAAGTTATACGCACCATTCTAGAACATCCTCCTGTTGGAACTTAAGACTCACGGAGATAAACTGTAAAACAGAGCATTGGCAATGGCAGCGAAGAGCAAGCAGTAGACCCAAAGAGAAGATTCCCAAGATTAGCACAACAGAAATAAGGTAGAAGGTACATGACCTCCTTTGACCTTGACTGGATTTTTTCTGTGTGCTAGAGCTAGGCTATGGATGAACCCACCAGCAGAGGCTGTCCACCCTGGAAGCTGTAGTCTTATTAGGAAGCAAAAGTGAGTAAGGAATCATATTACTCGATGACACTGGAAAGAGCTGCCCTAGGTATGGAACACAGACAGCCAGAAGCGCATTTCCCTAAAGAGGAAGATGACGTAGGGGAAAGGAAGGGTTCCTGAACGTGACCAAAGTGAGGCCCAAAATATGAGTGAGGGTGGGATGGGGCATGGAGAGCTGGGCAAAAAGAGAGAGCTGAGCAAGTTCTGGTTGTGGCTTTTGTCAGGGAGCAAGTGTGTCTGCAGCAGAGGGATGCCGGAAGGTGGGTGGGATAAGGCAGAAGTGGGTGAGACCGACTTCAGACTCTAAAACAAACATTCTGTAAGTAAAATGGAGCGGGGGAGTTGTCACAATAAAAGGAAAGGTATGTGGAATGCTTCTAGAAGCTTCCACAGTCAGCCAGGTCCTGCACAGGGGCAGCACAGCCCTGCTTCCTCTACACTCTCCCAGCGCATCTCCACATCCCCCACGCGTGTCTGTGTCTCCATCTCTCTGTCTGTCTCATCTCCCTCTTTCTCATCTCTTCTCTCTACAGTTGCTGCAGGTGAGACGATCGGGGACATCTTAGATGGCTCACAGGATGACACATTACTGGCCGCACACGCACAAGAACCAGAGTTAGGAAGACAGCTCACTCACCAGACGCCGAGCAGCACCCCAGGCTCAGGCCTGAGGTAGAAGTTCACTGTGTGAGCGATCTTTGACTCAGGTCTCTTTAAATCCACAAGGGGGGTTTTATCTGCAAAGCAGAAATCATAGTCCAACCCTCAGCATCGGGCTTCATGTCTGTCCGTCAGTTTTCAAAGAAGCTTTGTTTCTATAAGCTAATCAGTTCTAAGTTGCAAGCTAAGCAGGATCCTCACCCTTTCTGGAGCTAAAAGCAGAAGAAACCATTTCTCTAAAAAGGTAAGTAGAATCAGGCAAAAATAAACCCACAAGGAATACCATCATCATTAGCTCTAAGGCAAAATATAGCTAGTACTAACATACAACACAGTGAAAGACACTGAGAGCGAGGGCTTCAGTAGGGGGTCAATCTCTCTCTCTCTCTCTCTCTCTCTCTCTCTCTCTCTCTCTCTCTCTCTCTCTCTTCTATAATTACTCAAATAAGAAGGATTAGAAGGCCGAAGTGATGGGTCAATGGATTACATGTTTGCTTGCCACAAAAGCTAGGCAGACATAGCAGCCAGCCTGAAATCTCAGCAACAGGGAGGAAAAGCAGGGGATTCCCAGGGTAAGCTACTGATCTGGGAGCACCCAGTGTCAACACACACACACACACACAAATGCTCACATACACACACACACATACATATACACACATGTGCATGTACATATATACACATTCATACACTCATATGTGCACATTCACACATGCACATACATTCAGACACACATGAACCCATACACAAAAACATACAGAGACATATACACACATATGCACATAAACACACAGACACATGTACAAATGCTCACATACATATACAGACATACATACACACATACTCTCATATACACATATACCTATACACACACTCATACACACATATGTGTATATACACATACATACACATACAAACATTCAGGCATACACAGAGACACACATATGAACATACATACAGACATATACAAAGACCTATGAACATACACACATCTTACTAGCAGAATGGGTGAATTTGTGCTAACCATCAATATGGTAGGTTTCCAACCACGTGAGTCTAGCCAGGATTTTGTAGCAAGTGACTTTTCTTGTGTCATGACTTTAAGAGCAGTGAGTTTTTCATTTAGGAGAATTTATGTAGGAATATTTGTGGGCAGTGCATACTTACAAAAATTGAAATAAATCAACATGTTCATGAGAGGAGGGAAAACACGTTCCTTGAAAGATTTGCTCGTGAAACTTCGGTATCCAGCAGCTATTTTTCTCATGAGTGCTGAGCAGGCGCGTGGGAAAAGTCTGCAAAATATGGAGAAATAAAGTTTTCAAGATCAGCCCCAGCTTTGTCTTGGTTTGTTTTCCTTTTAAGATTCAAATCCAGGGGCTGGAGAGATGGCTCAGCAGTTAAGAGCACTTGCTGCTCTTTCAGAGGACCCAGGTTCAATTTCCAGCACCCACAAGCAGCTAACAACTGTTTGTAATCTCCAGAATTTGACACCCTCACACAGACATACATACAAATATGCAGGCAAAACATCAATAAACATAAAATAAAAATTAATAATTTTCTTTAAAAAAAAAAAGCTTCAAACCGAATTCCAGAGTCTAATCCTGGCATGTCAACAAAAATCCTTCACACAGCTGCTTGTAATTATGTAAAGGGCGCTGTTGGGCAGCCAGGTGAGGAGGCCATCAGAGCCCCTGCCAGTCCCTGCAGAAGCCAAGCACGACTGGAGCAGGAGGGCAACCTAGGACCACACTTCTGGGTGAGCAGCCCATAGGAGGCCTGGACAGCATCCCAAAGTGGGGCATTAACAGCTGCAGGCAGCTTAGTCGTGGCCCTGCTCAGAGCCCTGCTAGCTCTGTGTGAGTAGCCACTAGAACCGCGCTCTTCTGGCTGAGTCTCCGAAAGCAAACTAGAGAAGATCCCACTTAGAGAGGAGAAGGACCTGTGAGTACCAGGGATAGAAAAGGACACCAAGGTGCTCCAATAGGGCTGAAGCCAGGGCAGGGTGACGTTGGCTCACACGCGTCTTCCTTCTTTTTTGTTTGTTTTCTTCTTGGCATTTATTATTATTTTATGTGTATGTGTGTTTTGTCAGCATGAATGTATGCGCACCATGAGTGGCCCTCGGACCCTTACATCCTTCTCTTACTGTGATCTTCAACACACACACCTGAAGCTAAGTGCCATGACAGCCCAGTGACGACGCCCACTAAGGCCACCTGTCTTGAGTCACATTTTTCATGAAGGTCAAGATGGTGTCCTACCTGAGAGCTGAACCAACATCTCCTGCTTCCCACTTACATCCCCACCATCCATTGTGCAAATCCTTTTCCCTATGGTAACTATGGTTACCACTGATTTTTGGATGTGACGATGTCCTTAGAAGGCTGTTTTGACCTCATCTGCTAGACCAGAGGGAATCAGGTAGTAATTGCCATCATTCCAATGAATGAGCCACTTTCCCCGAGTCTGCCTGATCCCAAAATTTTGCCATAATCTCTAATAAGCTTTTACAGACATGCTGAGTTCTTCATGCTCCCCATGCAGGCAAAGAGGACCCCACAAAGAGAACCCCAGGAACGGTGCTGGCCTTCACCAAAATTCTGCTCCTGGGGAATGGTATTTCATGCTCCCTTTCCCCTCTGCCCCCTCGCCGTGTCTCAGAGCCCCTTCCTCCTATTTCTGTCCCCCTTTCTGTCCCTGTATTGACAGGAGCCTCCCGTTATGGAAGCAGTCAACCTCTAAGCAGTTCTCCTTCAAGTGTTGATGACATACAAACCCAAGCGTTTATCCATACCCAGAAGAGGCTTGAAGAGGAATGACGGATCACGGATTTGGGACAGGTCTGCCAGCAGCAGAAAAGCTATGCAAGCCTCCAAGTCATGGGCAGCTCTACAAATATATCGCACATGGGCGACTGCCCGCCCACAGAACCAGCAAGAAGGACACGGAGAGGACTGTTTCATAACACTCTAGAACAGCCACCACGGAGGCTGCAGGAAAGGCAGGGTCTTGTTCTGGTTTTAGAAATGAAAGTCACAACCCGGAGATTCTGCTTTGAGCCACAGATCAAGGCAGCTGGGGCAGACAGAGCAGGAGTCTGTGAGGGTAGGCTTCCTACCAGTGCGCCCTCCTGCTATCTGTCTCTGCATTCCTGCACACCCTTCCCCAGTCCGCACACCCCTTGCCTTCCAGGCTCCCCCCAAGTCATCTTTTGAAGGTAGGCAGGGTAGTCTCCTGCTAAGTTACCTTTTGAAGGTCTGTCTGCTTGGGGAGCAGAGGCATTGAAAGGAAATATGTTTCTTTCCTTTTTTTTAAGGAATAATTTATATGGGACCTTTTTCTCAAATAGCTCCAGGCACTTCCGTGAGAGCCATTTCAGGGAGAGAAGAGAATGACCTGATCCCGCAGCATCAATAATGCAAGGGTGTTTCTTTTAATGAGGGGGCTGTCAATTTGACTTGCCCTAGATCAGTAGAGGATCAAAAGTCACCAGCGGCTAACAGACCTGATTTGAGCAGGGGAGGCAGTTCCTGGCCAGTCCTGGCTACAGGCTGGCTACATCAAACAGCCACCTGGGAACTGGGGTGTTCTTTCACCACCTCTTGATCAGCTGCAACCACAGGGCGCCTCATAGGGACCCGAGGACCATGCTGGGAGAGTTCCTGGTGAAAACCTGCAGGAGTCAGAGCTTGTGTAGAGCGAGTCCTTCCTGCCCAGAGGTGTCCACAAGCCAGCTACGGGGAGCCCAGATCAGACAACATTCAGCCAGATTGCTGTACCTCCATTCCATTGCCGACTGACGGGGTCAACCCATGCTCCTCAAGGCGTCTCAGGCTACGCCCTCCCGACTGGATTCCATCTCATTCTCTTTGCATGTGTTTCGTGGTGACAGAGCCTCTCTACACAGCCCTTCCCTCTGTGGATTTTTCTTTCTGCCCTTCTCACTCATGAGCAGAGCCTCGAACTGACCCTCGGTTGCTTTCTGATGCTTCCCTATGTGCAGGGTCCTGAGGATTTGCATAACATACAAACATAACATACATAGCATAACGCAGCTTCTTCGACATCACTCTCTGTCTACCACATGTCCAAGTCCACTCCGTATCTGCTGTTCCACAAGGTGAAGATTGACAGTGGAGACATGAGGGGGACAGTGGAGACATGACGGGAGACATGGGGACATGAGGGGGGCAGTGGGGACATGACAGGAGGCAGTGGGGACACGAGGGGAGGCATGGGGACATGGGGCAGTGGGGACATGAGGGGAGGCATGAGGACATGACAGGGAGGCAGTGGGGACATGAGGGGGGGCATGGGGACATGGGGGAGGCATGGGGACTTGGAGGGAGGCATGGGGACATGAGGGGAGGCATGGAGACATGGGGGGAGGCATGGGGACATGAGGGGAGGCATGAGGACATGACAGGGAGGCAGTGGGGACATGAGGGGAGGCATGGGGACATGGGGGGAGGCATGGGGACATGGAGGGAGGCATGGGGACATGGGGGGAGGCATGGGGACATGAAGGGAGGCATGAGGACATGACAGGAGGCAGTGGGGACATGAGGGGAGGCATGGGACATGAGGGCTTCATCCTTTATGTTTTTAACTACAATTAAAAAATGAGTCACCAGGGGCTCAGCAAGTCCAGGAATTTTGCCTGTTTTACTCTTGTGGGTACAAGTCCTAGTCTGCTAGCACATGAGATATGAGGTGACCAGTACCAAGGGAAGATTTAGTAAGATCTTCAGCCCCTCCTAGGAGCCCTCTGCGAACATCTAGAACAGAAAGGTGATGACTCAGGGCAGTGGTCAAAGAGGAAAACAGCCTTCAGGCTTCTTCCTCCTGGCTCCTGTCCTGAGAATATTTTTCATTTTCCTATCTTGTACTACTTGCAAGTGAAGATCTATTCTCATGGTCCCATCCACTTTAAATAGTAACTGTATCCTATGAACTTTTAAAATAAATACATTAGCCGGGCGGTGGTGGCGCACGCCTTTAATCCCAGCACTCGGGAGGCAGAGGCAGGCGGATCTCTGTGAGTTCGAGGCCAGCCTGGTCTACAAGAGCTAGTTCCAGGCCAGGCTCTAAAAAAGCTGCAGAGAAACCCTGTCTCGAAAAACCAAAAAAAGAAAAAAGAAAAAAAAAATACATTAGCAGGGAATGGGTCTGAGTCAGATTTTTGTCAACTTGGCACTAGAGTTATCTAGAAAGAGGAGTCTAAGTTAAAGTACCTCCATTAGCTTGCCTCTAAACAAGGATGTGGGACATTTTCTTGGTTAACGATTGATGTGGCAAGGTCCAGATCACTGGGAGCATGCCATCCTTGCTCCAGTGGCTCTAGATGATGTTAAAAAGCAAGATGAAGCCAGGGGGTGGTGGCGCACGCCTTTAATCCCAGCACTCTGGAGGCAAAGGCAGAAGGATCTCTGTGAGTTCGAGGCCAGCCTGGTCTATAAGAGTGAGTTCCAGGACAGGCTCCAAAGCCACAGAGAAACTCTGTCTGGAAAAACCAAAAAAAAAAAAAAAAAAAAAAAAAAAAAAGCAAGATGAACAAGTCAGGCAGTGGTGGTGCACGCCTTTAATCCCAGCATTTGGAAGGCAGAGGCGGGTGGATCTCTGTGAGTTCGAGGCCAGCCTGGTCTATAAGAGCTAGTTCCAGGACAGGCTCCAAGAAACCCTGTCTTGAAAAAAAAAAAAAAAAAAAAAAAAGCAGAATCAGTTCCTGCTCTAACTTCTCTTCACAATGGAGTATAAACCCTAAGACAAAAATAAGCCTCAGCCTCCCCAGGTTGCTGTTGGTCATCGTGCCTAAGGCACTCCCAAGTGAGGTCTCCTGTGCCTGGCTGTGATCCTAGAGCAGTTTGTAACCAGCACAATTAAAATGGAACAGAAAGAAGAAATGTAGGGTCGGGCGGTGGTGGCTCACGCCTTTAATCCCAGCACTTGGGAAGTAGAGTTAGGCAGATCTCTGTGAGTTAGAGGCCAGCCTGGTCTACAGAAGTAGTTCCAAGGCAGTTAGGGCTACACAGAGAAACCCTGTCTCAAAAAAAAAAAAAAAAAAAAAAAAACAAAAAACAAAAAACAAAAAACAAAAAAAAAACAAACAAACAAACAAAAAAAATGTAACAAAACTAACAATACCTTCCCCGGGTCAACAAAACAAAAGAGATACACACACCTCCTGGGGCCACTGTCTCAAACCCAGCATTTGGCTCCCGTGCAAACAAGATTAGCGAGGTGGTACAGATCAAACAAGTGATTGGAGACGGCTGATTGTCCAGACTCATGGGAGCCAGAATGTTTAAAAGCAAACACACCAAACACCATGATAAACAGACATTTTCAGATGCTAAGAATGTTACGGATTTACACAGGTAATCGCAGACAAAGTGATTTCAGTACTCCCAGAAGTTCAGCCAGTCTGAACTCCGACGGGAGACAGGATAATTTCGTCACTCCCGGGAACTCGCACCCGAGGAACCAGGTATTTGTCACTACCTGATCTTTCTCCACCTACACAGACCCTTGACCTTAAAAGAGTCCACCCCATATTTCAGCACATTGTAGGCTGTGGCTGCCTCTATTATTAGTAATATTTAAATCCATCCGGTAGAGTTGCAAATTGAGCAGGTAAGAAAACTCAGCTTTTTGGAGTCTCGTTTCCAAAACCCTTATACATTTCTAAAATGTTAAATCTGCCTGCCTCGCTGGCCTGGGTAGGATTTGAAGACTGGAAGAAAGCTATCTTCTAGAACTGCGGAGTAAGCGAGGATGTAGAAGCCAGGAAATCACTGTCCCCCATCGTCCTCAGCTCCCCCCCTTCCCCCCCTCCCCCCCCCCCCCGCCCCGCTCCAAATCCCAACCCTAAAATTCAGAGCTCTCTAGACCGCAGAGAATGATGGACCAACGAGTCATTCTTATTGCCGCAGCAACTGCCTTACCCTTGCCTGGAACAGCGGGGCCATGGAGGTGACTGACAGACCAAACACACTCACCTCAGGTTCCTCAGGACCATATCCCACCAGGAGCCCACGCAGGCACAGGCCGGGGGCCCGGGCTCCGAGGCTGCTTCACAGTCCCTAGCATCCATCCCCAGGTGCTGCCACCGCTGAGGGAGCTGCCACAGGCCACCTTGGCCCAAGTTCGCCTTCTCCTCCCCTGCTGCGCTGGTTCCCGCCTCTTCTACCTCCCAGAGGGAAGCTTGGCCACCTGCCAGAGGTCACACTCATCTCAGGGGCTGGGGCTTCCTCCCTGGCTGATCTCATACTCAAGCACACACGTGAAGAATGAAAACAAAACACAGAACACACAGCTGCATAACTATTTTGTTTTCTGTTTACTTTCCATGGGTTTTATTATGTATCCCTAGGAGTCCTGGCAGGTGCTTGCCCCTGCTGGGCCCACTGAATAAAGAAAAGCTTCGTTTTTAAAATCATGATGTTAGGTGTGCTAGGCACGGCTTTATAAGAGCTACCTGTCATTATTGTCACAAAAATTCCTTTGGTTAAGCTGAGAGACTGGAGAGACGGTTTGGTGGGTAAGAGCTCTGGTTGCTTTTCCGGACAACAGCACAGCCTTGAGCTCCCAAGAGTCTATAACTCAGCTTAGAGGATCTCGCAGCCTCTGTGGGTGCCAGGCATGAAAGTGGTGCTCAGACAGACAGACAGACAGACCCACGTGCAGGCAAAACACCCAGACACAAACATACAGTGTTTTAAACGTTCATCTGTCCAGGGGATTTTTGAGCTACATTGAGCTACACAATTATTCCATGTATCCAAAATGAAAATCTTTTTGGTGTTTTCTTTACTTATCAGTATTTAGCCAAACCCATTCTTGGGCCACGGAGCAGCCACTAGGTGGCTGGCACCTAGTACAGGTTACATTTGGTAGTTTTTCTTTAAGAGCAGAAGCCACAGGCTAGCCAGGACTGCTCCCCAGAAGCCACAGGGCCAGAGAGTAGGAGTGAGGAGGGGAAAGTTGCAGTGTGAAGCCTGCATCCAGGCTTCTTCCTGGAGCAAACAAGGTGCAGCAAGCCAGAAGTCACATGTGACCTTTCTGTGGTGTGGGTTCTGGAAGGATCCATATTGGCTTAGGACCCCAAGACCAAGTTCTCACAAAGATTTTCACAGAGGGACAAACGGCAGGGAATAAGAGACAAAGACAGGAAAGAGAGGATGAGGAGAAGGGGAAGGGAACCAGGGTAAACAGGCAGGGGTGTTTGTCCCAGAGGGGAACAACAGACTGACTGCCTCTGGATAGAGGGGACAGATATGGGACATTATGCAAAAGGTGGTTTATAAAGGTAAAATGGGAAACCCCATGTTATGATGTGTGTTTAATTTTAATTGGCCATGTTCTTTAGATAAACCAAAGGGGCCTTTTGATTGCTGGACTTCCATACTTTGATACCTGGACCTTGGTAGTCAGCCTCAGCAGAAAGAAGTGGCCAAATAAGGGAATCGATCTTGGTGGCTAGCTTTAGAAGTGTAACCTAATGGTTTTTAGCAAGGCAGAGGGAATGGCAGAGAAGGGCAAGGGCTGCCAGAGGAGACGTGCTTGAGTGGGCTCATGTCTCTTTAGGACCTCTGTGGTCTTTGACTATGAAACCCCAGAGAGCATGCAGGAACTCTTCTGCTTGGGGAAAATGGATCCCTCTGGAAGAAAAGACAACTGTCTAGAAGGGGGTGGCTCTTGAGGACTAAACCGTGCTATGACAAGGACAGACTACCCTTTTCCTCTTTTAATTACTCTTACAGTGCCCGTTTTGGAGGCAACATCGGGCTTGCACCTCTGCCTTCTGTGTGACACGCAGGCGTTCTCCCACGGGGCCATAGCTGTGGTCTTAATTTTCTTCGCACCAATTTTCTTCTTAAAGATATTAGCTGGGCAGCTGCGCGCATAGCTGCGTGGAGACTCGCGGAACACGTGCGACCAGAGCGGCGGGTGAACAGGCGGTGCAGCGGCGGGTTAACGGCACAGACACAGAAAATAGACATAAAGCTTTATTAAAGGAGAGAGAGAGAGAGAGAGAGAGAGAGAGGGAGAGGGAGAGGGAGAGGGAGAGAGAGAGAGGGAGAGGGAGAGGGAGAGGGAGAGAGAGAGGGAGAGAGGGAGGGGGGCACGTGTGCACACGCAAAAGGGGGGCAGTGAGAAGAGAGAGAGAGAGAGGAGAAAAAAGATTCAGGATGACTCCAAGAGACCAGAGGTTGCTGGGAGTGAGCGTGGAAAGGGGCGGGGACCAAAAGAATAACACCTAAGATAAACGTCGATAAACTACTCAGGTGGGCCTCGAATTCACTCTCCCAGAACTTCAGCTTGTGGTGTCTCTGCCTCAGCCTCTAGAGGACTTTAGACTGCAGGCCTGCCCCACCAGGGCCAGCTGCAGGGTGTCCACCTTCTGATTCACATCAAGATACAAGAGGACTCAGACCAGGCTGAGTCCGTGCCAGCTGAGTCCATGTCAGCTGGTCTGCAGCTGCCTCGTTAGTGGGCTGAGATGCCTGACAGGTGAGGCTGCTGCAGGCGAGTCTCCCCGGTGTCACACCTGTTGATGAGAAAGCTCCTTGGGATCCCACCTCAGGAGCTGGCTGTGAAGATGGTCGGAATTTCCGAGAACTTGTTCAAGGCATCTCATGAGCCTCTGGGCCGTTCTCTGTGGCACTGGGGACTCCAGAGGGAGCCAGCAGAGGAGGGAGCTGAGGCTGGTTGTAGTCGGACTGCAAGTTCCCAAATAATGACATGGAGACTTATTAATTATGCTAGCTCAGCCTATAGCTTAGGCTTGTTCCTAATTCTTATAACTTAAATTAACCCATTTTTTTAAAATCTAGGTTCTAGCATGTGGCTTGATACCTCATCTCCACACTGCCCACCTGCTTCCCTCCCCCAACCTGCATCTGGCTGGTAACTCTGCCTTTCTTCCTCCCAGAGTTCTCGCTTTTCCCAGAAGTCCTGCCTGTGTTGTGGAATATTACCTTAACTAGGCCAAGATGTGTTACATTTGTTCGTGTTGCAGAATACTTTAACTGTGCAAAGGTTCCATTTGTCTGTGCTGCATTTGTTTAACTATGTAAAGATGTGCTGCTGGTTCACCTTGCCTGCCTAAGGCACCTGATTGGTCTAATGAAAAGCTGAACAGTCAATAGCTAAGAAGGAGAGGGTTACGTAGGACTGGCGGGCAGAGAGAATAAGTAGAAGAGAACCAGAGAAGAAGAAATGAAGATTCCCCAGGGCAGCCACCAGCTAGACAGACATGGAGTAAGAAATTAAGATATACAAGATGAGAGAAAGGTAAAAAGCCTCGAGGCAAAAGGTAGATGGAGAGAAATAGGTTACATTGTAAGAATTAGCAAGAAATAAGCAAAAGATAAGGCCAAGCATTCATACCTAATAAGTCTCTGTCATGACTTGGGAGCTATCCGGAGGCCCAAAAGAAGCCTACATGCCTATGCTCCCCTCACTAGCTATTGGCCTTTCAGCTTTTTTTTATGCCAGTCACAGCAATACCTATTCACAGAGGGCACAAATATCCCACAACAATCAGTTAACCTTGGAGGACCCCAGATTTTATTTCTAGATTGAGAGGACAGGGGTTTGCCTTTAGTTGAGCAAGACCAAGCCCAACTTCTGGGGAAATGTTTGAAATGACCAGCAAAGATTCTATAAGTGGAAATTAGGGTATTCTTTTCTTGGTAAGATTCTTAGATCAATGCTCTAGGAGAAGCATTCTCTACCCTAGAGAGACAGACAGACAGACAGACAGACAGACAGACAGACAGACACACTTCGTTTCCTTTTTTCCATCTAGTCTTGAACTCCTGATCCTCCTGCTGCCTCTATCTTCAAGAAATTGAAATGACAGGCATGCCCCGCCGTGTCCACCCCCTTTTCAAATGACACATTTTAGAAGATGTGAGAGAGCAGGCTCTCCAATCTGATTTGCCATAATTTAAAAAAGATCATCCATTCATTTACTTGTAGCTTTCAAACACCACACTGGGTACTGGAGGAATAGGAAGCAGAATCCACTGGTAGGGAGACCTATCTCAGAGGAAGTCATAATAATATAGAACAGGAATTAAAAAGTGCTCTACATCAGAAATTATATGGGAAAATAAGAGGTCTGGGGTGGGGAGAAGGGGTAGAGGAAGAAAACAGAAAGAGAGATGGTGGCCGCCCTACTAAATGCTCCCAGACCTGAACACCCGACAAGAGTGCATTTGGCTGCATGCAAATTACACAGGAAAACGGAGCCCTTCCTTGTGCTGGGCTGGGGATTGACCCAGACTCCTGGTGCAGAATAGGTAAGCACTCTACCATGGAGCTGCACCTAGCCCCAAGCTGACTTTTAGTGCTATTAGCAATGTACACATAAACAACACACATGACCAAGTCCTGCGACATGTCACGTGGATGGTAAGACAAAGTACTGGTGCAGGTACCTATAGGAGGGACAAGATGTCCCATCAGGAAAGAAAATCTCAGATGGAGTCAGATAATTTCGCCACCTAAAATTACGTTGGGCAAAGGGAATGGGAGATGCTACTGTCTGCTGACTGCCCACCAGCTGTGGTAAGCTCTGGTGAGGAAGCTTTTACAGCTGCAGAACCAGCAAACAACAATTGCTGGTTTTCTCTTACATAACGCCTGCACTACATGGTGGTATGTGAGCCGGGAACTAGGCCGGAGATTTAAAAACACATGCACACAGACAGAGACTCGGGGGCACGGGTCATCCTTGAAACAAGAATGGCAACTTTATTGTGCTCCAGGGAAGTTTATATAGGGATCCTTAACTGATAGCCATGCCTGAGCTTTTGGGATTTCCAGCTGTAAAACCCACCAGAATCCAGTCCCTTGCCATCAGGAACTCATGAGGGTCTCATGTTCAGAGCAGCTGCAGGCACAGGAAAACAAGTTGTTTACTCTGTTCACCTTGGCAGGCAAAGGGTCTGAGGCAGGCAAAGAGAGTCAAGGGGCCAAGGGTCTGCAGCCCCCAACACTCTTACCCTGGGAATACCTTAGCTTGGAAAGGAAGCATCGAGCTGGGCTGTGCTGGTGCATGCCTTTAATCCCAGCACTCAGGAGGCAGAGGCAGGCAGACCTCTGTGAGTTCGAGGCCAGCCTGGTCTATAAGAGCTAGTTCCAGGACAGGCTTCAAAGCTACAGAGAAACCCTGTCTCAAAAAACAAACAAACAAACAAAAAGAAAGAAAACATCTAGGACTCTTACATTTTCTTCCTTAAATATGGCTCTTTGGATGTGTAATACCTAAGCCATGACATTCACCATTTTAAATAACACAGCTCAGTCATTCTACTCTCAGAATTAAATAGCTATCCCTGTTCCTTAGCGTAATGCTTTCAAGGTTCATCCATATATTTCTTGAGTTGATACTTTATTCTTTTCAGGACTCAATAATGTCCCACTGTATGACTACACCACATTGTGCTATCAGTGCTTCAGTTGGCAGAAATCTAGTGGATTCCATATTTTGGTTAGTCTAAATACAGCAGCTATGGTCATTTGGGTGCATGGTTTTATAGACTCATATATTTTCATTCCTTTTGAGCCCAAGGCCATTAACAGAGAGTCCACAACCTAGGGGTTAAAATACCTGTCAACTTGACAGGGTTTGGGATCACCTGAAAGATGCAGCTCAGGGCATTTCTCTGAAGGCATTTTCAGAGGATGGAGGATCCATCCTGAACATGGGAGCCACGTTTGAGGCCAAACGAAAAGGCGAAAGCAGGCAGAAGAACACTAGCTCCCATCTCTCTGCTTCCTGACTACAGCCATGGTGTGAATGTCCTCTTCCCACTTGGCTGCCATAGAACTGCTCGGGAGACTGTAGCCTCCAAACAGTGAGCCAAACTGAATCCTTCCAGCCTGAGGTTGTTTGTCAGGTCAGGTGGCCTCAGCAATGAAATGGTCACGAATACATGCGGGTAAACCTGTATTTAAGTTTTAGGAATTGCAGCCTGTTCATCAACGCCACCTCACCAGTGTATAACCCCACTAGCACAGCACCGAGGCGATGGCTCTCTCACACTGTACCCCGCTCTCCTTTTACCCTCCCTGAGCTTCCCACGCACAGAGCAATTTAAGAATTTGATGCTGGTGAAACAGTAAGCAGATGTTTAAGGCTAGTCGTGGGAGATAGGGAGCAGGTGAAGGAACTCTCAACATTTAGGTTTGTTTGTTTGTTTGTTTGCTGTGGAATAATCCTTCTGTACACTGTGAATGTGTATTACTTCCATTGGTTAATAAAAAGCTGACAGGCCAGTAGCTGGGCAGGAAGTTAGACAGGAGAGCCACACTAAGAATGATGGGAAGAAGGAGGGTGGAGTCAGAGAGATACTAGCCAGCCTCCCAAGAAACAAGACATTCTAGAGGATAGGTAAAGCTGCAAGCCACATGGCAATACATAGATGAATAGAAATGGGTTTATTTAAATGTAAGAGTTAGCTAGTAACAAGCCTGAGCTTAGTCACCCAAGCATTTGTAAGTAATATAAGCCTCAATGTGGCAAATTTGGAAGCAGCCATTGGGACGGAAAACTCCGTCTACATTTGTTTGTTTGTTTTTAATATACTTAATTTTATTTTATGTGCATTGGTGTGAAGGTGTTGGATCCCCTGGTACTGGAGTTATAGACAGTTGTGAGCTTCCATGTGGGTGCTGGGAGTTGAACCCAGGTCCTCAGAAAGAGCAGCCTGTGCTCTTAACCACTGAACCATCTCTTCAGCCCAACATTTAGTTTTTTTTTGTGACAAAGTTTCATATCATTTTTGAATGCACTGAAGACGACGCACCTTATAAGTTCAAGGGTGATAGTTGGGCCAGTCTTGTGTTCCTCGTGCTCAGAGCTCATATGGGCTTCCTGTGAGCTAGAGGGCCGGTTTCTTTGAGAAGTCAGTAGTCATGGATCCCTTTAAGCTGAAACTGTAAGTGCTCAAATGCGTTTTTCCTTCCAGGGAGCTCTTCCCATTCCATTATGGCCCCCCCACACCAGTTATTATTATAAACAACACTTGTTATTCCATGGTGAGAAATGACAAGGTGCTGTCTATAGATATAACAAGCTATCCCCCACCCAACCCCCAACCCTGCCTCTCTCTGGTTTCCTTGTTTGGGGTCCTCCAGCTACTCTTTATGTTAATTCTTCTGGAGCCAGGGGAGTGGTACAATCAGGGAGTCCTGGGTTCGATACCCCATCCCCAGCCCCTCCCAAGCTGATTGTTTTCTACTCTGCCTTTCCAGTTCAGCTTCTCTTCTCATTGTTTATACAGGGATTTCAGAAACTATCTTCAATCATTTGAGAAGCTATAGACTTAACCACAATAAAATATTCTACTTTGGCCAGTATTTCATGTCTCAAACTCTTTCCGTGGCCCGTGCTCTTCAGTAATCACCCAGAGGGAACTGTAGAGAGAGGCTTGTTGCTACTCACATCCCTCCAAACCTGATCCTCTTGTAAGATCTTGTGGCTTATCTCAAAGAACAGCATCATTGATTTCAGAGACTCCAAGAAAGAGTGTTCATCTCTAGTCTTCTGTCGCCCTTAGTCTAGCATCCCTTCTAGACAGGATAGGATTATGTCCTTATGTGATATTTATTTGACAGGTTTTCTTTTTTAGCACATTCCATATATAGCATGTGGTTTGGGGAACTCTAATTTTATGCAGAGGACTAACACATATAAAAAGCTGAACAACAGCCCAGCAGTCCCCACCAAGTCATAAATAAATGTAACAGATAATACACATTCCCACAGGCTCAATAAGAAACCTCTTCGTAGTCAGAGGAGGTCAGGAAAGGGATTAAAGGGAGGTACCACTCTGTTGCTTAGGAACAGCCTCAGAGATGGAAGATAATTTAAAATGCCTTCCCAAAGAATCCCATAGAATGCTAAAGCTGGGAGAGATACATAAGCGAGCATTTAATTTACTCTGGTTTTACACAAAGGGAACTGGGAGCCAAGCAAGACCAAACGATGGAAGAAGCCTGCCTTCCCTCTGTCCACTGCTTACAAGACACAGCACAGCTTCTACTGATTCACCCATCGCAGCAGGCAAGGCGGGGCTCGTCACTGGGGGCCTGTAGAGCCTGGCAGGAAAGCAACCTGCATCATAGGCACTGGGCGGGGCTGCGATGGGAAGGTGGGAGGACCAGGTGATGGATGCAAGCTTGACATTGCTTCCTCTATTTGCTCTGGAGAAGAGCAGAGTCCAGTGGTTTCTCACGTGTGAGATCGGCACGCCTTGATCCTGTTTTGTGAGTAATTGGGTAGAAGCCCTTACAGCTCCTTGTCTATCCACATCCCATCTGCATACACAGATGTCCAGATAAGAGATGCTCTGGGGAAAGGTGGTGCACACCTAGATTCCTGTAGCTGGTTTTAGGACACACACGGAAGTCAGAAGTCACCCACAGAGGAGGATTTTTTCCCCTTGACTCCTACTTCATTTTGTTTGTTCTAGGTTTTGTTAGGGTTTGTTTTATTTTGCTTTGATTTAAAAAAATAATAATAAGTCCAGAGTTGACATAAGCCAGCCTTAGGGTTATTACCCTAGAAGTAATTTAGCTGGAAAGGTAAAGAATAGGATACGAGTCTGGAAAAATAAAAAAGCATTCCTGAAAATGAAACCACACACGAATTCGTGGAGAAGACAAAAACACAGGCTGTAGAGAAGGCGGAGCAGAACGGGTCACTCTGACCCAAAACACAGAGTTTCCAACCAGGAAACTTCTGGCTACCCAGCATTTTGGTAAACAAATCTATCCCCCTTCTTTAGATTATCAAGGAAAGTAGCTGCACCCTCGTGCCCAGCCTCCCCCACCTGCCCTCCTCTCCCTCCCCATCCAGGCACAGCTAGAGAGTGTGAGCTCGGGCCCAGCTGGAAATTAGTGCAGTTTTTCATCTTTGCCTTTGGTTTTTAAATGAACAGGAAGCAAGCTCGGGAGACACCGCCCCCCACCCAAGAATTACCTGGACTGTGATGTCAGTCAGCCTGAGGCTGTGTTCCTTATCTTCCCTGGCCCTGGCACGGCTTGCTCGGAACAACCTGCCCCTAGAGAGGAGCTGTAAAATAATAATAATATAGCATGTGACGTGAGATCACAGATAGGAAAGCTCTTCTCTGAAGTTAAGGGTTTTTTCTTTTCCAGCCTACAATACACAGTATTGATATTATTTATTAATGGCTGGGTTTGATGCCATCTGTCTTGGGCTCTTGGGCAAATATGCCTTCACGTAAATGGCAATCAGCAGCATTGTGGTTTACAAACTAACCTGGAAGATTAATTGCTAATAGATACAAATACAAAAATGGACAAGAGTTCTGGCAGTTGCCTCTTGTGGTTCACCACCCATCAAAAGGAATTAAACATTGATATCTAGCAGATCCCCCACCCCTCTTCTGATACGAGAGACAAAAGAATTTGGGAGAAGGTCTGAGAGGAGTATTTGTACTCTTCTGCTAAGTGTCAAAGAGGAGCAGATGCTCGTCAAGACTGGGTCCCAGAACCTGAAACTACTTAGCAAGCATCAGCTTCTTAGTCTGTGGGTGAGTGCTGAATCCCCCTGTGAGGTGACAGAGAAAGCAAGCTTTGCTAATCCTTTGGCATGTATATGTGTGTGTGTTGGGGAGGAATGGATGTTCATGTTTGGATGGGGGGCAAGGGAGATACATACATTGTTGTGTGTGTGTGTGTGTGTGTTTGTGTGTGTGTGTGTGTTCACGTGAAAGCCTAAAGTCAACCTTGGGCATTGTTCCTCAGGCATGGACCACAGTTATTCTGCTGCTGCCTTTTCTTCTTCCTTCTCCTCTTCTTCTTCTTGCCTGTAGCCAAGCTTACTTCAAACTCACCCATCTTATGACAGCATTGTTTTCTTTTACTAGAACTTTTCCCCAACTTTGAATGGAGTCAACCTTCTAAGTAGGTAAACTCTCTATCCTGTGGGCTCCGAAGTCCCCCTCGGAACTCTGACCACCTCCACTCCTCTACGGACTCACGGAGCTGTGTAAGCAGTGTGGTGCTGCGGAGGGATGCTGAGATGGCTGTACCCAGCAAAGAGGCCAGTGGCAAAGGTAGAGGTGCAAGTGAGGCTAGCAGGGGCTCATAGCAGGACTTGCCTGCTTCTTCTCAGAGCACACAGAGAAATGGACCGTCTGGGCAGATTACATAAACACTTCCTGCCAGGTTGCTCTGCTTAGCAGCCTGTGATTGCAAACCCTGGAGAGCTCAATCATCCTCACTACATGGTTTTATAGGATGGTGGCATTGCATGTGCATCATTGTGTCTGCCCTATGGTGATGTGGGATTTCCCTCTGTATGCTGTGATTACCATTAATGAATAAAGAAACTGCTTTGGACCTATAGCAGGGCAGAACTTAGGTGGGTGAAGAAAACTAAACTGCTGGGAGAAAAAAAAGGGCTGAGTCAAAGAGAAGTCATGGAGCCACCACTGAAGACAGACATGCTGGAACTTTGCTGGTAGGCCACGACCTCGTGGTGATGCACATATTAATGGAGATGGGTTAAATTAAGATGTAAGAGTTAGCCAATAAGAAGCTAGAGCTAATGGGCCAAGTGATTTAAATACAGTTTCTATGTGATTATTTCAGGGCTAAGCAGCCAGGAACCAACAAACTGCCTCCTTACTACTGTGGCTTCTCAAAAAAGCCATCATTAGTAGAACTGACACAGCTATGTAATCATAGTCCATGCCCTATAGGGATTAAATATATTCCTTCGACAAAGGTACAGTGAGTTGGGAGGGAATAATACAATGAGGCCATCTGAAATGGAAGATGTTCAAACTTCATCTGGAGCACACAACTACTTCACTTTATGTCTAACCCCTCCATTGTCTCAGGAGCTAGCTGCATTTTTTTATTTTATTTCCTTTTAAATTGATTTTATTGAGCTCTACATTTTTCTCTGCTACCCTCCCTGTCTCTCCCCTCCCCTTCAACCCTCTCCCATAGTCCCCATGATCCCAATTTACTCAGGATAGCTTATCTTTTTCTACTTCCCATGTAGATTGGATCTATGTATGTCTCTCTTAGTGTCTTCATTATTGTCTAGGTTCTCTGGGACTGTGATTTGTGGGCTGGTTTTCTTTGCTTTATGTCTAAAAGCCACTTATGAGTGAGTACATATGATAATTGTCTTTCTGAGTCTGGGTTACCTCACTCAATATGATGTTTTCTAGATCCATTCATTTACCTGCAAAATTCAAGATGTCATTATTCTTTTTCTGCTGTGTAATACTCCATTGTGTAAATATACCACATTTTCCTTAACCATTTTTTGATGGAGTGACATTTAGGTTGTTTCCAGGTTTTGGCATGACAAACAATGCTGCTATGAACATAGTTCTGGAGGAAACACAATCCCTGATTTCAAACTCTACTACAGAGCTACAGTACTGAAAATAGCCTGGTATTGGCATAAAAACAGACAGGAGGACCAATGGAACTGAATAGAAGACCCAGCTACTAATCCACACACCTACGAATACCTGATTTTTGACAAAAAAAAGCAAAGAATAAAAAATGGAAAAAAGAAATAATATTTAACAAATGGTGCTGGCATAACTGGATATCAACATGTAGAAGAATGAAAATAGATCCATATCTATCACCATGCACAAAACTCAAGTCCAAATGAATCAAAGACCTCAATATAAAGCCAACCACACTGAACCTCACAGAAGAGAAAGTGGAAAGTACACTTGAACACATTGGCACAGGAGACCACTTCCTAAATATAACCCCAATAGCATAGACACTGAAAGAAACAATTAATAAGTGGGACCTCCTGAAACTGAGAAGCTTCTGTAAAGCAAAGGATACAGTCAACGAGACAAAATGGCAGCCTACAGAATGGGAAAAGATCTTCACTAACCCCACATCAGACAGAGGTCTGATCTCCAAAATATACAAAGAACTCAAGAAATTGCTAGTCAAAAGAACAAATAATCCAATTTTTTTAAAAATGGAGTACAGACCTAAACAGAGAACTCTCAACAGAGGAATCTAAAATGGCTGAGAGACACTTAAGGAAATGTCCAACATCCTAAGCCATCAGAGAAAAGCAAATCAAAACAACTCTGAGATTTCATCTTACACCTGTAAGAATGGCCAAGATCAAAAACACTGATGACAACTTATGCTGGAGAGGTTGTAGGGTAAAAGGAACACTCCTGCATTGCTGGTGGGAGTGCAAACTGGTACAGCCCCTTTGGATATCAGTATGGATATTTCTCAGAAAATTAGGAAACAACCTTCTTCAAGACCCAGTAATACCACTTTTGGGTATATACCCAAGGGCTGCTTAACCATAGCTGCCTTTTTTTTTTTTCCCAAGCCTAAAGCAGACACGCTGTTGTAGTTCTTATATATAACACCAGGGGGCAGAAGTGAGCCAGAGAAGAAGGAAAACAATAGTTACGTCTTCCAACCCGAAAATTTGAACCTTAAAGGAAATATCACAGGCTGGCTCGGTTAAAAATCATTTGTATGTTTCTTACTCGTCTAAAATAAGTTACTAGAAGAATGGGTTCTCCGAGCATATGTTCTCTGTCCTCCGGTAGTGGCCTATTTTCTGTTTCCCCCATTTTTTTTTTTTTTTTTTTTTTTTGCGCCTTTATGGCCATCCTTCTTTGCCAGTCCGTTACAGAAACTGATTACTTTGAAGCTGGCAAACTTCCTCCTGTCCAGTTGAAGTTCCGGACAGAGGGAAGATGGTCCAGCCCCGCGCCTGCGCACTGCAAAGGCAGACAAGCACAGCCTTTGTGGAGAAGCTAGGATGCGAGCCCGCGCAGAAGGGTAGAGAAGAGGGTCTCCAGGGGCTCCTTCGATTGGGAAGAGAGAAGCATGGACAACTTCTTTCTATAAGGATCCTTTTCATTCCGGTCGGTCTGAAAACTGCGCTCCCCGCTCTCCTCACCCCAACTTCTGAAGAACAAGATGGGCCCACTGCCAACCCCCTAAACCCTCCAATGAGCAGGCATGAGTGGGGAAGACGGAGCGGCTGTAAGGGCTGGTCCTCCTGAAAACAGACACCCTGGAGGGAAGTTGGAAAGACCACTCTCCACGGAGCCCCAGAATGCAGCGTCCAGAGGGGCGGGAAAGCCACTCCCCACAAGAGGCCTTCTGTGTGGCTGTCAGGCAGGGTTGTATTTTTAGACTTAGCTGGATCTGTCCTGGACTTTCCCCTCCACAGCTGCTGCCGCTGCTTCCCAAAGCCCAGTCTATGGGAGCTGGGCTACCCTGTGCCTTAGTGAGCTTGAATGTGCTGAAGATAACTTTTGACGGAGGCGGAGAAGGGAGGTTCTGCTGGCCTGCAGAGTTCTTTCCTCAGGTCCCGGACAAGAGCGACCTCTTACCTGCCCCACCTTGCAGCATCTCATTACCCCAATCCATCCTAGGACCCCCAGTCCAAATTTGCTCAGGACCAGCAGCTTTGTGGCATCAATCGAGCCCCGGTATATCCTTCTGAGAGAAAATTTGACTCCATGAGCAAGAAGGAAGCTCAGACCCAAAAACCATACTCAAAGCTACCTCTCAGTCACTCTGGTGAACAGGCTCTTCCTATTTTAGAGCTTTTATTTCTTCCTCCCTCTAAAAATAAATAAGCAAATAAAAGAACACACCCTCTTTGTAGCATTTCCTTCCAACCTGTCACTCCAGACAGACAGACGCATGATATATACTTCTGATTTTGGCAGTCTAGTTGAGGTCTTCCTGGGGGTGTGGCTTCAAGCCTCCCCTGATTGTATTTTAAAGCCTTCCCTGCAACAGAGGTTACCTGTGGGGAATAGGAGGACAGGGGAGAGATATTATTTTTACTTTCTACCCTTTGTCTACTGTTTCATCTTTTTTCAAGCTGACCAGGCCGTGTGTCCACTTCTCTTTTCAGCTCTGGGACCCCATCTGGTGCAGACCCTGCAGGCCCTGTGCATGCTGCCTCAGTCTCTGTGAGTTCATGTGTGCGTCGGTCAGGCTGTGTCTAGAAAGCCTTGTGTCCTTGGTGTCCTCCGTCCCTCTGGCTCTTAAACTTTTTCTGCTTTCTCTCTACAGAGTTTCCTGAGCCCCGGGCGGCGGGGGAGGGAGATCCCATTTAGGGCTGAGTATTCCAAGCTCTCTCTCTCTCTTTCTCTTTCTCTCTCTCTCTCTCTCTCTCTCTCTCTCTCTCTCTCTCTCTCTCTCTCTCTCCCTATTGTCTGGTTGTGGGGCTCTGTGTTTGTTCCCATCTGCTGCAGGAGGAAGAAGCTTCTCTGATGAAGGCTAAGCAAGGCGCTGATCTATAAGTAAACTAGAATGTCCTTAGGAGTCATTTTTGCTATGTTCCTTTGGCAGAACTGCAGTATTTGGTTCCCCCAGGTCCCTGGCCAATCAAGTCTCAGGTTCTTGGCCACCCAAGCAGAGCTGGGTATGGGTTCCATCTCACAGAGTGGGCCCGCACCAGTGGTACAGTGGATAAGATATCTGACTTCTGATTAGAAGATTCTTGGGTTTGTTTCTTTCTTTTTTCTTTTCTTTTTTTTTTTTTTTTTTCTGTGGCTTTTGGAGCCTGTCCTGGAACTAGCTCTTGTAGACCAGGCTGGTCTCGAACTCACAGAGATCTGCCTGCCTCTGCCTCCTGAGTGCTGGGATTAAAGGCGTGTGCCACCACCGCCCAGCTGTTTCTTTCTTTTTTCCTCTTTTCTTCTTCTTCACTTCCCTTCCACCCACCCACCCCCCAGAGACAGTGTAGCCCCATGTAGCCCTGGCTGTCCTGGAATTCACTTTGTACACTAGGCTGGCCTCGAACTCCATGATCCACCTGCCTATGCCTTCTGAGAAAGGTATACAGTTTTGTTTCTTTGTTTGTTCTGAGACAGTTTTTTTTTTTTTTCTTAAACCAAGGTCTCATGTAGCCCCTGCTGGTCTCAAACTCTGCTGTAGCCGAAGATGATCCTGAGCTCCTCATCCTCCTGCCTCAACCTCGTAAGTGCTGAGAATACAAGTGGGCACCACCAGGCCTGGCTGAGATCCCTACATTTTCAAGGCCTCATCTAGCCAGGCAGAGAGCAAGAGGGCTTCGCCCTCACAAAGTAAAACTGGAAATGTCAACCAGGTCCCTCTGCTCCTGAGTATTCCCAGCTCTGCTCCTGGGTGTTCCACACACCGCTTGCTACATGATTCTCCACACCCCTGGGGGAAATGCTCTTGGTACACCCATGCTAAAGCTCAGAACCCGCTGCACAGGGGCCGAGGGTCACTACCAGGGCCATGCAGTGAGTCAGGAGAGCCAGGTTTGCTGACACACCTGACCCAGAGCATCCTGAAGAAGTGAGGTGGGACGGAGTTACCAACACCAGCTAAAATGGTGAACGGAAAGCAACATCACGCTGGGGAGCCTGCATTTTACCCCAAAGACAGCAAGGGCATTTCTTGATTATCTTTGGATTTTAGGTAGTGCCTGACTTTGAAAGGATGGTGGACCTATATGTATAGTATAGTATAGTATAGTATAGTATAGTATAGTATAGCATAGCATAGCATAACATAATGTAGTATAGAATAGCAGTGAGACAGCTGTTGTCAGGATCTAATACAGAGGAGAGGCAGAAAAAAATGGATGGAGGGGGGGACAAACTTAAGTGCCCTTGAGATGAGGCGGGGGCCTGTGATTAGGAAAGCCTAGCTCTGGTGTTCCGGAATCGGTGCCAAAGACATGATAGGATCCATGAGGTTGAAGGACAGACTGTGCAAAGCCCAGTTTACTGGGACTGTGGACAAAAGCATGCCCTAGACAGAAGCCAACTAGGCAGGTCCTACAAGAGAAAGCATTCGCACATAAGCTCCATGACGGTTACCTAGGCTTTCTCGAAAGCTACTGCCATGCCCAAATTCAGTTTAAGAGCAGTCTGGCCAGCTAGGCAAGTTCAGGTGACTTCCTCTTTTCTTGATATCCTGTAAGATTTGGGATGTGTGCCAGGCCATTCGGTGGGTAAAATGACACTTAGGACCAATGGCTTTTACTATGTCAAATGAGACTTGATGCTTAGTGTCTGGCTTAGCTCTCTGGATGGAGGGGTATCTTCGGGGTGTGCTGAGAACACTGGAGGAAGAATGGGCTTAGAGGAAAGGGGAGGACACCAGAGCCTGTGGGACTCCCAGTGAAATAGGGTCATTACGTCAGTGGCGGGAGACACAGAAGAAGGAGGTGTGTGCCCGTTACCTTAAAGCAGGTACTCTTCACCTGGCTAGAACTGGGGGGGTGTGAACTGGAATGGGAGAGACAGCCTATTTTTATCTTCACACCCCCTCCTACAGCCCATTATAGTCTTCCATGCCTGCTGTAAGAAAATTCCTATAGGATAGTAATAGCAATTTCTATGACCTCAGGATCAAAAACAGTCATGGATTTTTGTATCATATTTTTATATCGCATGTCAGTTGCGGCAACTATCTCTAAGTATCATTTGTGTCCATCACTAATATAAAATGCCAGTAATTGGACCTGACACTGGACCTAAGTAGTGTGTTATGTACAACATTGGTATATTTGCATGGAGTAGCATAACAAAATGGCTGTAATTTTGAAAATTGTATTTCAAAAAAATGGTATCTTTCATAACCCTTTGTGCTTTGTTTTGTATGGTAAAAAGTATTCTGAGAGGTAAGTCAAAGGTTTCAGCAATGCCTAAAGAACCATTTACACCATTGATGCCCAGAGATGAGGGGTGAAAACGAAGGAGAGAAGCTAGAAGACTCAAGCTGGCTGAGTGACCACATGAGTGACAGAAGCAGGTTCCAACACACACCGAGGATGACAAAGAGATCGTCTGTAAAATGCCTGTCACATGATGCCCATAGACAGACATTTGGGCCATCGGCAGGAATGTAGAGCACCCATGGGGGAAATCTACTACAACAACTGCTCAAACTTACAACAAACTAATGGGCAACCAAGAAAGAGTATCCAAAATGGGAAGGCTGAGAGGGCTGAACTCAGTGACACACATATAAGGAAATCTCCAGAGAGGGCAGACAGCCAAATAATCCAAGGTAAGGTGGGAGACACAAGAGAAGTGGTTGCAGGGGTAAACACGCCCTGCCAGATGTGGCAGGCGGCAGACAAGACTCGAGTGGCTCTGGAGGAGAGCTTTCCTAAAGCTGTAAGGAAAGGAATTCCAGAAAGTTAAGGGAATTAATCAGAACAATAAAATAGAGGCCTTGTTCAAGATTTATAATAAGTCTAATTTACATGGGAAGTAGAAAGTAGAAAAAGACAAGATCTCCTGAGAAAATTGGGAGCATGGGGACCTTGGGGGAGGGTTGAAGTGGGGAGGGGAGAGACAGGGAGGGGAGCAGAAAAAAATGTAGAGCTCAATAAATATCAATTAAAAAATGAAACACACACACTCACACACACAAAGATTTATAATAAGCTTGGTGCGGTGACACACACCTGGAGTCCCAGCAGCTCTGGAGGAGAAGGTAGATGTTCACCTTGCTTGAGCCCAGGAATTGGACCTCAGTCTGGGCAACTGTGAAATCTGGAAGGATGGACAGGAAACACAGTATGAGAAAAGAGTAACGGACGACAAGACACAAAGTGGGGGAAAGGCAGAGGCGACTGGGAAACCCTCTGAAACAGACGTGCGTGCGTGGTAGGCGGGAAGCGGGGCGGGCAGAGCCAAGGGCAGTGAAAGGAGGGCCTTGTCTTCTAGGTGGATGGGTAGGTGGGGCAAGCAGGTGGCAGGGACCCTCGGGCTACGAGTGAGGGTAGGGAATATAGGGACCTGTTCCTTTTTATTAGTCTAGATAGAGTTGACCTTAGCTAAATCCAGGTAAAAGGAAAAGCAAAGAAAGCTGGGCTTTACAACTGTAATCCCAGCACATGGCAGGCCGAGGTGGGAGGTGAGTTCAAGATTAGCTACAAAGTGAGAACCTATCTCAAAAAAAAAGAGAAAAAAAGAAGTAGGAGCCGGCTGTGGTGACGCACACCTTTAACCCGGGCACTGGCAGGCAGATCACTGGGAATTGTTGGCCAGCATGGTCCGCAGAATGAGAGCCTGTGGAAAGGAACAGGAGTGGAGAAGACCCTGTCCTGGTCCTTTTCACTCACGGATGGAGGGCTATGAGGCCTCCCGTGCACTTAGAGAGGAAGACCTGCTAAAGAAGAGAACAGAGCTGAACAAATCAAGGCTCTGGACAAAATGAATATTTATTTAGACTGAGAAAGGATATCACACAAATTACAGATGTTTGAGAAGATAAATTTCATAGACGTTATGAAAATCATAAAAATAAGATTTCATCTATGGACACATTTCTGTAGAACTCACCCCGCCCCCATTCTTGGCTGTATATTTTGATTCCTTCTAAACAACAATATTTGCAAAACTTTCTAATGGTCAGGTGGATAAAACAGTATTTCTCCTGATATGATGGGCCAGCATTTTGTACACTGGTGTTTGGCATTCAGTAAGCACACAACTTCACATGTAGCCTTCTCTGTTTTAGGACAAAGTCTCAGCATGCCATCCTAGTTGACCTAGAACTTAATATCTAGACAATATTTCTGTGTTTCCAACTCAGCTTCCTTTTACCTAGATCCCAAGTGCCTTTGGTCACCTCAGTGTTAGCAAACAAGAGAACTGTGTCTTAACCAACTCTAACTCAGTGCTCTCATTGGACAACATGAGAACTCATTGTGAGGGTGTCTCGGGGCCTGGAAAGAAACAAGAAAGTGTAAGGCTTTGCCTTCATGGAAGATCTTCTGCCTCTAGGGATGGGCTGAGTATTGGTGGCCATGACAAAACCAGGATTTAAAATAATAGAGTTAGTAATTACACAGGACCTACCAGGGGAAACTCCCCGTGCGAGCACAATCACTTATCCTACTGTGGTTTGGATTCAGCTCGTCTGCCTAAGGTTTGTGTGTACACATTGGTCAACAATGTGATAGCACTGAGAGGCAGGGAAGCCTTTAGGGGGCAATCTAGAAAGGTCAGGGACTCCATCTTCAGAAAGGGTTAATGTACAGCACTGGATCCCTTTCTGAAATAGGAAGTTGTTACAGAAAGTGAGCCTGGCTTCTCCCCTAGTTTCCTGTCTCCCGGCCCATGACCCTCAGAGCAAGGCAGCCTTCTTTACTGTATCTCTGCCATGTTGTGGGGCACCCATGAGGGCCCTTGCTAGAGTCCACAACTCTGTGCGGCTTGGCTCTCTAGACTTCCCAGCCGCTAGAATCAGGAGCCAAGCCAACTCCCATACATTACCCAATGTTTAACATGTTGTCAAGGCAACATGAAAGAACAAACATAAACCCTATGACATTTGGTGCTATAATAATTCCCATCTGACAGATAGGGAAGGGTAGGTAACTTGCCTATGGTCAGGAATGTAGTGTGAGATCTGGGATTTGAACCCAGGCTGTCTGGCTCAAGCATGGCCCTGCAACATTTTCCACATTCGCCTTACAGCCTCCATTCTGCCCCAGGCTCTGCAATCTCCTTGCCCTATGACATGGCACAGCTGTCCCTGAGGACCCACAGAGACTGGTTCCCATGGTTACAAGATTCGGCGGATACTTAAGCCCCTCCAATCAAAGTAGTATTAGTTGCATGAAACCTACAGGCATTCCCCCCTTTCATATTTTAGGTTATACCTAGATACACATAGCACATGCAGATGGGCCCTACATTGCCCGTGGAACATCAACAAGAAAATATGTGTTGCGCAATATTCCTTTACACTGTATGAAGATATGGAACTGTTATTGGTTTAATAAAAAGCTAAATGCCAATAACTAGGCAGGATTTGGGGGGCAGAGAGAAGGCTGTGAAGAAGGAAGATGAAGAGACACGGAGGAAGCAGGAAAGCAGGATGGGCGGTGCATAGACGAGACAAATGAGCCTTGGGCAGCGCATTGGTTAATAGAAATGGGTTAATATAATTTATAGGAGCTAGCTAAAAACAAGCCTAAGCTACTGGCAGAGTTTTTATAATCAATAATAAGTTTTCATGTGGTTATTTGGGAGCTGGCTGGTAGGACAGAAAAAGATTCACTACATACATGTATATGTGCATACATATATAATTGTGCATCTATATATTTCCAATTCAGTACAGAAAAAAAAAATCCTTAAAGACATATCTGCTTTGATGAAGAGCCTTGGTTGACCTGGGTTATCAAGCCATAAATGCTGAGAGCCAGTTGTGTCTTTTTGGCTAGTTTTCCTGTTGTCTGTCCCTTGCTTCTGACAGACACTGTGAGGCCAGGGCTGTCTGTCTGTTCTCCACCGTGTCCTTAGCTCCAAAGACAGCGCTCGGCACATGCTAGGTGTGTGGTAAATCTTTATGATTTCTTAAACTCCTTAGTGCGCCTCACAGGAAGTAGTCTGTTGAAGACACTGAAGAAGAAAGGGAAAATGAAAGGGAAGAGGCCCGCACCACAGTGGAAGTCTGGCCCGGACGTCCACGGAGGAAAGACCGTCTGAATATCTCATGATACAACAGTGTGACTCATGGTCCCCATGGGGCAACTCAGGGAGAGTATTCAGAGCCAATTGGACATACTCAAGGTGTTCAGTTGGACTTGAGACTTGAGATTTGCTTCATAAATTAGCACCCAGCTGCAGGATTGTGTGACCCTCCACCCCTCCCCAGTAGTATAAAGACCAAGAAATCAGACCAACAACTGGATCCAAGACTGAGAATTTGGTGGTTGAGAAAGGACATAGTCTCTAATGACGAGAGTGTCCTGAGAGACAAGAGCATCTGGGGCTCTGGGACAAGAACTGATGGCACTTTGGGAAGACTGGAGCCTGGCAAGGTGATGCACGGGAGAGGGGACGGATGTGAAGCTCAGGCCAGGGTGGAATTTCAAAGTTCAAGGTTTCAGAGGTGAGGGAGCTCTGAGCACAGACAATGCCTTGTAACAGGAGAGGAGAAATGGATAGCAAGCGAGCGGGCTCCAAGATGAGGTCTGGGAAACGGGAACATTTGATAGCGCGTGGTGGCATAAGCTCAATGTGTAGGTAGATCAACTCAAAATGCAAACTCAAAGCCTTACCACCAAATGGTTTTTAAATACCCCCTTCTCAGCAGCCCACTTTCAGTCAAAAATGCTTTCTTTATGAAAATTCTAAAATAGTGGACCACTGAAAGCAACAAACCAGGACATTGGCATTACCTTGGTCTGGGGGGTTCATATACGTAAGAGCTGCCAGTTTTACTTAGCAGAGGTTCAACTCTGTTTTGAGAATCATTTGCAATTAAACACTGTGTTAGTTAGCTTTTGTTTCATTGCTGCGATAGACCAGCTGGCGTAAACAAAGGAATGGAAGATTCATTTAATTCATGGTTCCAGACTGTCTGTCCACCATGGTAGGGAGGGGAAATCATAGCAAACAGGATGAAGAGAGAATGAGAGTCAAGGACTGGGGACCAGGTTTGTCCCTGGTGACCTACTTCCCCCTCTAGGCCCCGAATTTCCACTCTCTCCTAAGACAGCCCCCACAGCTGGAGACTGAGTGTCCAGCACATAACCCTGAAGGCGACATCTCACATTCAAAGCATAAGCTCCTGCCTCTGGTCCCCGGAGACTCATCGCTGTCTTGCAATGCAAAATGCGTGTAGTCCATTTCCAAAAGTCCACAAAATCAACAGTTTGAGCACTGCTTCAAAGTATAAGTCAAAAATTTCTCTGAGACTCAAGGTGAAGTCTCGCTGTAAGCCTCTCTCAAATTATAAAGAAAGTCTTGTACTTCTAACATGAAACAATACCAAGCAAACCTCCTCAGTCTGAGAGGGACACGTGGAGACAAGGTTGCCAACAAAACCCTACAGCTCCATGTATGGCCTCTGGCCTACATCTGGCATGGTGTGAGCTCAGACAAACTTGGTCAGTCTCTGTTCTCACACATTGCAGCCCACATGGCCTCCTGCTTGGGCAGCCTTCACTAGGTGACTACAGCCTTTCTGGGCAGGTGTTCAAGTATTTGATGTCTCCAGCATCCCAAGATCTCTGTCACAGTCCTTCACCATTGCGCACATGGCCCTTCGAGGGGCTACCTGCACGGATTCTGACCTTATCATGTATCGCCTGATCGTGTTTCTTCGGAAGTCTGAGCGGAAGCCTCTACTAGCTGTAATTCTTGGCATTCTGCGTGACTGCAAAACCAACAACACATGGGCAGTGCTCAGGGTCTGCCAGCTACTGGAGCGGTATCGGGGCCTCCTCGGATCACGGCCATCTTGGCCTCGGAGTGCCTGTGCAGCTGAACGTGGTGTGAAACGAAACCGGGGGGGGGGGGGGGGGGGGGGGGGGGGCAAACAGCTTCCAGGGCAGCGCTCAGTGGGACCAAGGTGCTCCAGTGACATTCTCTTCTCAAGACAAAGTATGTCAAATTAGTTTACCCTTTAGTACTCTTGAGCCTGCCGTGGATGGGTGTTGGGAGCTAATGGGGGCTGTGGACCCTGGGACCCTGATTTCCCTGTGAGCGGCTTGGTTTTCCTGTATTTGCAGCTGCGCTGAGCACGAGACCTTGATAGCAGGCTGATGAGACCTACAGCTGAAAGATCCCGAGGGCTGGGCGTGGCTAAGGATGGCTATATAAGCTTCCCCTGAGCACAATAAACTGGGCATTGGCACTCTTGTATCAAGGATGACCTGTGTCCCCGTGTCTCTCTCTTTCTGTGTCTCTATGTGTCTCCAGCTTAGTTCCCGGCTCACATACCATCTTGTAGTGGCACGGGTGTTACAGCCTTAGTACAGGCGTAGTACAGGACCATTTGGGGTTTTTACAGATGGGGTCTGGTGACATGCCCTGATGGCAGCTTTCCTACTGGAATAATACAAAGCACTAAAAAGTGGCACCAGTCTCTTCAGAAGCCACGCCTTCTTTAGTCTCAACTTGACACTTTTCTTAACAAGCCGCAAGGTTTTTTTTTAGCCTCTCTGCTCCAATTTTGTTGCCCATTTTCAATGTAAACTTGGCTAATAGCAGCCATTAATGACCATGCCAGAGTCTGAATTATAAAAAACACAAAATTTCTTCTACTGTCATCTTGTTTAAACTCAACTTCCCATGGTCTTAGGACACGGACAAAAAATAAAAAGAATATATTATTTGTTACAATCTGATGCAAATGGTCTCTAATTCCCAAGCCAGTCATTGTTCCCTCTTAGGTGGCTGTTCTTGTTGGTGGTGGTGGCGGTGCTGGTTTGGATTTTGCATTTTTAGACAGGGTCTCTAGTAGCCTATATTTGCATTTTTAGACAGGGTCTCCAGCAGCCTATATTTGTCTCAAACTCACTTTGTACCTGAGAATGTCCTTAAACTCCTAATCTTCCTGCCTCTAATTCCCAGGAGATGAAATTATTGGTATTTGTCAACATGTTTAATGGCATTCTGGTACGCTGAGCTCCCATCAACATTATCCATCAAGTTCTTTAAGTGTTCTAGGACATCACTGCACATGGTGTTCTAGAACATCACTGCACACGGTGTTCTAGAACGTCAGTGCACACAGTGTTCTAGGACATCACTGCACACAGTGTTCTAGGACGCCACTACACATGGTGTTCTAGAACATCACTGCACACAGTGTTCTAGGACATCACTTCAAACGGTGTTCTAGGATAGCAACGCACACAGTGTTCTAGAACATCACTGCACACCGTGTTCTAGGACATCTCTACGCGTGGTGTTCTAGGTCATTGCTGCACAAGATGTTCTAGGATGTCACTGCCCACAATGTTCTAGGTCCTCACTGCTCACAGTTAGAGTTTCAGTATGGTGTTCTAGGCGTCCCTAGAATAACTAGAATTCAAGCTTTTCCAGATTCTTCTGAAATCCAGGCCTATGGCTTCCGAACCACACGATCAGAGAGTTACTGCAACAATCCTCCTTCCATACCAATTGCCTATTTTTATCACTTACATTTTTGTAACCAAATATAGAAATAAAAAAACAAAAACAAAGGGGGGGAAGGTGGGTTTCCATTTACCATGGTAGAGAGGATATGGTAAGAGAGTCACATCATCACAGCAGAGAAAAAAGAGGAAACCAAGGACCGAGTTTAACTCTCAATGGAGAAGTCCTCGTGACCTCTTTCCTCCAGCCTTACCTCCTGAAGGTCCAGATAGCTCCCCAAATAGCACTACTAGGTGAGGGCCAATCATTCAGTATGCTGTTATATTAAAACCATAACAAATGTACAACCTGTAATCCCAGTACCTGGGAGGTGGAGACAGGAGGATTGCAAGCTCAAAGTCTAGGTTACATAGTATGTCACAAAACCACAACAAGGCAAGCAAGATGGCTTAATAGGCAAAAGCTCTTGCCATGCAAGCCTGACCCGATTCAGTTCCCTGAATCCATGGTGAGAAAAGAGAACCAACTCCTGCAATTCGCCCCTGACCACTGTATGTGCATCTTTGCGCGCGTGTGCGCGAGTGTGTGCACACGTGCGCGCGCGCACTCTTAGACACTTCATAGGTCCAGGGTAAAATCTCTTTTGAGATGATACTAAAGCATCGCTATCCTTCTTCTTCTGTGATACATTCATTCTAAAAGATCTTTCATCTTTAGAAGTTCGTGTTCTAAGGCTACAAAATACTCTACAAATACATAAATAAACATTAAACAGCGCTAGAGTGGGAAAAACATTCTCCCAGATACCCCATTTATGAGGTGGTCCTATTACAAACAGAATCAACAAATACCTCTCCTGGGAACTGTCTGGCAGCTTGAAAGGAAATGATAACCAGGGCTTGGAACAGGATGTAAGGTCCGGTGTAAGAAGTGCGATTTCAGTCTCTTCCCTGTTGAGGAGCGGAGATAGGGAGAGAAAAACAGTATTTAATGCGCAGTCTTAAGAAAGGTACCAGAAACCCCAGGCTAACTATACCCTGCAGATGAACTGATTATATTCTCCTTTAAGGAAATTTAGAAGGAAAGAACCCATCTGTGTGCTTCACCTGAAGGGCTAAAACCAGGAGGGGATTAAGCAGTAACTCCCCCCACCACTCCTTTGGAGGCGGGGCAGAAGCCTTCTGGAGCCAATGCAGCTGGCTTGGCAGATTGATAGGCACCTGGGCGGTGTTTGGAAGTAAAGGAATCCGACCCCTCGACACTACACTTGAATTGATTTTTAGAGGTTTTCTAAATCGACAGAAGTCATTTTGCCCATTTCATTTCCGCATCTCCGAGACAGATGGCGCACCCGCAACAAAGCCAGCCGAGTGCAGAGGATGCAATCTGGGATATTAAAAATAAGATCTCTTCCAAATCTTCACGGGCTCTTTTAAAAACACTTCCACCCAAGTGTTAACGCATCCCGCTGCAGCGTCTAAAAATGGAAAGAGGATGAGGTGCCCTGAGGGCTCTCATTTCAAAAGCAGCCCGAATTAATATGTATTTCTCAGGAAGGGCCTTTTACACAGTCAACAAATGTGACCAAATTTAGGCGCATGTAGACTTAAAAGTGATTGTGCCCCCAGAAGGCTTTCTATGATGAATCTCTAAGTGTAAAAATGTTGACTCGAATCCAGAACTAAAACAAATAGGCGAGTGTTATCAATACTCAAGTTTAATATTAATATATGACTGAACTCCAGTGAAACATCTCATACCATTGAATATTTCAAAGCAATCCGTGCAAAAGGTTTTGACATCTTATTCTCTATCCTCACTATTATACACTTTTTACTATAGAAACATTATAGCTTACATTTTGCATTTTTATAATATTTTAAAGTTTATTCTTTCATCATATTTAAAAATAGGGACCTAGCAATAATGGCTCTTGAGTTTTAAATTTTTCAGTGTAAAACTAATTTATTCTGAACCACATGTAATTTCAGCTTCTCAAGAGGTAGCATAGCCTTATAAGAGTAAGTTCAAATATCACTGTTTGGTTGTTAGCATCCAAAGCATACATCAATAGTTGATTAAATGTAAATAAAATAAATAAATACATGATTTGAAGTATATTACTGAAGGAAATTAAACAGAAATGTCTGCTCTTTCTTCATCATGGATTTACGAGCAAGGCACAACAGGATGAAAGAGGCCCATCGAAGGCAGCTAGGTACATTGGCTTTAAACCACAGCTCAGCCAGTGAACAAACAAGACACTTTCAGATAGCGCAAGTCAAATGAAATCTGCTACTTGAACTGATAGTGGACGGAAGTGGATGGCGGAAGGCCTGGGGTCAAGGTGACAAAGTTAGAAAAGGTGGTATTTTGGTGACGATCAGAGCGATGAGGATTGCGTGGGATAGGAAACTCCCAAAGGCTCCCACCCCTCTGCCCCCAACCAAAAGCTCCCAATAATATGCATGGGAGCCTGGTGCATTCGTCCAATACAAAGGCCAGTAAGAAATCCCAGCACTCGGGAGGCAGAGGCAGGTAGGTCTCTGAGTCTGAGGCCATCCTGGTCTACAGGGTGAGTTTCAGGACAGGCGGGGCTATACAGAGAACCCTGTCTCGAATAAACCAAATCAAACCAAACAAACAATAACAAAAACTGAACAAGACCAGTAGGACCAGAGTGTCAGAGAAAGTGGACGGGAGTGAAGTGAGAAACACAGCCCAGGAAGTTAGGCTGGACCTGGTTATGTGGTGAAAGGCAGGGGCTTTGTCAAAAGAACTAACTGTGTTTAAGAAAAAAAATCTCCCTGTCTATGTTGAGGGAGGAGATATTGTAACATAATAAAAAAAATAATTGTTTTTTTTTTTTTTTCTGTTTCTGGTTCCTATCATGGAGTATCTGGAACCTTTGTCTTTTAGCTTCCTCCTGTTGCTGTGATGAAATACCACGACAAAAGCAATGAGAGAGAGAGGGGGGAGGGAGAGAGAGAGAGAGAGAGAGAGAGAGAGAGAGAGAGAGAATTATGCCAGCTCACAGTCCAATCATGATGAGAATGTCAAGGTGACAGGAACCGGAAGCAGCTGGTCACGTCACATCCATAATCAAGAACAAAGCATAAAAAAGCGTGTTGAGTCTCAGTTCCCTCCCGTACTCTTTACTTACACAACTAAGGAGCTCAGCTAAGAACAGCGCCACCTGCAGGGGGACAGGCTTCCCAGCTCAACGAACACAGTCAAGACAATGTCCCCATAGGTGTACGTGCACTCTGAGGCCATCTCCCAGGTGATCCTAGATTCTGTCAAGCTGAAACACTAACCACCACAACTTTACCCTTTGTAAACACCCAACCATGTTGCTCTTAACCTTCCACCTCTTGTTACCATGGGTTCATGACGATCTTACAATATAAAATTGCATTCTGTTTCGGCTCTGAAAAGCCCTATAAAACAAAAAAAAAAACAAAGTTGCAGACTTCCAGCACATAAGGGCAGAAAGTAAGGGTACGCGTAGGTCAGAAAGGAAGAATCAGGAAATAGTGGGGAATAGTCAGACCAAAACCTCAGCAGGATGAATCTGAAAGCTGAGATGGAAACTGTCACCATAGTTTAGATGGACAAGGTACCTAAGTGCTGTGTGACTCTTTTCTCACCTGTAAAGACAATGAACGCTCCAACTCTTGAGTGAAAAATGAGAAAATCGCTATACACAGAGTGTTAGTGTGAGCCCTCCATAGAGTGAGCACTATTTAAGCATTGCTTCTCAGCATCATTTTCCCGTTCATACAGCCGGCAAATCACACTTACACAGCAAAACATCGGCCACTGGACCACTGAGCCATGGTGAACCTCCCTGGTCAGGAGTAGGTTGCCAGGGAAGTACACAGCAAGGTCATTCAAAAAGCTGATGGGAGAGGTGATGAGGTGAGTGTCACATGCCAAAGAGACATTTAATAACTCGTGATTAATTTGCTCTGAATAATACATTGTAGTGAGGACTCACCAAAGGTTTATTTGGATCAAATTCCTGCCTGTTCCAAGGCTCATCTCACTGGCCAGGAAGCGTGTGGTTTGAGCAGTGGTGTTTTGCCCTCAACAGTAAGAGTCCAGTTATTAGCAGGTTCTGCCCCCTGCAGTTCCTTACTGTTGTGTGAACTTCCCCCCACGAAGAGGACAATAGATGTCTCCATCCTCAGATTAGGGCACCACGAACAAACCAAAGCTTGATGCCATTGAAATACAACTTTGGAAAACAGTGGGCATATTGGTCTTATTTATAGAGCGTAACTGAGGGATTACTTCCATGAGCATGGTGACCCCAAAGTAGCTACACCACCTACAAGTCTCACCCCAACCTGGACAACAACTTCCCTAGAGCTGCGTAGGTGGAGTCCTCACTTCAGTTAGCCTTTCAAAAGGCTGTAAACTCTAGCATCTTCAGATACAATAAGGTCATGTGTAATAAGAGCGGCGTAACATGCAGCCATCTGGGAGATTTAGGGTTCAATGACCTTCCCCACCCTTTATCCCTTCTGTGAGAGAATGTCTTCAGTCAACAGGCCTCATCCTGAGGGTCTCTTCCAAGCAGTCACAGATGCTCTGCTGAAGGTAATGGCTGTCACATCAGCCAAAGTTCTGCATCTCAAGCTTTCGACTGGGCTTAGTGATTGTTACACACTACAGAGTCTAAGACACCTACCAGTCAAACTAGGGTAGATTCCTCTTTGGTAACAAAAGCCAAGACTGCATTTCAGCAGTTTGAAATGACTGTCTCCTCTTGCCTGTGTTCTTGCCAGATCCACGGAAGTGATGGGAATGCCCCGTTCCTTAAGGCTCTGAGGAGCCAGGCTGGTACCTCCAAAGGAGACTCAGACATAAGAACAGAAGGAATAGAGTGATACAAACCACACATTCTCTCGTAAAAGTTTTTGCCTGGAAATGTCTACCATGCAACTCTTATTTTGTTGGTCAGAAAAGTCACGCGGTGGTCGTGCCTGGGCTTCTTAAGTACCTCTACTGTCCTGAAGGGAAGTGCCCCAGGTGTGAGAAAACAATGAGATAAACTACCAGAACAAGGTCTCCATAGAAACTAGAAACTTATCTAATGGCATTGTAAACAGTAAAGGGATGGTTTTTCCTTCAACAAGAAGTCAAGAGGCAGATGAAGCCCAAGCAAGAGAGCTCAGTGGTTTTTTTTTTTCCTTTTTTTTGGGGGGGGGGGGGACAGGGTTTCTCTGTAGCTTTGGAGCCTGTCCTGGAACTAGCTCTTATAGACCAGGCTGGCCTTGAACTCACAGAGATTCGCCTACCTCTGTCTCCCAAGTGCTGGGATTAAAGGTGTGCACCACCACTGCCCAGCTGAGAACTCGGTAACTTAAAGATATTTTCAGTAATCCTTTATCTCTGAATTTCTGCTTTGCCATTTTTAGGCTACCAGCAACTCATTCATGGCCAGATATCACACGTACTTCCAAACATCCCACAACATCAAAGAATAATAAAAAGTGTCCCCCATGAGTTATATTAGTGATAAAGTCTTTCCCAGAGTCCCAGCTTACTTTCCTTTGGACCCATAGACTGGAAATAAGTTATATACCCATGACTGAGACAGTCACTGGTACGGGGAGTACGGTCACCTTCTGGCATGAGAGAAGACATATTTTCCCTATCTGTACAAATAGTCCTGTCTTTCTAATCTTGCTTTTGTTTGTCTTTTGCAGATTAAGCCCACAGTCTTGTGCCTGCTACATACACACAGACTCTTGGCTTTATTGAGCCAGTGGCTCACTAAGTAGACCAGCCTGGTCTTGAACTTGATATCCGCATACCTCCACCTCCTAAGTGCCAGGAGTCCAGGTTTGTACCACTACACCTGGTAGCAATTCTGGCTTCTCTAGGCAACAGGGCACACTGAGCTGTGCACAAGCCTGTGATTCTAACACTAGGTTCTTCTATGGGAATACTGAAGGTTCAAGACCAGCCTAGGCCACATAGAGATTTTGAGGCTAGTCTATATAGAAAAGGGGTCTCAATAAGAAAGGGTGGGAGGGAGACAGGGGAGGAGAGAGGGAAGGGAGAGAGGAGGAGAGAAGGCAGCATAAGAGGAGAATTCAGATGATAGGAGTCAGGGAAATATAACCTGTTTTCACCACTTCTGGAAGCTCTTTTGTTGAGAGGACCCACAGTGTCCCTTCACGAAAGCTTATGCGGTTATTCATAGGGGACTAACTGTGGTCAAATAAAGAGAGCAAAGCCAGCATTTAATAAGGAAGGATCATTTACCTAAGGGTCAGGGAAATTAGAAACTGCTCTGGGCTGATATTACATCCATCTCAAAAGAGTTGACCAAAAGAATCCACCACTCCCTTCGAGGTGACCCCTCCATTATACCTAAATATTGGTGATTGTTTCACTCTTTGTTGTCCGTATCTGTGTACCTGTCTGTCTCCACCTCTGAGGCTGAAAATTTAGACCGTTTTGTGTTTTTAATCCTCTGCATGATAGGCAATAGTAATAGCTGAGGGCCTTTGTCCACTCTATACACCCGAGCCGATTGTAAGTTCTGAGGAAATTAACTCTTGTAAACCAACAACCTGTAAGGCATGTGTTGATATCTGTGTTTGCTAGACCGGGAGGGTACAAAAGTTAAATCATTTGACCAAATGTACACAGGAGTAAGCAGGATTTCAAGTGAAGGCAGCCTATAGACATGCTTAGTGAGCCTGATACACTTTATGCACACGAAGGTGAAGGAGGACAGGCAGGAAGAGCAGTCGATATCAGCTTTCTTTTACACGCTTGTGTTACACGACGCGGCCACCCACGCATGCGTCCCTTAGTTCCATCTGGTGTCTCTAACTCCTAGTACAGTTGTTCTCAGCACCTTGGGAGGAAGGGAGGGACCAGGAGACAAGGAAAGAAGGGAAAACGCTAGCGCCTTCTTTTTTCCCCCATTTTCCCACCTCCTCTTCCTCTGCAGTGTGCAGGAGCAACTTTGTTTCTGCAACCTAAGTGTCACTTAAGATACTAAATGTCACTTAAGATAAGAGGAACTGTCAGAGTTTCTCAGACCCAGAGGTTTTCAAAGGGAAATGTTGAATTGTAACATTGTAACCCAGCAAAGCTTCTCTGCTGGCCTTCTCAGTCGGTTGCATTTGGAAACAATGTGTCTCACAGAATTTTTTTCCTTTTTTTTTTTTTCCTAATTGTGTACTGTTTGAAATGTCAGTGCAAGGAAGGGATGCCAGTTTCTTCTCAGGCATATTGATTTATTTTCTTAAAAGCAACTCAAGGTCATAAGTAAACGAATGGCAGTAATTAAGGGCCAGGAAACGGCCACTGTCAGTTGATGGGACTGTTGCTCCAACATCCTCTTTGCAAGCCGCATGTTACATTAGACAGATAATAGGCTACGAACATTAAAAGCCCTGCTTTCCTTCTTGCTTCCAGGACTATTATCACAGGACACCGCTCCCCAGGATTGTTCCAAAAGCCAGACAGATGTAAGGTATCAGATCCAAGCTTCAGACTGTGCAGACTCTGCTCCAGAGCACAGCAAAACCATGGTGAAAAGGAAACACTGCTCTTTTGCTGGTGTGTTCTTGTTCGTACACGTTGTTCAGATTTTCTGTTGTTCATTCTGCTGTGTTGAATCCTATCTGGAGAGCTGTGCTGTGTGTGTATCTGCCCCCGGGGGTAGGAAGTATTGGTGTGTGTCCCTGCAGAGCCAGGAGGATAACCTTCTGTTTCACCCTTGGGAACACCACCCACCTCCTTTGAGATAGGGTCTCTCACTGCCCTGGAGATCACCTGATTGGCCTAGATTCGCCAGTGAGCCCCAGGATCACCCTGGTCCTGTTTCTACCTTTCTAGCACTGGGATGGTAAGTGTACACCACGGGATATGTAGTGTTTACATGGGTTCTGGGTCCCAGTTCAAGTCCTCATGCCACTGAGGTATGTTTTCTGACTGAGCTATTTCCCCAGGCAAGGCAGTTGATTTATATATAAAAAAGATTGCATCTATTTATTTATGTTGGGGTGCTTATCTGGGCATCCATGTGGGGGTCAGAGGACAGCTTTCTAGAGCTGACCATCTCCTTCTACCATGGGGATCTCAGGGACTGAACTAGGCTTGGTGACAAGTGCCTTTGTCCACTGGGCCATCATCTCACTGGCCCCTAAGCAGCTATGTTCGTGTTCTTTTTTAAGGCATTTGGTCTAATGTTGAACTAGAAATTTGTGAGTCTCTAAATATACCCAAAATTCTCTTATTTGATTGTGTGGTGTGGTGATATTTTGTTTGTGCTCTAATAAAGAAAGCTTGCCTGAAGATTAGAGGTGGAGCTAGCCACTAGTTAACCATAGAAGCCAGGCAGTGGGGACATACCTCTGATCCAGGCACATGCCTTTGATCCCAGCATTGGTGAGGTGTAGACAGGAAGTGATGTGGTTGGCCAGAAAGAATATAAGGTGGGAGGAGACAGGAGCTTGGCCTTTTTGGTCTGAGAATTTCATAGAACTCTAATGGCTGGCTGCTCTGCTTCTCTGATCTTTCAGCTTTCACCAGCTAATATCTGACTCTGGGTTTTTATAATTAAAATCAATTACAATTCATGCTACAGATTGTTAGTCATTCTTGGATTATTTTTATATTTTATTCAAATTTCTTTGAGCTTGGGGAAATTTTTTAGGTGTCTTCTTCAATTTCAAGATGTATGAAAATGAACTTCTGAACTTCCCCTCTGGCTTTCTCTCGGGTCCTGTCTCCTGTCAACATCAGCCTCATACTCTCTCTGAGAGACTTCACGGTTTTGCCGTTTGTGACAGCTTTCTTTTGCCACCCACAGCCACTGGATTCCCCAGTATTCAGTCTGAAGGACTGTTATTTCCTTTTTATTATTTTCATACCCAGGATCCTGAATCAGTCTTTCACTATCTTTTCCTGGAACGTTGTAATGGCTTCCATAGAGCTAGGCCATCTTCTATAATTGCTATTTGAGAGAGAGAGAGAGAGAGAGAGAGAGAGAGAGAGAGAGAGAGAGAGAGAGAGAGAGACAGACAGAGACAAGATAAGATATCTCTGAATAGCCTTGGACTATACTGGAACTTGCGCTGTAGACCAGGCTGGGCCTCTAACTCAAAGAGATCCTCCTGTCTTTGCCTCCCAAGTGCTGGGATCAAGGGCATGTACCATCACACCCCACTTTACTACTAATTTCTTAGGAGCTTATTCTCTTACTGAAGCTCATATCTCTCTTCAGCAGCCCTGCCTGTCACTCCACAGATGCTTTTTCCCCAGATTCATCAAGATGCTGCTTAGGCCCAGCCATCTGGCAGAATCCAAAGGACCTTCTAAGGCTTTGCTCAAGCACCCACTCCTTCGTGGGTCTCCAGGCAGAATTACTCACTTATTTCATTCAGACCAGTGTTCCTGTCTTAGGTCAAGGTTCCTAGAATCTCACTCTGAGAGGAGAACATGCCGGGATGGGAATGCTCCCAGAAGAGGCCAGCAAGTGAATATATGAGGTATAAGGAGGGAAAGAGACTAAATAAGGGGAAGAATTTAACTCTAAGTTCCCAGGGAGCATCAGCTTGCCCCTTCCCCACCGGCACTGACTTCTCTTACCTTGGTGCCCATTGGCTTATTAGTGTCCCCTGAAGGAGTGTGGTAGATGCTGGCCTCTGAAAGCAGAAACATGCTGGAATTGCTGGTAAAACAATCTCAGAGCAGCATCAGCCATGGGCAGTGTTGTATTCTGCCTGGGAACCGTTGTATCCCAGTAAAGTAATTGTGGATGCTGAGGCATAGGGAAGCAAAGACTGCTTCTTAGTCATCTATATCCCTGTCACAGCCACCAATTCTCTTGCAGCTGGTCATGGTTTACATAGCATTGATTGGCTGGAGTCAAAAAGTCCTCATGCAACAATCTAGGGCTTATGATCATGGTACTGAGACCCCTTCCCCTCACCCCAGTGGTTTTAGCTTAATTATAAAATTCATGGTTTATGGAGTTTCAGAACTGGAGGTCCAACTTCTCTTCCTGGTACAGCAACGCGATCAGCACAGCTCTTCCAAAATTCCAAGACAGGCTGCTTGCTCTGTTCAGTCAAGATGCCAACCCGAGACTCATTTCTGAAAGATCACAGTCAGCATCATTGCCAAGAGAAGGAGTTCTTGGCACACAAAAAACCTGTTTCAATCTGAGATGCCAGATGGTGATTTCAACTTCAGCTAAATTCCTGCTGAAAAGTGTTTGAACTGCAGATGAGAAAAGATTCTATGACAAATTTCCAAGCGTGAGAAGCTTCAGAGGAAAATGGCAAGTGTTGAGACTTCCCCAGCCCCCAACAGCCACATGCACACATACCTCAGAGTTACTACTGGCATCTGTGGCCAAGATTCCCACAAAGATGCTTTTGCTTCTGAGTGCACTGTGGATCCCAATCGATGTTCCCCGAGGTTGACGGGGTCCACTGAAAGCAAATACCACTGCGCTCATAAGCAGTGCTTTGGTGAAGAGTGTCTCCATGGCTTCAGAGACAGCCTTTCCTTCTCCACTGATGGCATCGTCCTCAGGCCAGTGGATCATAGGTGTTGCTCACCTCCCTAACCACCATCAAGCCACAGGGGACCTGGCATCCCTTTCACAGGTTCTTCTTGTCCACATCTGCACCAGAACTTTCATGATTGGTTCTTGCAACTGTGATCAAATACAACTATTGGGATTTTATCTTTTTACAGACAACTGGAAACTTCTGGAAATTTCCCACAGTCTTGAGGTGCTAACCGTCAGGGACTTACTCCTGCAGGAGAATGAAAGTCACTCTCCTCTGACTTGATTTAGAGCCAACACAGTGATGAATTTATGCCCCAGAATGCTTGCCACTGTGAGGTTGAGACTGGTACTTTGCCCAAGCTAACACCCTCCTGTAACTCCTTCTCCCTCTGTCTCTTGCTCCACTCCACATGCCACACTCCCTTGTCCCTCTCTTCTTGATGCACACACTAATTATCCTAATAAAAATCATGTATAGAGATTGCCGAGATGATTCTGGACAGTGAAAGAGTTCTGGAAGTCCCACAGTACCACTGAGGGGACAATGGTCTCTCGAGCAAGAGTGCATGCGTTTCCTACTTCATCGATCCTGATCTCAGAAGGCGAGCTGGGAAGGTGGCTCAGTTAGTAAGAGGCTTGTTCCATGAGCATAAGGACCCGAGTTCAGGTCCCCAGCATCCACACAGAGCCCAGCGGGGAAGCCGAGAAGAAGGAACCTTCCACTTACTGGCCAGGAAACCAAGCTGAATCAATCAGTTTCAGGTTCAGGGAAAGATCCAGTATCCAAATAAAAGTTGGAGAGCAGCTAAGGAAGCTGCCTGACATCAATTTCTGATCTTTTACATTCACGTATGTGTGTACATGTACATGCACACACATGCACGCACGCACACACACACGAACACGTACATACAAAACTCTAACTGGGCATTCACAGGCTAGTTAATAATGGGAGGCCTATTTGTAACAGCACTTGTAGAGGCAGACAAGCAAGGCAAGTGCAATCCTAGAAGCTGGTCATAGCGGCCATTAATGGCCATTATTGACCCTGGGCATCAGGGTAAGGAGAGAGCATGGCTTTGAGAGCTGGTGACAGAGCTGTGTGACAGACCCTACAGGGAGGGAGCTGGGACCCCATCAGCTGAAGCTAATAGGATTCCAGGTTTGTTTTGGGGGAACCTGTTCATCAGAGATGTCCTGGGGAACAGAACAGGTGGAATAGGGCAGAGAGAGGATGTAGAGGGACAAATGAGAGTGACCCAGCATACCTACCTATCACAGGCAGACAGACAGACAGATCTCGGGTCAGGAGGAAGGTGAGGATCAACACCCAAGGTTATCCTCTGACCTCCACAGGCACACCATGGCACATGCACACACATACACATGCACACACACACCAAACACACACTCATATACTCACACACACCACATATATACACACATGTGACACATACACCACACACACACACACACCTGTTCTTGATATTTGGGCCTTTTACCAGATGCACACAAACAGACCCCACCCTTTTTCTCTCTGTTGGTCTTTTGTCCTGCCTTATTTGCTTGCCCTTCGGGAGACCCAGAGATAGGCTACCTATTGTGGGAGAAAGGGCCTGAACAGCCAAGAACCAGACTAAGTGCATTTCCTTTACAGTCTGGGTACGGCGTCTGGGTTCCTCAGCTCTGGCTCAACTACAGCAACCTCTGAGACAGAACTTGATTGTAACTCGAACGTGACTCACAGAGCTCACTGCCATAAAGATGAACACCCCTTTAACCTTGGAACTTGGGTGTGCAGAGGTCTCAGCGTAACCTTAGAAAGCCACGCCATTTCTTTCCCAGTTGAAAATGAAATGCAAATCAAAGGTTTTCTTGTTGCTTCCCGTAATGCCGCAGCTGATTGTACCCTCATCAATCCAATCAAAGAAGCCTTCCTTATTTCGATTACTTCCCATTGCCCTTATTACTGGGAGCAATGAACCGCTCTCACTGGCCTTGTTTTACTCTTTCCTCTGTGTTTCAGATTTGGTCGGGGGAGAGGGTAAAAGGACAGATCACCTAGTTATCATCAAGGCCTTTGAGACTAATCATGGACAGCAACATGGGTCTCCAGGATGCTGGCAGGGGCTGATGTGAGTGGGATGGAGGTGGATGGGGCCCAAGCATCCTCCCACGTTTCCTTGGAGGACCAGCATCTCACAGTTGCCACTGCCTTCTTAGTCTCTGGTCTTCTCTGCCAGGCTCCCTGCAGACTGGAAGAACAGGTGAGGCAAACTTCAGCAGTTTTCTAGTATCAAAATACTGTACAGTGGGTGCCTTCCTTCTGAAATTTTAGTTTAAGAAATACTTTTGGAGGGAAGTGGAGAGATGGTTCAGTGGTTAAGGGTACTGGCTGCTCTTCCAAAGGACCTGGCTTCAAATCTCAGCACCCACATGGTGGTTCACAACTGTCTGTAAAGCCAGTTCCAGGGGATCTGACACCCTTATAGCAATGCACAGAAAATAAAATTAAATAAATTTAATTTAATGGAGATCTGAAGAGTTTAGAAGGTGGCAAGTCTTAAATAATAATATCATTACTTTGACAACTTGCATTCTTTTAAGGTAGCTAATTGGGTCATCCATAAACAGTCCCAGGAAGCAGATGCTGTGGGACCAGGCTTGGGGTCAGATACATCTACTTTGTCTTCTTTTGTTTGTTTGTTTGTTTTGTTTTGTTTTCCAAGACAGGGTTTCTCTGTAGCTTTGGAGCCTGTCCTGGAACTAGCTCTTGTAGACCAGGCTGGCCTCGAACTCACAGAGATGCACCTGCCTCTGCCTCCCAAGTGCTGGGATTAAAGGTGTGTGCCACCACCACCCGGCTTACTTTGTCATTTTAAGCATAGCAATCTCCATCGGTCTATATGACCAGCACGAAGAGAGATGGGCTACAAGCAAAAATATATAGCAGGAGCCAAAAATCACACAAACACAAATGGAAAAATACTTCATTGGTTTTAATAGTGATTACATGTTGAAAAGATATTTGGGGACATATTGGTTAAACATTTTAAACAATAATTTCATGTGTTTACCTTTTAAAATACTGCTAAAATACCGCCACCATTAAAAGCTTGAGCTACACATGTAACTTACATTTATTTCTATTGGACAGAACTGCTTTAAGTGGGTCCCCAATTCTTGTACAAAACCTCAAAGGTAGTCCCATTTGGAAAAACATTATATTCTACTTAAAGATCTTTTAAGTGAAGCTTTCATGTCGCATTGGTCAAGTGCTTAGGGTTTTTTTTTTTAACTAATTTTCCATTTCCTTCTTTGAATGAAGCTGCAGTGGCCATCTTTAGCACGTTAGAACAGTAGACCATTTCCAGACTCCAGACTCACAGAACAGGATGGTTCCCAGAACGATAAGCAGCCTAATGCCACCAAGGGCATGCACCATCCTCTCTGTGCTGTGTGCCAAGTATCTGGAATACACCTAAATGTTCAGCTCTAAAGATCCGCAAGTGCAAGGATGGAGTCCTGCTGTGCTTTTAACTTCTGCACCAAAGACAGAACACGGGACAGAGACAAAGGCACTAACTACGTCAAAGGACCGATAGTCTGGTTAGAAAGAAAAACTGTGGAAAGATTCAAAGGCACATGCACGGAGCTGAGCGCGTGGAGGTCGGCTTCCAAGAGGATTGGCTTTTTCTCTACTGAGGTGGGCCTTAGATGCCTAGAAAGGCACCAGTGGTCTCAATGAGAGTGGCAGCCATATTTTAGCGACATCCTTGCCCTCTGCTCCGCTGTGCTGAAATCCGTCTACGTTTGCCCAACAAAGTCCAGTGCTGCCTCCAACGAATCCCCTACTCTATCACACATGGGTATTTTTTTCTTCTCTAGGGGCAGGAACTGAGAATGCTTCCTCAGAACACTATGGCAGTCCTGGCTACTTTCAAAATTTGAGCCGAACCCATCTCCTCTTCTTTTATATACCTCACAGAGGAGGGTGGAGAGACGGGAGTCCTAAGGAGAGTGGCCAGGGGTCAAGGCCAAAGTCAATCTTCCATCCACTCCCTTCTTTCTGCTTGTGTTCTTTCTTCCAGGCGGACTGTTGCTACATCTCCTAGTCCCTGGGTTGCATCTCTGGAATACAGATCTCTCTCTCTCTCTCTCTCTCTCTCTCTCTCTCTCTCTCTCTCTCTCTCTCTCTCTCTCTCTCCCCTTTTCATCATCTAATCTCTTCTTAGTTCCCGGGATAGCCAGAAGGATTTGGGAGCTATTCTGTGAAATAGGAAAGAACACACAGAGCACGGCATGGTGGCACATGCCTTTAGTTCCAGCACTCAGGAACAGAGGTAGGTAAGTGGTCTCTGTACCCTGGTCAACAGAGTGAGTTCCAGGACAGTAGGGCCAGGGTACACAGAGAAACCTTGACGAAGGAGGAGGAGGAGGAGGAGGAGGAGGAGGAGGAGGAGGAGGAGGAGGAGGAGGAGGAGGAGGAGGAGGAGGAGGAAGAAAGAAATAGTGAATGGGGGTGGGTAGGTTGAGTTGGGTCAGAACTGCAACCTTGCCCTTACTTGGGGCAGGGCATCATTCTTTAGGTACCAGGAAGTTTGGATTTGAAACACCTGACAACTCCAGCCCAATACTGCAGTATGCAACATACAAACAAACAAATGTAGCGAGCAGAAAACAAACCCCAAACAACAGGGGAAAATACTTTAAGGTGCCAGGCTTCATTAACAAGGTTCTACAAAATGAGGATCAAAATCAAAAACAGATGAACTATGACAAATAAAAGGTGAAATTTTGCTAGCAATGGATGGTTGTAATTGTAAAACGCTCACAGGGCTCACAGGGGAGGTTTGTTGGAAGGGGAGAGAGAAGGGGCAGAGAAGGGGGCAAAGAAGGGGGCAGAGACCAGTCCCTGGGGACAAGAGGGGTAGAAGAGAGAAGAGAGGAGAGGTGAGGAGAGGTGAGGAGAGGAGAGGAGAGAGAGAGAGAGAGAGACAGAGAGAGAGAGAGAGACAGAGAGAGACAGAGACAGAGACAGAGAGACAGAGAGAGAGAGACAGAGAGAGAGAGGAGAAAGAAACAGGAGGTGGGCAGGGCCATTTTAAAAGGGAATGTGCACAGGTGGTGCTCTAGGGGATGCAGCTGAGGACATATCCTGTCAGGATCCCATGGTCAGGCCTGTACAGATGCCTAAATACTAACAGTGGCCATAACCTCCATCCTGTCAGGACCCCACGGGCAGGCCAGTACAGCGCCTGAATACTAACATTGGCCATTACCTCTAGGCAAACGTTCACAGCGCTTTACATTTTTTTCCTTATCAGTAGAATGAAAACTATTTCTGCCAAGCGATAGGTTGGTTCTAAGTGAAGCTTTTGGTTTTTTTCTAAGGCTAATTGCCCACCATGTGCAACCTAACCTGCAGGCACAGGGTCTTAAAGAATCTGCCTCTCCCGTGCTCTCAAGAACCCTGTACTACCCAGTAGCAACTGCCTGGTTCCATGCTATTCCCTCCTCTGTGGCACTGCTGGAGGCAATCCCAGCACTAACTCCACCCTAGCGCATCCTTTCAAAAAACCAGTCTTGTGTTTTTCTAGTTACACCATTCCTAGCAATCTGTGCTTCCTCCGCAAGGAGCGAACACTGCCTCTGAGATCTCCTGCCCAAAGGATCCCTGCTTTGATCTAAGGCACTATCTCCTTCTCAAGGATTCTTGGTGGTGAAATAGAGAGAGATAACCAGCAGGATGGATCTGCCCTGGCAGAGGCTGGTCGAAACAAGGAAGCTGCCTCTTCATCCTTCCCCGCTGAGGCTGTTGGTTGTTTGAGTGTTCAGTGAGCTGATTCATTCTCTTGTTCATGACGTCTCTGTAAGTATCTGGATAGTGGGTTGATGAGTGGTGTTGGCCAACTGAATAGCTGTGTTTGTAAGTTTCTGTATGCTAAAAGGGATGGGTACGAGGAGCTCTCCTTTCCTAGTCTCCAGATGCACTGTAGCAGAGATTTGGGTTTTTCAGATAACTGGCTTTGTTATATGTGTTTCCTAAGTTTTGAGACAACTGTGGATTCATGTAAGAAATCATGGAGAGTCTCTAAACGCTCCACTCAATTTTCTTAATTCTGCAGAACTGTAGCACAATACAAGCAGAAAATAAGGAACTAGGCCATGCTCGGCCAGGAGCCCCACTAAAATCTCACCGGTTTCCCGGGTTCTGGGTTGTGAGCATTTAAGTTCTAGGCAGTTCTGCGGCAGATGCGCTGTTCTGAATTCTAGGTCTGTGAAGGGCTTTCTGTGTGAAGCTCTGGTTTCCGGCACTTCCAGCTTCCTGCTTTGAAAAAAACGCCAAGGCATCTGTCTACCTCCTTCGGGGCTTCCAGCCTCCTGGCTTTTAAAATGCTGTGGTGTCTGTCTCCTCGGGGTGCTTATCATGAGGAACAGGTCACATCTGTTTCCAGAAGCCTGAACTTGCCAGTTTCCTTTCTGTCCCCTAGAATTTGTCCAGTGTTCTTGTGGAAATCACTTGAGAGTGTAATAATTTGGGCAGATCCTTTCTTCCACAAGGGCCACTCTTGGAACCCGGGAAAGGTATTGCCTCCGGCCTATAGCTCCCTCCACCTCTAGCCTGGATTTGTGACCCTGTGACAAAGGATTGCACCCTCAGAGGTTAGACAAGGGGCAGGGCACCTCTGAGGAAGAGGTGGGCAGCTACTGATGTATCTAGAAGTGGTAGGAGGTTCAGAGGGCTCAGCGCTTTACAGGGTTCTTTGCTCTTTGGGACCCTTCCCGCGACCTTCTGGGGCTGGGAATTCCAGGGTCGCCTATAGGTTACAGAGGCACCCGAACTTCCACTTTAGGTCTGTCAGGCTGGGGTCTTCACTCTTCAGAGACGTTGTGGGCCATGCGCCAAGCCACCAGGTGCTAGCGGATGCCTTTGAGAGGAAAATGAGGCGACGGGCAAGGGACCTCGTGGTGGCAGTGCCAGCTGGTGCACCGAGGTGACCTCGGGACGCCGAACCCGCACGCAGAGCCAGGGCGTTCCCAAGTTCAAATCTCCTAGGAGGGGGTTCGCTCCCGCCGGCTTACAACCGCCACCCGCTCCTCCCTCGGCCGGGGCAGGAGGAGGAGCCGCGCCCTGGCCGGCGTCCCCTTGACTCCTCCCTGCGCGGCCCGGCTCTTCCTCCCCCGCGGCCCGATCTCCCGGTGGCGGCAGCTGAGCGGGGAGAGAGCGCGCTGGGCGCGGCCGACCCGTGCTGCCCGGCGGAGCTCAAGAGCCCCGAGGTCATGGTCTGTGCTGTGACGCGGGGTGCCTGAGCCCCGGGACGCGGTGAGCGACAAGCTGGGGACCCCCCGGGAATCTAGCGACCTGGGAGATCGCAAGGCCTTGGCTGCCCACGCGCCGTCTGCTGGGGACCCCGAGCGTACCGCGCCGCGCTGACCCGCAGATCCCGGGATCTAGCACGCGGTGGCGGTCCGGGAGGGGCGCTGTCGCCGGAGGGTGGCGGCGGGGGCGGGGGAGGGGCCGCGGCGCCGGCGGGGGCAGGGGTTGCGCCGGCGTGCTTTTGTGAGCGCTGGCCCCTTACATATGGAAATGACGCCCGCGCGGGTCCCCAGTCGCGTCCTCTGGAAGGACGCGTGCCCGGATCGGCGGCGCGGGCTGCTCGGTGTCGCGGCGCTAGCGGGGCCCTAACAAAGCGCCCTTTCCTTGCAGAGCTCCGGAGGCAGCTGGCGCGGGCGCTCCCCAGAGGCCGACGGAAGGTAGGCTAGGCCGGCGGGGCCGGACCACCGGCCTGAGCGTGTGAGCTCCGCGACCCGTGGGTGGGCAGGTGGAGCGGGGACGCCGCGCGGGTTGCTAGGGACCTGGGCTGGCCCGCCCTCCCGCCACACCTCCGCTTCCCAGACCTGAGGAGTCCGGAGCTGAAAGCTGTTACTGTGCCTCGCTCCAGCATCCGGCAGGACCGGGAGCAAGCAGAAAGGGTTCTTGTTCTGTGAGTCGAGGCCACCCAGGCAGCCCCGAGGTCCAGAAGCCTGCGTGGGGAGCCCCTGGGTGTCGGCCCGGGAACGCAGGGCTGTTTGGAGTCCTAAAAGTGGAGATTTTAGAAGGTGCGTGGGATCTGTGCAGGTAGAGACTTTTGGGTGCAGCTAGCCGGAAAGGGGGACAATACATTTTGACACTTGTTCTGAAAACTCGATCGCCAGAGCAGAGGAGTGTGGAATGAAGTGAGGAGTGGGTGTAGGTGCGGAAGAAGTATCCGAGGCTCGGGTCGGCACTGCAGTACCACCCCCACTTCCCCCGAAAAAGATAACTGTTGGAAAGCATCCTCCGCTAAAAGCTCTCTGTGAAACTGAGAGAGACTGGAAGGGGTGATACTCCCAGCCTCAGCCCCGACAGATCCGAAGGTGCAAATGAAAGGGGACTAGTGCTGGGGTAGTGCCCTGCCAGAGATCGTGTTTCCATACAGCTATTATGAGCCGGCCTCGACATCCCTTACCGGGAACCCTTCTCCAGTCGTTGAGGAAGTCTGAGAAGGCTTTCCATGCAGCTCAACCAGTACCGGCTGTGTGGTTGTCTACGTGACGGCCACGGTAGCTTTTAGGGCGCTCCTCTCAACCTCATCGTAGCACCCGAGCTAAGCTCCTGAGACCACGAACTATTTCTCAGTCGGGTTCTCTCAGATATATCATGTTGGCATAAATTTATCTGTTCGCATACTTCCTGAGGCCTAACAAACCACAAGGAAATATTTTGGGGGCATTGGTGTGCCTTTTTCTAATGTCTTCTCCAGTGGTAGCATGGGCTGTTGGGAGCTGGCCTGGAATATTAGTATGTCTCGCTGTGGAACTGAAAGTAGCTGTGAAATACCCAGACTGTTTGCCGGTGACATTACAGGCAGGCTGAGAGAGGAGTTTGTGTGGTCTCTTCGTCTGTGGTTGGTGTTCATAGGGAGGTGATGAGAACCTCTGGGGTCAGGGGCTGTTGGCAGCCTGTTTATTTTCTCAGCTCTCTGGTGCTTTTGAAAGAGGCCTTCCGAACTGCAGCATTGAGAAAGCAAATGGATTGCCCTAAGCAAAGGCCAACACAGATACCGGGGCAAAGAAGAGGAGCCACCCCGTATGTGGTCCTCTCGTTGAAATGTCACAGTCATTTTAATAGGTGCTTGCTCAGAATGTCACAAGTTCTTTTTGCTTACTCCCTCTTCATTATAGATATGTCACAGTCCTTCACATGAAAAGATGTCAACTCACAGGACAAGAACAGCCAGTATTCATTTAATAGGCAGCGTTCTTATCATGAGTCAAATGTTGTTCATATAAATTGTTTTAAATGTCACTGTAAATGACTTTCTAAACTAACGTTTCACTGGTCTTGAAACTTCCATTTTATGTTGATAATGAAAATACATTTTCTGTGTCTTCCACTGCTGGAGGCTTGGCAGGTGTCACCAGAGCATTTTAAAGGGAGTCAGACAGAAGGCTTACTTTTATAGATGCCATCTCATTTGTCAGCCAATAAATAATGCAGTTTGAATTCTGGCTATTGATCTTGCATCTGTTGGCCAAAGACTTGTGGGGTGACTCACTGAACCTTGCAAAAAGATGTACTTACCCGATTATTTTTACAAGGAAGATAATTTAAAACATAATGGATTTATGCAAACGAGAAACTTCATCAGCAATTAGCTTGCTTCTTTACCACAGTTTGTGTAAGCAATTAGATCTCACTCTGCACCGAAAGGGCAAGAAGCATCTATACACTAATACCCCAGCCCAACTGGTGAAATATCATGTGTAGGCGCAAGGACAGCCCTTCTCCACGCATGCATCTATATACTAATACCCCAGCCCAACTGGTGAAATATCATGTGTAGGCACAAGGACAGCCCTTCTCCACGCATGCCCTAGGGAGTTCATAGCTTCAGCCATCCTAAATAAACTTATGCAAATACAGCTCAAGAAATGAAAGCTGAGGTGGATGGTGGTGCGCGCCTTTAATCCCAGCACTCGGGAGGCAGAGGCAAGCGGATCTGTGAGTTTGAGGCCAGCCTGGGCTACAAGAGCGAGTTCCAGGACAGGCTCCAAAGCTACAGAGAAACCCTATCTCAAAAAACAAACAACAAACAAACAAACAAACAAACAAAAACCCAAAAAAGCAAAACCACCCCCCAAAGAAAGAAAGAAAGAAAGAAAGAAAGAAAGAAAGAAAGAAAGAAAGAAAGAAAGGAAGGAAGGAAGAATTGAAAGCTGTTTCAGGCTTTCATTTTTAGAAAAGAAAGTAACAAACACAACTTTTTTTGGCTCCTGTAGTTTGCTGTAGTGGTTGATTGTAGGTTACAGGATCTGTGTTGTGCAAAGCTGTTTCTCCTTAACTGATTAGGTAATCCACCTGCTATTAGGTGTTACAAAAGCCTGGGCTCAGGACAGTAAAATGCTAAAGCGTGCTTAGGCTGAGAGTAAATGCTAACAGGGTGCCCTTAGCACAATTACATGTTAGGATATGGTTAGCAAAGCGAGCTTTCAAGTTCATTTGAATGTGAATTTCCCCTGTTCAGTGGCATGCTATCATTTCTCTCTACTTCAGTTGTGTTCCTGGTGATGCTGTGCTGCGTGTGGTTCCCAGCTTAAAGGGAGGAGGCCTTTGGCAGTTCGCGGCTGAGCAGCAAGCAGTGCTTTGAAGAAGTGATTTAGGTAAAAGTGGGAGCCACTGCTTACCCTGGAGCTTGTCCCGCACTTGAGTTTATATTCCTTATTATTTCCCTTTATACTAAAATTGGTACTGGAATAAGCCTGGAAAAATCTTTCAGCTGGAAAAAAAAAAAAACGCTTGTGGAAGAGAGGAAAGAAAAAGGAATACTTTAATTTGCTCATGGGCATTATTGGGGTCTAATAAAGGCGCACACGAAAAGCCTTAGCAGGCGGGGTTTGTCTGTGTTCATCACTGCTACCCCGAAGTAAGGAAATGAGTGACTTGGTGGTCACTGCCTGGGCTGTGGCCCCCCAACAGCTGTGTCTGAACACAGGTCCGAAAGCATCTATTATGTACTCTCGAAAGGAAAGAGGCTGAACCTAGAGGGGCGCGCAGACATTCCGCAGAGCTGTTCAGCTGCTGGGCCATCTGGAAGGGAAATAAAAGGCCTGGGTTAGGGACTCTGGTTTTGTGCTTATTTATGATTTAGTTTTCACTCGCCAGATTTTGTCCCCTTTTCACTCCTTCCAGCCCAGAATGGACACCCACCTTGGCTAGGCTTCCCTTCTTCCAAGCTCCTTGCTATAACCTGGTATGGGGAAGTTTATACATGTACTTCATGCTGACCTTCTGTGGGACACTTCATTACTTCAACCCCCCCCCTCCCTCCACCTATTTTTTTTTTTTTTTTTTTTTTTTTTTGGTTTTTTTCGAGACAGGGTTTCTCTGCAGCTTTAGAGCCTGTCCTGGAACTAGCTCTTGTAGACCAGGCTGGTCTCGAACTCACAGAGATCTGCCTACCTCTGCCTCCCTAGTGTCCACCTATTTTTTTTTTTTTTTGAAGTCCCATTGTCATCTGCGGGGTGGGGTGCCGAGTAGCGAGTGGCATATAGCACAGATCTGAGAGCTGTCTCTGCCAGAGTCTGTGGCCTGGTAACGTGGCCCTCGCCTTGTTTAGGGCTCTTTGTGAGTAGGATGCTCCCGTCATTGTCAGTACGGACGGTTATTGGGCAGTAAGTGTTTGGAGTGCTCGCTCTGTGTATCCGCCTTTTATTCAACTCTCCCTAGTTACAGCGTCAACGTATCGCCCACTCCGGCCCCTTTATTCCTAAGAAGTCATAAAGGCTTCTGGCTGGCTGATTGGGAGGGTCCTCGGTGAAGCTTTACCAGGGTTTATGGCTGTCTTCATTGAACTGGAGCTGTTCTTTGCAACTTCAGGGAGTATTTACTATTCTAAACTTACTTTGCAAGTTTCCTGCTGCTGACGTGTGTCTGCTGGGCCTGGAAAGCACTGACTTCCCAGATTAGACACTGAGTATTCATTCGGGGAAAGGCCCAGAATGATGTGTGAGTCCTGAGCTGTATCCATTACTGAAGGTCTGGGGCACTTCATGGTCATTTTAACATAAGAATGTATTTCTTCTCAGCTTCAAAGCCAACGCTGCTTCAGAAAAAGAGAGTTCCTATTGTATCTGGGTATTCCTAGAGATTTATAGGCTGTGCTCATTTGATCACTAGATGGAGGTAGGTGGGGATTCCCCCACCTCTGCCCATTCCAGTTTGGAAGAGTATGGCCAAAGATCTGTGCAAGGCTCTCTCTCAGTTCTGTCCCACCTGCTGCCACATAAAGGGATGTCATTCAGTCGTCCCTCCATTGTTGCTTCCGGGATGCAGGTATCAGATTGAGGGGTAATAATGGTTACACTCTAAGTCAAAACATAGCTCTTCCTCCACCGTAGAGGCATTTCATTTGTATTTTAGTCAATAAAGCTTGCCTGAGGATCAGAGAGTAGAACAGCCCCACTGGTCAGCCTTACAGACCAGGCAGTGGTGACACACACCTTTAATCCCAGTAGCCACACTAGTTTGCCATAGAAACCAGGTGGTGATGACTTTAATCCCAGCCCTAGAGAGGAATATAAGACGAGAGGAGACAGCTCACAGTCTCAGTCTCATTTTGAGATTCCTGGAGCAGGATTGCCAGTTCGTACTGAGGTTGAGGTAAGAGCCGGTGATTAGCTGTTTTGCTTTTCTGACCTTCAGGTTGAACCCCAATCTCTGCCTTTGGGTTGTTATTAATCGTGCTTCACTCCAATATAATGCTGTGGCCTTGAGCAGGTTGCCTAATTTTGCCAAGGCCCAGTTTCTACATTTGAAATGGGGAAGTGAGACTATCTGTGCCCCTGAATTAGGAGGATTAAATTCTATGAATCACAAAGTACTCGGCATAGGCCATGTTCACTGTCTAAATGCTGGCAACAACTTAATAGTGATGCCTTCTGAGGTCCCATCTCTGCCTCGGCCTTCCTGCAGTTACATGATGTTAAATTTGTCAGTAATCTGCCGTTTTAGGCTCAGGGAGCCGAGCTCTGTCTGTTACCGTCACCACTTACTAATATAGTGATGTTCCTGTGGGTGACATCGATGGCCCATTCTTAGCCACTGCTCCCTGGCGTTCCACGTTTGGCTGCTCTGAAGGCAGACGTCTTTCTGACTGACTTAAGTTACTCTCCTGAGCTTCCTTTCCAGGCCTCAGGTATTTTCTTGCCTGATTTTCAGTTGCCTCTCTTGGACCGGTTTCTCTGAGTCTAGCCACTTCCACTAGCTTGCCCTACTTAGTTCTAGAATAACCCTTCCAGATGGCTGTTGTTGTTCCCATTGTCTAAACGAGGGGACTTGAGAGGTGTTTCAGCACAGATCCTCCTCCCAAGTTTTGTCTCTTCACTACAAAATGCAGCTGTAGTTTGTGACCCCTTTGGCACCATCTCTAATGCACCAGATTTTACTTTTGATGTTTGGTAGTATTTATTCTTGGTTATGCCTAACGCTGAAAGTGCCCTGGGAAAGGGGGAGGGGGATGGAAACAACGTCTGTGTGTGTGTGTGTGTGTGTGTGTGTGTGTGTGGAAGAAGGCAGTGCAGAAACAGTCTGCGCTGACTTTGGCATCTCCCGCAGGGGGTAAGTTTCCTTCCCTGGAATCTCCATAACATGAGGTCAGCCCATTTACTGAGTCCCTCGGCCAAAAGGATGGATTGTTATTTTGCGGGGGAAGAAAGACAATAATGAAGTAGAAACTGTGGCCCCCTACGCTTGCGTTCTTGGCAAGTGGGGAGGGGAAAAATTCTTGCACGGGAAATTTCAGATGAACATTTGGAGGATTGTATCACCAGCAAAAATGCATTTGGTGCCAGATGAGAACTGACAGCTTGTCACCGTGTGTGACATCTCCTGGATGCTGCAGCTGGGGCACTTGTCCCACTGGGGTGGAGCCCCCCTTCTCCCATACCACCCCACCCCCACCCTCACATACCCCTCACCTCCCACCCCACCCTCACGTCCCAACCCACCCCCATTCACCCTTCATCTCACACCCCCACTCCCATTCACCCCTTACCTCCCAACCCCCACCTTCGATTTCAGTCTGAAGAACGTTCTCCTAAGCTTTATGCTCGCTGTCTGGGGAACCTGGGAGCTGAAGTTCAGGGCTAAGAAAGAAAAGCTGCTTTCAAATGAAGGAAGTTTGATCTAGTGAAAATCCAATGGCCTCCCGTAATTGTTAAATTACGGCCCACTCAAAGCAGCAGGTAGGGCTGGGCCTTGTCAGCACATGGTGAGTTTCGCTCCCTTCCATTGGCTGAGACAGACAGATCACCAGCCCTAAGATGATGTTGAAGAGGGGACTGTTGGGAGGCTTTCACTTTTGAGTTTACAAACACGCATGCAGAAATCACGTGAAAGTAGACTTGGCTGGCTTTTCTGAAGTTGGTCAGATTACAACCCAGAGGACTAAGAATGAGCCTTCGAGCTGTGAAAAATCCCAGAGCCCATGGGGGTTCCCAGCAGATCTTAGTTGACAATTAACTGGCCCACTTTGGTGAATCTCATTAGCCAGAGCGCCTTCCTTTTGTGGCTTGGTTTAACACCTTCCTGTTTCTTTTCTGAAGCTCTGCTGTTTATGTAGCACTCCCAACATATTTTGAAAACATTTACATACTGATTAGTTAACCCAACAGACCAACCCTGGGAAGGCAGCCAGAGCCCGCTGCACCTCAGGAGTAAGCTGTTGTTGGGGGAGACCTTCCCAAGCCGAGGAGCCCGGACCCACACACCCTGCCATGCTGCTTTCGGAAATGGCCCTCCTTAACACTGAGCTAGCTGTGTGGCGTCATTCCAGCCCGTCTGAGGTCACCTAGCTGCGGAGGTCATGGCTTTGTCCGGCCTTGTCATATTTTAGACAGCTGTCTGTGGAAAGAAAGCCATCAGCCTAGAGCACCGCTGAATTGCTTCGAAAAACTCCATGGCCTTCGGTCCTAGCTGTGTGTAGCTTAAATTACCGGGTCTCTGTGTTACTGAGAGCTGCCCTTTGAGTTCTGACTCAGGGCTTTGTTGAGTTAAAGGTGCTGCTGTTACTGTCAGTGCTCTCTGGGGGGTTGAACCCAGGACCTTGCGCTTGCGCACATGCATACATGGTGTGCGGCCCTGGTGGAAGGTGCTGTGTTCTGTAGTAAAGGGGCTGGCTGAAAGCCTGATTGCAAATGGCTGAGGTCACCCTCCCGAGGGGATGTCTTATGTTTGACAACCACTGATTGCATCATGAAGTTTCTTCCAGGTGCTCAGGATCTGGGCCGGATCCAGCACACTAAAAAATTGATTATTGATGCAAAGGGAAAGAAACATCTTATCCCTCTCCACCCCCACCCCCCGGTTTATTGAAACAGGATTTCTCTGTGTAGCCCTGGCTATCCTGGAACTTGTTCTGTAAACTAGGCTGGCCTTGAATCCAACCATCCACCAGCCCCTGCCTCCCAAGTGCTAGGTTTAAAAACATGCACCACATCTGGCCTATGAAACATCTTATGCTTGAAGTAAAATACCTGGAATTGTGCGGGTTTAGTGTTAGCAGAAGATGATTCTGAGTTTTTGATGGCTTCAGGTTTTTACTGCTCCTAGGGATAGTGGAAGCCTGGGAACTAAAGTCTGAGGGCAGGGGGATCAGAGCTATAGGGACAGGGCAGCCGGGAATGAAGCCCAGTTGCTGGAGGTAGTGGAGTTCAGAGATGCTGTTCAATTCTCAGAAACAGCTGGTGCCTCCTTGGGACCTCTCCACGGGAAAGGTTGGAGTGGTGTTTTGCCCTTTCTCTTGGCAACGAAGATTTACCTAGAGCACCCTGGGATTACAGAGAGCCTCGGGGAATACGTCCTGTCATACTGCATGTAATTGCACCAGCAAGGCTAATTGAGTTGCTTTTTGAGTAAAAGGCGTCTAGTCCCCTGTAAATGGAGATGGCTAAGCCAGTGCCTCTGTTGTCACTGTGATGCGGGAGTACCTCTGCTGAATGTGGTGGAAATAGCTGACTCACCCCTCGGGTCCCAGCATCGGGGCAGGTTGTCTGGAGCTTGCTGACTTGCCTGTGGCTTGGTACTGACAATGATCTCACCTGACCTGACTGTCAGGTAGAAGTAGGCCTTTCACTTTCTTGAGTCATCGGGGATGATAGGGGAGAAACCCTCCTGGGTTTGATGGATAGGCCGTGATCTGTCAGGAGCTGAGATTCTCCCTGCCTACCTCCTTCTGTTGTAACATTGCAGATTTGCCCCTGGTACTAATGTGTGTAGGAGTACCATTGGCCAGGAGGGCCTTGCTGCAGTGTCCCGAGTGGCTGTATGTGTCCAGAAGTGACCTGCCCCAACCTGTACTCCTCTCTATCCCGCACAGGTGAGCGCTGTGGGCTATGGGATGGATGAGGTGGAGCAGGACCAGCACGAGGCCCGACTCAAGGAGCTGTTTGACAGTTTTGACACCCTGGGAACTGGGTCTCTGGGTCAAGAGGAGCTCACCGACCTCTGCCATGTCCTGAGCTTGGAGGATGTGGCCCCGGTGCTGCAACAGACGCTACTTCAGGACAACCTCGTGGGCAGGGTAAGAGCTGGGGGACAGCAGTTTGTGGGAAGTGGGGCGTGGTTTTCTGTCAGGGTGCTGGGGCTGGTGACAAGCCACAGGTGTGTTGCAACTTGTCACTTGCATCCTGGCCGTTAACCAGGGCCATGCAGTTTGTTCTTGTGATAAGGGCATGGTGAATTCAGTCTGTGCTGAGTATTATGGGTAACAAGGGAAATAGACTGTCTCCCAGATTTTTTTCTTGTTATTTGTGGGTCATTTCATTGAATCTACATTTATCATCGGGACAGAGAAGGGAGGGGCAAGGTTGCCATGGCAAGGAAGAAAAAGGGAGGAAGAAAAGCTGCCCTTCACAGGAAGTGCAGGTCTCTAGCCCAACTTTTAAAAACCTGTTTCTTGTGAGGGCCATTTTGAGGTGGAGATTAAACCTTCCATCCAGGAAGACAGGAAAGTAGACATGGCTCAGGCCAGCATGCATGTGTGTGTGAAAGCCAATGTTAACTTCCACATCTGACAACAAATGCTCATATTTTCCCCTAGATCACATCACAGGCAAGAGAAAGAGGAAGGAGTTTCCCCTTCCTCCCGCCCCTTAGCAACGGGACAGACGTTTGGTCTGTTCCAACCTGAAAGCGCCTTCAGTTCTCCCACTCTTGACCAGTAGCCTCACTTAGGACGCTCTGGCAAGAGTCGTTCACTGTTGCCTCTGGACTGGGGAAAATGAAAGAGGCGGAACTCTGAGCTGTGCTGATAATTGTAACACTCTGTCCACGGGGTTTGTCCTGTGCTATATAGAGGAAGCAGTCATGACCTTGATTCAGGCAGCTGGACTTCCTCTCTTTATTTCCTGTTCACTGTCTTTCAACTGACAAGACGGATAAGTGACCCAAGGCATAGTAGAAGATCTTGGCTGTGTGTCGTGTGAAGGAGACAGGTGTAGCACTAACCCTGAAATTAATGTTAAAAAAATGACATTGGGGGCTTGACATCATGGACGTGAGATCAAACAGCTCACCTCACACTTAATGAAAAGGAAGTTGAATTCATTGCAGAAAGTTGGGCCACTCTTGGTCACTTGAGGAAGATTAGATGTCTGTGACTATGTATAGTTCCTAGAAAATGTTAAAAAAAAGACTCATTGCAAAGGCAGTAAGAATAGGGGTGTGGAAGATCAAACCATTTACTCCATGCGTGTTATATCGTGCGCTTTAGGGTTTTGAGTACTGCCTGGGGTTTAGGTGTGGTGGAAAACAGAGTACCATCTCCCAGTGTGGTCCTCAGAGGTTTTAGGCTTTTTGGTGATGAAGGAGTTGCTTTCTTGTTTCAGAAAGCATGCTTGCCTTGCTTTGACTGATGGTCTCCCCAGGAACCTCTCTTAGAGGAAGAGGGGATCCCCGCTGCACTCAGATTCCACTGCAGCAGCTGGCTAACAATTTGCTCTGCAGATGTTAGGCCAAGACCAGGGAACAGTTATCGATTGATTTGTTAATGGCTTGACACCACCAGCCCGCTTTTTACATTTGCTATTTGCCTGAGTAACATTCACCTAAGTGGTCTAGAGTGTGATATTTACTTAGTGAGCCAGTGATAAAGTTAAATAGATGTCTGCATATTGATTTTATGTGGGAGGTCCCCGATGACTGTCTTGAGAGACAGAATGGGCACGAATTAATGCACTACTGTTAGATTTGCATTTTTATGAAACTGAATTAGTCTCCTGGGTTGATCGTATAAACTTGGCCATATGCTGTGAAGACGTCTCATGGTTTGTAATTTTAAGTTGTAAAGCAATAAATCTCTTAGAGTTTACTGGAGCCATTCTGTATATCACCTTCATGATACACTGAGTAGGGATCAGACATTGTTAAGGTATAAGTGTTAAAAATTCAGTATACATGACACATGGTAGCTGTGTGTACTAATGGGACAGAATGTGGAATTTCAATACACATGTGCTATACATTGTGATCAGGTCAAATGATTGGCATGTCCTGTGTTAGGAACATTACAAATCCTTTCTGTTATCTTTTTTGAAATATTCTTTTATTATTGTCAACTGTAGTTATTCTACTTTTTAATTTTTACTTATTCTCTGTGTGTGTGTGTATGTGTGTGTGTGTGTGTGTGTGTGTGTGTGTGTGTGTGTGAGAGAGAGAGAGAGAGAGAGAGAGAGAGAGCTCAGTGAGGGTCAGTAGACCACTCATGGTAGTAGGTTCAGTAGTAGGTTCTTTTCCTTCTACCATTTGGGACCTGGGGATCAAACTCAGATTATCAGGCCTGGGTAGCAAAACTTTTTACAAGTTTTTGTTGTCATTGTTTTTGGTTTGTTGATTTGGTTTGTTTTGAGACAGAGTCTCGCTCTGTAGCCCTGGCTGGCCCAGAACTGGTTATGTAGACCAGGCTGGCCTCAGACTCACAAAGATCTTCCTGCTTCTGTCTCCCAAATGCTGGGATTAAAGGGATGGGCCACTATACCTGTCCTAAATTGATTTTTTTTTAATGTCAACTGTCAACTGTCTTTTTTTCTCATTAGAAGTCTATTGAGAAAGTTACAGACTGGGGATATAACTCAGATGGTAACGTGCTTGCCTGGTATATATGAAGCCTCAGGGTCAGTCTCTGGGACCACTGCCATCCAAGGGTGAGGGATTATAAGGACTAGAACCTTGATAATAAATAGAAAAAGTAGCATGATAAATCATAATACATTCATCAGTTCATTAATTTAGCAAATAAATATTGTGTGTCATGTGACAGTCATTCTCCTTGTCTCATTGTACTGGTGCAATTTATTCATGTTTATTGTAAACTATAGTAGTTCAAAAAATTAGTTTTTGGATACATTAGGATCCATTGTCCTCCTAAATGTTATAGGCAGACTTTTCTGTCCCACCAGCCAATTCCCAAATAACCACACAGAGACTTCTTACTAATTATAAAAGCTTAGCCAATAGCTTATGCTTATTACTAACTAGCTCTTACAGCTTAAATTAACCTATATTTCTTATTTACTTTCTGTCACTTGACTGTACCTTCTTTCAGTACTGCATGCTCATCTCCTTCTTCATCTGCATCTCTCTCTCTCTCTCTCTCTCTCTCTCTCTCTCTCTGTCTCTGTCTCTGACTCTCTCTCCTCCTCTTCCTCCTCAGACTCCACCCTTCTTCCCAGTGTCCTGCTAGTTTGGTTCTCCCTCCAAATCTCTTCCTGCCCAGCTATTGGCTAGTTAGCACGTTATTAACCAATGAGACTAATACATATTTACAGTGTACAAAGATTGTTCCACAGCAAGATGCTTATGACTTTAATCTACCTTTTGAATACAAATGAACACCTTAAGTAGATAAAACTTTTATTATTATGTGTGTGCATTTACTTATAGAACATTTCCTTTTAGATTAGATTTAGTTGATCTGCCTGGATTTATAACTTAAATTTTGTACTACCCTGAGCCTGTTGATTACTGTTCGGATATATGAAAGGCGTTACTCGTGGACCCTTGATTTAAGGGAAAGTGTAGCACAAATAATAAAAACCCAGAGACAGAAATTGAGGTTAACCTGAAAACCAGAAAAGCAAAGCAGCTACTAGAGAAGTCTCACCACTACCAAGGCTGGGCGACTGCAAAACTAAGCAGACTAAGCCTCTCTTTGCTCCCATTTTATGTTCCCTCCAGTGCTGGAATTAAAGGTGTGAGACTCCCTAGGGCTGGGATTAAAGGTGTGAGCCACCATCACCTGGATTTGTTTCTGTATTTATCTTGTGTAACCCAGGGTGGCCTGGGAGATCCATCCGACTCTGTCCCCCAAATCCTGGGATTGAATGTGTATGCCACACTGCCTGACCTCTCGTGACTGTAGCTTTGCCCCTGGTCTTCAGGCAAGAATTATTTATCAAAATACAAATGATATACCACTACAGGAAAGGTTCTGGTGTGTGCGTCCAGTCCATGCCATCAGCTAAACATAAGTGACTCCCCAACACTAGGGCCTCCTCAAGACACTGAAGCATTGGTGGTCTCGTTGGGTGAAACACTTGGCAGGTGCGCGGTGAAGGCATGGGGCACTCACACAAGGACGGGTGCTGTGCTAACTCTTTGCCGGACCAGGCAAGTAACCCTGTATTAACGTGCTGCTTCCTGTTTCTTGTGTCCTCATTTTTAAAATTAATTTTTATCAGTTTTAAAAGTCAGCATACAAAGCGATGGATTTCATGATGGCACTATCAGAAACACTTTGTTTCTTGTGTCTTTTATTTTAACTGAGGTGTTTCCCCAAGCCTCTTTTTCTTTTATCAACAGTTAGGACAGAAAGGAGAGAGCACTTGCTTTGGTTTGATAGATAGTTTCAATTTAGTTCAGGTTTGATGGCTGGCTCAGGTTGAATTTAGATAGATAGCTGAGACTTAGTTGGAAACTAAGAAACACACTAGAAACCTTCCGACTCTAGTCACGTCATACAGTGTATTTCCCTTTCCTTATCCACGGGGACAACCTTGAGACAAGACAGTTCCCTGACGTTTTGGAGGCTTCCATCTCTGTGTTCCTTGATACAGATCTAAAACACCCTGTGTTCTTGGCACACCTGCTTCAATGAAAACAAGCCACCTGGCAGCAGAACTCACCACTGCCTCCCAGAGTCCCATGGGTATGTGGCCTTTGGAAGTGTTATTATTAAGCCAAGAGATGGGGCGCACATCTTTCTTTAATCCCAGCACTCAGGAGACAGAGGCAGGTGGATCTCTGAGTTTAAGGCCAGCCTGGCCTACACACAGAGTTCCAGGACAGTCAGGGCTACAAGGGAAACCCTGTCTCAGAAAAAAAAAGAGTTTTAATATTAAAATTTGATAGCTGTGCAAACATTATAATTTAGCTGTACTCTCTAACTTCCATTTCAAAGTGCTTAGGGTTCTTTTCAGAATGTCATGATTAAGTTTGAATGGTAGATTTGCCCCTTTTTCCAGGACATTAAAAGCTTCTCCTGGTTTCTTCGTCTTGCACATATTTAATTATTAGAAGAGTAAATCTGAAATAGAGAAGGGCTTTGGCGGTGCTTATTTGGACTCGTTCTCAGTGTATGCAATTACACTTGATCGTCAGCTCTTGCCTATTTATAACCCACTGCAATCACACTCCTGTGGATATCGCTGAGCTGAAGCCCTTCAGACTGCCTGCAGCGGGGTGGGAGCTGTCTCTCTCTCCTCTCTCTCTCTCTCTCTCTCTCTCTCTCTCTCTCTCTCTCTCTCTCTCTCTCTCTCTCTCTCTCTCTCTCTCTCTCTCCTCCCTTCTGTTTAAGGTGTAGTAGTGAAAACAGTTATTCTTTGTGCTGGTTTTGTGACTTCCTTTGGGACTGACTGAAATTCCACCGTGTCTGTGTTCAACCTGATCTGGGAGCTGCTGGATTTGCTATCATGTCAAACAATGAACTCACGTTTCCAATTCTGTGACTCCTTAAGACTCACAGTATTTAGTGTGACAGGAAGGAAGGGTAGAGGGGTGACCTGGACTCTGAAAAGGGAGGCAGGACAAGCACTGGATGGCCACTCTCTTCTGTCTGCATTGCTTCAATAATGCCTGACTTCTCAGTCAGAGATGACAAAGTCAGGAAGGCTCATTAAAATTTGCCAATATTTTCTGATCCTTTTCTTGGGTAGCTTCTTGTCTGCCAGTGGGTATCTCACATCCTTCGGTGTCCATCACAGCTCTTAGTCATCAGGGCTCATCTGTGTGACTGAGAATCCTAGTACCTTCTAAGGTTTGTTCAAGGTCAGATGATTCCTTGAGGCTGTGCAGTTGCCAGCCCTTGCATTTAAGTGTGAGTCTCTACACTAACTATGCAAAAATAATCTCCCCGGGTGTGGTGGTGCCCGTCTTTAATCCCAGCACTTGGGAGGCAGAGGCAGGTGGATCTCTGTGAGTTTAAGGCCAGCCTGGTCTACAAAGTGAGTTCCAAGACAGCCAAAAACCAGAGAAACCATGTCTCAAGAAAGCAAACCAAACAAACAAAACAACAACAAAATGAATGTCACTCTCCACATCTGTCTAAACACCGCCTCCACCGCCACTGCCGTCACCACAAGTCCATAGTGACAACATGCTGTCACAGTGCAGTTCTTGATGCCAGACCTCAACTCAGATACGGGCTCCTGCCACTTCTCAGCTGTGTCACCTTTCCCAACCTTGGGTTCTTCATCCAGAGCCTGAGCATTGCAATAGCTTCCTTCCAGGACTGATGGGAGCCCCAAGTGTGTGAACCAAAGGGCCATCAGAACCAGCGATACAGCCCTTGGCTAAATCTTACTGTCTTCCCCCTCTACAGGCATGAGTCTTTGATATGACTACCTATGATGATTTTTCTACGAAAGCCTGTTAGTGTTGAGGGCGTGTATGGTGGTGGTTTTACAGTGTCCCCATCATTAGCAGGACTCCTTGAGCCTGTCTCGAAGCATATAGTTGCCTATTGTTTAAAACTTGTCACCTGCTTAGATGGTCTTTGCCTCCACGCTGTCTGCAGTAAATGGCTGCTAAGTCATAATAGCCCCAGTGCTTTAATGAGAATAAAACATTTCATGACCTGGTCTTTTATGGCATGACACACCTGTTCATTAGTCTATGAGGCCTCTCCTTACGTAGACTGTTTTCGAATAGGTCCATACATTTTTGCCCATCTCAATTAACAATGTCCTGAAGTTTCTGTCACTGATTTCCTTATGGATTAGTAGATACAAACCAATAGCATTTAATGACAGTTCCATAGCACCTTGTCTTTAATTAGCTCACCCTGTTATAAACATTGGTTATGATTCTCTAAGTTTGGGTCTCTTTGAATATTACCTGTGTACCAGTGGAAGCTGTAGGCATTTGGTCTCTATGACTGCACAAAGTGATTGTGTGCAATATCAGATTTTTTTTGTGGGGTGGGGGGGAAAGGGCATTGGGTTGTTGTTGTTTTGTTTTGTTTTGTTTTTCCCAGACAGGGGCAAATTGTTTTCCTAAAGCAGCGTTCTTTCAAGGGGTGGTGACACATGGCTGAGAGAGAGAGACAGAAAGCGACTCTTGACTAGTCTTCCTATTAATTGAGTTTAAATGTCATGTGTGTTTTTAGTCAAGCATGTAATTTCGGCATTGCTATAAACTGCCCTTTGAGGCACGGGGAGCTGCTTATGAAATGAATGGCAGCAATTCTTATTCAAATGAGGAAGTCCCAGCCGGAGCACCCGCAACCTGGACACTCATTACCTTGTGAGACTGGGTTTCCTTGGATATTTTTATATTTCTAAATCCAGACATAACATGGTAGTCAAGCTCCCTTGGACAAGGGCACTAAAACGTCTTAGTTACTGCACACGGTGAGCTCACTCTTAATGTGATTCTTAACAATAAGGGCCATTTCCCAGCATTTGTGATTCTGGATTGAACCCCAAGGGGCTTTTTGCCACATCAGTATTCATGAGCATTGATGGGGAAAAAAAATGCAGTCACCGACCCCCGTTAGAGAATGGTCTCCTGGAATCAAAGATGTGGCATTTACTGCTGTTTAAATCCCGGGGCCCTTGTCTGCCTGCCCTTCAAGAAGGAAATAAAGGTGGAAAAGAGGTTTGAAGCTGTGCTAATTGTTCGGCTCGGCTGCTAAGTGCTGTCGAAGGGACCAACTAGATAGGTGACATTAGATCAGAATTTTTATTTATCTGCCACAATGAGATTGATTTACCACTCTGTATGTCCATTTTGGGAACCTTTAACTCTGATTGTCTGAGAAGTCAAAGTCACAAACAGGTCACTATTTCCCTTCTCGCTGGCCAACTAGGACATAGTGACTGACTGATCAGGTGGCCCTGCCAGCTTTCTAGGTACTCACCAGATTCTATCGTCTTGTCTCCTCTCTTCCCCATATCATTCTCCTGCTCCCTAGAGTATAGCTGATAAACTCCTTGAGAGCAGAGGTCAGGTGTCTTGAGGCACCTGGTGGCTTGTCATGAAGCCCAAGGTTTGACTTGCAATGGTGGGGTTCTCTTGAGAGGTCAAGTCAGAAGTGAAGTGGGCACAAGTCAGGCAGATTGCTGGCTCTGGTAGAGCCACATCAGAAGGCCTGGTTCCCCACACAATGCCACCACGTCTAAGACTCGTGGCCAGGAGCATGGCACATGCCTTCTCTTAGCAACCATCTTGTAGACTTCTAGGTGGGCTCTCGGGTGGATGTTGTGAAATTCAAAGACAAGCTCCCACTCATCTGGGATTATTGGAGACGTTCATGGATAACACTTTCCAACTGAATTCTTTATCCCAGGTACTTACATGGGGGGGGGAGATTGACCATTGGAGAGTAAAAGAAATTGGTGTTTTTATTTGATCAAAGAGTATATATACACATAATTATACTGTACTTAATCATTTTTGCCCTATTAGCTTTTTCACTATAGTAGAAAAGAGATACTTCAGGCTTCATTTAGCATTTAGATACTTTAGCTTCATTTTGCCGAAAACTAAACAACTCCAGTCTATTAGTTTTAGAGTGCATATACTTCATTTTTTAAAAAATAGGCTATATAGAATTATTAAAAGAGCTTTTTTTTTAATTGTAAAAACATCATCCATTGTGAGGAAGGTTGGTTAATGTCAGTAGTTACTTTATGTCCTTGGGGGTGTCTGTCTTTTGCTTGCTGTTTCTGGGCTGTAGTCCGTGGGTCACAGGAGGATGATGTTTGTGTTAAAGCAGTAGAGCCAGGTGTGGTGGAGAAACCTTTAATCCCAGCACTCTGGAGGCGAAAGCCAGGGGATCTCTGTAAGGTGGAGGTCAGATAGTGAGATGTAACAACAACCAAAAATGTGTGTGTGTGTTTGTGTGCACGTGAATATGTGTGTGCATGTATGCATGTATGTATATGTGGTATGTGGTATGTGTATGTGTGTGTGCACACATGTGTATGTGTGTGTTGGGGGGGTGGGTACTGGAGAGATTGCGTGGTAAGAACATGCGCCCTTGCAGAGAACCTGGTTTAGAATCCTAGCACATACACAGTGACTCACAACCACAACTCTAGTTCCATGGACCCAGAATTCTTTTCTGACTTCGACTTCTGAGGGCACCAAGCACATATATGGTGTATATACATACATGTGGGCAAAACACTCATACATATAAAGTAACTAAATCTTTTTTTAAAGTTTTTTTTTTTCTCTGTAGCTTTGGAACTTGGCCTGGAACTAGCTCTTGTAGACCAGGCTGACCTCAAACTCACAGAGATCCACCTGCCTCTGCTTCCCAAGTGCTGGGATTAAAGGCATGCACAATTGCCTGACATAACTGAATCTTAAAACAACAACATAGATTTGAGGGCTCCTACATTGGCCCTATCTATCCTGCGTGTCTCATGACAGATATACTTTAAGCTGGAACCGCGGCTCCTCATCCTTTGGTTTCCTCTCTGCCGGGCCATATGGTAGATAATCAGATAATCGGGGTTGTGAGATTAGGGACCTACCATCCCAAATGCTTCTACTTGTTGCACTGTAGTCAGGGAGACTTGAGCCCCACAGAAGACCTTTAACGTTGATTTGAAGTAATTCCAGAGTATAGAGATGCCTGTACCTTGTGTTAGGAGAGGTTTGTAGACCCCAGGGTGACCTTAGCTTCTACTTTACTGAACTGAATTAGTCAGCACCAAACAGCAATGAAGGCTTTTTCTTTGGTTGGTGGGTGGCGGGGGAGGGGAGTTGTGAAACGTTGAAGCAACATTTCTCTGGGTAGCCTTGGCTGTCCTGGAATTCCTTCTGTAGACCAGGCTAGCCTCAAACTCACAGAGATCCATCTGCCTAGGCAGAGTCTTATTTGACTTTGGCTGTCCTGGAACTGCCTCCTCGGTTTGAGGCTGTCCTTGAACTCTCAAGCCTCCACCTCCCAAGTGTTGGGATTATGGGCATTCATCACCACACCCAGTTCCCAGAAAGACTCATCTATAACTATCAAAACACAGACCTTTAGAAACTCCACAGAGACCTGCAGAGTCCAATATAAAGGGCTTGAATTTCTCAGGACAAATGCCCCCCTTTCAAGTAGGTCTCCTGTTTAGGTCATCACTGCAAGTAGGGGAGAGAGAGGCTTCATTCCGGGCCCTCTATGAATAACTCAAGCCAGGAAACTCAAAGTTAGGGGTCTCCACGTATGTCAGACCAGCTCAGGTTTTCTAATTCCGAGCAACTCTACTGCTCTCTGGAGTGGACTGGCCCCAGGATCTCCCCACTGCTTGCCTACCCTCGTGGAACTTGACTACATCACTCGGGCGGCCCTCTGCTGTGCTTCAAATATGATCCTGAAGCCGGGCGGTGGTGGCGCACACCTTTAATCCCAGCACTCGGGAGGCAGAGGCAGGCGGATCTCTGTGAGTTTGAGGCCAGCCTGGTCTACAAGAGCTAGTTCCAGGACAGGCTCTAAAAAAAGCTGCAGAGAAACCCTGTCTCGAAAAACAAAACAAAACAAAAAAAACGAATATGATCCTGTTTCTCTGCGTTGGGAGCGGTCAACCCCAGACTATATATGTTAGTATTAACTACCACTTTGTGGGGACTGACAGTCCTAGAATGTTCTAGACATTTCGTGTAATTTTTTTTATTTTACCTCCCTAGCTCTGCTTCAGGAAGTAGTGTTATAAAATCATAAATGCATGCATCGTTCTTCAGTACCTGCCTGACATCCTGTGACGTTTCCTAGGAATCTGAATTTCTTGAAGACAGCAGATTGTGTGTCATCCTTGCTGTGTTACTAAGGTTTAGTGTCTGGCACATAGCGGCTGTTCAGTACATACTTGTCAGATGAATCATACGAGATGTTTGGTAGATAGCCCCAGTGTTGCAGATCAGACTCAGAGCAGGGAGCTAGCCAGGGCACAGAGGGCAGTGAGCAGCAGATCCGCCCCCATTCGGAGACCCCCTGTCAGCTGGACTGAGCACCCAGATGTGTGATGCTGTGAACTGGGTGAGCGGCCTTAGCCATGTGAACTCCAGTTCACCCTGAGTCTATTTCTGAAGTCAGGACTGTGCTTCTTTCTTCCTGAGGTTTGAAGATGATTTGTCAGCAGCAAACCACAAATTAGCAGAGCTTACACTCCTGCAATTGATTCATCTTTCCATGGACCAACCTATTGCTTTAGCAGATGCTCTGCCTCCCTGGACAGACTTCTGTTCATGGTTTCTTTGGTATGTTGACTCCAAAAGTCCATAATTATAGGAAATTTGCGTGTGCACACACACACACACACAATATGTAACTGAGGTGATGAAGACATTGCATCACTTGATTGTGGTGACCATCTCAGTCTATACATGTATCAAACCATCAAGTTATACTCCTTAACAACAATAGGATATTAAGTAAAGCCCACATGATCTAAAAGGAACATAGGGGCTGAAGTGATTGCTCAGTAGTTAGCACTTGCTGCTCCTGCAGAAGCCTGGGTTTGGCTCATAGTACCTATACCCAGTAGCTTACAGCCACCTCTAACTCCAGTTCCAGAAAGAAGCTCCAATGCCCTCTTCTAGCCATGATGGGCACCTGCATTCACATACAAACAAGTAGGCACACATGTTTACATATACACATAAATATAAGTAATTTCAAAAAATTTAAAACTCTAAATGGAATATAATTTGGGGGAAGTTTTAATGAATCAAAGTGTAGTAGAACTCCTATCTACATTGGGAGAATTACCAAATTATAACTAAATACAGTGCCCCACCCCCCGAGACATGGTTGGTGTTGCCCTGGCTATCCTGGAACTAGCTTTATAGACTAGGCTGGCCTAGAACTAACTCACAAGAGATCTGCCTGCCTGTATCCCTGAGTGTTGGGATTAAAGGTGTGCACCACCACAACTGACTTGTTTGTTATTCAGGCTAGCCTGGAACTTACTCTGTCACTCTGGAAAACTTAGTGCTTTGGCCTCTTTAGTGGTTGAGTTACCGGCTGCAGCCACTGAACCCGACTCCTAATTCAGTCTCGAAATGGACTCCAGCTCTCGTGTGCTGTGTGCAGATGCAACAGTACGTGAACTTTGCCAGTGTTTAGATAATGGATATGATTTGTTGATTCCCCAAACTTAATTTGGAACTTTTTAAAAATTTATCTTCTATATTGAAACCACTATCCAGACATTCAGGGTATACAGGGTATTCACATACCCTGTGAATAGCCCAACACAAAAATCATAAACTTACTTAAACATTTATGGGACTTTTCCATTAAAAAAAAAAAACAACTCGATTGTGTGGTTCTCAAGCATGAGCTTTGTAGATGAGAACACTGTGTCCCAGTGTCAAAGGCCAGGCACACCTGCCAGCGCTGAGAAATGGCATTCACAGGATCCAATAGCGGTACAAATTTCACACTCACCGGCTTTCATCTTGTCTTATGACTGTATAGAATTCCAGGAAAAGAAGTGCCACACATTCAGACTAGAATTATGCTGACTAGAAATATCACCTGTCCCTGCTGTCCCAGGCCAAGGTCACAGAAACTGAAGGTGTAGTAGAACTTTTACCCTTGTAAGCACTTCTGACGGGTATTCCCCTAAGTCCCCCATGCTGGTCAAGGCAATTATAGATTTATGAACTGCTGAAAGGGCATCTCAGGCTTCTTGCATTCTGTGTGTTTAACATTGATTTTTGTTTGTTTATATACTATGGGGATCTGGGAGATAAATATTATATACCTGCCTCAGGCAAAACCATATAGTAAGTTTTTCCTCAAAAGTGTTTATTTCTTTCTAGTCTATCTCGAGATGAAAGTGTCTATGGCTAACATGACAAGGGGTCATTTACTTGGGGAGTTTTTTCTGACATTGAACCTTATGCCTTTCTCTTCTGATCTTGTTTAAAAGGTAAAAGTAGTTGAGAGTTCAAAATGTATCTTTTCCTGAGTGTACAGAGGGTTGGTAGCTTCGCTTTTTCCACAGGAGCTATAGATATTCGTATCTGTGCATAAACACAGGAGTGTTCATGGTATTAGACGTCAGTAAGGACCAGCCCGTCCTTCCTCCCATGCTTTAAAGAGACGAAGGAAAAAGAGAACAGACGTGGGTGATGATTTGCTTCAAGGCTGTCAGGTTGGGAACAGACAGTTCAGATGCCTTGCGGATGGATTTGCATTCTTAGGGCTGTGGGAGATGATTTTAAATTTATTTTTAATTGCTTTTTAGGTACATTTTGACCAATTTAAAGAAGCGTTAATACTTATCTTGTCTAGAACCCTGTCCGGTGAAGAGCACTTTCAGGAGTCAGGTAAGAGCACTGACGTTTCTTCTCTGTATTCCCCTTTAAAAGATATCCAGGCGCGGGCTGGGAATATAGCTCAGTGCTAGAGTGCTCACCCAGTATGCACAGGACCCTGAGTTCAATCCCCAGCTCTTCCCTCCTCCCCAAAAGAGTTTGAAAAATTTTCTGGAGGAAAAATGTGAGGACCTTGAAGTACGCATGTGGAGGATTTGGGACGTCCGCTCTTCATAGACGGGGCCATTATTTCCAGAGACTTCTCTTTTGATATCATCCCGAAAGCCTTGCAGCTGTTAAACTCTAAAATGAGACCTCTCTACCACAGCTGCACATTGTAGCAGAGACCATTGGATTATTCCTAGGCAAGTGTCAGAGGGTATAACAGGAACTCATTTTTGGCTCGAGCAGAGTGAAGCTGAGTGGTAATTCCTCCAGCCTTACTTCCTGTGTCTATGTGAGCAATGATCTGGGGAAAAGTTTCCTGTAAGAAGAAATGTGGCCACCAAGAGAATTCTATATGGTCCCACTGAGCAGAAAACCCTCTGCTTATAGGCATGGCCACATGATGGTTTAATGATGTCTGTGTGACCCCCCCCCACTCTCAATATATATATATATATATATAAAAGAAATATAGTGTATCAATATTTCTAGCACCTAGAAGAACACTTAGCCTTCATAAATATTAAGTAACTGTCATGAAAGAAGAATAAATGTTGTACCTCATTGTTTTTTTAAAAACTTCTATATATTGTAAGATATCTAGTTACACATCTCAAAAGAGAAACGTGTTGTCAAATATAACCTAAAATGTTATCAATGGTTAAATGTATTCTAATTTAAGTGTGTTCAAATCTGGTACCGGTGTATATATGCTTTAAAATCAAAGAAATGTGATAAATATTTGAGGGAAATTCTAAAGTGTAGAAACTCATATTTACGTATAGAGAACTATGACATCATTTGATTGATATGGGCTAGGGACAGGGTTCTAGCTGAAATGCGGCATCAGGAAATTTAAGGGTACTGTAACTTCTGTCTCTTGTAATGGGAATACCGTGATCATACTTGCTTTCCCCACCCATGCATGGGTAGATGAATTACACCTCTGTAAACCTGACTTTAGATACAGAAAACAAACAAAAAACTATAGTCCCGTCTGAGCAGAGATCATTAGCATTTCATGGAGTCCTTTAGTGTGACCTGTTTATGTGGAACACAGATGGGAACTCATTTCTTCTCTTCACCAGCGGTCTGGGTCTCCACTGTACTTTGTAAAATGCTCCAGATTTGGGTCATGCATCTAGGCTTTACCTTTAACCATGTTATTATCTACCCTTAGTAAGGCTGTTCCTGGACCCAGGGCTTGATACAACTTCCTGGAAGTTCCTACTGAGCCTGGGGGAAAGTTCTTGCATTCTTTTAGGCTAATAGCAGGATGTCCATAGGTGATCACTGCCGGAATATGGATGGACTTCTGTTACTTGTGGGATCTCACATCTTCTTGGTATTATTGATTTTTAAAAGTTTGTTACCTTGATAGCAATTATGTTAGATCTGGGAGCCCCGGATAGAATGGTAGATTTGGGCTAATACGAGGATAGGCAATTTAAACTATTTTGTGTCCTGTGCTTTCACATGGTTTGGGAAGGGGGCAGCCTTGGCATTAATCCATGGGACACTTTCACCATCCTTTCTTGAAAACCCATACTGTCTTCTGATAGAAAATTGCCACTGTCAAAATACAGGTTTGTGGTGACCACACATGGGGAGGCTGACCCCAGGGCTGTACTGTGTTGGAGCCCAGCAATAGCAAAAGCTGCAGGAGGACCATGAGCTTGGGAACTGCCGGAAAGTCAAGCTGACAGTGCTAGCTGCAGAGGGTGGCTTCAGTACTCCAGGTGGGCTCCACACTGCGCAGACAACGGCCATCCCTTGGACCAGTCTTTCAGGATCACGGAGAAAATGCTTTTTTTTAAAAAAAAAAAAAATCATTTCACCATGTGACGGAACTGTTTCCAAACCAGTGTAATCCAATGGTTAGATCCCTATGGACAGGACAACATTTTAGCCAGTGTCTCAGTGATGCTGTTAACCCCTGTTAATCCTAGCAGGATACACATCCAGAATGGAGTCAGTGCCTTGAGTACTTTATCTACTAGGAGGCTTGGGTTGTGGCCCCTGACTCTCACACTTCCTGCTTTGTTCTGCACATCGCTGCTTTGTCTGTCACTGGCCTCTGTCTTCCTAGGCCCGCCAGTTGCTCATGGGTATCAAGGCATTCTTTGCACCGAAACGTACCCCCACCCATTTGGAATCTGATTCTTCTACCACTCAGATTGACTGGTTTGCATAGCAGGCTATCTGAGTTCATCCCTGCCTCCCCCTTCATGGTAATTATCGTCCTTAAATGATAGACTGCAGCATTTAGGACTAGAAAGAGCCCTGCCATTTTATAAAAAGCCAAATGGAGGCATAAAGGAGGGTCGAGCCTAAGTAAAGTCCTATGAATAAATGACAGGGCAAGGGTTAATACTGTGTCATCAACACATGTACAGAACCTAGTTTTAAGTATTTTTTATGTATGTGTGTGCTTGGGTGTATGTATGTGCACCCTGTGTGTAACTAGCACTCAAAGAGGCCAGCAGAAGGCATGCGATCCCCTGGAGTTAGAGTTACAGGCCATGGTGAGCCATCATGCGGGTGCCGACAACCAAACTCCAGTCCTCTGCAGGAGCAGTAAGTGCTCTCAAGTGCTGAGCCATCTCTCCAGCCTCCAGTTTAAAGACTTTGAACTTTCAGATGGATGAGCAGGTCCTCAGTCTGTGCACCCCATCCCAGAGTCTGCCAAGGGGTCCAAGGTAGCAGCAGGAGGGAGTGACCTGTAATTAGTTAAGCCTGACTGTCGGGACAGAGCTGCCTGCATCCTTGTATCATTGGGAGCTCAGAACTTAATTCCTGTCTTCCCACACGGACCTACATGTGTTGTTTGCCACGCCTTTTGAGATCCAGTTGGACCTGGAGAGAAAAGACAAAACTGGGGAGGGGACTAAACAGACAGGGCCGTGGTGTACAGGCTGAGAAACCCAGAGAGTCACGAACTGATGGCAGCAAGAGTCCTAGAAGACAAAACGTCCCGTGTCTGTATTAGACAGGCGTTCTAGAGAAACGGGACCAAAGGGATGTGTATATGCGTATGCAGATAGAAATACTGCTTATAAAACGGAGTCTCCTAGGCTGTCTTACACGTCGGTGCCTGAACAATCCAACAATGGCTGTCTATGTACTAGAGAGGCAAGAACCAGGGAGCCCAGGTATCCCGAGTTAGCACCGAAAACCCAGAAGTGCCCACCCCTGGAGAGACACCGGTATTAGGTACCCTTGAAAGACCCAACATGCTAGAGCCTGACATCTAGGGAGGAGAGCAAAAAATAGCCATAGAGCCACTCGCTCACAAAGAATCGGGAAGGCAGGGGTCACACACATTCTCAGCTCATTCATTCGACTTCTTTTGAATCCTGGCCACTCTTGGAAGGGCTGTCACAGCCCACATGGAGTGTGAGGGCCATTCCCCCATCACGTTCTCCCACGTCAGTGCTCTCTGGCAATGGTCCTGCAGGCACACACGTGTTTAGTCAGTTACACACGTTTCCTAATCCACTCAAGTTGACAACCCAATCAACCCTTGAGGTACTCGACCAGGCGACAGCCTCGAAAAGCCTTCTTGGTTTGATGCGAAGAACCTGGATCCAAAAAAATGCTGGTTCAGCCTTTTCAATGGTGTGACCTCATACATCACACCTTTATGGTCTTAGATCAGCTGGTATCTAAAAAGTGGTTAGACCCCTTTCAGCTTTACGGGTCACTTATGATATCTCCTAATGCCTGAATGACATTATTTCAATCTAGGGGAAAGCCACAAACACTAAGCTTTCTCTTTCTGTAAGATTTTACTTAACATAAGTGGACTCGGAAGAGTTCTTCTGAAGGGCAGATGCTCAGTGTTTCACGCTTCTGTCTCCTAATAAAAGGCAGTTGCACATAAATAATACAAAGCAAAGCTCTAAGGGGATTTGAGAAGCTATGGAATTAACTGGTTATTTTTAACTTCATAGTCTTGGGCTCTACCCTTTGTAACTTCTCTTGTGTAGTTTTTAGCATCTTCATAACTCTGGCCATTGTAATTCTAAGGCTGTAGTAGTTTTTTCCTATACAAAGGACAGCAACAATGGAGACAATGAAACTTAGATAAGGGCAGGAGAGGGAACTGTCTGTGCTTGGGTGTCCTCTGTAGCCTCCAGCCTGATTGGCAGTGACAGTGGTAGGACTCCCTCATAGCTGCTGCGTGTGCTGTTTAATCTTTAAGTCATGCTTTTGGAATAAGAGGGGGCAACAACGTATTAACTAGTTATTCAGTTTGTAATGGCTTTGGGTTGGGGGGTGCGGGTTGTAGTGGAAATACTAGCCTGGCTATACAATGCACGGCGCCCACACACTAGCCTGGCTATACAATGCACGGCGCCAACACACTCCTGGCTTCAGTCTCTAGATCTTGGCTTTTTTTTTTTAAATGCATCTTCTACTAGGTTTCTGATGTGAAGTAAATGTTAGCATAATGCAAGAAGCCCCCTGAAAATGGCTCTCCTTTGTTGGCAGGAGGGGGGGAGCTCAGCCTGGGAAGAGCCAGCTCACTGGGAAAACAGGATGAGGCATTGTTCTGGCAGGTGGTGGTTTCTGTTACAGAACTTTTATGTTCCGAGTGCCATTCCATTTAATTGCAGTTGTTTTCCTTATTTGTCAAAAAGCCATAAATGCAACCAACACGCCCTTTTATTCACTTAGCAACTACACAGCAGAGTGGGTTTCTTGGGCATGGGGCAAGATCCTGATTCATAGCGATCAAAGATGTGTTTGCGCCTGCATGGACGTGTGCTAGGCCAAGCTCTGGAGTCTAGCCGCAGACTTGGTAAGCCATCATACATATAGCTCAGAGGCTTGTCTGTGTCCGCTCTTTGCCTCAGATAAGAACATAGGCTCTCTTCTGATTGTAAGGATCAGAAGTTTTCTCTAAACTACCATCATCACCATCAAAATCAACCATAGAAGTAGGTGCTAGACTGTGTGTATCTGGGCATGGTGGTGCATGCCTGTCATCTTAACGTGACAGCTGAGGAAGCTGAGGTAGGAGGAACACAAGTGCAAGGCCAACCTGGGCTGTAACAGCGAGCTCCCACCTTAAACACAAAAGAGGGTCTCTGTGTGTTGTGAAGCTGGACACACATGTGCCTACTGGTGGTCAGGTAAGATGCCAGAGCCTTCGCTGTAAGCTGTAGGATGCTTTTCGCTAATCAATGCATTCTTCTCTCAGATTTCATGATACATAAATAATCATGGATGCGCATGAAGTGTGTATAAACGGATGCTCACTTTGGATAGTGTGTGTGTGTGTGTGTGTGTGTGTGTGTGTGTGGTCGAGTGAGAAAATGTTGGCAGTGTGTCAGTAGGCAAATTGTGGCTTATGTGTATAATTGGGGTCTAAGCAGTTATTAAAATGCCATAGAAGGCTGCTTATTGTTCGGATGATTTTACTAAGGATAAAGGGCAATCTTTAAAAAAAATTCCATGCAGTGTCCTACAAATACGTATGTTACTTGAGGTTAGTAAATAGGGTGCAGAGAATCTTGATAATGAAACAATGTGCTCGGTACCCGTGTGTTTCATTTCAATTGCGTGCATGTGGAAGGAGGCTTCTGCACAGGGGACATGAAGGACACGGGAGTCTTGGAGAGTTGGCTCATCCGCTCATAGCAGCCTGTCCACAAAGGGACAAACAGCTAACAGGGAAGAGAAAGTTAGGATCAGGTCAAGACCCGGGTGGCTCCGGTTTCTGAGCTGAACAGTCTTATTAGACATCTGCCACAAATCCGACGTGTTGGAAGAAAGTAAGGCTGAGGAGATTTCTTCCTGACTCTGCTCAGCCAGGTGCCCACCGCTGGGTACCTCTTCCTACGCTAATGGCTTCAGGCTGCCAGCATCTCCACAGCAGCCTGGGCGGAAGGGCTAGAATTTGGGGAGGAGCTCCTGTGACAGGAGCCGCTGGACAGGACTGTGACCTTGCTCCACAGACACTAGTATTTTCCCTCTTTTCAGAAATGAAGGCTTCATGAAGTTAAGGACTCCTATCCCCCAAGATCCTGGTGGTAGTATCTCACCCCAGGTTTATTTAATGCCCGCGTTCTTCCCATAAAATACAGATGCCCCAGAAAGTGTTACAGTCTAAGCAGATAGGGAATCCTAACACACAAAGGTGCTTGTAGAGAAACGTGACTGGTCATGTTTAAATTGGAAGCTGCAGTCAGTATGAGTTACGTGACAGCACAGGAGGAAAGACACCATGAAAGTTGAGCCAAGAAGTTCTTTGAAAACTTAAGCATCAGGGAAGATCCGGTCAGGGAAACGGGGCAGCAGCTGTGGAGCCTCCTCACATAGGTCATGTGGTCAGTCCTCCTGGAGAACCCTGAGAAGCAGTGTAATTGTTATTGGTGCAGATCTTTTCGTGGCCACAGATCCTTGGCTGCTCTAAGTCTGAGCTAGACTGTAAAACTGGCCCAGTTGGCCCAGGGCGTTGCCACACCACACTCCTCCCCTGCTTTTGGCTAGCTTTCCCCTCAAAGCCTTCCAGATCCGGCAGAGCTGATCAGAACCTCACGAAGCGTGCTTTTGTCTCTCTTCCTGCAAGGAGCATCTCCCAGCCAGTTAAGAACTAGGATAGACGCTGCTCCTAGAATTCGGTCCCTGCATCCAGGGAAAGCCTGAGCAAGATCAGTACACAGGGACTCCAGAGACAGCGAGTGTTCCAGCAGCACACGGGAGGTGGCGATCCAGTTTTAGGAGGGAGAGAAAGTGAGCCTGACACAGGATTGTTCCTCATGCTTCTGGGAGGTGCGGAGGAGTCAAGGCTATGAGCCTTGTTCTCTTCCTGACACTGGCTCATCCACTCGGGGTACCATTGTCTGAGGCACTGTACCTCAATTTTAGTTTTCCTGTAGGTGCTGGGCCTTCTGGTCACACGCCATCCATGCCCCTGCCTCCTCTCTGTAGCGTCTCCTCTTAGGATGAGCTATAGAATAATGATGAGACCTATGTGCTTTGTTGGCCTCCTAGGTGGAAGAGAAATGAGTGGGCGTTGTTTTTCGTTGCCCTCTGAATTCCCCACTTAAAATCTTTTCTTTCTTACCTGCTTTGTAGAACCTGTGAGTTTCCCCACCTTACTCAAACATCTTTAGAGACTTGAATCCAGGTTTCTCTTTGTTTCCCTACTTCTAACCGGGTGCTTGGTTTATGGAGTAAACAGACATCCAAACTAGGCCATGTGGGACTGCCTCAAAGCCATGACCCTTCTCTAAGCTTTTCTAGGATGGAAGAGACCCCCCAAGAGGGATCGGGCTTTTCTAATGCCGAATATTATTTTATTGTCTTATTTTATGATTTATTTCGTGTGTAGTGTGTGCATGTTCATAGGTGTGTGTACGTGCGCGTGGAAGCCAGAAGTTGTCATTGAGTGTCTTCCTTTATCCACTCCTCACCTTCTTATTCTTTTCCCCCTTTGGTTTGGTTTTTCCAGACAGGGTTTCTCTGCAAGGCCCTGGTCGTCCTGGGACTTGCCCTGTAGACCAGACTGGCCTCGAACTCCTAAAGATAATGCATGTCAAGATATTTAGCAATGCGGTAAGAAGGAATATGTGTAGCACAGGATAAGCGATCACTGTTTATATCAACAATGATGATAACATTCATTGTGATTCTTTTATCACTTAGAGGGTCCCTCCTTTTCATGGATTAAAGGGGTGCATCACCAATACCCGGCCGCACCTGATTTCTTTTAGACAGGGTCTCTTACACTCTTAGCCATCCGGTGCAGCTCCTCCAGAGGGGCGTAGCTCTGAGAAGCTACACTGACAGGCCAGCAAAGCCGCAGGACCCTCTGCTGCCACCCTACCCAGAGCGGGGGTTATAGGTCCAGCTTTGAACTGGACTCTGATGGTCCGAGCTCGGGTCCTCCTGCTTGTGCAGCAGGCTCTTTGCCAGCTGAGCCTCCAGAGGAGGACCGTCCACCCTCCCCTGGGGGTCTGGCCTATGCTGAAGGAAGCCCTGAGGTGAAAACAGTTCCATTTCTTCATAACCCCACATTATCTGGCATCAAGAAAATCATTCCCAAATGAAACCCCAATAAACGGTCACTTCTGGGTTCACTCCCAAAATAAATCACCTTTGCCCCAGGGCAGCAGTTCCTCTCATGAGATGTGCTATGTGGGCAGACCCTGCGCTTTTCAACTTGAGCGTCTGAGGATACCTTGAAGTCCCACAGTGGCCTCCTCTTTGGATTGCTGCTGTTACCTTGGGACGCCCAGTTGACTTCGTTGGAGAGAATCATAGTTCTCAAAGGCTCCCCGCAGCCAAGGCCGTTGACCTTGAACGTCCTCTCTGGACCTTCTTACTCGCAGGGTCTCTCCTTCCCTCCTGTAAGCTGAGTGATGCTGATGTTCTCAGAACAGGGATGTGTGAGTGTGTGATGCTGAGGGATAACCATTTCTAACTGCTGTGGTGGCCTGGTTTGTATTAGCCACATGGGGTCTGGGAAACTCTGACAAGGAATCCTTAATAATCCACCTTTCTTATGTGCATGCTAACGTCTTCATTCTAGTAAAATTTGCTTAGGGATTGGAAACACATGCACACGCACACACACACACACATGAGCTGATTAGATATGTGTGTGGGTGCATATACACATATATAGATTCTGTATATACATATGTAGATTTATAGAAGTAATCTTAAAATTTGCTTGCAATTGGTTATTACAATAAAATATCATTTAAGAGATTTTAAAGTTCCTGAAATTAAAAAAAATAAGTAAATAAGTAACCCCCAAATTGACATCATTTCCTAGCAGTTCACATTGGCCACCTTTTTTTTGTTTAGGTTCCATCAATGCTCCCTGCCATCACAGACGGGAGAGTTAATAGCCAGGGGGCCACTTTACCCACAGATAAGCTTAGGAACCCCATCTTCATTGGCGTCTGCAGAGGCTGTTGCTTCCCATACTTTTCATGTTAGAAGCAGTGCACCACACAATAAGAACTCCGTTGCCTGTTCTGTCCCCAGCTACAACCTAATTCTCATACTTGGAACGCCCTGGGTTATACGTTTCCCTATTAATCCTTTCTAAGCCCTCATAGTCACTAATGGTGTATCCTGTTGTCTGCCACTAAAATTTAAGACCATCTAATAAATTAAGGACGCTTCTGCATTGCTTCCTGTCTGACCAGCACCTGTGGGTGTCAGCTGCCAACCAGGAGCTCCGGTGTCTGTGCCACTCCTGAATACACACAGGCTGACACACTCACTTCTGATGAAAGGTACCTTCAAGTGTGCATGCTATTTTCAATACAAACTGTGTGTGCTTAAACACTTCCTGGAAGAGAATCTCTCCATCTAATGGAATGTCTTGGCTGGGACTTATAAAGAGCTATATATTAATATTGCTGGAAATTGCATAGCTATCATAAATACTTCACTCTTAGCTTTCCTGAACATTTCAGAATGTTCCTGGTTGCATCTGTGAGCACCAGAGAATCTGAGTTTGTGCTCAAGGAAGGACACAGGGGAAAGGTAGACAAGTAAACAGGGTCATCTGCCTTCCCAGGGATGCTGAAGTAAGAGTCCACCACCCCAACCTTGCTTCCATTGAGAGTTAAAAAAGGGTTTTATTCCTTCAGCTCATATCTGATTACACACGCTTGTCCTGATGATATATGTACACATGTCATTTAAAGCACTTGTGTCTGAGTTCTGGAGCGTGCTTAGACTGTCATGTTCAAACAGGACCTAGAGTGTGTCCTCCTGAGAGTCAGTGTGTCTGTAGAGACAGACAGTAAGGCAATAGATCATTGCCACTCTTTTATATTTTAATAGAATATTTTATTTCCCCTAAAACTACGCAAAGCCTTTGCAAATCTTGAGGATGGCATTTGAGCGGAGTGAAGTATTTATCTGTATTGCTTTAAAGCTTCAGAGTAGAGCGTGAGGGGCTGGCTGGTGGAGGTGGTCGCAGAGGAGGTGGCGCCTGTGGCAGCCGTAGAGGTGATGGTTGTAGACGTGGTGCTTGGTGGGAGGGCTGGCGGTGGCAAAAGTGAAAATGGTAATTGCTGAACTTGAGAAGTGTTACTCTTGAACACCAGAGTTCTCCTGAGATGGAGATGACTCGCTTGGGCATGGCCCTTTTTATTTACAGGTCATTGACATTGAAAACAAAAGAAGCAGGATACCATTTTCCTTTCTTTTCTTTATTTTTTTTAAGATAAGATTTCTCCCTGAAATAGTCCCTGCTGTCCAGGAATTCACTCTGTAGACCAGGCTGACCTCGAACTCACAGAGATCAGCCTATCTCTGCCTGAGTGCTGGGATTAAAGGTGTGCACCACCGCTGCCCAACTATACCATTTTTTTTCTTAATGTGGCTTTCCACTTACTATTTTATTCCACAGCTTTTTTTTTTTTTTTTTTTTTTTTTGGTTTTTCGAGACAGGGTTTCTCTGCAGCTTTTTTTAGAGCCTGTCCTGGAACTAGCTCTTGTAGACCAGGCTGGCCTCGAACTCACAGAGATCCGCCTGCCTCTGCCTCCCGAGTGCTGGGAGTAAAGGTGTGCGCCACCACCGCCCGGCTTATTCCACAGCTTTTAATTTTATAATATTATAATGAAATCTTGGTGCCAGGTTTCACAGCGGTGAGGAGCTGTCAATAATTGATTAGAATTCTCAGTGTGAGTTTAGTCTTTGTGCTGCTCTGCTTATCTGGTAGATCAGAAAGGAGAACAGTTAATAAAGGGGTCCCTAAAGTGGGAGGGAGGATGTTTTGCACTAATTGGTATGGACACTAATTTCCCGAACTGTACAAGGTCCAGGACTTACTAGAAGTTGTCTCTTGGTTAGATATTTTTCTTCTCTTTCTCTACTTCTTTTGCCTTCCCGTGCTTAAAGCCACCAGCTTAAGAAACAGAAAATCAAATGTCGTCAACTCCTATATCCCCTTTTTGATAGGGAGTTCCCTGTAGCCCCAGCTAGCCCCGAACTCACTGTGTAACTGAGGACACCGAGGTTCGGGGCTTCCTGCCTCTACTTCCCGAGGGCAGGATTACTGGAAGACCACCATACCCAGGTCACAGGGAGCTGGGGATCGAACCCAGGACTCTGTGATTGCTAGGCGAGCACTCTACCAATCAAGCTACATGCCCAGCCCTCCTGACCTTAGTATGAGCTTCTCAACCCATTTCTTTCTGCTATCATCGCTTCTGTAACTTGCAGATGCATGGATGCAGGGACTCCGGACCATCAGAAGTAGAAACCTCGCTGCATCCAACCTGAGGACTCATGCGCGCCTCTGGCCACCACAGCTGGCCACCACAGCTGGCCCACAGGGCTGGATTATTATCCTACAAGTGTCAGCTTGCGGCTACTTCTCATGTAATGCGGCCTTAACTCTTGTCTCCCTGTCCAGACTGCTCACTAGAGGCTCAGCCCAAATATGTTAGAGGTGGCAAGCGTTATGGACGAAGATCTCTACCCGAGTTTCAAGAATCTGTGGAAGAGTTCGCAGAGGTGACAGTGCTCGAGCCACTAGATGAAGAAGCAAAGCCGTCACACCTCCCAGCTGGTGACGGCAGTGAGGTAAGGAGCCTGTCATAGTCACGGGTCTCGGGCAGAGTCATCCATCGTGGGCATGAGCACTCTAGCATGAGCCGGAAGTTAGGCGTTCATCGTGCAATCGGCTCTGCTCAGATATGGCTCCTTGCTCGTTTTCCCTCCTGTGCCTCTGAGGCATAGATGCTAATCTTCCAATTTGAGTGTTTTCACGCATGTCTTAGGTTTTGAAAAGTTGATATGTCTGAGAAGTTGCTATGTCTGTCCCTTGTTATGTGTATATACCTCGATTTCAGTTATTGTCTGCTATTCTCCTAGCTTTCCTTAGAATTGTATCTTTCCCCATTATGCTCCCAACCCTGCTGCCTTTTATAGTGACTTATAAAGCTAACCAATGCTGGGGAGATAGCTCAGTGGGTAAGAGCACTTGCTGCATAAACTTGACGAGCTGAGTTCAAATCCCCAGAACCCATGTAAGAAGCTAGGTGGGATCACACATATGCCACTGGGCTTGGAAGTAGGGTAGAGGCAAGAAGATCCATGGTGGGGTGGTAGAAGGATAGGAAGGAAGTTATAGATGAAGACAGTAAGAATGCTGGGGGCTTGCTAGTGGTCAGCATAGTTCCAAGTAGAGATGTAGTGAGGAGCTGCGGGCTGCGTTCCCGCAGCCCGGCTTTCAGCCTCCTGGCTAGCTTATGCCCCGAAATAACAACACACAAATTGTATCCTTTTAAACACTGCCTGGCCCATTAGGTTCAGCCTCTTACTCACATCTTAACTAACCCATATCTAATAATGTATGTAACACCATGAGCGGTGTCTTACCGGGAAAGATTCAGCATGTCTGACCTGGTGGCTGGCTTCATTGCATCTCTCTCCCTGAGGAGAGGCACGGCAGTCTGGCCCAGAGAGCAGAGGCATGGCAATTTATTAACTTCCCTTCCCAGCATTCTGTTTTGTCTACTCTGCCCACCTAAGGGCTGGCCAATTAAATGAGCCAGGCAGTTTTTTTATTAGCTAATGAAATCAACTCAAACAGAAGACCCTCCCACATCATGGAGAGAATGACCCTGCCTCAAGGGAATAAGATGGAAAATGCTAAGACAGGACACCAATGTCCTCTTCTGAACTTACAACAGGCATGGACACAAGTATCCATGCACATACACGTGCACATATACCACCATACAAGCATACATCTCACATACATGCATGTACACAGATTTAAAAAAACTAAAATTTTCACTGTCTTCACACTCAAACCATGAAGCAGCTTCCATGATAGAAGAATGGAAGTCACGTGTTCCATTTTTTTCAGTATTTTTTAAGATTCACTTATTGTATGTGCACGCTGTGCATGCCTGTAGCCTGGGGTGGGGGTGGTGTCAGAGATGGCATCAAAAACTCCAGAACTGGATTTACAGATGGGTGTGAGCTGCCATGTGGGTGCTGGGGCTTAAACCCGGGTCCTCTGTAAGAGCAGCCAGTCCTCTTAACTGCAGAGCCATCCCTCTAGCCCCATGTTTTGATGTATGTAAAAGAGCCTGCATCTTAGCTTTTGAGATGTGGTTCAAGCACTTGGGTTCTTGCTTCAAAGCATGGGCTAGGGCTTTTCCCAGGGATTGGCATCTGACAGAGATTTTCCTCTTCCCTGGGCCTGTCACACCCTAGTGCAACCTGGCTCACACGCTGAGACCCCTGTTACATCCTGGTGCAGCTCGGGTCACACGGTGGCTCCCCTGTCAGACCTGTGTGCTGCTCGGCTCACATGCTACTGGTACCCTGTCACACCGGGGTGCAGCTCGGCTCACACACTGGCTCCCCTGTCTTTCTCAGTGCCCTTCTTTCCATCCTGCACACCGCTGTAATCTGCCAGTAAGGGAGAAACAGTAACATTTCTTTAGTCTTTCTTTATGACTCCTTTGCCAACATCCCATTTATAGAGCATGATCATGAATGCCTTGCTGAGCAAGTGCTAAATATTTCTTGCAAATCTCAACTCAGATTGGAGCTGTAAATATTCCAGACACGAATATGAGCTGGAAAAGAGACAAAGTACCTCCACTTTCCGGAAGTTTCTGCAGACTGACTGGGTGTGTGTGTGTCTGTGTATTCATGTATATTCATGGGCTTTTGGAATCCACATTACTAAGATCTATAGACTCACTCCCAAGGATGTCCTTAGCAACCAAGCATCCATCCTCAACATCCTAAGAAACCTACAAACCTAAAGGAAACTAGGACAAGCCCAGGTGTGGGGAAAGAAATGAAGCTGACAACAAATACTAAAAACAAAGAGAAAAAAAGGATGCTTATCTGCACCCTACAAATGAAGGTTTAGTGGCAGAAACATAAGGAGAAAGAAAAACAGCTAGAAGAAAGAAAGAGCTTACAAAAATGGAGTAAGAACAGTGTGGGTGACATGTGCCCAACAAGAATGCAGAGAAGGAGCACGTGGCCTAGGGCCTGCTGGTGCCCCAGGCAGATCAGCCTAGGACAGACCTGCTGGCCACCTCAAACACTCAGTTCAGCAGTCTCTTCCTTTCTTGGTCCCTTTGAAACGTTCAGACGGGGACTTTTGCCTGGGAAAACGCACATGCTCACATGCACAGGCATTTTGCATACAGTTTTAAGAGGGCAAGAATCTGTACATGCCGTGCAGTTGAATATTCATAACACCGTGTTTTCCTTGCTGTTGGAGAGGGTGTCCTCTTACTATGTAAAAAAATCTGTCTTATTGTGAGTCTGTGTGATATGAAATTTAATTGAGATATACATCTTGAAAAAGAGTCGACACTTTAAGAGGTAAGCATAATTATCTGGAAACCTTTAAGTCTAGAACCTTATCTCTTGGACTAGTGTCAAGATATTATTTCTTGGTGCTAAGAAACCCAATAATTGTTTATTTTTTCACACAGTAGTTTCTGCTTTCTCCCCAGGGATACCCAGACAGCCTCAGCAGAGTCAGTGTTCCTGGCAGTCTATTTCTTGCATCTTTGTTAGCTCAGTTACCGACTTATTGGGTAACTTCTTACTCTGCTGGGTTGCTATTTTAAAAGGTGAGCCTTAGGTTTCATATGTGAGTAAGCAAGAGTTGAAGCCGGAGGCAGGAGAAACTTTGCTGTTTGTGAAGTGTGACATGGAGAGATCACCTCACCCCAGTGTGCTACAGCTTCCTACAAATCCTCCAGAAACCTCAGTGGGGACCTTTTGATGCTACAGGCTGCCCTGTTCACCACCCTCTAAAAGAGCTGCAGCAGAGGCTGGAAAGGGTCCTTTCTCTGCAGCTCTGCTTCTAGCAGAAACTCCCCACTGCCATAGTCTGCTGCATCCCATACCAAAGCATCTACAAGGGTGCCAGGTACTCTCTTGCCTTGCCTGGCGAAGTTGTCACAACTGCTTCTTGTCTAAAAAAATAGGCTGAGTTGACCCTGCCATTTTTTGTTTTTTTTTTTACTGTAGATTGAACCCAAGCTTTGGTCATACTAAGCAAGCAATCCTCCACTCTGCGCCCAACACTATCATTTTCAAATCAATTTATCCCTTCAAGTTTTTTTCCTATTGGGGTTCAAAGGGTGAGGTGCATCACGCCCATCTGCGCTCGATGCGCTGCCATACAGTTCGTGGGCCGAGCAAGAAGCTGGAGATTTAAACACACAAAGACACACAGAGACACGGGTCATCCTTGAAACAGGAATGCCCCCTTCATTATGTACAGGGGCAGCTTATATAGGGATCCTTAACTGATAGCCACACCCCAGCCAAACGCACCAGAAACCACTCCCCTGCCATCGGGAACTCCTGTGGGTCTTGTGCTCAGAGCAGCTGCAGGCTGTCTCAGAGCAGAGGAAAACAAGTTGTTTACAGGAAATTCAGGATCTGGGGGTTCACAGCTCCCAGAAAAAGGGCAAATCCCACTTTGTGTGGCTGTGGCCTGTATGTAGCAACTTCCTTTTGGGCCACTAAACAGCTCCTGAATCGTGACATAGAATGCTTGGCTTTATAGTAGGCCTGTTTCTTGCTAGCTCTTATAACTTATTTTAACCTGTTTCTCTCCATCGACTTTTTGCCTTGGCACTTTTTACCTTTCTTTCATTTTGTATGTTTTCCTCTGTGTCTGGATGGCTAGGCTGCCTGGAAGCTGCCACCAGGCTTCTCATTCTCCCTCAAGCCTAGGTTCCTCCTCCTGCTTATTCTCTCTCCCTGCCAGCCCCGCCTATCCCTTTGCTGCCTAGCTATTGGTTGTTCAGCTTTTTATTAGCCCAAGCAGGTGCCTTAGGTAGGCAAGGTGAAACAGCAACACAGGTTTACATAACGAACAAATGTAGCATAAACAAATGTAACACACATTTATATAGTTAAAGTAATATGCCACAATGTAAACAAATGTAACACATCTTAACATAGTTAAGGTAATGTTCCTCATTAGTGACCCTGGCTGAGGTTTCACTCTTCCTGGCTGCCTTCTACAATGTAAACAAATGTAACACATCTTAACATAGTTAAGGTAATGTTCCTCACTAGTGACCAGGTTTACATAACGAACAAATGTAGCATAAACAAATGTAACACACATTTATATAGTTAAAGTAATATTCCACAATGTAAACAAATGTAACACATCTTAACATAGTTAAGGTAATGTTCCTCACTAGTGACCAGGTTTACATAACGAACAAATGTAGCATAAACAAATGTAACACACATTTATATAGTTAAAGTAATATTCCACAATGTAAACAAATGTAACACATCTTAACATAGTTAAGGTAATGTTCCTCACTAGTGACCAGGTTTACATAACGAACAAATGTAGCATAAACAAATGTAACACACATTTATATAGTTAAAGTAATATGCCACAATGTAAACAAATGTAACACATCTTAACATAGTTAAGGTAATGTTCCTCACTAGTGACCAGGTTTACATAACGAACAAATGTAGCATAAACAAATGTAACACACATTTATATAGTTAAAGTATATGCCACAATGTAAACAAATGTAACACATCTTAACATAGTTAAGGTAATGTTCCTCACTAGTGACCAGGTTTACATAACGAACAAATGTAGCATAAACAAATGTAACACACATTTATATAGTTAAAGTAATATGCCACAATGTAAACAAATGTAACACATCTTAACATAGTTAAGGTAATGTTCCTCACTAGTGACCAGGTTTACATAACGAACAAATGTAGCATAAACAAATGTAACACACATTTATATAGTTAAAGTATATGCCACAATGTAAACAAATGTAACACATCTTAACATAGTTAAGGTAATGTTCCTCACTAGTGACCCTGGCTGAGGTTTCACTCTTCCTGGCTGCCTTCTACAATGTAAACAAATGTAACACATCTTCACATAGTTAAAGTAATGTTCCTCACCAGCGACCCTGGCTGAGGCCTTACTTACTGGCTGCCTTCTCTGGGGCAGACAGTCCTGTGGCATTCGTTTTGTGAGCATGCAGTGTCTCTGCTTGCTGGTCGGTTTCTGCTTTAGCCTCAGCAATTGAAAGTTACCTGTCAAGGGGCTTGTTCTAGAATCTTTATCCTTTCTGCGGTTGCTGCTCATGCCTCCGGGGGCTGAAGAGGTGAAGGCATCTTCAACTCAGGCATCTCAGGCAATATAGAAGGGGAGGGCCTGGCCTTCCCTAGTGTGAATGTCAGGTGGGGATCTGGAGACAGACTTATGTTTGCAAGATGGGATGCTTAGCTGAGTTTAGAGGTCTGTCAGTTCCCCTACTTTCAATGGGTCCTGTTCACTGCCTTTCCCCACCTCCAAAAGTAGCTTTAGATTTTTCTCCATGAAGACAATAAAAAAAGATCAGAAACCTTTTATCAGGAGTTGAGCCGAGGGAGGTCTGGCTGTGCTCCCTGGCGGGAAACTAATTTTAGCTCCAGGTTGAGTCCAATCATGCTTTTCCTGAGGTCCTGTGGAAGGAGGTGTGCGTGGGTGGTCGGATAAAACAGTGTCCCACTCGCCTATCAAAGCCATCCCCAGGCACCTCACTTCCCACCAGGATCTCATCCTCTCCCGACGCATGAGCATGAGCAAGCCGGTGTAGAGTAAGGGCTCATCTTTTCTCCCTGGGGCTATTCAAAGGGGAGGCTGCTGCAGGCTGACGCTTCCACACTAAGGCTGTCATTTCTAGGCTGGGGGTGGTAGTTCGCGGTGTCTTTTTTGTATCATTGGTTGAGAGGCTTTTTCCTGTAAGTATAGCCATAATTATTGGTATTTCTCCACAGTAATTCTCTGCAATTGACCTGTAGCTCCACCTTTCCTCATATTCTTGGAAATGTCCACAAATGCAGATAAGTGTGAGCAAGGCTATTACAGAGACTGCGCTAAAGCAGCTAAGTTTATATTTAATGTAACCCCATGTGACGCCTCAGGCTTCATTAAGCACCAGCAGCTTGAAGTGCACATAGGCACTGCTCACAGTACGCCTTTGTTGGGAGTTGTGGGTGAGGGCCACATGGTCACAGGCCATAGCTGCCACGTCTCCTTTGCACAGAATGTATGAAAATAAGCTATGTTGGGGCTGTAGAGATACCTCAGTGGTTAAAAGAACTGGCTGTCCTTCCAGGGGACCCAAGTTCAATTCCCAGCACGCACATGGCAGATCACAGCTGTCTATAACTCCAGTTCCAGGGCCTCTGATGCCCTTACACAGACATACATGCAGGCAAAACACCAATGCACATGAAATAACATTTAAGAAAAGGAGGGAGGGGGAGGGAGTGAGAGAGAGAGAGAGAGAGAGAGAGAGAGAGAGAGAGAGAGAGAGAGAGAGAGAGAGAGAGAGAAGATAATAAACTTGGCCATGAGACAGTTATGGTGAAGCTTGGCTTTTGTTTCTGTTCGTCAATGTTCAAACCCAATATGAATAGTAAACATATTCATCATCTCTGGCCCTTCCCTATCCCCTGGGCTTCTACAAGGCAATTTGATTCTTTTCTTCTGAAAGCGAAAATGTCTAAACTAGCTAATTAAGCATGCCTCTCCTACCACGTGTAGTTTGCAAGGCAATAAAGCCATTCTGTAGGAAGATTTCTGGGGAGTCTGCAGTGCTAAATGTGGTCCTTCAGAAATTTCATTTGGAAAGCAGGACAGGATGTGCTAACTCACTGAGCAGGTAGAGCCCACCAGCAGCCGCGATGGGCCTGGTCTCCGATTTAGTGTGTTTATCTGCCGATGGGTCCCTTGGGAGTCTGACCTTTCATCTCGGCTGGGATTGAAAGGAAAGTGGCGATTTTTCTTTTAACGGGATCATTTTCACCCAAGTCAATTCAAGAGGACATTCTACTCCGAGTGAATCCTGGCCAACAAAGGGCACATTCTTGGTCCCAGCCTAAGGTGTGACTGATGAGATGGCTTTGGTTGACACTGTTTGTGCTTTACTTCATGAAGAAACCAAAGTAAGATTCTAGGTTTCTAAGAGTATATTTTTATCCCCTTTGATAAATAGCTATCAAAGAACCTTGGGCTTTGGGCCCATGTTTCCTCATAGGTAGCTAGCAGGGGAAAGAAAACACACATGCGCACGCACACGCGCACTTGCAAACACATTTTAATCCTGTTCTCCATTGGTAGGAAAGGCTGTGTAATTAATACAACTGGGGCAGGGACACTTTGCTTTCTGCCCTAGTTGAAAAACAGGGAACACCTTGTTAGCTGTTTTCCTCCACAGGGAATGAATTGGGTCTCGTAAGATCTTTATCAAGAACAAGGGGCTTTAAACAATTATTCTCCAACTGCAGACAATAATGATGTAAGTCAAAACCGTTGGCTCACACGCTGCAGTTAAGTGAGAACCTGGGAGAAGGGTTCAGTCTGATGGCCACGTTGGCCCGAGGATGTTCACGGAGTCCAGGCTTTGGGTTGCGTCCATGCAGGTGAGAGGTGGAGGTGGTTCTTGGTGAGTTAACCCCCACCAAAAAAAACCCTAAAACAAAAAACCGATTTTGCTGTCTGCATCAATTCAAACTGCTTCAAAAAGTTTGAAATTGACTATCTTTCTCTTGTGTTCATTTTCATATATGTAAAACTTGGTGGTGAAATTGTAAATTATTTCCATTATCTGGATAAGTTTTTAATTGTGGGACACATACTTTTTTTTTTTTTTAGTAACCGAGAGAAGCTTTACTCAGCGCTCTTAGAGTTGAAACACACACATTATTTTTTTATTATCCCCATTATGTCCCTTGTCCTTATTTGACAAAGAAAACAGTCTCCTCATTGATGCTGTTTATTCCCGACTCGAGGGATGATGTGCCCCGGACCGACGTTTTATTCCAGCCTTCCCCTTTATGTTCGTCAGTCTTATTAGACCACTTGGCTCCTCCCACATGGGATTGTCGATCCCTTGAATGTGACCTAAGATCTCAGAAGCCTCTTTGAAGCTAACAAGACAACATTTGTTCTTACAAGACCCCAGTCGGTCTTCCATCTCTGCTCCACTCCCTTCTAGATCAGTAATCTCTGATACTCATTTTTTAACAGGAAACTTAAGACAGACAGCAAATCAAAACTGAACTAATGACGATAGTAACCCCTGCCAACAAACCATTAAGTATCTTCTATAGACAGAAATTTGTTTACCCCCCATTCAGCAGCCGTAATGAGTAGAAGAGTAGAGACTGCCTGTTCCACTCAGTGAGACCCTGTGTCAGTGGTAGTGTTTGTCTAAACTTAGGTTCAATCCTCAGTGCCTCCAAAAGGGGTGGGGAGACTGTCCAGACTTTAAAATCCACTGCTCCCAGCCTGGCTAAGGGAAGAAACTTACACTCAGCATTCCTTTGCCTTGGCAGCCCTTGAAGGCTTTCTGGCTGTGCACTAGGGCTTGGGTAGATGTGTGTGCATTTAAAAGCCATACATTAATTCCCGTTATCCCCGACTCTTCCTTGCAGCGTTTAATTGCCTCCTGAGATGAAGGCACCAATTTGCATTCCAGTCCAGTAGCTCCTCCCTGAGAGACTGGAAGCTGGGCTGTCGGGCTCTCCACTGCCTTAGCCTTCAGAGGTGGCAGAATGGGAAATGAGCCCCAGTCCCAGGAAGTTCGCCCCACAGAAACAAAAGCCAGACCCCCCCCCCCCCCAGGCACATTCAGCTTCCCATATCCAGCTCAGAGTGCAGCTTTCTAAACATTTAAGATGAACCGAACACACCACAGATACTGTGCTTTCAATCATGTGTACGCTCCCTAAACAGCTTTCTGGTTCTCTTCAGAGAAACCCTGCACTTTGACTCTTGGTCTCAGCCTTCTGCAGAGTTTGTCTGTCTAGGAAATTGCATTGCGCTTCCTCTGGCCTTTTACAAGGGATCCCCTTTTCAAAATTAATGTGCTTCAGTCTCCTGAGCTGCAGAGATCATCTCAGCAACCTCTGTCTCGGAAGAGTAGCCCCGTGTATGCCCATAATCATTTTAATTAGCCATACATTCTGTAGGGCGCAAAGGTCTTAGCTGGGGCAGATGGTTAGTGCGGGCAGTGGCTGGCCTATTGTAGCAGGGGGAGAGGAGGGTACACGGTCCGAAGGCTGCAGATGCTGGCTCCACTTTGGGGCTAGAAGCCAGGGATCCAAGAGACTTTGGCCATCTGCTCTGTAGTCCCCCAAAGCAGGTGTCCCTCCGAAGAAAGCATTCCTGAAATTGGTGCATTGAGGCTGATGTGTCCAGGGTACCTCAGCCAGCTGTAAAACAATCCAGCTGGCCACAATGGCCAGTGTGACATTAAGATGTGTGACCCTTGGGCTGGGTGCAAGGGCATCCTTTGTCTAACTGAGGATGGTGAGGACCGCTTTCTGTAGCAGCCATTTGGGGGCCAGGCAACCTCTGACCCCATCTCCTGCATCTTCCCTGTAAATAAGGAATCACAGGGTAGCCCATGCCAGCTGTACTGATCCAGGAGCCTCTGTGGAGAGGAGGGGCGGAAGGGGGGCTTCTCCCAAGTTGAGTCCCAGTTGATTGCTCCAACACAATTACTATGCCAAACCCTTAGCTCCTCCCACCCCCAGTCTTCTTAAGGCATAATTTGTCACTATCTTGGTGGAGACCTCCAATTGCCGCGCACCGCGCCCCTGTGTCTGCGTTCAGTGCTCTGGAACCCTGTTCGCGAGATTCGGGCAAGGGGCAGGAGGTTAAAATACACAGACACACACACACACACAGACAGAGAGACAGAGACACGGGTCATCCTTGAATTCCCCAAGAATGCCCCCTTTATTGTGTTCAGGGGCAGATTATATAGAGATAGCCACGCCCCAGCCAAACCCACCAGAAACCACTCTCCTGCCATCAGGAACTCCTGAAGGTCTCCTGCTCAGAGCAGCTGTAGGCACTCAGATCAGGGGATTACAAGAAATTCAAGATCTGGGGTCTCACTGCTCCCAACAATGATTGACCATTGTATTGTTTATGGTCACGAAGATGTTCTATATCCAAAGGTATCTTTGTTAGGCGTAGACAGTGTGAACTGAGAGAATGGAGCCATTTTACCTGTTAGAGCTGTGGTTGCTAGTTCTCCTCATTCCTAAAGCTGACGTTGGGCCGTCTGCTGTGTCTTCTGCCCTCCTCCTGTTAGGAGCATCAGTTAGCAAGGAGAGTGGCTGCCAGCTCCTTACTCTGTTTAGTAAGCAGACCGCCTAAGCATCACGTAGACCCTGGCACTGTCCAACGCTTTCCATTGTGAAGCATGCCTTCACAGGGAAGAGCTGCTATGCATTTACCCATGGGGAGACTGAGGCACGAGAAGGGTAAGTGATTTGGCCAAAGTACCCATGCCACTAATAGGGCAACGAGCCTCAGCAGTCCAGCTTTGGAGTTCAACCTCCCGGCCACATCATTGTTCTGATGGAAAGATAGCAGTAGTTTGGCTGTCTCTAAGACACTCACACCTCCATGTCCTGTTTGTGGGGTGGATCACATCCCCACTTTGTGAGTGAGCAGTAGCAGGAGGTCCCTAAACAGAGAACAGTCTCTGCCCAGCCCTGTGTGACTTTGCCTCCCTGGGTCCTGAATACCCAAGGTGTGTGGAGTGATGTTTACAGGTTCTGACACCCACCCCTTACCCAGTGTTTACATGTTCTGACACCCACCTCCTTACCCGGTGTTTACATGCACCCACCTACTCAGAGGACCCTCCCCCATGGCTTCGCAGGACTGAATGGCAAAATCTCTTCTGGTGGATTCAGCACCCTGACAGCACCCCAGCCTTGGGTCTCCCCGCTCCTGCCCTTCAGGGCCCTTTCTGATTACCCTCCAATACTCTGGCTGGACCTGTGCCTAGAGGTCACCTGCCAGCCCTCACTTCGCTAGGGTGACCATCAGCAATTAAAGGACCCTGTTCCACAATGATGCCTCCTTTTATTGGTGCTGTTTCTGTAACTGAATGATCTAATCTCCAGCCTTCTAAACTGTTCCCCCCCCCCCAGCTTTTTAATTGGACTCACTGGCTCCAGGCAGTAAGAATGAAAATAAATGAAGCGTGAATGAATCAGCTCTTCCCTTACCCACCCCATCCCTTCAAATTGCAATTTAATAACAAACATTCAGCTTTTATGAGCCTCCCTCCCTCTTAAAGGAACAGACCCTTCCTTTGGACTAAGGAGAGGCAGACTTTGGTCATGTCAGGGTGAGGAACTCTGGTCTCTGGCAGAGGTGATCTTGGAATGAGATGGAGCCGTTAGGGTGAATTCACTGCCTCCCACAGGATGGCCCCTGGTCCATCACTGCTTCTTGATAAAGACCATGGGAGGATGCTGGGGAGACTGTCACCCAGAGTTCAGTTTGGCTTGTTATCTCCCATCCTGGGTCCCATCATCTTCAGGTTTTTTTGAGAAACCATTGCTGCTAAGTGATGCCTGGGCTTTGGAAGCCGGGGCTGGGCTGGGCTGGGCTGGGCTGGGCTACCCTTTCATTCTCTCCTAGCATGTATGTTACGTAATGATGGGTTCCTTTCAGACATTTGCATGCACGTACGCCATGTGTTTTGATTATATTCACCGCCGATCCCTTTTCCTGACCAGCCCCCATTCTGCTGTCGCGTCTTTGTTGGTGAGTCCCTGGGTTTAATTCGGGTTGCTTATGGAAGGAGTTTTCATAGGAACATGGACACTGATCAGTGGCTGGCTATGCCACTGAAGAAAACGTCTTTCCTACCCCCAGCCACCATTAACTGCCTACAAAGTCTCAGGCAGGGGTAGGGCCCTGTGAGCCCCTTCCCACTCCATGATGGAATGTTGGAGGTCTCAAGACCGGTCTCAAGCAAGCCTGTCTTACGAAGGTGGTCAGATGTGCTATGAACTCCAGGGCAGTGTCCATGGCATGCCTAGTGTTGGGCTTTCTCAGGAAAAGAGAACTTTGGGATGGTTGCTGTCCCCACGGCAGGGCTTCGCTGAGGGTCTCTGATGACCCCATGCTCTGCTGACCTCAGGAGACATTGGTAGCGTTTGCCTGCCTGAGCAACCCTGGCTTCCCTCCAACCTGCAGCCACCACAGTCTGCTGCAGAAGGTGACTCCCCAAAGGGGGTGAACCCCGAGTTGCTACAGTTATGTTAGCGAGGGCAGTGAGAGCTACGCTTGTTAATACTGCAGAAAATCCTTTAGAACAGTGGAGAGAATAAGAGTTTATCCTATAGTCCCTCAACTAAAACGAGTCTTGTTTTTATTATCTATTTCCTTCAGGTCTTTGTCTGGTAATATAAATATTTGCTGCCGGCAATAATCATAGCACAGGTCCTTTCCTTTGTTGTGCCCTTTCATTTAACATTTATTAAAATGTTTCCCCATGTTCCTACATAGTTTTTTTAATTGCTTTTAGTGACTACATTATGTGGCACCATTATGCTTTATTCCCTATTGTTGAATATTTAAGTCATTTTAAATACTTTGTTGTTATAAAAGTACCTCAGTATACATATTTGTGCACATGGCTTTCTTTTTTTTTTTGAAATTTCCTTTAGATAACTAATGAAATTATTGGGTTGAAGAGTGTGAATATTTTATTTTGATACATAAAACCATTTTCATCATGAAAATAATATCCATGCACATCACTGCCAGTCATACATGAACAGGGCTGCTTCAGACTTGGTGGGAGTGGGAGCTGTAGCTTAAATACTTAGATAATTCGATAATCGCGGTTCAGTAATGACAGTTATGAGCCCGGTTTTAGCGCCTGTGACCTTGTGTGGTGTTGAGTGAACCATACCGTTGTGAGATGCTGCTGAGGTGAGGGCCATCTGTACCCCGTGCATCTCTGCCGGCACTCAGTGGTTAAGGTACCGTTCCAGCAGAGCACGCCCCCCCCCCCCCCCGCCTCCCATCTGGCTGTCAGTTCAGTTCCCAGCATCATGTCAGGCTGCTCACCACTGCCTGGAAGTCTAACTTCAGGAGATCTGACTCTTTCAGGTCTCACCTATGTATATTCAACACAGACACACATGAACATATACTTAAACAAAATAAAATCCTTTTTTAAAAAAATGCACAGATACTTCCAGAGACATAACCAAATGAAAGATTTAATTTTGAATATAGAGGTGAAAAGAATTCCACATATTCAAATTTCATATGTCTTGCCTACAAAGGAGCCTCCATGCTGGGCCTTCCAGTGGGCAGAGGTGAGAAAGAAGTGAGCAGGCAGGGGCTATCCTGTATGGTAGTGGACCGGTGGCTGGGGTGGGCACGCCTACCCTGACTGTAGACATGTGAGACACTGGAAACTCTGCTTTTGCTCTCTATTTTAATACGCACGGGGAAGTTCATGAGGAAATGTGAGAAACCACATGAACCCCGTCACTTCAGGAATTGTTGCCAAAGACTTTTTGAAGCTGGCTGTTGCTCTTTCATTTTTGTTCCCAGATGCTATATCCCTGCAGAGGCTCTTTATGGTTTGAGCTCAGTGAAGACGTTTTCCTTCCATGTCCCACATTACTGTCTACTGCTAAAAAAAGAAAGGCCACGAACAACTTGTAGTTTAATAGTTTCATTTGTACCCATGGTTCAGAGGTCATAAACTCCATTTAATATGTTATAGGTGGATTTAGTCGGTTCGATCTGAGGGTACTCAGATGTTGAATAATGAATTTGCATAATTTCAGGAGCCAAGGTAGGGTGGGCATTTGACTCAGTCTGTTGGCAGGCAGGATGTTTTCGTTAGTGGGCCTCTATGGGCTTGAAGTTTTATGTATGCCAGTAGTCTAATTCTGGTCAGACACAGTAACTGAGGAAATCCAAGGAGGACTTTTGCCTGCTCCTCCCTCCCTGCTTCCAGGCTGCACACATCTATCGGCACAGATTTCCATCTTCTTCTAAAAGCGTCGGCAATTGAGGTGATGAAATTATAACAACAAAAGACCAGGAGGACTCACCTGGGCCCTGCCAGTTCGCCCCAGCAATCCCTTGTCAGTCAGTCACTTTCAGCTGTGATCTGAACGGCTGCAGGTGACTTGGTTACCCTGAGAACATGGCCTTTGGCCAGCTTCAGTTTAGCAAGAATATTCTGTTTCAGGATTTCACTTTGAGGTTTCAGCTTAACTGAGTCTGTGGCATCTTTAGGGTCCCTGTGAGTCTGTGGCATCTTTAGGGTCCCTGTGGAATAAGGAGCTGTGAATCTTAGACATCGAAGAGGTCACCACCATGAGTGTAATGGTTAATATTGTTAATTTGATGGGATCTAGAGTCACTTGGAGACAAGCCTCTGGGCGTACCAGTGAGGGGTTATCTAGGTCAGCGTAATTAAACTGGGGAGATCGGCATTAACTGTGGGCAGTACCGTTCCGTGAGCTGGGGTCCTGGACCAAACAAAAAGGAGGAAAAGTAGCATGAACAGAAGCATCCATGGCTCCGCTTCCTGACTGGGGACACATTGTGTCTAGCTGTCTCCTGTGTCATGCACCCCCTGCCATGATGGTCTGTGTCCCCTGGAGCTGTACGTTGAAACAAGCCCCTCCATCCTAAGGTTGTTTCTGTCGGGTAGCTAAGACGATTCGTGGGTCTGGGGAATGGCTAGACCTGCTGAGGCTGCCGGAAAGACCGCTAAGTCATGTCAACTCGAACTACTGAAAGGCCGTGTTTGATGGACGTGTCTTTGCACGACGCACCATCTGCCGCGAGGAATCCAGGCTCTACAGACAGGAGTTAATTAGGCCCATCTTCCTGCTGTGTTTATTTCAGGAGTCTAGGAAATCAACTAGCGTTATGCAGTTCAACCATCTCAGAGAATAGGTTCCTCTCTTTAGTATATTCTCAATAATAATCTCAATATTTATGACAAAAGGCAACCTTATTCATAAAATTTTACCTGGTTTCCTTCCCTTTTTAATTTTTGATTTTTTTTTTTGCCTGTGTGCAAAGAAACAAGTTTCGTTCACATACATCATTATGTTTTGTTCTGATTTGCCCCTCTCTCTGTCCTCCCAAATAGTCCAGTCTCCCTGTGGCTGTGACGAAGCCCAGGCTTACACAAAGCTCCCAGGCCCCTTACTTCTGCGTCCTGAGTGCTGGTATTTATAGGCATGGGCCACCACATCTGCGGATTACAGTTGTTTGCTATGCTAGCAGCCTAGATTCTGATAAGAGGAGGCCTCTCTTCTCAGTAGGATTTCTCTCGCTGGTGTAGAACCTCGCTGTGGGATGGGAGCAATAGGCAGCTTGCTCGGGAAGCCCAGACCATTTGCAGAACAACCTAAGCCGCTGAGGAACTACATGTTATAACTGGTCCTTGGAAGATTGACACAGAACTTGGCCAGTGGAGCAGGGGCTGGATTTGTTCCTGATTTGGGATGAATGGGTATTTATCAGGACAAAATCCATATGCTCTGACCTCGGAGGAGACACACTGGAACCTCAGGATAATAAGGGTCTGTAGGCGGTCTAGATCAGGTCCTTTCCATCACACTCAGTGTCCTTCACTTCCAGCACGGAGTATGTTTAGTTCCTCTTTCTGTCCTAACAGTGTGGACCACATCTGTGTCTGCTCTCAGTGGCAAGTACACCTGACTTGTTCTTCCTTCACCAAATATGAATGACTCCTCCTGTTCGCTTTGCTCTTTGTGGTGCAGATGGCCCTCAGGGCTCAGTTTAGCCATTGCTGCTTTTAGGACGTCCACCCTCACCTTCCGAGCCTGACATTTCCTACTCAGGAACCATCACATCTTCCTCTCTTTCTGGTCCCCGTGTCTTCATTAGCATCGGTACTTTTTGATATTACAATATAATTACAGGTCTCCCTTCCCTTTTCTCACTCCTAGCCATCCCACTATACCATACCTCCTTGCTCTCTAAATTCATGCGAGGTCTCTTTCTTTCATTAATTCTTACATGCATATGTTGATGTCTTTTTATAGATATTCCTAAATATAGCCTGCCCAGTCTATACACTGTTACTCATATGTAGGTTTTCAGGGCTGACCCATTGGTCTTGGGTAATCACTTGGTGTGCTCTTCTCGAGGGAAGACTATTCTACTCTAAGCATTCCATAGTTGCCCGCCATTCTTTGTGTAGAGTTGAGGCTCCGCCTACTTTGGCATGCCCTTGCTCCGCTGCTGTTTAGGCAGTCCTGTTGGTGAGACTCAATGGGCGTAGCTTCTGACATTGCTAGAAGATACAATCTTACAGGAAACTTCCAGATGCTCTGGCTCCTGCAATCTTTCTGCCCCCTCCTTCACATATGTACCTTCTCAGACAGCAGATATGTGTGTTCTGATCTTGGTTGTGGTTCCAAGATGTAGCATGAAGGTGAGCACTCAGTCTGCACTTTCTGAAGAACAAACCTAAAAATTTGGATGAACATTTGCTGGTTGGCAAACTCTGGACGTTTGTTTGGGGCTGGTTTAATGGGTTGTAACAGGATCTGTCGCTGAAGAAGTAACCTTGAAAATGACAAGTGCTTAGTGGCCTGTAAAGGCGGCACCTTGTGCTGGTGCTGGCGAGGCCTGCAAAGAACAGTCTATTTCAAGAGGTTTCAACCTGTTGGTTGGTTGTCTGGTTAACCGAAAGGAGCCCACAGTGAAGCGGGAGGGTGACTTAGAGCCAGAGAGTAATCTGGTCTAGAAGCTGGGTTCAAATGCACACTAATCTTCTCTTGCCCTTTCTAGCACTGGAAGACACAGCACAGTGAGGAGTATGAAGCTGAAGGTAAGAGAGAGCGTTGGGGTGGGAGGGGACTGCTAAGGAGGCGGGCGGGAACTGCTGAGGAGGTGGACAGTGGGTGGGGACTACTGAGGAGGTGGGTGGGGACTGCAGAGGAGGTGGGTGGGGACTGCTAAGGAGGTGGGCGGGGACTGCTGAGGAGGGACTGCCCAGGGCTACTATGGCTGAGGCCTTTGTTACCCACTTGCTTGCTCCTTCCCTGGAAGCTAGCTGGGCATTGACATTAGGACCAACAGCACCAGGAAAAAAGCAAACAAACAACATTTCCAAGTGAACTTCCTCTTCAAGTCCTAGTTATTAATATGGCCTGAAAGACAGCTTCTCAGGGTTCTTATTGCTGTGAAGAGATACCTTGACCCTGGCAACTCTTACAAAGGAAAACATTTAATTGGGACTGGCTTACAGTTCATAGGTTTAGTCCATTATCATGGCAGGAAGCATGGAGGCATGCAGGCAGACTTTGTGCTGGAGAGGTAGCTGCTAGTTCTCCATCTGAATCAGCAGGCAGCAGGAAGTGGCAATGATACTGGCCGGGCTTGAGCTTCTGAGACTTTAAAGCCCGCCCCCAAGTGACACACCTTCTCCAACAAGGCCACGCCTCCTAATAGTGCCACTCCCTTTGGGCCTATAGGGGGACCATTTTCATTCAAACCACCATAGCATATAATATGTAGCAGCCCACTTACAGACCAGTTAGTCTCTGTTCGGACTCTCAAAGGAATTTGAACATCTTGTTAAGTACATCCTTTGCAAGTGTCCAGTAGTGATCATACACTTGAAGCAGAACACATTGATCCTCTGGCCACCAGATGGCACTGTGGTTCAGCAGCAGGAGTCCTCCGCTTACTCTTCTGCTAACCCCAGATGAGCTGTGGTTAAGTATAGTTAAAACAATGTGTGCTCTGGCTTGCCAGCCTGGACTAACAGGATAGTGATGGGTTTAATTTCTGTCAATAAATGGCATGAATGACACTAATTAGTCCTTTCCATCATCAGTGGTTCTTCCAGGTACAGAAAATCGCTCCCATATTTATCCCATGGTGACTTCATGGGCTCTCACATTTACAGCAAGATGGTTAATACCAGATAAATAGTCTTGTGTTTCAATAAGTAGCTGGGCCCTGTCTTTAAACAGATCGTATCCTGCTTGCCACATCTTCTTTTAAGTTGCATTCTTGGGTTCTGTGAGTCAGGAAGATTTGGAGACTAGCTGAACCTTGAAAGGCTCATTATGGTTGTTTCCTTCCCAGGACAAGAGGCTGTGATGCTTAGACCAGAAAGAAAACAGAAATAAAAAATTCTGGAAGCCTCAGTTGAGGCATTTGACCTCATGTCTCCTCAGTGTGAAATAACGTTCCTTTCTTGTGGGCAGCTGTCCCAGAGCAAGCAGGAGCAATATTTATAGTTGTCTCATACAATATGTATCTGGAAGATAGAGAGGTAGTTTTGTAGTTAAGAGTACTAATTGTTCTTTCAGAGGACCCAGGTTCGAGTCCCAGTAGCACCTCTATAACTGTAGTTCCTCCATGGACACTATATGCATGTGGTGCACAGACATACATGCAAGCAAAACACTCATACGTGCAAAAGTATAAAAACAATTGAAAGATTTACTTTCCAAAGGTACGTTTTCTGTCACAGCCGCCATCCCTGTGGGAATCCTTTGAACACAACACAGTCTATGCTCCATTTTAGGTCAGCTAAGGTTTTGGAACCCGGATGACCTGAATGCTTCACACAGTGGGTCTTGCCCTCCCCAAGACTGGATAGAAGAGAAACTGCAAGAGGTTTGCGAAGATCTGGGGATCGCTCGAGATGGTCACCTGAACCGGAAGAAGCTGGTTTCCATCTGCGAACAGTACGGACTACAGAACGTGGATGGAGCGGTAACCGGGTGCTTTGTTCACATTTGGGGCTGATACTGTGGCTACCTTGTTGGAGACATGCATTCTTTTTTCCTAGAAAGACATCCTACTTGTACACTCCTTTTGTCTTTGGGAAAGTCATGCTGTGTGGCAGAAATCAAAGCTGATGTAACTGAGCTTCCTGAATATATAATACGGTCCCCTACTGTGCTGTTACCTCACATGAGATAACCAGACAAGCTCAGCACTGCCAGCATATAGCTCTAGATGCATCAACCAAAAGAGTAAAATGTGGGGAAACATGGAAGAACTAAGGAACGCCAGAGACTGGAATTAGAGTGCTTCGAAGGCCAGGCTGCTGGGTTTGCAGTTCTGGAAAGATCTCAGTGTCATCGCTTGTCACTTGGGGACACTGAGTGGTGAATGGAACAGGCAGCCTCGGCAACCTCGGTCTGAAGTTTGCAGACTGGTGTTCGGGGAGCCTTGCTGTGAGAAACAGCCAGATTCAGGCCCACGAGGTAACGGGGTCAGGTAGGCTGGTGACTTTGAAAGCGTAAAGGTTCTTGAGACTCTGCTTTATGCTTTATGAGGAATCGAGAGGTCTCCAGAATTAGTGTGTGAATAGCCAGGAAGCACCGAAAAATGCATGAGGCAAGTCTTTCAAAAAGCTACAAACAACCCTGTCTCGAAAAACCAAAAAAAGAAAAAAGAAAAAAAAAAAGCTACAAACAAAGGTTAGGGAGAATTGGAGGTTAGGAGACCGCCATTGCTCCAGGATCCTTGAGTCTAATGATATCTGACACCACGCTGGCTGCCTCAGGGGGGAAAGTGGTAGCATGTTCCTAACCAAGAGACCGGTCTTTAACGGCTGCCAAGTAGCCTGACTTGCAAGAAAGCCTGGTTTTTCTCATCTGACGTGAGCATTATATAAACCCTCTGACAACCTTTGTGATACCCCAGTGCTCATTTATTTTCAACAGTGGCTATTGAGTCATAGAATTAATTGTCCCAATTTCTGAACCAATGTAGTCCAAAGAGCCTTAGGTTGTTGTTTTGTTTTTTGTTTTTTAACCCAGAAACATTTCACAAACTTGGATCGCTGATCTGGGAACAATCCTTGGGACATAAACCGCAGCCACTCACAGGGAGCCGGCTTCCTTTTTTTCTGCTGGGAGCTCCTAAATCCTGAGATGCAAGCAGCACTTTCGGTTCTTCCCTGTGCTACACCAATTAGGAAGGCATTGCGCATGGAGCTTGCTCCTGCTCAGGGTTTCCACCCCCTCCCACCAAGAGCAATCAGGAGAGGTCCTGCACTTCGTGTCCTTAGTTAGCTCTGAACCGAAGCTGAGTGCAAGCTGGTGTTATTGGCATCGGACTTGGGATCCTGGAACTTTACACCTGCAAGCAGTTTGAACTCTGTCAGCCTTTTGCAGAGGAAGCCAGCGAGATTGCTGCCGCCCCTGTTTTCTGGAGGGAGAGCTAGATTTGTCCTCTGTCACTCACACCACACTTTCTGTAAGAGAGGCCAGCGGAGAGGGCAGGGCTGGCGGACTAGCTCCCTCGAGGCCACATCAAACCCAAGGATGACTTTGTTTGACCTGTTCAGTATTTTAAAAGCCAAACTTTGAGGCACACTCTTTAAAATTGGAAGTTTTCCCTAAATATTTGCAATAGCAAGCCCCAGCCAGCGTCTCTGGAGACCGCAGGCAGCCTTGTGCTTGGCTAGCATAGACCTCACCACTTGCTCTCTGATGTCGGAAGCCTTCAAGCCTCGGTGACTCCTGTCACCTCCCAGACCCCTGTGGGTGTCCCAGTCCCTGGACCCTCTTCTGGTGCATGTTTCCCATCCTACACAGGGAGAAGTCAGCCACCCACAGACCTGGCCAGTGTGGGAAATGAAAATGACCTTGTTCTAGATGGGACCCCTGTTTCCAATGAGGGCAGGCACCCCAGTTGCTCATGTACCCAGTATTCTCTTGAGCCTAGTCATGACCATCCAGCCCTTTCTAAATTCACATTCTTTTACCCACCACTTCTCATCCTGAGTGCTGCCTTAAAATAACTGGCAAGGGTCTATTAGTCCAGCAGGTTTGGATGGATTATGTGATGGGTGTTCAGGCCACCTAGAAACTGCATGGATTTGGCCAAGTATGGATGTAATCCATTGGTATGTCTGGATTTCATGGACATTTCTGCTTGGATGGCCCTCAAAGCTACGTCCCTTAGGACATAGTTCTTTAGCTTGGTGAGAATGAGACAGAAAAGCTGAAGGCTTTCAGCAGCCTAAGCATCTTGTCTCAAATGCCACTGATCACAAGATCCAGTTAGAACCTGTTACTTCTTCCACAGTTTTTTTTTTCTTCTAGAAGAATTTCCTTGTCTCAGAATCCTCTCCCAAATGAAACATATGTCTCCTCTGACTTGGGAAAAAGTGTTTGAGATAAAATTCGTTAGCATACTGTCTTCTTGCTTCTTGAGTCTTGGACATCATATGGTAACTTGTCACCAGTACAGTCTTAAGTCCCTCCCTTAGCGCACGACAGCAGCCATATTGTAAGATCTCTGAGTGGTTTCTGTTTTGCTCTTGGAGGCCTGTTCCATAATGAACTTTTATCACACAGTGAAGAGAATCTCAGAAGGAGGCCTATGTCTTTCCTTCTGCCTGTGGCTTCATGGTTCATGCCACTCTTTCCCCTGTCCCATTCCTACTGGGACTAAGGAACAAACCATCTCTCTGACAAGCCTCCACACGGGTTGTAGTCCAGTCTCTGTTCCTTGTTATATGATGAAAATTATACGGTGGCCACCAGAGAGCACAGAGTGGAGAGTCAAAATTCCTTCCTCTTTCAATATATGAGACCCTCTTGCACACACACAAGACCATTCTCACCCAGCCTTGGTCTTTCCTGGGCTAACACACTAAAACATGATTTCAGCATGTTCCAAGGAGCGTCACTGTGTCTGGCCCAGAGCAAATTTGCCGAGTGAGCATGCTGCTTGAGTTCCTTTTCCTGTTTCTGTAATAAAACATCCTGGGGGGGGGGGCAACATAGGGGAAAGGGCTTTGTCTTAGTCACCGACCCAGTGCCATGACAAAACAGCATGACCAACACAACTGATAGAAGCATTTAATCGGAGCCTTGGTTACAGCTTCAGAGGGTGAGTCCATGGTCATCATGGCAGGAAGCATGGTGGCTGGCAGGTAGGCGTAGGACCAGTGCAGTAGCTGAGAGCTTCTGTCCTAATCTGCAGGCAGCAGACACAGAGAGAGGAAGACTGCACCTAAGGTGGACTTTTGCAACCCCAGTGACACACTCGTCCAACAAGAGCACACCTCCAAATCCTTCCTAAACATTTCCACTGTGAATCAAGTGTTCCAATATATGTGCCCACGGGGATCATTCTCATTCAAATCAGCACAGTCTTATTCTGCTTCACCATGCACAGTCCCCCGCGGCATGGAAGTTAGAGCATCAGGGATTTGAATCATATCTGGTCATATCCCATTCATAATCAGGAACAGGTGATGAACAAATGCTTGCTCCAGCTCAGCCCTCTTTCTCCACTTGGGGAGTCTAGGATCCCAGCCTTCATGGGCAGAGCTTCCCATTTTAGTTGATGCAACCAAGATAACCCCCCACAGACATGCCCAGGAGCCCCTTATGTTATTCCAAATCCTGTCAAGTTAGCAGTTAACACTAAACATCACACACGCCAATCTGAACATGTCAGTATGAGCCAGCTATCAATTGCTTAGAACCACCACGTTTTGAAGGCATAACGAATGTCCAGTTAACATAGGGTTATAAGCCGTATGTATGAAGTGATTTTTAAAATTTATAAAAATAATAATACCTGAGACATTTAGGGCTGCCTGTCCTGGAAGGATGAACGAATGAAAGAAAAGTTGATTGCTAAATTGTGTAATATTATGGAGATATTGAAAATGGACTTTTATTTTGTTTGAGGGAGAGGGGAGAGGACATTATTTCTGAAGAGGGAAATTCTTTTAAGTGAGACTCGAGACAGCAGTATACGCCTGAAGTCCTAGAGTCGACAGCGGGATGGATTTCTGCTGACCGGAAGTATACTGTGCGTGTGCTGTCTGTGTGTGTTTAAAACATGGGATTGCTCTTTCCTAGACACTGGAGGAAGTCTTTCTCAGTCTGGATCCCGATGGTACAATGAGCGTCGAAGACTTTTTCTATAGTCTGTTTAAAACTGGGAAGTCCCTCACAACATCGGCATCTACTCCCTACAGACAACTAAAGCGGCATCTCTCTATGCAGGTAAAAGGTCAGGGCACAGAGCCGGCCGGGTGTGGTGGTGCACACCCGTGATCCCAGCCCTAGGGAGGTAGAGGCCAGACAGCCATGCAAGGTGGAGGTTAGCGTGGACTAGTTAGTAAAACTCGTCTTAGGAAAGAAAAGAAGAATCAACAGAATATGTTTTTCAGAATAAGTGTTACGAAAAAAAAATTTAGTAATTCTGAATGGCTTAATTTGTTGTCTAAAGGAAAATACAAAGAAGAAAAGGTATTCTGGAGAATGAGAAAGACTAAGCCATTCGAAAGGAAAGGATGGTTCGAGTAATGGCCATAAATTACAGAGTGTAAAGACCACAAATTATGTCTCTTGATGACAGTGTGGGGTAGAAGAAACCTGGAATCAAGTAGCCAGCTCTCCCCGAACAGTTCTTTCTGATAAGCTTGTAGGCTTGGCTCCCTGGGAACCACAGATCAAAGGCACAGCATGGCTTCCCTACCTCTACCCCAGGCTGTGCCAATTGAATTCTGCCCAGCCTGGTGGTCCCAGTCTTAGCTGGTATCCAGCTGATTTTCTGGGCTCACCTTAGTTTGCTCAATACTCTTTCTTCTTCCAGTCTTTTGATGAAAGTGGACGGAGGACCACCACCTCGGCAGCCATGACAAGTACCATCGGCTTCCGGGTCTTCTCCTGCTTGGATGACGGGATGGGCCATGCATCTGTGGAGAGGATCCTGGACACCTGGCAGGAAGAAGGCATTGAGAACAGCCAAGAGATCCTGAAGGTGTGGCAGCTAAGCTGGCAATCCCAGGAAGGGGGTGTCAGTTTATCTTTTGAAACTCATGTTTGACTTGATTTTTCCTGAGTGACTTAATGGTTTTGAGGTCTCAGAGATAAGAGATAACTTTTCATGCATACTTTAACCAGAAGCCTATGGCTGAGTAGTTTCATGTTTTTTTTTGTTTTGTTTTGTTTTGTTTTGTTTTTTATCTCAAATTATTGACCTAGGGAAACTCTTAGTTCATCTTCATTTGGCAGAGTTTGAAATTACACCTACGGTGTTTGTTTACAATCTCAGGTGGGCTGTCATGAGATGCCAGCTTGGTTTCCTTAAGAAAATGGTGTTCTAAATGAAAGCTGCCCTCTGAGGGACCCTCCTGGTCTCGAGGCTGGCTTCTGTCTCCGTTTATACAGCTTCCGCACTTTCTGCTTCTGGTAGCTGGGGCTTGTCGTTTGTTTTGACTCCGTGTTGTATTCTGATTCCCAGGCCTTGGATTTCAGCCTGGATGGAAATGTCAACCTGACGGAACTGACGCTGGCTCTTGAGAATGAACTCTTGGTTACCAAGAACGGCATTCACCAGGCAGCTCTGGCCAGCTTCAAGGCTGAGATCCGGCATTTGTTGTAAGTCAAGCCGAAGGTTTGCCTGGTCCATTCCCTGTCGCCCATGTCACTGTCCCCTGGAGCCTTTTCTTGTCCACAGGCTAGTGTGGCCATTCTTCCTATCTGTTGAAGGGAAGCGAGCTGGGGCTCCGATTGGCAGGAGCTTCTAAAAGGAACTGTGGATGGCATTTTCATTTGGGGAAGGTTTTGGTTGTCTTGGTTTTGTGTTTGTTTTGAAGCTAGTCAGATGAGAGGGTTTTTTTTGGGGTCTCCTGGTTGCTTAGAAACAGCTTCCTACTAATTCACTTTCTTTCTAATTCTAGGGAACGAGTTGACCAAGTGGTCAGAGAGAAAGAGAAGCTACGGTCGGACCTGGACAAGGCAGAAAAGCTGAAGTCTCTGATGGCTTCAGAGGTCGACGATCACCATGCGGCCATTGAGCGGAGGAATGAGTACAACCTCAGGTGTGGCCAGAAGGGCGAGGTCAGGGTCCTTCCCTGACTTTCCCGACCCTCCATTATCCCCTCCACCCCAACTCAGGGCAGGGTGGGAACAGAGCTGGGGACCACATCTGACTGGAGAGGTGCAGCCCAGGCTCCAGGAAGGAAGGCAGAGCACTTTAGGCGTGGTCACAGTGTGCCTCTGTCTCCAGTTTTGGAATCGTCACATACTGTCCTCCTGGGAGTCTAAAGGCCACCTGTTGATCTGTTCTCCATCACAGGAAGCTGGATGAGGAATACAAGGAGCGTATAACAGCCTTGAAAAACGAACTCCGCCAAGAGAGGGAGCAGATCCTGCAGCAGATGGGCAAGCAGCGGGTGGAGCTCGAGCGGGAAATTGAAAAGGCCAAAACGGAAGAGAACTACGTCCGGGACCGCCTTGCCCTCTCCTTGAAGGTAGCCTTCCTGTTAGCCCTGCAGCCTGGATCCGTGCTGGGTACCCACACAATGCTCCTGCGCTCTGAAAGCATGAGTCTGCATAGGGCTAAACGCAAGGATCCTCACTGCCCTGGCCAGGACATGGTGGTGGCTTTGCTGGCATTTGGGACTGCAGGGGGCTGTATCCCCAACACCGCAGGCCATATTAACTTTCCATTCCCATTACACCCCCTTTCTTGTTGTCAGTAGTAGGTTGTGCCTCTACTATTGTAGTTGTTTGTACCCCCCCGCCTTCCTCCTGTCGCCCACATTGTCCCTCGTGCTCAGTATATGACTTGGTATCCAGAGCATCAGCCAGGGTCTGGAGTGCAGGGTTTGCTCTGTCAGTTCAGCATCTAAGTGTGGCTATTCTTTGAGAGACTGGAGAAGGTAGTATTTTGTTGTTGTTTTTGTTTATTTGGTTGGTTTTTCAAGACAGGGTTTCTTTGTGTAGCCCTGGCTGATCCTGGCTGTGACTCTGTAGACCAGGCTGGCCTAGAACTCAGAGATCTACCTGCTTCTGCCTGTCTAGTGCTGGGATTAAAGGTGTGCACCACTACCCCCCCTCCCCCACCGCCTGCTAGTATTTTTTTTAATGCGTTAAGTACATTTTTTAAACTCCATATTGCTATGTGAGAGTGTGAACTAGAATACATTAAAAATATACTGGCTCTCTATTCTTTTGGCAAAATGTACTTGGAAAATAGCATACTTCCAATCAGCCCTTAACACTGGAGATGAAAATATGTCAAATGGCAAGTCTGTATTCCTGCTTTTTTTAAAAAAACAAATGTGGGTGAAATCATTCTAAAATGTACTGTGAAAAATCTTTTTTTTAATGGAAAGAAAGTTCGTGAGTTTCAGTTGGTATATTATTTTATTATAATTTGCTTTTGCATATAAATTATGAGCCATTTATGTGTAACTTCTATATCCTTACACCAAAATTATCTATAAATTAGCTGTAAACTGCAATGCCCATTAATTAAGATTGATTTTGGATTTACTCTTTTTAGTTCTTCTGAGCCTTCTGCTATAGCTAGACAAGGTGTTTCTCTTTAACATGAATCAGTTTGGTGAGGACACAGTGACATGAGCACATGGCGGTCAGGGGATAACTTTCAGGAGTCACTTCTCCCCTTCTCCGTGTGGGCCTTGGGGCGTTGGCTCAGTTGGCCAGCCTTGGTGGTGAGTGCCTTTGCCCACTGAGCCAGCTCGTGCCACCGGCCCTAGAAAGGGACTTTATAACCAGTTTCTTACAACAATTCTTTGAGAATCACTTAAAGTAACTTAAAGTACTCCATTGTAATGCCACATAGAAATAAAATAAAGCCATCTATGTACTTTCTTTTTAGAAAGTAAGCATGTATTGCTGTGCATTATTAGAAAATAGTATCCAAGCCGGGTGGTGGTGGCGCACGCCTTTAATCCCAGCACTCGGGAGGCAGAGGCAGGCGGATCTCTGTGAGTTCGAGACCAGCCTGGTCTACAAGAGCTAGTTCCAGGACAGGCTCCAAAGCTACAGAGAAACCCTGTCTCGAAAAACAAACAAAAAAAAAAAAAAGAAAAAAGAAAATAGTATCCACATTAAGATGTGGTTAACTTCAAGCCATTTAATGCAGTATCTACAAGGCACTGTCATTTTGGGACGGAACCAGTGAGCAGAAACCACTCTGAGCCGTCTTCTGCATTTGTAGCTCGCTGTGCGGATCCAGTGTGAATTCTCCTCTGACAGTGTATGTCCCAGTTGGTTCTGGATGTATTTCCGATGCTCGATACCCACATGGGCCTGTTAGTAGCTAAGGCGTGGAGGAGCACAGTTTTATAAGGTCCTCTTTAAAGCCAGACTTTGAGATCATGCCCTAGGTACCGGCCCCTTTAATGTCTTGTTTCTAGTTTTCCCTAGCCTTCATGATAGATAGCTTTTCTTAATCTCACGTCCTGGTATTTATTTCATAGAACAGTGACAAGACGGTGCTCTGACCTCTGGCTTGTGACATGTTTACTTTACCAAATTTCTTAAGGAAAACAGTCGCCTGGAAAACGAGCTTACGGAAAACGCGGAGAAGCTGGCAGAGTATGAGGCCCTGACCAACAGACTTCAGCACAATCTGGAAAATGTGTTGGCAGAAAAGGTAGTCCGTCTCCTTCCCATTTCCTGATGGGTTGCCCAAAATGTCACTCACCCAAAAGAGCAGAGGCAATGCCAAGAACATTTTTATTAGGGAACTGTTTGGACTCCTACAGGAAGTTGTAACTTCTCAGGGTAGAATTTGGAGTAGTGGCTATGAGGAAAAGCATTGCTTGGCATGGAGGTGGGCTCCGACCCAGGCGGAAGGCATAGCTCCTGGGTGTTCTCCTGTTCTGGTTGGTGGTGTCTCTGCTCAAATGCCACATTCCTGTCATATCTGGGAGCTCGGGTGACACCAGAAACTGGGATCTTTGGAATGTGATAGGTCAAAGAACGGCCCTTGGGAAAAATGACAGCTTTGTTTTTTTTGTCCTTTCTAGTTTGGTGACCTCGATCCCAGCAGTGCTGAATTCTTTCTTCAAGAGGAGAGGTTGGCGCAGATGCGAAATGAGTATGAGCAACAGTGCAGGGTGCGTGGCTGATGGGAACTTAGCAGTGCAAGGGGGCCTGGGTTCAAGTCCCAGCCTCAGCGCTTCCTGATCACATCTACTGCAATCTATGGGTGCCTCCGCTTCCTTTGTGCACAGTGGCAAAGGGCAGCTGTGGAGGCTCAGAGAGAATCTATGTAATGTACTTAGAACAGAGCCGGCCACACACTAAACACATCCATCCATGAAGGCTAGCTACTCATTGTAGCCATATCCTGGGCGGTCAGTAGTCAAGCAAACTGCATCCAGGTCTACCTTGTCTTGTGACTGTATAGAGGAATGTCCAGTTTATGCTGAGTGAAGAAGTACGTGGCTATATTGATGTGCTTATTCCAGAATTAGCTTCCCCTAGCTGCTGTTGTAAACTCATGTGACTGAAATTAGTTTTGTCCTAGTTCCCTCCCCATTTCTCCAAATATTTGAAATTCTAAATATTTCTAAATTATTTGACAAAAGCAAAAACTCGGAGCAGAAACCACTCAAGTTTTGGTTGTTGGCCATCCCCATGGCCTTCCAGATGCAGTTGTTCTTAGGACTGTTTCTTAACGCCTCTAAGCGTAGGAATTTGATTTTTTTTTTCTTAAGCCAAAAAAATATTTATTAACGACGTAGGTGGAACTGAGTTCTTGTTTTATATACAACTTGTACTCATGCAGAGATGAGGAAATCCATTCCCCCATGAGATTGCTGCTGGCCTGCCTCCTCAGGGGCTGAGCTGCACATCTAGGAAGTGACAGGCACTTCTGCTGCCTTCACCATCCGCTCATGTAGTTGTTATTTTAGTTGTCTCTAAAGTGAATGAATCATCAGTAAACCTGTTACTGATGCCCTCAGCATTCTCCCGTTTCATCACGTTGGAACCGCTCTGTGTGCCACACATTCCTTGCGTTCGATGTATGCGTACGATTCCGTGTCTTTAATTATAGTCACACAGCTGAGCCATCCTGACCACACTCAGTATGAGAATGTTGTCATCTCTCCAAGGACACCACCCGCCCCATTCCACTTTAGCTGGCTTCTCTTGTTTATTGTCCCCCCCCGCCCCACCTCCCACCACAAGCAGCTATGGGCCTATTTTCTGTCTCTGTAGAGTTAATCTTCACCTTTCATAGAAATGGAATCATGTAACATGGTTCTTAGCAAACGGCTTCCTTCAGCTGGTGATATTGTCCATGTTTATCATGTTGATGCATGTATCTGTGTTCTCTTCCTTCCAGTAGCTGAATAAAATCCCGTTGTATAGATATGTAACATTTCAATAATCAGTTAGTAGAAATTTGGGTTTTTAGCGATTATTATGAATAATGTATGCTTTGATGTAGATTTTTGCATGGGCAAATACGTTATTTTTTGGGGGGTTTATACCTGCAAGTGTTCCACTGGGAAACAAGATAAATCAATGTTTAACTTTTGGGAACTGGCAGACCTCCTCTGAGGTGGTGACACCATGTTCCTTCCAACCGTATGAGAGTTCCAGCTTCCCCACATCTCTCTTTACCATTGTTGTCATACAGCATCCTGGTAGCTAACAGTGTCACAAGTTTCTGATGTACTTATTGGTTGTTTGTGTGTCTTCTTTATTGAGCTATCTGTTATAGCCTTTGCCCATTTGAATTCCTTGTCTTTAAGTTCTAATAATCTTTATAAACTCAAGTTATAAGTTCCTACCTAATAGCTAAAAAAACTTTCCTCCAATTACAATGTATTATCTTTTTACTCATCTTAAAAATATGTTTTTATTTTCATTATGTGTATATGTGTTTGTGTTGTTTTGGCATTTGAGTGCAGTACCCCCAGAGGCCAGAAGAGGGAATCAGATTTTCCAAGAGTGGGAGTCAGGTGATTGTAGACCCCCTGATGTGGGAGCTGGGCACCAAATTCAGGTCCTGTGCATAGCAAGACAGGTTCCTAACCTCTGAGTTCTCTCTTCAGCCACCTTCTCTTTTTTACTTTCTTGGTGTCTTTTGAAGCATAGAAGTTTATATTTTGCTATTTCCATCTTATCTGTTTTTCTTGTTGCTTGCGCTCTTGGTGCCCCATGTAAGACTAGTGTTGGTTTTTAAACTCCAGCTTTTACAAGACCAAGTAGATGAACTTCATTCAGAGCTAGAAGAATATCGTTCACAAGGCAAAATCTTCAGGCTCCCCTTGAAGAACTCGCTGTCAGAAGAACTTGACCTTAACAGTGGTGGCATTGAACCCGACCAAGGTAAACACAGTTGTACACAATCTTTCTGGTATCTGCCTTTGACCTGGTTTCTAGAACCATGGCTGCGTGCAGCATTGCTGAATACTGGCATCCTAGAATCCAGGGAGGGAGAGACTTTGGCAGTCTCAATTTCTTGAGCTGTTTCTCTTGTGGCTGAGTTTCTCGTTTGTCCTTGAGGTCTCTATAAAAAATATTTCTGATTTTGATATTGCTGACTCTTCCCTCCCCACCAGTGTCTGCCTGGTATGAAGATGGTTTGGAAGAGTGAGCCAGCCACACACCACAGAACCCATAACTGGTTTTCAAAGGCTGGCTAAGCTAAATGCCTTATTTGCCTCTGCAGAACAGCAAATGAGTTAATAGCTAATGCCTGTGGCTTGGGGGGAGGCCGTGAGTGGCGAGGGTGGCAGGCCTGTTTGGGAGCCACAGTACAGTCCCGCTCAGCTCTTTGCCTGATGCCTGCCTCTTTGCTCGGTGTGTTGTGTTTTCATTTCAGCAAGGCTCACGTGAATCCTGCTGCTCCTGTAGCTTCTCCCTCCCCTTTAGTTCTTAGGAAGGTGGTTTATTCCTTCTCGCACCTCTACTGTAGGACCATCAGGTGGTTGGGAGGTGGTGGAAGAAGTCATGAGTCCTTTCTTTTGATCTGTGACTCGCTTACTGTAGCTTGTCCACGGGAATTGGGATTTAGTGCCAAGGAACTCCACCACCTTGGAGTGGGGATGTGTTGAAATGTGTGAAGAGAAAGCTCAAAGCAAGACTGTCAATTCCAGCTGCTAGGACTCTGCCCCAGAACGATGTCCATCTGCCTTCAGGTCTTGCAAAGGAAAAGCTATTTGAGTCTCACTGCCCTGAGACATCTCTACCTGGTAGTAGATGTATTTGACCTTGTGCTAGCTCAGCCCTCAACTTCTGCCCATATTTTCAATTTCTCTGTGGTTCTTCTTGTGACCAATGGGAAAGGTAAACTCCCTGGAAGGCATTGAGACTCTCCTCCCCAGATGTCTACACCCACTCCTCTGAGCCGCGCCCTATTTGTAGCTGATTGTTTAAGGCGGAAAAAGCCTAGACACCAGGACATTCACGACAGTAAAACAATGTGTGCGACATTGAGGGAGGGATCAGACCTCTTGGCCCATGAAGTTAGTCCGATAAGACTCAGCAGCAGGGGTATTAGCCATTTATACATTCCCTTGCCACACCCTCTGAATTTGTCACCCGGCAGTTTCTGGATTGACAGAAGCCTGGTTCATTTGAACAAACTCTACCTATGCTATCTCCTTGCCACATAGCATTTTTACAGAGAACTCACATTCAACAAACATATTCCATACATGCCCATAAATCATTAAGAAAAAGATGCTCTGTGGAGGCAGATAAGGCATGGTTTGGCACATTGCCTATGTTCAGGAGAATCTATCCCCCTTCCTCTTGATGCCCCAATGCCTGGAGAACAAAGAAGCTTTTCCTGGCTTCATACATGGGCACATCCGGCTGAGAAGGATTCCTTAGTCAAGCCATACCGCTCACCAGATGCCAGCGTGTGCCAATGACAGAACCTGAGGCAGCGTCCGTGGTTTCCGTGTGTTTCCAGGGCTCGGTTCTGAAGAATGCAATCCCCTGAATATGAGCATTGAAACAGAGCTGGTCATCGAGCAGATGAAAGAACAGCATCACAGGGACCTGTGCCACCTCAGGCTGGAGCTGGAAGAGAAGGTAAGCCTTGCTTCCCAGTCTCATCCTCTGGTGGTGGGGAGTCCTGTCAGCATGCCAAGTTCCTGCCGCTTCTTCCTCACAGGCCCGTTCTGCAATGTGATTTCCCCCTCATCCTTGGTGTAGACAGTGAGAAAGTTGTTCAGCGTGTGATGTGCTCAGCCTCTCATATCGTAATATACTAATTCTAGTGTTTATAACTTGCTTAAAAATATCCCAACTAAAAAACAAACAAACCAATCCTTTCTCTGATGTAGTGCCACTTACTAGATTAGATACACCTTCTTATATCCCTGGCCTCTCAATCCTTCACTATGTGGCCGCTCACCTCCACCATGTTTTGAGTTTTGGGGTTTTTTTTTTTTTCCTTTCTTGCATGTGGTATGTGGTACACATGTTTACACATGTATTCATGCTAGCACTCAAGAGCATATGTGTGTGTCAAGGCTGGAGATTGACATCTAGTGTCTTCCTTGATTGGTCTCTCCCTGAACCCAGAGCCCGGCCATCCGTCTAGTCCAGCCAGCCCAGGGGACCCTCTGTCTCTGCCTCCACGGAGCTGGGGTCACATGCATCTTGGACATGTACACATCACCACGCCCAGGCTGTCTGTTTGTGGGTTTCAGGGATCAAGCAGAAGTCCCCTTTACCGAGTGCCACCTCCTCCGCCCCTGCTTTCATGCGTTCACTTGAGTTTTGCTGGTCTCCAAACGGCTCTACCAAGCTCTGCGTGGAGCCTCAGAGGTGCTCCCCTTCACCTTCCCACCTCTTCTTTCCCACTGCAAACTTAGGGTCGAAAACACTTAGTCTGTAAGGTACTCTGCAGGCCACACCAAACGCGAAGACGGGGAAGGCATTGTTAATTCAACGAGAAACCCTGCAGCTCCCTGGTCCACCAGCCTGTTCAGTGAGTTCCAAGCCCATGAAAGACCTGTGTGTGAAAAAGAATGTGGATAGTGGCTAAGGACTGACACCGTGGTTGTCCTCTTGCCCCCACGCATGTACACACACACCTGCCTTTGCATCTCCCTGTACACATACAAACACACACATGCACAAACACACATACCTAAAGAAATATAAGCGGACCTTGCTTGCTTTAGTATTTTACTTCAGGTGCTTTTGAACCTTCGCTGCTTTCAATCAGTGTGAGAAGTCACGAGAGTCCCGGGGGACAGAGGCGCTTGTTGCCGCCACGCTCCCTTTGCATAGCCTAGAACCCAGTCATCCCGTGCGCTCACTGTCCGGTTCTAGGTGCGCCATTATGAGAGGCAGCTGGATGAAACCAGGGTGACCTGTGAAAAGGAGCAGGCGGCCATGAAGCAACAATACGAGCATGGAATACACACCTTGGAGACCCAGATAAGTGACCTCCGAGGTGAGATTGCAGATCTCCAAGGGCAGGCAGTGGTGCTGAAGGAGGCCCGCCACGAGGCCAGCTGCCGGCACGAAGAGGAAAAGAAGCAGATGCAACTGGCCTTTGAGGAGGAGAAGACTCAGCTTCAGGAGGAGCTGCGGCTGGAGCGCGAGCGGGAGCTCGAGGCCAGGCTGCAGCAGGCAGAGGAAAGCTTTCAGCGGGAGAGAGAGGAGCTCGCTCAGGGGGCTGCCTGGGCCCAAGAGAAGGTGAGGGACTTGACTCAAAACCTGGAGCAGTCTTACCAGGAGCAGCTGATGGGCCTGGTGGAGAAGCACGCGCTAGAGAAAGAGGAGCTGAGGAAAGAGCTCTTGGAACGCCACCAAAGGGAACTTCAAGAGGAAAGGTAAGAAAGTGAGGGGAACGGAGCCACCTGGCCACTGCTTCTTTTCTTGGGGGTTCCCTAAAGGGCAGAGAAACCCGTATATCGAATTGGTTCTTTAAAAGCTAATCCAGCCAGTTTTGTCTTGTTGACCAGGAGTCTCCCTTGGGGTTCCTGGAACTATTGTGATGGTATGTGCACACGGGAGGCCGGGCAGCAGAGGAACTGTTCCTGTTTGAGACTTATTGCCTCTCTGTGCTCCAGTTGAGGGCCAGGTCCTTCCTGCTTCGATGCTGTTGCTTTCGGAGAAACGCTGTTTATAAGCTAGGTTCTGGACACACTTATATTTCCTCCCCATCATGAAAGGCCATTTTGTGTTTGCCTTCCTTGTGTGAAATCCCAGGTGTAACTGAGAGATTTTGTTTCCCGCCTTGCTAAATATAGTGTTGTTTTAGTAAATGAGAAGCAAACGCAGAAGACAGTTATTGTTAATGTCTGATTTATGCACCTGAAATCCCACAATGCCTTCTTCACCCAAATGAAGAAGTGTTTCCTAGATGAGGGTGAGGTCACTGTGTCTTTGGTCATTTCGTGTGAAAGGGTAAAAGCATTGGGTTAAGCCACAAAAGTACATCCGGGAATATATAAAAAGATTTGGTTTTGTAAATTCCTCCTGCTTCAGAGAAAGGTAAGTTTTCCGATTTATCACACCAGCCATGGCTCCCGGAGGAGAGGACCCCTTTCTGGTACACCTGAATCGCATAGGAATCCGATCCCATTGTTTGCCCAGCGGCCTCCCTTGTGCCTGGGGAAATGTTGGTTTTGCTTCCAGAGTTGACAGCAGTTTCAATAATGCTGTCTGTTGACCACATTTAGGGAAACAATGGAGACAGAGTGTACTAGAAGAGTCTCTCAGATAGAAGCCAAGTCTCAGGCTGACTGTGAGGAAGTCACTGAGCGCTGTGAACAAAGTCTGCAAAGCCTGGAGGGGCACTACCGCCAAGAGCTGAAGGACCTCCTGGACCAGCACCTGGAGGAGAGAGCCCAGTGGGAGTTTGAAAAGGATGAGCTCACTCAGGAGTGCACGGATGCCCAGGAGCAGCTGAAGGAGGCGCTCCAGAGGGAGAAGGCAAGCTCTGTCATCCTGACCCAGGAGCGAGAGATGATGGAGAAGACATACAAGGAACGCTGGACCAGCCTGAGCATGGAAAGAGATCGGCTGCTACAAGACCTGGAAGACCTACGGAACACTTCTGAGAGCCAGCACCGCCTCTTGTCTGACCAGATACTTGAATTAAAGAGAAGTCAGGAGAGAGAGCTGAGGGAGCGGGAGCTCTGCCAGACAGGGTCCTTTGAGCAGCTGGCCAGCCAGCAGCTTGAAAGGCTACAGGTAGAACGAGAGCAAGAGAGGCAGGAAATGCTAGGCAAGCTTGCGGCCCTGGAGAGCGCCCACAGAGCGAGCCGTGAGAGAGCAGATCTAGAGAAGGCAGAGCTGAGTGCAGAAATCCACAGGCTTCAAAATACAGTCAAGGACATGCAACAGGCGACGGCTCCCCTCTCGGTGTTTCAGGGTGCTCATTCCCTGATAATGGCAGGGGAGGAGGCAGAAGGAAATGGGGACATGTCCCTGCTCCAGCAAGGCGAGCAGCTGTTGGAAGAAAATGGAGACGTCCTCCTTAGCCTGCAGAGAGCCCATGAGCGCGCAGTGAAAGAGAATGCAAAAATGGCTACTGAAATTTCCCGATTGCAACAGAGGCTGAAAAAGCTGGAGCCAGGGTCAGTGATGTCGTCCTGCTTGGAGGAGCAAATGGCTGAGACCTCTGGAAGTTCCAGGGAGCAGGCAGAGCCATTTTTATCACAAATTAAGCAAGGAGAAAGTGTAGCCGCTAAGCACATTCTCAGTGACCTAAGAGAGCGCGAGGCCCAGGACTTGGGAAGTACGGGGACAAGCTCTGTACGGAGGCAGGAGGGCAAAAGCGAGGAGTCGGAAACTTCCCTGGAGTGCCTGTCTGAGCTTGGAAACAGTGAAGATACCAGGACGGAATCCTGGGACCTGAAGAGCCAGATCGTTCAGCTGCAGGACCAGCTAACGGTCTTGCGTGCAGACTGCGATCGGGCTTCGGAAAGGAAACAGGACCTGCTCTTTGATATCTCCGTGTTGAAGAAGAAACTAAAGATGCTCGAGAGACTCCCCGAGGCATCTTCCAGATATAAGTTGTTATATGAAGATGCCACTAGAGAGAACGCCTGCCTCCAGGAGGAGTTGAGACTCATGGAGACACGCTACGATGAGTCGCTGGACAGCAACAAAGAGCTCACTACTGAAGTCTTCAGGCTGCAGGAGGAGATGAGGAAAATGGAGGAGGTGGTGAAAACGTTCCTTAGCCTGGAGAAGAGCTACGATGAGGTCAAAATGGAAAATGAGGAGCTCAGTGCTCTTGTGTTGAGACTTCAAGGGAAGATGGAGAAGTTGCTGGAAGGAGCCCCTCTGCACTATGACAGCTACCCCTTGTGGGACACCCCTTCAGAAAACCTGGAGGTCATCTCTGATGAAAATGTGCTTGACCTCCATCCGACCCCAGAAGCGCGTACACCCAAGGTCACGAGCATGCACGTCATAGAAGAGCGCAGAGAAGAAACCAAATGCTGTGAGCAGGGAAGCACGCGACTCCTGGCTCGAATAAAAGCGCACGAGGTTGCCTGGTTCCACGGGACAACTCAGACCCATCACGAGAAGCTCAGTGTGCAGAATCAAGTCACCCTGGAGGAGAGGACTGCTCTCCCAGGTCTCCAAGACACACAGTTTCATCAGGTCACAATCGCAGAACTAGGACTGGAGAAGCAAAAGCTACAGGAGCTGACTAGAAAGTTGAGGGAGCGAGTCAGTACATTAATTAAGCAAAAAGACGCGCCTTCTCAAGGAGAGAAGGAAGAGGAGCTGAAGGCAATGATGCATGACTTGCAGGTCACGTGCAGTGAGATGCAGCGGAAAGTTGAGCTTCTGAGGTAATGTATGTGCCTTCTAGACCTCATGGAAGCCTACAGAGCACCTGAGCAAATCTAACCGCCGTCGTTTGCTGTGCCTAGAGACACTAACCCGTTAGTCTCAAGAAGAGCAGTGTTCTGGCCTTCTTCCGCTTCTGTGTGCATTAACACCTAGTGTAACCTTGTCTAGGAGGCATCCCCTTCCACATAGTAAATCCATGTTGTCCCTCTGGAGCGTGGGAACTCAACATGGTGAATGTCTGCTATTTAACCATGTGCGGCACAGGTGTCCGTCCTTAGCCCTGTCCTAGCACTGACCTTTGGATTGACAGATACCGTCAGTTCCTGTCCTCATTTCGATGAAGCATGGTGTATGTGTAGTATTAACTCACGTGGTAGCTAGCAATGCTTGTCTTACACTAATATAGAAATGTGTTGACTAGACTGTACTTTTTTCCTTCCGTACTTGAAGTGTATGCTAGTATCCTAGAACACATCACTATACCAGGGAGTTACCAGAATCTAGTAAATATTCTTGAGGGACAAAGACAAGCAAAAATAAAGTTTCTTTGAACAAGTATCAACCTGACTTTATGAAATACGATCACACTTTAGTATTCTAGCATCGCTGGGTTTTTCTTTCACTGTAAACTATTACATTGTGTCTGAAGTATTTAATGGTATAAAACAAAAAATAATCCAGTTGTGAGTGTTGTTTCCTTTTCCTCACATTTCGTGTACTTCAGAGCCTAAAATACAGTGAGAAGAATAAACTGTATATTTTGTGTGCCCCTTGGTTTATGTAGGACATTTTCTTTCTTAAGGTCTCTAGGGGCCTAAACTAAAGCTCACACAGCTTAGTAATGTGGCTTTTGTCTGTTCAGAGCAGGGAAGACTTGAGGCTGAGGTAAATGAAGCCAGCTGTTCAAAGCAGCCTGCCCGCCACTGAGAAGACAACACCCAGCATTGGCTTTGAGTCATGATGCCCATCTCCAGGCTCCAGGGCTTCCAGCCACACTTCCCTCCCCACTTTACCCCCCCCCCCCATGTCTTTTAGTGAGATTCTTTCATCCCAAAAGTAGTGACTCAATATGTTACAATTTGATTTCCAAGTACCAAGAGCCGACTAATTTAGACTTCTACTTTAACTGGCATGAAAAGCTTTCTTTGTTGGAAGTTACTAGAAAATATTTCCCAAAGATGCCAGATGACTGCCATGTCCTAACATTCTTTTCCTCTCCACACTGCAGATATGAGTCTGAAAAGCTACAGGAGGAAAATTCTATTTTGAGAAACGAGATTACTACTTTAAATGAAGAAGACACCATCTCTAACGAGAAATCAGATGCATTCAATGGATCTCAGGAGGAGCTGTGGTAAGGCTAGAGAGCGTCTTTGAATTTTCCAAGGACTGAGAACTATTGACTTTCATTGTTAAAAGCTTCACTCCTGAGTTGTGTTCTCATTGCCCCTGTAGGCAGAAAATAGAAACTGTAGAACAGGAAAAAGCTTCGATTCAGAAGATGGTAGAAAAATTAAAGAAACAGGTAAGGAATTCAAATTTCCCAGTGATCTTGACTCTGAAATTTCCTTTTTTAAAAAAAATTTAAAATTTACAAAAATAAACAAATAGATTAGAAGAATAATGTATTGTGTGTGATAGTGAGGTTGGCAGGGGAAACTCACCTCGTGGTGGCTCTAAACTAGGCTGCTGCCTTTGGAAAGTCATATGTAGTCTATGTGCAGACCCTAAGTGCTAAATGCAAGCTTTATATCTAACACACATGGGAAGATAATGCCTTTAACCCACAAATACTGGTTTTAGCCTTTATTAATTACGATTAATGTCAGCTCCTTCGTTTTTCTGATTAAAAGCAGAAAGTTTCGGACAGAATTTCACGGATATAGAATGCCAGCAAATCTGCATATCATTTTACAGACTTATAGCTCATTCAGATGGCTTATGCCATTCAGTGCTCATTTGGTATAATTTTCCAACATGTACTCCAGTATGGAGGGCCTATTTAAGAACATAGTTTGAAATAGTCACAAGACAGGGACATCCTTGGGAAAGGAATATTTTAGTGTCTGAAATAGCCAAGGTAACATCTAGAAATATATCTTGTATTATTTCAAATAAATGGTAGAACTCAGTTGAAAAATAGGCTATAGATATAAAGGATCAATTCATAGAAGATGTAAAAAAGTGTACAGGTTGGCCTGCTTCAGAAATTTGGATAGTTTAGTTTTTTCATCTTCTAAACTAACAAAAGCTAATCATTGATACCATCCAAGAGTATGAGGAAATAAAAACTACATTGTTAAAAGTAAGCTGGTAGCACCGGGAGGAAGACTTTTGGGGTCTTCTGTCAAGGCATTAATGTATGTGCTTTCTTTCTAACCCAGCAAGGCCATTTCTAAACAAACACGACGAAACAAACCCAGATATGTCACCATTTTGTTGTTAATAATAAAAAGAAATGATAATAACAAACATATTTGTATCTATCTATCTATATCTATCTATCATCTATCTATCATCTATCTATGCAGGAATGGATAATGACAATATGGGAGATTTTTTTGCATAAAATATTCTGCATTCATTAAAGTGTATACCATATGGTGGTATCTAGACACACTAAGTTGGAAAGATACCATCTATACAATATCTATCATAAGTGGAACAGGCCGTCTGTTCAAACATGCAATGATTCTTTTTATCTCTATTTTTATTTTTATTTTTTTGGCTAAAAGTAAGGTGGTATTGTGGATGCACAGAAGATGACCTAGTGGTATGTGTATCCAACTATAAAGAATCGGGAATCCTGCGACCTGAAATTAATCTACGTATAACTTTTTCATATGCTTCTTAATAGATTGAATTTTGTAATAATGAGCATATATTATTTTTGTTATCATGTGTGGTTAAGAAAGCACACAAAGAAAAATTACACTTATTACAGGAAAGACATACAGGCCCATTCCCCACAGCAGCAGTTCTCAACCTGGGGGTCCCCACCCCTTTGCGGGGGGGGGGGGTGTTAATAACCCTTCCACACGGATTGCCTAAGACCATTGGAAAACACAGATATTTACATTATGACTCATAACAATAGCAAAATTACAGTTATGAAGTAGCGAGGCAGATAATTTTATGGTTGGAGTCACTACAACGTGAGGAACTGTGTTAACAGGTCGCAGCATCTGGAAGGCTGAGAACCACTGCTCTGCAGGCAGAGCAGCCAGGGCAAGAAGCAGGGCTGCCCTGTGGCAAACAGCTCTGCACAGAGATCTTTATAAACTTTACATTGCGGGGGAGAAAAGTCTCTTTTACAGCAAAAGTAGGGCAGCATTTAAAAAAAAAAAACTTATTTCAATTTTAATTAGGTTTCAGATTTAAAAATCAAAAACCAACAGTTGGATTCAGAAAATGCAGAACTCAGCCAAAAGAACTCCCAAAACAAGGAAGAGCTGCAGAACCTCAATCAACGCCTGGCAGAGATGCTATGCCAGAAGGAGGGGTCGGGAGCTTGCTCCTCGGAGAGATGGGAACAAGAAAACGCGGCTCTGAGAGAAGAGCTGGACCACTACAAAGTGCAGGTAGGGTCTCCAGCCATGCGCAGCTTCGCTCTCTCAGGCCAGAGAAATAAAAGACAGTTTTTACACATAAGACCTAACGATTAAATCAGTGTGGTACTGGCACATTAATATGCACTCCAGATAAATCAGGTATATGAGGGGGCTGGAATGTCCCCGACAAATGAAAAGTGAGTTCTGTGAAGCATCTGTAAGCTAGGAATAACACATTTGTGAATTCATCTCAGCCATGATCAAAAAGATTTAAAAAAAAAAAAAAAAAAAGATTTACACTTGTGCCAGATCTGCACAGATTTCCCTTTTGCTGTTGTTCTTCCGCAAAGAACACAGGTAACAAATATTTACTTAGGTTTACATTGTACTACTGGAGATGAGCTGAGTCTGCAAGTGAATTTAAACAAGGTTTCTGTGCAAATACTGCAAATTCCGAGCCAGTTTGTAAAGGACTTTGAGCACTGAGGATTTGCGGGGGGACGGGGGTGCAGGGAGGAACGCTCCTTGGTCTGATCCCCCATAGATGTCAAGAGTAAATATGTGTAATTCAAGTGTTTTCTCAAACCACTGGGGTCAAGATGGAGGGGTGTTTGTTTGTTTGTTTGTTTGTTTGTTTTAAAGCACCTGAACAAATTGGGTATTCAGGAATAGATTCAGACTTCCTAGAGATAAACCCCAATGGAAGTAGAACGTAACATATAATAGATAAAACCATCCAAACACCAGGAAAACTCATGGGTGAAGTTGTCTTTAGCCACAGAAAGAGATGCTGTCTCTCAGTAAAGAAAGGGGACAGGCTTGGAGAGATGGCCGGTGGTTACGAGCACTTCTGCCCCTTCAGAGGATCTTCTTTTCTGGGAACGCCTGTGGCAACTCACAAACCGTCTATAACTCCAGTTCTACCAAATCTGATGCCTGTTCTGATCCTCCTCAATGGGGTGCACACACATAAGCACACAAGACATATAAATTTAAAATAATTTTTAAAGAAGAAAAAATATAAGGACATAAGAAAAATCTGATAGCAATTTGGAGAAAAAAAACAGAAACAAAGTTTTTTTTTAAAGCTTAAAATGACCCTCAAAGTTCCAAAAAGATATTCAAAATCACTCGTAATTAGAGAAATGTACAATAAACAGTCCTGGCATGTAATTCCTCACTTGAAAGATCAGTATCTATTTAAAACTATGGCAGCATGTTCTGTTGGCAAGACTGTGCTGGCAGACATTTCCATATATTGTGGTATTCATGCACTGGTGCCATCCGCATGGAGACAGGTTTGGCACTACCCACCACTTACCTTTTGTCCAGCGATCTCACTTCTGGGAATTTAACCTTGAAATATCTTCTGCAGCAATATGAGAAATTATACACATGTGGCTATTTATTCCAGCTTCGTTCATATCTGCAAAGTTGTACAAGCAATCGAGATGCCCATGCACACAGGAGTGATTGGATTAAGTGTTGAGGCTATATCCATATTTTGGGTAGTCTTATATATCATTAAAAAGATAGGAACATAACCTGTGGTGGTGGTGCACGCTTTTAATCCAAGCACTCAGGAGGCAGCAGGTGGATTTCTGTGAGTTAGAAGTCAGTCTGGTCTACAGAGTAAGTTCCAGGCCAGCCAGGACTACACAGAGAAACCCTGCCTTGAAAAACAACAAACAAACAAGCAAATGAATAGATGGAGGGACATAAAATGAATGAGAACAATCAATATGAAATGAGTACCAGGACATGATGTTAACTGAGTGATGGGTCCATCAAGAGCACCAACAGTGTGCTTCTGTGCTTGTATGGAGAAAAAGGGAGACTTTAGAAAAGAAACACATGTCTGCCCATTTATGCAGAGCAAATATAAGAATGATAAACCAGGCACTGAAGAGATGGTTGCAGAGTTGGGTGGGAAAGGCATGGTCAGTGAAATGGGAAGAGAATGATGCTCTGTTGAGTTGTCCCTGTACAAAGCGCTGGCTCCTATGGTTCGTGTGTTCTTTTGTTTTGCTTTGGTTTTCTCCCAGTTCTTGGGATTTAACCTAGAGCTTTGCGACTGCTCGGCAAATGCTCTGCTATTGAGCTACATCTCAGCACTGTTTCACAGTCTTTACATACTCAGATAAATAAAACCAGTCATGATGGGTCTGGGGATACAAAAATCGAACACAGACACTAACTAATAGACCTGATACCATGTATACTATAACCATAGTTGGGAGAAAAAAAAAAAAGAATCAACAGTCTACAAATGCCTTAATAATTGAGTCGGAAGTTGTGATTCTTGTGGGCATACGAGGTTATTTTGCTATGCTAGAAGTGAATGACCAGTGGCTATAGCGTAGGCCAAAGATGAGAACTATGTTTCTCACTGTTGGAGAGGAAAGTTGCAGTGTCAGAATATAGAGGGCTAACGTGAACCATCTGATGTTCGCTCAAGATCTGAGACATTCGTATGTATAACCCAGTACATACGGAGAGATAGAGAAAGAAGCATAGATGCATTTTTGTATGGGATAACCAAATCTTGATTTCTAAATACTATTTTTTTTTTATAAAAGCATCTTGGAAAAAAAATTACTGATTCTGAGGTCAGAACAGGAAAGATATAAGTTGAACTGAAATGTCTTATAGTCCCAAACAGAAAAAGAATGCTAAAAATAAATTAAAAATAAAAAAATTGGTGGCTGGAGAGATGGTTTGGTGGTTAAGAGCACTGTCTGTTCTTCCAGGGAACCTGAGTTCAATTCCCAGCACCCACATGGTAGCTCACAATTGCCAGGGGGTCTGATACCCTCACACAGATATACTTGCAGGCAAAATACCAATGCACCTAAGATAAAGTAAAAATAATAGACCTTTTTTTAAAAAAAAATTCTAATTAAAAATAGGACAAATTTAAAAGGCTCAGGCCCACACCTAAAGGAACTCCTAATAGCCCAGACTCAAACAGTTTGATCAATGAGATACAGGATAGAATGAAATAATTATAAAGTAAGTATAATAGGTATCTGAGTATGTCGGGTCCATCCTTGACGGCTCATACTTTCCAGTGTAGCGACTTGTGGATTAGAAACATTAGGCGGAATAAACAGAGATACAAAAGAAATACAGAGACAGAGGATAGTGCCGGGAGGATGACTATTTTCCTTTCACATATATACCCCAATACAAAAGGGGGGAAGAAAGCAAAAGATTGCTTTAACATGACACAAAGGACAACCAGAACGTTACTTACTTCAGTACTTGAGACAGCAAGCCACTATTTCCTGAGTTAAGCATTCTGATGTTTTGGGCAAGATATGCAGCAAATATACCCTACACCACTCTCCTTGGGTCAAACCTCCTGTTTTAAAAAGAAGGTGCAGGAATAGACTTGGATTCTCTGACCTTTGGTCATGGTGGAGCAGATTCACCTCTATGGACTATCTTAATGTCTAAAACCACCAAGTAACCACACCCTAGGTTATCTCTTGTTTGTAGCTGCACCTGTCATCAACTTTGAAAGAGTAAAAATAAGTTCAAAGTCTCTGTTCTTTAGTCAAGGTGGAACAGGACTCACATCTGTGGGCCCCCACATATTCCTTACTTTTTATTTTATTTAATAAAGTCTGAGCTTCTGCTATAGGACAGAGAACTGTGCCTGGCTTGGGGGCCCTTTTTTCATTTTCCAGACTTACCCGTCATTGGTACATACATTCCATTAAGTACAGTCCTGTCTTAGAATGGTTTTTTTTTGGGGGGGGCGGGGGGGGGTATGGAATCTTACCTATCTTTGACTACTAGCCTCTGTAAATAAAGGGTTAAGGGAGAATACATCTCTAGGTGCTGTATACCTCTGAGCTAACTTTCTGTCAAGAGAGTTCACCAACACCTAGATAATCATATGCAATGCAAGCAAATAATGCTTTGTGATATACATGTTCCTATGGTCACAGTATCTCCTGATAAAGGAGTGGAGGATGACCAGAGGTGGGATTGCTTCTTCAGATTGGCCTAGAAAGTCGTTAGGAAACCCCAAGTGATAATTATTGCAGGCTGAATGTACTGGTAGACACTGAAATGAATAACCAGAAATCCAAGGAAAGATTTCAACCACACAGTACCTCTTCCCGAATAAGGTAGCTTTACAGTAGAGGAGCATGCAAAGACATGGATCAATCATTATGCCCATGCTATATACATGGATAGCCTTGGAGATAATTTGTTTAATTCATGGAATATAAAGATAAATACCATTGAACTGATGTTACTGTTTCCTTGGATTGCCTACTGGTGAAGTTTCCCCAGCCAATGAATATATGTTATATGCCTGATATTTTTCTTAGACTTCCACTTTAGTGGCTTCTCTGGAGGCAGAGCTTTCTGAAGTTAAACTGCAGACTCACATTGTGGAACAGGAAAACCTTCTTCTCAAAGATGAACTGGAGCAACTGAAGCAGGTAAGCATGCGCTTCCCAAGTAGAGTCAGGAATGACATGTACTTGATGGTGCGGTGTCTCCAGCCACCAAAGGCCCTTTGCACTGTGGTTGCTCGGCCAGCTGAGAACTAGAGTGCAAGCATGTTTATAAGGACTCCAGTTGCTAATTCTCTAGTGGAACAATGTATTTACATGGTAGACTCAAATTCTGTTACTATGAATCCCAACTGTTTCAGTTTCAAAATTTTGTTGCTCTTATTTTCTCCCAGACAGATGAAAGTGTAACGTTAGTTTGTCTGATAAGAGGGGAACTTTCTGGCTGATGACTTCCAAAACTCTTCTTTGATTTCTGAAGACCCAGAGGAAGCTGGTCCCACCTGTGTCCTTTCCTTGTGGCAGGCATGAGTTGCCTGGCTAGGAGGATAATAAGATCGCCAGTGTCCTCAGAGTACACTCTCTCCCACTTAAAGTTTGACTTGTAGAGTTCGGTTTGATGTTGCCTGCTCGCAATCCCAGTACTCAGGAAGCTGAGGCAGGAGGATTGTGAATTCAAGATCAGTACAGGCTACATGGCGAGGCCCTGTCTCAAAAAAATATTGTGGTTTTAGAAGGTTATTTCAGAGTTTCAAACAAAGACTTAATTTTAAATATAGAAAAGGGCATGCCTTAAAAACTGCAGATGAAATATTGTCCAATTTTCTTTATTTTTATTATATCTAAAAATGTTTCCATTGTATGAATCTTATTTTATAATAGAATTAAGTTCTGTGTATTTGCCCCACCCTCAGGTTACTTTAATATTTGTGCCATCAGATTATAAAACGCAGCTTCCTACATCTGTTCACTCTTTAAGCATAGTGTCCTTCCCCAAATGCCATAACAATCTTAACCAGGTTCATACTCCACCTGTACCTTGTGTGTTGTTTGAGCCGATTGCTAATTGACTTCCTTACCTAGTAACAGAGTAAGACCCACAGAGCACTGGTGTCTTTGGTAACACTCCTCACAGAACCAGCACCAAACAAGTGTCTTAGAAGAATCTTTCTATGCCAGGTACAGTAGTGCAGAATCTGTCTTTCCAGCCACAAGTAGAAACTCCATTTGCACCCTATAAACATGATGGAAGCTAAGGTTCACAGTCTTTCTGTGAGGTGAGAGTATCCCAGAGCCATTGCTACCAGGTTTTTTAGAATTAACTTCAGTACCCCTTCTCCCTTGTAACTTTGAAACCATTGCCAGCTCACCCTTTCAGTGATAATAACCAACCCGTGTGCATGCTGTGTGGGATGTATGCCAACCAGTGCATGTGCATACTGTGTGGTATTTATGCCAACCAATGCATTGCATACTGTGTGGGATGTATGGCAGCAAATGCATGCACATACCGTGTGGGATGCATGTTGTATGGCCTTGCTGAGCTACATAGCACAAGAAAAGTAGCTGAGTTTGGAGAAAAACAACATGAGGAGGACATCACTTGGCACATTTTATTACACACCAGGGCATTGGTATAAATAGATGGGAAAACCATGAGTCCCTATGTACACGTGGAAGGAAGTCATTTTTCATCAGGATTCTTGATTAAGGTGGTGTCAGCTTCCAGCCCATCCTTGCTGCCTGCAGTTGGACCCGGAAAGCATGTACCGCTCTGTGTGGCATCATGACTTAGAGCTCTGGAAGCACTTTTACATATATTACGTATCACCCCCAAAAGAAGCATATATAGGATCCAAGGACATCCCCTGCCAGTCTGTAGATACCCAGAGTGGTGTCGAGCACTGCAGGTGTTGGTGGGGGAAGGGGTCAGGTATTGGGGAGGCACAAGGCTCCATATTACATCAATGTACAGATACAGGACGCTTTCTTATATCCTTCTAACTTGTTCAGGCTTATGAGGTATGTTGGATTTACTATCAGTTGAAGACAAGCTTCAACCTGTAAAATCTATTTTATTGTAACTATTTCCAGAGTTCTGTGGGAGGCCTTCAGATAGAAAGATAGCTCTATCTTAATAGTAATTAGAGAATAGAATGCGCGAAAGCCAAACAAACAAGAAGAATGCTCTGATTAAAAATGTATAAGGTATGGGAGAGGTAAAGGGGCGTGGGAAACAATTGGCCTCCTAAGAGTGTTTCCCAACTAGGTTGGAGTGAGGCTCACTCCCCAACACCTTTTGGGGAGCAAAACCAGGGCATTTTGGTTTTCACAAGTTGGGGAATTAGTATTACTAAGTGTAGTGGATAAAGCCGGAGATGCTGTGAAATTCCTACAATGGACAGAAAGACCCCTGCAGCACAGTATTGGGCCCAGAGGGTCACTAGTACCAACTTGGGTAAAACAGCCTGGATTGCATCAGCTCCGTGGAGTGGAGAGATGGAAGCCAGCATGTCCGTTCTATTGGCAAGCTACTGGGAAGTCATTAGGCTTCTCCCAGGGCAAGGGTACATCCTTACTCATCCACATGCTGATACTCTTGTGTGATAAATACCAGCCCCCTAGTTTGTTCTTGTTTTTGAAACAAAATCTTGACGTGTAGCTCAGGCTTGCCTCAAACTTCCAATCTTCCGGCCTCAGCCTCCCACGTGCTGAGGATTATAGGCTTCTACAACCATGCCATGTACTTCCATTTTTTCTCTTCTTTCTTTTCTTTTGGAGGCAGGGTCTCATAAAGCCCTGGCTGAACTAAAAACAACTGTGTGTGTAGCCAGGACTGGCCTTGACCCTCTAGAGTAGGGGTTCTCAACCTGCAATGCAGTTCCTCATGCTGTGGTGACCCCGCCCGTAGAGTTATTTCACTGCTACCTCATATCTGTAACTTTGCTACTATTATGAATAATAATATATTTGGAGACAGAGGTTTGCCAAAGGGGTTTTGACGAACAGGGTGAGAATCGCTACTCTGAATCCATCTCTTCTTCGCGTGCTGGGATTACCACGCTCCGCTAATTCCATGGTCCTGACTAAAATGGTTTGAAAAACGTATTTTGAGTACCTTTTAAAAAGCATAATTAAAAAAAGGAAAACCGTGCACCATGTCCCATGAGCAGAAGTTAAGCGGATGGCAGGAGAGCAGGGTGTTACTTAGCTGTAACAGTAACATTGAAACTTAGCACTGTTATTTAGCAGCTGCTGCCTGCATCTCTCTACGCAGACGCTTCAGTAGTCAGCTAGGGACCGGTGAGAAGCTAGTTGGGAACAGTTAGTTCAAGTTAATTATAGGCTGCTAGAGTTTATATGTCCCTTGAAACATGTCCAGCTAGGAAGGTTTCAGGGTCACGCAAGCGCCCTGTTTACAAATCGCCCTCATCAAGTTTATCGTATAAACGTAAGCTGGGAGGTGAGGGCTCATTTGTTTCCTGTCTTTCAGCAGCACAGATGTCCTGACCTCTCTGACTTGCAGCAAAAAATGGCTAGCGTTCTAAGCTACAACGAAAAGCTGCTGAAGGAGAAAGAAGTTCTAAGCGAGGAATTAAACAGCTGCACTGATAAGGTAGTAAGAACAATAGGTGTTCTCGTCATTGTGGAGGGCGCCCTGTGGAGGGCGCACGGTGTGGGACTATGGCTATGGACTGTGGCCGCTGGGCTTCCTGTGTTAGTCCACAGTTATAGATGCAGTTATATGACCCTAGGCCTAGTGGAGTCGAGATCATGGTGTTGTCTCACTTAATATATCGTGATGCTATTTGGCATATAATATATAAAGCACTGTGCAACATAATAGAAATATGGCTTTGCTCCTCTGAGATTTAATTCGTAGAGAAACACTATTTTTTTTCTATTATATTTTCACCAGCGATACGAAGATGTGGTTTTCCTTGCTCCGCCTGCCTTACAGGCGTTCTTTATTTTCCTGTTACAGTACACTCTTGAGATTTCCAATTGCCTTCGGCCCACTTCCTGCCCCAAAATAGGAGATGCTGGGGGCGGCGGGGGCAGTAGAAAACAGAAACCACAACAAGGAAGAGAAGCCTGCCATTAAGTTGGACAGAGCCAGGAAAACCCCACCCCTCACACCCTCCTGGGTCTGCTCCTTGAGGCAGATAGGCTGGTCCTTGATGGCAGTGGTGGATGCCCCCATCCCCCACCCCATTTCCTACCCCACCCCTGCCTACCCTGTTCCTCGAGGCAGAGAAGCTGGCTCTTGATGGTAGTGGTGGGAACCTGGGTCTGGATTTGCTCATAAAAATGCTCTCCCACCCGTTTCTTCCCTTCCTGAAACAGTTGGCAAAGTCAAGCCTTTTGGAGCACAGAATCGCTACAATGAAGCAGGAACAGAAGTCCTGGGAGCGGCAGAGTGAATCCTTGAAGTCACAGCTGGTGACCTCCCAGGAAAAGGTGTGGAGACAGTTCTCCCTGCATCTCAGTGACTAGCCCATGGACTGAAAACTTGCTTGCTAGGAAGGTTTAAGGGGAGGGCTCAGAGAGAACTGCTTGTTGGTAACTTAGGACAGGACTTCTCAAGCCAGTCCGTGTCCCCTCACACTGAAAGCCCTAAATTGCTACCTGCCTTTTTACAAATTGATCTTGCATTGAAATGAAATACATTTGAGATACTAGAGTACAGCAGAATTCTGCAAGTAGAAATGATTATTTCCAACCAAGAGGTCCTCTACAATCCAACCTCAGACTCAAATGTAATTTCTCAAGACTCACCGCAAGTTTGACTGGCAATGGCAGCTGGCATCCTCAGTTCTGACCCCCAGTCCCTGGCAGTTGATTAGATGACCAAATCAGCAGTATCTGCTTTATCTTTTCCGTAAGTGTAACTAAACATCCTGTATATGTATGTAACATCTTGAGTTTCCACTGAATCTCAAGAGAACTTGGATGGAGCAAGGGGCCTTGGCTTAGTCTCTTGTTTATTCTTCCTGGACATTCGAGAGGTGAGGCCATGAATGTTGTGTCACCATAGACAACTGTTCTTACCGTGCAGGTTCAGAATTTAGAAGAGATCCTGCAGAATGTAAACCTTCAGATGTCCCAGATTAAATCAGACCTCCAAGTGACTCAGCAGGAGAAGGAGGCTCTGAAGCAAGAAGTGATGTCTTTACGCACACAACTTCAGAATGCTTGTGACAAGGTCATTTCTTTTTTTAATTATTCTATAAATTATTTTAGTATATAATTTGATTGCTTTTCTATATATGTATGATAATGTTTTTTAGCACATAGGTTTTTTTTGTGTTTGTGTAGCCACTACCAGGAATAACTAGTATTTCTGTCTATACCCTTTGTCCCCTCCAGTTGATAACCCCAGGGGACCCAGTTTTGTATTCTTTGCCACCATAGGTCAGGGGTGTTTGCTTCTGAACCTCATATAAATGGAATTATAGTGGTATAAAAGAGGGTATTTGTTTTAGACCAAAGAAGCTAAAAGACCATAGCTAAGTTGAGTTTTATAATAGTAAAACCAAAGCATTTTCAATGTTTAAATAAAAGCATGCATGGGAACCTGCAAAACCAGCCAAGAAAAACATTAAGAGAAATTAAGCTAGGAACACCCATCTCCGGGGGGTGGGGGTGTTAAAACTGCAGAAAAGGAAACCTCTAGCCTAAGACAATGGTGCTGACTTAGAAGGCAAGTCCCCACTGCCAAATGGTTTGCCTCTGTGGTAACAGAAAGTCTAGGAAAAGCTATTTAAAAATAGCCTTCCTGGTGTTGTTCGAAACACATCTCATTTCAAATATCACAGAGTTCCTAATGTGCACACACATCATTAGCAACATTCCAAAGGCTGGTAGATGTTAAAATTTTGTTCTATAATAAAAATAGGTCCCAGTTCAGTTATTTTTTTTTCTCTTGGTTGATCATACTTTAAAAAACGATTAAATAGTTTTCAATTTTTAAAATACCTAGGGACTGACCTTTAAACTTGGTTTTCTCTTTCATGTTTGACTTAAAATGTGGAAAGTATATCTAGCTGTGTGACCTTTTTTTTTTAACTTTTCTAAGTCTGCTTTTAGGATTAAAAAGTCACCTTGATGACTTAAAGCATATCTCTGAATTCAGGCCTCAACCGCTAAGACGATATGTGCTCTTGGAGCCTGTGCGAAAGCGGGGTGGTATTAGCCTGTGGAAGCTTGCAGGGTGCAGTGCCTCTGAGGGCCCTGTCTTCTGTTAATCTAACAATCGTTGTGTGAATGCAAAGAGAGCTCCCAAGAAGGAGATTTCGAAACCACTGACTTCTAGACACTTGAGTCCTTTGTAGACTGGGTCAGAATCCTTCCCTCACATTTTTTAGTTAAGTTGACTGAACTGTTTTGCCAATGACCACTTTGAACCTTTATATAAAAAAAAAAATCAAAATCTAAGTGTACCATTTTCTTCATATCTGTAGGTATATACACATAAGCTGAAAAAGTGTTCACTAAGGATTGTCATTAGGTAAACAGGATTGCCGTCTCAAGACAGAAGTGACTGTCCGTTTGCTTGTAAGTTTTTAACACTGCAATTCTGTCTTAAGGACTGGGTCTCAGAAACAGCCACCCATGACCAGCAGCAAAGGCTGTCCTGGGACAAGCTGGATCACCTGATGAATGAAGAACCACAGCTGCTTTGTCAAGAGAGCAAGAGACTCCAGACAGCGGTGCAGAACACCAAAGCGGACCTCACGCACTCCCGGGAGAAGGTAACTCAAAAGCCGCACATTGTTGAAAGTGACTGGCTCGATATGAAAACAAACTGTTTGATGAGGCCCAAACAGTTCTTAGGTATAGATTCAGTATCCTGTGGAGCCAGACTTCTTTTAAGGATGAATAATTTTTCATTTAAGTTTATCTTTATATAGTTAAACTATTTTCATTTTATAATAGGCAGTTCTATACAAAAATAAAACTGACTTTAACCCTCCTATTGAGAGTACAGACTCATGGAAATGATGACATCTGTATATACCTCCTTCAAACTGGTTAGCTGCCCGGACCAATAATAACAAAATGACAAAATCAGACTCAGATCTTATGGATCTAGCTAACCCTTTATAAGAGAAAACATGGTGCCCCTTCTTAGAGACTGAGCATTTCAAGGTCAGAACAGTGTTTTAAAGTTTTTGGTAACCATCCAGGTGACACTTGTTTACTGTGCTTGTGTTAACCATTTAACCTTCATCAGCGCCTCTGCTGTGAAATTCCCTCAAGAATCGTGAATTTTCCTTTCGTATACCTATTATGTGCAGAAATCCTGCTGTTACTGAAGCTACAGCAGGAATAGGGCAACCCAGTCCCCATGTTCCTGGAACTTAGCAGATGCAGGTCCATGGGTCCAGCAGGAGCAGTCTCAGTCAGCAGCATGCACACCCCAGCCTCCCCTCAAGTCCTGCCCACGACAGAGCTAAGGAACCCAGGACTGCTGCCCCCATTGCTAGCACGCTCACTCTTGGCTCCCAGAGACTTGGCTGACCCAGAAGTCTCCTCTCATCTATCTTACCCTTACCACATTGAGTTTGTAAGCTCAACCAGATTTATCTAGAAAGGATATTTTGAAATAATTAAAAAGGAAGGAAGGAAGGAAGGAAGGAAGGAAGGAAGGAAGGAAGGAAGGAAGGAAAAGTAGGCTTTAAGAATGAAAGAGCCCTGTCTTGCTATGTTACCCAGGCTGATTTGAACATTTGATCCCCTACTCAGCCTCCCTGAGTAACTGGGAACACAGCCCTCTATCACCTTGCTCAGCTGAAAAAGTGTTTTTAATACCATGGACCCCAAGTAGTAAATAAAAGCATTCCTCGTCTCCTATTTGTTTTCCTGGCTGTGTGGTTATATAAGCATTTCTTCCTTTTACATTTGTTCTTACTAGGTTCGCCAACTGGAATCCAACCTTCTTCCCAGCAAACCTCAGAAACAACTCCACCAGTCATGTACTGTGAAACCCATAGAACAAGAAAAGTTGACGTTAAAGAGAGAGTGTGAACAGTCTCAGAAAGAACAATCTCCTACTAGTAAGAAGGTGGGTTTTTCAAGTGTAACCATGTACCTATGTTCTGACAAGTGTGGCCCCAATGTCTGCTTCTTGCCATGAATGTCAGGCTTTGAACCTTCCTCACATCCCTTGATAGCGCCATAATCTTTTCAAAATAGTATCATCTTTTTTTAATTGAGTAAAAGCCTAATCTAAGACCAAGCTTTCATAATTAATAATAAGTCTCCATGTTATTATTTGTGAGCTGGTGGCCAAACAAAAGTCTGACTACATTTGGTCCCCAACATGGGGTTGTGTAGCATCCCTTGTTTAAGAATTTTTCACTGATATATTTAACAGGCTGAGGATTATTATAGGTAGGCACTGTGAAGGCAAATTTTTCTCTATTCTATTTTTTTGTTTGTTTGTTTTTTTTTTTTTTCGAGACAGGGTTTCTCTGTAGCTTTGGAGCCTGTCCTGGAACTAGCTCTTGTAGACCAGGCTGGTCTCGAACTCACAGAGATCCGCCTGCCTCTGCCTCCCGAGTGCTGGGATTAAAGGCGTGCGCCACCACCGCCCGGCTCTATTCTATTTTTGTAAAGGTATAGTAAAAAAAAAAGCAGTCTTTTAGATCAATCACTATAATAGATCATACTTTAAATAATAAAGAAGGCAAGGCAATCCCAGGCTGGTTGAATCACCTTATTTATGGCTCTCAAATCTGTTAACATTCTCTATTTTCCAGATTTCTTCCTAATTACAAATATAGGGGAATTCTAAGGACTGGTCAATTCTTCGGTATTTTGAGCATTTAGTTGCTCCTGTACCAGCTGTTCTAGTGCCTTTAATTTTTCTGATGTCAAAGGCTATGTGTGTTTCACCCACATAGGTTTGTCAGTTAACCATTTTAAAGGCAGGGTTGTTGATATCTTTGAAAGACCTCAACAGCTGTTTTTTTTTCCTGCTTACGTACAGCCTGAATGGTCTGTACCATTCTTGATAATACCTTGAAATATTTTTCTCAGAAGTATTCTTTATTTTATGGTTTGTTTCTGAGGTTGAAGGAATGTTAAGCTGGTTTTTTTTTTTTTCCATTGCTGCAACAAATCACATCCCCATAAATGCTTTGCTTTGCTGGCCACACATAGATTTAATTTTCCTGTCTGTCACTATTCATTCAACCCATCTTGCACTTTATTTTATCTAAAAATAAAGTCCCAGTCCATAGAAGTTGAATTTTTGCCTCCTGAAGAGGTCAGTCTGGATGCCAAGATTTTGATGAAATTGTTAAAATCTGTCCCTTTATCTACTAGGCCTTTGATTACAATGCCATTTATTTGTATTTTTAGCTTTGATCTTTGATCATTTATTGAAGTTTGCCAAAATACTTGTTTTATGGTCTGTCCTGAATTTTTGTGTTATCTACTAAAGCTATTTGGTCCTTGATCACTTATAGAGCCATGTGATTTTTAACAATGAGCATTTTAATTGCTTAATGGATGAGTTTCTCCAATGCTAACAGGGAGTGATTGGATACTGGAGTCTGCAGGCAGACCCCTAAGGTGTTTCCCAATGGCAAAGGGTTACCTTGCCTGTCCCTTGTTGCTCTGTATTCATTAGATCAAAATGCTGGCCATTGCCACATTTTCTCCATACTTCAGAAAGCTGGGACCTTCCCATTTGCATTATCTCTAGAAAAGACATTGTTTCTAGGAACCCCTTGCCAACAATACCTTTTCATATGATCTTGCTTACCCCAATTAAAACATGACATTTTGATTTTTCTTAAAACTTTTAGAAATCACTAAGTGTGATTTAGAAATCACGAAGTGTATTGTAAGTGTGAAATCCAGTATCAGCTGTATTTCTAATCCACTTATTTATGGATGCTGATCTTGCCTTTAGAGGCCTAATCATCTTCTTCCATTCTTAATTGTTTGACTTTCCTCTTGGCTGCCAGTTCACAAATGACGACATGGAGACTTACTATTAATTATGAAAGCTTGGCCTTAGCTTTTATAACTTAGATTAACTCTTATAACTTAAATTAACCTGTCTCTATTAATCTGCATTTGCCACATGGCTTGGTTACCTCTCCTCTGTACCTTATGTCCAACTTCTTCAGTGTCTCGCTGGTGTCTTCTGTGCACCTAGATTCATCCCAAGTTCCTCTCTCTGCCTGGAAGTCCCGCCTATTCTCTCCTGCCTGGCTATTGGCCATTTGATTCTTTATTAAACCAATCGCAGTGACACATCTTAACACAGTGTAAACAAATATTCTGCGACAGTGATGCACGGGGAGTGCTGGTGTGATTTTACAAAGCTTCTCTGAGGGAATTAAGAAGCTGGAAAATTCCTTATCTCCCAGTTAATGTTTGATAAATGTTTGAAAACAAATGTGCATCTAAACTAGAAAGAATTTACTTAGAAAGCCACAAAGAATAGGTTTTTATTTTTATTTTTCCAGTCTTAATTAAGAAATTAAATGGGTAAGAGCAAAGATGATATTTCTGAAAAAGATTGTTTATAAAGCCTTAAAGAGAAACAAATATTAGTAGTGATAGACAATGTAAGATTGTGTGTGTAGAAAGCTGGGGTCACGCTGACTCAAGGGGAGGGAAAGAGCTGTATATTCTTAGGAGTTTTTCCAACTAAGAGTGCACTTAGAACTGATTGCACACGTGCACCTGTGGGCATGGCTACTGTGTTTTGGGGTAATGTGTGTTTCTCGCAGTGGGCGGCAGAGAAGTTTAAAGCCAGCTGCCTCAGAAAAATCTTTGTGAGACCTGACGGTTAAATCCAGATTGCTTACAGGCCAGCTGTGCACCGAATTGTTGTTTGCTGGTTTTCCTTGCTGAATTATCTTGGCTTTCTTCCAAGAGTAGAGATTTCTTAACACAAATTTATCAAAATAAAAGACAGCAACTCATATATTTTTGTCTTTTTTTTAAGTGTTTTGGTTTTTTGTTTGTTTTTGTAATAGGTCAGTCAGATGAGTTCTCTTGAGCGAGAATTAGAAACAATCCACTTGGAAAACGAGGGTCTGAAGAAGAAACAGGTGAGACTGGACGAGAAGCTAATGGAGGTGAGTTTAAGTAAATGACCTCAACTGTGGAGAAGCCTGTGGGTCATTTGTTAGTAGGGATTCGACGTGGCATTGAATTCCTGTCATGAAGGTCTAATTGCCAAACTTAACTCTTGAGTCTCTCTTCCCAAAATGAACAGACATGTTTGCTTCGTTTCAGTCACGGGTATCTGTACCGCTTTGCAGAATAAAGGATGACTTTAGCCTCAAATATACATCAATATACAATATACAAATATACATCAATAGCCCCAGTATATATCAACACATGTGGATCACAGGGACCCTGCCTGACACTGTCTGAGGGGCCCCAGCCCTCTTGTCATTGGTGTCTATGTGACAGTTTCCTGACATATCCTATCTTGCAGTGTTTTATGACATAATCTCCCTCTCTCCACCTGTTCAGATGTATGTGGAGATCTGAGGACCTCAGTATTTCGGTTTCTTTTCAGCAACTGCCTTCTCGGGCAGATAGAACCCAGTGGTAGAGCACTTGCCTTGCATCGCTTGGGTTGGATTCCCAGGGTCCATGGCTTCTGGCTACACTCATAACCCAGCTCTGCCTTGTGAAAGGTCCACATGACAAACGTGAAGCTGATTTAGAAAACTCACCCCTGTGAGTCTGCTGGGCCCCAGGAACCACAGCACGCTTTCATGCGCTATTTTAGAGGACTTCATTGAGCTGCTTTGCTGTAGATGAAAAATTAATCTCACATGAAATGAACTATAAAATCTGTATAAGGAAGTGTTCATAGAATTTATCTTGCTATGTTCTTAGAATACCATGTGAACACCTTTTGGTTTTTCAAGGCAGAATTGGTAGAAGGAAGGAAGGAAGGAAGACATTGCAGTATTTTCTATATTATTTATTTATTGATTGATTGATTGATTGATTGATTGATTATTTTGGTTTTTCAAGACAGGATTTCTCTGTGTAGCCCTGGCTGTCTTGAAAATCACTCTGTAGACCAGGCTACCCTCAAACTCTGACATCTGCCTGCCTCTGCCTGTCAAGTACTCAGATTAAAGGTGTGCACCACCAGACCTGGCAAAGTATTTTCTTTATAAAGTTAGATATATGGCAAGGTGGCTTTAATGCTTAGCTTTAAAATAATGTGAAAGGTGCGCAAACATGTCATATTGACATTTAAATGGCCACTGAGGTTTCTTACAATTTTATTGTCTCTAGTTTATCCTCTAGTTGGGGGCATTGGTGAAACCATAAATAGTGAAATCAGAATAGTGTTTTCTGACAGCATATAATAAATGTATTAAAACTGTGAGTTCAGCCTGTGCATTGATGTAGATATGCTTTTCTGATGAAATAATTGTGGATGCTAATGAATCTGTCTGAAGCTGAGCTCTGTGTCTGGTGAGAAACTGAAGGGTGGTATGGTATGTGTACTTCCTCACTGATGGGCTCTTGCAAATGCTCAACCAGTAAGCTGGTTCTTCTCCTCTTTGCCCTAGCCTGGGAAGCCCCCTTCTGCCGGGCCCCAGTTTCTATTATTAATTGTCATCAGCCATTTCCTGCCATTCTTTTTCCATAGTAGCAAATATTTGCTGATAAGGAAAATAAATGTTCCTGGCACCGGAACGGAATAAGGAAAAAGCCTGAATTTAAACACCGAGAAGAACATTGTACACACTCTTCTAATGCAACTCTCATTAGGAAGCAAGACTGGGCTACTAACCCTACAGTTAGATGGACTGGATTTTTTTTTCTCTGCTTTACTTTTCTGAGAAGGGATCTAGCTCTGCAGCTCAGGCTGTCCTTGAACTTACAGCCCCTCTGCCTGAGCCTTCTCAGTTTTGGTACTTGAGGCACACACCAGCACAGCTAGTTCCAGGTGGGATTTTTAACAGCTCTTTGGAGGTAATTCACAGGCTGCACAATTCTTATATTAAAATGTACAGTTGCACTTGAGGTATGTTTTTACTTCTTAAACTTTTGGGGACATGGATGTAACAACTTTGCAACTTCAGCCATTTTTAAGTTTCCAATCCAATGGCTTTAATTAAATTTGCTGTTTCTACAGCCTTTCATAGCTCCCGACTCTAACTCTTCAGCACTAACCGTTCCTCCCACCAGCCTGTTGGGTGGGATTGCAGTAAGGTTGTATGGGGTTGGTGGACAGTGGCTTTCAGGCTACCTTTTGTATTCTCCCGAGGCATCCATGTATTCCTTCCTCGCTGGCAGTGTTCCCACTGGGCAGGGTTGAGGGGTGATGAGCAGACATGGAGGTGTTCCTGTATCAGCGTCCTTGGGGCCAGGAACTTTCAGAGAGGCTTTCTAGATGGTTCTTATCTGATACGCTTACTTCCTCAGAAGAAGTTTCCCTCATCTCTGCAGACTAGTTTTAAGGGTCCAGTGTAATTAAAGATTACAAATTACTAGGCTGGCAAATGGAAGGATTTTGACCTGAAACCAATTCCCATTCTTGGACTTCTTCAGCAATACTGTAGTTGAATATTCAGTAAGCACTTTATTTTGAACGTTCAAAGAAAGCTTCGGAGACTACCTGTGCTGGTCTTTGTCTGCATATCACTTGGCAGTCCACAGCTTAGAGGGTTGAACAAAAAGTGCTTTCCTTCTGCGTGTCCATGGGACAAGGGACTTAACCAGAGATCCTGTGCTTCCTGGATCTGGGGATGGGTAAAGCTGGCAGGTTCACAACCAACCGGATGCCAGCAGGCAAGGGCGCATCTGCAGAGTTCCAGGTGTAAGGTCCTTTCCTGTAAAAGTGACTTACAGCAAAAAGTGACTTTGGTTGCTTGTATGCTCTTATTTATGTGTATAATCTGCCCATTCTTTCTCTTGGTGACTTGCACTTTTCTTATTCTTCCTGTAACCCGGTAATTTTCTTTTCTTTTTGTTTCGCCTGTGGCTAACCTCTACCTAGAACTCAGTGGTTGGAAGTAGCAGAGAAGGGTGCAGTTCTATGCCCGAGCTAGTGTGCGAAGGTAGAGCATTCTCCTCCGGTGAACCGTCATAGCATGGCACCATCTCGACATCATGCCCATCCACTCATAGCTGTTGATTATGCCCATTGATATGTACTTGGGCAAGAGCCAGTATCCATTTTTTATTTTACTTGAATTGGAATATATCTACTTACTTAAGGGTTTTCCTCAATATTTAAAGCGTGATGAAGAAAGCTGTCCCTCTGACAGAAACTCCTGGGATCACAGTTCAGCATAGCCTTTATTCATAAACTTGTGTTGTATTTTCACATCTACAGCTAACTAGAATATTTCAAAGTGGGTAATGACCCAATTCAGAGATTTAGAGTTAAGAAAATGGATAGTGGCTCTGAAACCTCATAACATTTAATTATGGTTGAGTGTGGAAGGTCCTTTCCCTTCCCACAAGCCTGGTGCTCCCTCCCCAGGTTACTTTCTGCTCATGCGTGTTGCATGCCTCCCATTGGGCCCTGTGCCTGCCGAATGTGTGATGGATGAAAGTAGCATGTTCCATTGGCCAAAATGTGCCCTTTCCAACTTCTTAAACTTGATTGGCATGTTGATACACTGTTTCCTCATTGTTTCCAACAAATACTTTGAGTCCAGTTCTGGGGTGTTCTGGGCTATGACCTTCTGTCCCATGCTTGCCTATCCTGTTGCTATTGAAGGGCATAACCATAACAGCACATAGATAAAACTAAGAGCCTGAAATTTAGGTATGATATTCTTTTTAAAGTGTTGATTTGGGGTCAGAAGATAGGTAGCCAGTGACTAGTCACCTTCAAGAAACTTCATGGTAAGGGAAATAGGGAAAGCTTAAAACCACGCCACCCTCTCCATCTTTCCTGCTCCTGTCTCACTTTGAACAGAAGGAAAAAAGGCAGTGGAATGTTCTAGAATCAAAAACTTAGATGTAATTTAAATGTGCTATGTAGATCACGTACCTCGTGCCCTTATAGTCTCTTGAAGGTGATGGATGTCTGTCCTTTCAAGTTTAAAAAATTGTTTAAAAAACCTGGTCACAAAATGTATTATCTCCAAAAGGCAGCGAAAGGGCTCTGCCCACGCACTTCCCCCAGACTTTGTCCTGTTTCTAAGTGATCAGGCGCTAGGAGGCCATGAAGGGACTCTGGACTTAGTACTCCCTGCTTGGCACTTTCCTTGGCAGAAGGCCCTGCACTAACCAAGCTTTGTCCTTGCCCTTCAGATGCAGCCCCTGAAGTCCACTGTGACGCTTAGCCCATCCTCTCACTGGGATCTGCAGCTGCTCCAGCAGCAAGCCTGTCCGATGGTGCCCAGGGAGCAGTTTCTGCAGCTTCAACAGCAGCTGCTGCAGGCAGAAAGGAGAAGCCAGCACCTGCAGGAGGAGCTTGACAATAGGACCTTGGAAACCAACACACCGCAGGTACAGAGCGCTTCTCCTCCACGGAGAAACCAAATCAGCCGCTTCGCTTTACCTTCGTTAGAAAAACCAGTGCGAAGGTGGGGATGCAGAGCTACATCTCCCTTCGCTGTTCTGCCTTCCCTGAGCTGCAGAGCCACAGAACCACAGCCTGGCATTTGCTTTGGTTTGACAGTTTCCTTTCTAGCTCTCTGCTTGTGACTCCAGCAGTTTGGCATGTTGGGCTGCGTCTCCTTTGCACACTGGTACATGACAAAGGATCAAGGTTACTTGTACACAGTACACAGTTGTCCTAATGTTCTTGCCTGATGCCTAAAATGTCACAAACTCAGTCCTCGGGTAGGAATCTCTGCTGACAGACATCCTCAGTCTTCCTGTACAGTGTGGCCCGCCAAGGTCTGCGGACTCACAAGTAGGGACTTTTATAGAATGTGCAGTTGTGTGTCTGCTCTTGGTTATCCAGTTCATGTCACTCAACATTTGAAAGAATCCAGTGTGAGAAACTACTTATGCTCCAAATAGTTGTTTCTCTTTAGGGCATTTATACATAATCTTCATTTTTCAGAAATTTCCTCTTTTGTTCTTACCCATTTAATTAAGTCGTAATTAAGGGTGAGAATTAAAAATAAAAAACTCATCTTGTGTATCATTTCTAGTTTAGAAATACCTATGTCCCAGTTAGTGTTTGAAAAGGAATTTTCCAGTTTCTTGGTTTCCCCAAGGGGAACAAGTCACATTAGCATTCCCCGTGGGCCCCTCGGCTTCCTCCTCTTCTTAGTAGATAGCCCTGTGTGCTGTGTTGTGCTGTGTTGTGCTGTGTAGTGTTGTGCTGTGCTGTGCTGTGCTGTCCACTTCTGTCACTCATTCTTCTTAACCTTCAAAAAGTCTTTTTATTAAAGTGCCGGGAGCTTTCTATACACCATTTCCCCTCCCAATGTTAGCGTCAGCTTCATAAATTAAGTCTGCTGGGCTGGGCTGGGCTGTTAAAGAGACGTTCCAGCTCTCCTCAGAGTACTTCAGCTTCTCAGTATTAAAGTGAAATTTTAGAACAGAAACTGCTGTGGTTGAGTATGAAAGCAAAGTCACAGTTTCTCATCTTGGAACTGAAATCTGAAACCTTGGTCTCTGCTTTTGAAAAGACCTTCTAGTTATTTGGCAAAGATGTGCTCCTTGCCTTCCCGTACACCCTGGTTTTAAAGTATACTTTTCCTAATCTGCCCATCAGTCTTAGAGAATTTAAAAACAAATGTCTTGTACCAATAGTTCCAGTATTAGACAGAAGCTATTAAGAAAAAAAATGGTAATCCTTCAGCCAGAGGAAAGAGTGGACTATTTATTACTTGAAGTGGAATGGCCTCCAGGCTTCTCCTTTTCCGGTTGCTGAGCTGACTCTAATTCTAAAAACCCTCCACATTACACAGATCTGGGCAGTGCCTGTGGATGGAGTGAGGGCTTTCATCTGTCCTTGTGTTGATTTGCTTGCACGCGTACTGTGCCTGTGTGTGCTTCTGAGGATGTGTTTGCATTTTAAGCGTGTGAACTTAGACTCCCCTAAATATAAGCCCTACTCTTGACCCCAGGGTGAAGTGTACCCCTTGCCTTCTTTCTCTAGGCCTTGCTACCGGAGCAGCGAGCAGTGCATGCAGATTCCTGCAGAAGGATTGGGCACCTCTGAACTGGGCTGCTGTCGATGCCTTTTGTTACCATGACAGAGTCTCAAATGCACACCTGCACACATGCACACACACCCCCACACAGACATGAGCTGGGGCATGTTGGAACCAAGGGCTCGTTTAAATTATTCCGCTGTTATTCCCACTGTTACAGCCTCACAGGACTGTCTCTTATTTATGTAGACCTGGGAGACTCTGTGAGTCGGTCACAAGCTTCAGCTGGTTACAAACTGGTTGATTTAAGATTCTTAGAAAGGGTATAGTTGATATATTTTCTCATTCCATATGTTGTAATTTTTTTAAAAGAAGGTACTACTTTTATATATGGAATTTGAAGAAAATCAGGGTTATTTATACTGTTTTGTATAAGATGTATCATACTTTTTGACAGAAAAAAGAAAAATTTTTGATGCAACAATAAAGTAAAATTTAAATATATGACTGTCTTCTTTGTTTTTCTTCTGCCTTCTCCTTTGCAATACTCAGTGTTCTTTGACTTATCTGCTACTGTGGTTTTCTATTTTGCTTTTTTTGAAACAAGCATTATTCATTATGCGTAAACATTAAAAGGCCAATATACCTTTTCAAATATAGGCTTTTTTAAAAAGCCAGACACCCAAGGCCCTATTTATTGAAATGTAATATTAAGCTTTGAATTTGTCTTCAAATTGACTATGTGATTTAGTGCTATTATTTAAATCCAAGCAATTAATGGGTTTCAACTCATGTTTGAGCATCCTACATTCTTTTCAAATTACGCCTTTTAAGACACTGTTAGCTGTCACCCAACTGTTAACACCTGAATCACAATAATAATAATTAGTAATAATAATCTTAAGGATCTGAAGTACCTTCTGAAATATGAAATTCCTGGTGTGGACATTTTTGTAAGGGAGGGTATGGGCAGTCTCATCTCTCTCAAGATCTCTTTGCTTCCTAAACTCAGGTTCTCCTTATCCCATCCTTGCTGCATTAGACGGAGAGGAAAGGCTGGTCCTGTCCTGTGGTTTTATCTGGGTTGGATGTCTGTGAGATTTTTCACTTTGACTCTGCTCTGGTGATAAATGCATCCTCTAGTGAGATGTTTGCTTCCCAGCAACAAGTCATTGGGATGAGGAGGGGAATTGGCAGGAAGAAGCTAATTACTATGAAGAAAAAGCTAGCCTTGGACGGTCACCAGTCATGCCAAAGGGAAAATGAGAGGCATGTGTTGCAAGCTGATTGGAAACGTTGGGCAACCAGAAACAAACCCAGTGTTTGCGGTGCTCAGAGGCCCACAGTATTGCAGAGACCCATGCCACAGTGGGAGGTCGGCCACTGTGGTTTGGTTTACTTGTATGCTCACTGTATTAAGAGTACACATGGATATCCATTATGGGTTGTAGGGAACGGTAGTACGACAGGTAAGAGTCTTTGCTTTTTCTCTGACTCCTCTGTGATAGGACTCCTTTTCTAACATGGTCAACCCGTGCAGTGCCCAGAATTCCCATTTCACTAGAAATCTGTCCTGGTTACGAACATAAAGCATCGGCTGTGGTTTCTCTCGATCCCTATGGGGAGAGGAACTCCCTCAAGTTAGGCGTGACTTTCAAATGATGATGCACTTTTTCTCCCTCTTCTCCATAGGGAAGCCAGGAGCACCTGGTCAATCTCATGGAGGAACGAATGATAGAAGTGGAACAGAAGCTGAAGCTGGTCAAAAGGCTTCTTCAGGAGAAAGTGAATCAGCTCAAAGAACAGGTCAGCCTCCTTGTCACCTCTGCCCGTCTCACAGTCCAGTGTTTTGGGGTGTGTAGGGGGTGTGTGTCTGTGCATGAGTGTGTATGTGTGCGTGCATGTGTGTGGTCTGAGTGTGTATATGCATGTGTGTGTGAGTGCATATTTATGCATGCGTGTGTATGTGTGCACCCGTGTGTGAGCGTGTGTGTGCATGTGCGCCAGAGACCAACCTCAAGTCTTAATTCTTCGGGAGCTTTTCCACCTTGTTTCTGAGAGGACCTGGGTCTCTCTGGTTAGGCTAGGCCTGTGTTGTACTCAGCACAGGGGTTACCACGGTGCACACTCACTGTGCCCAGCTTTTTTTGTGGGTGCTAGGGATCAAAGTCAGGTCCCCATGCTTTCAAGGCACTCACTGTACCAGCTGAGTTGTCTCTCCAGTCCCAACAGTCCAGACTTGACTCCAGATTTTGTATCCTCCTTTTTTGTTGGCCTTGAACTCACAGAGATCCATCTGCCTCTGCCTCCCAAGTGCTAGAATTAAAGGCTTGTTTCCTTCTATTGCTGTTAATTTGTGTTGTTAATGAAAGTTAATTCTGCTGAAAATGTCTAGAGAGCTTAGGGATCACTTTCTTTTAAGCCTCAAAATATGAATTCTGCATTCTACATTTTTTACTAAAACTCCTTTGAGGCCTATTTGTCTACAAATCTCTAAATGCATATTTGCGTACAGTGGCTCATATACGAAGTGTTCCTAACAAAGTTCAATGCCTCAAACAAAATAAAGGTTTTTTTTTCATCCAAGATATGAAATATACATCTCTAAATAAATAGAAAATGATACATTCACTTTTTAAAATGGGGTAATAATGGAACGTTGGCTTTCCTGTTCCCAAAAGCTTATGGCAACCTCAAAAGGTACCTTAGGGCTGATAAATTGGCTTAGAAGGTAAAGCTGTTAGCCACCATGCCCGACACTTGAGCTCAGAACCTGGCACCCACGTGGTAGAATGAGAGCACCAGTTCCTGGAAGTTGTCCTCTGACTCCTCTTAGCCCCAAGACTTGAGCGTAGTTAACACAGACGGAATGAGATGCTTCTGGTTCTGTCCTAGCTCTGCAGGAACACGAAAGCAGATGCCATGGTGAAGGACTTGTATGTTGAAAATGCCCAGCTGTTGAAAGCTCTGGAAATGACTGAGCAGCGGCAGAAAACAGCAGAGAAGAAGAATTACCTCCTAGAGGAGAAGATCGCCAGCCTCAGTACCATTGTCAGGAACCTGGCACCTGCGCCCCTGGCTTCTACGCCTCCTTTGAGGTCATAGCCGTACCAAAGGATGCACCTGCGTTTGTGTACTGTCCTGACATCCTTGGAACACTTCAATCCGTTCTCTGAACCCTCTAAGAACTTTCAATGGCTTCTTGTCGAGCCTACCCAAAGTCTGCTCTGCCAGCAATGGAATCTGAGTCTCCGAATGAATGCTTAGAGGAATTCCATAAATGACATATTTCACTATTTAAATTACCCATGAGCATTAAACTTTTAAAGTATGCTCTGGATAGCTACCAAGAATGAAAATAATTTAAGTACTTAAAATGCCAGTTTTTAATGGGTTTTTAATTGCTATTAGCTGTATATACAACCCAGATTCCCTTTAAGTTTGAGATCTAGCTAGAGTGGTTATTATATTATTATAATCTTTATTTTTGGAAACATTTAAGTACTGTAATCATTATGCTTATACTAGTTTTGTTTCTTTGAATTAATTGGTTGACTGCAGTTCTGCTCAAAGAAGGCTTGGCCAGTAGCTAGACACTGAGGTCAGAAAAGCCCCAGTTTTGTAAGATTCTGGCTTCTGGTGCCTGTTCTTACTACTCCTGCTATGTAATAGATTCAGAACCGACTTGCTCAACTGTACTCTATACTGAGGATAAAGTCTTACTTTATTTATTAGCCCTTTCTCCTCCTCTTAAAGCTTTTTGTTTGGGACCTTGTGTTCTAAAAAATGGATAAAACTGCATTTTAAAAATATTTGAACTATGGGAAGATCACCAAACAGCCCTCTTTGGAGTAAAGCACCACTCTTGGAAGAAGATTACCTGGAATGTGACGGGCGTGGTTTCCTCTCTCCCAAGCCTTGGAGTTCATGGACAGAACTTTTGAGTTTGCATCAAGAGCTCAGGGAACAATTTCTAAGCTGTCTTCCTGAACTTCTTACTGCCCAGCCTCTCTAAGAATTGGAGTTGTATAAACCTAAACCACGTGACCTTACTTGTACTATATATCAACAGCCATAGAATTCTTATTTCTATATTTTAGTGCACTTAATTATCTGGAAAGGCCTTGACTTCAGAGTTAATAACCTCTCCAAGTTATAGAAGAGTTTTTACTGTTTGTTTAATGCAGGTCAGGAGTCTCATGCTTCTGGCCCCTTTGATACCTCACTTCTGAACATCTGAATTTCATACTGTGGGAGAACAGTGGCATGTCATCGGAGGTGGGGGAGCAATAATGGGACTTTGCATTTGTTCTCAAGGTCTAGGCTTAAAGAACAATAAACCTTTTAAAGTACACACACACACACACACACACACACACACAGTGGTTGGTGGAGAACTTACTAGGTGCAGGACACTACCAAAGCTCTTCTCAACCACCTTCATGTTTCCAAGGGGAGAGAAATGAGAATGTCACATTATTAGAGGTACAAGAGAAAAGTAAACCATCGCTTATGGGCAGGAACACAGGATAAGTCAAATAGGCTGAGAAGTCAGGGGATGTGAGGCAATCTCAAGTCATTTCCATTGTGACTCTTTGGGATTTCTTGGGGCGCAACCACTTAGTCCTACCAGCTCAGGGCCGCTCTCCAGGGCTCTGACGTGGCACACTGTCTGTGGTCCAGTAGTTCACACTGGTTTTGCACTATTGCTACTATCAGGAAGTTCCGATTTTCCACAGGGAAAAGAATCCTTCCCTGTTGTTATACATCTAAATATTTGGCACCTGGTATTAGCGCTCCTCTACAACCTTCTCAACTACTTGTATGGCCTTAGCTTTAGTTAAGAAAACAAACAAACAAAAAAAAAAAACAAAAAACAAAAACCTCACTTGCCTAGGCTAGGATCAGAGGCAAACTAGAACCATGTGAAGGGCTTCTGTGAGATCTTCAGGTTCTCAAGGTCAGTGCCACTGAACCGAACCACAGGCATATTTCTCCAACGCTGGCTTGCCATGGGGTCATGTTTGTTGTGCTTTTCTATTTTATTTTTATATTATGAAAGTGTAGGTTAGTGTTTCTTATCAATTTGTATTTATGTGTACATAAAGTGATGTACAATGACTGTAAATAGGACATTTAGAATTATTTTACCCAACATCAAAATGCTACTCCAGTAAAATGTTAATTTCTTGCTTTACCCCGCTTATGAAATGGGGGATCAATGTAAAAAAAAAAAAAAAAAAAAAAAAAAAAAAAAACCACCCTACAGACGCCTAAGTTTATACATTTGTGCAGCAGTTTATTTTTGAGAAACCGTTTGGAGCGGGAGTTTAGCTGGCCGCTTAGAATGGCTTCAAGGTTTAAAGGCGGCAGACGGAAAATACTAGAATTCCACGTAGTTGGACTCTCAGGCTTTGCAGTTGCTCTCTCCCAAATCACAAGTTATGTGTTTTATGGTCATTCATATGCTTGTCTTTTTCAAAGCCCTGGTTTTTAAACTGCATCTGAGGACAATTCTCTAATAGTGGTAATAGTGATAAGACAATGCTGGACTTGCTCAGATCTCCCTTGTCCTGCTTGCTGCTACCTTTTAAAGGCCTCCTCTTTCCCTCCCCGCCTGCCCAAAGGAGAAAGGACTTATCTAAAGGCCTTTACTCTTAAAGTCAAATTTGTGAAGGAAGTGAAAGAAATAGGAGCTGTGGTTTAGAATGAACTTCATTGTATTCATTTGTTTTTCTGAAACTCTAATTCCAGCTAAGCCATGTTTAATGAGAATACCTCTTTGAAGCTTCCGTGTGCTCTTTGTGTATTTGGCCATCAGCATGCTTTTAGATCATGAAATCATAGACTTTAAGGAAGATATCTTACAGGTTTAGTGTTTTAGCAATATCAATATTCAGGGCAGGTATTATTTGGGGGAAACTTTAAAAAAAAAAACACATGGAAAAATTTGTGGTTTCTCTTTTTACTTTCCTGGTAAAGGACAAGAAAACACGCAGCTGTGATCAGCATCTTTTAAAGGCATTCTGACTGTTCTCAAGTACAGTATTAAGCAAGTGCTGTTCTAAATGGATTACCTGTTATTGAATAGCACTCCAGTGAGCCAGAAGCCAGGTCTAGGCCTAACAACCAAAGCACTCATACTGGGAAGTCAGGAGATCATGACTGGTCCTGTTGAACATCTCTGTACTGTGAAGGCTTGGTTTCTGGTATTGGACAGCTAGTTAATAGCAAGTTAAAGTCGCCTTTTTGTTCGTTTGCTTACTTGCTTTTTAGTTTTTTTTAATGATACAAGGTAAGTTTATTCTCCCTGTGAGAACATTACCACAGCATGGTGTAAAGGAATATGAATTTTATGAAAGAAAGCAAGTTCATCTAGAGTCCGTCTCCAGAACTGTATTCAGATAAAGGTTAATGTGAATATGTTTATATCAGGTTTGTAAATTTCTTCTTAGTCATTCTATCCCAGGAAGATTTTTAATGTGAGCTTAAAATGTAAATAAATAATTTTGCAAATATGCCTCTGGATTTCCATGTCTTAGAGTTTGGTTGAGCCGTTACAGTAAGTGAAACCATCAAAATGCTGCAGGAAACACATTCTGCAAACACAAAATCATTGCCCTACTCTGCACACTAAGTCAGAACCATCGTTTTTCAGAAGATCCCCCCAGGTGACTTGGAGAAATGGTTCAGTGCTTAAGAATGTTTACTACTTTTCAGAGGGCCTGGATTCAGTCCCCTGCATCAGACAGCTCACAAGGGCCTGTCACTCCAGCACCAGGAAATCCAGTGCCCTCTTGTGGCCTCCAAGTGCACCTGCATGCATGTGGTGCACATAAACTCATACAGGTACTCATACACATAAAGTAAGCAAAACCTCAAAAAGAAGACTCCCCCAGGTGATTTGTTGTGAATTAGAGCCCAGAGACTCATTCCCTACCTGTCAAGGAAGTGATGACGTTCATACCAGTCAGCTTGTGGTGTTTGTGTTCTGTAGCATTGGAGAGTTCACACACCATCTTAACCAGAGGCAAGGCCCTGCTTGGCATCCAGGATGCTTCAGGGATTGAGCTGTGCCACTTTGCCGACTTCGTAGGTGAGTAATTCAGACTTAACTGAGATGCTCATAACTGATGATATGACACCCCGAAAGATAAACCCAGAGTACTTTGTTAACAAACACTGCCCAGCCCATGGGAGGCAGAGGCAAGTGGAGCTCTGTGTATCTGAGGACAGCCAGGGTTACACAGAGAAACCCTGTCTTCAAAACACAAAATAAACAAACAAATACCAAACACTGAAATGTAGAGTGAAAATGTTGGCCAACCTAGACCCGTCTCAGAAGCCCTGTTCTAGATCACTATGACTTGAGCATGATTAACAAACTTGAATTGACATTTATAGAACATTCCAACTATAGCATCAGACAACATTCTAAATATACATGAACGCTGATCGAGAGAGATCCTATTTGAGGCACTACAGCAAGGATTCAAATCATATGATATACATTCAATGGTCACAATTAAGTCAGAAATTAGTAATACAAAGATAGTTTGAAAAGGTACCCAAATATTTAGAAAATGGATGCTTCTTTAAAAATTTCTTTTTCTGTATGTGTATACATATGTGCCTGAGTCTATTTGTGCAACATATGCATGCAGGAACATGTAGAAGTCTGAAAGGGCAATCTAGCTCCTGGGCCTGGAGTTACAGGCTGTCAGGATTCATCATGTGGGTACTGGGAACAGGACCTGGGTCTTCTGTAAGAGAAGGAAATGCTTTAACCACTGGTTAATGTCTCCAGTCCCCAAACTGGATGTGTGACAAGTCTTTCTCTGTCCTGCCAGCCAGCCACCTCCCAAATAATGTCATGGAGACCTCTTATAAACTATGATAGCTTGGGTTATCACTTAGGCTTGTTCCTAACTAGCTCTTATGACTTGAATTAACCCATATTTTTTTATTAATCTACATCCTACCATGTGGCTTTTACCTCTCTTCCATTTTCTGTGTGTTCAACTCTTTCTCATATGACTGGCTTCTATGCCTCTCTTCCCAGAGTCCTCTCTGTGATTGGAAGTCCTGCCTATACTTTCTGCCTAGCTATTGGCCATTTAGCTCTTTATTAAACTAGTCAGATGCATCTTCATAGTGTAAAAAGGAAAGTTTAACTCTAGCACAATAAAACTATATATAATAAGAACAATTATCAGGTAAGAATTACATTCAAAATGTCCAGTCCATTTGCATTTGGCAAATTCAGAGAAAATATTCCATTATCTATCCTATCTTGGTGAATCTAAAGTTTTATACCCAACTTACTTTCTACTGTAGCTTATGTTATTAACCCAATACTATCCTTTTTTACCTCAAAACATTTTCTTAGTAAACAATTTAAGTTTTATGTCTCTCAATCTTATACACATTACACCTCTTCTGTAAGTTTCTTTTCTGAATTTGGTAAGAAGGAAAACTGTAACTATTACTATTTAATCTTCAATGTCATTAAAAACCCAAGAAGGATATAATATTACCTGAGTAAACAAGAAGTGCAATGTAAACAACACTCAAAACTATAAAAATGACAGAGACATTGGGCTGCATGGGCAGTCACCCAATGTTTCTCTGTAACACTGGGGCAACCATCAGCCTGCAGGCCCAGAATATCTAACAGACTTTTCTGTGAAGCAGGAATTTTGAAGGATTGTCATTCCTACCTTGTCTTGGCAAAGTTTGGCATTGCCTTCTTTTGTGTCCTTCTTGTCCTGTTTGCATAGCATATTGTCAGCAGTTGAGGCAAGGGCAGTTTCTTGCCCAAATAACTAGCTATCTCACATTGAAAGCAAACTCCATATGGTGGTTTTTTGATACTCATTATCCTTTTTTGAAGTAAATTCATACTGCCAGGAGCAGATGTGTCGCACTGTCATGAAAAGCCTTATATTATTAAGACATCTTAAATGTCATATTCTATAGGTCTCTGAAGTGTTTGAGGACAATTTGTATATCTAAAATATATCTCTATATGGCTTTAAAAACATACCTAACATGACTACAAGTTTGATTATTATAGATTACCAATTACTAACCTGCATTTATTAATTTAGATTTAAATGGTTTATAATAATAATTTTCAAGGACTAGAGCTTTACATTACATTTTAAAATGAGTTGCATAGGTTCAATACCTTGAACAATAGTAGAAACATATATATATATAATAAAAATAATCTTAAATTATCAATATACAAAAATTCATACCAGTGTAAAATATTTGAGACTAGAAGTTGTTTAAAAGTAGACTCAACAATCTGTCCCCTTGACCCATCATTTCTATACTATATCCCCAGTTTTCCTTTCAGAAAGAGATCCCTGAAACTAATCTCCTTTGTTCAGCTTTTTCTCTGACCATGACCAACAACAACATGCAACCAATCATCCTAAATGATGCTGTGGAATATTTCTTCTATTACCTTTAAAAGTTTATGCATTTTCATAACAAGGATACCAGACACCAATGAAAACAGATGGCCCAGGTGATCCAGCATTTCAAAATGTCTCTGTTATAGTCTCCTCAGAATTCTGCATCCAGAACAGCTTCAAGGCTGCTGGCTGGGATGATCTAGCCTCACAGAATACTCCAGTCAGGACTTGACCATTATCCTAAATTTTATCAGGGCCCTCAAAAGATAGGAAGTAATCTACAGAGTGATGTCCACATTTCCAAAAGGACTGGTTATGGATTTTTGTCATTATTTAAGGAGGGCTGGTTACAAATTGTTATTGGTCATAGTCAGGAAAAAAGCTAAACAAAAAAGGGTTAAATTCAAAGATCTCTTTCTAAAGGTAAAAAAGAGATATGATATAGAAATTATATAATAAAAATTAGATTATTGAATCTACTTTAATCCCCAAAACAATTATTAATCTCAAATTTTTCTTATATTGGTATGGATTTTGGTATATTGATACAATTTTTTTTGTTTGTTTTTCAAGACAGGATTTCTCTGTGTAACAGAGTCCTAGCTGTCCTGGGACTCATTTTGCAGACCAGGCTGGCCTTGAACTCACTGCCTCCACCTGCCTTTGCCTCCTGAGTACTGAGACTAAAGGCATGTGCCACCACAAGTTGGCCCCTTGATACAAGTTTAAAGTTAACTTTGTTATTCTGTATGTATCTTTTATTTGGGGTATTGTGCTTATGCAACTTATTTTAAAATGTAATGTATAATTAAAAATACAGATTAGTTATTCATCTATAATAGTCAAACTTATAGTCATGTTTGGTATGTTTTCAAGGACATACACAGATATATTTAGTGTCTCAAACACTTCAAAGACATAGAGAATATGGCATTTAGTAGGTTTAATAACCTAAGGCTTTTCATGACATGACTGCTCCTGGCAACACAAATCTACTTCAGAGATGATGATGCACACTGAAGAAACTCCATATGAAATTTGTTTTCTTTCTGACAAAAGCTAGCTACATGGGCAAAGAAACTGCCTTTGCCTCAATTGCTGACAAATACTGTCCAAACTGTACCAGCAGGATGTAAATAAAGTGATTGCCAAACTTTCTCAAGACAAGGTAGGACAGTTCTTCAGTATTCCCTGCTTCACGGGAAAGTCTGTCAGATATGCTTGGTCTGAAGGCCAGAGTTTGATGTCCCAACATTACAGAAGAATTTTGGATGACTGTCCAGGCAGCCTGATGTCCTGTCATTAGGTAACATTTTACTCTTCTGGGGCCTTTGGCAGAGTTGAAGCAGTCATAATATATATGAAGATAGTCATAATCATAGCTTTTCTATTTTATGGATAAAAAGATAAATTAAATGAAAAACTTTAGACTCACAAAGGAAAGAGAGATAAGAGTATTTTCTTTAATTTTGCCAAATATAAATGGACTGGATATTGTAACTATATTTCTTAATAACTGTTTTGTTACATATGGTTTTACTATGTTAAGGTTAAAACTTTCCTTTTTAATTAGACAAAAAAGAGGTAATGCTGTGGAATAAGTCTTCTGTACACTATAAATATGTATTGCTCTCCTTGTTAATAAAAAGCTGGTTGGCCGATAGCTGGGCAGGAAGAGATTGGAAAAGACAGCCTGAGACAGAGATAATGATAATGATGGAAGGACAGAACCAGAAGAGTCACCAAACAGACACAGAGGAAGCAGGAGATGAACATGCCATGCTAATAAAGGTACCACCATGTTGCAGAGTGTAAATAAAGAATATGGGTTAACTTAAAATGTAAGAGCTAGTTAGTAATAAGCCTGGGCTATTGTCCAAGCATTTGTAATTAATATTAAGTCTTTTAATATTTTTTGGTTTTTCGAGACAGGGTTTCTCTGCAGCTTTAGAGCCTGTCCTGGAGCTAGCTCTTGTAGACCAGGCTAGCCTCGAACTCACAGAGATATGCCTGCCTCTGCCTCCCGAGTGCTGGGATTAAAGGTGTGTGCCACCACCGCCCAGCTCTGGGTAATTATTTGAGAGTGGTTGCAGGACAGGAAAACCCCGCCTACACAGAAATCTGAAAACAATCAAAATTTTCATCGATCAATCCACAGATAAGCACCTCTGGCACATCCTCTAGGTGAACTATTATTTCAGTGAAAAAGCATGAGTTACTGTGCATGGAACATGGATGAGTTCTAAGAGAATTATCCTAAGACTAGAAAGTATGAAACAGTAAAAACTTATTATTTTTTTTTTTTTTTTGTGGAAATTAGAGATCCAAACTCAGTCTCATTGGGCTCATAGGTGTCAGAGAGCTGGTTCCTCCAGGAGGCTCTGGAGGTGCCTGGCATTTGTCTCCTGACTACTTCCTCACGTGAGAATTGTTTGCTTCCGAGTTATGTCTCCCAATCCTATTAGCTTGCTTCCCTCCCACTTACAAATACCCTTGTGATGATCATGGGTCTACTGGGATGATCTAAATCCATTCACCATAGCTGCAAATTCTTAATCTGTCACCATAGTCTTTTAGAACTATTGTCTTTCTATTGCAGTAATCAAACACTGACAAGAAGCCACTTGGAGCGGAAAGGGTCCATTTCATACTATACTGCCACATCATAGTCTGTCACGAAGAGAAGACAGGCAGGAACCTGCTGACAGGAACTGAAGCAGAGACCATGGAGGAACACCGCTTACTGGCTTGCTCCTCATTGCTTACTCAGTCTGCTTTCTTATACAACGCAGGCCCACCAGCCCAGGGACAGCATGTGGGAGTCCCCTTTTAACCACCATGGTCCATTGACCAACAGGCCACGCGGGCAAAGGAGGCAGACGCATGAGCAACGCTTTGTACCTGACTGTGAGTATGTCAGAAACAGCGTTCTGGGAGGTCGGTCACTGTTTCCACTCCATTTTATTCCAGAATGAGGGGAGATACAAAAGATGGGAACAGTAGCTGGGGCGTCGCCTAATTTGCATTTGGCAGCATGGTCCTACCAGCTGGGAGCACAAAACCTAATTATCACATGGGCAGCCGGGGAGGGGGGGGGGAGCATCTGCAGGGATCTGTGTCAAAGGTCAGGCTTGAGGAAGGTCAGGCATCAGGCTTAGGGACAGCTTCTGCATAAGGTCAGGCCTCCAAGCCTGGAGACACTATCCAGGGAGGGAGGGAGTCCTGCTGGAAAGGGAGGGAATCCTCCATTTCTCACCAAGCCCAGAGAACTCTCCAGACTGTGGTGGACTGCGACCTAAAGGCAGGGTACTGCAACAGCGGTGCCTCCCACAGTGGGCCAGCCTGACCACACCTGTCACTAATTAAGAAAATGCCCTACAGGCTTGCGCCACAGGCCAGTCTGATAAAGGCTTTTTTTCTCAGCTGAGGTTCCCTCTCTCCAAATAATTCTAGTTTATTTTAAATTGGGGGGGGGGAAGCCCACTAATCAGCATAAACATGTCAGGGCGCTCACAGGTTCTAGAAATTAGGACCTGACTATCTTTGGAGGATCACTATTTAACCTTGATGTTTTAGGCCCAGAAATATACACAAGGATCCAGCGCTTGGTCTTGCGTATTTATGCGGAAACCAAGTGCACCTTAAAAAGCTGTAGTGTTTGCTGTTTCTCTGAACTGTTCTAATTATGGGTCCTCCAATAATACCCACTGGTTCCTGTCGTTCAAATACTAGTTATTAATATGAACATCGGAACCCAGAAAGCTTAGGTTGTGAGTGGGAACAGAACAGTTTTTATGTGAAAGATGATGTACTTATCCCAGAGCGAAGTAAGTGGAGACAGCAAGAATGCCAGTTGCAATGTCTCTTTTTTTCACCCCTCTTTCTATTTTCAGGCAGCATAATCCCTTCAGAACCGTCATCAAAGCAGCGCTGGAAAGATGGATGATACCACGATTAAGAAAATTACCTTCATTGTTGATATGATCACTCCATTCCACGCAGCAGTGTGTGAGATCATCAGGTCCTGCCGGGCAGACAAGCCCCACGTGCTCTAGATTCATAGGCGACACTGGGAGGATTCTGAGCAGCGGCCTGTCTGGAAGTGTCAGGCTTCTGGTAGCTGTGAGGATGTACGAGTCAAACACGCAGTAGAGATACAGAATTCGAACATCATCATCCCATCATTTGGGATTCTCAGTGAGTGAGTAGGTACAAGAATTGAGTTCACTGAGTGACCCCGAAGTCACAGGGAAGAGCTCTGTGCCTCTATTCACACTAACCTTTTCTCTTTTTTCTGTTGTTTTACAGGAAATTCCATCTTTTCAACGGCTCACAGATTGTTTTTTTACCATAGCCATGTCTTATAGCATTCTAAATTTCTTAACCTGTCCAACGTCTTTGTTTCTGCCTTTACTCCTACCACTGACGAGTTAGTCACACCTGATAACTGTTATCATCTCAAACTGGAATTCCTTTCTGACCACAGCCTCCTGTCCCCGCCCTCCTGTTCCCCACTCCACTCAGTCTGGTCTTTGTCTACATTGTTATTTCTAGGTCTTCTGCGTTGATCTGCATGAGGTAACCAGCACCTCAGCCAAAGGCAAAGAATCTTAATATTGTATATCCTGCTCAGACCTGCCCTGACCGAGGGCATGGCTTCAGTGAATTTTTTTAAAACACCAGGCTCTTAAAAGTAAAAACTTAAAGATGTGTTCACATGGGGAAACTCAGGGTATGTATGTAAAGTATTTTTCCATCACCTTTTTCCAGGCTTTTCTATAGTCTAAAGCATATCCAACATTTAATCTCTAGTTTTTCAATTGCTTCCGCAATCCCAGGTTCTTTTCCTTTGTGATGCTGGGGATGGAAACCATGTACTGCATGCTTGCTGGGCACACTCTTTCTACTGTGCCACTCCGCCGTCTGCCACACCCCAGTCCCTCCAGCAGTATGGATTCTGCATGTGCTCTCTTCAGGAGTAGGTATTGCTCTATAGTTCTATTGGGTAACCAGCCGCAGGGGCACGAGCCTGTAGTATTTGAGGGTTATGATAGTTTGAATGGAAACGTCCCCCATAGGCTCATAGGGAATGACATTATTTGAAAGGATTGGGATTTGTCAGGATGGAGAATTCTCAGCTTCTTCTCCAGCATCTTGTCTGCTTGCCTGCTAACCATGCTTCCCACCATGATGACAATGGGCTAAACCCCTGGACTGTAAGATAGCCCCAATTAAATGTTTTCCTTTACAAGAGTTGCCTTGTCTCTTCACAGCAATAGAAACCCTGACTAAGACAAAAGACCATAACTTACAGGGAGGGAGCTCATGCCCAACACTAGAATCTTCATTTAATAGCTGTATGATGGCTAGGAGTATTTTTTTCCCTCATACACCTAGAATACTCCATTTAACATTGAAAAGTACATTTTATTTCCTTTAATTTTATAATTAGATTACAAAGTAGCAGGTCTCCTTGTGGCTTTTTTAAACATACCTAGTTCTGGTTGATCTTCCTACCACTCCCTCCTCCCCTGCCCCATCCCTGTTATACCCTCACTATTTCCCCTTCTATCTCAAATCTCATGTGTTGTGCTGCCTCCCCACCAATACATCTCTTCCCCCTTTCATGTGTCTATTCTAGTTTTCTGTCTTCTATACACACTCATCCCCACACAAATTCACATGTAAAAATTAGAAGCTAAGATCAGAAAGTGAGAAAGAACATGTGATGTTTATCTTTTTGAGCCTGGGTTACCTTAGTTTCTATTTTCTAGTTCCATCCATTTTTAAGACAGTATCATAATCTCATATTTTAGAGCCAAATAAAATTCCATTGTATATATACAGCACATTTTCATTATCTGTTCTTCAAACGATGGACATCTAGGCTGAATCTGTTTCCTTGCTATTTTGAATACAGAGGCGCTAAACAAGGATATACAGGTACATCTGTAGTAAGATAGAGTCTCTTGGGTACAAGCCCGGTAGTGTGTACCTGGCTCATATGGGAGTCCTATTTTTAGTGTTTGTGAGACCTCCAGAATTATTTCCATGGTGGCTGTACCAGTTTACACTCTCATCAGAGCAAATAAGGGTTCTATACCCACATCCTTCTCATCATTTGTAGTCATATGGTTTTGTGTGACAGTCATTTTGACTGGGGTGTGATGGAATCTCAAAATAGTTCAAATTTGCATTTCTCTGTATCTAAAGATTTAAAATATTAGGCCATATGTATTTTCTCTTTTCAGAACTTGAGTTTCTTAATCCATTTTTACTGGATTATGTCTCTTGCTGCATATTTACTCTTGGTTTTTTTTTTTTTTTAGTTCTTTGGCTATTCTAGATATTACTTTTCTATTATCAGATGTATAGCTGGCAAACATTTCATTCTCGGGGCTGTCTGTTTTCTTTGCTTATAGCTCTTAAATTTTCATGGAACTCGATTTGTTAATTATTGGCCTTATTTTCCGAGGAACTAGTGTCCTTATCAGAAAGCCCTTTCCTGTGCTTGAAGTGACTCCTCTACTCTTCTGTCGGGCATTTTCAGTTTCAAGTCTTAGCTAAGTCTTTGATCTGCTTGGAGTTAATGGCTGTGAAAGACAAGGCTCTGGTTTCAGTTCTCTACGCGTAGCTGCTCAGTTCCCAGCACCGCTTAGGAAAGAGCTGTCTTCTCTCCAATGATCAGTTGTGAAGTCTTTCCAGGAGGCTGGCTTCAGCTTTTGGGGATTATGTCTTCTGTACTTCTATTCTATTGATCCACATGTCTGTTTTTTAAAAGATGCTCTCTCTCTCTCTCTCTCTCTCTCTCTGTGTGTGTGTATGTGGTGTGTGTGTGTGTGTGTGTGGTGTGTGTGTGTGTGTGTGTGTGTGTGTGTGTGTGGACTCGAGGGAATCAGTTTCCTCCCTCTACCACACAGGCCAGGGATCAGACTTAGGTCATCAGGTTTGACACCAGGCCTCTTTACCGGCTGAGCATCTCGCCAGCCTGACATCCGCTCTCAGAACAGTACCAGTTTTTTTTTCCCTCTTTTCACACCCCCTTCTCACTAACAAAGTAATGTTTCCTTACGGCATTTTCATACATACTTCATTTCCATTGATTTTTCCCTTACAAGCACACTCCCCCATCTTTTCCCACTGTACCCGTTTATTCCCAGTGGTCTCCCTCCATTCTTTAAAGCCTATTTTTCTGTCTCATGGGCATGTTTCTAGTTCTCTGGCCTTTACCTACATCGATGCATATAACAAGTCTTTCTCTGTCCTGCCAGTCAGCTTCAAAATAATGACACAGAGACGTATTTATTATTATGAAAGCTCAGCCTTAGCTTAGGCTTGTCTGGCTAGTTCTTATAATATAAAGTAATCATTTATACCAATATACATTTTTTCCTTGTGACTTTTCACCTTATCTCTATACTGCCCGTCCTGCTTCCTCTGTTTGTCTTGCTTCTTCTGTATGCCTAGATTCCTCCTCCTCTTCCTTTCTCTCCCCAGAAATTCCTTCTATATCTTCTGCCTAGCTATTGGCTGTTCATCTTTTTATTACACCAATCACAGCACTACACCTTTACACAGTGTACAAATATCCCACTGTCGGGGTTTTCTGTCCTGCCCAGTTCCTGCAATTGTTAAGTCCCAAATAAATCACACAGAGGTCTACATTAGTTATAAACTGATTGGCCCATTAGCTCAGGCTTCTTATTAACTCCTATAAGTTATATAGCCCATTATTAGCCATTATTCTTATCTGTGTTAGCCATGTGGTTCAGTATCTTATTCAGCAGGGCAGTCACATCTTGCTTCTTCTGTGGTTGGGTCAGGACTGTAGAGGAATGAGCTTCCTTCTTCCCAGAATTCTCCTGTTCACATTGACCCACCCCTACTTCCTGTCTGGTTGTCCCACCTATACTTCCTGACTGGCTACTGACCAATCAGCGTTTATTTAAAATATAATTGACAGAATACAGACCGTTTTCCCACACCATCCCACAACAGATACATATATTTAACAACTAAAATCCGAGATCTGCTTCTAAGAAAGAACATGCGAGTTGAGAGTTTCCAACTTGTTAAAATATGTTTTCAAAGTATTCCTTATGTTCTTCTGGATTTCATCAAAACTTGTCTGAATGACTTTTCATTTCTAATTTTATTAAGTCTTTTTTTCTCCTTCGGTTTGTTTGCCTAGGAGTTGATCACTCTTGTAACTGTTTCAAAGAACCAACTCTTTGATTAACTCCACATTTGGTTCTTTTAGTCTCTATTTCACTAATCTCTGCCACCATCTTTGTTTACTGCCGTAAACAAATTTTTTTCTTTTGCTTTTATAGAGCTTGATATACATCATTAGGTTATTTATCTAAAATCTAACTTTAAAATTATTATTTTGTGTGGATGAGTATGCATGTGCCATGTTATGGATGTGGCGGTCAGAGAACAACTGAAGGGAATCAGTTCTATCATGTGGGTTCCAGGGCTTGGACTCAGCTCATCGTCATCACCATGGTGGCAGGTGTGCTTAACTGTCTCCTGAAGTGTAGAAGGAGCGGCGGGACTGTGTCCTGCCACCTGGCTAGCTTTACCCAAAATAATTACACGGAAACTGTATTCTTTTAAACACTGCCAGCCCGTTAGTTTCAGCCTCTTATTGGTTAATTCTCATATCTTGCTTTAACCCATATTTAGTAATCTGTGTAGCACCACGAGGTGGTTGCTTACCAGGAGAGGTCTTAACCTGCGTCCATCTCAGAGAGGAGAAGCATGGCGACTCACTATGGCAACTGCCTGAAGTGTCTCCCCTCTCTTTCCCACAATTCTGTTCTGTCTACTCCGCCTACCTAATTTTCTGTCCCTTAAAGGACCAAGGCAGTTTCTTTATTAATAAATGAAAGTAACACATAGACACTCCTCCATCACTGAAGGCCTCTGAACTTTTAATGTGAGCACTGATAGCTAAACACTTTCTTTAGAACTGTCTTAGAGATACCTCAGCAGTTTTTGTTGGTTGTGCTTTCCTTTGCATTTAATTACAAGAATATTTTTTGAAAGGACCAGGATTCACTGTTTAAATGTATATTATGGGGAACCTGGGCATGGTGGTGCATACCTTTAATCTCAGAACTTGGGAGGTAGAAGCAGATGTGTTTCTGAGTTCTAGGCCAGACAGGACTACCTAGTGAGACATCCCCTCCCAAATGTGTGGTTAGGAAGATGGCTCATTAGACAATCACACTGGACATAAAAGCCAAACACTATAACCCACATAAAAAGGCAGGATGTAACAGTTTCATCTTAATACCAGCAGTCCGAGCAAAGGAAGGAAAAGAAAACAGGAGAATCAGAAGCTCACAAGCCAGCTGGTCCAGAGTATGCAGTGTAGCCGCAGAAACATGAAAGACCATACCTCAACAAGATGGAAGGTCAGCACTGACTTCAGAAACTTTTCTACTTACCTCCACAAGCACACCATTCCAAACATGTACCTGCACATACATGTACACACAGAACTACTAAAAGTGTATTGTTCAGTCTCCAAGTGATTTTGTGTTTTCTGATAGTAATACTGTTAATGATTACTTTTCACCTTGGTCTGATAGAATACAGAGAATTGTTTTTGTTAAATTATTAAATTTGCATTGTGTCCTATAGTGGTCAATTTTAGGGAAGGTTCCACATGCCACAGAGAAATGTGCTTTTGCTACCTGTTAGGTAAATTATTCTGTAGATACCTGTTAAGCCCAGTTGATGTATGATGTAAGTTAGCTCTGAGGTTTCTTTTCTTATTTTTATTTGGAAGATCTATCTAGATATGAGAGTAGGTTTCTGAAATCTGCTATCATTATTACTTTATGTGTTTGTGAACCACAGCAGGCATGTGGAGGTCAGGGACAACTTAAGGGAGTCAGTTCTCCACTCCCATTATCTGTTCCCAGGGATCAGACCCAGGTCACCAGGCTTGTTGTACACACCTTCATGCACTGACCCATCTTATCAGTTTAAAATGTGTCAGCATTACTGACACAAATTACAGATTTGCCAAGATCTATGTGATCTTTTTATGATTTTTTGTGTTTCATTTATGATATTGGGGCCCTAAGACTTGGTACATAAACATTGTAATAGTCTTTTTTTTGATTGGTCAGTAGGCAGGCAGGAAGTAGAGGCAGGGCCACCAGGCAGGAAGTAGAGGCAGAGTGACCAGAACAGGAGAATTCTGGGAAGAGGAAAGATTCAGTCTGCAGCCATCTCCCAGATGTAGAAGATGCAAGTTAAGAATGCCTTCCTGCCCCCAAGTTCCCATTTTTTGTCTGGCAATCTTGTCTACTTCCAATAACCAGGAGGATAACTATATGTTTTTCTTTGGATTCACCTTCTTATTTAGCTTCTCTAGGATTTTTTTACGAATTATAGGCTCGATGTCCTTTATTTATGGCTAGAAATCAATTATGAGTGAGTACATCCCATGTTCATCTTTTTGGGCCTGGGTTACCTCACTCAGGATGGTGTTTTCTATTTCCATCCATTTGCATGCAAAATTCAAGATGTCATTGTTTTTTACCGCCGAGTAGTACTCTAATATGTATATATTCCATACTTTCTTCATCCATTCTTCCACTGAAGGGCATCTAGGTTGTTTCCAGGTTCTGGCTATTACAAATAATGCTGCTATAAACATAGTTGAACAAATGCTTTTGTAATATGATTGGGCATCTCTTGGGTAAATTCCCAACAGTGGGATTGCTGGGTCCTGGGGTAGGTTGATCCCAAATTTCCTGAGAAACCTCCACACTGCTTTCCAAAGCGGTTGCACAAGTTTGCATTCCCACCAGCAATGGATGAGTGTACCCCTTACTCCACAATCTCTCCAGCAAAGGCTATCATTGGTGTTTTGAGATGGTGGAACAGATCTAACGGGAGACCACCAAGTCCAGTTGGAATGAATGGGACTGATGGAATAGGGGACCAAACCGGACTCTCTGAATGTGCCTGACGGTGGAGGAGGACTGAGAAACCAAGGACAACAGCGATAAGCTTGAACTCTACAGCATGGACGGGCTCACTGTGAGCCTTGTCAGTTTGGTTGCTCACCTTCCTGGGCTTAGGAGGAGTTGGGAGGACCTTGGACTTAACATAGTGAAGGGAACCCTGATGGCTCTTTGGCTTGGAGAGGGAGGGAGGGAGGGGGTGTATGGATGGAAGGGAGGGGAGGGAAGGGGGAGGAGGAGGGGAGGAGATGGAAATTTTTAATAAAAAAATGAGAAAAAAAAGAATGCCTTCCTGATAAAGGTACCAAGCCATGAGCTAACACAGAGAATTATGGGCTAATATAAGATGTAAGAATTAATAAGAAGCCTGAGCTAATAGGGCAACCTTTTGATGATTAATGTAAGCCTCTGTGTATTTTTTGAGACTGAATGGCTATGGGATCAGATGGGACAGAAACCTCTGTCAACATTTTTTAGATTATTTCTTTTATTACTATGTAGTAGCCCTCTTTATCTATTTTGACTAATTTGGCTTGAAGTATATTCTATCAAAAAAGAGTAGTGGTAGGCCAGCTTGTTTGTGCTTCCAGTTACTTGGTAATTTCCTTTTCAAACTTTGACCCTCAGTTTATGGATTCTTTCCTATTTACATTTTTTGGAGACAAAGGATAATTGATTGTGTTTTTAATCTATTCCATTAGTGTGCTTTAACTGATTGATTAAAACCATTTATATTCAAGGTTATTTGAGAAGGGTTTGCTATTGTTTATAACTTTGCTGTTTGTTGTCCTGGTTGACTGGTTAATTGGTAGTTTTTATTCTTCCTCTGCTAGTGTTGGATGTTTGCTGTATTACACAAGATTAATTTCTTCCCAGTTGTCTTATGCTACCCATTGCTTTCATGAAATGTATCTTTCCTATCTTCTTTGTGTAAAAATGTCTTTTTTTCTCTCTCTGTATAGTATTCCTTTGGGAATTTTCTGCAGTGATGACTGGTCAGGAATTGCTTCGTTGCCTTGAAATGTTACCTTTTCATCTATTTTAGTAAATCATTTTGTTGTCTATCGGAATCTTGGTTACCAAGTACTCACTTTCAAGGCTTGAAACAGAGCACTCCATGCTCTCCTGGCTTTTAGGTTTGCAGATAACAGATCCATTACCACGCTGACATTTCTGAGTCTGTATGTTAGTTGTTTTTCCTTATAGCTTCTAATTTTGTTTCTTTGCTTTATATTTTTGACATCTTGGCTGTGATATATCATGGAGAAATTCTTCTCTAGCCAGATCTATTTGGGCTTCTAGATGCTTTCTTGTTTAAATGCCCATTCTTTCCCTAGGTTTGAGAAATTCTTGGGTAAAATTTCACTGAATAGCTTTTCTGAGCCATTTGATCTTATCCCAATTTATTCTATTCCATGAATTCCTAGGTTTGGTCTTGTGTGAAACTTGACTTGGAAATTGTGATCATGTTTACAGATGTTTCTTCCTGGTAGAGTATAGCCTGTCCCTTGTTTTCTATGCCTTTAGAATGAAATTCTTCTCTATGTCCATGATTTTTATAGTTCCCCAAATATAATGAAGTGTACCTTATTATCTTTGTTGGAATGTCACAATTGCCCCACCTTGTCTTTAAGCTCAGATCTTCTGTCCTCTCTACAATCCATCCTAACAGTGAAGCCTTTCACAGTGCTTTTTGTGTTTGTCATTCCCAGCATTTCACTTTGTTTTTCTTCAGTATTTCTTATTAAATTCTTCTTTCCTAGCACATAGATTTCCTTATTCCTTCAAGTTGTGTTCTATTGAGATTATTATCTTCTTTTAATATCTTTGAACATATTTATAATCATTCTTTGTGGGCTGAGATATTTTTATTATTTAATTGAAATTTTACCTATCAATTCCAGTTTCTACTTCCTCCACTCCTCTCACTCCCTCCACCTCTCCCCCATCTATTTTCATTCTTCTATATGTTGACGCCCAATTATGTCATCACCATTTGTTGAAGATGCTTTCTTTTTCCCATTGTATAATTTTAGCTTCTTTGTCAAAAATCAGGTGTTCATAGGTGTGTGGCTTAATATCAGGGTCTTTGATTCGATTCCATTGGTTCACCTATCTGTTTTTATGCCAATACCAACGTGTTTAAATTACTGCAGCTCTATAAAAGAGCTTGATGTCAAGGATGGTGATGCCTCTGGAAGCTCCATTATTGTACAGGATTGTTTTGGCTATCCTGGGTTTTTCTGCTTTTCCATATGAAGTTGAGTATTGTTCTTTCAAGGTCTGTGAAGAATTGTGTTGGGATTTTGATGGGGATTGTATTGAATCTGTAGATTGCTTCTGTAGGATCGCCATTTTTAAAATCATGTTGATGCTATTTATCCAAGAACATGGGAGATATTTCCATTTTTTGATATGTTATTCAATTTCCTTCTTCAAAGACTTAAAGTTCTTGTCATAACATAAAGGTCTTTCACTTGTTTGGTTAGAGTTATCCCAAGATATTTTATGTTATTTGTGGCTATTGTAAAGGGTGATGTTTCTCTGATTTCTTTTTCAGTCCCTTTATCATATTTTGTATATTGGAGGGCTATTGTTTTTTTGAAATATTTATTATGTATACAGTATTCTGTCTGTGTGTGTATGCCTGAAGGCCAGAAGAGGGCACCAGACCCCATTACAGATGGTTGTGAGCCACCATGTGGTTGCTGGGAATTGAACTCAGGACCTTTGGAAGAGCAGGCAATGCTCTTAACCGCTGAGCCATCTCTCCAGCCCTCAGGCTATTGATTTTTTTAAATTGATCTTGTATCCTGCCACATTATTGAAGGTGTTTATCAGCTATAGGAATTCCCTCATAGTTTTTGGGGGTCTCTTATGTATACTATCGTAACATCTGCAAATAGCCAAAGTTTAACTTCTTTCGTTCCAGTTTGTATCCCCTTGATCTTTTGTTGTCTAGAACTTCGAATACTACGTTGAATAGATATGGAGAGAATGGACAGTGCTGTCTTGCTCCTGATTTTAATGGAATTGCTTTGAGTTTCTCTCCATTTAATTTGATGTTGACTGTTTGCTTGCTGTATATTGCTTTTATTATGTTTAGATACATTCCTTGTATCCTTGATCTCTCTAAGACCTTTATCATGAAGGAGTGTTGTTTGATTTTGTTGAATGCTTTTCTAGCATCTAATGAGATGGTCTTATTTTTTTTCTTTCAGTTCATTTTTATGGTGAATTACCTTCATAGATTTTTATATGTTGAACAATCCTTGCATTTCTGGGATGAAGCCAACTTGTTCAGGTGGATGATTTTTTTATGTGTTCTTGAATTCGTTTTGTCAGTATTTTATTGAGTATTTTTGCGTCAATGTTCATGAGGAAGATTGATCTGTAATTCTCTTTCTGGGTTGTGTGTGTGGTTTGGGTATCAGGGTAACTGTAGCCTCATTTTAAAAAAATGTCAATGTTCCTTCTGTTTCTATTGTGTGGAACAATTGAGGAGTATAAGTATTAGCTCTTTAAAGTTCTGATAGAATTGTGTGCTGAAATCATCGGACTCTGGGCTTTTTTGTGTGTGTGTGGGGGGGGGGGACTTTTGATGACTGCTTCTATTTTCTTAGGAATTATGGGTCTTTTTAAATTGTTCATCTGGTCTTGATTTTGGTATGTGGTACCTATCCAAAAAATTGTCCATTTCTTTTAGATTTTCCAATTTAGTGGAGTACAGGTTTTCAAAGAATGACTTAATGATTCTCTGGATTTCCTCAGTGTCTGTTATGTCCCTCTTTTTATGATTTTGTTAGATATTCTCTGCCTTTTGACTAGTTTGGATAGGGTCTATTTTGTTGTTTTTCTCAAAGAACCAGCTCTTTCTTTCATTGAATCTTTGTATTGTTTTCTTTGTTTCTATTTTATTAACTTTAGCCCTGAATTTGATTATTTCCTATCATCTACTCCTCCTGGGTGAGTCTGCTTCTTTTTGTTCTAGAGCTTTCAGGTATGCTGTTAAGTTGTTAGTGTGAGATTTCTCCACTGTCTTTATATAGGCACTTTCCTCTTAGCACTGCTTTCATAGTGTTCCATAGATTTGGTTTATTGATTTCTAGGAAGTCTTTATTTCTTCCTCAACCCAGGTGTGATTGAATTGAACACTGTTCAATTTCCAAGAGTTTGTAGGCTTTTTGCAATTAGTGTTGAATTCTGACTTTAAAGCATGGTGATCTGATAAGATACAGGGGGTTATTCCATTTTTTTTTTTTGTATCTGTTGGGGTTTGCTTTGGTACCAAGTGTGTGGTCAGTTCTAGAGAATGTTCCACAAGGTGCTGAGAAGGTATATTCTTTTGTTTTTGGGTGAATTGTTCTGTGAATGTCTGTTAAGTCCATTTGAGTCATGACATCTGCTAGTTTTATTTCTCTGTAAGTTTCTGTTTGGGTGATCTGTCCATTGGTGAGGGTGGGGTGTTTTAGAATTCTATTAGTGTGTGGGGTTTGATGTGTGATTTAAGCTTTAGTAATGTTTCTTTTACAAATGTGGTGCTCTTGTATTTGGGACATAGATATTCAGAACTGAAATGTCATCTTTGATGGTTTTTTCCTGTAATGAGTATGAAGTGTTCTTCTCCATCTCTTCTGATTTCAGTTTGAAGTCTATTTTGTTAGATATTACTACATCTGCTTGTTTCTTAGGTCCATTTGATTGGTAAATCTTTTCCAAACACTTTACTCTGAGATAATATGTCTTTGAGGTTGAGGTATGTTTCTTGTATGCAGCAGAGAGACGGATCCTGTTTTTGTAAACATTCTGTTACCATGTGTCTTTTTATAGGTGAAATGAGTCCATTGATATTAAGAGATGTTAATGACCAGTGCTTATTAATTCCTGTTATTATTTTGGTGGTAGTGTTTGTGTGTTTCCCTTCTCTGAGGTTTGCTGGTGTCAGGTTATCTGTTGCCTGTGTTTTGGTGGACACAGCTAATTTCCTTCGGTTGGAGTTTTCCTTCTAGTACTTTCTATATGGCTGGGTTTGTGCATAGGTATTGTTTAAATCTGGTTTTGTCATAGGATATCTTGTTTTCTCCATCTATGATTATTGAACGCTTTGCCAGAAATAGTAGTATGGGCTTACATCCGTGGTCTCTTAGTGTCTTCAGCTTATCTGTCAAGGACCTTCTTGCTTTCAGGGTTTCCATTGAGAAGTCAGGTGTAATTCTGATAGGTCTGCCTTTATATATTACTTGGCCTTTTTCCTTTGCATCTCTTAATATTCTTTCTTTACCCTGTATGTTTAGTGTTTTATTATATGGCAAGGGAACTTTTTTCCCCTTTGGTCCAGTCTATTTGGTGTTTTGTAAGCTTCTTGTACCTTCATAGGGATATCCTTCTTTAGGTTGGGAAAGTTTTCTTCTATGATTTTGTTGAATATATTTTCTGTGCCTTTGAGCTGGAGTTCTTCTCCTTCTATCCCTAATATTCTTAGATTTGATCTTTTCATGGTGTCCCAGATTTCCTGGGTGTTATTATGTTAAGAATTTGTTGGATTTAGAATTTTCTTTGACCAATGACTCTATTGCTTCTATCGTATCTTCAATGCTTGTGAGATTCTCACTTCCATTTTTTGTATTCTGTTGGTTATGCTTGCATCTGTAGTTCCTGTTCATTTACCAAGATTTTCTATTTTCAGAATTTCTTTGGCTTGTGTTTTCTTTATTGGTTCTATTTCAGTTTTCAAGTCTTGAACTGTTCGAACTGTTTGCTTTATCTACTTTTTTCTTAGTTTTCTTGAATTTAAGAGATTTATTGCTTTCATTTTTTTGTTTTTTCTTCCATTTTTTAAGGGAAGTTTTTTATTTCCTCTTTAAGGGTCTCTGTCATCTTCATAAAGTTATATTTAAGGTTATTTTCTTCTGCTTCTTCTGGGTTAGGATGCTCAGGTCTTCCTGTTGTATGAAAACTGGGTTCTGGTGTTGTTGTCATGTTGCTTTTTAGGCTGTTGAATGTATTTCTGAATTGGAACCTACCCATCTCTTCCTCTAATCGATGCAGGCAGTGTCTTGTCTTTGCCTCTTGGTCCAATCCTTGCAGTTAGTGTCTGTGTCTTAGGGAGCCGCTGAGATCTCTGGGAACAGGTGGGTTTGGGGGCAGAGTGAGGATTGTAGATTACAGGGTCTGATCAATGGGGGGGTTGGAGCAGGCTGCCTGCAGGTGGCTAACCTGCTGGCTAGCTAGTAAAGTTGAGGCAGGTGTGGGAAGGGACCCAGGGTTTTCCCCCAGGTTCTAGGGTCTAGCTGTGGAGTTGTTCACTCACCTCTGGGTCCAGTCAGTCTGTGCACCAGAGATCCTCTGAGGTCGCAGGGAATGGGTGGGTTTGGGAGCAGAGTGGGACTTGTGGCTTACAGGGTCCAATTGATGAGGGTGGGTGAGCAGCCTACCTGCAGGAAGCTTGCCTGCTGGCTGGCTAGTGAAGCTCATGGTCTGAGATTTTCATCTACTTTCACTGGAGACCATTAATGTGCAATTAATTTCTGGAATAGTTATGTTGCTTTTTATGTTTCTTATATTACTGCATTGAGATTTACACATGAGTTTGTATGTTAACAGTTGTATTCTGTATTTATTATGTATATGGGTGTTTCCCCTGCAAGTGTCTGCACCACCTGTGTGCAGTGCTCAGGAAGGACAGAAGAGAGCGTCCAATCTCTTTGAACTGTAGTTGCCTGGGAATTGAATCTAGGATCTCTTCAGAGCAACAAATGCTCTTTATCACGGAGCTATCTTTCTTCTTGCCCATTTAATTTTTATTTGCCTCTTGTAAAAGGAAATACAAATAGCATAAAGAACTTGAGATCTTGAGAGCAACAAGTTGTAATGTAAGTTTTATTTTCTAGAACATTCACATTTAATACTTTAGTAAATCTTCATGAAAACAGTAAAAACTTTGTAAAAGAACAATCTATATACCTATTTTCCTATAAAATATATATTTTGCCTTTTCATATGTGGCACAAAGTGTTAAGCTAAAAACATTACAAACTTTTACAAATCAAATAGTTAAATTGTTTCATTTTCTAATCCAACATTTTAGTCCTAAACCAAATGGTTGCTAATAAGATACAGTTCCCCAACTGCCATTTTTCTACCAAGAATTCAATTCCGATGGGAAAATGCCTCTGTTAGGGAACATAGTACTAGCGTTATCAGCAGCTCTGTCTGAAGAACTGGAACTGCCAATCCTAGTTGCTTCAAGAGCATTCCCAGGGATCTGGGTATTTTTCTAACACTGATGTGAATTCGAAGCCTGTGGATTTCGGGATCTGGGTTCAAAGCTCATCTATTTACTATGCACTGCTACTGCAGCCAATAGACTGTTGATTCTGGAACACACCCTCCTTGGTAAAAAAAAAAAAAAATTACAGGTCTCAAAAATCACCTAATTGAGGCCTTTTCTCTGCTGTAATTCAAAGAATTGAATGGCTTTGGAAAAGGGAATGCTTTGTAGGGAATGTGGATGGCTTTCAAAACAACTGTGTAAGGTATCATCTGGACTCAGATTGGTGAGGTTTTCAATGTACTACAGCAGGAAAATGGCCCAAGATGGGAATACAAAATTCCAGTTCTGATACTTGTTATGGTTAAACAGGAAATGTTCTCCCCAGGCTCACTGCTTTTTTGTTTTGTTGTTTTGATCTGTTGAGATAGGCTCTCATTAGCTAACTTGGATCTATGCTTCAGATGCTGACTTTGAAATCTTGTTCCTCCTGCCAACCCCTTAAGTATTGAGATTGCTTCCAGGTTTGCTCACTGCACCTGGCTTTAGGCTTTGTCTCCAGGTAGTGGAGCAATTTTGAAAGGGTCTAGAAACTCAGCACTCACCAAGCTTAAAGAACTAGGCAATAGTGGCACAGACTCATGGAAGTAAGTTGTCTTAAGTATATAAGTATGCCTTCCAATTTCTGTGTTTCCGGTCATGCAGTGAGTGAGGATGTGCCCAACTGGCCCAGAAACACGAAGCCAAGTAACCATGGTCTAAACCTTTTAAAACCATAAGCTCCAGTCTCCTTTATATTGTTTTTGGCAGGCATTTGGTCACAGTACGGGAAAAGTGACCAATTAAGTTCTGCCACCAAACAGGAAGGAGATCGAAGACATCACACATTATTTTTTCATGAGATTAGCATAGCTGATTTCAAAATTCCCATCCAGCTACAAAACCCTACAATTCCTCCCTTCCTGAGTGGAGAAAGCATCCTTTATTCCATTCTCTGGAAAGCCCTGGGTATAAAGAACTCTCTTTATTAATAAGATCCCAACAACACAGTTTTACGCTCCTCTGAGGTCAGCCTTGGGAATTCTATGGGAATTCTTCTCTCATTTGCCTCCCATCCTCCAATCCTTCGGGTAACTAAACCCTCTGCCTTATGGCTCATCGTGGCCCCTCTTCTACTCACACATTACCAACACTTCAGTTCTGGCACTTACCTGACGCACAGGAACACCCAACTGCATTCCTTCCTTTCAGAGAACAGTCTGCTCGACTCAACTCCATTTGGCTCACTAAGGTTTACACAAGGAGAAATCCTTTATTCCTTACTCTTATTCCATAATCAACGTGTCAGGAAAGCCTGTTTTGTCTCTAAGATGTATTCTAGACAAAATACTGTTACTGCTTTCCTGCTGCTTTATCCAGATGCATGCTAGCAATAGTTTTGATTCTCCTCCTTGCTTTTGAAACTCTATTTCCATTCTGTCTACTCGACACGGCATCCAGATGATTGCACTAAAATATTAAACACATCACTCCTCTACTCCAAAGGCCTAGGGGCATGGCCGCTTACTGTGGGACTTCATTTCCCTCTGCCCCAGCTACATGGGCCCTCTTACTGTTCCTATGGTTGGCCGGGAGACGTGACTACGTGCAAAAACTTTGCATTTGCTGTTCTCCCAGGAAGTCTCACTCCAGATAGCTGCCTGGCAAGTTAATTCCAACATCAGCTTCTCACGAGCTGTGTTACTCTGTCACGTTTTCCAAAACTGTGAGATCTTACTTTTTTATGCTTACCTCAGCGCTCACGATCCAACCCATTATGTTCTACAAGTCTTATTCTGTCATCTCTCTTCCCTGTAACAGCAGAGACTTTTATTGTCACATCAGACACCTAAAACAGTAACAAAAACGTTTCATGAAAACACGGAGACAGACTAGTGTCTGTCTTTGTGTGTGGCTAAATAAAATCTGACCAGTTTTGGTGTCGCATGTAAGGAAACCATATGCTTTTGTTATGTGATTAATGCTTTGTTTCTGTTTTATGCACCAGGGAAAACATTCTCTTTATTATTAAGGCCTTACTTGGGTCAAGGGGGATGAGTCCCATCTTATTTTCCAAGGGTTATTCTGTGTACCTGACCGCGTTATAGAGAACAAAAGTAGAATCTGCTGTATTAGAAAACTCCCAGTTCTGAACGCTGGTGCTCAAAAGGCCTCAGGACTGAACTGCAAGAGAAAACACGTGGTTAGTAAGTATTCTATTAAAATGAAGAGATAACTATATATCGACGTCAATTTTATCTTAGGAGTTGTAGAAGCTCCATCTTCCCGTTTGTTTTGTCTTTTTAATACGAAAACCGGGGCAGGGGAAATAGAGGGAAGAAAGAGGTATGTGTGGGGGGTGGGAGAAGAGACTCAGTTTACATAGTCCTCACGCTGTCACCAGAAGGCCCTGGAAGTCGGGCGTCCCGCGTCCCCGCCAGCCCGGGACACTCGAGGGCCGTCTTCCCTCGGTGCCCAGGACGCAGGGAGCGGTCAGGTCAGGGCAACCACGGCTGCGCGGCCCAGCGGGTCCCGACAGGCCTGGACTCGGGCTCCCGAACGGCGGAAGCCGCCCCGCGCAGCCGCGCTGTGGCCGCCGTGGTCGCCAACCCCAACCCGTTAGCCGCCCGCCACGAGTCCCCGCACGCAGCCGCGCCCGCGTCCGCGCCCGGCGGGGGAGGGGCGGCTGGCGCGGCGTCGGCTTTCCCGGCATTCCCAGCGGCGCGGGGAAAGTTTACCGGACGTAGGCGGCGGCCGCAGCGGTAGCGGCTCCCGGCGGCGGGCGGACCATGGCCCTGGCGGGCGGCCCCCGGCGGTGTCGCGGAGCCGGTTGACTTCCCGGGAGGAGCTGCCCTGCGAGTGAGCGGCGGCGGGCGCGCTGAGCGCCGCCAACATGCGGCGGAGCTTGCGGGCGGGCGCGGGCGGCGGAGAGCCGAGGCGGAGGCGGCGCCGGCCCGGGAGACGGCGGCGGGCGGCGAGCGCGCGGCCCTAGCGAGGCTGCCGGGGCAGCGGCGGCGGCGGGGCGGGCGTCGTCTGCGAGGATGCTGTCCCGCAAGAAAACCAAAAACGAGGTGTCCAAGCCGGCCGAGGTGCAGGGCAAGTACGTGAAGAAGGAGACGTCGCCCCTGCTGCGGAGTGAGTGTCGCGGGGCGGTGACGGGCGGGGGGGACCTAGCGGGTGGTGCTGGAAGACGGACTCTAGGGAATGCACGGCTGTGCCTGTTGTAGGAGGAATAAAAAGTGCTCCTCTGGGTACGTCGGGGCGTTCCCAGGGTCTGCGACCGTCGTGGCTACAGTCGCCCTCGCCCAAGTAGCCCAAACTCTAGGCTGGTCTCCTTTGCCCTGCGGCGGGACCCAGACTTGCAGCCGCTGTCCAGAGCCGCCTCCTGTCTCAGAGCAGCCCCACCACCGAAGTATTCGGAGTAGGTTTTGCACCTAAAATTCCCAAAAAGCAAAGTACTCAGAATAATTTCTGCCGTAGCAGGCAGGTTGCTAACTTTCTTCCCTTCTCTCTCTAGGGTATGTTCCGTCTCCTCCTCTAGCTTTTCTCCGTTTCCAGTAGTTGACTCTGAACTTTTCAACTTGAACGTCTTGGTTTTCTTTTTAAGATTTGTGTGGATTTGGAACTTAGAAGAGAAGGGGCTAATCCTTTGGTTCTCATTCTAGGAGCTGGGCCCCTTGTGTTAGTAACGTACATTTCCTTCTTGGAAGCTGGTAGTAACCGTGTGACTTAAATTAAGCATTACCTCATATTGTAATTGGGAAAGCTCTAAACAGAGGTTCATAGTATTTGCCCAAGATCACGGAGAAAGGGGTGGATAGCATTATTTTTTCATTGTGACCATGTGTGGAGCCTTCCAGGTTATGTTAGTAATTGTAGTGCTTGACTACAAAGTTGGTCGGGTGGGTATGTCCAGTAACTTGAAACTTTATTTGTAATCACTTGTTTTTCTTTTTAGCTTGCTTTTTGCCGCAAATAAAGTTTATTAAACATTTCTTGAAATCATGCAACATGTTGAGTTTTTGAATCTTTCAGTGAATACTCGATACAGTTTCTGTCATCGACTGTTAATTATTCCAATGTTAGGATAGTCTAGTGTTAGCTTCTGGCACCTTCCAGTATTGTCTACTTAATGAATTCAGAAAACGTGCTCCATATCCAGATTTCCTCCTGTTGTTAAGGCATTTGCTTTCTATCTAAGGAAATCTAAGATGTTCAATTGCTAATTTTGTTTTCAGCAATCCATTATCTTGTTTTTAGTTCTCTGTTCTGAAAGGAGCCGTATTCCAGGCTCATTGTTTCTCCGTGGATTGAACATTTATGTGCATCTTTGTAACTTGATTTTATTTTTCAGTTTCCACACTGAACGGTTTTGCTTTCTAGTTTTGATAACTGTACCTAGAACTGGGTAATTCTGAGAATAGAAAGACAAAACTATTAATTTAAAAATCTTTTAAAAGAAATCTGCCTTGTTTTAGAGGAGCATTTTTTATTGTAATGAAACTTTGTTTGCATGAAGAAAGATTCTTGGCTATACTAAAATCAGATGAAAACCAAACTGTAGTCATATGTGATGCTGGTGACTGCATTGATTTGTTAGATTATTTTCAGTCTTACTGACGTTGTATCATATTATGTATGGCAATATACAACATCAGCTCAGTTGTAGCAGAGCTTACACATAGCACATTAATGCAGATTATAAATTTATTTGCTTGGGAAAATAGTACACATATTGGCTTAAAATTTAAATTTGTTTTCCAAAGACCTTGTTATTTTGATATAAACAAATAACTTTATAAGAGTACTTATTTACTGAAATGGTGATTTTATTCTTTGTTTGATTGCAGATCTCATGCCTTCGTTCATCCGGCATGGTCCAACAATCCCAAGACGGACTGACATCTGTCTTCCAGATTCAAGCTCTAATGCTTTCTCAGCTTCTGGAGATGGAGTAGTTTCAAGAAACCAGAGTTTTCTGAGAACTCCAATTCAAAGGACACCCCACGAAGTACTGAGGAGAGAAAGCAACAGACTGTCTGCCCCTTCCTCCTACCTTGTCAGGAGCCTGGCAGATGTTCCACGAGAGTACGGCTCATCACAGTCGTTTTTAACAGAAGTTAATTTTGCTGTTGAAAATGGAGACTCTGGTTCCCGATACTTTTATTCAGATAGCTTTTTTGATAGTCAGAGAAGGCGGCCACTTGGAGACCGTGCCCCAGAAGACCACAGATACTATGACTGCAACCATGATCTCTTCCAGAGAATGCCACTGAATCAGGGGAGGCACACTTCAGGTAACCCGACATCATAAATAACACATTGGTTTATACTTACTGATATTTTAACTTAAAAGGTGATTTCCCATGGGTTTTCTTGGAAAGAAAAAAAAAATTCCATTTTGCCATTCTTGCTTCTGCTTGCTTGCTAGTGGTTTTTAGCCTACAATGAATGGCAGAATTCTGTTTCTGTTGACTATATTAAACTTGGTGCTTATCTCATGACCATCTTGACTGTTAACACTTTGGGCTTAAATACATGAAAAACTTAATGTCTCTAGTTAGATTGAAATTAGATTTAGATTTGGTAGAGTGAGAAAGGTAAGTCTGTAGGCAAATTGATCTTAAACCTTGGAAAGGAAAAGGGAGGCGGAATCGACTGTGCTAGGTATACACAGTGTGGGCAATTGCACGCTTAGTGATCTAGCGCTGTTTCTCCAAACCTAATTTTGTAGTCAATAACTGTTTCTCAGGTTGGTCAGAAGGCTCACCATATGGCTAATTATGTGTAAAACATGCCGTCCTGTGACAGGCGGGGAAATACTGTGTGATGCGGAGCTGCACTTTGTTTCCCTCTGACCTGTAGATGCTCCTCCAGGAGTTGAGGGATGTGGCAGCTCCACTTGATTCCTAGAGTGCTCATTACTGTAGATCAAGTGGTGCAAGCTAAAAAGAAAACTTTTCCCACCTAGTAAATTGTAGGCTCTAAATTTGGCAGGATAAAGATGAATGTGTGAGGCTGATTGGCTTTTTAACAGCCACATTTCTAATAAACTTACTCAACAATTTGGAATACAACTGTTTTAGCCATAGGAAAATTATCTTCATTTAATATTAATTATGTGTCTAGCATTTTCTTGATCCTCTTGGGATACCTTATTTAGGGAAACAAAACCAGCATATACACAGTAGTCCCGGAACAATTAGTGGCTGTACTTTGTAGTATTAACCGTTAGAGGCAGTCAGAAGAAAGATGGTGTAACTGGAATCTTCCAGGAATACGTGCTCCAAGGAGCAGATAGAACTTGAAGTAGCCTTTGAGCTTGGACTTGACATTAACAGGGTAGAAGAAAGACATGTTAGGTAGAAAGTTGAAAATACCCATTGCAAATAGAGTGGGGTGGGTTTACATTTAGGAGACTTTATTCTTAACTATTTTTAGAAATATGATGTAAGGGGGAAATGGAGATTTGTGGCCCAACAGAAAGCTGAGACTTGAAACAAAGAAACCGGTACACATTTCAAGGTCAAATGTCTGGGGAGGTGCCTCAGTGGTTAAAAGTACTGGCTGCTCTTCCAGAGGACGGGATTCATTTGCTGGTACCCACATGGCAGCTCACAGTCCTTTAACTCTAGTTTGGGGGGATTTGATACCCTCTTCTGGCCTCTGCAGGCACTAGGCATGCAAGCGGTTCGCTGCCCTCAAGATCTAAAAGAGCATCAGATCCTCTAGAAGTGGAGTTATATGTGGTTGTCAGCTGCCACGTGGGACCCTGGAACAGAACCCAAATCTTCTGCAAGACCAGCAAGTGCCGTTAACCTCTGAGCTATCTCTCTAGTCCCCAGTGCTTAATATTTTAAAGCAAATTAATGAGGCCCTGCTTGAAGACATTGGAAGGGACAAAGGAAAGTGGGACACACCCAAATTCATAGAACAGGGCCCCTAATAGGGCTAGAGAGATCAGGGAAAAAGAAGAGTCAGATATGGTTAGCAAAGCACCCTGGTACACAGGATGTACTAATAAAGGAAATGAAGCAAGCTCCGAGGTTTCAGATCTGGAGACTGATGACAAAGTTTGCCAGCTGAAGGAGAGCAGAAATAACAGCTGTGTTTATTGTTAGTGTAGACCCGCGCTTCTCAACCTTCCCAATGCTGCGACCTTTCTAATATAGTTCCTCATGTTGTGGTGACTCCAACCATAAAGTACTTCTTTGCTACTTCATTGCTGTAATTTTGCTACTGTTATGAATCGTAATATAAATTCGTATGTTTTCGATGGTCTTAGGTGATTCCTGTGAAAGGGATATTCGACCCCAAAGGGTTGAGAACCATGGGACTAGCTGATTTGTTGAGTTCCTTGCACTCACTTTCCCATATGTGTATGGCAGCGTCAGTGATAGCTCAAACCGATGGAATGTCCAGTTCCAGAGGTCTGACCCCTGAAGCGCTCCAGAAGTCAAAGGTTTTTGAGCATGAACATGACACTATACCGAGGCAGTTTTTTTAAAAATAGTTTTGCGTGTGCATTCATGTAGGTGTTTTAAGACACAGTCTCACTGTATAGCCCAGGCTAGTCTGGAATTTACTATGTAGCCCAAACTAGCTTCAAACTTGTTAGTTTGAATGATCCTCCTGCCTCTGGCTTCCTAATGCTGGAATTACAGGAGTAAGCCCTCATAGTTCATTGCCAAAATGACAGCTGCACAGAAAATACTAGTGAAATTATCTTCAGACTGCTTTTATAAGAGGAAAAACTACATGAATTTGATGTTCAGACACGGGGCTATGTCCAGGATATTATTCTACACCAATTCCAAAATCCAAAACTCCATTGTCACAAACATCAGAATAAGGGATACTCTACCTGTAATTGTTCTATCCTTAGCTTTCTATATGTTATTTTCTTGGTTGGTTGGTTGGTTGGTTGGTTGGTTGGTTGGTTGGTTGGTTGGTTTTTTGAGACAGGGTTTCTCTGTGCAACTTTGGAGCCTGTCCTGGAACTTACTGTGGAGGCTAGGCTGTCCTCACAGAGATCCACCTGCCTCTGCTTCCCGAGTGCTGAGATTGAAGGTATATGCCACCACTGCCCGGCTAACTTTCTGTCTTTTAAATATGAAGAAATGAAATACCAAGTTAAAATCTCACTTTAAAATTCTGATTTGTAAAATACCATTGAGGAAATACTATAAATGAAATTTCTTCCAGTCTCTCCTAGGCACAGTCAGACATTGTTTTTGTGATGAAGGCAGATTTTAATTTTTATTTTTTGGTTTTTAGAGACAGGGTTTCTCTGCAGCTTTAGAGCCTGTCCTGGAGCTAGCTCTTGTAGACCAGGCTGGTCTCGAACTCACAGAGATCCGCCTGCCTCTGCCTCCCGAGTGCTGGGATTAAAGGCGTGCGCCACCACCGCCCGGCTTGAAGGCAGATTTTAAAACAATTTCCCAGTCACAAAAAGTATAAGGTCTGGGAGATATCTCAGTCCCTACACTGTCAGCTGAGCACGCATGCGGACCTGAGTCCCATCGCTAGAGCCTTGCCAGGAATGGTGGGGTTGAGGCAGAGATACATGGATCCCTGAAGCTCATTGGCCAACCAGCCTAGCTGAAGCCATGAGCTTCAGATCACTGAGAGACACTGTCTCCAAAAATAAGTTTAGAGAGCAGGTGAAGAAAAGGCCCCTGATCTAAGCCTCACAACATGAACGTGTACCTGTGTGCACATGTACACAACCGCAGTATTGTATGCATACTATATACACAATCCACATACAAAGAAAGTACAAGTTAATTGGGCATTTTTCCAAATGGAATGTTATCTTAAAAGTAACTGGGTGGTGGTGGTGGTGTGGACCTTTCATCCCAGCACTTGGGAGGCAGATTTCTGTGAGTTCGAGGACAACCGGGTCTGCAGAGTGAGTTTCAAGACAGCCAGGGCTACACAGAGAAACACTGTTGAAAAATAAAAAAGATTTGATTTTCGGTTTTAACCAACATCTGCTTTTACTGTCAGTAGACTTCCTTCCATTCTGAGTCTCTTGTGTTAAAAAAAAAATGCCTTTCTTGTTTGTTTTTGTTTTTCAAGACAGGGATTTTCTGTGTGTAGTTCTGGCTGCTCTGGAACTCGCTATGTAGATGAGGCTGGCCTCCCAAGTGCTGGGGTTAAAGGTGTGTACCAACACTGAGTGGCTAATTTTTAAAATTACATCTTTCTTAGTTTGGGTTACTTTGATATGATAAAATACCATGATCAAAGCAACCTGGGGAGGAAAGGATTATTTGGCTTACAATTTTATATCATTGTCAAAGGAAGTGAGAACAGGAACTCAAAGGACAGAAACGTGGAGAGGGAGCTGATGTAGAGGCCATGGAAGACTGCTGCATGTCTGGCTCAACCTGCTTTCTTATAGAACTCAAGACCACCAGCCCAGGGATGGTACCACCCATACTGGGCTGAGACCTCCGCCATCAATCAGTAAGAAAATGCCCTACAGGCTTGCTGACGGCCGAGTCTTATAGAGGCATTTTTTCAACTGAGACTCCCTCCTTTCTGATGACTCTAGCTTGTGTCAAGGTGACATAAAACTAGCCAATACAATGTGTGTGTGTGTGTTTGTGTGTTTGTGTACATACATGTGTGTGTACTTACGTGTGTGTACAAACTTGCAGGAATTGATTCTCTCCTTCCACCTTGTGGGTCCTGGGAATCAAACTTAGGGCTTAGTAGGAAGTATTTTTACCCTCAGAGACCAATGGATCTCTGAACCTTGCTGACTGGCCAGTCTAGCAGAATTGATTAGTTTGTTCTAAACTTGTTTTTATAAGGTTTTAAAGATACTAAAGAAATAAAAATAAGAAATTAAACTGAAAGTTTATTATCAGAGTTTATTTTAAAGTACTGAATTTGTATTTATTCAAGTAAATGTGCTAGCATTTAGTAAACTAGAATCACCTTGTGGAAGCTGATACAGCTTTATCTTTGTGAGCAAGAGAAGCAGCAATTGTCTTAGTTCAGTCCTGAAAGCCCTTTCTCAGCATCCTAATATGACACAGAATGTAGTATTTGGTATCTGTTACTTATGGAACTCAGCATTCCAGAATCCATTTTACTATCTTTAGGTACCGAATTTGGAAACCAGAATTTTTAAGATTTACACATGTTAAGTCTTAGGCAGCTTCCTGGTTGGTAAGGTTTTTGAAGGCATACCCGGTGAAGCTTCATAAAGACAAGAGTATTTGTTAATCCTTCCTGGAAAATCCTGTTCTTAGCTTGTGAATGCTTAGTTTATTTATATTTAATGGAGCATATTTGTACAGTGCAGCCATACAAGTAGAAGCTGTTTATTTACGAATAAATGTCAGTTACTATTTTCTGGCAGTAATTTAAATTATGAAAGACTGATTTTTTTTTTTTTAAAGTTGTAGCTCAGAAGCTGAAGTTCTTTTTTTCCATACTGATTAAAATTGGTGGCTTGCTTGTTTTGCTTTGAAGAGTGTAATTGATATTTTGTTGTTAAAATGATATGGTTAGTAATGTTCATCATTTGCTCTTACACTGTGGTATTTGGTAAGAGAACTCTGGAACCTCATGTGGAATGGTAATGAGTCTCTGCTGGAGTTCATTGTGGATGTGGTATTGTGTGCCTGTACTCCATGTGTTAAGACTGGTTTCTCTCTTTGTGATGTTAAGTTAGGCCATGGTCTCCATGTCAGCCTGGTTTACTCACCAGGAAGGACTCCACCAAACTTACCTGTTGGTTTCGGAAGTCAGTAGTGATCCTTTTTGTACAAACTATCATTTCTTCCGATTTATTGGTTGGAGTTCTAAAAGAGTATGTTTTTTTTATAAGTACTTTGATGGTTATTCATGTAGGAAAGATGGGGTAAACACTAGATCTTTCCTTTTATTTACTATTTTTCAGAGTAATGAAGTGGTACCCCAGCCACTTCCAAAGGCAAGTAATGAATTTTTTTTTAAATGGGGCATCTTCGTGACCTAATAGATAACTCTTTTAATTCCAAGATTTGTTCCAAGGTTTAACTAGGTTTTCATTAATATCCACTTTCTGTTCCAAGATCCATTCATGTCTCAGTAGACTTCTGTGGCCTCTGCCACTTTCTCAGTTATTTTATTTTCTGTGGTTCTGATGGTGTTGATGAGTTCATGTTAGACATTTTATAGAGCCTCTCAATATGACTTTTATTGGATATTTTTCTCCTGATTAGATTGAGCTGATTTTACTGACTTTGAGAGGTAGAAGACAGAGGAGAGAAGGGAAGAGAGATGAAGAAGGGAAAGAAAAAAATCTAGTGTATAAAGAGGTACACAGTATCCTTGTGCTATTACTATGGAGGATTTCTCCACTGGACTTCACTCTTTTACCCCCTTTTTTCTTTTTTTGGATGGGGGTCACTAACACTAGTGCACTTTGAAGAGGGCAAGTATATTGAGCTTTCCCTGTTGGGGTGGGGATATGTAATCTGTGCAGTTCTTCTGTAAGTATCTACACATGTGAATTTTTCCATTAAGTAAGTTTTCTCTTTTCTCATTTTGTAGTTTCTGTCACACATATATGTGTTTATTTTATAATTTGGGTTACAGTGTGACATTGAGTCATTTATTGTCTAAGTTGTTCCACTTTGAACATTAAGAATTCTCTAGATGACTTCCATGTTTTCCTTTTTAATAGTTGAGACTTCAGAGTGTTCAGCACATGTGATTGCCAGCTCAGACCTACGACTAGTTGTTTCTTCATCATGAATGTGTAGATTTTAGTTGCTCTATTGCTATAGTTGGCAGTTCACTTGTTTGAACTGCTCCCTGTGGACCCTCATCCCATGAGATTGGTCTCCTTTGGTCTTTTAATGTGCCCAAGTGGTTGGATGTTTCAGACTCCTTTTGGGCCTGTTCTGTGTCAGACTTAGAATCAACCACTGATTCAGTGAGCTCTCAAGGAACTCTGTTGTACCTTTTCTTAGGGATTAGCTTCATAGTATTGGGATTTGCTGCTACTGGATGGATTATTGCTTCCAGAATTTTCAGTGGACAAATCTAGGAAAGACATTTGGGTATTCGTTCTAGAAACAGTTTCATCAATTTATACTGTTGTATAATGTTTTACTCTTTTGGCTTTTTGAGGGGCCAGCCACCCATCTCTCAAATCACACAGGAAGGCTTACTCTTAGTTATGAATGCCTGGCCTTAGCTTGGCTTGTTTCTAGCCAGCTTTTCTTAAATTACTCACACTACCTTTTGCCTCAGGGCTTTTATTTTTCTTACTCTGTGACTGGCTGGGTAGCTGACCCCTAGTTTCCTTCTCTCCCTGTTCTCTTGCTCCTCTTTCTTCTCTCAGATTTCTCCTTCTTTATACTCGCCCTGCCTATCCTTTCTCCTACCTCGCTATTGGCCGTTCATCTCTTTATTGGAACCACCAGGTGTTTTAGACAGGCACAGTAACACAGCTTCACAGAATTAAACAAATGCAGTGTAAACAAGGGTTACACACCTGAAAATAATATTCCCCAACATTATATTATTGGTGATTTAAATGAAGATCTTAGATTTTTACTTTTTTTTTGCTTTAAAAAATTCATTGTTCTCCATGTGAAACATAAAATTCACCATCTTTAAGCATGTTGAGTGTTGCTGTGTGATACTGATATTTTATATATTCACATTGTGTTGCCATGCTTGCAGATATTTTTTCATTCTGAAGATAGATTGTTACAATGGCATAAAATGCTACTCATTTGTCCATCTTTATCCCAGAACTCTGGAGACCGGGCAGGCAGTTCTCTCTGAGTTTGAGGCCATCCAGGGATACAAAATCATTTCTATCATTATCCTTCCTTCCATAAATAACCAGTTTCATTTTTGTTGTAGTGTTACATTTTAACATTTTATGAAAATAGGTATAAATACATGTATGTGTGCATATACATATTTTTTCTCATATCTTTTTTTGGTATGTTTTACTCTAAACTCAGTAACAACAAACATTTGAGTTTAGGTGGGTTGGATGTCAGCAGCAGCTCAGCTGTGTGCCTCTGACTCGGGGCCTCTCATAAAGTTGGAGGGTTTCACCGGGGCTGTGACGACCATGTCCTTAGATACATAGTTTAGAGACTACTCCCGAAGCAGTTAACAATAGGCTTTATTGTCCTCAGTTCCTCATTACATGCACTATTTATGACATTAAAGCAGCTGGTTTTCCCGAGTGGTCCAAGGCGAAGCACATGAGCTTGACAGGGACAGAAGCTGCCTGGTCTTTTGTATCTTAGTATCAGAAGTCACGTACCACCCTTTCTGCTATAAACTATTGCTCACAAGGACAGGTGAATACCAGGAGGCTGGGACGGTGGGGCCCATGATTGGTTTAAGTTTGACTATAAAAAGGAAGCATATTGCCTGCACTTTTTCACTTCTTGTTTGGGGGGGGGGGGATAGAGAAGTGGAAGACAGGGCCTCTCTCTAGCCCAGGCTGGCCTAGAACTTATCTCAGACCTGTGGCATTCTTTCTTCCAGAGTCTCCCAAGTGCTGGGGTTACTGGCGAGAGTCACCATGCCTGACTGTCTCTCTACTCTTAATCTCTCAGGGTAGAATAGAGAGTATCTTCATGTGTGGCTGTGCGGCCCAGCGCTGTGCTCTGACCTGTGCATCCACTAGTATAATCATCTACTCTGTCAATGTTGGCTCATCTTCAGCCTTCTATAGACTGTGCTGCAGTGACCATTATGTTATGTGTTAAGTGAATACAGTTTTTAAAATGCCTGCCAATAACCATATTTATTATACATTTATATCTTATCCTTTAGAATTTCAGAGTTTGAATAGAAGCATTTCTATGCAAGCATACCTTAATTTTAATGTTTCTTCTAAATTATTTTTTGTTGTTGCTGTTTACATGGATACCAAAATGATTGAAAGAAACTCTTCTAATCTGAGAAGGGGATTCTGACTCTTCAGCATATTGTCAGTATAATTTCAGAGGAGTTGAAAAATGAGTTTATTGCCATTCCTTAAAGTTAAACATTTTGCTTAGCCAAAGATAAAAATATATGGTATATATTTTAAAAACACATCACTTAAGTGGAAACTTGACTTTTTGATTTTTAAGAGCCATTATAAGTGTTATTTCATTAACTCCTATTCTAGTTGTGGTCAGGCATGTTGACTGTATGACCTGCCTTGATAATCCTACTTAATTCCAGGGCATAGCTAGATTCTTTTAATTCCCAGTTTTATAAAAACTGGGAATGGTTTTACAAGCTTATTTTTGCTCTTTCCTTTTTTAAGATGAGATGTCAGATCTTAAATTTTGACTGAGATTTTTCCTATTTTTACTTTTCCTTTAGTAGTGTAAATATTTAAGTATTCCTGTGCCCTGGTGACAAAAGATTCAAACAAATCAAAACTCATATTAGTTTCAAAATCCAGGTTTTCTTTCTCCTTCTAATTTAATAGTAATGACTAATGCTGTGGAAATTTTATACTGAGATAATCATAAACTTTAACAGATAATTGAACGCTTGCTTCATTTTCTTTTCTCTTCAGGTATTGGGAGAGTTGCTGCTACATCTTTAGGGAATTTAACTACCCATGGATCTGAAGATTTCCCCCTGCCCCCTGGCTGGTCTGTGGACTGGACAATGAGGGGGAGAAAGTACTACATAGATCACAACACAAACACAACTCACTGGAGCCATCCACTTGAACGAGAAGGGCTTCCTCCTGGATGGGAACGCGTAGAGTCATCGGAATTTGGAACCTATTATGTGGATCACACAAATAAAAGGGCTCAATACAGGCACCCCTGTGCTCCCAGGTAAGGTAGCTGATTCATTTCTGGCTTTCTGTTTTGAGAACAGAATCCCGTGTTAGATTTTGGTCTAACATTTTATGAAGAGATAAGCATCTTGAAGCTTGAGATTGTAAGTAGTTATTTCTCAAAATTGATATTTATCCTAGGTATATCTTAGTAATGAATGATTTTAATAATAAGATTTTAAAAATATTTTCTCTCTGAGAAACCTGAAACAAATATCTTTGTGATCAGATTCCAACTAGAAGAGATGCCAGAAGCCTTTTGTTGTAGATACCCAGAAATTAAAGTTAATAATCAACCTGTTTGTTTTCATCTTAAATTCCCATCAGATAGACCCACCTCATAGTAAGTCAGAATATACTTCAAAACCATGACATCATCTTCCTGTTTTTAGTCAACTTCTGACACAATTTCATGTTGTTTTCCTACTGAAGTAAAAGTTGGAATGGAACAGTCTAGCTTCTTAGTACATACAACCAGCAGTTCTTTGGACTGTGCTGAATAATACTTTAAGCCTTGTGCTATCTAGTATTGTAGCCAGTTGTCATGTGTGGCTATTGAGCAATTGAAACTTGGTTAATCCATTTGAGATTGCTGTAAGTGAAAAGTAGACACTGTACTTCAAAGTACATATAAAACTATATTAACTTAATAGTGAAGAAACAAATATTTCGCATTAATCATGTTTAAGCTGCAAGAACTGAGAACTAGTGGGTAAAATGCCATAAGCACATTGATAGATACTGCCTCGGGTCATCTGACTAATACAATTTGTTGGTTATGATGGATCATAATTTTTTTAAGAAACATTAAATTCATGAGAATACGTTTTAGAATTCTAAACAGGGTTAACATTATCAATGTATTGCTTTAAACATTTTACATTTTTATATTTAGTGACTCAACCTTGAAAGTGTTTTTTCAATGATTTATATTTGGTAGCATGTAGCCAGCTTTATTGAGTGGCTTCATGAAGTTGTTGAAGAACTGAGCCCATGGGTATGGTCTGCTGTCCACAGTAGCACTCTTCCAGCCAGATTTAAAAGGCTGCCCTCTGTTTCTCACACCTGATAGTATTGTAACGTGTTGATGGTTTGTAAAGCTTTCCAAATGATTGTCCTCTCAGAAAGTCAGCAGAGTAGCATTAATAACTGTTGGATTATATGTCAGTCTTTATGCAGAACCTGCAACTTAGACATCAGTCCATTAGCTCTTGGGAAAAGTCATCTGTGTTAAGAATTTATGTCCACTTTTACAAATCAGTAGTTAGAAGTAAAGTACAGTAAGGCAGTTCTCCTACATTTCATACAAATTGTAGGTGATTAAAACACAGGCTGGGCATGGTCACTGACACCTTCAGTCTTAGTACTTGGGAGTTAAGGCCGGCCTGGTCTAAATAGAGAGTTCTAGATAGGGCTTTATATTGAGATCTTGTCTCAAAACACAGGCATATTTGATTTCAAAGCATATGGTATCAATTACCATTTCCCTTTGGACCCACTTATTAAAAATGTTGAAGACATAATTACTGCAATTTTCATGTTATCTTTAAAATGACAGAGTTGGAGCAATGACTCAGTCATCATGAACACTTGCTGCTTTTTCAGAGGTCCTGAGTTTGGTTCCCAGAGCCACTGTCAGGGGTCTGTATGGTGGCCTGTAACTCTAGCTCCAGGGTATCTGACACCCACTTCAGGCCTCTACAAGCACTCCACTCGTGTGTGTGTGTGTGTGTGTGTGTGTGAGAGAGAGAGAGAGAGAGAGAGAGCGTGTGTGTGTATATGCAGAGACATACATATAAATAATCTTAAAATAAATGGACTGTTAACTATAGTATAATCTAGACCTTATTTTAATGCCAGTTAAGCAAGCAGTGACCTTTTTTATATTCACGTCTTTTATGTTTAGAGGCAGATTCATTTGTTTTGTCTTCTTGCCTGAAATAGCTCAGTCTGGTGTCCCAGAATTCACTCTGTAGCCTGCAGGTGTTGAGTACTTTGCACCTTAACAAACAGTTCAGTCCTGTACAACTATTCCTCCCCGCTCAGCTTACACAGGCTGTTAGTGCTAATTGAAACATGATCCTTTTTAATTCTCTATGATTTAAAGTAGGCTCTAGGTAACTCCCAGTTGCTTTCCTAACCTGGCACAGTGCCCAGTCTTGCTGCACTATATACCCCAACCTCACCTTTTCAGTTAACAGGAAGGAGAAAACAATCCTCTTTTGTTTTGAGAAAAGCTATAGACCTTCCCAATGTATATGTTGGCAAATAATGAGTTATTTGCAGAAATCTGTGCCTATAATGTAAGCCTTGTATAAAGGTTAAAACTAAAACTAGCTTTTTTTTCCACCTTTGAAACTGTCCTTAAAAAGAATAACTACCAGCCAGAAGAAATGTTTTAAAATAGGGAAGGTTTAACTTGGTTTATGTTGTTGTTGCTTGTTTTTTTAGATTTTTGAGTTTTATTAAAATCTCACATGAACAAGAAATTGGAAATACAATCACATCAAAGAACAAACTATCATGACTTTGGTATATAAGCCAAATAAATTTTGTAGAGCAGACTTCAAAAATGTCTGAAATTGTAACAATTTAAAAATGGTTGACCTGCTCTAGGGATGCTAATTGTACAGACATAGCTTATTCCAATACAGAAAGCCTTAAGTCTGTTCAGATTCCTTTCAGAAGACTACTAAGGCAGAGCACTAGCTTGTACCTTTATTTACATCATACTTCATATACCTACGAAATCTGTTCCCAATCCAGAAAAGTAAAACTGTCCAAACCAAAGGTTCTGATTTGACAGATTGTTTCGAAGCTAAAATGAAGCCTGGAACAATAAAAGCATTATAACCCCACAATAAGGGAACTCTGCGAGCCCAATAATGTCCAAGAGCATTTATGGAAAGAAGGAAAATAAAAAGCCTGGAGTATGTACACAATAATGATTTCTTCACCTGAGCACAAATGGCAGCAAACTACTACTTCAAGATGAAACAGTTAAGCCAGTTTTGTCTTGAAGAATGTAGATCTAGAGCCAATCCTATCCTGCCAGTATCTTTTGGGGCTTTCACTTGTCCATTTCCACTGTTGCCTCTAAATATCCTGATAAAATTTGTGGTCGTCATTATTGTAACCATAGTTAACAGAATAGTTACACCACCTTGCTGAGCTGCTGATCTCTAGGTTAGGAACACCAGTTCTGTTGGTTGTTGGCCTTAGAACACCTGGAGTCAGGCTGGTTGTATCCATCTCCTTTTTTTTCTTGCCTCCTACATTGCCCCCTCAGAGTCCTGAGTCCCACAAGGACCATGGCCTCTCTGCTGTTCCACACGACCCCCTCTGTCACTTGTTGAGTCTCTTGGTGGTCATAAATATGCCCCTTTGTTGTTGTTTTCTTACTCTTTTACTCTTTGGGGGCCCACCATCCAGCCTCCAAATAATCACACAGAGACGTATTATAACTACCCAGCCTTAGGTTGACTTCTTTGTAGCCAACTTTCTTAACGTAAATTATCCCATCCACCTTTTGCCCCTGGGCTTTGTCTTTCTCTATTTCTGTATTTCTTTTACTTCTTACTCCATGGCTGGCTGTATAGCTGGCCCTTGAAGTCCTCCTCTCTTCCTTTTCTTGCTTCTCTATCTTCTCTCCCCAGATCTCTCCTATTTATTCTGCCTGCCAACCCTGCCTATCCTTTCTCCTGCCTTGCTATTGGCTGTTCAGCTCTTTTAGACCAATCAGGTGTTTTAGACAGGCAAAGTAACACAGCTTCATGGAGTTAAACAAATGCAACACATCTTTGCATCATTAAACAAATATTCCACAGCATAAACAAATGTAACATATTTTAAAATAATATTCTACAACACCCACTCCCCATGAATAGCTGGTTCTACCTCATAGACATGGTGCTCCTGGGCCCCCTTAGTGATGGTGTAACACCCCACCCTCTCCCTCCTCCTCTTCCTCTCACTGCATAATCATCAGCATAGCCGTAGTAGGGATCTTTGTATCCTCCACGATAGCTGTGATAATCATAACCACAGTAATCATCGCAGTAGCTTTCATGCTGTGGTATGAAAGGATAGATATGGAGGGTAGTCGTGTCTGCCTCTCCCCCCACCGTGGCCTCGGCATCTTATTTGGAGTAATTGTCATACGTAGCACTCCTGGAGGCCCAGCAGCTTGGCACGCTTCCCGTTCTTCTCTGGTGGCTTAGCTGAGACGTTTCAATCCTTCCTTCTGCTTCTTTTCCATTCACTTCAATCAGAGCCTCAAGAGCAGCTCTTCTGTTTTCAAAATGAAAACATGCATAATCTTTAACTTCTTCACACCAGCTTTCCAAACTCAGAAAATGACTTTTCCACTATTTCTTCCATATTTGTAGTAACCAAGTTTTTACAAATGAAACTTCACATTAGCCATGACTTTTGAATCTGGTTCTTCCACAGGGTCAGCCCATTCAGCTGTGATTTAGTCAATGTCCTGTTGCTGTGAAGAGAATATTACCCAGCCACTCTTATAAAGAAAAACATTTAATTGGGGCTACCTTACAGTCCCGAGGTAGAGTCCATTATCATCATGTTGGGAAGCATGGTGGCAGGCAGACACGACATGGTGCTGGAGAGGTAGCTAGCTGAGAGTTCTACATCCGGATCAGCAGGCAGGAGGGAGAGACACACTGGGCTTGTCCTCCTAGTGACACACTTCCTCCATCAAAGCCACACCTACTCCAACAAGGCCACACCTCCTATAGTGCTGCTCCCTGGTGGGACCAAGCACTCAAATCTGTAAGTCTGTGGAGGCCATACCTATTCAAAACCACCACAAACCGCTCACTGCACTTCCCATAGTTTTACTTTTCCACTCCTCGGTCATTGTCTGGCTTACGCTGCTGACTTGTGATCTTCGTCTTTTTGTCGTCAGATTGATGATAGAGAATGACGTCCACCAAACCCTCTAAAATCTGTGACTTTACTAAACTCTCCCAGAATGTTTTCTTTAGTCTTGTTCTTTAGAAAGTCTGTTGTTTGCCCCAGAATGCACACTCCCAGGTCTTTGCCAGAACAAATTACATAGCTCTCACACAGTTTAACTGCTGCTGGGGCAGCTTCCTTCCCCAGAAGGTGAGAAATGCATGTCCTGTTGTGACCAGAGTGGGTCCATCATGAGACAGAACCAGATAGATCCAAAGATTCCAGATAGGATCAGCCTTCTTACAAAGGGATACCAACTCATCCACATACAAGTCTCTTGAATTTTACCTATGAAGACCTCTGTTTCAATTCCATGTTGCACACCTGAGTACACACTGTCTGGTGGGGGACCACCATACTTCCTCTGTCCCGTGGTTTCACCCAGAGTATAACCATCTTCTCAAGCAAGGCCTTGACCTTTGCTTCATCGGTCCCCAGGCCCAGGGTTTCAGGCAGGCTACAATAGGAGCTGCCTCTAGCCCATCCCTATTCACCCCACCCCACTTAACTTGGGTGTTTATCTATCACTAGTAGCATATCAGCTTCCAAAAGATGGAGTATATGTCCATACAGTATAGTTAAAAAAATATTCAGACCCTTATCATAGAAAATTCTGTTAGGGGTTGGAAGATAGTTGGTTTGGCCAAAAAGCACATTAAAAAGCCTTAAAAGCTGTATAGTTACCATAATTTCTGGCCTAGGTGAAGGGCTTCTGTTTTAATAAATATGAATTCTTTCTTCTCAGCGTCCCTCGGTATGATCAGCCTCCTCCCATCACATACCAGCCGCAGCAAACTGAAAGAAATCAGTCCTTCCTGGTCCCTGCAAATCCTTACCATACTGCAGAAATTCCTGACTGGCTTCAGGTTTATGCCCGAGCCCCCGTGAAGTAAGTGAGCACACAGCACCAGTGTCTTTGGGGTATCTTAACAGGCTGAAGAAGTACCATGCTTAGCTGGGCAGTGGTGGTGCAGACCTGTAATCCCAGCTCTTGGGAGGCAGAGGCAGGTGGACCTCTGAGTTTGGGGCCAGTGGGGTCTGCATAGTGAGTTCTAAGACAGCCAGGGCTACACAGAGAAACCCTGTCTTGTGGGGAGGGGGGAGAGTAAAGAAGTATCATGCTTTTCTTATACTATTGTAACATTTAAGAAAGGACATCAGAGCTTACAAAGTTTGACTCTTTGATTAGAAGGAAGAATTCTTCAGAGATGTCTGAATCCTCATTACTTTGTGTGCAGATTTCCGATAGATACATAAGAATACTAGATGCGGGCAAGTTTAATATTTGTTTTCTTTGACATTTTTATAAGATTAACATGTAAGTTGATGATCCTCTATCCCCCCCCCCCCCCAAAAGAAAAACCAAGGTAAGAGCTTGGCATACTGATGAAACGAAGCAGAACACTCTTGGAGATTAAGTTCTTTGTTAGGAATTCTGAGTTTATTTCAGGGATATCATAAGTAAATTAAACTACCTGAATGACAGCAGTTCTGGGAAATGCTTGAGCTGTAACTGCTTCTTCTTGCAACTCAGTTCCTGTTTACAAGGAATTAGGTTGCCCAGGTTTCTGAAAAGAAATCACTCTAAATTAAAGTTTCCAGTCCTCCAGGGCCAGAGTGGAGGTGGAGGTCCAGCGAAGCTGTCCTGTGGCTCTGCTGGTCTTTCTGGTGTGCACCCAGGACGGCTGCTTGAGTCACTACTCAGTATCTTTTTTTTTTGAAGCCATATATTTATATTTATATTAGATAGTCCTTTTGGAATAAAATAGCAAATGTACCCATTAGATATAAGTAATTACTGAACATAAATCTAGAGTTTGTAATTCTTGCTTGTCTGCTGCAGTGATTTGAGATATGACTTCGTAACATAGGTACATGACTTTCTGTGTTTACATTCCTCTAAGAATGGACATTCACTCTGATGTAGGTTTTGGAAATTACAGAACCACTATAGTCTGCAGTTGATATTAATGGTTGCCCAGGTCAAATATTAAAATTGATTCTTAAATATTACTTCAGGTTAAAGATTGCCCATCTGTTTTAACAGTTTTTTCTCCTTCCTTAAAAATAAGTGTATTTGGAGCTGGAGAGAGAGCTCAGCTCTTAAGGCCACGGGCTGCTCTTGCAGAAGACCCAGGTTCAGTTCCCAGCACCCACACAACCGCTCTCCGCTGTCTGAAATTCCAGTGCCAGGGGATCCAGTGCCCTTTTTTGGCTTTTGTGGGCACCAAGCATGCATGTGGTGCACAGACACATCGTGTGGGCAAAAACACCCATACACATAAAAATAAATCTCAAGTTAAAAAAAGTTCTCAAATTTAAAAAAAAAAAACTGTACTTAGGGCTGGAGAGAGGGCAGTTAAGAGTGCTTGCTGCTGTTGCAGAGAATCCTGGTTCAGTTCTCAGGAACCAATAGTAACTTTAAAACTGTCTAAACTCCAGTTCCAGGGCATCTGATGTCTTCTCCAGCTTTCTTGGGCACCAGGCATGCACACAGTGCACTTACATGCATGCAGGCAGAGCATTCATACACAGAAAAATGTAAATGAATTTTAAGAGGAGAGGGAAGTGGAAAGGAGTGTATTTAGAGCCATGTGCATTAGCATGCTCCTGTGTTCCCAGCCACTGAGGAGAGTAAGGCAGGAGGATACCCTGAGCCCAGGAGGTCAAGGTCAGTGTAGGTCCCCAGCTCAAAACGAAAGAAAGTATCTAAATGGCACATTTTACTAACTCAAATATTTTTTAAATAAAAGTTAGTTTTACTTATAATACAACTGTCTATAAAAAGTACCAGTTTATTGTTGTAAATGCACATGTATTATGTTATGAACACTGTTTTATGACAGATATGACCACATTTTGAAGTGGGAGCTCTTCCAGCTGGCTGACCTGGACACATACCAGGGAATGCTGAAGTTACTCTTCATGAAGGAACTGGAGCAGATTGTTAAGATGTACGAGGCCTACAGACAGGCTCTTCTCACTGAGTTGGAAAACCGCAAGCAGAGGCAGCAGTGGTATGCCCAGCAGCATGGCAAGAAGTTTTTAAGCTAACTTTATCACATCCAAGTTTTGTAAGAGCTTTAACATATTTTCAGTAAGTGACTGCAAACAAGTACTTTAGTTAATAAAGGCAACTTACTCTTTGGAATTATAAAATTCTAGTTTTACATATATTTTGTTACCAAAATTTTTCTTTTATTGAACCAAAAAAGTTATCATTTAAAGAGCTGATATGGTATACACTTCCAAATGCTGTCTATTGAGAAGCTGCTTTGATAGTCTTGAAAAGGATGCAGGAAGGGAACAGCATCCTAACCAGGCGCTGGCAAACGGTCTTTCTTCTGATGGAATACACCCTTTTGTGCAGAAAAGAAGAGGGTGAGAACTTAATTGTGGTGTGAAGTACTTTCTGGAATAAGGTGGATCGGCCATTCCCATGGGTGTGCTGGGAACTTTATTGTGATGGACTTGTATATAAAGTATGTGGTCATCTCCTCCCTAATGTAGGGGGCACCTTTGCAGCGAGCGATAGAGCCTTTCAGCAATACATTGAACACAAAGCCTTAGCCTGTGTGGGGAAGGCGTGTGCAACTGTTACTAATACTGCTTCCTTCCTTTGAGCCAGAGCACACAACTCCAGTTAGCAAGGCCCCGGTGAGACACAACGCAGGCTTCCTGACCACGTACACACTGCCTTGCACCAGGCTGGGCTAAGTTGCCAAAAATGACAATCAGGGATCCAGTAAGAACTCTTGGTCACTTGTAAGTTTTATATTGTCTTTTCTATCCTAGAGAAGTATTTGTCATAAAGGTTTAGAAACAGGCCATTCTTCTCCATTTTTCTTGCCTTTGGCTTATAGTTGTTTATAATTAGTGCCAAACACTTGATTACGATAAATTTATGGAACTTTCAGCTGTAAATCTAGAATTCTGTGAGTTTCCTAGCTCTTCAGTTGTGCTTACAAGTGTTGTGAATAATGTATATATTTAGTTTAGTTTTCCTAAATTTAAGCACTCCTTGTTAGAAGTGAGTTTGAATTATTGATAAAATTTTGTGTTTGATTTTATATAACAAGTTATTAAATATATTTTTGTGGAAACAGTCTGGTCCTTGAGTCCATAATTTGGTGTTTTAGAGTCAGTACGATGTTTGGTACTTTTCTGTTCAGAAGGCCCAGTAGCCAAGGAAGCCTACAGTGAAGAGAGGTTAAAGTGTGACTGGTGGGAAAGGGAGTTTACCGAGCATAAAGCCGGGTGTCTCTAAAGGACGGACTGACGCGCAGCTTATAAACTGCATGTCTCTCCTGTCTCTATGACTTTTTGTTCACCATTACTGACACAGTTAATGCCTGTTTGGGGGCTCCCAGATCCGTAAGAAGCATTACCTTTCTCCTGTTACTACTTTCCCCTCCCACCTTGTTTTTTTGTTCTCAAGACAGGGTTTCTCTGTGTGTTCCTGGCTGTCCTGGAACCCATGGTGTAGACTAGGCCGGCCTCGAGTTCACAGAGATCCACCTGCCTCTGTCTCCCATGTGCTGAGATTAAAGGTGTGTGTTACCATGAGTCGCCTCCCACCTCGTTTTTTTATTTTCCTCTAAGGGGTTTGGTTTACTTAATAAAACTCCATAAAGATTTCAGTCATTAGAAATTATATCCTCATTGGTGAACATGACCTGGAAGGATGCTGCAGGCAGCATCACAGTTAAAGGCTGGCCTGAGCTGCACGGCAGAACTGTGTCTAAAAAATACAAAACAATAAGTAAACTTTTTTTTTTAAACCAAGTCACTGGAAAGAACCTAACACAATTAGCTCATGTTTCTTAAGTTCAAAATGGTATCAGAAATAGTGTATGGTCATGCCATCCTAAACACCTACACTTCTCATGAAGTGGTATCAGAAAGAAAATGCATCTTGAATTAAAGTGGGGAGAGCCCTTCAAGCCACATCAGCACCCCCAGATAGTTCTAGAGTCAGTAAGCATTTGTTTTACTGTTAGGAACCAGAGTAAAGTTTAATAGTTGACATATTAAAAGAATAAGCCTATGAAGAATACATTTCTGATGTTCCAAATGAAAAAATAGACAGTGCCGTGAGACTCAAACACATACAAAACAATTTTTGTGCATTTTGATCAAGAGATTTACATTCTATATTAAGTCATAAATATAAAAGAAACCATGTAGTTTTTGGTAAAGCAACTTTTAAGCTCTTAAATATATTTCAAGATAAGAGCCTCTGGTATGTATAAGATTATATAGATTAAATCAAGCCTGCTGAGTTATGCTGTACTTGAACAAATAGCTATGCAAAATAACTAAAATTTTCTATAGAAATTAAATGAGCATATCCAAACCTGGAGTGCTATCACACAATACTTAATTATAACCCAGTAGTAGAACTTAGTAAAGTCAAGCAAAACACATCTACTGTCCTCAGATTTACAAATACCTGAAATGATAACAGCATATTTTAAGAAAAAAAATCAGGAAACTGCACATATTAACAAATAACCATGCATACATACATCTGCTTATCAGTCACTGGAGTAAAGAATCGAACCGTCGGAGTCCTCGGGTGTGTGGCTTTCGCTCTGCTCGAAAGGAAGCACTTTGAATGTTTGCATGGAAACAGACTTTGATAGCTAAGTGGCAAGTGGTCATGCACTGAAATCGACTTAGATTCTCTTCTTTTCCGGTTGCTCAGTGGGCTCTGACTTTGGTGCAGGAAAAGCTTGGTGATACAGGTGTCTGTGGGTTGCTGCTGCACTGTAGAGCTTGTAGAGAGCCTGGGAGGTAAGAATCGGGGTTGCAAAACAGTGAGCACAAGGTATAACTTCCCCCCTACCCCCACAGTACTATATAAAATTCAGCTTTTTTGTATATGGTGTGTATGTATGTGTATATGTGCGCAGGTATGGCTGGAGGCCAGAAGTTGTTGGGTGTCTTCCTCTATCGCTCTCCACATTGTATACGAGTCAGGGTCTTTCAGCAGTTTGGTCAGTCTAGCCAGCAAGCTTGCCCAGAGAATTCCATCTCTACCTTCTAAGCATAGGGATTATAGGTGGGCCACCACATCCACCTGGCATTTAAAGTGGTTATTGGAGACTTGAACTTAGGTCCTTACCCTTGGGTGGCAAATGATTTACCCACTGAGCCATCTTCTCAGTCCTGAACTGATATTCTTTATATCATCCTCTATTAAACACAGACCTAGTGGGGGCTGGAGAGATGGCTCAGCAGGTTAAAGCACTGGTTGATCTTCCAGAGGACTTGGGTTCAAGTCCCAGTATCTACTTGGTGGTTCACAACTACCTGTAACTCCAGTCCCAAGGGACCTGACGCCCTCTTCTGGCCTCCACTGGTTACTGCATGCACATTGTATACAGACTTCCATGCAGCTGAAACACTCACACTGACCAATAACTAATATCTTAAAATGTATTTTCAGTTCCCTGGCATGTGTAACTGGTTGAAATTCCCAAGTTTTTACTCTAGGACTGCACTTTATCTTAAACATCTCTTAGCATACTGTCTCCCAGCCCAATTGTTTTCCATGTCTCAGGGACGTGTGGACATCTCATTGTGAATGTTGCCAGTTTTACACAACTTAGACCTGGAATTTCCGTTGTGAATCTGTTTTTTGGAATGGGCTGCTTTTCTATTCTTTGTGTGCCGGGTCAGCTGAAGAGGTATTGTTCCTTCCCCAAGCTGGGCTCCCCTGTTTACTCCTTTACTCCAGAGACTGATAAGCAGATGTATGTATGCATGGTTATTTGTTCATATGTGCAGTTTCCTGATTTTTGTCTTTAAATATGCTGTTATCTCAGTTGTTTGTAAATCTGAGGTCAGTAGATGTGTTTTTGCTGGACTTTACTAAGTTCTACTGGGTTATAATTAAATACTATATGGTATCACTCCAGGTTTGGATATGTTCATTTAATTGGGATACATGTTCTGCTGTATTTCCTGCTGCACAGAACCTTGTTCAGAAACGCCACTTCAAAAATCCTTTCCTCACTGAACTGACCTTCCCTGGTTATTCCTTGTATTATTTTAATGAATCAAAAGAATGTTAGGGTTTTTCTTGATTGGGTTTCACTATATAATCCACATTAGCTTCAAATTTATTATCCTCCTCTCCCACCCCGCTGAGTGTTAGGATTATGGACATATGTCACCGCACCCAGCAATCATATTTTTCCTGTTGCACATTTTTGGGTAGTCTAAGAATCAGTTTTTCCTCTTAGCTAGGGTGTAAGAGCTATCCCTCTGACTGTGACAAACTGAACACTCAATTCTGACTCACTCACTCTTGAGTCTGTAGTTTTTTAATATTTTTAAGAACTGGGTAAAAGCTTAATTTAGCTATTCAAGAAGTTTTTCATTTGTGATTCTATATAGCTGTTTTCTTTTTAAAAAGATTTATTAATGTATCTTATGTATATGATGCTTTGTTTTCATGTATCAGAAATGTCATAAATATCATATGTATCATAAATATCAGAAGAGGGCACTGGATCCCATGAAGTACAGTTACAGACAATTGTGACCTGCTATGTGGGTGCTGGGAATTAAACTCAGGACCTCTGGAAGAGCAGCCCCTGCTCTTAGCCACTGAACCATCTCTCTGGCCCCTATAGCTAGCCCATCCTTGTTCTGACACGTTTTGCTCCAGGTATATTTATTCCAGTTCTCTTCAAGTATTAGGTTCCCCCACCCAAGGTTTTATATACAAAATTGAAATCTGTTTTGTCTAGTGAGTTTAGTTTGCTTTTTACATAAAGTATCTGTTAATTAACTTTAAAATATTAAATGTTCCACTGGGATTTGATTAAAGGGCATAATTCACTCATATAGTCAAACAGAAATTGAGGAATTACTTAAGATTAGCTTTGAAAAAAATAACAGTTCTGTAGACATCATTTTTCTTAGTGTAATCGTTTCTGGAAACAGCTTCTTATCCATGCATACGTGGAAAGGAGAAAGGAATGCTGGTTCACAGGCCAGGTTTGAGATGTGCAAAGAAAGCATGGATGCCTCCTGTTATGGAACCTTCTTAAAGTAGTCTGAGTAGCTGTCAGCTCAAAGCCAAAGGTGGCAGCTGCATCTAAAACGCCCTCTGTGGTGGCATTACTCAGATTGCAGATGGCTTCACCGCAGAAAAGCAAAGGACACGGTGAGGTGATGATCAGTCTTCATGTTCAACTGCATGGGTTTTGGAATCCCTATGGAAACATCTCTGGGTATTTCTATGAAGTTGTTTCTAGAAGGATTAACTGGGAAGAGAAGACCCATCCTCCGTGTGGGCAAGATGATCTATCCCATGGGCTCTAGTACCAGAGGGAATAAAAAAGATGCTGAGCCCCTGCATCCACCCCTCTCTGCCTCCTGCCTGCAGCTGCCTCCTGCTTCTGCCACCATGCCTTCTCTGCTGCCATCTCTTCTTAAACTGAGCCAACTAAACCTTTGCTCCTGCATGTTTCCTCTTGTCCAGTGTTTGACCACAATGGGGAAATTAAATATGCAATATTAGAGCTTAAAACATGAAATTTTCTACATTGGAACTAAATCAAGTACTCTTTAATGACACTTCTATGCAAATTAAGTACAACATAATATTTGGGATATGTTAAACATTCATACAAACATTTTAGAGAAGTATTTTCAAAGATATTCTATAATATCTAGTCAGTTATAAAGTAGGAATATCACATTTACAAATATGTTTTAATTAAAAAATGTTAACTTACCTCATTTGTGCTTCCCTGTGGCAGAGGCAATTTTAAAAGAAAGAAAAGTATTATATCTTGCTTAATAACAATTTTCTACTTCATTTGCAATACCAATTGTGAGTACTTAAAGTAGTCTAAGTAGCTGTCAGCTCAAAGCCAAAGACTCATGAAGATTTTTCAGTTTAGATTCCGCATTTTATCAAAATATTTTAAAGAACCCAATTCTGTATTTCCAATAGATTTTAACATTGTGTTCTAACAGGATTTTGAGGTTTACACAGATAACCTGTCTTTAGCCTTGAGAGACTTTGAGATAATGAGCAGCTGGGGCCCCAGAGGCGCTGCATTCATTCCATGTGCTCTTACCAGTTTATTTCAGCTTGATTGAAGGCACACAGCTCAGTAGTTATCATTCTATTGTGGAGTACAGAGAAGTGTGCTCTTCATGCTGGGGCTGGGGCTGTGCTACTGTTAGCTACAAATGTTCAAATGTTCAAAGGCTTAAAGTGTAGAAATGTTATGGAGACCTTTAATATGTTTTAAACACTGAAAAGTCTACTAAACAGTTCTGTAGTTAGTTGTTCATATCGTGCTGTGTTGTGAAGTTTTAAAGAATGGGCCCAACTCATCTTCTCTTGTGTATTTCTGATATTGAATGAAACACTAATTACACAATGTGTGCAAAATTATCTGAGGAAAATGAAAAGAACTCTTACCTGGTCCCACAAGGCTGCAGCTACCTGGTCGATTACAGCACCCAGCTCTCGGTACTCTCCAGAGTAGCGGATGTACGCCCAGGTGCACAGGGTGATGAGGGTCAGTCCCATGATCATGTTGCACAGACTGGCTATGATGTCCAGCCCAATGAACCCAGTCACACCAGCAATCACATACGTGATAAAGATGACAACGAACAGTGTGGCTGGCGTGCGAGCTGCATGGAAGATATTTTTGCTGTCATTGTGCTTGATATACTGGATGTAAAGTTCATCTATCTCACTCTCCAGCTGCTGCAGGTACCGCCGGCTGAACTCCTCGCCACCCATCTTCTTCACCCCTCGGAATAACTTCACAGATTCCTCTTTCAGCTGCAGGTGCTTGCTCTGCAGGTCGTTAGGGGCCAGAAATGGTTTGTCACCACCACAAATCTGTCAGAGAGAGAAGTGTTTGTTTATGTATCAGGGAGTAAATGATCAACCGTACCCAAAATTTTCACTAGTAGGTGACTTTCTTAGAGCACACCGGCATGCTGCGTAGGAATGATGAATTCAGTGATAGACTGCATTCCCATCCCCTAGTGACACTGCATGGTAAAGACAGTGTGAGCGACCTGCAGCCACATAGACAGGTACATGCCCTAGAGATCTGTCATAGTCAATGACTGTTTACCACACTGTATGTCCATCGCTACTTTAGAGTCCATTTCTACTGATAAGTTCACTGTAATACAGTATTCTGTTATACTAACTACAGTCTCATACCTCTTGCGTTTATGTTTTTGATTGTATCAGGAAGACAAGTTGAGTGAGTGACCTAAAACATTAGTTTATCTAAGTACACAGTGATGTTTGCATGACAAGATTACTTGATGCATTTCTCAAAATACAATCTGTCAAGCGCCAGAAAGAAGGCTGCGTATGTGTTGCTGGTTCAAACAGCCCCGTATCCATGAGGCATGACTATGAAAGGTGGCGGGAAGAATGGCTTATATAGGGGTTTTTATTGTTGTTTTGCTTTGTTTGGGGTTGTTTGTTGTTTTTGTTGTTTTGCTTTTCAAGACAGTGTTTCTCTCTGTAGCCCATGAACTCACTGTGTAGACCAGGCTGGCCTCGAACTCAGAGTTCCACCTGCCTCTGCCTTCCAAGTGCTAGGATTAAAGATGTGTGTCACCACCACCCAACTAATAAAATCATTCTTAATCTTATTCTGTCTGTCTATCTCTACTCACTATTGTAGCACTGGCACGGAACGTGCTCTGTAGACAGGTTAACCTCAAATTCACAGTGATCCACCTACTTCTGTGTCCTGAGTGCTGGGGTTAAAGGTGTACAACCATGCCCAGCTCCTCTCTTTTAAGATTCAGCAAATAGTATTTATGACTTAGCCAAGTTCTTTAAGATAAAAAAGACATGACCCAACATAATTGCCAACTGTTTGTTCACAGAATGAAGACAAAGCTGAGAAAACTGGTTATATCGTACTTCTTCTAGAAGTCAAATTATATTGAAGTAATTTTGACCAATGAAGTTTAATTTAAAATAAGAATCAGTACTATAAAACTCTCAAACAATGAGGTATATTTTCCTTAGCAGTTTCACAGTTTCTTTTGAACGGAGGTAACTGGATGTTTTCTTAGAGTAAGAAGAAGTACACAGTATGTTCTTGAACTACATTTTCAAGCTTTTAGAAAGTTAGAAGGTAAGCTGGGGAGATGGCTCAGTGGGTAGGAGTAATTGCATATGCAAGGATGATGACCTGAGCTCAAATCCCAATACCACATGAAACAGCAGGGCATAGCTGCACAGACCCATACTCCAGGCAATGGAGGGGTGGAGACAGGAAGGTCCTATAAGCTCACTGGCCAGCCAGCTTAGCTTCTGGTTCCCTGTGAGACCCTCTCTTAAAGGAGTAAGGTAGGGAGCACTAGAAGAAAGAACTTAACAGCTTCCACTGGCCTTCATGTGCATGTGTGCACCTCCCAAGCCCCCCCCCCATGCACATACAAAGTTACAAAGCAATTTTCAGCTACCCATGTCAATTTTCACTATAGTTTTAATATTGATAATACATCTAATTTCCTTTATACACCATATTTCTCTTGATTGTTAAGAGTCCATCAATTTTAGATGTAACTTTGATCTTACAACATTTTTTTAGGGGAAAATGATACTTCTTATGTTAGTTGAAACTAAATTGAGGAAATATTCTACATAAAAATATTGGTTCCTGAGGCTTGGCTTTTTTTACAAGTTCTAAGAGAAATAATAGACTGCAGAATTAAATATGCACAGCAGAGAGTAGTAGTATGTGTTATTTTTAGCCACTAAATCTTCCACTGGGATGTTCTGGCCAAATAAAACATGAATAAGAATATTTTGTTAGTAGAAAACTAATTTTTAAATGCCTTTAAAACTGCACTGTGTGTAACTTTTTCTTTTGAAACATGGTCTCATTTCACTGTACCCCAGGCTAGGATTAAACTCCTCACACAGGCCAGGTTGTCTTCACTTTCATGGCTATTCTTCCGCCTCAACTTCCAAGCCCACTATGTAATGTTCTGTTTGTAAAGTACCTTAGGAACACAGGACATGTGATGCGTGCATACTGAGCTAAGTGACATTAAAGTCATCTCTTTGCATATGCACACGATGTGATGTGACATTAGAAAATGGGTTCTAAGAAGAAATACTGTTTATTGTTTAAATCCTGAATTCTTACCTCCTCCATCTTCTTGTTGTACGTGTCCTTGGCGGTCGCGACAGCTGCTAAATTGTTAGCTTCTGCCGTGGCCTTGGGACAAAACACAATTTAATGTAAAGTGGAGTCATCTGTATCAGAGCATCACATGCAAGAAATGCTCCAGGGCCATCCATCAAGGAACCCGGAGTGTTTCTACTACATGTTCAAATCATTATTACCAACCTCTTAAGATGTACACAGCCTAGATTTGTACTCAATAAGCCATAATGTTACAATGAATGTCCATTTGTATGACTTTCTTAAAAGTATACTAGTCTCATATGACAGCGGCGGGAGCCAGGACAGGGTGAGTGAGTTCCTAAACAGACTCAGTACAAAGAGGGAAAGTCTTCGGTACAAAGTGGATCTCCACCCAAGTAAAGCTGTTGTATGGTGTGGAACGTTCAGATGGACACATGGGTAGGGTAGGCAAGTGATCTTCAGGTGATGCTCTGAAACCTCATTACTCCTGATGGATACGCACCTGTAGCATGGACTTGGGATGCGGTAACTCTTCACCTTGATAGATCTTTATGTATGCCTGAAGCAAAACAAAGAAAAAGGGTCGAGCATTTCATCCAACGTTTCTTATGTTAACTTGAATTTTAGGGTCTTGACAATTAAAAAAGATATTTTCAGGAAATATTATTTCTTTCTTTCTTTTTTTTTTCTTTAATGCTCTTTCCATACACAGCCATATGCCAATGCTGCCCTTCAGAAAGGTTCAATGCATCTCCCTTAAAAGCTTTCTCAGATCCCTCTGCTGGAGTGGCCTCCCTTTCCTGTGAGTCTGTGTCCTGCTTTTATCATAGGCTGCATGGACCCGATCTGCACAGGGATCATGAATCCAAACAGTACGCTTATCTACAGGGTTAGACTAGAAATTCAAATACATCCATTGTTGAAATGAAGGAAAAAAGATCACACAAAAAGGCATTTTAGATGTTAAAATATCAATTTTAAAAGCTAACATTTAATCTTGAAGCACTTGACAAATCAGGTTAATTTCTTCGTTAAATATTTATGTTGGCAAAGGGCATTAGGTGGTATTAAAGTTAAGAGGTAAATACAGATTTAAAGTAATTCTACTAAAATTGCCTTTGGTGCAGAGAGCAGTTTGGAAGAATTCTTTTTCAGGAAGAGAATATAGTTGCTTTTGGATAATCTTAAAGGTGAAATTCAGTATGGGGGGGGGGGGGGGCTCTGGGAAGCACTCCGATAAAGGTTTGTTCAACTCTTTGATACATTTTTATTTCAAAGTATAGTTCCCTCAAGTTAAAAACAAATGGTAAATTTACTACCAAGAAGATTTTATTTCCTCCTTCTCTAGGTGTGTCATGGTTTTTCAAAGCCTTTTCATGGGCGCCTTGTCCATTCACCCCACAGAGTTTCTATGTGGAGGATGCATACCCCAGGGCACAAGAGGCATAGAAACGAGAGGGATACCTTGAAGTACTCCAGCAGACCTCGGCAGGTGATTTTATTCCCATTGATCTCTTTAATATCTAGTCTTTCAGGACTAAGGAGCCACGGAATCAGGATTTTCAAGTTTTTGATGAATTCGTCATCTATTTCTACAATTGAAAGCAAATTCACCATTATTTTAAAAACCCAGTCCAATCCTCATGTCGCAGAATGAAACCTCCATTTCCCTGGCCCCAGTGGAAAATGGCGCCACTGGCTTTCCTGTAACTTAGCAACTCTGAAGACTTTACGGGGTGTGGTTTTTCTTGATGCGCGTCCACTCTTGGCGCCCTTATTGCCACTCGTGTGTCGTGTACCTATGAAGGATCCTTAACATTAAATGTTCAACATTTTATAGCCTTTTTTATTTTTTTGAAATAGGATTTCTCTGTGTAGCCCAGGCTGGCCCGGAACTCACTTCTGCAGATCATGTTGGCTTAAAACTCAAGAGATTCACCTGCCTCTGCCTCCCAAGTGCTCGGATTAAAGGCGTACACCTCCAACTCCCAGTGTTACAGCCTATTTATCTAAGTATTTCATGTAGTCTGAGACCTTTGGGTCTTATGTTTATGTGTAGAGGCTCAAAAATGGGGAAGCTGGGTGTGGTGGTGCACACCTATAGTTCCAAATACTTGTGTAGCTGACTCAGGATCATTTGAGCCCAGTCAATCAGGTCCACCTTGGTTACCAACAAGACCATGACCTGTCCTAGGGCCTCACTATGTAGGTCTCTGATTTGCAGGGATGCTCTCATCTCTGCCTCCTGCATGCTCGTTACAGAAGTGTGCGACTACATCAATATAAATTTCTAAGTAATGATTACTACAATATTATTAATACTAGATTGTATCAGTTTTTAAATGTGTATATAATAACGTGTTCTTTAAAAATCACTTTAATACACACACACATACACACACACACACACACACACACACACACACTTCTATCCAAACTTTTTCTTATGAAATTGGAATGGAATGAAAATAGACCTAGGTCCACTACACCAGAAAGGTAACTATTACTAAAGCAATCAACACATTTGGGCATAATGTGCTCTGAAGATAGTGCTAGACATCTCTGCCTTCCTTAAGACCACTGCAAACCATTCTAACTATGGGTCCAGAAAATAACAACATAGTAATAATAGACAATATTATTTGACCACAGTAAATCCAGTCTGGAACATGGTTAGATAAGTTCAGATCTGTCTCCAGAGCATCCTGTGAGTGTCCAGTGGGTATGGACGTGGACAAACACTCAAGGTGATGCTGTAGTTCCATCATCTCTTCAATACGTTCTGCTTCAAGACTGCAAAAACTTCTTGGGAATCCAGGGCCTGGGCCAACATGGTAGTTACCTTAGTTACCAAATACACACTCCATACAATGTATGCTTTATAAGTAACTCTACAGAGTAGGACCAGTAGTATATGATTTGGAGTATAAACTAACAAAGGACGGTAACTTCTCAAGATTACCTCCCAAGTCATTAGAAATACCTTTTTCTTTTTAAGAAAGAATTGTCTTGATTGGCATTAGACTCTAATAACTGCTGCTAAGGAAGCTGCCCCACAGTATGTTGTGGTTACCTGACTGCTCTATACAACTACTTGCTGATTAGGAGACTCTCTACTGTGCTAGCAGAGGTATTCAACTTAGTAAAAGCTAATTGAATGTGCTGTAAATGAACACGACAACACTTTTGACCTCTGGGGTCCAGTGTAGGACATTCCTTCATTAGTAGCAATTAAATTAATCATATATTTTTAAAGAACACTGAAAATACTGTTATTTGTGGGGTTATTAAAGATGGCAATAATTGCAATTCTTTGTAGGACAATTATTAGTGTTGATTATGAACTAGAAAATTATTTCTGCCTGTGAAATAGCACATGAGAACCTCCTACAAAAGCCCACAGACATATCTTTGCTAGAGAGAACCACTCTCGTGCCAGCTCTCTGAAGAGTACCATGGCTAGCCCATGAGGGATCCAGGGTAAAGTCATCGAATTATAAGATTCAGGGTTTGCATGTTTGTGGCTGTTCTATCCATAATAGCCAGAAACTGGAAATTCAGCCATTTAAAAAAAAGAAATCATGAAATTTGTAGATAAATAGATGGAATTAGAAAAACTCATCCTGAGTAGTGTAGCACAGACCCAGAAAGAGAAATGTGGTATAGATTTGCTTATGTATTGATATTAGCTGTTAGGTCAATGACAACCTAGCTACCATCCATAGAACCACAGAGGTTAGGGTCAGAGTAAGGTGTTGGGGAAACAAACAGATCTCCCTAGGAAAGGGAAAGAGAATAGATGGTTACAGATGAGAGCGAGAGTAGACTGGAGGGCCAAGTGGGGAGGGGGGTATGGGAAGAAACAGCTAGAATTAAGGGCCATCTGAAAGGTAGTATGGGAACCTAATACAAGAGAAGCTTCCTAAAATATACACATATATGAAGGAGATCTAAATGAAATTGCCAAACAATGGGAGAGACAGAACCCCAAATGTACATCTCTCATCGCCAAATGACATTTCCAGTACTGTGCTGTGGGACAATGATTCGTACCCTGTCAATTGTATGTTAATAAAACACTGATTGGCCAGTAGCCAGGCAGGAAGTATAGGCGGGACAACCAAATAGGAAGTAGAGGCTGGTCAAGAGAACAGGAGAATTCTGGGAAGAAGAAAGTCTTGGTCTGCAGTCCTGACCCAGCCACAGAAGAAGCAAGATGTGACTGCCTCGCCAAATAAGGTACTGAGCCACGTGGCTAACATAGGCAAGAATAATGGGCTAATATAAGTTATAAGAGTTAATAAGAAGTCTGAGTTACTAGGCTAATCAGTTTATAACTAATGTAGACCTCTGTGTGATTTCTTTGGGACTTAAAGACTGCAGGAACTGGGCAGGACAAAAACTCAGACAACAGTACTGACTATGTTACATCAAACTGAGTTGATGGACAAAGAGGTCCCATGAGAACCCCTAAACAACTCAGGCTGTTGCCTAGGGTAGCTCTCCACAAGCTGACATCAAGGCCACACTGCTGAAGACAACACCTGCACAACACATTGAACATGAAGTCAAGCTGGCCTCCATAGAGCCTTCACCCCTACCTATTAGCATCTAGTAGGAAGGTACTCTCTCACGCTGCTAACCCTGCCACAAACCCTTTAATCTACAATGGTGTCCTGACTGCAAGATATGCCAGTGCACTTCTGGAACGAAGTTTGTAGGGGTAACCAACCAACATCTGATTTGCCAAAGTCCCATTCCAAGGCATAGAACCATACCTGACACTGCTTGGGTGACCAAGAACCTAAGACTAGATACCCCAGAGACCTAGGGAAAAACCAAATACTACAGTTCTTAAAAAAAGAACAGCCTGAAAATGACTCCTAATGACACTTGCTCAGTCATCAGAGAAGCTTCCTCCACCAGCGGATGAGAAGAGCAGCAGAGCCAGAGTAGGAAACCTTGGCACACTCTGCCCTAAATAGGCTGTCTGCATCAAATCCCTCCCCTCTGAGCTCAGGAATACTTGAAGAGGCAGAAAGAATATAAGGTGATGGAGGACACCAAGAAAATAAGGCCCTGGAAATCAATATGACCGATGCACATAAGAACTCAGAGACTGAGGCAGCATGCACAGGGCCTGCAGGGTCCACAGCAGATGGGGTCCCAGAGATGATAAGAGAAGTGGACAAAGCTCTATTCCTAAGCCAGAAGCTCTCTTTAAATGAAAATCTGATTTCCTCCAAGGGAGTCTCCTCCTAAGGGAGGCTGCGTGCCCAGCAGTGGATGCCAACAGAAATGACCTCAGTGGCAGCTTTGACGGGTCCTTGTCTCATAATGTCATGTCAGTGCTCTTTTTTAAAACAATTATTTTTTCTTTTAATTATATATTTTTCTTCTCTCTTTTAACTATATTACAACATTCCCAAGTGGGTAAATGTGCGAGTCTTTCCTGTGCCTTCTCCTTAGCTCTTTTCCTTCTATTTGTCTTGTCCAATTCTGATGTGTTAGTTTTTGCATTATCTTTTTTATTATCATCCCATAGAAGCCTGTTTATTTTTAATGAAAGACAGAAAGGGAGTGGATCTTGATGGGAGGGGAGGTGGGGATGAGTTGGGAGGAGCAGGGGGAGGGGAAACCAAAAATCAGGATATTATGGGAGAAAAAAATTATTTTTAATAAAAGAAAAAAGATTCAATGTTGGATGAAAAAATGCTGTAGATAACAGATTTTCAAAATTGCCAAAGTAGACACTGAGAAAAAGTAGAACATTTCTGTACACAAGGTAGATTTAGCAGAAGTCCTATAAGGTATACAAACCTCATTAAAATGGAACTTTCAGGGCAACTAAAACCAGTTTCGTTTCTCTTTCTCCTGGGCAAGCTACTCTGCAAACTTGGAGCTGGCAGGTGGTTGTAGTTAACTGCATAGGCCAATGTCTATGTGGACATATAGATACGACTGGATGGGGAACAAATAATCACAAAATAGCCCTGTATATCTGTGTAATTTTCCTAACCCTTCCTAAGCTGGGGCACTGGATGGGCTGCAGCTGCTGGCTACTGTAAGGGACCAGGCCAGCGGCCTCTTCTTCATAAGGAACTTTTATTCAGCATCCCACCCCGTTTATGGCTCCCAGTTCCAGAGAAGAAAGACAGGCTTTATGGAAGCCTGCTCTTTGTGTAACTTTTTCAAGACACACTGAAGTCCTTAGTCATTTCATAATAGAGAAGGCCATGCGTCCTCTAGTGGGTTAGGGTTCAGAAACAACAGGGAGACCACAGGCTCCTGGCACCCGCGTTTGTGTCGTGTGCCCCTGCCATCTGCTGCTGTAAGAGCAGAGAAAACAGGATTCTTGGTGTAGAAAAGCAAGGCCAGTAGCTGAGGAATTTAGAATCCTGGTTATATCAACTGCCAGTGTTAAAGATAAGGTGTCAGATAATTCCATGGACACAAGGGAAAATACTTTTGCTGATCAATTCTGCTGTAGTTTCTAAAATGTTGTCATTTTTAAAATGCAATTTAAAATCCCTTTGACAACAATTGTCTGAAAACAGTAATGTCACTGTCTCACCCCTGGCATAATGTTAAAATAAAAAAGCCATAAGAAGTTAGACAAGAAAGTGTGTGTTTCATGGTATGTTCAATGGTGGGCTCACAAGTAAGAAGTCAAAACTGCCCTGAACTACCTCAGATTAACCACACAGCAAATGCTACAGACAGCTTTCCTGCTCTCGGGAACATGAGCCTCTGAAGACCCCGCCCCCACCGCGTCTCCTTTCAAGCAGGGATCAGCCTCGTAGTGCAGATCACATGCTGAAAAGCAGCGTTTTTATTCTGTTTAGAGAAACTTGTCCTTCTCTGGAGAGGACTTTATTCTTTAGTGAAATTTTTATAATTTGTTAAATTCTTCCATAGTTAAAAAGCCTGGATTCAGTATTGAATGCAGTGTTTGCTTTCAGTCTCTAAATATGTATTTCAACAAATGCAATATTCCAAAAACATAGACATTTTTCTATTTGAATCACTGTAAATAAATGAAACTAAGCACACAGAAGCAGTTTCCAGAGCGCAGAGGTGAGAGGGTCAGGGCTGTGGCCTGTTGCTGGTAGATGCAGGCTCTCACAGCTGACTCAAGGGAAACTCCAGCACCAAGCCCGCTCCCCAGTCCTCTCGCCAGGACTGTGTCATCTGCCTCACATTAGTGTAGGAGCTAAGCCAGCACCACAAGTACGCAGAGCTGACTCCAGGGCGATAAGGGACGCAAACAAACTCATTAAAAGGCAGACAAACCTTTTAGTTTTCCATCAAAGTTTGGGTTCGTAGCTACCTTTAAGCCAGGATGAGGTAGGAGGAAACAGGAGATGTTGGTGAAGCAGGAATGGATGTGCTTTCTGACATTCTGTAGTTCTTCATGCTGGTTCCCCGAGACCTGTGGAAAGTCATTCTGAAGCTGAACGTCCTTGAGACATAAACTGCACTGAGGATTTGCTTTGCCTGTCTGCTTCCATGATGAGAAAATGGCACAGTGTCCATATAGCCATAGCTAAGTGTAGCAAGTGTGTGCAATCGGCACACTTTACATAGCTAAGTGTAGCAAGTGTGTGCAATCGGCACACTTTACATAGCTAAGTGTAGCAAGTGTGCAATCGGCACACTTTACATAGCTAAGTGTAGCAAGTGTGTGCAATTGGCACACTTTACATAGCTAAGTGTAGCAAGTGTGTGCAATTGGCACACTTTACAAGCCTGTCTTCCTACAAAACAATGTAACAGCAATGTCTAATCTCTGGGACAAATTTCTCTCACAGTTGGCTTTCTGTTGCTGCACTAAACACCATGACCAAAAGCAGCTGGGGAAGAAAAGGTTTGTTTCCACTTCACTTTCTATTCCGTCACCAAGAGAAGTCGGGCCAGCATCCCAGGGCAGGAATCTGGAGGCAGGGTCTGAGGCAGAGGCCAGGGAGGAGTGCTGCTGGCTCGCTGGCTCGCTTGCTCCTAGTGACTTAGTCACTTATACAACCCAGAGCCACCTGCCTGGGTGGGGGGCACCACCCACAGAAGGCTGGACCCTCCCACACACTTGGCTACAGGCCAATCTGATTTTCTCAATGGAAATTCTCTCTTCCCACTGACCCTAGCTTGTATGAAGTTGATAGTAACAAACAAGTAACCAGCTCCATCCTTGAATCCTAAAATGGCATTTGAATAGCTAGGCATTTCAGACAAACCTAAATAACCCGTCCCTTTTAGACATGTGTTTAACAGTTTGTAGGAAGGACACAATGAGATAATTATTTAACCTGCCAGTAAAGCGTGAATCTAGACATTTACACTGCTTTGCATCTTCAAGGTAAAAGTTTTTCCTGGAAGAACAAGCACCAAAGAAGTATCTACCAAATCATCTACCAAAGAAGCATCTGTATCAAATTCACAGACAATAACTTAAAAGTACAAATCTATCTATAGTTTATTACAAATCCATCTTGAGTTGTTTATTAGAGAAACTGCGAGGGGCAAGTGAAATTGTGGCTCCTGAGTGAAGTAATTCAACAGAAATACTCGAGCTTATTCTGGAGATAGGGCAAGCACCTAAATAGTTAACCAACCTTGAGTCGTTTTTCCAAGAACTTGGCGCCACCATCGGCTCCATATGAAAATTCGTACGGGAAACTCCAGTCTCGAACGAGAAATATCAGACTCTGGAAAGTAGCAAGAAGGATGGATAAGAGTACTTGGAGGTTACAGTCCTCGGCTTTTTCCTGGAGCCAGTCATATTACTGCATCTTAACCGTGTTCCTTTTGTAGAACTAAAAGCAAATATCAAGTCTTAGAAAGTTTCTCAGCAGTCTGCAATGAGCTCATCATGTTTCCACAATGTGGGAACAGCAAGCTGCCTGCTCACTCCAGGATGAATGCATGCCACTGAGATGGGGTGGGGGGGCAGGCATACAGTCATGACCAAACATTAAACTGTCTGAATGGAGCCATAATTGGATTTCATATGGTGTGTTTCTCTCTCTCTCCCTCTCCCTCTCTCTCTCTCTCTGGTTATGGCAGAATATATGCATTAGATACCAGAGCAGCTTTAAAGAGAGTAAAACATTGGAGTCTAGGCTACATAGACCAGGCTGGTGTTGAACTCACTGTGAAGACTAGGCCATCAATGAGATCACAGTAATCCTCCTGGCAAGCATCTCTATCAGCTTTAAATTTTGTTTTCTTTTTAAAATTTTAATGATTTATATTTCATGTGCAATGGTGTTTTGCCTGCATAAATATCTGTATAAGGGTGTCAGATCCCCTAGAACCAAAGCTACAGACAGTTGTTAGCTAAATTGAACCCAGAGCCTCTGGAAGAGCAGCCTGTGCTCTTAACCACTGAACCATCTCTCCAATTCCTTTTTTAAGGTTTCCTTTTTAAACTTCTTGTGTCTATGTGTATGTGCGTAGAGGTCAGAGGACAACCAGTGACAGCTGTTTTTTTTCTTCCTACCATGTGGGTTCCAGGGATTATACTCAGTTGATAGCCTTAGTAGCAAGCACCTCTACTCTTGAGCCATCTCTCCATCCCTACACCAGCTTTTTCCTAAATTTAATTATTTTAATATTTTTATAGAAATGATAGTATGCATTTTCTTATCATAAAATTTCAAAATCCAGAGAAGAAAAATTAAAATACATTCCAAATTTCAAAAGCAACTACAGCTAACACTTAGTGAAGTTTATACACAAGGAGTAGGACAAGGGAAAAAGAAAGGCAATTTTATATAAAAATCATGAGAGTATCAATGTCAAAACCAAAGCGAAAAGTGTTACATTAAAATATAATTGAAATTAAATGTCTAGGAAACTTAGGATGGCATTTAAGATAGTGATGTGTTTCAAGGAATTAATTTTTCGCTACCAGTTCACAAATTCTCTGTTCACTTTAAAATCTTCTATGTTGGAATATATTCTACATACAGAAAAACACATGTAATGGCAAGGCTTAACATACTGTCAGAAACTGAGCATACCATGTAACTAGCCCCTACATGGAAAAACAATATCTATCATCTCTGAAGCCCCCACTCCTGCTTTCTTCTCTACCTCTGCCTGGAGCAGCACTATTGTGACTTGAGAAATAACAGGTTAGTTGCATGTTTTCATTCAACGCTATCTGTGAAATTCGCCATTCTGCAGCATGACTGTTTCCCATTCAGAGTCATCACGGCACAACATTATGTTAGGGTCATGCTTGACCCTTAGCTTCTTGCTATGAGGAAATTCGACTTCTCGGGCTTCCTCTTATCTTTCCTTCCATCTCCTATTTATTTTTCAATAACTTTGAAATAACAATCCAAGAAGTTTTAGCATAAATTGTCAAAATACATAGACACTGGCAGCTCTGTCAAATGCACGTAGAAATCATAAGGCAATTCTGTGGGTTCAGTTGCCTGTGCCCCCAGGTGTTTCTGTACTTCCCTTTCCCCGTGGTAATACTTTAAATACCAGAACTTGATGAAGTTCTTATATTGTAAATAATGAGATCCAATTCCAACACAATTAAGTTAAAAAGCATAGACCGTCTTACTGATTCTGTAACTGGCAAGATCAGAGCCTTTTCTCCTAATTACTCCCTCCACGTGATCAGGATGACCACTGAGATTCTGAAGATCCCATAAGATTGACACAGCTGTGCACTTCAGTTTTTAATGACAGTTCACTAGCATAGTTCCAGGGTGGTGTAGGAGTTCCTTCTGTTTGTGTGTTGCTTTCATTGGTTAAATGAATAAAGGAACTGCTTTGGGCCTGATAGGGTCCAACTTAGGTAGGTGGAGAAGACAGAACTGAATGCTGGGAAGAAGGGCAGAGAGAGCAGCCATGGAGCCACCAGGTCAGACATGCTGAATCTTTCCCGGTAAGCCATGACCTCGTGGTGATATACAGATTAATAGAAATGGGTTAAATCAAGATGTGAGAGTTAGCCAATAAGAGGCTAGAGATAATGGGTGAAGCAGTGATTTAATTAATATAGTTTTTGTGTGCTGTAAGCTAGCCGGGCAGCAGGGACAAACAAAGGGCCACCCTCCTTGTGCAGCACCAGGGTGATGTGGGATGTCCTTCTCTATATATGCTGCTTTTATTGGTTAATGAATAAATCTGCTTTGGCCTATGGTAGGGCAAAATATAGCTAGGTGGTAAATTCGAACAGATTTATGGAGAGAGTAGATGGAGTTAGAGAGACGCCATGTAGCTGACGAAAGAGACAAATGCTGGATCCTTACCAGTAAGCCACAGCTTCGTGCCAATGCATAGAATAGAAATGGTTTAATTCAAGATGTAAGAGCTAGCTAAAAATAGCCTGAGTTATTGGCTGAACAGTGTTGCAATCAATATAGTTTCTGTGTGATTATTAGGGTCTGGGCGGCCAGGAAATGTACGAGCAGTCTCCGCCTACACCGGGGACTCATCTATCTGTGGTCGAATGCCCAGTCCTGAAACTACCACTGTGTTCAGAGGGATGAGGGGGTCTGAATGGACTTCTCTCTGTAAGGGGTAAGTGGCACCCCTGCACCTGAACCAGTGAGACCAGATTACCCATTGAATGGAGTTCGACTAATACCTAGAAGTGGAGACTGGGGACCAGACAGAAAAGCACAGATCTCTATCGCTGTACTAAAGTGCTTTGCCTTATCATAGACTGCAAGCCTCTCGAAGAAAAGACTGAATCCCTTGCTTGCTCGTTATTAGAATAAGCACAGTGCAGGCTCCATGCCCAGGTTTTCACCAGTCAAACCGCCATATTGTGGTGCTGGGGTTGGCCCCAAGCCTCACATTCAGCAGGTCGCCAGCAATCTTTACAGGAGAGCTAGGGTTACTTCACTTTCTGACTGTTCTCATTTTTGAGAAGGTCTTGTGCTCATTTTATAGCTGTTGGACAAATTAGCTAGAAATAAAATTCTTAGAGTGACCCTGTTTATTGAATGGTACTATGGCAAATTCTATGGAATTATTTATCTTTGAATACAGTTTATAATCTTATGGAGATCTCTGTGTGATTTTCTTTGGGGCTAAATGGCTGGGGAACTGGGCAGGACAGAAACCCCAACAAGCAGAGGGCCCATCATGTTACAACTACAAAGCCAGCTCCAAATTCACCGATTCACCCAGACAGAGTCAAGCACTTCTCCAGTTTCTTTGAGTTGAACACTGTAACATCAACATTACTAATGTTGGATGAAACTGACCTGCTCATTATTCCTAGGTCTTTTCAGTGGGCAAAGCTAGTACTTGTGTGAGTGCATGTCTGCATGTGTGTGTATGTGATAGAGTATTGCCTTAATTCATGCTGGTGTATGCATTTAAAATGTGTTTAAAACACTCAGATGGATTAAACTGGTTAGACAGATGATAGGCCTATGCGATTTTATCCTACAAATGGCCTTTTTATTTGAATAATAAAAATTATTATTATGCATATCCAGTATAAAATATGAGAAATTAATACTCTGAATAATCTCTGAAGGAGAAACTGATTTAGAATCAGGGGCTAATAAATATCTGAACTAGTCTTCAGTGTGTCTAATCAATCAGTTTCAGTTTTTGCTTCAGTTTCAGGCAGGGAAAAGTTCTAGAAGTTACTTTGAGACTATAAACAACTGCTTGCTTCAGTCAACAGCCAGGAAAAGACAACCGACCAGTAAGACTCATACTTTGAGAAAAGCAAACTGATGAACTTGTTTTGTGGGTTACAGAGGCAAGAGTGGGCAGTGCTGGTCTCACAGCGTGTCTTCTGCTGAAGCATGCTGTGTGTTCAAGGGTGCAGGCAGGCTGACTCCAGCCACAGCTCCCTGCGCACATCTCCCTCTGCCTGACTGATGTGAGGGAAGTAGATACTCTGGCTAAAAAATATAAACCACAGAGCTTCTGCCCTAAGACCTGTGAGTTAACTAATGAGCTGGGATATGACTATTAAAATACCAGGTCATAAGTTATAGTTAACAAGTGCTGGGGATAGGAGCAAGAGGAGTAGGTGGTACCTACGTCTATGCTTTGAGTCTGTGGCCTGGGGAGAGCCCAGCTCTGCACTGTTATCCATGCATGCAGGATTAAGTTTCTAAACTACTCTTTGGCCATTTCCTCACTGGACAAAAAAGAGAGACATTGAGAAGTAATAATACTAGCACAGTGAGAATTAATCTGAATAATGAATGAAGCATGCAAAAGCACAGTGCCTGAACTAAAACAAGCACTGGCTCAGCCGTTGCCTTCGTCCAGTAATTGCATTCCACAACCTAAATGTGGAAACCAAGAGAGGGAACCTCGACCCAATTCTGGGTTGCCAGATAAGTAATTCTAATTTATGAAGCTCTTGGATAACCTAAGTTGGTGTCTGAACAGAACCTAAGTAGGGTAGGCAGCTTTCCCAGGTATCTGTCCTCCTTGGCCCCACCACATATTAATTTCCACCTCTTGCAGGAAGATGGTAACCTCTGTTTCTCAGCGAGGTCAGGTATTTCTCTGACATTATTCGGCAGTTCCAATTATCACAGATTTTTGCCCAAGAATGTTTCAAAGTGGCTTGAATCACTACCAAGGAATTTTGCCAGGAAACATCTTAAATCAGGGGAATAGAGTGACCATGAACATAATTAAGTCAACCAGAGTCAAATAATTTCTAATTGTTTGCACAGAGGCCTGATATGAATGAGAAATTATGACAATTTCTAATTGCTTGTGCCATGTATTTCCTTACTACACACACACACACACACACACACACACACACACACACACAAGCAACACTCACTTTCATTGAGAGCTCCCGGAACTGCTAAGACCACTAGACACCTCCACTCAGATGTGTGGACCCTCTACTTTTATCTCCCAGAGAGGATTAAGTTCTGTTCTGATGTCAAAGGCGCTGGTGGGATTTGAGTACATGAAGGAGAAGGTTAGTAAAGATGCTATGGGAGGGCCAGGAGGCAGCTCAGGGGAGAGCGCTTGCCTCATGTGTGCAAGGTCCTGGGTTTGATCTACATACTGCAAAAAAAGGGGAAAGAGAACTAGGAAAAAGAGTAGGAAAAAGGAACTGAGAAAACAAAGTACTAGTGCTGAGGAGAGGAGTGGTAAGAGACCAGATGCCGAAGGTCCTCAACTACAAGGTCAGAAAAGAAAGAGGCTTCTGAGAGGAAGCAAAGTTCTTCCACAGGTTTTTCCCCCCCAAGGATTTATGCCTCTAATGTTCCTATTACCAGAAAACACGCATATACTGACCACCTGTGTACAGACACGGCACTCCATCTCTCTGGTGCCTTCCCTGCTGCAGCTGCTGTCTGCCAGGGCACGCACAGTGGTTCACACAGACCTTTCTCATCTCATGCTCAAGCATGACCTGGACAGTACAGCTTCCTGTCGCAACACGGGGACTTCAAGTTAAGATAAGGTATGATGCGGAAAATATTTTTATTTCTTTCTTTATTTGTTTATTTTATTTATTTTTGTTTTTCTTTGTGCAACAATCCTAGTTGTCCTAGAATTTACTCTGTAGACCAGGCTGGCCTTGAACTCACAGAGTTCTGCCTGCCTCTACCTCGTGAGTGCTAGGATTAAAGGTGTGCACCATTGCACCTGGATTATGCTGAAACTATTTTACTCTGGGTGTTTATGAAGGACGCTAGCATGTATTGTCAAGGCCAGGATGTCATAAGCTCCAGCCCTTCTCTCTAGCCACACCACAACACCAGCCCTTCATCTACCTTGGTCACCAGCCCCAGAAAGGCTCAGACATCTGCAGGTCTACTTAGAGCGCTGGCCTAAAGAGACTGGGGTGTAGAAATACCATGACCACTAAAAAATTTGTTTATTGACAGCTATATGAGCTTTTATGAACTGACCTCCAAAACATCTGCCATACAGACATGTATCAATATCTAAAGCATTGACCCAATTGACTATGTTGATCAACTGGGGGATATTTTCTATTTCTTTGCAATCTATGTAATTAGAGGGTATAAAATGACTAAATAGTAAATTCCTGGGTTGTTATAGACAAGGAGAGCATTTAATGGTAGACCACAGGGCACTTTGAAGTCTATATTCCAGCTTAAGGGAGGATCTTTTCAGCTGTGATTCAATGATAACACTGCCACTGCCACATGGCAGAGTGAAATCTCCTCCACTCCCACCACCCAGTCTGATGGGTTACGGGCAACTAGCCCGCTGAGAGAACCAGAGCCACACTACGGGAAATGAGCCTTTCCTGGAGTCACAAGAAACTGATGGCTGCATTTACCAGAGAATATTAGAAAACTTCAGACTTGCTTAAAGTTGGATTTAGGATGAACTACAAATTACAACGGCACACACCTTTAATCCTAGCACTTAGGAGGCAGAGGCAGACAAATCTCCGTGAGTTCGAGGCCAGCCTGGTCTACAAGAGCTAGTTCCAGGACAGCCAGGACGGTTTTGGGTTCATGCTTGGCAAATGCATCAAGTGTCTTCTGTGACATTTTGAGGACTGAACTCAGAGAAGAAAAGCTGGTATCTCACAGGAGCCAGAGAATCTAAGACATGCTTTATCTCCCTACTTCTCTTCTTCATATCAAACAGCTTAGAATAGGAATGTAAAACGCCTTCTCCGCGTCCTTTGAGATGGGGTCTCTTAACTCACTGTGTAACTCTGGGTGGCCTGGAATGCCCAGTGTGCATCAGGCTGGCCGTGAACTCACGGAGACCCTCCTGGCTTAAAGTCTCTCTAGTGCTGGAATTAAAGACGTACCACCACACCTAGCCTAAAATGCTTCTTGGAAGAAATAAATCAAGGAAAGAAACATGACCCTGAAGAAAATCATAGTTATAGATTCCATAAAAATCCAGTAAGAATTTTCCATCATTCAACTTTCACCTACCTGAAAAGGCTTCAGGAATGTTTCTTCCATTGCTAGCCTTCCATACTCAGTGAAAAGCTGGGATGGGGAGGAAGAGAGAGATGGAGATTTGTTTACTTATTGGGATTCCCCCAGCTGTAACAGAATGCTTACATCATAATTACATAGTCATCTTCAGGAAACAAGCAATTATATAAAGCAGAGATACAGTAATTACATATCTAAAAATGAAGAATATGTTGCATTTTAAGAAGAAACTTCTATTTTAAGCTCATCCCTCTTTCTTTCCCATGTGTCTATGTTTTGTGTGCACCAGCACCTGAGCTCCAAGTGCTAAGCACTTGCTCTGAAGGCAACCCCAGCCTTAAACTCATGTCTGTGATATTTTAAAAAAAAACTGTATAATGGAGGCACATGTGAAATGATTGGCTTAGAGGGCCGTAATACAGCTAGGGTATAAGAGCTGTATCCTGGACAAATGTAAAGGTACAAAGATCTGAGTTACAAAATTAAGCATTTGGTTTTAAAAGCAGGGAGTTAAATGTATTGTCTTCCCTTGTTTTCCACTGCTTACATTAGGAACATGAAGCACAACTAGAATTTCTGTTTGAGTGAACCCCGACCTGTGGAGGTGACTGGCAAGGCTCCTGATATCATCCGGGCAGGTTAGATGTTTCCTCATGTGACACAGGACATGCTCAGTTCACACCCTGGGCTAACAAGACCTCTTGGAGTTGGGGAAGAATGGTAGCCTAGCACCCCCACTCCCCAGTCCTTTACAATAGCACCCCAGCCTCACACTGCCGGCCATGCAGGGCAGTGGAAACCAAGAAAGCAAAGGGTACTTACTAGATATTTTGTTCAAGTGATGAACTCAAAGTCTGGTTATGTCTAAAAGGCAAGGTCCAGGACACTACACTTACGAGACTTGTGTACTGACATAACTTGCATTTATAATCACTTCAGAGCAAGGTATTGTTGTTTACAGGAAAAAATTAAATGATCAAAATAAACTGTTAACTCGGCATCACTGCCAAAAGTTATTCCATTTGTAGACATGTATAAATAAGCCAGCATGCAATGGCACCATGTGGCTCATTAAGAAAGTAACTGACTGGATTATGACACTTGCCAAAGAAGAAGCTGCTTTTGTTAATAAAATATACCCAGCGATGATTTGATATATCACCTATTTGTCATAAATGATCAATGTGAGATACCAGAATGTGTCAGGTAACAACATTGGAAGTGAATGTCAAGTGATGTTTCCAATGCTGCATGTTACATTGCTTCATATCCTTCATATCCAAAGTTTCACATTTCACTGCATGGATCTCATACATGTTAGGTAAATTTTACGTAAACCATGTAGAAAGAGAGCTATCAGAGGGGTAAAAGCTTTGCTATCTGCTCAAGAATAACATGTGTGGAATCGGAAGAGAATGCTACTGCATACATAAGAAAAATCCCTAGAAAACATCTCTTTTATGTGAGACTGCTACCTCATGTGTGGAAGGAACATAGAACCCAGCCAACGGTTCTTACCCCTGTCCTACCATTAAGTAGCCAGAGCAGCCTGAGCAAGGCACTTAGCTTTCATCCCCACTTCCCTCATCTAAAAAACATGAAGGGGAGATTAGGTACCCTCATTGTCTCTTTCAGATCAGATCTTAAGTCTTCTCTATCAGTTCTGAACCACAAGGTCCACAAGAAGCCTGCCATATAACAGACACCATACCAACAATTATAAAGTCCTTGCTCTTAAGATTTTGACACTGCAATTTAGAGACTCTTCACACTAAAGATTCTTTGTTCACTTTGTTGTTGTTGTTGTTTTGTTCTTTGAGACACGGTTTCTCTGTGTAGCAGCCTTGGGTGTCCTAGAATGTGCTTTGTAGACCAGACTGGCCTCGAACTCAGAGATTCACCTGCCTCTGACTCCCAAATGCTGGGATTAGAAACATGCGCCGCCACCACCTGGCTCTTTGTTCACTTTGATTTGCCATATACTTTCATGTATTTTAGCACCGGGAGCAAGCAGGTTTAGAAACAACAGAATATGAAAACTGAATTAAAAAGAACATAACCATACAAGACCAGAAAAGAGACCTGGCAACAGGATGACCTTTATGTGGTCACGTGTCTAAAGTTCCCCCAAATTCTGGTCTGCATGTCCAAAAAACCATCAGATACATAAAACATGCTTTTACCTGGAGGTGCTGAAGATCGTCCTCCTGGACATTTTGGGATAAGTTGTATACCTTGATTTTGGGATAAGAAGTCAAGGAGAGAGGTAATCAGCATCACTGTTCTCTGTGTCAGCTGTCACACAATCACTCTCTCACACACATTTAACCCGACTCCCTGAACATGGCGGACAATGAGGGCTGCTGAGAAGCCAAGGACAATGACACTGGATTTTGATCCTACTACACATACTGGCTTTGGGGGGGCCTGGCCTGTTTGGATGCTCACCTTCCTGGACCTGGATGGAGGGGGGGAGGAACTTGGACTTCCCACAGGGCAGGGAACCCTGACTGCTCTCTGGACAGGAGATGGAGGGGAGATGGAGGGGAAGTGGAGGGGGGAGGCGGGGAGGAGGTGGAAATTTTTAATAATAAAAAAGACACAGTATTACTTATTTATATATTGAACAAAACAGTACACATAAATCTTTTAGATTATAAGTTTCTGAAATGTTAAACTCTCAGTAAACTTTATCATTATTGCAAAAAAAAGAGACTCCAAGAAAGAAGTAAAGAGAGCTTGATAGATAATAAACAATGATCACAAAAATGCTAGAAAAATATAGGAGTCACTTGCTGTGGAGTCCAAATACTATAATGACTTTATGGACCTACTTACTAAATCCCTCTTCAAAGCACACCAAATGAGTATTGATCAAACTACAATTATTTTATGGACCTATTTAATAATCCCTCTTCAAAGAAAGCACACTGAGCGAGTATTGATCTAAGCCTGAACATCCTCTGTGGAAAATGTGTGTGTGTTGGGGAGGGGTGGTTTTATAATGTAACACCTCAAGCCCTTTTTATTTTGGGAGACAATTTCATCATATTGCCCAAATTTGTAGTCCTTCTGCCTCAAGAAGCAGGGGTTACAAAAGTGGGCTGTTCTGCCCAACTAGAAAATCACAATTAACTCTTCATAATTTATTGATTTCTTTATTTCTACAGAAAGTCCCTCCACACGGAAGTTAGGTTCTGAGTGTCACGTTCACAGCTCTGTGCTCCCGTCTTGTTGCTCTTCCACGACGGTGTGGCCTTAAGTGTGACGCTATGTGGTTTCCTGATTTTCCTTGAGGTGATAAACATTAGTAACTTTACAGATAAAATTAAGGTCGCTTATATGTTTACATACTGACACAAACAGTAGCCTTCTTGTAGTTATTTAAACAACACAAATTTCTCAGGTATTAATTTAAAACAGTCATTACTTAACAGACTTTCTATGAAATGATTCAGTGTTTTCAGGTCACCTATAAACACTAAATAATGAATGTTAAGAGCAAAGTTAAATTGATTTTAACTGGTTTGTGCAAATCATCTTTCCTATTGACTTTAAATGAAATAGATATTGAGTTGATACTTTGAAGACTGACTGAAGCAGACTTCTGTATTACAAGAATAACCTGTGTTTTTATGGATCGCTTTCTTGTGCCAATCTTTAAAAAAAATTCTTTAGGTTTATTTTTTACTTTATGTGTAAGAACATTTTGTTTGCATGCATGTGTGTACAGTACATGTGTGTCAGGTGCCTGCAGAAGCCATAAGAGAGTCAGATTCCCTGGAACTACAATTATGGATGGCTGTGAGCCATCACCTGGGTGCTGGGAACTGAACCCAGGTCCTCTGCAAGAGCAACAAGGGCTCTTAACCTCTGAGCCATCTCTTCAGCCCTAAGAAGTAGATTTTTTTAAAGCATCAATCATGGATTATAACTATAACTTTTATTTTAAATTCATTTATTTAAAAACTCAGTTCACCCTCCCTCTTCCTTTGTACCTGTCTTGGCGATGCTGACCACATAGATTGTCTGTCTGTCTGCTCACTAGCTCCATTACTCCATCTGCATATGATCACAGCCTGGACTGGCTCACTATAAAATTTAATACATTTTAACACACTGTAAGCTTTAACAGAAAAAGTGACAATAATAAAGCTATTTTGGACTACAGCAGCCAACTTAGAAACTGATCAGTAACTACAGTAACAGTAACTATTCATGGGGTGTTAACTGAGCAACATGTATGATTTGCCATGCTCTTCATACGAAGAGCATGTATTATGTATGTATGTATGTATGTATGTATGTATGTATAGGCACTATTCATGAATTTTAGTTAAGAAACATCCACAAATAGATTTGTTTTACTCCATACCTGTATTGAGCTGATCATTGTGCTAAGGGCAAACACTGTGGCCGAGTCTCTCAAAGTAGACTGACTGTCAAAGGTTCCCTGAGTATCCATCAGTAACACTGCAACCTACAGGCGAACAGAGTACATTACTGATACTGTACACAACATCCAGGGTGGAGGGCTACTATGACATTAACACCAGAAGAACTAAAGGAATCTATTATCAATGAATACTTAACTTCTTACACCTGCTATGAATGTCACAGAAAAAATTAATAGCTGCTGGGTGCAGTTATTTTTAATTTTTTCTGATAACCTAGAATAAAAACATAGCATTGAGATAATGTAAAAGTATCAGCTTGCTATCTGCTATTCTGTATCCATTATTTTTATTTATTTTTGGTTTTTCGAGACAGGGTTTCTCTGTAGCTTTGGAGCCTGTCCTGGAACTCGCTTTGTAGACCAGGCTGGCCTCGAACTCACAGAGATCCGCCTGCCTCTGCCTCCCAAGTGCTAGGATTAAAGGTGTGCCCACCACCACTCTACCCATTATGGCTTTTGTCTCCTGGGATCACTGAATAGTTTGACAGGGATCATTCAATTAGACACTATTTTGGCCCTGTAGCATTATGTTAAATGGACCAAAGTTTTCAAAAAAACATTTTCAAGGTTACTATTGAAATTAAAAACCTAATTTTACTTAAAATGTATCATACCTTTTTACCATCAAGTTTATTGATAAGGAAAGCTTCACTCCATATCTGGATTCCCGTGGTTTCTCGTTCAGATCCACCTCGCCATGAAAATCCAGTCAACGGTTCATTGTAATCTCCAACCCAATCAACGGATTCCTATAAATTTAATAAAGTCTATGAGTACAATTGGATGAGCATGTATGGTTTTTCCTTTATCCTTTCTGAGGCTTCTTTTTTGATACTTCTTTTTCTATAACTCAAATTAAAAGGAAAAATATGTGAACATCTATTACATTGATACAGTCACTTTATCCATTCAAAAGTAATTACAGATGAGCAACCATCTGTTATGGTTTATGTTAGTGGCTAACATCATTACAATTTATACACATATACATGTGTATAGTATATATCTATATGTCATAACGGAAACATAACATGGGAAATAGAACAACTGATTCATATATTTATTCATTCACGTGCATGTGTGTCTGGTGTGAGTGGACACACGTGTGCAGGTGCCGGTGCAGGCCAGAAGAGGGTGTTGCACGCCCTCTTACAGGAGGTTGTAGACTGCCAGACATGGGTGTTGGGAATTGAACTCTGGTCCTCTGAAAGAACAGTAAGTACTCTTAAACCTCTATCTCTCTGGAACAACTAATTCTTGAAGAGTAAGAAGACTGGGAACAACCTGGAGAAGATATTCAAGGAAATAAGAAGCCAACAAAAGAACAAAGGAAAGAAAGAGGGGGAGTGAGGAGAAAAGGAGGGAGGGAGTGAGGAAGAGAGGAGGAATATTACAAGGGCACAGACAAACACTTTGGTATGGGAGTTGTGGGGGAGACTGGCAGGTAGAGGTGAGACTGCCAGATCCCAAAGGCTCAGAAAGGAAATATAGATGTTTATCCTGCAAGCAAAAGGGAGTCAGGAAGATGTAGAGGGAGTCACCATCACAACTGTGAGAGAAAGATTATCCTAGAGGTGGTAAAGAGCTATCAAGATGATAAATAGCCGGGCGGTGGTGGCGCACACCTTTAATCCCAGCACTCGGGATTAAAGAGAGGCAGGCGGATCTCTTGAGTTCGAGGCCAGCCTGGTCTACAAGAGCTAGTTCCAGGACAGACTCTAGAAACTACAGGGAAACCCTGTCTTGAAAAACCAAAAAAAAAAAAAAAAAAAGATGATAAATAGCAGGAAGGACCAAAAAGTAGGTATTATAAAAGTCAAAATATGCTTGTGGGCCTGAACCAGGAAATGGGCAGAGGGAGGGACAGAAGGAAACAAATACAAGAAGGATTTGAGAGCTCAAAAGAAGAAAAACTAATCTGAAAATTATGTCAGAACTGATATCAGGTGAGACAAAAAAAATACAAAGAATCACTTAGATTTAGCAGTTTTTCACTGATAACCTTGGGTCATAGTAGCTATACTCACTTTAATATCTATTACAGGGGATAAGTTACTAGTTTTTTGGAAGACCTTACTATATAATCCTTGAGCTAAAAACCTTGTATAAACTAAACTACAGAACTTTATAAATGAAGAAATTTGGGTGATGTGGGATTTCCCCCCTGTATGCTGTGATGACCATTAATGAATAAAGAACTGCTTTGAGCCTATATTGGAGCAGGGCGGGGCAGAGCAGAGCTAGGCGGGGAGGACTGGACTGAAAGGTGGGAGAAAGAAGGGCAGAGTCAGAAGCCATGGAGCCCTGCTGCAGCTAGAGGAGACTTTAGCTGGTAAGCCACAGCCACGTGGCGATACACAGATTAATAGAAATGGGTTAAATTAATATGTAAGAGTTAGCCAATAAGAAGCTAGAGCTAATAGGGTGAGTCTATAAAACTAGTATAAAATATAATTTTGCTATCTTACCTTCAAAAATATCTTAATTCCTTGAAAATTTTATATATAATATCTTGATCATATCCATTCCCTTCCCCAATTCTTCCCAGATGCACTGCCCATTCCATACCCACCCTACTACATGTGTATGTCTTCATGAAAACAAACACACACACATCCAGTTAGGGCTGCCAATATACTCTTGGTTGTACAGCCATCCACTGCAGCATGGCTGACCTACCAGGGTGACACCCTTAAAGAAAACTGACCCTTCTCCTGACAGATATCAATTACCAACAGTTCCTCGGCTAGGGATGAGATTTCGTGACCACATCCTACCTCTGTGCTGGGATTTTGTCTGGCTTGAGCATGCAGTGTTTATTCAGCTGTGAGTTAGCAAACTGCCCCTTGGGTGTCCAGAAAACAGTTTCTTTGTAGTCATCCATGGCCTCTAGATCATACAATCTTTCCACCTCCTCTGCCACAATGATGGCTGAGTCTTGGGAAGAGAGTATGTGTGCTATATCCTGTCTTATTCTATAAAGCAATTTTAGATTATAAAAAGCATAATAACAGGTTGCACCATCTGTGCTATGATTCTTACGTCTTCATTGCCAACGTAAAATCCACTCCATGGAAGGTGTGCTCTTTAATGTATTCCCCTTAGTCTAGAATGGCCCTTCTACTTCCCCTCTAGATCTGGATCTTGTACACCTTTCAATTGTCAATAGCGCTTTGGCTAAGATTGTGCTTTGTGCCCACTTCCCCTCTCCGTGTTGATATTTGGAATGGCTCGAGCTTGCACAGGTCTTGTGTGTGTTGTCACAACCCCATGAGTTCATCTGTGTGGTCGCTGTGTTGTGTCTGGAAGACAGTCTCCTTGTAGCCACCCTACCTGGCATTTAGATGCTTTCTAGCCATCTTCTACAATGACCCATAAGCCTGGGAGGAAGGTATGTGACACAGGTGTTCCATTTAGAGCTGAGCATGGCTCTAATTTTTCACACATCTTGATTCTGTCTCCTTATCCAAACCATGATATGCTTTAGTATATCTGTCTGTTTTGGTATCCTCCATGGTGCCTAACACAATGCAAGGAGCCAATTGATATTAACTAGTCAATGTTGATATTTAAATTAAATATGCTACATACAAAAATAGTTGGGAAGTATATTTCAACGGATAAATTGTGATGGTTATGAACTAGGAAAATAACATTATTGCAACATTACCAGAGGATAATGATCTTTTTAAGATATTATAAAAGTTCTATCCCAGAAAAATAGTTTTGAAGGACAAGGGATATATCCATAAAGAGCGACTTCGGAAGACTGAAAATTTAGCTTGTTTCATGCATTCAGGCACACATTCTTTGTATCTCTAATGATTAATTATTGAACACTATGTTTCAGGCATAAAATGAAGTTAAAATTTTTACTGCTAAAAAGAACATAGTTTGTCACATTAAAAATTACATGTCGCCATTCTAACGCGAGTGGTAGTTTTTTTTTTTTTTTTTTTTTTTTTTTTTGGTTTTTCGAGACAGAGTTTCTCTGTGGCTTTGGAGCCTGTCCTGGAGCTAGCTCTTGTAGACCAGGCTGGTCTCGAACTCACAGAGATCCGTCTGCCTCTGCCTCCCGAGTGCTGGGATTAAAGGCGTGCGCCACCACCGCCCGGCGAGTGGTAGTCTTATGTGCAGAAACAGGAGTAGAGTTGAGTCCACACGGCCAGTGATTGCTGCCCCCTGCAGGAACAGCACAGCCAGTGTTCACCTCCTGTCCCTCTTTGTTAATGCTCTGCTAGGTGCAGATAAAGAAAAAGGGGGATCCTAGCAAGCACCCTTTACCACACTTCACTAGAATGTGCACCAATAACCCATCTGTGGATGGTAAGAACCATAACACATTTGGGTTTAAAGAGTCTTGCTTGCTTTCAAAGCCTGAATTATCTTAGCACTTCTGTTCTTTGTTTGAACTAAAGCTATATAAAGGTTAGCTTCAAAGTTGTCCTAAAATACTTCATGCCTAAAAGATCAAACTAAAAATGGATAACTGTGCTATAAAGACACAGTCCAAAGACCTTTGCGACAGTCTTGTCATGCGGCTCAGGTTGGCCTGGAATTTTCTATGCAATCTAAACTTTCTTTCTCTTTTCCTTTTTTTTTTTTTTTTTTTTTTTTTTTTTTTTTTTTTTTTAGGCAGGGTTTCTCTGTACAGCCCTGGCTGTCCTGGAACCTGCTTTGTAGACCAGGCTTGTCTCAAATTCACAGAGACTCTGTCTCTGTGGTCCCAATACTGGGACTGAAGGTGTATGCCACCACACCTGGCTGGCTAATTCTTGGAATTCTTCTGCCTCAGCCTGTGTAGTGCTTCAGAATATAAAGTGCTTTGGGAGGTTTATCGATTCTACTTAAAAACTCCATGTTTGCATTAGAAGTCATGGGGAGTGGGGGGATGCCAGAACGTTTCCCTTTGCCAACTTCTAGCCTTGTAAATAATTTTCCATTCATCCTTCTGCATTTGATAGAGCCAAGGTCCCTAGACATCACATGTCTGTTTCACACGATTTGTCAGACACTGTCAGTTGCCTCTGAGGTTAGGACAAAGTGAGAGCAGACTAGAAAAGGCTATGAAGGAACTTTCTGGAGAGAATGGTTGTCTCTGTTTTGAGTTCTGACCTGCACATGAATATGCATTTATAAAAATAAACAAATATATTTAATATTTGTGTTTCTCCATATAGATTTTATTTAAAAACAAAAACTGAGAATAATATATGACTTATATTGAAGCATGTGAGAAAGTACACTGATGTTAGCAATTTAATTTGAAGTTTGTTTTTTGTTTTTCGAGACAAGGTTTCTCTGTGTTGCTTTGAAGCTCTTGTAGACCAGGCTGTCCTCGAACTCACAGAGATCCTCCTGCCTCTGCCTTCCAAGTGCTGGGATTAAAGGCATGTGCCACCAAATCCTGACTAATTTGAGGTTTTTTTAATATCATTAAGAAATGAATGACTAGTAAGAATGAGTACACACAGACATGATAAATTAGGAACATTAATGTCTGTGGAAGAATCGAGGTGTTGGCACCTAAGTGCACATTGTAAAAATCCTTAAAATTTGCTTCATGATTTTTTGTTTTTTCAAAACAGAGTTTCTCTGTAGCTTTGGAGTCTGTCCTGGAACTAGCTCTTGTAGACCAGGCTGACCTTGAATTCACAGAGATCCACCTGCCTCTGCCTCCCGAGTCCTGGGATTAAAGGTGTGCGCCACCGCTACCTGGTTCAAAATTGCCTCATGTTTTAAGAATGTCATCATAAACACCGTAGGGAAATTATTAAAAAGAAATACTTATCTTAAAATCTACTTGACATTTTAAATACTACATGTAAAATTCATAGTTCTATCATTATGCTAGTGCTGATTTTTAAAAGAGTAAGAGTAAGTTATATCTTTAGGTAAATGTGGTGCAGGAGCTTCCAAGAAAAATCCTGTGTAGTTTGCTCCAAAGCCCCGAGGTTGGAATGGCTACACCGCAGCCCTCAGAGTACACATAATAACAGAAACAGGAATGCTCGGCACTCATAAGAACCCTACGTGATTAAAAAAGCTACAGAGAAACCCTGTCTCGAAAAACCAAAAAAAAAAAAAAAAAAAAAAAGAAAGAAAGAAAAAAAAAAAAAGAACCCTACGTGGAAGAGGCGCAGAAGGAAATGTTTTGCGGGTCCTTCCCTACCTGGTTGTACATGTACCGCAGCATGAAGTCCATCAGGAAAGACTTCCCTTTCCTAAAGGCTCCAGCCACCGACACGGCAACTACCTCCTTGTCTCTGACAGACTCGGAGAGAAGGATGCGGTTCAGCGCAGCCTCGTCTAACTCAAAGGAATGGTCGTCTTTGACAATGAGGACTTGGACAGGTCCCGCCTTCTTCACTGGCTCCTCCTCTTCTGAGCTCCATTCACTCGACTTCTCTGAAAAGCCACCTGTTGAACAAAGTATCAGTTACTTTAGCTAATTATCTCAAACACCATGAAATCGGTGCCTCTGCACTCTCAGACAGGCCAGGGAATGTCCCTTCCAGTCACATCTCATTTCATAGAGAACATCTCACTTAGTCCCACCAGCGACTTAGTCTTCTTGCTCATGTGACTCAGTCTTTTCTGAAAATGTTGGTACAAAGTTCTTTATTAAACAAGAAAAAAATATCTAAGCCAGTATTCAACTGTTGGAGCAGATGAATATCATGATTATATTTTGTAATTCCTCCATGCCCTAGGAATAAGCTTGGTTATGTAAACAAAGAATCCTTGTGATGCTTGTGTATATGCATGAGTGTGAGTGCCCATGCACACCGGTGTGCATACAGATGGAGGTGACAGGTCTTCATCAAGGCTCTTCAATCGCTTTCAACCTCACTGTTGGAGACAGCTATCTCACTGAATCTGGAGCTCACTGATTCAACTAGACTGGCTGGCCAACAAGCCCCAGGGACCCCACTATGGCCACCTCCCCAGTGCTGGGCTGTTGGGTGTGAGCCACCAGGCCTGGTTTTCGTATGACTGCTGGAAATCAAACTCAGGCCTTCGTGCTGGTACAGAAAGCAGATAACTGACTCCAAAAACTTGTGTTCAGACCCCCCACCTGCATGCCCACACAAGACATACCCGTTTTTACTTTTTAATGTGTATGATGTGTATCTTTGAATATGCCATGTGTGTGCAGTTACCCACGGGGCCAGAAGAGGGCACTGCATCCCTGGGGCTGGAGTTGTAGCCAGTTGTGAGTCACCTAATGTGGGTACTAAACTGAGCTCAGAACATCTGGAAAAGCAACAAGTGCTCTTAAGCACTGAGCCATCTCTCCAGACCCCAACTTTTAAAAAAAAATAAACAGAAAAAAAGGATGACCAAAATGACTAGGAACTCTAGAAATCAAGAGACCAAATCTAAGAACTCATGAGATAGGAGTTAGGATAAATACTAAAGCACAGAGTATTCCATGAAATTACAGCAGAAATTTTCCCAGTTCAAGATAAGAACATCCAAACACAAGAGGCATTTAAATGACAAATAGAAAACATAGGACAACACGCACCCAACATGCAGACCCACAGCACAAGCACACGTCTCTCCACTCTTCACAAGCTAACTCTGATGTACAGCAATTGCTCATAAATTTTATTGTAATATTCTTGTGTACTTAGCACTTTGCCATGTTTTATTAACTCCTTATGAAAATCTGAAAAATTTTTGCATTTATTGAGCTTTAGAGTTTTGCTTTTGATAGTTAAGTCTGTTAGGAATTAATACTTGGATAAAGTAAAAGGGAAATCAAACTTTTCCTATCCCAGCACCAATAACAGTCTATCTTAATTCAAATAGATTAGAAAAGTCATAGAAAGCTTCTCTTATTCATCTAATTGGTATTAGTTTCAACTATTTTAACACTTTGCAGATAAATACTATAATCAATATGCTAATTAAATTTAAAATTGCATTGTATTGCTAGGCATAGTGGAAGGTGGTGGCAATCCAATAACTGGCAAGGCTGGGGCAAGAGGACCTTGAATTTGAGGCTAGCCTGGGCTATGCAGTAAGAAAAGTTGCCAATATCTCCGTGGAGACATCCAATTGCCGCGCACCGCGCCCCCGTGTCTGCGTTCGGTGCGCTTTTACCCAGTTACCAGCTTCGGGCCAGAGGCAGGAGGTTAAAATACACAAACACACACAGACAGACAGCGACACGAGTCATCCTTGAATTCCCCAAGAATGCCCCCTTTATTGTGTTCAGGGCAGATTATATAGAGATAGCCACGCCCCAGCCAAACCCACCAGAAACCACTCTCCTGTCATCAGGAACTCCTGAAGGTCTCGTGCTCAGAGCAGCTGTAGGCACTCAGATCAGGGGATTACAAGAAATTCAGGATCTGGGGTCTCACTGCTCCCAACATCTCCCCCCTAAATTTTTTATAAAACAGTGTCTGATCTTAAGTATTCGGGGGGAATGAGGGGTCAGTATCTCCAGGTAACGTACTTCTGGCACTGCTGTGGCCTCCGCCAGGCTAGGCACTGACTGGGCTGAGGCATGTGCCTTCCACCACAGCCACCTAGCAAAGCTCTGCTCCAGCTGCCTTCTAGCCCCAGCTGCATTCGTTCTGGGTCCAAACTGGTGCATGAAGTGGAGCAGAACTCAGGGAAGCAGGCTTGCTGCTCCACAACCACTGAAGGGACCCCACTTAGGGAATTTGGGCATTGTCAATCTGTCTGGCTACTTCCTCCCCGCTGCATTCTTGGGGGTATTTACTGCAATTTACTGCCATTTTCCAGTCACGCTCAGATGCGAGTGGCGGTCGTGCTGCGCTTCTGCGCCCTGAGGCCTGCACTGAAAGCGGGCCTAGCATTCCTGCCTCCTCCTCGAGGCAGGTCCCGGGGTTGGCACGCATCACAGCCCCTCAGCGCCCATCGCCTGGAGCCACAGCCGCTCACACTCCACTGCAACATTTCAGGAGGTCTGTCTCGGGGATTCAAACCACATGAATATCAAATAAATCCTTAGGCTCTCATCGTCTGTGGAGACAAAAACAGAAGCTCCTTTCCAAAACATCAAATTCTTAAGCCCATATTTTAAAGTCAAGATACCTTTCTTAACAGTTCCTAGAATCAAATGTCTTTCTCCAGTCCAGAACACAAAAGACAACACAATCAACATATCATACATCTGTACACATTTATCTTTTTAAGCTATATACTTTCTATCTTTTCCCAATACATACATCCCCTCTCTTTCTCGGTTGGACTTCCTGGAACCAAAACTGAGCGAAGGACGTCAGGATTAACACATATACCCCAATCCACCCTCACCTTCTGATGGCGACCTCTCAGCGTTCCCTAGTTCCCGAATCTCAGCTGTGACCTTCAATTGCCACGCACCGCGCCCCCGTGTCTGCGTTCGGTGCGCTTTTACCCAGTTACCGAGCTTCGGGCAAGGGGCAGGAGGTTAAAATACACAAACACACACAGACAGAGACACAGCGACACGGGTCATCCTTGAATTCCCCAAGAATGCCCCCTTTATTGTGTTCAGGGCAGATTATATAGAGATAGCCACGCCCCAGCCAAACCCACCAGAAACCACTCTCCTGCCATCAGGAACTCCTGAAGGTCTCGTGCTCAGAGCAGCTGTAGGCACTCAGATCAGGGGATTACAAGAAATTCAGAATCTGGGGCCTCACTGCTCCCCAAAAAAGTATGCCCTCTTCTGGCCTCATCAGGCACTGCATGCATGTGATAGGCAGGCAAAACACTCACATAGAAAATAAAAACAAAACTTCTTTAAAAGATAAAACTAGGGATTGTGCTGTGAAGTAGAGTGGTGGTTGGGGGTTTTCCTCTAAGGTCTATGACTTCACTGGCCTGAGTAGTGGGTTACCAGTACCAGGCATGGTTTCCCTATTGTTGAGAGGGTCTTAAGTTCAATTATATACCTGCTATACCTGCTAGTTAGCACAAGTTATGTGAGCCAGCATAATCACTAGCAACAATCTAAACATCTGTCCATATACCCACAGGTAGGTTGTTACCCCTCCCTCAAGAAAAATTCTCTTTGTAACAGATGGAGACCACTACAGAAAACCAGAACCAATCAAATGTAGAATTACAGAGTCTATTCACAACACTCCTTCACCCAAGACTCAGGGAACATTATGGAAAAGAAAACAGGGATCATTGCAAGAATCTGAGGACCATGGAGTTTGTTGTGAGATTATGTCTCTTAGTAATGTCAAAAGACAACCATAAAGTCTCACCAAGATGACTGGCCAAACATGAGCTGAATGAGGATGACATCAACAGACACGCAAAAGTGGACAAAGAAAACTCATAAGGCCTCAACTCTATACAAAGAACTACAGGCAACTAAGGAATGCTGAGAGCAGAAGAAATAGCCTTCCCCAGGGAAGATCACCCAATTGCTTTTCCAATACCAAATAGCCTTGATACAATCAAGTAACATAATACCATCTCAGAGTGTTATAGTTAGGAATATATATGTATATACATATATGAATAATAATTAATGAAAAAAGGGGCCATGAACTTGAAAGAGAGCAAGTTGGTATAAGGGGAGGTTTGGAGGGAAGAAAGGAAAGGAAAAATACCGTAATTATATTATGATCCCCAAAATAAAAATAAAAAAGATAATGCTGTATACTTAAAGAAACAGAAAGCCAAGCTGATAGTGGTGGCACATCCCTTTAATCCCAGCTCTCAGGAGGCAGAGGGAGGCAGATCTCTGAGAGTTCGAGGCCAGCCTGGTCTACAAAGCAAGTTCCCAAACAACCAGGACTCTGCAGAGAACTTGTCTCAAAAAAAACAAGAGAAAAGGAAAGAAAAAAAAGGAAATAAGGAAGAAAGAAAGAAAGAAAGAAAGAAAGAAAGAAAGAAAGAAAGAAAGAGAAAGAAATCCCAAGTGCTGACAAGAGCTAGAGAGATGGCTCAGAGGTTGAGTACCAGCTGCTCTTCCAGAGGTCCCGAGTTCAATTCCCAGCAAGCACATGGTGACTCACAACATCTATAGTGAGATCTGGGTACTCTCTTCTGGCATGCAGGCATACATTCAGGCAGAACACTCCATACATAATAAATAAATCTTAAAAAAAGAAAACCTGTCTCGAAAAAAGAAACCAGAATGGAAGTAAAGAGAAAACTAATAATTTCCAAGTAAGAAGGCAAAATAGCACAGCATATTTACAAACTGTTTGTTTCTCACAGAGCTGCATATGTGCTTACCCAAAGACTCAGAAATACCACTTCTAGAAACTTATCCAAGATAAATGAAAACAAAGAAGTTTATCCAGAGATGTTTACAGTAGCTCTGTAGATATAACATACTGGTTAAAATATTGAACATACGCAGATGCTCCTTGCCTGGGAACTGAACAAACAAATGCTATATTCACATGATGGGATATTCACCGGTGAGAGAGAATGAACTATTGATTCATACAACATGATTTAATCTCACTTAAACAGCAATATACGACATGGTCCTACTTATATGAAATGCCAATAGTAGACTAAGTAGATTAGTGTGGCCAGAAGTTGAGTAGAAGAAACTGACTACAAAGAGAGGAAAAAGTATATGGAGTTATGTAAAGATTATACTCTAATCACAGTATCATAACATAATTGTATAAATTTATCAAAGTCACAGAATGGTACACTGAGAGCATCAGATAATGGCTATGATTGGTGAGAAAGGTTCAAATTTGAAGTATTTGCCAAGTGCCACAAGAAAATGCCACCACCCATGTAAACAGAGACTGCACTTTGGTTTTCTGGCCACCCAGACCTGAATAATCACACAGAAACTATATTAATTACAACACTGCTTGACCAACGGCTTGGGCATATTCTTAACTAGCTCTTACATCTTAAATTAACCCATTTCTATTCATCTGTGTATCACCACGAGGCTGTGGCCTACTGGTTAAGTTCCAGTATCCTCCTTCAGCAGCTACATGGCTTCTGCCCAGCTGTTATGCCCTGCCATAGGTCAAAGCAGTTTTATTAACCAATGGTAATAAAACATATTCATAGCATACACAGGGGAATCCCACATCACACTCAGGCCCACTGCAGTCAGACTGTGGGAATGGGAAGAGGGGCACAGATCAGCCAACATGATGCCAACATACAATTGTAATCTAATGAAAGGAACTTCAGACCTCTAGGGAAAATATAAAACAGTACTAAAATACAAATACAAATTTCCCAGACTTAAAGACTACATTGTAAATGTGTCAACGTTACCTTTGATTTCTGGATTAACTATAGCAATAATCAAATTCTCAATAATATTTCCTACACAAATCAACAAGCTAGAAACACAAAGAACAAAAGCTAACAAAGAAATCCTGGAGAACAAAGTTGGAGCACTAGCCATTGCTGTTTAGAATGCATGGTAATTAAGATCCGGTGCTATTGGCTAGGAATGGTGGCACATGACTGATATCCTAGCATCCAGGAAGCTCAGGCTAGAGAACCACTGAGACCTCAAGCCTAGCCTGAGCTACAGAGAAAAGTCTAGTCTGGAGTAGGCTACATAAAAGAAAAAAAACACAATTGTGGTTGCTCATGCCTAGAATAGAAGTACTAGGGAAGCTGAGGCAAGAAGAGCTACAGGTTTAGAAAAAGAAAAGACAAGGCAAAAAATGGTAATAAAAAAGATTTAATGATTACACACACACACACACACACACACACACACACGAATGATAACAAAGCTGTAACTGCAATGAACAAGGAAAGAATTATCTTCCAAAATTATGCAAATCAATTGAATACTCATATTCTTACACACTTAGCCCCCACCTTTGGTTTTTTGAGACAGAGTTTCTCTGTGTAGCCCTGGCTGTCCTTGAACTTGCTGTGTAGACCAGGCTGTCTCCAAACTCATAAAGGTCTGCCTGCCTCTGTCTCCCAAATTCTGGGATTAAAGGAGTATGCCGCCACGCCTAGCTTCCTACTTCTCACCATACACAAAAATCAACTTAAAGCACAGATCTAAGTATAAAATAGGAAAAGCAGACAAAGCTTACAAACCAGCAGCTAACAAGAAACACATCAAGACTCTATACATATAAAAAATATTCAACGTCATGCAAATAAAACTGAAAAGTTTACTGATAAGAATTTTAATGTATCTGATCAAGGATATGATAATTCCTGGCATGGTTGGCCAGTCACTGCAAGACACCAGTAAAATGAATACAATATTTTATAAGTGTAAATGTATGTATTTGTTAACTTAGAAAGGCTATTTCAAGGGATTTGGTACACATATATAGTCACATAGACACAAAATACCAGAAGCAATATAAATGATCATCAAATGAAGAACTGGTTAATCAATAGTGATTTATTTACTACAATTGCAAAGAATGAGGAGACTTATTTGAAATAAATGCCACTGCATATTCTAATAACTCAAGTGTAACATAATATATACAAAATGTATAACTCTGAAAAATGTGTGAGTGTTTGGAATGTTTGAGGGGTAAGACAGAACATGGAATAAACAGAATTGATTGACAGGGTTATCTGGGGTCAGATCAGTGGGAGGAAGAGGAGAGATCTGGGAAGATTTGAGACAAGGTGGGTGTTTTAGTTAGGGTTTTTATTGTTGTAAAGAGATACCATTACCATGAAAACTCTTATAAAGAAAAACATTTAATTGTGGTGGTTCACTTAGAGTTCAGAGTTCAGTCTATTATAGTCATGGTGGGATATGGAGGCAGACAGGCAGACATGGTGCTGGAGAGGTAGCTGAGTGTTGTACATCTTGGCTTGCAGGCAATAGGAAGTGGTCTAAGACACTGGGCAGTATCTTGAGCATATATGAGACCTCAAAGCCTGCCTCTGCAGAGACACACCTCCTCCAAAAAAGCCACAATGACTCCAACAAAGCCACACCTCTCAATAGTACCACTCCCTTTTGGGTTCATTTTCTTCCAAACTACCACAGTGGGTTTTAGGAATGTGGAAGAGGAGAGATCAATGCGTGTTTCCTGCTCACTGTTCCTGGCTCTGCCTTTTCAGGGCAAAAGTGGATGATATAGCTAAGTCTGAACTTGTTTGTTTCTTTTTGCAGTACTGGATAAGAAACCCAAGGCTTTTAGTGTGCTAAACAAGAACTCTACCACTGAGCTATTCCCTGCCCCGCCCTAAGCCAAGATTCATCCTTCTCAGATATCGGCCTTCTTAAATGTTTTCTTAAACTAAACTCAGCATCAATTCCCCAAAGTGCATTCAAGTCTCAAAAGAGAAAAAGAAAGGAAGCAGGTGAGATGCGAGCCAGGTAGGAAAAACACTTTACTATGGTGGATTTGGACAGATGACTCACCAAAAGAGAAAGAACCAGCTGGCTATGGGTTGAGTATGCTTTGCTCCCAGTGAGACGTTAAAATTTGGTTCCCATTAAGAGGTGGTGGGACTGTTCAGAAGTGATAATGTCATAAAAACTCATGAATACATGGTTGTCTTTCTCACACAAGTGTGCTAAGTTCTGCTCTCATGGGACTAGATTAATCACAGCACGAAAGGACTGTCAAAAAGTGCTGCTGCCACTGCCAGGTCGTTTATGTCTGAATCTGTCCTGTTGTGAATCTGTAATTCTTTACTGTTCAGGAGCACTTCTTAAAATGCTAAGTGTTTCTTAAAAACTTAAGTTGTGCCATTAGTAGGGGTAATATGGTACCACCTGTTTACCTGCCCAGTCTAAAACTTAAGCTTTACTTTTGTTATGATAAATATGGTAGTTCCTGCCTGCACTCTCTGCACAGTTCAGCATGGCAGAGCCGCTTGTGCCTCTGAGCTGTTAGTGCCTTTGAGCCACATGCATTGCCCCACTTCCAGGAACACAGCGAGTCCACATTTCCATCAAGCAAGCCATACACTTTACTCACAAACCCCATCCAAATGCTCTGTCTCCTGCAAGAGCCAGAGGTCAGGCTAGCAACATAGCCCAGAAAGCCAGCATTTTAAAACTGTGCAGCTTTTTTTCTGCTGCTAAGTCAGGGAAATCTTTCTTAAAGAATCTGTAGCATGCTGCCAGTAAACAGTAAGAAGCTGTGTTAAACTCTGTGTGTGTGTGTGTGTATGTGTGTGTGTGTGTGTGTGTGTGTGTTTAAAATTAATCTCTCTCAGGTTTTTAAGTGGATTTAGTTGATCATGTGGGTGCCAATTGTTGGAGGGAGGGCCAAGCTGTTTGTTTGTCCTGGCCACCTGGCTGCTTAGCCCCAAAATAACAACACAGAAACTGTATTGATTAAATCACTACTTGGCCCATTAGCTCTAGTTTCTTATTGGTTAATTTTTACATCTTAATTTAACCCATTTTTATTAATCTGTGTATTTCCATGTGGCAGTGGCTTACCAGGTAAAACTCCCAGCATCTGTATCTGGCAGATCCATGGTATCTCTCTCACTCTCCTTTCTTCCTCCCAGAATTCAGTTCTGTCTTCTCTGCCTACATAAGTTCTGCCCTATCAGGCCAAAGTAGTTTTCTTTATTCATTAACCAATACAAACAACACAGAGAGAGGACTCCCACATCAGTACCAACCTGGAATCTGCATCCCTATTGGCTGCTTTCATGGAGCTGGAAGGTTCATGCACACTAACAGGGAAGCAAAGTCATCAAAGTCTTAGCTAGCTGTGAACTGGGGGAGTTGTTACAGTAACAATCAGGCAGTGTTTTCTCACTGGTGCAATGGTGGTATGAACATTCTGCGAGTGACCAGCTGCTTTTCTGATCAAATACAATGCCCACTCAGGACAGAACCCAGACCTGGTACTAGTGACCAGACCAAACCTGTTCATGGTCTTAGGGGAGAACTCACTATTCTCCTGCTAAATGTACAAAGTAATAAACTATTCCCTAAGTTCTTAACTTTATACCCAAAGATTAGTGCATCTCTCAACTCAACTCAGAGAAACTTCTTTCTGCAGCAGATGGTAATTAATACAGAGACCCAGAACTGTTCATTATTCAGAGACTAAGATATTCTGGAGTTCTCAGCTCTAAATGGGACATCTGTAGAACACTTCCTTAGCCTAGGGCTAAAGTATTATTAGCGAAGAGAGGCAAGGAGGATTGTAAGAGTAGATACAGCAAAACATCTATTTCTGGTCACTGACACAAACAGTATTTGCTGGGCAAGACAGGGTCCTTGCACACAACTGCAAGTACAAGACCTGCACAAGAGTGAATCAGCGAGATCCCAGCATGGGTGGGGAGGGGCTCAGGCAGTCCCATCCCTAGCTGAGGAACTACAGGCAACTGACGGCTGCTGGGAGGGAGAGTCAGTTTTCTTTAGGGATATGGCTCTGACAGGCCACCCACATTCCAACAGATGGTTCTTTCCCCATACACGTGCAGGCACACTAAATGGACTTGGTGGGTGGAAGAACAGAGCACATGAAGCGAAGAGGGAAAGGGGTGGGGATAGACAAGCGAGAAAATGGACAGAAGGGAATGGAGTTTGATAAAATATATTATATAAAAAAAGTAGGAAAGAAAGTGAAGCTGCCCCTGATGTGCTGTCTCTGCACAGCGCCCTTTCCCTTCAGCTTTCTGTCTTGTTATGACACGCCAGGCGCTCGCTGGACACGACCATCTGACCATGCGCTTATCCACCTCAAGACAGTGGATCACAATAAATCTCTTTTCTTCAAAAAATCACCCAGTCTCAGGTTTTCTGTCACGGCAACAGAAAACGGACAAAGAAACAAACATACTCTTTCAACTTTTCACTTACTGGATTTTGTATTCTATGCAGAGAAATTCTAATCTTATGTGCTATTTCTAAGCCACTAGAAGCTGGTGCTCAGTTATTGAATTTTGATATGAAGAAAGGGAAATTTAAAAAATTAGAATAACCAAAGCAAATAATCATTATTGTACAATAGAATCGCTATCAGAATGTGTTACCAACTTTCTTAATTTAAACTTAGGAAAAAAACAATATTCTATCTCTTTGGCAGATATTAAACCAAGAGAGATAACGAGCTATGTGTGTGCTGGAGATATTTTAGAGGAAATCATGGTGCCAAGGAAACAGTATCTTGGCAACAAAAAGGTAAAGAACTGTTACTTTTCTGTAAAGTCTAATGATAGAACTTGAATTTCTACTGAAGGACCCTCTGTCTGATAAAAGCTGAAAATGACTCCAAAGTAACAGAGTTTACACAGAAGAGCCTGAGGAACTGCGGAGACTGAACAAAATTAATTTATGAAGACAAATCTCAGAGCAAGAGTAGAGCTATGGGCTATAAAGGGATTATGTGTGAGCTGTGTCTCAGAGCACCACTGCGTAGATGTTTAGGTAGTTCTGCTGCTGCTAATGCTGCCGAGGAGTGGGGTTCAAAGCAGTAATACCAATCCTGCAACCTCGGAGCCTTGGAAAGAATAAGGAAACCACTTAGCAGGATTTTTATTTACTTGGAAACAAAATTCCATAAATCATCCAAAATATGTATTTGCTTGCCCGTGACTTCACGCTAAGAGCACTGTGTGTATGCAGACCTCAGCAGAAAAAAGTAAGAAACTAATGCAAAATGAAATTCAAATTCCTGATAGAAATACAAGGAAAATTTCAGTGTTCTAAGCAAAGACACATTAATTAAAAAGAAATAAATCTTTGAAGCCAGTCTGGTCTACAGAGTGAGTTCCAGGATAGCCAGGGCTGTTACACAGAGAAACCCTATCTCAAAAATCAAACAAAACAAAACAAAAAAAGAAAGAAAAAAAGACAAAACTTTCTGGTAAATATATGTGTGTGTATGTTTATGTGTGTGCTCGCACACACATATATACACATTATACAACTGCGTTTTTTGTCCTGCCTGGTTCCCATAATCATTAAGTCCCAAAGAAATCACACAGAGGTCTACATTAATTATAAACTGATTGCCCTGGTAGCTCAGGCTTCTTATTAACTCTTATAACTTATATTAGTCTATTATTCTTGTCTATGTTAGCCACATGGCTCAGTACCCTTTTCAGCGAGGCAGTCACATCTTGCTTCTTCTGTGGCTGGGTCACACCGTAGAGGAATGGGCTTCCTTCTTCCCAGCATTTTCCTGTTCTCATTGACCCACCCCTACTTCCTGGCTGGTTGTCCTGCCTATACTTCCTGCCTGACTACTGGCCAATCAGCATTTATTTAAAATATAATTGACAGAATACAAACAATTGTCCCACACCACTTGGTACTGGAATTAATAAAAAAATTAAAAATATACATAATTTGCCCCCAACAATTTCATTTCCTGGAATTGATTCTAAGGAAATCATCAGAGCCATGCACAGGTATTTATAGAGTCATAACGTGTTATTACATGGTGACAAATCAGAAATAACCCAAAGGTCTAATTGCAGGACACTGTACATAAATTGCGACACAGGTATTTATGTGAAGTATACAGTCACTTGAAATCACATTATAGGAAAAAACTAATTATAAGAAAATATACTCACATATTTAAGCCAAAGAGCATATGGAAAGTAATTTTCTATGAAAGAAAACAAGCAAATACGCATGGACTTAGAGACACTTTGGGCCGGTTTTAGAAGCACTTGCTTTCAACAGAATTATCTGGTTCTCTGGTCCTCTGATCACGTCTGAGTGAGCTATTCTGAGAAGAATGGGTACTGTTTGCAGTACCGTCTGTCCTGCTCACATCTCTCCACCGTTTTCAGCTCTTCTCTGTGCTAACAGACTAGAACTATGGCACTATACTCGTTTTTTCTTAACTGAGGTCTAGTTCAGATTTTGTAAAGAAAGACATGGAGGGCAGCTAGAAGACAGAGTGAAGAAAGGCCCTGGTGTCCAATAGAACCAGTGACATGTGAGAAGGCAGCAGCCATATGAAGGGTACAGGATGACCCATCTCTCAGCCCTTTGGTCAGATGGTCAGGTCCTCAGGAACTTCAAAGTGAGCATGGAAGTTCACCAATAGCATCCACATCCAAGAGGTCGTCACTATTCAGGTAGACAAGATGACTCATTCTATAGGAGGCACTTGGTAGGTTCACAAATGAAACCAGCACAAGAAATATGAAACATATTATATTAGCATCAAACAGAAAAGATTGAGTCAAAAATATTACACTAGAGGCCTACTATATACAAATAAAGGCTGAATTCATCAAGATGTGGTAGCATCAGATTTATAAATGCCTAACAGTGCAAAAGTACATAAGTAAAACAGCAGTGAAGAAGGGAGAACTGACAAATTATCAATGTCATTCAGCTAGTAGTATCTTATAGATGAAAGCATCCCAAACTAGCTAGTAAATAAAAGATAATGAACTATGCACTGAGAAAGTCTCAGCTAAATGGAATGTGTTGTGGAGTATTCCTTTACACTGTGTGAAGATGTGTCACTGTGATTGGTTTAATAAAAAGATGAACGGCCAATAGCTGGGCAGGAAGTATAGGTGGGGCTTCTGGACAGAGAGCATCCTGGGAAAAATAAAGCCAGAGTTGTCAGCCTGGCACAGAGGAAGCAAGACATGCACTTGGAGGAGAGGTAAAAGCCACTGGCCACATGGTAGGACATAGATGGACAGAAAAGAGTTAAGTTGGAAAAACTAGTTAGAAACAAGCCTAAACTATAGACCGAGCTTTTATAATTAATAAGTCTCATGCATTTATTGTTGTTGTTGTTGTTGTTGTTTTTGTGAGTTTTTGCAATCCAAAGAAAAATCCAGCTATAGGAATATATATATATGTGTGTGTGTGTGTGTGTGTGTGTGTGTGTGTGTGTGTACATACATATACATATGTATATATACCACTATACAGAAATTAGAAAACATGGGCTAAGGAGCTAGCCCAGTTAGTAAAGAGCCTGCTGTGTAAACTGAGGACCTGAGTTTAATCCCTAGAACCCACACAAAAAAGCCAAGCATGGTGATGCATATGTGTATAACCTCAGTGCTGAAGATGGAGTCAGGCAGATTCCAGGGCTTGTTGTCCAATCAGCCTAGAGGCCAAATGAGAGAACTGTTTCCAAAGGCAAGATGGATGGCACCCAAGAAATGAATGATATTCAAGGTTGAGCCCTGATCTACACACACACATACCCACACGTCAGAAAACATAAAATGCTGCTCAAGAATGTGTAATAGTCATAAAAATTAAGATTATTTTAGGATATAAAGTAAACTTCAAACATTTTATTCAAACTATTGGGGGTTAGAAAGATAGCTCAGCAGTTAAGAGCACTGGCTGCTGAAGAGGACCTGGGTTCAGTTCCCAACACCCACATGGCAACTACAACCATCTGTGACTTGGGGCCCAGGGGATCTGACACCCTTTTCTTACTTCTGCAGGTATTTCATGCATATGGTACACAGACATACATTTAAACATTCAAACACATAAAATGTAAATATAATAAACCCTAAAATAAAACCAATGTAAATTATGGGTATTCTATAGTATGGATTGCTTTACATGTGGCCAGTAGACATATGTGAATATTTAACTTTACAAAATTAAACTCAAATGCATTGAATATTTGGTTCCTCACTGTTGCTTGACCATATTTAACATGTTCAACTGCCGCACTTGGCCTATGTGTGCTCACACTGGACCACTGCAGGTCTGGACATGTCTGTTATCACAGAAGGCACGCTGCCACACAACATACATCCGGACTAGACTAACCCAAGCACACATTTAATAAACTGCAACTTAGGAAATTCTATACTGTTGTGGACAGTTAAGTAAAACCCATGAAAATAAATTATATCAATATATATTAGAAACAAAAATTCCATTTAGAGAAAATATATAGCCATATAAATAGAGGGACTACATATACATATATACCATTTTATATAGAGATAATAAAAAATTTGGGTGTATCCCACAATTTTTAAGTTAAAAAATAATAAAAGAATATATCCAAAAAATAAGAAATACACAGAAATAAGGTAAATCCAGCAGAAAAACATACTGAATAATTAAAGACATATGACACACAAATTAAAGAAAATTTAAGCTAAGAAAAATAATAGAAAGCCACAGCAATTGTGCCATGTGAATGAAATATATAGGTTTAAGAAAGCTATAAATTACTAGAAGTGACTCTAGGAAAAAGAAAAAGCATTAATTTAATGCAGAAGTTGGAATAATATTTCAAAATATTATTATTAGATGAGATAGCTGGTCAGGGTGGTTTAATAGATTAGTTTCCTTGAACTGGATCATTATATTATACTAACTTATTCAAATAATAGAAAAATAAATAGCCTCTACTCACCTTATAACCTTAATATAATCTTGACAGTTTAATACTAAAGTCAAATAAAGTACAAGGACAGAAACTTAGCTACAAACTTGCTTGTAAATATCTTACTCAAAGGATCAGCAAGCTCAGCAGTGTATTTCAACAGGGAGCACTGAGCAGCATGGGTTGACTGTAGGCCCACCAGATAACTTCAGTAGAGATCTAGTAATGTACTGAAACAGCCTAATGAACTGAAGAAAAGTCATATTGTTTCAATGAATGCCAAAAATTATTTGTTAATAAATATGTTAAATTTCAGTATTCAGTGATAATTTTTAAAAGCTATAATTAAGAAACAAGGACAACCCGTAGGAAGCCTGCCCTCTTCTGAAAGAAAACAGAGGAGGAATGGATCTGTGAGAGAGGGAAGGTGGTAGGGAGGAACTGGGAGGAGAAAAGGGAGGGGAAACTACATTCGGGATGTAATATATGAGAGAAGAATGAGTGAGTGAATGAATGAATGAATGAATGAATGTTTAGGACATAGCTTAGTAGGAGAATACTTGCCTAGAACGTGCAAGACCCTAGGATGAATTCCTAATATCTCTCCCTCCCCCAGCACACATACAAAATAAAGAGAATAGAAAATGTGGTGATATTTTGTTTGTGATTTAGCAAATAAAGCTTGCCTGAAGATTCGAGTGCAAAGCTAAGCCACTAGTTAACCATAGAGGACAGGCAGTGGTGGCATACACTCAGTATCACAGAGGCAGACAGATCTCTGAGTTCAAGGCCACCCTGGGCAATGTGAGATTAAATCTGTCTAAAAGAGAAACAGAAACACAAAGGTAATCCCAGTACTTGGGATCACACACCTTCAACCCCAGCACTAGGGAGGTGGAGACAGGAGTGATATGGCTGGGCAGAGGGAGGAATATAAGTTGGGAGGAGACAGGAACTGAGAGTCAGTCTAAGGTTTCATAGAGAGAGCATTCAGTCTGAGGATTTGTAGGGACAGGATTGATTGCTCCTTTGGTCTGAGGATTCAGTAGAGACAAGAACTAGTGGCTGGCTGCTCTGCTTTTCTGATCTTTCAGCATTAACCCCTACATCTGACTCTGGATTTTTATTATTAAGACCAATTAGAATTCATGCTACATCTGGTGCCCAACTTTTGGGGTAAAATTCACAAAAAAAGCTGCTTGTCTGTGGCTTTGCAGCTACCAGCATAGGCCAGAGCTATATGCAGCTCTGGCCACCAACTGGGTCACTGTCCCACCAACTAGGTTTTCCTTTCTTCTCTCCTGGTGGGTTTCCCCTGGACCCCCTTCTGGGGCTGCTGCCAAACGAGGTAGCTGCCTTGAAATCTGCTCAGGCTTCTACTGTTCTACGCAACATCAGTCAGGTTCACACTTCATAGTCATCTGAATCGTCATCAGCAACAGATTTGGTGAGACAACTGGAAATTATTAAAGGGAGGAATTAGCTAAATGATAGAGTTTTTCATATGTTAAAAAATGGGAAACACTATTATTATAGAGTTAGGTCTCTGTATGATTATGCAACACATGATTTAAAATGGAATAATTAAATTCAAGGATAATCAACTTAACTGGGATTGACAAAATGTTAATTATCATCTTGCCAATTCTTGGTTTATCTCTAAAATAGTTGGTTGATGTGAATGCCAAGATACAGGCTTAAGAAAAACTTATTAAGACAGATCACAGAGATATTCAAATCCAGACAGAGGAAATTTAAAGGAGAACCAATTTCAGCATTGCATTATAAGGTTAGAGAGGAAGAGCCTAAGGATTTCAAGCAATCAACCTTAATACATCCTGTAACCTTATAGGAATTGCCAAATGATAGATATCCCCAAGACTGTGTAAGAGCTGACTGGACTCCTGTGGCAATGTTAGATTTAAGAAGATTCTTATATGGCATATAGTCACCTTTTGTGAAGCAAATGTTAAACTCATGGTCAACTTGTGATAGAATTATCCCTCAAGACTAGAGATTTGGTTATATCAGTCTTGGATCCTGGTCCTCAATTACAATGGAAGATATGGTGGAAAGGTGAAAAAATGAAGTCAAGCTAGAGGGATGGAAATCTCCCAAGACCTACTTCTTGGAAAGAGAGATTATGCTAATATAAAAAGGTAATCTCTATATGATGGTCACATATGAATGCTTGAGACATATGAATGCTTGGGACAAAATTAAAGAAGTAGGAAAGAAAACTGAGTCATTTATTAAAGTCATACAGGGCCCAAAAGAAAACAGCATGGATTTCTTACAAAGATTGACTTCAGCAGTAAATAGAGTGATACCAAATTCAGAAGCTAGACAATAATTGAATCTCTGGCTTTTGAAAATGCTAATGCACAATGCAAAAGAGTAATCAGGCCATTAAAAGCAAGACCAGCACCCTTGGAACAATGGGTCTGAGATACAATTAATATTGAATCTCATGATCATGATGACGCTTGGATAGGAGAGGTGATTTCCAGAGGTTTGAAGAAAAATCTAAATGTCAGGTGCTTCAATTGTGGCAAACAAGGTCACCTTAAAAGGGACTGTAAATAGGGCATTCCTAGAAATAATATTTTATAAGCATAATTCAAACAGAATGCCTCTCCCTTCTGATTATACAGAAGGTGTGGCAATGTTCCAGGCATTGAACTAATGAACATAGATCAATAAGGGACAGTCAAGGTAACCAACCCTCTGCCATTGGGAAACACCTTGAAAGACCTCTCGCAGGCCCCTATGCCAAATTCGGCTCAGTCATTTCCTGTCATTGTGGAAGAAACTCCTTCCAAGAGCAATTAAAGAACCTAATACCTATTGTAAGAAACCACACTGTTCTGGATGATGACAGCTATAGAAGAGAGAACAAAAAATTCAGGAGAAACCATAAATCAAAACTGATAAATACTAGATTTGAGCCGGGCGGTGGTGGCGCACGCCTTTAATCCCAGCACTCGGGAGGCAGAGGCAGGCGGATCTCTGAGTTCGAGGCCAGCCTGGTCTACAAGAGCTAGTTCCAGGACAGGCTCTAGAAACTACAGGGAAACCCTGTCTTGAAAAACCAAAAAAAAAAAAAAAAATACTAGATTTGGAACCTCCCCAAAGTTAGGGTTGGGCAGGGGTTTGTTTTTTACTTTTTAGGAAAATAAAAACAACCATCTTGAGGAATTTAAAGACCTTTGGACAAATAAGCATACAAAGAAGAAGAGAGAACTACCCAGAAAAAATTACCAAGAAAGGAATAATCTGACCTAATACAATCTCTGAAGTCTCCAAAAAGGTGATGGGATTCCACAATGATGATTCCATCAGGACTATGATAGAACCATTAAGATGAAAAACATCACCTAAAGATCACCTTTGGACTACAAATTGTTCAGAACAATTCTGAGGTGGCTAGCTGAGACGGTCCAGCCTCACAGACTACTCCAGCCAGGACGTGAGACAAGCCCTGCACTTTCCAACCACACACAAACTGGACAACCAATGACACAGCTACCTCTTCCAAGACTTAATAATTAACCCAAATTTTTCTTTCCAGGATCTTCTAAAGATGCTGTCACCCTCAGTCAGCAGGAAGTAAAATTTATACCCCCATTCCCAAAAGGTGGGGTGGATGGTTTCTGATCTTTCATTGGGTATTATGTGTCATTGCATAGGGGAATTGGTTACAAGTTGTTATTGGTAATGGTCAGGAAAAAAAGCTAAACAAAGTAGATTAGATTCAGGGTTCTTGTTTTGAAAAGAAAAAGGGGTGATACAGATATAATAGGATAAAAGGGGAGATTACTAAATCTACTCTGAAAAGAAAAAGGGGGTATATAGAAATGGGATAAAAGGTAGATTATTAAATCTACTTTTAAACCAAGAAAACTACTAGTTTTAAATATTTTACATTAATATGGATTTGAAAATAGGTCAGTTTTTAACTATTTGATCTAAAGAACAAAAAGAGAAAAGGAGGTGCTGGGGGACAACTCAGCTGGTAAAGCATCTGCTACGAAACCACGCAGGTCTGAGCACTGCACTTACAGGTGTAAGATCCTGTGCTGTGTTACATGCTCATTCCCTGGGCATGGGAGGCAGAGATATAGGGTGCCTGGGTCTTGACGGCCAGATTTGCTTCCAGGTTTCATGAGAGACTCTATCTCAAAAAATAAAATGAAGAGTGATTTAGGAACCCACCTGACATCAACCTCTGGCCTACACACACACACACACACACACACACACACACACAAATGCATGCATATATACACAAAAATAAAAATGATTTTTAAAAGTGAACACAGTCTAAGAAGCCTTCCCCCAACACCTCCCATCAATACCTGAGGCAAGTGGAAGGGCTGGCCCTGAGATCATAAGAGGAGAGAGCTGTCCCTGCCTCTCATCGACTGCAGCACTTAGGAGAGTGGCCTCTACACCTCACCTGGACAACAGGGTGTGGCTGCTCTGAAGGTGTAGGTGTAGGAGAACCTTCCTGAGGATGCAAAATCAGGAAAACTCATCGCTGCAAGGGCTGAACTAGCCAAGTAACACTAGAGAGCTCACCCTGGTGGTGAGGACAAGGGAGAGCTGGCAGGCTGACCAACCCTGCAACCACCCCACCCCAAAATCCACCACTCTGTGATGTGCTGAAGCATGGGATCGGGGGAGTCGGAGTGGGGACTATTGGTCCTTTGGACCCCGGGCTGCAGGATCTCCATGACACAGGGCAGGAACAGGATGTCTAGGAAGAATTCTAGTGATGGCCTAGAAGAGATGGTGTAGCAGAGACTAGCATCCTCAAACCAGACCAATGATTCTTTGCAATGAATGCCTGCATGTAAAACCGTATGGATAAAGGGGTTTACTGTGTGACTCACTGTGTCACACTGTAGCTCCCATAACAAAATGCTTACTTTTATCTTTCTCTCTTTTTTTTCCTTTTTTCTCTTAAATTGTATTTTGTTTTATTCTGGGGGCAAGGAGGGAGATGGGTGAGATCAAGAGGCATGATATGAAAAACACAAAGAATAAATGAAAACAAAGTTAAAAAATAATCTCAAACCATAAAAGGGAATATTTATTAATGTGACTACATTTAAACAAAATGTCTGTTTGCAAAGAGCAAAGTCATATCACAAAATAGGAAAATGGATCTGCACAACAAAGATACAGAAAGATACAGAAAATCAAAAAGAAGAAAAAAAATAAAATGGGCAAGGAACAAACAGGCATCTAGTGGAATTTATGAACGTGAATAATCACAGAACTCAGGCTCACACATCAGTGCAGTGGGCTGAGAAAATGATGAGGCCACACCCTACATTACAACACTCTTACGACACCAAGAGTGGGTGAGGATACAGGGTGAACAAAATATTTTTGGAAAAATGCACATTCTAGATTGCATTTATATTACACTGTGAAGTTTCATCTCCTAGAAATGTCATAGAAGCTACAGTCATGAAATCTCACCAGCACGGCTGCCTCAACAAGAACTGAATGAAGACAATATCAGCAGACATGCTAACATGAAAGTGGAAATCTCATGGGACTTCAATTCTACACAAAGAACTACAGGCAACTAAGGAATGCTGAGAGCAGTAGAAATAGCTTTCCCCAGGGAAGACTCCCCCCAAATTGGCGATCCAGTACCAAATGGTCAGCCCTGAAATGATCTGCATACAAGTAACCTTATATGGACTGAGCAGGCTGTATTTATATATTTAGGAATATATGCACATACACATACATATGTAACAATTAAAGAAATAAAGGCCAGGAATTTGAGAGAGTGCAAGGGGGAGGGATAGAGGGAAGAGTCGGAAGAAAGGGGCAAGGAGAAATGATGTAATTATACCTTAATTAAAAACATAAGTATAAAATTAAGGCATCCTGGTGGCACAAGTCTATATTACTTAGGATGTTGACAATAATAAGTTCAACACCTATCTGAGCTACAGAATGAGTTCAAGGTTAGCCTGAACAACTTAATGAGACAAATAAGGGGCAAAAAAATGTACTGAGAATACAGCTCAGTGGTAGAGTGCTTGCCAAACTCATACAGGGCACAGGCTCACTCCCCAAAACTGCAAGAAAGAAAAAAAAATAAAAATAAATAATCTTTATTCTTTTTGGAGGATTTTGGACAGTTTGAAAAGGGGGGCAAAGGTGGAACCCAGGAGTAATAAAAACAAGTTGGTGTCAGAACCTAAGTCTGTGTGTGCATGTGTGCACACATGTTCATGTGTGTGTTTGTGAGTACTTGTGTAAATATCTATGTGCGTGCATGTAAATGTCTGTGTTGTGGAATTATTTTTTTATACACTGTGACAATGTATCTTTTCCAAGGCGCCTTCTGATTAGCTTAATAAAAGAGCTGACTGGCCAACAGCTAGGCAGGAGATAGAGGAGGGATAGTCATACAGAGGAAGCTGGAAAGAAGAAGGGTGGAGTCACTGGAGTCTTGAGCAGATGCAGAGAAAAACAAGATAAACGTGCCACGTTGAAAGAAGGTACCGCCATGTGGCAGACTGTAGATAAGAAATACGGGTTAATAGAAGAGCTGGTAACAAGCCTGAGGTATTGACTGATCATTTACAATTAATAATAACCTTCTTTGTGGTTATTTGGGGAGCAGCTGTCAATACAGAGAAACTCTGTCTACATGTGTGAGTACATGTGCATATATGTGTGTGTGAGAGAGTGGTGTGTGTGTGTGCATGTTTATGTACACATATGAAAACTGTATCTGGAAAAAGAAGCAGTGGAATAAAGATAAATGAGAAAAATTCAGGAAATGAGAATATACAGCACATGTTTTATATGTGTGTGTGTGTGTGCGTGCATCAAACAGCACATATTATATAAAGGTATGTATCAAGCAGCACGTTATGTGTGTGTTTGTGTGTGTGATACAATACACGCGTAATCTAATAGAAATTTAGAAATTTGTGGGTTTTTTTTTTCTTTTTTCTTTTTTTGGTTTTTCGAGACAGGGTTTCTCTGCAGCTTTTTTAGAGCCTGTCCTGGAACTAGCTCTTGTAGACCAGGCTGGCCTCGAACTCACAGAGATCCGCCTGCCTCTGCCTCCCGAGTGCTGGGATTAAAGGCGTGCGCCACCACCGCCCGGCTGAAATTTGTGGTTTTGTTTCATGAAGACAAGGACTGCAGAAAAATATCCCTCACAGGGTCAAGTGTTTGAACATGTGGTTCTCCACTGGTGGCACCGTGTGTCAATGTTGTGGAACTTTTAGGAGGTGGAGGCTTGTTGAAGGAAGGGGGTCAATGGGATTAGATCATAAAGTTAAATATCCAGGCCCTATTTCCTGTCTGCTCTTCCTGCTTCCTGTCGATCACCTCATGTTCTGAAGCCATGCTTCCATATCATGGCGGACTGTCTCCATTCTCAAATCATAAGCCCAAATAAGCCCTTTTATTTAAGTTGTTTTTCTCAAGTAGTTCATCACAAAGACAAGAGAAGGAACTAATACAGCTAGGTGTGGTTACTTTTTAAACAGGGGACAATAAGCAATATCGCCCATAAACAATAGCCCAGCTCTATGACAGGTTTCAAAGTCAACTTCAATAGCCAGGAAGCAAGTAGGATCGTGATCTGAAATGTACTCAGCACCCTCCATGACTACAGAAAGAATGTGGCATCATCTGTAGACCTGACCTCTGTCTCGAGTGACTCTTCACCCACCAGACTTTCCACCTCCTCCTGTATATGACTGACTGCTCGTTCTGATCATCACAGTCTCAGCCACACCCTCTGTCATGACAATCCTGACAGTGTGGCCTGACACAGGTAGTTCTCCTATGTAAATGCCTGGTGCTGGGGATGTGGTCTTTCTGCTAGAGAGACACCAGCTCTGTTCTACTCTAATTAATTCCCATTTCACTAGAATGTTCTTTAGCTTCTTTGGCACTATCTGTATTTTCAAAACACTGTACAAATGCAAACTCATTCAAACACTTAGACTGCTGGTCATATACAACACCAGTAATGGGAATCACCTAAAGAATATGTCTTCCCAATCCTTTTCTATAGTGTACAAACTCAGCTCATACACTCCAAGGCAGCATTCCCTGATCCCCAACATGACACACCTGAGCAGACACGGAAGCCAGCAGCTGTGTCCTCTGAGATACTCTCAGCTCTAGAACCAGGGAGTGGGACTCACATCATGATCTTGCACCTTTGAAAGCTTCTTCCATATAAAAACCTAAAGCTGGATCTGGGCCTGGACTTTGATCTAAGATCTAGAAATAGCGCTTTCTGATTACACAGTACTTCTTTACTTTGATTTATTTTCTTTGGTCCACTTCAAATTCTTCTTTTTTCTTTTTTTTTCTGGTTTTTCGAGACAGGGTTTCTCTGTGGCTTTGGAGCCTGTCCTGGAACTAGCTCTTGTAGACCAGGCTGGTCTTGAACTCACAGAGATCCGCCTGCCTCTGCCTTCCGAGTGCTGGGATTAAAGGCGTGCGCCACCACCGCCCGGCTGGTCCACTTCAAATTCTAACTTTAATCACAACCCCCATACAATGCTCATTATTGGTTGTTCTAGTAGCTCTCAGGTCTGAGGACTTCACACCTTCCCCCACTTCACACCATGCGCATTACTGGTTGTATAAGGGACCCCAGGTCCAAGGACATTACAGCTCCCCCCACTTTACACCATGCGCATTACTGGTTGTATAAGGGACCCCAGGTCCGAGGACTTTACACCTCCCCCCACTTTACACCATGCGCATTACTGGTTGTATAAGGGACTCCCATTTACTCTATTTCTTAAATCCGTTTCTCTCATTTCCAAGCTTCAAGGACACACTTAGCAAACTTGTTAAATTATAACTTCCACATCTTCCTTCTTCAACGTTAGCCCACAGTTCTGCTCATAACCATATCATATCCATACTGTTGCTAATTTCCCTTCAAAAACAAAACCAGAAATCTAAAACTTCCTAGCCTAAAATTCCCACAAATGTCATTTCTACAAATGGGAATTTCTTATATTTACTGTGACGCTAAGTTGGTGTTTGTTTCCAGGCAGCCCTAGTTAAAACTTTATTTCAAACATTTTTGTACACTATTATTATACTGTCAGTTTTTGTCAAAAATTGTAGAACAGTAAATTCTTACATTGTATCTCAAGTTTTTGAGGAAGTTAAATTAACAGAAATAAACAAACAGAAAGGTTTACACTGTTGCTCTGTTTCTGGTAGCTGTACTCCAGCCTGCACTGAAAGGCTGCTTTCTGGGCTACTGTTTCTGATACTCATCTGTCCCCTTTCCCTCCCACACCAGCACACTTCATCTGCTTTTCTAGTCCGAGGTGACTGGGTTTATAGGCATTGATTTCTCTCACCAGCTTAGTCCTAGATAGGCTTGTTGTGACAATGTTTGGTATCTGTTCTAGCTTCTAGTCCTCAGTAAATAGACAGTGGGAACAACCAATCCTGACTTAAATCCTAGTTCTAGAACACAGAAACCACGGTGTCTCCAGCAAGTTCCTCCGGGTCTCTAATCTCAGATTTCCTAATGATGAAAACAATAATAATAATGCCCACGCTTGAAAAGTTGCCTCTTCAGTGCTTACATAGATGCAGACTTGGTCAGGTTGCGGATTCTCAGCTGTCCACACACTGGCTTCCCAGTGATGTCTCCAAATATCCTCAACACCACCTCCAACTCTGGTGCCCAGCACAAGCAGTTCTACTCTCTGGCCTCCCTGGTCTCCGCAAGACCAAATGGCAGGGTCCGCTCAGTGAAAACAATCCTCATCTCAGAGCTCTACAGGTCCTGAGCTTTTATGTGCAGATTTGTAAATGCCTTTCTTGTTCTTTACTTGGGAATTACTGCATTTCCCAAATCTGGGTTAACTGTTTTGTCTCGGTTTTCTCCTTTATCACGGCTGGGGATAGCAGGCAGGAAGGGCCACTGCGCTGTTCTTTATGCAACAGCAGTCTGGTTTCTCATAAGAGTAACCTCTGACTTCTGAGAACCCGTTTTCCCTACCTCACATCCCGACTCATTCATTTGTGAAAACACTCTGTGGTATTGTGCTACCAAAGGTAAATCAGAAGAAAACCCTAGCTTCTCACCATGGTTCTCTAACTTACAAAATATATCACTTGAACTAAGTAATTTATCTTACGAGTGACTTCCACTTTTTTCCCAGCTACAAAATAGATAGTAAACACAATTATTTAAGAGGCTAATGACCAAATAGGATAATTCAGCTGAATTTGCACTGGCAATGCAGTCCGGGGTAACTGCAGACAGAATCACCTGTCTCCTCAGAGGAGGGCTAGAACAGAGGGGAAGGAAAAAGAATCTCAAATCGAGTTCCCAGATGGAAATGCCGATCTATCATTTTCTAGCCCTGTCATTTAGCATGAAAAGTGAAGATTACAGTGTCCACCTCCCATGAGGTTATTTCAATGACGTAAGCCTCCACTGCTGTCATCAAACACCTACTGTGTGCTAGGCAGACAGTGCTATACCAGGCGCTGTAATAAACACCTACTGTGTGCTAGGCAGACAGTGCTATACCAGGCGCTGTAATAAACACCTACTGTGTGCTAGGCAGACAGTGCTATACCAGGCGCTGTAATAAACACCTACTGTGTGCTAGGCAGACAATGCTATACCAGGCGCTGTAAGAAAATGGAATTAAGGCAGGAATGGCTAATATCTTTGTTAAAATGTCTGCCTCTTATTACTACAATTCCAAATAATATATTTTATACACACTGCACAGCAAGTGAAAACCTACATAGTGAAGCATTTCCCGTAGGATATTGAGGTCACACCCACAATTCCAGTGTTTATTTTTAATAGGGAGTTTCCAGTGGACATATAATGACTCTGGCATTTCCCTCCTAATTTATCACATTTATATTGCCCCGATGACTTTGGAGTAAACTGTTTGGAAGCTGATTCTATCAAACATAAATGAGCTAAGAGACTGTTTCTCAAAATAACATCATAGATGACCTGCTCCTCTGCCACCAGACCTGTTGACTCAACCCCTGGCTGGATGATGAGGGAACCTTCATTTCTATTGATTTTCCAATTTGTTCTTATGGAAATCCCATTTAAGAATGACAGTGGGGAAGGGGCTAAGAAACCTGTAACCAAACACTGAAGAATAATGAAGAAAGAATTCTTAGAATACATTTCCACGTGCTTGGCTCTTAGCAGGGTGGAGTCAATAATCCAATCCAAAGATCAAGTCTAAAATCCGAGTTGAACATATGCACCTTCACCATGAACGGTCAAGTGTCCAAATTCCTATTCCAGACAAGAACAGGAATGGAAAGGGACACCAGAGACCTTTACCCAAGTTTTCAAAAGAAGCAAAGACTGTGCCTGCAATATTGAAATTTGGGCTTGGTGATCTGGGAAAATAAAATTGCTTCTCTTAAATTTAGTCAGATACTGACTGCCTGCTCCACCTCCCCACAGCAACCGGGAATCTAGGGTACTCTCTCAGATGTAAGCCTTGCCCACAGGACTAACTCATCTTGTGACCACCACATCAACAGAAGGCAAGGAGGCATTATGATCTTTTGACAAAAGAAAACAAAAATAAGCAAGTAAAAGGTACATCTATCCTCTTAGTAAGACAGAAATAGAACAGGAGACAGAAAACCAAGAAGCAATGAACTCCTAGTGGGCGTGAACTTTCAAAACAATAACAATGCAAAGCCAGTAGAACACAATGTTTTTCTATATACCACCTGCCTGTAGTTTGAGATCCGCGCTGGTTCGGATCATAAAATGTGTTTATAGGGTTTTAGTTAAGATGCTGATGTGCTAACTACTGTGCCTGCAAGAAATCAAGAGCCCAACCCGACAAGGCCGCCCAGGCGCCCACACTCCTACAGATCTGGTCCCCGAACAGCACAGCGGGCGGGGCGCGGTTTTTCCCGCATCGCTGCACTCCTTTCCGCTCTGCCTGCGTGAGCACCGCCCACCCACTCGCGCGTGAACCCACTGGGCCCAGCCCTTCCTTAGGCCCGGTGCTGAATCATGAACCCAGTATCTCCACAAGGTAAAAATCGAAGAACAAAGCCAGTCTTGAGGCTAGTCTGAAGAAGGTCTGGGTTGGGCGGCAGGCTAGAAACCCCAACTCGGCTCGCCTTCTTCTCCATTCCTCCACTAACCCCAAAATGAAGTAAGTGTGCAGTGCTAGGGACTCTCAGGGGGGTACCCCATCTCCCAGGCTGCTGAGACGCTCTGCAGCTCAGTGTCCTAGCTCGCGCGCTCCGCCTCATTGTTTCACCACCCGCCCAGAGCCTGCCAGCATCGGAATAAGCCCTTGCCCCAGAAAGCGGGTTGGGGCTTCGCCTGCTCCAGATCGACCCTTTGCCCCTCTTTGCCCGCAACCACAGCCCTAGACCACCTTCTGCGCCAACCTTCTAACCTGGCTCTTAGGGCGGAGCCCAGAGTCCCCAGAGGAGCCGGGTGGGTGCTGTCCAAATGCTGGGAGGAGGCGGCGCGGGATGGGGAAGGAGCCACAGGCCTGGCCTGCACCAGGCTCAGTACCGGTGACAGCGCGATTCATCGGAGCGGGCACCCAGCAGCAGAAAACAGAGGGCTAGACCCTGTGAAGGCTGCACAAGTTACTGATTGCTACTCACCCCAACTGTTTCTGTCCCTGCGGCTCTTGGCCATGGCGGTCCGTAGGCTGGCGGTGGAGAGGCGCTGTCACTCCTCTTGTGGTCTTCTCCAGGGCCGCAGGTTGCCGGCAGTAAAAGGCTCTGTGCCCGCTCTGGGCGCAGTTCTCTCAGACTCGGAGGATGTTGCTGTGGCGCTGGTGGGAAGGACTGGGGAGGAAAAGGGAGGAGAAAGCAGATGAACCAAGCTCAGCATCACCAGCTGGAGTTCACACAAATACCAGCGTCACACCCTCTGTACCTTGGCCCACCCCCAGACTGTGAAGACAGTGACAGACTATATACTGCAATATTTCCAACAAAAACACACACAAATAAACAGCACCCCCTGGCACATGCGAATTTAAAAGCATTATCTAGTGACAGAAATACAGAAACCATCATTATTCTGGCTGCTCCAATGCACACCAGCAACATTTGGACAAACAAAAGCACTTTGCATTATCCTCCAGCATCTTTTAAGTTTTGTTTTAAAAGTAAGGTCATATTTGAGAAAGAAGATACCTTGTATTCTTGTGTATGTATACTAAGCAAGTCTGAGTCTTAAAATTAGGCTGATTTAGATCAAAGCTAGAGATTCACTGTGATCTGTAACTGTTCAATGAAGCATCTCCCCAAAGTTGTGAGGCCAGACTGAAGTTATGAATAGTCTGACAGCAGATGTGACGAGAAACCATTCCCATCAGTAGAGTGGTACAGGATGCTGTGGCAGTCAGAAAGGTTGGAGGAAAATTACAAGGAAAAGCGAAATGCAACAAATACTAAAAAATATCCTTCCTCTTCTTTAAATTTTTGATGTTTCTGCCTCTCTGTGCAAACTTTGGTGTGCCAGCATCCTACAGACCCGTCCCTTCACACTCTGACCACGAGGTATCTCCATCCCATTCGCCTCCTCGGTTTTGCTGCCCACACACCGCCAGCCTCCTTATGACCAGACCCACGGTCTCTACTTAGGGCATTATTTCAAGCAACCCACTTCTGTAAAACCCATTTCCCCTTTTGGTGAAGTAATTTATGGGTAAATACTGAGATTGGACATTACAAAAAAAGCTTCAGAAAATGACTGTGGATAAAGTATAGCCTGAAGACTTTTTACCTAATGATTTCAGCAATCCTGGTATTTTTGTCTGAATTATTTATATTAAATATTTAAAATGGACATTTAAAAATAATTCTATAATTTATTTTACATCATACAGTTAGCAGCTCTCTCAAACACACACATACACGCACATACTTTTATATATTGAGCAACACTAGGGTGGTTTGAATGCTATATCTCCTATTCAAATACTTGATTTTTAGCTGGTAGCACTCTTTCAGTAGGTTTACCACACGTGGCCTTGCTGAAGGAAGTCTGTCACTGAGGGCAGGTTTTGAGAGCTTGTTTGATGCTTGCAGTCAGAGTCTGGTACTTCCTCAAACTAAACACAGGATTAGATTACTACATAACTCGGCAATTCTCCTTCTAGGTGTGTATCCTAAAGAAAAAATCATGGAAGTCCACACAGAAACTTGTATAGCAATGTTAGTGTTAATAATATGGAAAAGGTAGAAGCAACTTGTGGTTTGAAAGAAAATGGCTTCCATGGGCTCATAGAAAGTGGTACTATTAGGAGGTGTGGCCATGTTGGAGTAGGTGTGGCCTTGTTGGAGGAAGTGTGTCACTGGGGGGCTTTGGGGTTTCAGATGTTAAAGCCAGACCCAGTGTCACTCTCTCTCCCTGATTCCTGCCAATCTACACATATAACTCTTAGCTAACTCCCCAGCACCATGTCTGCCTGCATGCTGCCATGCTTCCCACTACGAAGATAACAGACTAAACCTCTGGACTGTAACCCAGCCCCAATTAAATGTTTTCCTTTACGAGAGTTGTTGTGGTCATGGTGTCTCTTCACAGCATAAAGCCCTAACTAAGACTGTTGAGGGATATTTGTTTACACTATGTGAAGATGTGTCTATGTTTTGCCTCACCTGCCTAAGGCACCTGATTGGTTTAATAAAGAGTGGAAAGGCCAAGAGCTAGTCAGGTGAGAGTAAGCAGGACTCTGAGTAGTGGAATCTGGTGTGGCAGGAGATACATCAAGACACAAAGGGAGCCAGAAACACAGAGGAGAAGAGGCAAAAAGCTACATGGCAAAATGTAGATTAATAAAAACAAGTTAATTTAAAATTATAAGAGCTATTTGGGAACAAGCCTAAGCTAAAGGCCAAGCTTTCATAATTAATAAGTCTCTGTGCCATTATTTGGGGGTTGGCAGCCTAAAGAAATTATGAAAAGAAAGACTCACTACATAAGACACAAATCAAATGCCAAAGAACTAATGGGTAAGCAAATGTGGTGATTCCATACAGTGGAATACTATTTATAACGGAATACTATACATGCTACAACATGAATAAACTTGGAGATAAAGCTCTTGCACCTCTAACATCTTAGTCTATAAACTGTTTTCTACAATTTATCCTCAATTTATTTTTCTTCTATTGGTTCTTTCTCACATTCATTTTACCTTATCATAAATAAAGTCCTCCCTAAATCAGGAGTTTTTCCATACTGATGCCCAAACTTGCAGCTTCCCTCTATATTATAGAGTCTATGATATACTTTCCATGTTATAGAGTCTATAACAAGCAATTTTAAAGAGGTATATGTATTGATTAACATGTATCTCAAAAAGACTTAAATAAAATAGGTTATCTCTCTCACAAGAAAATTTGTTAAGTGACAGGTTGACCTTGGCTAATTCATCAGCTCAACACATCATGGATTATAGTATCTAGGAAGCAAATTGGGCTGCTGTAAAACAAATTCTAGTGGTTTAAAGAAGAAAACTATTTCCCTCTCATGGAAGGAATAACATGATTATTGAACATGGTGCTTCAAAAGACCACGATTTGTCCTTTCTTCCACCCTTGGGGCTTTTCTCGTACGATTCAGGCTACCCGTTCTCCTGAGCATTAGTGTTCTAGCTAATGTGAGTGCTGACGGGCTCCAGCACAGTCCTCTCCCTTTGTGCAACAGCCAACGTCCCTGTAGTAATCAGGACCAGGAACACCAACCAATGCAGTGCTCCTTCTCTGGTCTGTTGGCTCGTGGGCCTGAGGACAAAATAGCAGCTGTGTAGTAGCTTCAACTCCTTAGTTAATAGAAGTGTGATTCACTTATATGAGGAAAAACATTTGTCTCTTGTCTAGATAGGCCTTCAAACCCACCAAGCCCAGTGTGTAGAGACAAAATTACAGAGAATAAACTATAAGGACAAAAATTACCCAAGATTTATTAGGAATAATCTAAGAGCAATGATACATCTAACCCTTGGTTCACAGGCCCATGAATTCTGACCATGGATTATATATTGCAGAATATGAATCCTGGGTTAATTTGTATGCCATATCTTCACGGAGCCCACATCTCAGTCAGCAAACACCCACCCCCATTATATTAATTAGCCATTTCTGACTCATGGGTGTGAGGCCAAAGCACCTAACTCCACAGGCAGACCATCCTGACACACTGCATTCTTAGAAAACTCAGTTTCTTGTCGAAAGACAATGCTGTCTGTGGCAGTGAAGCATGGAGATGAAACAAGGTGTTCTATGAGCCCATGGTTATGACACTAGAAGGAGCTTTATGGACAGGAAAGACAAACCATGTGCAATATATATCTATTTCTGTGGAGGCAAATTGCCTTTCCCATCATCGTAGAAAAGATCTAGTACAATTAAATTACCATCAGACTGATCTGGACAACAATATCAGACTTGAGTCTCTGTAATGGCCTCTGCTATAAGCAAGTCAAACACTCCATGATGACAGTACTGGATTATACTTGGCAAACAGAAATCCATACTGTTAACTAGACTGTTTACCTTAAGTTCTTATAGCCATGTGGGGTAACTAAGCAAGCACTACAGTAACTGGGCAAAGAGACTAGCTGGCTGACATCTACAGGGCAGATCATCCTGAGGAATCACTTATCAGGTGGATGCCCTCGGGTGAGGGTAATATGGTTCACAAATATTTTTACATTTTGTATAATTCTAATAGCCCATCCACAATACCTTATCTAATGATTTTCTTAATTTTAATCATCTTCTTTCCAAGTCACTGGCTAATCTATTATCTACTGTGCATAAATCAATATTGATTCATTCCTTAGGCCAGTTCTCCTTCCTAACAAAAAGGTCAATGAAATGTACTGTTCAACACTGTACCCACTGGGAGAATTTCTCTTCATTGTTATTCCTCTTTGTGGAATTGGGGCCATAAGTCAGCAGCAAGCTGCTTCACATTGTTGCCAACACAGAGTGCTGACTGATCATAAACCAGGCCTGCACGTGCTCTTCCTCTGCTAAATGACCCTGAGCCAGAATGTGCAAGTAGAAGAAAAGGGGTATGAAAGTTTGTTAGACATTTACCTGTGCTTCCAGACTGTGCCAAGCTTTCCCAGGATGCACTATTCCATTCAGTAGTGGAATTCTGATGCCTGCACTTAGGATTTAGTGAACTAGATCACACATAGTTCCTAAAGAGCAGTCTATACCACACAGTCACTTAGTATCCCACAGTCTGCTGTTAAACAGTCACCAAATGCCTGGCAGTAAGCCAAGAATTGGCTTTCAGTGGTGTAGACATCACAGATCTGGCATGTTCATATCTCAAAATCCTATACAGTATTATCCTTAGTGCTGCAATTCTCATTTGGGGTTTGCCAGAAACTCCATATGATATGTGTGTTTACCATCAGGCCTGCTGAGTCCTAAAGCCCAAGTATCAAGACATTTGTATGGCATAGCCAGGTGTTATGTTGTTCAAGGTCCCATGAAAACTGGCAGTCATGCTACCTTAACTGTCATCATAGACCCTTCATCCGGCAACTGATGGAAGCAGATACAGAGATCCATAGCGAAGCACGGGGCCGGGTTTCCAGAGACCAGTCCAAGATAGGGAGGAGCGATAATATGAGCAAAGGGGTCAAGACCATGATGGTGATACCCAGAGACAGCTGACCTGAGCTAGTGGGAGCTCACTGACTCTGAACTGATAGTGGGGGAAACCTGCACAGGACCAAACTAGGCCCACTGAATGTGGGGGACAGTTGTGGGGCTTGGGCAGTCTATGGGGCCACTGGCAGTTAAGACCAGGATTTATTCCTAGTGCTTGAACTGGAGTCTTGGAGCCCACTCCCTATGAGGGATGCCTTGCTCAACCTAGTTTTGTGGGGAGGGCCTTGGTCCTGCCTGGAAGTGATGTGTCAGACTTGTTGATTCTCCACGGGAAGCCTTACTCTTTCTGAGGAGTGGATGAGGGTGAGTGGGAGGAAGGGTGGGGCGGGAGGAGGTGAGGGAGTGGGAATGAGGATAGCTATGTAAATGAGAAAAGATTGCATTAAAAATTTAAAAATATATAGAAAAAAGAAAACTGGCAGTCACATGTTATTAGGGAAAGGATCAAAGAGCAGTTAATGCAGTACACCATCTTCAAACTCCAAACAGAACAGCTGAACACATCACATCATCCTCTGAGATGGACAAATTTATGTGCTAGGACCACAGGGATTTATGTTTTATCCTCTGACATAAGGGTAATCTGTTTTTGTTTTAAGGAATGAATTAAAATAATTTTGCCCAGTTTATGGATCCTAGGTTCATGGATCTCCTGTCTTGGGTTCCTAAATAGCCATGACTATATGTATGAGATCACATCTGCCTTAATGGTCTTCCTTAAGTATGTAGGATGGTAGATACTTCCTGTTCCTCAGGCCGTATTTATAAAATGGAACCAAAATAATAGACTACCATGATGTTCTTCTAGACAGCAAGGAAACAAAGGTCAGTCTAGAATTATACTGTGTCACTGAGCAGACAAGGTAGAACAGTGACCATGCTATCACAGTGACCATGCTGTGACAGCCCAGGAAAGCAGTGTGCTTCAGATTATCCTTAACAGGAATTGAAAAAGCTACACTCTGGGCTTCTAGTCAGCAGCCATGCTCAGGCTACCAAGTTGATGTTTATTGGCTCTAGAAAAGATCCTAAATGCAGTACTACAAATTAATTGACTGTTCATGTTTGTGTGTGGTCTACATGTGTGGAAAAAAAAAACAGGTAGCTTCCCGAAGTTTGCTCACTTATGTGTATATATGTGGAGGACGGAAATTGACAATTTCTTCCTCAACTGCCTTTTTATTTTGTTGAGACAGGGTCTCTCAGTGAACTCCAAGCTCGCTGCTTCAACTAGACTGACTGAACAGCAAGCCCCTGCGATCCCTTTGTCTCTGCTACCCAGGTGCTGGAGCCACAGGTGATACCACCATGCCTGGCTTTCAGATGGTGTTGGGGACCTGAACTAAGGCAGTGATACTTGCTTAGCCAGTACTTTACCTGTAAAGGTGTTTCCAATCTCAAAAGCTAACTTGTCTATTTGGGATGGTTTGGAAGTGTCCACCAAAGTTCATACATTGCAAACTTAATCCCTACTGTAACCATGTCAAAAGATAAGCCCTTTAAGGGATGATTAGCTTATGAACAATGGGTTCACTTAGATTCTTTAATGATGAGCTTCCCTCATCTACCCATTTCTCAGCAAGTTCTTGTCCTGCTTTCTGCTGAGTGACAATATGACCGAAGGTTTCACCAGATGCCAACACCTAGATATTGGACTATGTGGCCTTCAGAACTAAGAGATATGAGTTCTCAGTCTGTGATATTCTGTCATAGCAACAAAAAGCAGACCAAGACACTACTAGATGGACTACGCAGATGTGTTAAAAGACAAAAAGCTCTCTCAGATTTAAAATTTTTAATTTTTTAGATTTCACCTAATGCCTAGAATAGAGTTAAAGATGGTGAGCCACCATGTGGGTACTGAAAAACAAACCTGGGTCCTCTGAAAGAGCAGCAAGTGTTCTTAGCTTCTGACCTTCCCTCTAGCCCCCTCTCAGATTTTTAACAAATACATGAATATCTTTCAGATCTTTAAGAGTGTCACTAATTTCCCAAGTGGCATGGTTTGATTTCTCCCTTAGGCAGGGGGGTCACACTGGTCCTTTCAGTCCTACAATTTCACAGCCCTAAGTTGACATCCGCAAGCCTCTTGCCACGTTTCCCCTGTGCCGTGTGCCCACTCTCACATACATCTCAGCATCTATCGTTGCTTCTTCTAGACCTTTCATCAAAGACATGTGCCAGGACTACATCTGACTTCCTCTGCCTCTACTGGGGTCGCCGGAATCCTGATGCGTTGCACTGGTGCTCCAGGGACTATGATGTGCAGACTGCTATCCTCTGACTGTCTGGGAATTTCACATTCCTCAGTTCACATCCATCCTGGTGAAAGGCCACGTCTCTGAGGGACAATCATCATGTGTAACCATTGGCAGTATCCTTCCTCAAAGAAACCTGCCTTCCACCCCTTAATTAAGGGATTCCAGGTTTAAGAACTGGCTTACAACCAGATGTTAGATAATGTTCTGCATCTCTATTATAGTGACCAGTTCCTTTTCTGCCAACCGTTCCTATAACTCTTCCACTCATATATATTAAGTAGCAATTAAATAGGCTCCTGGCTTCATTTGTTTCAAAGGTCTGAGGATTCATAGGCCACCACCACAATCCCTTGTAATCAAAATGTTATCACTTCTTCTTGGGAGTTATCAATAGTAACTGTACTCAGCATGTGTTTAATAGTTATGTCTTCCAGTCTCTGCAAAGATCTCCCTGCGTTACTGTGGCAACATCATCTCCAACCTACTTAGGACAGTCACCAGAGAGGTTGGCAAGGATATCTCTGCTCCAATTCACTCAATGTCTCAATTGGGAAAATTCTATGGGCCCTCCCTGAAGGTGTGCTATTCTGTGGTGTTTTATTCTTTTGGCTTTTTGAGGGACCCACCACCCAGCTCCCAAAAAAATCACTCACAGAGGCTTATTCTTAGTTATAAATGTCCAGTCTTAGCTTGGCATGCTTCTAGCCAGCTTTTCTTAACTAATTATCCCAACTACCTTTGGCCTCTGGGCTTTTATCTTTATTTCTGTACATCTTACTTTTCTTCTTACTCTGTGTCTGGCTGGGTGGTTGGCCCCTGATGTCCTCCTCTCCTTGTTCTTGCTGCTCCTCTTCTTCCTCGTTTCTTCTATTTACACTCTCTGCCTGCCAGCCCTGCCTATCCTTGCTCCTCTCTCGCTATTGATGGTTCAGCTCTTTATTAGACCATCAGGTGTGTTAGACAGGCAAAGAATCACAGCTTCACATAGTTAAACAAATGTGGCATAAACAACAGTCACACACCTGAAAATAACATTTCCCAGTAGTGCGCACAAAGCATAACTGTTCAGGACGAACACAGTAAAGCACAAGTCTTCTTTTTTATCACTGTGACATAACACTTGCCAACAAACAACTGAAAACTTAACTTTCAGAGCTTATGAACTATGGTCATCTGACTCCACAGTTTTGGTTGTGTGCTGAGGGATGGTATCACGGCAAGATGGGCCTGCTGAAGCAAAGCCACTCCCCTCATGGCAGCCAGGAAGGAAAGAAAAATAGAGTATGCAGTTGAGCACAAAAATACCCTTTAAAGGCATGTTCTCTGTGACTTGCTTCCTCCAATGAGGTCTACCTCCCATAGTTTCCAATACCCCAAAAAGTCCATTCAAATTTTGACACTATCAATGACTCAATCCATCATTTAGAACAGAGTCCTCACAAACCAACCATCTCCATGACTGGATCTACCAGCTATGATTGATCACCATGGCTTAAAGTTAGAATTCAATAACAATACTAATTTCAGAAAGCCCACAACCTCATGGAAATTGGACAATGCTCAACTGAATCACCCCTGGGTCAAGGAAGAATCAAAGAAGTTAAAACTTCCTAGAATTCAATGAAAATGAATGCACAACATACTCAAAATCATGGGACACTTCGAAAGCAGTGCTAAGAGGAAAGTTCATTGCATTAAGTCCCTACATAAAGAACCTGGAGAAATCTTACACTAGTGAGACTTAACAGCACACGTGAAAGTTCTAGAACAAAAAGAAGCAAACACACCCAGGAGGAGTAGGCACCAGGAAATAATCAAATCAAGGGCTGAAATCAATAAAATAAAAACAAAGAAGACAATACAAAAAAATCAATGAGAGAAAGAGTTGGTGCTTCAAGAAAATCAACAAGGTAGACAAACCTTTATCCAAACTAACCAAAAGGCAGAGAGAATATCCAAATTAACAAAATAACAACAGACACTGAAGAAATCCAGAGAATCATCAGGTTATACTTCAAAAACTTATACTCCACAAAATTGAAAACTTTAAGGGAAATAAACAATTTTCTGGATAGGTACCATACATCAAAATTAAACCAAGACCAGAAAAACAATTTAAATAGACCTATAACCTCTAAGGAACTAGAAATAAGTCATCAAAAGCCTCCAGTATAGACATTGGGTTTCAAGCAGAATTCTATTAGAATTTCAATAAGAGCTAGTACCAATACTCCTCAAGTTGTTCCACACAATAGAAACAGAAGTGACATTGCCAAACTCTTTTTTCGAGGCTACAGTTACCCTGATACCCAAACCACACAAAGACATTACAAAGAAAAAGAATTACAGACAAATCTCCTTCATGAACATTGATACAAAAATACTCAATAAAATACTAGCAAGCAAATTCCAAGAACACATTAGAAAAATCATCCACCATGATCAAGTAGGCTTCATCTCAGAGATGCAAGGATGGTTCAACATATGACAATCTGTCAATGTAATCGACCATACAAACAAACTAAAAGAAAAATAAATACATGATCATCTCACTAGATGCTGGAAAAGTCTTTGACAAAATCTATCACCCTTTCATGATAAAGGTCTTAGAGAAATCAGGGATACAAATAACACACCTAAACATAATAAAGGCAATATACAGCAAGCCAACAGCCAACATCAAACTAAATGGAGAGAAACTCAAAGTGATTCCACTAAAATCAGGGGTTATTTATTGCTTAATTTATTTGTTAACACAACTTCTTCCAAGCAGCCACCTTCCCTGGGCCCCTGGAGTTCAGGAATGTGAGGGTGGCTGAGCAATCACAAACCCCATCCTAACACTTGAGCCTGGAGAAGGTTCCCAGCCAATGTGTCTATGATGGGAGGAATTTCTACAGTGGCTAATTTAAGGGGAGCTGGGGACTCCATTGGCCTGTGCTGGGAAGTTTTAAATTATTGACTTTGTACAATCTGCTTGCTGGCTCTGAAAGGGAGGGAGGGGACAAAGTCTCAAGGCTTTGATTTAATTTTGCAGTTGTGTTTGTGTGATCCTAAGGTGAGTGTGGGGGTGGCAGCTGTTTCATGATATGTCTGAAGGTCTCACTTTTATACAAATATTTCATACATACATTCACACATACACACAACACATGCATATTAGGAAGGCATAGTGAAAGGCTCAGTGGTTAAGAGTACTTGCTGACCTTGTAAAAAAAAGTACTAAGTTTCAGTTCCCAGTACACAAATGGTCACAACTGGCAGTAACTCCAGTTCCAGGGATCCAACCGTCTTCTGGCCTCCCTGGGCACCAGGGTTGCACATACACATACATAGGTAAAACACACACACACACACACACAAACAAACAAAACCAAAAATATTTTTTAAAAAAAATAGGAAGAAAGGACACATCCTGAGATTAGAAACAAAACTGCTGGAATCCTATAAGAGAAATAACTGGGCCAGATGTGGTGGGTGGTGCACACTTTTAAACTCAGCACTAGGGAAGCAGGTCTCTGAGTTTGAGGCCAACCTGGTCTACATAATGAGTTTCAGGACAGCCAGGGATATGTATGTTTATATGCATATATGCATATATAAATATATGGAGGGAGAGGGAGAGAGAGAGAGAGAGAGAGAGAGAGAGAGAGAGAGAGAGAGACCTTGTCTCAAAAGAGGGGGAGGGGTGGCTGTAAGATAGGGGCCGTAGCCAGGCACGGCCTCTCCTGCTCATAACTCTAGTCCATATGATGATATACAGGCACCCTTTAGGTACCCTTTCAAAACATTTACCTGTTACAAAGTGAAGATAAGGAACAGCACAAGATTATTTGTAATTTGTTTTGTTTTCTTAGCTATTGAATTTTCAGAAAGATCAATTTGTGATCCAAATACAGAAGAAAACCCTTCTACCTAGCCCAATATACTCCCCGAAAGCACCCTCTGGAGAAAAGCTAACAGAAACAGCTTCTTAACATGACCAGAGATCAAGTCCAGCTCATGACCTGTGAACCGCTTTCACGTCTTCTGAAACTTTCGTCACAATGACCCATCTTAGTTCTAAATATGGCCCATGTTCTATTGCTAGCCAGGACAAACTACAAGAATCATCCCAGACTTTGAAAATATGGTTCTCTCCTTAACAGGCAGAGGTCATACCACGTAATAGAAAGAATGATTTATTATCAAGTATCTGGAATTCAGATCATAATTGTTATAATATCTTCTGACAACTGATTGATATTTAAAAATCTAAGGAGCTATTTGTTTAATCATATAAAAACGCACTGTATAACCGATTTATATAGAAAGATGTAGTAAGAGATCATACTGCAGCTGCGCACGCCTTTAATCCCAGCATGCCTTTAATCCCAGCACTCGGGAAGCAGAGGCAGCTGGTCCTCTGTGAGTACCAGGCCAGCCATGACCACACAAGAAACCCCGTCTCAAACAGCTGAGGGTGGAGCAAGGGAGGGATGGACTGAGATATTATATTGCTAAAATCCGTATGTTCTAGAGATTGTGTAGCCCTGGCTGGCCTGAACTCACTACGTAGACCAGGCTGGCTTCGGAACTAACAGTGATCTGCCTGCCTCTACCTCCTGAGTGCTCAGATTAAAGGCATGCACCACCACATTTAACAACCTAATTTTAAGATTTTAATTAGCCAGTTTTGCTTGGATAATAAATTTGAACCTTGGCTACGTAAAAAAATAAAAAATTCCAAGGCCTTGATTTTCTTGTCATTTAGTCTTGACTAAAATTAGAGTTGACTTTAGAGATCACCAATCACAACTAACACTTTACTGAACAAGATTAAAAGAGGGGAAAATATTATAAGCACACAGTAAACCACCACAGTCTGTACACAGAACAGAGCAAAAAGCTGGAAAACAGAGCCGGAGAGACAGCTCAGCCTGTCCAGGCTCTTGCCTCCACCTGATGGCCTGAGCTTGATTTACATTGTAGAAAGACAAAATCGACTCCCATAAGTTGTCCGTGAACTCCCACCCAACACACATGCACCACCCCATGGCATTAGCACTGCCCCCTCCAATAAATAAATTGTATCAAAAATAAAATTTTTAAAGCTGGAAAACATTTTCATGGCAAGTATGACGTATACATCTACGTGTCTGTGTGTGTGTGTGTGTATGTGTGTGATGCTTTACTCTTTTGGCTTTTGGTGGGGGGGCAACCACCCAGCTCCCAAATAAATCACACATGAGGCTTATTCTTAGTTTATATTGTTCACCCTTAGTTTGGTTTGTTTCTTGTCAACTTTTCTTAAATTATCCTGACGACGTTTTCCCTGGGCTTTCCCTTCTCTCACTCCTGTGCATCTCACTCCCACTCCGTGCTGGCTGGGTGGCTGGGTCCTAAAGTCTTCCTCCCCCTGCTCTCTCTTGCTCCTCTTTTCCTCTATTTCTCCTTCTATTTATTCTCTGCCTCGCCCCCATTCCTTGCTCCTGCCTTACTATTGGCCGTTCAGCGCTTTATTAGGACCATCAGGTGTTCACACAGGCCAAGAATCACAGCTTCAGAGTTAAACAAAGGCACCACAAACAAAAGTTAATGCACCTTAAAGTAATGCACATATACACAACACACCTTAAAGTACATACACATATATGTACTAGTTTTGGATGAGATTAGTTATTTAGGCAAATTTTCTTATTTCATATAAAATGGAGCAATTTGTAAGAGTTCTTTCAATGTTAGCTACAATGATTTACTATTATATCACTTTCAACCTTGAAATTATGTGTGTAATTTTTTAGTATACAGACTAAACCTATTCAGTTTGTTTATAAGTAAATTGCATTTAAAATTTTTTTTTGCCAAACAACCTATGTCACTGAGCTTATTAACTCAGTAGTTTTGAAAAAATATCTTTAAAATTCTTTTGGAGTTAGTATAAAGCGAATGTTTTCCTGTTTGTATCATCTGTGGTACAAGTAAAATAATGATTATTGCAGACACTATTTTTAACCATCACGCAGGATCTTGGCTTTCCGTGCTAGCCGCTTGGCAGTTGATGGTCAAAGCATATGGAGCTGCCATTACTGGCAACATAAAATACCTTCACTTGTGACTTCAAACTTTTTATTGCCTAATTCATTTTAAAGATTGTGTTTCAAGAATAATACACTTAAAGGGCTGTCCCAGGGTATTTATCCTCATCTCAAACTAGGTATTCGGAGTTTCCAGTTTGTGAAGGCTCAGGAGGGAAACTTTTCTGAGGTCTTTGCATCAGGGAAAGATAGGCCTCTCTTGATCAACTCGTTTGTTCATCTTTATCTCAAAAACAAACAAACAAAAAGCACAATCAAATCTGCTGGGGTTTTTTTTTTTTTTTTGGTTGCATTGTTCTGGTTTCCTGTCCCCCCCCCACCCTTTCAAATTTCACAGTTTCCTCTCACTTATTTTTATCTTGTGTAAAAATAAGTATTTTGTGTGCGCTGATTCAAATTCTCTATGGGATAACACAGACATAAACAAATACATTTCATGCGACAGAAAGGAGCAGTGCTGGCCGGGCGGTGGTGGTGCACGCCTTTAATCCCAGCACTCGGGAGGCAGAGGCAGGCGGATCTCTGTGAGTTCGAGGCCAGCCTGGTCTACAAGAGCTAGTTCCAGGACAGGCTCTAAAAAAAGCTGCAGAGAAACCCTGTCTCGAAAAACCAAAAAAAAAAAAAAAAAAAAAAAAAAAAAAAAAAAAAAGAAAAAGAAAAAAGAAAAAAAAAAAGAAAGGAGCAGTGCTCCCTTTTTGACCCTGAACGTGGAGGGCTGCTTTCCTACCACACAAGCCCACCCTCCAAGTTTACCTGACTGTTCTGCGGACAGTCCGGTGGACGGCTCTCAATCCATGAATGTTCCACAATGGCCCAGTCTCAGAGCGGGTAAGGGTGGGTTTGACTACATGACCAACATAAATCCATGACAGTAAACAAGTACTAAGACACCAATAGAACATTTGAAGAGATATTGAGTCATCGAAGCCAAAAGTATGTGCCCACCAAAACAAGTGCCAAGAAGCTTTGAAAGACAGAACTGTTCCTCAGCTTCTTCCTTTGCAGGCCGCACACACACAGGCTCTGTCCCTGGAGCAGGCAAGTCTGGGCTTTCCTTATGGCCCCTGAATAAGCGCCCTTTGTGTGTGGAATACAAGAAAATGCATATACTCCCTGTTCTGGTAAGGTGTTAATTTCATTTTCTCATTTATTGACTATAAGACAGAATTGGACTGTGTCACACACGTCACCTGAAACTTGTTCTGCTGTCATTTTCCTCTCATTGCAATACAGTAGCCATGTATTAACCTGAGTTTCCCCATTTTTTCTTAAATTTTCATTTTATTTTATGTTTTGCCTGCATGTATGTCTGTACACCATGCGCGTGCCTGGTGCCTACGGCCAGAAGAGGGCGTCGGACTCCCCAGACTTACGGACAGTCGTGAATAGTCACGCAGATGGGGCGAATCAACCCAGGTACTCTGTAGAAGTCTGTTCTTAACCACTGAGCCCTCTTTCCAGTCCTTATCTGGTTTTTCTGCTGCAAATCTCGGCAGCACTCTAGAAATAACTTTACCAGTCTACCTTAAAATGGTAACTTAATTTCTACCTTCAGAACAAGATTGGAACTCAGACTGTGAAACATTAGCCAACCACTTCTCTTGATTCCTGCTCAATATCCTGTGTATTGTTAAGCGGTTCAAAACCTCTTAGATTTGATAATCCTCTCTACAATCGTGTAAAAAGCTTTACAAACATTTCTGGGGTGTCAAATGCAAAAACTTCATCCTCTTCCATCTACAGACAAGGACACTGAGTTGTTGCAAAGAACACCTTGTCTCAGATCACCTACTCTGGAAGGTTGGAGCCAGAACCAGACCAAGGTCCCCAGCTTTGTTTTAGCATCTGTGGAAGGAACTCCTGGTCCCGTTAAAGTTGCAAGACTGTGGTGGTGCCCAGAGACCACCGGACTTTGTAGGAATTTGGGGTTTTCAGAAATGGCTCGGGAAACCCCGGTGAAAGACAGGTTGTGCAGGTCAGGTGTGCGGTCCAGCCTCACAACCGGTACCACGGGGAACAGTCGGTAAAACAGGAAGGAGCAGTCGGGTGTGCCGGTCTTTAGTTAACCCGGCACTCCCCCATCTCCGACCCGGGCGGCCTCAGTTTACCTAGACCGTGTAGAACTAGGAGGGCAAGCGCTCCCGCGATCTGTGTACTGGCCCCCCTCCTCTCGTCCCGCTGGCAACCGGACGAATCCCGGCCGGGCCTGGGCGGGTCAGAAGCCGCACGAACGCCCCCGGGCGCCCCGCAAGCCGCTGGGAGGCGGGGCGCGACGGCGGCGAGGGTGTCGTGCGCTCGGCGGGCCTCAGGGCGGCAGTCTGGGCCCGCGGCCTGCGCTCTCGGGCGGGCCGGCTCAGTCCACGCCGGCCGCGAACGTGTCTCCCGGTGACGCAGCCGCGGGTGGGGAACGTGGTGCGGCGGCAGCGGCGACTGTGCGCACGGCCGTCTTCGAGAGGACGCGGGTCTCCGCTGCGGCGCTCGCTCGCTCGCTCGCTCGCTCGGCCGGGCACGGGCGGCCCCTCGGGTGCGGACGGCTCGGGGCCTGGCGGGGCCTGGGAGGCCCGGAGGCCGCCGGGGTCGCGGCCCGTGACGCCCCCGCGCTCGCTCTCGCGGGTGCAGGCGCAGCTGCGCGCCGAGGCTCCATGTTGGGAAGCGCCGGGCGTCCTCGTTAGCGGGATCCGGGCGCCGCGGGCAGAGCCCCGGGCTGGGCGCTGCGAAGATGGAGGCCCCGCTGCGGCCTGCCGCCGACATCCTGAGGCGGAACCCGCAGCACGACTACGAGCTGGTGCAGAGGGTCGGCAGCGGCACCTACGGGGATGTGTACAAGGTGAGGCCCGGGCCCGGCCTGAGAGCGGGGGGCGCCCCCGGGATGCGCCGGACCTCAGCGTCCGGCCGGGAAGCGGCCCGGACCCCGCGGCACCGTTCCGAGCACCCTGGGTTCCCCGCCGGTTCTAAAGCTGCCGACGGGCACAGCTAACAGCACCTTCCAAACCACCGCGGAGCTTTTTTGTGGTTTTTAAGGCGTGTGTTTGGTATTGAAGTGAGTCTGAGGGATGTTCTGGTGTTAGCTGGAAAAAATGCTTCGCGGAAGGCGGTAGACGGGAGAGAATATTGCAAATCCAGACGCTTGCATTCTAAATTATTGTTATGAACGGGCTTGACTTTAAAAAGCTCTATGGAAGCTGGCTTTGAAGTGGGAACTGTAAGCTGTCTGGTTCTCGAGTAAAATGATACGTGTGTAACATGACGGCCTGTAGGAAGGTGTTTTTAAGAGACCGGCGAGTTGGCTCAGCAGGTAAAGGCGCTTGCTGCCAAGCCTTTCTATACCGGATGAATCGGTCCCCGGATTCTCCCGGTGGAAGCAAGTCGTCCTCTGACCTCTACACGCAAGTGTCGCCCCCTCCCCTCACCAACACACTCACACACAAACCTAGTAAATAAGTAAAATGTAATTAAATTTAAACAAATTTAGAGAAAGATGTTTTTCACCTGGCAGAAGTTTAGGCGTTTGTGCCTGGTTGATAATAAGAAATATAATTACTGATTGGGTTTTCCTACTCCTGTAATTCTTCCCGGGGATTTTATACCATTCCATAATCCCCAGTGGATAGGAGCTGCTGTCATTTTAGTGTGCTTTTATATCAAGATAAATAATAATAAATTTGTAATTTGCCATTACAACAACAAAAGCCATGCCATTACAAAGCACACCAGTTTCTTAAGTCTTCTATGTTTTTGAAGGGCTCAGTAGGAAAAGACTGTCCAAGATTACCTTATGACTTTTGTTCTTTGTCCCCAAAGGGCAGAATTACTGCAGTTCCTGACTTTTTAAGGAAAAGTCCCTTTTTGCAGCACTTTAATATTTTATAATTTTAATATTTATTTAATATCAGTCTGTTCCAAACTGCAATCTACATATAGCCTAAATGGCCTTGTTTCGTGAGTGAGTAATCACTTGGGTCCCCTGAGGGCCATTGACTTGCACAGGTGGTCCTAAGCAAGGAAAACATCTTTCTTCTCTACGTGTTTCTGACTAAGTTTGTTAGTAGTACCTCAGAGTGGTATCAGGATACCGCTAGCTCTGGATGCTGAGGTGAGGGCTCTCCGGCTAGACTTTTAACCCCTTAAAACCAGACACTTCAGTCTAACCAAACACTGTTCTAGGTATATGACTGCCCCAACAGTGAGCAGGACCCTGACTCTGGCCTTGAACACCTTTGATGAAAAGTGCATGATGACAATGAAATCTCCTTCCTTGTGGGAATTAGGGTAGTTGTGCACACTGGGTTAACTGGACATTTAGGAAACGCTTGCTCTTTGAGAAATAGAAAGTCCTGTTTGCTTTCTCAGGCCCATTCTTAAGTCATCTTTGTCTGTGATTCACTGTAAGTTAGACCAGTTCAGTTCAGTTTGTGGTAATTTTAGTTCTTGCTTCACCCCCACCCTTTCCCCTACTACAGAAAACTTAAAGGGAATATATTCCCCACAAGGATCTTGCCAAGACTTCCGCGTTTTTTCTTACAGAGTAGCAGCCAGGGCAACTCTCTGGAAGGCTTGTATTGTTGTGTTAAAAGGTCAGCTGCCTGCCCGCTTCTTCTCCAGCTGCCTCCTGACCTGCAGCTCCCTTCCACAACTCATCAGACAGTTGGAGGCTAAATACACACACACACACACACACACACACACACACACACACACACACACACGCACACGCACGCGCACGCACACACAGCCCCGCCTCCCACCTTTCCCAGCACGCTCACGTAGTATGTATTCTCCTCATTGACCAGGAGGCCAGCCTCTGCATCCCAAACAGCCATTAGACATCCTCCTGCCCTTTCTTCTGTTTGGTTTTGCTCTACTTACCTGGGATCACCTGGCTTTCCCACTCCACCTGTTGTCAACACTGCTGCCCAGGAAGGCTTTACTCCTTACTACTCAGCCCCAGCCCCTCACCCTGACCTCTGACCTCACCACTCTCCTCTCCCATTCTGCTCAAACCACACTGGCTTGCTTGCTGTTCCTTAAACAGTAAACATCTTCCGACTTCGGAGTCTTTGTTCTTGGTGCTTCCTCTGCTCAGTGTCTTTCCCAGGAGGGTACGTGTCTTGCTTCCTTCCTTTCAGAATACCAGACTATCTTTGTACTTACTTCTGCCAGACGCAGGGTTTGACTTCTTTTTCTTGTCTGTTTTGATCCAATGAGACACTTCACACAGACAGGGATCCCAACAGCCTCCCCCCTCATTTTGATGTATCTTAACACCTAGAATTCGACCAGACACAGAGTACATGATCCCTAAAAGGTTGACAAAGGAATAAATGAGTCTAGGCGACAGAGTCTCAGCTCTTAATTTTGACCTCACAACAGTGTGCACGTAACTCTCTGTGTATTCCTGCACTGCTCTTTATGATAGCTGCATGTCTTCATTACAAATTTCCATAACTTGAGTTTCCTGGGAAAGCATCTCTGAAGAGATGTTTCATAGCATGTTTATCATCAGTGATGTAAGCCCTGTGGAATTTTGGGAGTTTATACTTACTCCTTCATATGCCTAGACCATTAAACTGTGGAATCTTTTAAGGCAGAGTGAGTGTGTTGTGATCGTGTATTTTTAAGAAACTGAAAATTCTCGGGAGCTCTAAAAGTGTTTTCCATTCATGAGGGAGACTAGTAAAATAATCACAGTGAAAAATAGTGTAGTGTCTTCTACCACATACTTTGCCCTAGGTTCTTTTTATCCCTGAGCTATAGTATGAAGCAGTAACTTTAAAAAGCCTTGAGGTTCTTTGTGAATCCCAGTCAAACCCTGCAAACACACAGCATTTGTTGAAGCCTTCTGCCTTTCCTAGAACTCCCCAGGGGTGCTCACTCCATCCTAAATGGCTGTTCCCTGCCTGAAAGAAGAGGAGTGGAAAGATTCAAATAGATTCAGGAAGTCTTTGCAGGCAGAGCAGAGAGTGTGGTGGATGATGGATGAAGGACCAAGTTCCAGCGAGGCGGATCCCGTCTGTAAAATTGAACACTTGCTAACAGGAAGGGAAACTTTGATGATAAAGAGTCTCCCACCTTCTGTCCACAAGTGATTTGGGCACACAGAGCGGTCGTCGGGTCATTATCGTGGTTCACAGCTTCAACAGGAGCCTTCTGCCCTTTCGTACCAAAATTGCTTCCACTTTACTTTCCAGAGAAATTCTAAGGTCTTTCCAGCTTTTATAGGCTGTAAATTTAGAGTAGAGTACCCATGTACTTCTTTTAAACTCTTATTAACTCTTCAGCTTATGTAAGTGTGACATGTTTTGTTCCAGGACATCTAGACTACAGCAAACAGACTGATTCTTAGGAAATATTTGTTTAATGATGTTAGTGGTAGTAGATTGCCTAGATATAATAAATACTGCTAATAATATAGCCCCTCCCAGCCTTTTAAATGTTTTTAAATGCATCTGTTTGTCACTTACATTGTGTTGTAATGCCAGTCATGATATAGCATGTGTTTGGAATGACCAACCATTTTCTCTAAAATTACTATTTTTAAAAGGATTCATTGAATGAATCTCTAAGTTTTACATTAGTTATTTTCAATTTTTAAGTTTCTTTTGCCATTATAAATGACATAATTTGTGTAGAAATCTTTTGTCATATGGTCTTACAGTTTCTGTGAATTCTTCTGGAAGGAAGCTAGCTGTGTTAGATCTGCAGTAATGAATCCCTCTTTTCTTCAAGGCCTCCCTTTCTCTCCCCCAAGTCAACAGTCAGGATCTTAGAATGGCTTTAGGCATTTTGAAATATGCTAGGATCCCATTGTAAAGAAACAGCTTGGTTCATCCCAGCACTGGATAGTGATAGAGTTGCCGACTCTGTGCCAGGGTCTGGAGATGCAGGGCCCGGGGAGGAGAAAGGACACTATCAAAAGAAGTGTGCAATTCAGTCAGGAAAAGAGACACACAGTCATCATAATTTGGTAAGTGCCATAATAGATATGGAAGAAATGCTCAACTCTGTCTTTTATAGGGATGGGGCAGGGTGGTCAACTGGGGAAGAACAACAAAAGAAGGATCAGTAACTGGAGTTTTTAGGGGTTTTTTGTTGTTGTTATTGTGTTTCCTGCAGGTTTGTTATTAGATTGACAAGGTAGGACAAGAGATTAGAGATTGTGGGACTAGTATATGCAAGCATCAAGGAACCAAGGGACTGGCAGGAGCTTTGATGAGGCTTGATGGGTATGCATCTTCCTCCCAGGTCCCTTGCAACAAGCCTAGAAGAGCTGGTAATGGAGGGTGGAAAAGACAAGATGGCAGATCTTTTATGTTGACGTGAAGGAATTTGTATTTTTCTGTAGTCTGAAGAAGTATTTTAGGAAGTTTTCTTGGTATCAGGGTAGATAACAGAGTGGTGGAATGTGGAGAATAACAGCATGGGAGTTGATGTGAGTTTGGATACTGGTGTAGGAGATCAAAGAGTGGTAAATTTGAGTTCAGATTTATATGATTTTTTTTAAATACACATCATCTGTAAGAGAAAGAGAAGGTAATTGATGTTAGTTACATGTTTTTGTTTGCTTGGTTTTGCTTTTGTTTGTCTTGGGTGGCAGTTTTTGTACTGTAACAGGAAATACAGATCTTGTGGGATTTGAATTTTGTGTTTGGTGACCGTCAGACATTGTGTAAGGAAATGTGTCTCTTAGGAGGAAGTGTGGTTCCAGTCTAGGGAGCCCTGAACTGGGGATACAGGTTTAGGAGTCACCTTAGTGCATGGGGTGGTGCATGTGATGTGTAGTGAGGTCACCCAGGAAGGTTTTAAGAGAGCCAAGGAGACTGTAGTTTTAGAGAGGGGGCAGAAGAAAACAGTGCACTGATGGTGTCAGAAGGAACAAGGGCCCCAGGAGTTCTTTCCCTAGAATCCTTGAGACCTCAGCCCTTCCTGCTCTCGGCCTCCCCTGCTTCCATCTGCTCTGATTGTAATCAGAAGGTGGTCTTTCAATACCAATAATAATACATTTCAAGAATAACGATAGCTATTATTATTATTATTATTATTATTATTATTATTATTGAGACTACATGAAAATAATGACCTTCCATGTACCACTGTATCAGCTAGCCTAGCATGGTGCCAACACACCGAATCTGATCAATAAAGAGATTTTTCTTTTCTATTTTTTTTCATTTTCTCTGTGTCACCCTGGCTGTCCTGGAACCCTCTCTATAAACCAGGCAGGACTTGAATGCAAAGGTCTCCCTGTCTCTGCTTCCCTAGTGTTGGGACTAAAGGTGAGCATTACCACTGCTCAATTTAATAAATAGATCTTGAAGAAGAGAGCAATGTAGTTACCATGGAAAGTTACAGGTTTGTTAAAAATGGAAGTATGGGGCTCTTAAGATAGCTCAGCAGTAAGGGCTTCTGCTGCCAAACCTGACAAATTGAGTTTGACCCCAGGACCCACATGGCAGACTGCTAGAGCCAACTCCTCCCATGAGTGCCAGCCCATTGCCTCATGAGGTGGTCAGTGTGAGGCCCATTGATTGACAGTGATGAAGAACAGTGATGGAGGACCGGGTACAAAGTGAAGGGGATGTATACATTGTAGGTTCCCTCGACAACAGACATTGCCCTTGGGCACATCAAGTAAACAAAGTAAAGACATCTACTTTAGTGGAACTGATATTCTAGCATGCAGGAAACAATAAATATGTATTGTGTTGGGGAGAGTAAAGATGAAGAAGAAGAAGAAGAAATAAGTAAACAGATCAAGGGGACCTAGGCTGCCTGGGTGGATGCAGGAGGCAGTTGAGGAATTAGCAGGATCATTGGGATCGACTTCATTGAGACAGTTAGGTTTGAGCAAAGCCTTGGAGGTGAGGGAGTCAGCCAAGTGCTCATGTGCATAGTCAGGAGCCTGCGGATGCTTCTCTGTTCTGTTGAGTCCCCTGAACCTGGTTCCATAGTAAAGTTGTGAGCTCAGGGACCGGCACTAGAACTAAGACAAAAACTGCCATCTTATGACCTTTGAGGGAAGAACTACAAATTACTGTAATTAATATACATAGTTAGTGTAATTAAATAAAGTTTACCAGTTGCATGGCCAAATCTTGTATTACTCTTTGAAGCCTGATTTTGTAGGCAATGGCATGCCACTGTTTTCTTAGTCCTGCTCAGTGGGCATTCGTAATCCTTACACCTTAATAAAGTGTCAGGATACCTAATGGCCTCAGATCTGAAGTTGAGAGAGAACAGCTTTGGTAGGGATGTGATTAAAGCATGTTCTCTCGGGGTTCTGGGTGTCGACATTAGAGAGAACGTTGGTTTCCACGTTGGAGTTAGAGAGTGAGTAACTTGGAAGTAGGGCTCACAGTAAGAGATGAAGGAATTTGCTTCCAAAAATCTCATCTTAAATTACATATTTGTTAAGCAGCAATACTTTATTGAAAGCTTCTAAAATAGAGGTTATATTACATAGTCTGTTACTATGAAAATAAAATGTTTTGTTGGATGAAGTGCTATAACTGTTTACTATTTTATAAGTCATCTGGTTAAGATCTTACTTAGTATTTATTTTTCTTATGGTTCCGAAATAAGTATGTTTTAATACTGTCTGAAAAGAAAGCATGGTTCTAATGATGGGTGTGAGTCTCTGAACCATAGCCGGGAGCAAATTATTTCGAAACGTCTTTCTACTTGCCTAGAAATGTGAAAGTTGGGAAGGAAATCTTTCAGGGTAGCGAAGTTAGATGTGAGATGGGATGGTCATCAGTGTGGGGGCACAGACGTCACCACAGCCTTGCATAAACCTGCTAGTCCACTTCTTTTTTTACACAAGTTGAGCATTTTTGCTTTGATGTTTCCATTGGCTTTGATGAAGATACGTGTGATGGAGTGCAGGTTAACTGATTTTGTTTTTCAGTCTCGCTTTCAAAAATTAAAAGTTTCACTTCTAAACTTTAAATTGTGGTTTTGGACCAAGAACACAGGAAAAGAGAGATGGAGCCTGGTAAAAGTGATACTTGTGTTTTCAAGGGGTTCCTTAGCGATTTGAGAACTTCCTCAACACCAGGTAAACCAGAGCAAGCGCTTTCTCTCGGCACCTTCACCTGGGATCATTTTTAGTGTTTTGCAGGTTAGAGTACTTTGAGAAGGCTTTTGCTTCCTGATTTTGCAAAGTACTAGTTAAGTTAGAGAAAGTTCATGATCTTTGAAAAGGGCAAAAATGTATAGCTAATGTAACTCTATTTCTCTTGAGTATCATTATCTCCCTGGGAGATTTTCAGATGTCTGATGGCCGGGTCTGTCCTCATAGGTGTTTAGGCTCATGAATCATAGTAGCCCCCACCTTCCAACATTTTATAAAAATAAAGTCGGATTAAAATGACTAAGAGTGACTAATGTTTGCATAACCCTCCAGTGCGTTGTTTCGCACAGTAATCTTATGAAGTAGGTGGAACAGACGTATTTTCATCCCCATTTTACTCAAAAAGAAGCCTGTCTCTGCCCTGTTGGTAGATTGCACACTATTAGGACTTGAGTCTAGGTTTCCTAGTCTTCCAGTTCCTGCTTTTTTTTCTTTCTCCCAGGTTTCCTGGAAACTGCATCTTTTAATTCATTAGTTAACATTTAAATATGCAGTCCTTCACACACTGCCTGTACGTGATAAGCTCTATACAGACTGTGGTGAGGCTGAGAGGTGGAGGGGTTATGGACTGATGTTTGATTATGCACATAAACACCAGTTTGCAAACGCACTTCCTCCTGGTTTTCCTGTGGTCATCTCTCACTCTCATGCTTCCCAGGCTCAGCCCAGGCTCAGTGCTTCTTTACTAAGGAGAGTGCTGCTCTCCACCAAACAATACCAACAACGCCAACAGGAAGCCGTCCCCTCTTTTGTGGTTGTTGGACCCCTTCCTGCCTTGCCTTCTTTTGCCCTTTGTTTTGGGAATTTGGATTTGTGGTTACTGTTACTCATGTTATTGGGTCCCATAGACTAGGTTGTAAATGCAGTTATAAATTAAACAAAATGCTAAGCATTTTAGACAAAATTGATTTTGCAGCAAAGGGTACTTGTTTGTCACTAAGGAAAATAGGACTGCCTGAGCAGACTTCTGGGGGAGCTTGAGAACCGGAGTGCTATCCCTCCAACCCCACTTGGCTGCCCCACCTTCCTCCCACACCTTTATCCTTCTTGTCATTAAAGTCAACTCAGTGTGTGTGTGTGTGTGTGTGTGTGTGTGTGTGTTTTAACATTTAAGACAGATTTTTCATTATAGCTTGGTTGACTTCAAACTCTCAGCCCTCCTCCTCCACTTGGAGTTGTGGGATCACAGTGTGTGTTGACACACCCTACATGGATTAATACATTGTTAAACAAGCAACTTGTACTGGATGACTGAGCACTTTCTAGCATGTTGTAGAGCTGTGGGGGCCACTGTGGGTACTTCTGCAGTACAGGCTCACGGGTGGGACTCAGTCTACGTGGCTTCTCTTTTTTCTTGCCCGTGGGTAGGTTGCTTTCTCTTTACTATCTTTCAAAAAAAATTAAGTAACATAGGTTCATTTTAGAAAACTGAAACAGGAAGCAGTGAAAATTTCCTTGTGTTCTCTTTACCAGTAGGTAGATATTGTTACAAATCATCCCATACTTCAAATATTCCTGTTAAGGATACAGGTCCCCTCTCTTTTGTGGACATGTCTGTGGGGCATTTTCTTAATTGCTAATTCATGTAGAACGGCCTAGCCCACTGTGGCGGGTCCCGCCCCCAGACATACTGGGATGTGTCAGATCTAGCCAGCGAGGCTCAGAAACAAGCAGTAAGCCTTGCTCCTCCATAGTGTCTCCCTCAGTTCCTCCCCAGGCCTCTTCAGCAATGGACTGTGACCTGGAAGTATAAGCCAAATGATTCCTTTCCTCCACAAATTGGTTTTGGTCAGAATGTTCATTCACAGCTACAGAAAGCAAACTAGAACAATAAACATAAATAAGTGATAACCTAGGCATTACATATAATCATTAAAATATGAGTTATGTAGACATATTTGGGATGCTTCTTAAATAGTGTGCCAAACTTTTAATTTCAGTAAATACACATTTAATTTCTTGTATTTTTTATTTATTGGATTGCACCTTTCTTTCTTTCCTTCCTTCTTTCTTCCTTTCTTTCTTTCTTTCTTTCTTTCTTTCTTTCTTTCTTTCTTTCCTTCTTTCTTTTTTGTGCGTGCGTGCATGTATGTTAGGGTATCCTGCTAAAGTCCAGGTTAGTCCTGAACTCCCAGGCCTCCTGTCAGAGTCTCTTACGGACAGCACCACCATGCCCTGCTAGTTTTTTCCCCTTTAAAAACTTGTGTTTTTATTTATATGTGTGTATGAATGCCTGTGTGCACATGTGTGTACCATGTACATGACTGACTCCAGAAGAAGCCAGAAGAGAAAGTTGAATCTCCTGGATTCGACGAATTACAGGGTTGCAGACAGATGTGAGCTGTCATTTGGGCGCTGGGAACCCTACCTGGGTCCTCTGCCAGATCACAAAGTACACTTAAGCCCCAGCCATCTCTCTGGTCCCCCTGCTAGTTTTTAATCCATTATATAGTTCCCTGTTATAAACAGAGCTCTGGTCAATACCCATGAACCAATTCCTTTCATGCATCCTTAATTATTTCTTTAAACACATTTTTAGAATCAAATTTTCTAAGGTGTTTTAAAGTTTTAGTAAATTTTGACCATTGTCTCTAGAAAAGTTAGACCCATCAGCAGGTGAAAGTCCCTATCTTTCCTACTTTGCAAGTTAAGCCCTTTTTAGCTAGCAAGATCCTGGTCGGATAAAAGCACACTGCAGTCTTGACTACCTGAGTTCAGTCCCAGCATCCATGTGTTTGAAGGGGATGGTCAGCTTCATAAATTGTCCGCTGGATTATACGTGTGCATGTATGCCCAGTAAGTAAGTAAATAATTTTAAAGTTAAGGCTTTTCTTCCTTTCCTTTGTCTTCATGACCTCCAGACAATAGTTCAACTTAGATGATGCTCTGAGACAGTAACACCTGTCTGTATTAGGAGAGTCAGTCTTTTCAGAAACAAATGAGTGTTCTAGCAGACTGCAGAGAAGGCTTTAGTTGCCTAGAGATAAAAATCATGTCTTCCATGATGGCACCAGATAGGTCTCAGCACTGACAGGAGAAATAGACTCAAGCTTCCATACCTAAGCCAGAACCCCTCTTCAGTTGACCACAGCTTACTCGTCTCCAGTGGAGTTTCACAGTCTCGCTGGGTATACACCGGTCTTAAGGCCAGGCCCTATGCCCAGCAATGATGGCCAACACAAAACAAACTCATGGTGTGTGTTTGTATGTGTGTGTGGGTGTGTGTATGTATTTGGTCTCATAATGCTTTGTCTGGATTTTTATTTTTTTATGCCCTATGGGTCTTCTTTAAATATATATATATATATAATGGTTCCCAGCTTTGTGTTTTTAGAGTTGGGGCAAGGGCAACCATAATCAGAATATATTGTATGAAAAAAATCCATTTTCAATTGAAAAAAAATCATGTGTTCAGATTTTGGCTATTGAATCTGAATTTGTCTGTCTAATTGTGGGAGGAACCTGCAAGTTCAGACTTCTCCCATGACAGGCGTCTCTGTCCAGATTTGTACAACTGTGTGGAAGTAGGCACATCAGAAACTACGGAGCTTGGTTGGTGTAGTGAAAGAATCTCTGAAGTGGTCGGATTGGGGGACAGGGAGCAAATATGTGCGAAAGGCTGGATGTTAGTGCAAGTCCAAGGCCAGCTGAGGCTACACGGTGAGTTCCAAGCCTGCTCGGGCTACAGAGTGAGACCTTGGCTCAAAATAAATAAATAAAAATAGTGTAATTTTGGCTTGGAATAAGGCCTAGCATGCACAGAGCACTGGGTTCGTTCCTCAGCACTGTGTGCAGGGGGTTTAGGAGTGCACCTTGTCATCCCAGCCACTGAGAGGTCCAGTGGAAAAGGGTTGAAATCACTAGGAGCGGTGGCAAAGGGGCAGAGAGGAGACTGCCAGGGGCTATTTATTGAGCTGTGGAAGAAAAGGCTGACTGGCTAGAAGTTATTGGATAACGACTACAGGGAAGCATGGTTGTGCAGTCAGTCCCGAGCTGCAGAGCATCCTAACCTGTCACCGTCTCCTCCCATGGGCTGTGGTCAGTTAGTGGCAGACATGCTGACTTCTTGGAACTGCCCATCTTGTCTCCTGTCCTGGAGCTGTTGCGTGGAAAACTCTGCCACCCATAGGCCTGTAACAGTGCCCTTCCCCACCTCCCAGGAGATCTCTTCTGGGTCTCGTTTTGGATTTATATCCCCCCTCCTTGGAAACTTTCTCTCCAGTCTACTGTACCGAAAATGCTCCTGTGCTTTGAAACATTCAGGATTTACCATACTGTGGTGTACTGGCCGTCTATGCCTGTGTGTTCCCTACCAGTAAAACTCCCAAAGACAGCACAGGTTTTTATTACATCACTAGTACTGGTAACAGTGCCTGGCATTTAGTAAGTGCTCTGTAGTATTGTGTTATGAGTGATTTTGTTAAAAAATAATATCCTTAAAGAAGTGGGCATAGAGCTTTAAAACACGAGTCATAATCTGTCACATCTTTTTTGTGTGAACCAGCTACCATTCCCTTTTTAAACCTTGTAGATGCTGTGTTGCTATTTTCGTAGTATAATTCCAGTTGTTAAATCTGAGGTCTGTGATTCTGACTCTAACAAACACTAGACATTAGAGGTAGCTTACTAAATATTGAGATCCCTGTTTTTCAGTTATTAAAAAATATTTGGAGAAAAAGGGCATATGTAAGATCAAAGCCTCGAGTTGGCTTCCTGAAGTTTCTAACCCTAAAAATATTTAAGAAGAAAGTTAGTTTGGAGTAGGATGAGGTATCTCATGTGAGGAACAGTAAAGCCTATTTAGTAGGAATTTATCTTTTTCCCATCTAATGCTCTCAGTACCAGCTGGTAAGCCTTAATTAAGGTGTGTAACTATACTAACTACATCGTACTGGGTTCCTGGGTGCTAGCCATGCTTACCTGCTTATTATACCAATAACCCACTAAAAGAGGAATTAGCAACACACTGAGATTTCTTGGTAGAGGTGCTGTGGGATTTTAGTTCCTTTTGTAAGCAGTGCAATATGTTCAAATTCTGCGTGTTAGTTTAAGAAGTACAGTGGGCAATAACTTGTTGGAGGGGAATGTTGGACTTTAGAATTCAGTCTTCTAAAATCCAACACCCCTTTGAATTATATTGTGAAATTACATGACTAAGTTTCTGAAAGATCTCTTGGTTTGAATTGAATCTAAAGTCTCTGTGTGTGTGCATGTGCGCCCGGCCGCCCGCCCTCCCTCCCTCCCTGAAAGTCTCTTTGCCTTTCATTGTAAAAGAGCCTGGTACTGCTTTCTGTTTTAAAAATTCAGCTGGAAAATTACAGAGTGCAAACATTTGCCCATCAGTTCTTCTGTGGAGAGGACAGAAGTCTGTCTTCCAAGTGCAAACAGACATTCGAGTGTTCCTGGCAGTGGGAGTTGTAGTGTGTGGCTCTTTACATTTACTTATGGAACTATATCCGTTCAGGCTTCTACACAGTGCAGCGAGTTTTAAAATCTGCCGTGATTGTCTTCAAATTTTCCGAAGCCATGTTTCTTTCTGAGCAACTCTGGGGGGAAAATACCCATGAGTCCTTGGGCCTTGGTTTTTCATCAGGTCCAAAGGAAACTCCACTTCCCCAAACCCCAAAAGATAGTCCGTGTATCCAGAAATGAGCTCAGCCTGGACTATAGGAGGACTTCTGGCAGTTAGATAAAAGCTGGCATTCCTCAGGAACTTTGAAAACTAGTTCCCATCCACCAAAAGTAAGTTTTCCTAACTTCTAGAAGAAGGGACCCGGCACCTGTCAGCATATCAAAGTCCATGCGGGTGTCCTAGCCCTTCTCACCTCCTCCCCTATGCTAAACTCCCTCCAGCCTGTGGACTTCCTCCCCCAGCTACTCACTCTCCTTAGAACCCTGTTAACTCCTCTATGGGTGGCTCGCTCTCTCTCTCTCTCTCTCTCTCTCTCTCTCTCTCTCTCTCTCTCTCTCTCTCTCTCTCTCTCTCTCCACCCCGCTTTTGCCTCTCTCATTATGTTTTCTCTATTCTCTATCCCCTGCTGTTCTCCTTCAACATACAGCCCTGGCCATGTTCAGTCTGCTTCCTTCTCTTCTGCTCTGGACTCTGAGACGCCTCTGGCTGTTCTCCCTCCCTCGTATCTACAGTGAAAGTCTCCTCCTTAACCACAGAGCAGTCACGCTGTCAGTTCGTACAACTCCAGTCTTCAAAATCGACTTTAAAATGTATCTGAGCAAAGATATTCTTTAAAAATAATTTTTAAATGTTTTATTAGAATTTTTGTACAGTTTTATATTTGCAAAATTGATCAGACAATACAGAGATTTGTATTTATCTATTCCTAACCTATATACAACTTCACCCTTCATTATCATCTTGCATTAGTGTGGTAGTTTCTTACAATTGCTGTTTGTATATCCCTTAGTTCATATAAAGATTTACTCTTAGCATTGTGCCTCTAGTGTAATGTCTTCACACACAGCACCTTGACTCCCCAAGAATCCTCTGCATGTCACCCATATAGTTCTTGTTCTAATTACCTGATAACAGTTTTTACTTTGGCTTTTGTTGTGGTGGTTTGGTTAGTTTTGGTATGGAGATTGTGGTTGTAGTTGGTTTTTTTTTTTTTTAACCACTTATGAAGCTTTGCCTCTTCATATCACATAGGTGGGATTATATGTATAGCTTATATTTATATTTATAGCTTCTTCAGATGGCTTCTTTAGTTTACCATCTGTGTTCATGGCTTATTGGTGCATATCTTTTTAACACCAATAGATGTACCCGTTATCCATTTGTTGAGTGACATGATGAATGTCGCTTGTCTGATTTCATTATGGATTGACTGCTGTAAACATTTTGTACGCAGAAGTCAGTCCAGTTGATTGGGTCCATGCCTAGAAGCAGAGATTGCTGGGTCTTAATGCTGAGACTGTTTTGCTTTGTAGGAAACACAGTTCAGTGTCCATGTCTGCGCATGCACACTCTCAGAAACCAGCCCAACCCAGGCTGCAGAGATGCTCAGCCCTTAGCGGGCTGCGGACCTTAGCGGGCTGCGGAGGTGCGCAACACTTAGGAGCACTGACTGTCCTTCAGGAGGACCTGTTTTGAGTCCCAGAATCCCTCTTCTGACTTCTGTGCCCACCAGGCATGTGACTGATGCACAGACATACATGTAGGAAAAACACCCATACAAAGATAATAAAAATAAACCTTGAAAAACATCAACCTACTCAAAAGCCTAGAAGCCTGCACTCTAAACTGTCAGTAGTAGTCACCTAGGAGGCTGAGATGGGACAACTCAGATTATTAATTTTTTGCAGCAAAATCTCACTCCATAATAATTTTATAGCCTTTCTTCCCAAATTTCTTTTTAATTTGTGGAAATATAAATAACAATGAATCACCATAAGCAAAAATGAAGTGATTCAGTATATTCAGTGTCATAGCATGTCCTAGTCAGGCGACAGAGTATTTCATTCTGCATATTCACAGCACTGGTCGAGCACCTACCAAGTACCAGTCCTCCAGGGGCTCACGGCCTGGGGACTACACACTTACCCACCGTGAGATACCAGCACGACTTGGAACATTAGCCATGGTCTCATGCGTCAGCCTTGTGTTTCTTACCTAAATACAACTACCAGCCTGAATGTTCTTAGTGGTTTTATGTGTTACCGTCTGGTGTTCTCCATCACCTCTATTCTTCAGCCCTTCTTCCCAGTAAGGAAACTTTACTCTGTCCATAGATGTTTTCCTGTTTTCTGTAGAATTCGAGTGAAAAGTTTAAAAGTTTCTCTTCGAGAAAGAATGCAAGTCAGGAAATGTGCAAGCGGCTGGTTTGCCACAGGAGGATTAGAGAAGAATTTAGTCTGAACTTGATTTTCTTTCATCCTGCAAGGTAATTTTACACATGTTAAAAGGTGTGTGTGTGTGTGTTTGCAGATTATTTAAAAGACTATTTTCTGTGGGTTAAATTCGGCTTTTAAGATTTTTAAAGAGATTTTAGCGCATAATTCAAATTCTGTGGCATTAACAATCTCTATAAGGGCCTGGAATGTACTTGTCTAGCATGCTCCTATTCCCACTAGACTTACATGAATGAATGAATGAATGAATGAATGAATGAATGAAATTCTCATAGGAACTATTAATTCAGTGTGAAAGATGATTATATTAGTGTTTTTGGGTTTTTTGGTTTTTTTTTCTTTTAGTAAAAGTCACCAGTGTTGAGTATTATACAGTTAAATACTTTATCAAGTGCCTGTTACACTTTAAAGAGGAGAAGAGAGCACTTGTTCTGGAGAGAAGCCCTGTCCCCTGCCACGGTGCCCAGTTTGTTGATGAATCTGACCTTTACCTTTGTCAGCTTGGCCTTGGACAGTCATTTGATTTTACTGAGCTGACTTTTTATGATTGAATTAATTGAATTAAATAGCGTGAAGCACTCCGCAAACCATAAAGTAATACAAGTGTGATTGCCATCATCGTGTGGACTCTGACTTCTGAAACACATTTCATAATCTGCTGAATCAGACGCTCGGGAGGCCAGTGACCTACTCTGTAACCTCTACCATGTGTTCTATACTCCACTCTCGCTGCATGAGGACAGACTCGGGTCATTGGAACCCAGGAGAGCTCCAAGCCCTGATGTTCATGGATAGTTCTTCCTTCAAGGACAGAATGCGGGCGTGGGGATGTTGTGCTGCTGTGTTTTCTAACTGTGTTCATGGTTTGAGGAGGGTGGCTACAGATGGGGCAGTAAATGGGGAAATGTTGTCATCACCTCAGGAGGACCATATACAGTGAGGAAATAGTGGTCTTCCCTTCTGTTTGTCTTTCTTTCCCATCTCTCCACCATTCAGTCTCAGCCGCTGGCTCATTCTGAAGGCATCTCTGCTAGCATTCTCCTCCCTGCGTCTTTGGTCTTTGAGTCCTTTTTCTTTTTCTTATTTCTCTGATTGTATGATTTGTCCGATCCAGCCTCTTTTATTGTAGTACTTATTTTTATACCGAAAGTTGACATTTAAATCTACTATAATAGGTAAAAGTGTTATCAGTAATTCATTTTCACATACAGAATGCAACTTGTCACAGTGAAAATGAGGTCTGATATTAATGATAAGAATATAATGTTCTTATGCTGTTTTAACAGTTTATATAAACAGCTTTTATTCATAAGCTTTGATAGGAAATTCTGTTATCTTAAAAACCATTTAGAAGAAATAATTTAAATAGTGAAAAGATGTTTAGAATCAATAAAGATATAACATCTGTAATATAGTAGGAACTGCAAATGGACTATAATATGAACTATTTTAGAATAGCAACTTATGTATAGCAGGTAGAAAGTATATTTTTAAAGCAATAAAAGTTTGTACGTACACTAGGTCTTGGTAGAATGCATATATCATCCAAAGTGATGAGTATAAGTTCCGTTTTTCACATCAGATGTATGTTAGATACCATATGACACATAAGAACAAAGTATACTTTTATGGCTCTGTTTTTCAGATTCTTTTCCTCTTTCAAGCCTGTGTCGAACAGTTTTTAGAGCAGTGTGGGAGCATAGACATTTTAAGCCACATATCTTTTGAGCTAAGAATTCCATGTCTAAGTTACTTTATTGATAAACTGACACATGCTAAAAATATTTGCAAGGATATTCACTGTAGCACTAATTGTCGTTTGTCCATGATCAGTATAAAACAGTGATTTTTCTACTAGGGATTTGTGTGAAGGAAATAATCATCAGAGCTATGGGAAGACATAGTTATGGTGTATATTTCCTCCTTTTGTTAAGATCCTAGATGGACAACAGTGTGAGCTGGGTAAACTGTGTGTCCTGATGGTGGGAAATTAGGCAGCACTGTAAATGTTGTAGGAAAATGTCATGAGGTCATCATCTTCTGTCACACGTGTGCACATACAGTCGCATACTTGTTTACATGGGGAGGAGTAAGCACGGGAAAGCTTGCTTTTCTCTGGGTACTTAAGATATGAACTGTTTAGATTTATTTTTCATTTAGTGGCTCGTGGTTATGATTATAGTATAAAATAAACATGAAGGTTTTGTTTTTGTGGTTTTGGCTGTATGGAAATTTTATTTGCTTATTCATTCATTGTAAAATTTATCACTCTATGCTGCCAGCTTGGTCTCAGATCCTGAGTTCAAGTGATCAATCTGCCTCCCAGTAGTTAGGACTACAGCTTGTGGCACAGTGCCCAGCTTATTTGTTCATTGTGTATGCCAGCACATGATACTCGTTCACACTTAGGAGGGCAGGACTGACAGATGGGTACACTGCATGTGCACAGTTAGGATGAGCCTACCTGTCACTTGAAACATTTGTCATTTCTTTGTGGAAACAAAATCTATTTAATGTACACATATAATTATCTGTAGTCACTGTATTGTGCAATAGAACACTGGAATTATTTCCCCCCTTTAGCTGTAGTTTTTTTCTGAGAAATAATACTGAGAAAATAACTTACATATACAGAGAAATATTGTAGGAAATATACCAGATTATTTAAACAGTAGCTGTCTTGAGAAGTGGGGCTAAAGTACCTTTTTAAAAGACCTTTGTGTCTTATTGATTGGTTGATTGATTGATTGATTGTTTTTTCGAGACAGGGTTTCTTTGTTTAGCTTTGGAGCCTGTCCTGCGTGGCACTAGCTCTTGTAGACCAGGCTGGCCTCGAACTCCTGAGTTCTGGGATTAAAGGCGTGTGCCACCACCGCCCAGCTTTTTATATTTTTCTTTAATGAGAAAATGAGTATATCCATTTTACTGGAAAAAGATTTGGGGTTTTATTTTGTTAAAGAGCATGGTTGATAAGAAATTTTTAAGGATAGTATCTTGTAATATTTCTACACCTAATGAACTTGAATTTTTCTATTTTCATTTTTAGGCCAGAAATGTACATACAGGAGAATTAGCTGCAGTGAAAATCATCAAGTTGGAGCCTGGTAGGTATTGGTATTTATATAAGTGTTTGTGTGTGTGTGTATACATGCATACATACATAGTGTGTATGTGTATACATGCATACATGGTGTGTGGGTGTATATACATACATGCATACATTGTGTGTGTGTGGGAGAGAGGAGAGAGAGAGAGAGAGAGAGAGAGAGAGAGAGAGAGAGAGAGAGAGAGAGAGAGAGAGAGAGAGAGAGAGAGAGAGCGAGCACCAGCCCTGCCTGGTGTGGGTATCTACTAAAATACTTCATATATTTTTGAGTTGTTTTTTATATAGTTATAAGACTTACATGCATATTCTTTGTTTCTTTCCTTTTTTAAATCTTCCTAAAATAAATCTTTATGTGTTCTTCTAGGTTAATAGAATGTCTCCAATATAATCATTAAATTGCATCAAAGATAGTCAAAGTCACTTTTAATGTGATACTTTTGTTGTTAAAGGGAATTTGAGATGTACGTGTTCAAAAATTATAAGCTTCATTGACTCACAGTGACAAAATAATTTTCTTTTGTGAACATTTTAACTTCAACTTTAGCTGTTAAAATGTAATTAGAAGTCACAGAGGCAGCCCTAATTAAACTCTGGGGGGGGGGATACTAAATAAAACCAAAACTAGTAAATAGCAGAAGAGATTACTGGCAGGGGACAGGAGTGGTCATGGTAGGAGAGAAATAGAAGGTGGACAGAGAATGACCAGACTACATAGTATACGTGTCTGAAATTGTAAAGAACAGAACTTACTAATAAATATGAGTTCAGCCCTCTTTTTAATCATCGTCCGTATTACTTGAGTAGATAGATGATTTCAAATAGCCTGCCTTGCAACAGTTTAAAATCAGATTTTCAGATACAGCACGATATCTTGTCTTCTGGCAGAAATTGTTGTGATATATTTCAGACTTCTTTTACTATTCCATGTGATAAGTATAGACTGATCTTCAGAATGTCACTGACTAAGTGGATGGACCATGAGCAGACCTGACTGGAGGAGTCCTTTGAGTGAATGCATCACATTGTGTGCAAGGGCTGGGGAGAGTCTAAGTTCTGAGCTGGGCTCTAAGAGGAAGCACAGATGTTTACCCCTTTGCTGCCCACAGAGAGCACACGGGGCTGGGTTCTGCACTGGCTGACTTGTGCATGGCTTACTTTTCATGATAATTCACGTTAATAGGTGTATCTCTAAAATCTGCAAGCCTCACTTATCAGTAAACTATATGTTGTCAATAGTGTAGAAAATTGATTTAATTAAAAAGAAAAAAATCAAAGCTTTGGAGATGCCTTACTAGATCAGTTACTGGCTTTGCAAGCATAAGGACCAGTGTTTGGATCCCTAGTACCCTCAAATGCTGGGTGGGTGTGGAGGCCTTACTGTGATCCCAGCACTATCGAGACAGAGCAAGGATCCTGGTGCAAGCTGGCTAGGTAGACTAGGTGAATCAATGAGCTCAAATCAATAGAGTTCGTATAAGTATGTAAGGTGACAAGCCATCAAAAAAGATCTATATCATGTATGGTGGTGTTTAGCTTAGTGGTTAAATGTGGGGTCATAAATTAAGACTATGAAAGACCGGAATTCTCACTTCCTTGTTTTGTAAAAGTCCTTGGTTTCATATTAGAGGTCACTTATAGACTAATGTTTAAACTCTCCCTCATTCAGAAAATACTGACGATGTGATCTTAGAATTGCACCACTTTGTTTGGATGTGTGTATGTACATGTGCACTAGAGCGTGTGCACATGTGTGTGAGAGAGAGAGAGTGTGTGTGTGTGTGTGTGTGTGTGTGTGTGTGTGTGTGTGTGTGTGTGTGTGTGTAGCTTGGCCTGACTTGCTCACCGCTGTATACACCAAAGCTCTCCGTGGAGCTTCTGGGGGTTCTCCTGTCTCCACTACTATCTCACTGTAGCACCAGGATTATAGGCACATGTAACCACATCTATACGGGTTCTGGGGATTTGAACTTAGGTTCTCATGCTTGTGCAGCAAACACTTTACTGTAAAGCATCCGTACTACTATGTGTGTACTATAGTCCTGTAGCACCTGTACTACGTCTGCATCGGTCCTACACCTGTAGCTCACCGTCTGCATTACGGGACTGGACGGGCAAGGACCTGGAGATTGACACACACACACACAGAGACCCAGGTCATCCTCGAAACAAGATTGTTGTGTTCCAGGGCAGCTTATATAGGGATCCTTAACTGATCGCCCCAGCCAAACTGACCAGAAACCACTCCCCTGCCATCAGGAACTTCTGAGGGTCTCGCGCTCAGATCGACTGCAAGCATTGGAAAACAAGTTGTTTACTCCAGCAAGCAAGGGGTCACAGGAAATTCAGGGTCTGGGGGTCCACAGTCCCCAACACTTTATCTAGTGAGCCAGTCAATATTCAACCACTTTTATATCTAGTTGATTACCTGTCATCTCCTCTGCCTGCACTATCAGGTTATTTGTCTTTGTTACTGGTTGTTAGATGTCATCTGCACGCTGAGCTAACAGCTCTCCACATCTGGAAGCTTTGTTCTTACCTTTGCAGTCCCCGAATTTTCCCTCCTGTCAGTCTTCCCTTTCTTTGTTCTCTTCTTTCCCATTTTTAGCCCTTTTTGTCAGATAATTATATTTTTTTAAAAATATGAATTGAAATTTCTAATAGTTGTTTCATTCCAAATTTAAATATCTAGTCCATCAGAATACTTCTGTTCTAAACAGTAAGCAAGCTCCAGGTGTGTGTTTGTTTTTCTAACTTCTGAACAGTTTCCCCAGCCATTCCTGCAAAAGCGTTCTTTATGGACAGATTTGAAGTGTGTTAGTTAGGTTTATGTCATAATACATTGGTTTCTGCTTTCTAGTTCAGGTTCAGTAACATCCTGGTTTTGAGCAAAATAACTTTTTATTATCTATTAAAATCCTCTTTTATTTTTCAAATGGTTACTTTTTGTTTTTTTACAGTAACATTAAGCCTTTTGTTTGTTATGTTCTGGAGACAGGAGTCTCCCTATTTGCCTCAGCTTCCCGAGTAGTTACACCTATGCCTGTCTTCCACTTACTGTGCCTGACCACAGAGGAACTTCTTGAATCAACACAGTCTTGTCTCAGGCCGTCCTAAGGAACTGACGTCATTTCTGCTAGTTCTCACATCTTCAAAGTTATTTTTACATGTGCACGTATTACTGATACTGATGATTCTGGCTCCAGGCTTCCAGATCTTAGGATGGTGTGTTCATTATTGCAAAATGGGCTTTAGGGGCTGACAGAGTGTGGCTGACCTGTGTGTGGTGGTTCTGCTCACCTCACCTTTGATTTTATTTGCTTAATGTATTTTTGTTTTCTCAGTTAGCTCATAAAAGTCATGATTGCATCTTCATTTCTAAGCAGCTGTTTGTTGGTTTCTTAGTTCATGGGACATCCGTGTAGTAGGAATGTAGACGAGAGCAACAGAGCAAGGGCCTGAACTTGTGTTTGCGGGGGGAGGTAGATCACGGGAACTAATGTATGATGCAGTGTTTGCTCATATTGGTCAGTGGCTTCTGCTTTTCCTGTGGCTCCTGAGCTCTGTCCTCAGGCGTTCAGTCCGTGCTCTCCTTACGCTCCCTCACGTTGGCCTTGGTGAGCTATGATAGTGCTAACCCCTTTTACATGTTTGACTTATGTCTCCCATCCCACTGAGTCAGCCGAACGTATCTAGGCCTGGCATTTTGTCCTTTTGTGCAGGCAGTTGTTGTTTGAGACAGGGTTTCTCTGTATCATCCTGGCTGTCCTGGAACTCTCTCTGTAGACCAGCTGGCCTCGAACTCAGAGATCCATCTGCCTCTGCCTCCTGAATGCTGGGGTTAAAGGTGTGCACCTCCACTGCCGTCCTCTATTTTGTACGTTAATACGTCTTAGTCATTGTGGTTTTGTTTGTTGTCTGTGTTTTGTTTTGTTGGCGTTTACTTGGAAAAGTTATAACTTGTTTATTTTGTAACCTAATCAGAATTTTTCCCCTTGTAATACATAGAAATCCATGAACATATTATTATTTAGAGGATGTTAGATTTTGCTTCTAGTATATGACTTTTTGTGTTTATTTTCTTGTTTTCCTAATCTTTCCTGTAAGTTTGTTTTTTAATGGCTAGGAATTTCTTTTCGTTTTGCTGCTTATAATTTGGAAGAAACATCTAGTTTTATCAGACGTTGGTTTATGGAGCTTTGGAATAACAGACTTGAATCCAAACCAGTGTGAAGTATTTTGAGACTAATAGATGTTTTGTAGATTAAAGTAAATTCAATAATCTACCCTTTTCTCCCATCATTTTTATATTATATCCCCTTTCTTCTTTAGAAAGATTGACTGTGACCAATAGCAATTTGTAACCAACCCCCATTAAGTGAAAACAAACATTTATAAACATTATTTGAGGAATTCGAGCATAGTTCTCTAGACTACTACTTGCTGATTAGTGGGCGCTGGTGATCTTTGAGGGACCCTGCGGAAATTTAGAATTATGATCAAGAACAGCCATGAAGCTGTTCTGGATGTAGAACTCAGAAGAAACAGAAACAGAGGTGCTATGAAACATTGGACCATCTAGGCTATCTGTTCCCATCAAATATTTTCAGGGCATCTTCCTCAATTAAACCATATTAACCTGGAAGGAGTCCACAGTTTCTTGTTTCCTGTGGAAACAAAAACAAAACCTCTCTTTTCCAAAGTAACATTTTAAAAAATATATAGGTTGGTTTAATTTAGTAGCTTTTACAATTAAATGCCTCTCAATAGTTAACTCATTAACAGTCAGAAAATCCAAAGAAAACATAATATACATAATACAGATTCTCTGTATATTTTCCATCTTTACGTGCCTATTATGTATTTTTTATTATTTTATTTCTTTTTTAAGAATTTTATCTTAAAGGAGCTGTGCATCTGCTCACCGCCAGCAAACAGAGCCCACCCAGGAAAATGCAGCTACAAGAAGCATGCTTAAATCCTTTCCTGTGTGTCTAAAATCCTTTCGTAAGCTCTGTCAAGTTTTATGTGGAAATTTCAACCCCATGTTGGATGCCATATGTAAATGGAGGCGGAGCTTTCATGTCCTGACCACAGGGTCCCAAATAATCACACAACTGTTTGGCTGACGTGGGTCATGCTTTTTCTGGGGGTCTCCAGAGCTAAAAGAGATCAGGATTACAATCACGTGACATCCGTGGCTCCCAGCGCTCTCTGTTCTACTTTGGTGTAGCCATCAGCTGCCCTTATCAGCAAAGGCTTATCTGGGGGAGTTCTCCATTTCCCTATCAGGACTTACTCTGTCCTGTGGTTTTCAAAGCACATCAGAGAAGATCTGTAGCCAGAGTAGCTCACAGCTTTTGATTCTAAATTCCAGAGTTCTAGATTCTAGAGTATCTGTATATCCAGATTCTAACTAAAAACAGACTCATTTTTCATAGTTGAAATTTTCAATGGACCTAAGTTGGTCTCCTGCCAGGTTGTAGATAAATGCTGCCTCTGCCTGTTGTCCACCCAGGCACCTTCAGCAGCCAGATGACTTGGTGCAGGCAATAGCTCGTGCTGAAGGGAGGAGCATCATCTTAGAAGAGCTGGGGTCAGCTAGTAGAGGGCTAGTGGGGTCCTTAAAGGTGTGTAATAGTCAGCATAAACGCAATAGTCAGGGAACAAACCAGCTGTAAGAAAGACTGGAATTGTAGAGAGTGCTAAAGTCAGAGCCTTGCAGATACACAGGTGGAAAGGAGAAGGTTGCTGAAACCAGAGATAATGAGTTCTGTGGTTCTCAGCTAACTAATCTCATCCTTAAAATGGCCCGGAATAGGATGAAACTCAACTTGAGAACACAACTTAAAATCCACTTCTACAGGAGTAGAAGTGGCCTGCATCCTGCATCTGGTATACCCCAGTATACAGACCACTGCCTTTCCTATGAACCAGCAGCAGTGAGCATGCTGAGAAGGAAATTAGGGAAAGCCAAACTAAGAATAAGCCTAACCAATTAGGTGAAAGACCTAGACATTAAACATTGAACCAGGACCAGGAGATGGTTTAACACACTTGTCGCCAAGCCTGATGATCTGAGTCAGTCCCTGGAGCCAACGTGGTGGAAGGAGAGAACCTGACTCCACAAAGTTGTCTTCTCATCTCCGCATGTGTGCAGGTGTACTCATACACACACATACACTCAAATGTAATTTAAAAAAATGCAGACACTGATTCCGTTAAGCAAAGTTAAGCCAAACCTAGAAAGATAAAAATCACATTTATTCTGTCATATGTAAAATCTAGATTTAACAGAGGTGTGTGTGTGTGTGTGTGTGTGTGTGTGATGAAAACAAAGGGGTAATATTTGGGAAGAAGAAGGGGCCAGTGAACATGGTGGGAGAACAAGAGGTGGTAACGTGGGAACAAACATGGATAAAGTGCCGCGATAGGCTCATGAGAGTGCCCTCAGGAAACCCACTGTTGTGAGCGATTTTAAAGAGAGAAAGTAAAGGCGCAGGCTGGACGAACAGATCAGAAAGCAAGAACGAACTGGTGGCTGTCCACAAGAAACTCACCTCCCTGGAAAAGATGCACATGAACTGAAAGTATAGATGTGCCAAGCAGTTGGATTCTGAAAGCAAATAAAAGTAGCTGTTCTCATGTTTGGCAAAGCCAACTAAAAGAGACAAAAGAGACAAAGAAGTTGATGTTATAGTAACAAAGGAACAGTCCAGCTTGAAGATATGATCGTAAATAGATGTATATTGAGTGTGAGTGTTGGCCCCAACTACATAAAACCAGCACTGTTGTACACACTGGGACACTGAAGTTCATGCAATAGTAGTGGTGACTCTGAGGCTGGAGGTGGCTCAGTGGGTTAATTGCTTGTCATCCTAGAGTGGGTACCTGAGTTTGAAGCCCTAGCAGCCACATAAAAAAAAAGCTGTTGCTGGTGGTGTGCCTGTACCCCAGTAATGGGGGAAGGAGACACCCCTGGGAGTCATGGGCAAGCTCACCTTGCTTAGTCAGCAAGCTTCGGGTTCAGTAAGAGACCCTGTTTAAGAAAGACAGTGGAAGCCCTGTGATGATGGTGCACGCCTTTAATCCCAGCACTCTGCAAGTTCGGGACCAGCCTGGTCTACAAGAGCTAGTTTCAGGACAGGCCCCAAAACTATGGAGAAACCCAGTCTTAAAAAACAAAACAAAACAAAAAAAGGAAAGTGGAAAGAGATAGAGGAAGACACCCAACATTGACCTCTGAACTTTCTGAACTTCAAAGGCATGCACACAAATTCTGCTCAAATCAAAGTAGTGGGTGACTTCATTATCCCACTTTCATTAACGTGTAGACCACCACAAAAATGTTAACCAAGAGATGGATGAAGCTCAGTGGTAGGAGCAGCCTAGCGTGCTTGAGGTTATATAATGTATGTAACATACAGATAAAAAACGTAAACCATACCACAGATCACTACAGAGGTCATGACAGGTCACTACAGAGTATTCCTTCCAACAGCTGCAAAATAGTCTTCGCGCATTTTGTCATATTTGGAGTAACATGGTGATCAACTTATTTTGTTTTTCAGGTGATGATTTTTCTTTGATTCAACAAGAAATATATATGGTTAAAGAATGTAAGCATTGCAACATCGTAGCCTACTTTGGGAGCTATCTCAGGTAAAAATCCATCTCTTGATCCAGTTTTCATAGTCTCTTTCTTGCCCATCTCTCTCCCTCTGTGTCAAAGCCTTCACTGTGCATGCTGAAAACATTGTCCAGAATTCTAAATCCAGTAGGGCGCACTGCCATCTGCTGCTGTGCTCACACTAGCACCTCTGTTTCTGTGGCCCTGCCTTGTCTGGCAGCCTTAATGGATCATTATGAACAATGATAACAGAAAACAGATCATGTCCTAACCTTTTTCAGATTGACACAAAGCCTGAAACTGATGTGCTCTGGTGTGTGTTGAGGAAGGATTGCTCTGGCGGCTCCTGTTCCCCTCCGCAGAGCACCCTCACTCCAGTGTGCTGAGAGAGTGAGGCTGTGGGGCTGAACATGTGGACGTCGGTAGTGGAGAATTACAGGCTGGTGTAATTTTCTTTCTCTCTCATTGTAGTAGGGAAAAACTGTGGATTTGCATGGAATACTGCGGTGGCGGATCCCTTCAAGATATTTATCATGGTACTGTTAATACAGTTTTACATCTTAAACTCTACCTTGGCTTTTATGGTTGCTGTTTGACATTTCTAGATAACAAGGGGAATGATTTGGGTAGATTTACTCTCTAACATTATTCTTTCTTTCCCAAGACACATGCAAAATTAAAACCTGGTCATCATTTTTCTTAGTTAAATTGAACTTAAGGAGTATTATTCCTTTAAGTGGTATACTGAAAAAGCACAGTTAAAAAAAATTGTCTGCACATAGGCAGATCTGAGTTTGAGGCCAGCCTGATACACATAGAAGTGAGTTCCTGGCAAGCCCGGGCTATGTAGTGAGACTTGATTTAAGAAGGATATGTGTGTGTGTGTACATGTCAATCAGATGCTATTATTAAATCAGATGCTATTAGTAAAATGGCATCACTTCTTGCATTACTACTTCATCAATGTATAAAAATCAAACTTTGTAATCCCGAGTAGGTGTAGCCAGCCAGCAACCAGAAGGTGCAGTGAGGTACCCTCTGTACAGAGACTTCTGGTCAGTTCTAATTGGATCTCACCATCAGCAGGCAGAACCCCAGATTTCTTCTCACACACATTCAGAAGCCCCTGACTGGATAGTTGCAAAGGGATTTTATATTTCATATTAGAGAAAGTTCTGCTTTCCAGAAATAATCTGGTTACTTTTGACTCTTCAGTAAGATACTGGAACAAGTCTCACTGTTCTTCTGAGAGATGTGTGAAGAATTAATTATACTAGAAAGAGTACCTCAAACTCTAAAAATGTGTGTGATACTCATCAGTGAGTCCCAGCACGTTGCTCTGTGCCTCTAGACATGTAATTCACATACGGGCAAGCCCTGCTCTGCCTGTTTCTGAGACTGTGTTTAGCCTACAGCCTTGGCTTCACTGTGGCCCTTGTGCTAAGCTCTGCACATAAGGACACTGTACATTTTCACTGTCCGGAGTTGTCAGGGAATAAACCTCTTATTTTCAAAATAGACTTTAAATACTCAGTGCTTCATTTCTTACACAGATGCTGTCTGCTTTGTAGTCAGAGGAGAAGTCACCCAGTGACGCAAGCAGAAGTTGTATGCTGCTTCATTGTTTTGCAGCTAGACTGTTTAACATTAGCATCCAGTGACAATGAGGGGTTTTTTTGTTCTTTCTTTCTAGTTACTGGACCATTATCTGAATTGCAAATAGCCTATGTATGCAGAGAGACATTGCAGGTAATGTATTTGCTTAAGTAGCTTAAGCAGCAGTTTCATACTTAGTAATTGTGAATGTTGGTTTGCCTAAAATCTAAAGAGTAATAATAATAATAATAATCTCCCAATCCAGTTTCCATGTTTTAATTTTGTAAAGCTACTAACTTTTCCATGAATGATGTACAAGAATTTATTCAAAAAGCCATTGAGAAGCTCAATGATCGCATTCATTGTATTTTATTTTTTGATACTGATGGTCATCTGTGGTAGTGGACTTCAGTGGCATGGGTTGCTACCAAATAAGGAAAATTATACCTATGAATTGTTTACCCTGAATGAGTCTGTGGACCTGTCAGTTGAGATGACTTGTTTAACCTTCGCCCCAAGCTTTATGGCTGTGAACAGAATGCTCCTACAGAAGCATGGGGGCTTCTGCCATATCTTACTTCTGTGTGTCATTAATCCAGGTCATTGCTAGCAGAACTCACTTTCCTAAGTTTCATTAACAAATTAAAAGCATGCCTTTGCGAAAAGTAAAATAAAATAAAGTATGCCTCTGCTTCCTTCAGAGCCTGAGAGCTTTAATACAATACAGTGTGTCTGCACTAGAGGTAGAGCACCTGTGGCATTCCTACATTTGATTTCCGTCCTCTGAAAGATGACTCATTGCAAAAATTAGTGATCATGTTGTTCATCTCCTTTAAGACATTTAATGAGGCATGGAGGTTAAATAGAAGTAATGGAGGGGTTTATGGCCGATAGTTATTCAGTGGGGCTTCTTTCTGGTTAAACGGTAGTAATGGGGGAGGGGGCATTACAGCCGATAGTTGTTCAGTGGGGCTTCTCTTCAGGGGCTTTCTAGATTGTGTAGTTTGTTTAGAAGTGAAATTGATTTCTGCATGTACATGCAGTTGTTATTTTAAAATGAACATAGATTGATGAGATCCAAGAAAACTTGTCATCAGTTTATAGAGTGCACAGCCTTGTGCTCCAGGATACGGTGAGATAAATGCAAGTAAATTCCCTTTGTGTGTGAGACCATCCTTAGTACCTAAGGGATTGTTTCCAGGACCTCCAAGAATACTAGCATCTATAGCTTCAAGTCTTTCACATAAAAGGACATAATATTTATGCGTAGCCTATGCACATGTTCCTGTGTACTTGAGATCCCCTGTGGATCACTTACAATAACTGCTGTACCATTGATGCGTACGTCATTACCGCATTGCTGTTCAGGAGGAACAACAAAGAAGCCTTTATGTATATTTTTTTTCTCAAATATTTTCAATCTTGTTTTTAATCTGTGTATATAAGTAGGAGGAATGACTAGGAACAAATTTCCACAATATATACCTAATAGAAATATATTGTTAATAAAATGCAAACCTAATCATAAGCTGATATCAAAGAATAACAAATTAGTTCTAGTTTCTGAAGGTCTTCATTTCTTTAAGCAATAGACAGAGTGCTAAATAAAAGAGAAAGAACTATGAGGTCGATTTATAGTCAGGCCTGGTGACTGGCTTCAGCCTCTTATATGGTTCTGGCTCCCTTGGCGTGAAACAAGGCTTTATAAGCAATGACCTCTGGAATCTGCTCCATTTTAAAGTTCTGTTAAGCTACTGGACTTGTGCATTTGGTCAGGATGGAGTAACAGAGAGTAGTGGTTACCTTAGCTCCCCAGACAGTACATGGACCAGTGGTTTTCACAAAATGGTCCAGGAGGTCGTCACAGGAAGTCTTGAGGAGTAGGAAACAAGCAAGGAAAGCTTGTTGTCCGTGAAGGCTGTGGGCATGTGTCCAGAGCATGGTAAAGGGAGAGCCCGCGGTGAGTGCAGGGAGACAAGGCCTCTAAAATATCCAGATCAGGATACTGCAGAGTATTGGTGAATACACAATATTCAAAGTACTGTATGATATTGGTCATCTAAGGATTATTGGGCATGCAAAAAGTATCATAAGGAAAGAAATCAATGAAGCTACCTCAAAGCTGTGAAGATGCTGTGCTAGCCAGAGTAGAGCAGAAGTTCCGACATCACCGAGAACTGGTCTGCCAGCCCAGAGCATTCAGCATGCTCTGAAGTCAGGAAGCAGGAAAATCACACCAGTTCCTCCTGTTATGGTGACCCCAACCATAAAATTATTTTGTTGCTACTCATAGCTGTAATTTTGCTATTGATGTGAATCATAATGTAAATATCTGAGGTGCAGGATATCTGCTATGTAGCCCCAAAGGGGCCACGACCCATATGTTGAGAGCCACTGACTTAGAAGAAAAGATATAACATGTACAAAAGAACCAAGCAGAGGATGTTGGGATGCCGACAAGAATTAGTGGAAACAGTGGGACAAGAAAAGAAATGTCAGTCGAGAATTCAGTACCTGGAGGAACTAAAGTCTCATTGTAACTGTGACAGACAAAAGCAAGGGAGGAGGGCCCTCCGCTGGCTCACAGTTGCAGAAAGCGCAGTCAATCATGGCGGGGAAAGCACAGTGGCACTGGGAGCTTGCAGCATGGCTCCTGCACATCTTGGCAGATCAGGAAGCCAAGAGCTTGGGCCAGAACCACAGGTGGATACAGTCTTCAAGGTCCCAGTATCTCACTTTGACTGAGTAGTCTCAGTGTCTCAAAGAACCAGTTGTTCACACAAATGACCACGTGAGGTACATTTCATCAGATGCAAACCATAACAAAATGTCTTCAGGTTTATAAAAGGTCCCAATGGGGCCATCCGTTCAGAATGCAGGAAAATTCTCTGTGCAAAATTAAAATATAGTTGTGATCAAAGAAGTGGCTGCTATGTTGTTACCCAGGGTAACCATGTGGATAAATATATATATAAAAAATTTTAAATTAGTTTATATTGAAAAGATTTTACGAGCTAATTATTGTATTATAACAGCTATATCATGTCTAAGTAAAATAAGTGATGATAGTTTCATGTGGATCAAGAGTCGGAAGGCAGGGGCTAGAGAGATAGCGGCTAGAGAGATAGCTCAGTGGTTAAGAGCACTGTTGCTCTTTCAGAGGACCTCCAGCACCCACATGATAGCTCAGAACTGTCCAAACTCCAGCTCCGAATCATTTAGTACCCTCACACAGACATACATGCAGGCAAAACACAAATGCACATAAAATAAAAATAAGTCATTTAAAAAAAAGAATGGGAAGGTGAACAGATACAAGATTTGAAATTCCACAAATCATTTAAAGGCAGTTATGCCATAAAACATAAAACAACATACACAAAAGCCATTAAATAAGTTCCCAAGGTAATCCAACAAGATGTAAAAGCAGATATTATATAAAAAGTGGATGGTCCTAGAAAGTAGTGTTCATTTACAGTAAATTACCTTGAATAAACTTTAGAGAAAGCTGCATGGTCAGCTAAAGGAACATTTAGTGAAATCCAGCACTTATTCCCAGTAACTTTCTGAGCATACAGAAAGACAAATACTGCATTTTTCTCTTTTGTATGTGGGCCGTAGCTTCTGGTCTTTATATATGTGTTTATGTGGGTATGGCCTCTAAAGAGACCAGGAAACTGGGAAGGAGCCCTGAGAGTGGAGGGCTTTGGGAGGCAGGGGGAGGAGAACACTGTATATATGAAGGTAAAATGGAATAGCCGGGAAGGGGTGGGACGCTTTGAGAATGTGGTAGGAAACTGAGGAGAGAGAGAGAGGAGGAGCAGCCCAGCCAACACTCAAAATGTAGGAAAAGCCGGGAGGAAGACGGCTGCTTTGGAAATTGACTTAAAAAAATAAAATCTAAACTTCCAGGCATGGCACATTTGGAAGGAATTTGGTTAACTCAATGCAGAGTATCTATGAAAACGCTGTGGTCAGGTCTTCCTTTCTCCTGAGACAACAAGACAAAGATGTCCACTCCAGCCTTGTAGTCCAGGCTTCTAATAGTGTGAAAAGAAAAAAAAGAATGAAATAAAAAGGAATCTAGTTTTGAAAATAGCAAGCAGAGCTCTTCATTCACAAGGCTGCATAATCATTTCCATTGAAAACGGGAGGGAGTCTACAGGGGTCCACTAGAGCAAACAAGTTAGCTGAACCAACACTGGCACACTTCTGGTGGCTTTTCAAAAGTCAAGTGGATTTCAGAATTAGGAATTAAAGTTTAATGAGAAAACTACGTACAGTGGCATAATGGATATGACATTCTCATGGATAAATACATCAGAAGAACATAAACACTTGTGTTCTGAAACCACACAATAGCTGAGACGTATTAAAGGCCCAACTGAGCAGAGACTTGTGCTGTCCCATGAGGTAGGAGCTTAGTGCTCAGAAGGTATCAGTTCTCCCCAGGCAGAACCCCGATTCCAGTTGAACCCTTTTTTGTTAAATTAGCAAGCCTGTCAGGCATGGTGGCCCACGCCTGTGATCTCAGCGAGGATCCTGGAGCAGGAAAATCCTGAGTTTGAGGCCAGTCTAGCTTACATACTGACCTGTCTGTCTGGGGATGTGGGAGCAACAGTGAAATTGACAAGCTGATTGTGGAATCCCTGTGGAAGGGCAAAGCAGGAAGAATGGCCAGGATAGCTTTGGAACCTGGTGTAGAGACAAGCAGTGTTGATGGGATGGATGAGAAGTTACAGAGTACAACAGAACTTCAGGTTGTGATCGCACGTTCTTTGTCTTACTTGTGACGCTGCTGCTTTGGTAAAACATTTCCAATTTTACCAGAAAGTGAGTTACATCACAATCCCGTTAACTAGTTAAAAGAACCCCTTACCCTCTGGAAAAGGCTGTCTGATTTTTCTTATTCCATAATTGAGGTAGACATTTAATACTGTCTTGCTAATGCATATTCTTTTTTACCTTCAGGGTCTTGCCTATTTGCATACTAAAGGCAAAATGCATAGAGATATCAAAGTAAGTTCATCTAATATATTTACATTGCTGAGCTTTGAAAGAAATTTTATGATACTAGTTTAATAGTATTTGTGCTTTTGTTTTAGGGTGCAAATATCTTATTAACAGACCATGGTGATGTAAAATTAGGTATGTTATTTTGAATTCTTAAATTTTTTTACCAAAAATATTAAATATTTAAGTTTGAATAGGTTTAATTTTTTTATATATAATCATAATGATCACTCCCTGTGATATGCTGATTTTATTCCTGAAGGAGTAAAATTCTACTCAAGGAAATTAATCTTATACATAAAAACCCATATTGATAAAGCTATTAATCATATTACTTATGGTAGAAAAATACAAGCCCGTGAAATATTTTTCATCATGTCATTAATATTGATGGAAATATGAGTAAATCTGTTTTATTAAAAGGCAAAAATGAACTAATGTATTTAATTTTTATTACCATGTTTAACAACAACTATAAAATTTTATATACATAGAAAAAATTTCTAAAAAGTAGCAACAAATTAATAACCTCCTCCCATTTTAGGGTTAGGGTCAGGTGTGTGTTTTCCCGTGTCTCAGTTTTATCATTTTCCCCCAAGTTAATTTTAGTGTATTGTAATTAAAATAATTTAATAAAGTATAGTTTTAATTCTAGTAAAATTTCAGCAAATTTTCTTTTAAATCAAGTGTGTTATGAACTAAGTAAGAACTGATCTAGTACTAAATTTATACACATTAATACGTAAAATATTGATGACTGTGCCAATGTGAAATGCTGGTTGTATTAAAAAAAAAAAAAAAGGCCCTATCCAATTTTTTGCTGTGTTTCTTTCCCTTGCAGCTGATTTCGGTGTGGCTGCAAAAATAACAGCGACCATTGCGAAGAGAAAGTCTTTCATTGGCACCCCTTACTGGTAAGACTGCTGTGACTGTCCTTCTAGTTTTGTTTCTTTACAGTTTGTGCTCAGCCTTAATCCTTGACACTACAAGCAACCATCAAAGGCCAAGAGCCTTGCATGCTCCATGATGCTCTCCTAACGTTGACTGTGTTGGGGGCTTAGGTTATTACAACATCCAGCTCTCGCCATGGCAAAGGCCTACACAGAGTGGAGTTTTCAAAAGAAAGACTTCTAGTACCTTTCCAATTCTCTGTTTAGTCAAGGACTAAAACCCATACATCCTACACTAGTGTCCAGCAGCCCCACATGAACGAGTATCCTACTTGTGACTACCGCAGTCATCTCTCTGAAACACTGCCTTCCTTGTTGCAGATAGTTGAGGTCAACAGAAGACATCATAGTAAATGTTAGTGTGAGCCTTGGCATGTGGACCATGCCTGTACTCTCAGCATTAGGAAGGCTGAGGCAAGAGGATTTCTGTGAATTTGCAGGTAACGTAAGCTTTAGTATGAGACCCTGACTCAAAAAAGAAATAAAAAAAATCCCTTAATATTTAAAACGATGTGTTGAATGCTATAGCAGGTGGCATTCAGAGTTTGTGTTATGAGTTGGGTTTGTCAGTATATGGTGTTTGGATAATTTATTATTTTGAAAATAATTTAAAGTGCCAAAATAAACTGTATGTGAGGGCTGAAGAGATAGCTCAGAGGGCTGAAGAGATGGCTCAGTGATTAAGAGCACTGACTGCTCTTTCAGAGGAAAGCTAAGTATAAAAGTAAAAACCAGGCTCGGCATGGTGGCACATGCTCATGGAAGACAGAGGCAGGCTCTAAGAGTTTGAGGCCAGCATGCACTACTAGTAAGTCCCAAGCCAGCCGGGATTACACAGTGAGACCCTGTCCAAAAAAAAAGTAAAAACGAATGAGTTAGGGTTGGAGATGTAGCTTATTTGGTGGGGTAATTCCCTAGTGTGCATGATCTCCATCCAACACCATATAAGCTGGGGGTGGAGGCACACATATTTTTTTCTGTGCTTGAAAGTGCAGGAAAATCGGAAATTTAAGGTCATGCTCAGCTAAAAGCAAGTTTGAGATTAACCTAGGAATTTGAGACCATATCTTAGAAAAAGGGAAGGCAGGGGACAGCAGAGAAAAGGAAAAGATACGAGTTTTTGTTGGCGCCAAACTTTAAAGGAAAAGATCGCTCCCATTACCTGACAGTTTAAAGCTTTATCTATCAACAGAATCAAAAATTTAAAGGCAAGTGAAATACAGGAAGGACTGGTTAAATTGGCCAAACTGTTTAATATGTTTAATATGCCACTAAAAAGAGTGCCTCTTGAGCAGCAGTTACAACACCGCCTAACAAATCATAAAATATGGAAACTGTTTCCCTCGGGAAGCTCATAAGTGGTTTTCTTTTCAGTCAGATTGGAAATACTTGGAACCAGTAAGTGCATTCCCCATCCCTAAGTCTATCACAGTGTTGGGAGAGTGACCTGTCCCTGCGGCTTTTAGGAACCTCTGAGTGCTGTGTGTGTGTCTAGTCTCGGTGCTTTTGCCGGTGGCAGTCTATCAGAGGCTCAGCATTTCTGTGTGCAGAGTGCTTTCTCAGAATACTTTAAGAAAGAAAATGTGGCTTGAATGAGCAAAGGGACTGTCATTTGTCAGTTCTGGGGTACGATGGCACGAAAGTGATGCCGTTGAAGGCGAGGTGTTAGCAGCGCCTCCGAGTGGCCAGAATTAGCATGTGTGGTGGAATCCTCTTAGGAAAGATAACGTGTCTCTAAGTAAAGCGTGGATGGAAATAACAGTGACTGTATTTGATGGAGGTCAAAACTTGTTTTCTTCCATGATTTTTCTATATTCATAATTTTCTTCAGTTAACACCACTTTTAATAACAGAAAAAAATCCTAATTTGTATTATTTAAATAAAAGTTAAATGGAAACATAGTCAGGTCAGTATCTATAGAATCTCCAAGATCTTTTGTGACTATCCTCCATTGTAAACACTTCTGCAACTACTTGAGCTGCATGGACCGCATCCCAGGAAAGCCTGCTACCATCTATGGCGGCCTCTGTCACCTCCTATGGCGACCTCTGTCACCTCCTATGGCAGCCTCCTGTCACCTCCTATGGCTGCCTACTGTCACCTCCTATGGCGGCCTCTGTCACCTCCTATAGCAGCTGTCATCAATAGTGACTTTCTGTCACCAACTATGGCAGCCTTCTGTCACCAACTATGGCCGCTGTCACCAACTATAGTGAGTTTCTGTCACAAACTATGGTGGCTTTCTGAGCTAAGCTCAGGTCCCTCCTGAGTTAGGAAGCAGGACAGTCAGTCAGGCTGATGTAGTAGGAGACCGCTTGTTTGATCCCAGCTGCCCAGACCCAGAATAATCACACAGAAACTATATTAGTTGTAATACCGTTTTGCCAATAGCTTAAACATATTTCTAGCTAGCTTTTACATCTTAAATTAACCCATTTCTATTATTTTATATTTTACCATAAGACTCCACTGGTAAGGTTCCGGCTGATGGCTTGCATCTTTCTCTTCGGGGGGGCTACATAATGTCTCCCTGACTCCACCTTCTTTCCTCCTCTATCTCTGCTTGGAATCCCTGCCTTGCCCTATTCTGTGCTGTCGTAGGCCCAAAGCAGCTTCTTTTTTAACCAATGGTGATAAAGCATATTTACAGCATACAGAGGGGGAATCCCACATCAGGCTGCTGTTCCAGTGAGCAACACAGTCTCGCTCCAGTGGATAGAGGAATTGAATGTATTTGCTATTTCCGGGCCCCAGCTCTGTCCCTTCTGAGGCTCAAACTGGCCTTTAGTCATCTGACTCAATGGTATTCTTTTGTTCTCCTTTGTCCTGTGCCCACGACAGTGTCTGTAGCTCTTGCATACAGTACATACATTTCCATGTTAGTGTTTCTAATGTTCGCATTTTGAATGGCTGGTCGTATAGCTCAGCAGCAGGGCTCTTAGTGACTGCTCAAGGCCCTGGGTTCAGTCTCCAGCACAGCGAGAAAGTACAAAGAGTTTAGTGTAAATGTTTATGTCCTCACTTTAGAATGCATGTACTGTATACCACATTTAAGTTGAGGTATCATATGTATCTCAACAAAGGTAGATTGTAATGTTTTATGCATGTAAAAGCAATAGTAACTTGTGGATATTCAATATAACTATAAATTAATAAATTTGAAAATGAAAATAAAAAGAGAATGTTTCTCCTGGGCAGTGTCACCCCCCCTTATGACCTTGGATGCTATTTGAGATGTTTCTTTGTTGGGGGGTTGGATATTGAGAAATGATCCTTTGTGTAGCTCAGGCTGCCCCATCTCAAGATAACTCCTGTTTCGGCCTCCCAGGGCCTGTAGTTACATGTGTCTGCTACCATACCCTGAATTTTCCAGCCATCCCAAAGCTCCTCCGCATTCCTGATTTTACCTCTTCTCATGCTGGATTTTGTGTTGGTGTGAGTTTTATATTGTTGCCTCCATAATTAAGTCAGTGGGTCCACATCATTTTCACAAGTAAATTCCTGTATAAAAGTAGGTTGTTCACTTCTAGCCCCTAGCTTCACAGTCTATTTTCCATGGACTTCCAGACCTTCTAAGCCAGCTGTGGGTCTCAGGCACCTTTAGAGTTACACATCAGATATCCTGCATAGCGGATATTTACATTGTAATTCATAACAATAGTAAATTACAGTTCTGACACAGCAGAAATAATTGTACAGTTTGGGGTTGTCACAGCATGAGGAGCTGGATTAAAGGGTCACAACGTTTGGAAGGCTGAGAACCGCTTCTCTAAGCCCTCAGTTGTGAAGTTTATTTTCCATTCAGATCAGACTTGACTTTTGTACAATAAAGATTAGTGTTGTGTTTAGACGAGAGTGCTTGTTGCCATACATGCCCCAAGTCCCAGCAGTGACCAGCCATGTAAAGCCCTTCTCAAGGTAAGATTCACAGGGTGTCTGCTATCCCCTCTGTTCTCCATTCGTTGCTTGCCCTCCATATCTTCCTGCATTTGCCGGAGTTTCCTCGGAAATGTGCAGACTCCTCACTTCTGCTTCTTCGTAGCTCATTCTCCAAGTCCCACCTCCTTTGGGAACTTTTCTTTGACCGCACAAGGTGTTTAGTAGTCTGACGATTTCACCAGCACTGACTAAAGCAATGGGTATTCAGAATAGGAAGTTGAGATTTTTAAATAGTGAATTTTACTTATTTTTTTATTTTTTAGAGTTATTTTTATTATGTTTGGGTATTTTGCCTGTATATATGTATGTTCACCACATGCATGCCTACAGAGGCCTAAAAGGATCAAATCCCCTGGAGCTGGAGTTATGGGTGTTTGTGAGCTACCATGTGTGTGCTAGGAACTGATCCAAGGTTTTTGGCAAAAGTCACCAGTGTTTCTTAACACTGAGCCATTTCTCTGGCCCCCAAATAATGAGTTTTAGAAATGGGGTGAGGAGCCGGGTGGTAAGGTTCTTCTTTCCTCTCTTTCCGTCTATGAGTGTTTCAAGGTGAGGGCCCGCTTGTTCATCTCAGCCGCCCAGCTTGCTTATCCCCAAAATAATCACACAGAAATTGTATTCATTAAAACACTGTTTGGCCCATTCGCTCTAGTTTCTTATTGGCTAATTCTTACATCTTAATTTAACCAATTTCTATTAATCTGTATATCTCCATGTGGCAGTGGCTTACTGGGAGAGATTCTAACCAGTGTCCGTCTCAGGTGGAGGATCCATGGCTTCTCCGACTCCGCTTTCTTCCTCCCAGAATTCAGTTCTGTCTTCTCTGCCTTCCTAAGTTCTGCCCTATTAGGCCAAGGCAGTTTATTCATTAACCATTACAAACAACATATAGAAAGAAGGACCTCCTACACCATGTGAGTGTAACAAAAAGTAGTGTGTTCTGTGTCATTCCTGAAAGTGAAAGTGCTGTGCTCACTGGTTCCCTCTAGGATGGCCCCGGAAGTTGCAGCGGTGGAAAAGAATGGTGGCTACAACCAACTCTGTGACATCTGGGCAGTCGGAATAACAGCCATTGAGCTTGGAGAGCTCCAGCCGCCTATGTTTGATCTTCATCCAATGAGGTGTTCTCATTAGTTACAACACTTTGGGGAGATAAAATACTGATTCCTCTGCATTATAAGCTTGTTTTCAAATGTGTCACAATAGTAAAAGTACTATAAGGGACTCAGATGTAATGTCATATAACCTGCTCAGGGGTGAGCACACATGCACACACTCTGCACATACATGCAGAGGCAAACCCTCTTTCTTTCTCTCTCCCAGTTGTATAGCTGCTCCTGAAACAACAGAACAATAGAGTGTTTCTCTTTTGACCTATACAAATTTATAAGTAAATGAGAGAAAACGCTGTTAAATTCTCTCTTACTTTAATTTCATTTACTTTGTTGAAGGAATAATGAAGTATCTAGGCTTAATGTAATAGTTATTTATGCTTTAAGATGGATTTTCTTTTAGAAAAAGAAAATGAGCCGGGCGGTGGTGGCGCACGCCTTTAATCCCAGCACTCGGGAGGCAGAGGCAGGCGGATCTCTGAGTTCGAGGCCAGCCTGGTCTACAAGAGCTAGTTCCAGGACAGGCTCTAGAAACTACAGGGAAACCCTGTCTCGAAAAACCAAAAAAAAAAAAAAAAAAAAAAAAAAAAAAGAAAAGAAAATGAACACTCATGAAAAGATTTATATATTTTTTTTGAAGGAAAGGATTTTTTTTAAAGATTTATTTATTTATTATGTATACAACATTCTCCCTCGATGTATGCCCGCGCACACCGGATCTCAGTACAGATGGTTGTGAGCCACCATGTGGTTGCTGGGAATTGAACTCATGACCTTTGGAAGAGCAGCCAGTGCTCTTAACCTCTGAGCCATCTCTCCAGCCCAAGGAAAGGATATATTGAACTAAACTTTAAACAACATAAACATCACCAAAATGGTGGAAATGTCCTCGTGATACATGATTGGCCACAGGTTACCATATACTACATTGGGAGATATCCAAAGACTGTGTGCAAGCATAGTGTCTCAGATACTGTTTTGCTGTGAAGAGACACCATAACCAAAGCAGCCCTTATAAAAGGAAGCATTTAATGGGGGGCTTGCAGTTTCGGTGGAGGGGAGCATGGCAGCAGGCTTGGTGCCAGAGCAGTCAATCAGAATTTACATCCTGATCCACAGGCAGCAGACAGAGCCACTGGGCCTGACAGGGACAAAGCCCGCTCCCTCCTACAATAAGGCCACAGCTCCTAACCCTTTCCAGATAAGGATTAACCATGCAAATATGCGAGCGTATGGGGTCATTTTTATTCAAGCAACCACACATAGTTTATGAACAAGAACCAGCTACTAAAGAACCACATGGGACACTAAAGGCCTACAGAGTGAATGAAAATCCACCGTGGACTAGAATGATATTCATCTTTATCAGCATGGCTTTGTACACACTAGACATGAGCCAGTCTAGAGGACAACTCAGTCTGTGCTTCATAGTGTACAGGGTTAGGTGGTAACACTAGGACACCATACACGGCTATGCTTGATAGTGTACAGGGGTTTAGGTGAAACACTAGGACATCATACACGGCTGTGCTTCATAGTGTACAGGGGTTTAGGTGGTAACACTAGGACACCATACATGGGAAATATGAGTTTGGCCCCAGGCCCCACGTAGTAGAAAGAGGGAACCAGCTCCCACAAGTTGTCCTCAGTCGTGCTCCTGTCACATGAAATAAGTACACATAAAAGTAAAAAAAAGACCTTAAAGGGAAAAAATGCTAAGATTTATCCATTTGTGATTAACTGGGGTGATAAGTCTAGGTATCTTTGTATACTATTAAGCAAGTTATTTAGCAGTTGGCCCAGCTGTTTGTTTGTTTGGACCTGGAGAGTTAGTTAGTTAGTAGTGAAAACAGCAAACATAATATTACCTAATAATATAAGCATTTGCATAAAAGCCTTTTAAAAGATAGGTTTTATAATATGTTCAATAGTAAGAACATGGCTTTTTTTCCCACTTTCAGTTTTTTATTAAATTACTTCATTTTTATAAAGAGAATGTCTTTGCTATGTTCAGTAAAAAGATTGGAATTTCTTTGTAGCAAATGCTGAAATACAACATTTTAAAAATTCTTTAAATCCTCTTTATAGAAAAATAGATTGAAGGTGAATTCATAGAATACCCTTGTAGGCAGCTTGTGGATAGACAGTATGAGAATTTATTGTCCAAATAAAGGAAGCATCAGGAAATGGATATAATTTGCCAGAATAGTTATAGATGCCAGCCTTTGTTTAAACCTATAAGCTAATGCTAAAGTAACCTGGCATTGCTGTGTTACAAACTTAAAGAAGATTATGTAAATATGCCTACATTATAATATTAGTTATGTCGATAATTTGCGGAAAATTTGTGGTAATGAAACTTTGACATTTTATGGCTTTGTCTTATGAATAAGGGCTTGTTTGACATTTAAAGATCTCTTTTAAAGCTAGTGGGAATATTCCATAACCTATCCAAAATACAAGCTAAGGAGTGTGGGCACAGCTCAGCAGAAGTGCTTGTGTGGCTTGTGCCACACCCAGGATATGACCCCCAGTGTCATCAGAAAACAAAGTATGAAGCATCCCTGTCCTGAGCAGTGTCCTCAGTACCCTCCCATGAGGTAGTTCTGTACAAATTTATTACAGACTGTTCATTCTGACTGTCAGGTACAATGATGAAAGTATCTTAATATTGTCCTTAACTGAAATTTTTATTTCAGGGCTCTCTTCTTAATGTCAAAAAGTAATTTTCAGCCTCCAAAACTAAAGGACAAAACAAAATGGTGAGTTAAAGATTATAGAGCCTTAGAGAATTTAGCAGTCAGTTCCCTTGTGTTATAGAGGATAAAACCAGTGCTTTGAGCAGCTCACCCAGGACTGCATGGCTGCACATCTGTGAGCGTGGGCGAGGAGCTCACGCAGGGCTGCAGGGCTGCATGGCTGCGCATCTGTGAGCGTGGGCAAGAGCTTACCCATTGCTTGCTGCATGGCTGTGTGCCTGTGAGTGGGTGAGGAGCTCACTCAGGGCTGCATGGTTGTGCGTCTGAGCGTGTGTGAGGAGCTGAGTTTATTTCCCAGTCATCCCTGCTCTTGACCCACAGCCCTTTTCTAGCATGCTGGTGTCCTGAGTAAAGACAACGTGGTGAGGGAAGGGATTTGAAATGAAAAAATTCACTTTTATTGCCTTATATTTTTTATATCCTTTAATTACATATTGTCTTTCCTGGACTGTGGTATTTGAAAAAGTTTCCCAAATACTATGATGATGCTTAAAATTAGTCCTTACGGTTTTGTTCTTCCGTCCATATGTTCGAAGGAGCTACTTCTTATTTTCATCTCCATCTCCTCTTTTACAACTATCATTATAGCTCATAAGTATTAGATGGTAAAAATCGAAAATTTTAGTGGTAGAAATTGATAAGAATATAAAATAAACCAGCAAATAAAAATGTCTAATATCATGCACATCGTTCTTGTGTAGGTGTGTGGATGTCTAGAAGGCCTATGAGCCTCCAGATGTACATGTCCACTGAGATTTCAGACTCTACTCTCCCCTCCCCCAGGAGACTCTGAATTGAGTCCTGTGTCTTAACCTGTGTGGGTGCAGTTGTAGATAGGAGCATCCTAGGTGATGGCAGGAGTGAAAGGCAGGCCACCCTGTGGTGACCTCTAGTATTTGGTGCTCTAGTCATTGAACTGGAAGGCTTTGTGACAAGAATGCCTTAATAACCCAGGAACAGCGAATAGTATATATCAGCATGAAGTTCGTGGTCAGATTCCAGAGATGTGGCTGGCAGTAGAGACCCTACAGTCCCTCAGACTGCTCTTGAGTGGCTCTCACAAACTGCCATGGGCAAAGCAGCGATTGCATTGCTCTTGAGATGTGCTGTGTGTTGTCTTTGCTGGTTACTATGGCAACTTCCTTGGCTCTTTAACCATTCTCCCCTAGAGGAATCTTAACAGTGGCAGAAAGAAACCTGTTTGTCATTAGCAATGAAAATAGGATTCTCCCTTCTTCATCAATGCAGGTAGCAGGGAAATCCTTTCAGTTGCTAAAATCACTCATTTTTCTTTGCCCTTTCCTTATGAATTTCAAAAATTCTTTTAGAACTTAAATTGTCTCATAATAGTCTCTCTACTCTCCATGTAATCTAACTTTTAGCATAGAAAAAATATGTTAATGCTCCATAAATTAGGCAGTAAGAAAAGGACATAGGCTTTTAGCAGCATCTGGAATGATTAAGTTCTAATCATGCATCTGCCCACTTCTGATCTGTAGTGCAATGTTTGGAGCTTGTCTAATGCTATTGCTGTTCAACTGCTTATTACTTAAAAGACAAAATGGCTACACTTGTGTCCAAGGGACATGCTGTGTTTTATGTTTAGTTTTTTGACCTGTATAGAACTAAGAGGTCTGAGGGGGGAAACGCTGTTTCTCACTTTCTAACTGTTCCTTTGTTAGCTTTACATAGTAACAGCAGAAAACTCATACTAGTGAAATATTTTTATGCTTTCTCTCTCTTTATTTGAAGGTCATCGACATTCCATAATTTTGTCAAAATAGCACTAACTAAGAACCCTAAGAAAAGACCAACTGCTGAAAGGCTTCTGACTGTAAGTCATTGGGTCACAGAGGGTTACTCAGTCACGTAGGAGCTAGATGGGTCACTAAAGGAAAGCGTATGTTGTAAAAATGTTAATCTGTTGAGCAAGGATCAGCAAACTTTCTATAAGGGATCAGATGCTAAGTATTTCTACCTTTGTGGACTATACAGTTTCTGTCAGATTGGTCACAATTCCTCATTTCTGCCATTGTCACCTAGACAATGCACATACATGGTATGGTCTTAGCACCCAGGAGACTTGATTCACCAAAGTAGCCAGTGCACCAGATTTTGCCCTGAGACTACAGTTTGATGACCTCAGCCTCAGAAAATTCTCCAAAATACTATCATCTAAAATTGATTGCTTTTCTTAATTTATTATACAAATTTATAATGTGCTTTACATGTATATGTAAAATACATTTGTATGAGAAATTAATGAGTACAACAACCTAAGAGGCTTTATAATTTAGCTGAATGAATGCAAATATACAAAAAAAATGCCTTTTTTACTGTTGTGAAACATCCCACAGTATTCGTTTACATACCAGTATATATAAATGAGCACATCACTTAGCTGTCTAAATCTTACAGCCCATCATGGATTAAATTACTTGACAGAGAAATGGTTCCCATCTAATCTCCTAGCACAAGTGTTTGAGTTATGTATGATCATAGGCTCGCTGATTGATGTTCCCGCTGCTGCCTTCTCCCTGTCTCAATGCAGGCTCCATGATTACCTCGTCTTACAAGTTACTGACTTAAGAATCACAAATAGCATTCTTTTTATAAGCCGTAGAGGTGAAGGCACATATGTGACATTTTTCTGTTTGGCTCTCACTCAGCACACCTTTGTTGGGCAGTCGGGTCTGTCTCGGGCCCTGGCAGTTGAGCTGTTGGACAAGGTGAACAACCCAGACCACCATGCACACTACACTGAAGGAGACGACGACGACTTCGAGGTAGATGCTTAAGAACTTTCTGAGATTTCTGATGGCTTTAGAGTGTATTCTATTTCCGTTACTTTTTTTTTGTCTTTATGGACACGGTATCACGTAATCCCTGTTGGCCTGGATCTCAGTGTGTAGACCAAGCTAACCCTGAGTGCTCAGAGGTCCTCCTCCTATGTCGACCTCCCAAGTGCTGGGGTTGCTGGTGTGAGCCACCACACCCAGTTTGGAATTTATTTTCCTATTTACATCTTCAATTTAGTTAAAATGGGTTTAGCTACAAAAAATATTAACTGTATGAACTATACATACATTTACTTATACCTGCTAAAGGTTTTCCTCATCCTGTTCTCACTCTGAGTTCTCTGATTGGCTGAGGTTTAGATGAGGCTGTCCTGCTCCAGCCCTTACACACATGCCTGGAGATCCAGAGGTGCCTCCTCTCCAAATCTCAGCCCCTGTAGTGACATGTGGTCTTCCTGTAGAGTAGACAGAGATAGCATCTGTTTCTTGGGAAATAATGACTTTAAGAATGCTACTTTAGAACATAATGAAAAGGTTTAGGCACAACACATGTGCACATAATTTTTTATAAAGACTCCTCAGATATTCAGGCAGTCATTTTTCAATTTTTCTATTTATGTATATTAAGAAAATACAGATAATTTTATTTATTTTTTTTTCTTTCTCATGGTTTATTTTTTTTTTATATTTAAAAATTTCCATCTCCTTCCCTCCTCCTCCCCCTCCCTCCGCTCCTCCTCCCCCTTCCCGCCCCTCCTTCTCCCCCTTCCCTCCCCTTCCCTCCACCCATACCTCCCCTCCCTCCCTCTCAAGGCCAAGGAGCCATCAGGGTTCCCCACTCTATGCTAAGTCCAAGGTCCTCCCAACTCCCCCCAGGTCCAGGAAGGTGATCGACCAAGCTGAGAAGGCTCCCACAGAGCCCATCCATGCAGAAGAATCAGAGCCCAGCGCCAATGTCCTTTGCTTCTCAGTCAGCCCCCGCTGTTGGCCACATTCAGAGAGACGGGTTTGGTCGCATGTTCCATCAGTCCCATTCCAACTGGAGTTGGTGATCTCCCTTTAGTTCTGTCCCACCGTCTCCATGAGTGAACGCACCCCTCACGTTCCTGACTTTCTCCCTCATGTTCTCGCTCCTTCTGCTCCTCATCAGGACCTTGGGAGCTCAGTCCAGTGCTCCAATGTGGGGCTCAGTCACCTTCCCCATCTGTCGCCAGCTGGAGGTTCCCTCACGGTCCTGACTTTCTTTCTCATGTTCTCCCTCCTTCTGCTCCTCATCAGGACCTTGGAAGCTCAGTCCGGTGCTCCAATGTGGGGCTCTGTCATTTTCTTCATCTATCGTCAGGTGGAGGTTCTATGGTGATATGCAAGAAATTCATCAGTATGGCTATAGGAACTGGCCTTTTCAGGCTCCCTCTCCTCAGCTGCCCAAGGAACTAACTGGGGGCGTCTCCCTGGAAACCTGGGAACCCCTCTAGGGTCAAGTCTCTTGACAACCCTCAGGTAGCTCCTTAAATTAAGATATATGCTTCCCTGCTCCCATATCCACCCTTCCTATATCCCGAGCATCCCATTCCTCCGAGCTCCCCCCATTCTCCCCTTCACAATTTTCTCTCCCCATCTTCCCTTGGCCCAGTCTCGCCCAACCCTCAAGTTCCCAATTTTGCCTGGCAATCGTGTCTACTTCCAATATCCAGGAGGATTACTATATCTTTTTTTGGGAGTTCACCTTCTTATTATCTTCTCAAGGATCCCAAATTTATAGGCTCAATGTCCTTTAATTATGGCTAGAAACTGATTATGAGTGAGTACATCCCATGTTCATCTTTTTGGGTCTGGGTTACCTCACTCAGAATAGTGTTTTCTATTTCCATCCATTTGCCTGCAAAATTCAAGATGTCATTGTTTTTTACCGCTGAGTAGTATTCTAGCATGTATATATTCCACAGTTTCTTCATCCATTCTTCCACTGAAGGGCATCTAAGTTGTTTCCAGGATCTGGCTATTACAAATAATGCTGCTATGAACATAGATGAGCATATGCTTTTGTTGTATGATTGGGCCTCTCTTGGGTAGATTCCCAATAGTGGAATTGCTGGGTCCTGGGGTAGGTTGATCCCGAATTTCCTGAGAAACCGCCACACTGCTTTCCAAAGTGGTTGCACAAGTGTGCATTCCCACCAGCAATGGATGAGTGTACCCCTTACCCCACAACCTCTCCAGCAAAGGTTATTATTGGTGTTTTGGATTTTAGCCAATCTGACAGGTGTAAGATGATATCTCAAAGTTGTTTTGATTTGCATTTCCCTGATAGCTAGGGAGGTTGAGCATGACCTTAAGTGTCTTTTGGCCATTCGAACTTCTTCTGTTGAGAATTCTCTGTTCAGTTCAGCGCCCCAATTTTTAATTGGGTTAATTGGCATTTTACCGTCTAGTCTCTTGAGTTCCTTATATATTTTAGAGATCAGACCTTTGTCAGTTGCAGGGTTGGTGAAGATCTTTTCCCAGTCAGTAGGCTGCCTTTGTGTCTTAGTGACAATGTCCTTTGCTTTACAGAAGCTGCTCAACTTCAGGAGGTCCCATTTATTCAATGTTGCCCTTAATGTCTGTGCAGCTGGGGTTATGCGCAGGAAACGGTTCCCTGTGCCCATTTGTTGTAGAGTACTTCCCACTTTCTCCTCTATCAAGCTCAATGTGTTCAGATTAATATTGAGGTCTTTAATCCATTTGGACTTGAGTTTTGTGCATGGTGATAGACACGGATCTACTTTCATTCTTCTACAGGTTGACATCCAGTTATGCCAGCACCATTTGTTGAAGATGCTTTCTTTCTTCCATTGTGTGCTTTTAGCTCCTTTATCAAAAATCAGGTGTTCGTAGGTTTGTGGTTTAAGATCCGGGTCTTCTATACGATTCCATTGGTCAACTTCTCTGTTTTTATGCCAATACCAAGCTGTTTTCAATACTGTAGCTCTGTGATAGAGTTTGAAGTCAGGGATGGTAATGCCTCCAGAAGTTCCTTTATTGTATAAGATTTTTTTGGCTATCCTGGGTTTCTTGTTTTTCCATATAAAGTTGATTATTGTCCTCTCAATCTCTGTGAAGAATTTTAATGGGACCTTGATTGGGATTGCATTGAATCTATAGATTGCTTTTGGTAGAATTGCCATTTTTACTATGTTGATCCTCCCAATCCACGAGCAGGGGAGATCCTTCCATTTTCTGGTATCCTCTTCAATTTCTTTCTTCAAAGACTTAAAGTTCTTGTCAAATAAATCCTTCACTTCCTTGGTTAGAGATACTCCCAGATATCTTATGCTATTTGTGGCTATTGTGAAAGGTGATACTTCTCTGATTTCCCTCTCTGCTTCCTTATCCTTTGTGTATAGGAGGGCGACTGATTTTTTGGAGTTGATCTTGTAACCTGCCACGTTACTGAAGGAGTTTATCAGCTGTAGGAGTTCTTTGGTGGAGTTTTTGGGGTTGCTTATGTATACTATCATATCATCTGCAAATAATGAAAGTTTAACTTCTTCCTTTCCAAATTGAATCCCCTTGATTCCCTTATGTTGTCTTATTGCTATTGCTAGAACTTCAAGCACTATGTTGAAGAGATAAGGAGAGAGTGGACAGCCTTGTCGTGTTCCTGAATTTAGTGGGATAGCCTTGAGTTTCTCTCCGTTTAATTTGATGTTAGCTGTCGGCTTGCTGTAAATAGCTTTTATTATATTTAGGAATGACCCTTGTATCCCTAATCTCTCCAAAACTTTTATCATAAAAGGGTGCTGAATTTTGTCAAATGCTTTTTCAGCATCTAATGAGATGACCATATGGTTTTTTTCCTTCAGTTTATTTATATGATGGATTACATTGATAGATTTTCATATGTTGAACCAGCCCTGCATCTCTGGGATGAAGCCTACTTGATCATAGTGGATAATTTTTCTAATGTGTTCTTGGATTCGGTTTGCCAGTATTTTATTGAGAATTTTTGCGTCAATGTTCATGAGTGAGATTGGCCTGTAATTCTCTTTCTTGGTTGAGTCTTTGTGTGGTTTAGGTATCAGGGTAACTGTAGCTTCATAGAAGGAATTTGGCAGTGACTCTTGTGTTTCTATATTATGAAATACCTTAAGGAGTATAGGTATTAGGTCTTCTTGGAAGTTCTGGTAGAATTCCGCATTGAAACCATCTGGTCCTGGGCTCTTTTTGGTAGGGAGGTTTCTGATAACAGTTTCTAATTCTTCGCGACTGACAGGACGATTTAGAGCATTTACCTGGTCCTGGTTTAACTTTGGTATATGGTATTTATCTAAAAAACTGTCCATTTCTTTTACATTTTCCAATTTTGTGGCATACAGGCTTTTGTAGTAAGATCTAATGATTCTCTGAATTTCCTCTGTGTCTGTGGTTATGTCCCCCTTTTCATTTCTGATCTTATTAATTTGCGTGTTCTCCCTCTGCCTTTTGATTAGTTTGGCTAAGGGTTTGTCAATCTTGTTGATTTTCTCCAAGAACCAGCTTCTTGTTTCATTGATTCTTTGGATTGTTTTCTGTGTTTCTATTTTGTTGATTTCTGCCCTCAGTTTGATTATTTCCAGTCTTCTACTTCTCCTAGGTGAGTCTGCTTCTTTTTTTTCCAGAGCTTTCAGGTGTGCTGTTAAGTCACCAATGAGTGCTTTCTCCGTTTTCTTTAAGTGGGCACTTAGTGCTATGAACTTTCCTCTTAGCACTGCTTTCATTGTGTCCCATAGGTTTGAGTATGTTGTGTCTTTGTTTTCATTAAATTCAAGAAAGACTTTAATTTCTTTCTTTATTTCTTCCTTGACCCAGGTGTGGGTCAGTAGTTGACTGTTCAGTTTCCATGAGTTTGTGGGCTTTCTGGGGGTAGCATTGTTGTTGAATTCTAATTTTAATCCATGGTGATCCGATAAGACACAGGTGGTTACTAATATTTTTTTGTAACTGTGGAAGTTTGCTTTGTTACCAAGTATATGGTCAATTTTCGAAAAGGTTCCATGAGCCGCAGAGAAGAAGGTATATTCTTTCCTATTTGGGTGGAATGTTCTATAGATGTCTGTTAAGTCCATTTGGTTCATTACCTCCATTAAGTCTTTCAATTCTCTGTTAGGTTTCTGCCTGATTGACCTGTCCATTGGTGAGAGAGGAGTGTTGAAGTCTCCAACTATTAGTGTGTGTGGTTTGATGGCTGCCTTGAGTTCTAGAAGTGTTTCTTTTACATAAGTGGGAGCTTTTATATTAGGGGCATAGATATTCAGGATTGAGACTTCATTCTGATGGATTTTTCCTGTTATGAGTATAAAGTGTCCCTTTCCATCTCTTCTGATTGATTTTAGTTTGAAGTCAACTTTGTTGGAAATTAGTATGGCCACACCCGCTTGTTTCTTAGGGCCATTTGCTTGATAAACCTTTTCCCAACCCTTTACTCTGAGTAGGTGTCTATCTTTGTGGTTGAGGTGTGTTTCTTGTAAACAGCAAAATGTTGGATTCTGTTTTCGTATCCAGTCTCTTAGCCTGTGCCTTTTTATAGGTGAATTGAGTCCATTGATATTAAGTGATATTAATGACCAGTGGTTGTTAACTTCAGTCATTTTTAGTAGTAGAGTTTGTGTGTTTCCCTTCTTCTAGTTGTGCTGGTGAAGGGTCGCTAGATGCCTGAGTTATTGTGGGCGTTGTTGGACTCCTTGGTTTGTGATTTTCCTTCTATTACTTTCTGCAAGGCTGGATTTGTGGCTGCGTATTGTTTAAATCTGTTTTTGTCCTGGAATATCTTGTTTTCTCCATCAATGGTGAATGCAAGCTTTGCTGGGTATAGTAGTCTAGGCTTGCATCCATGTTCCCTTAGTGTCTTTAGCACATCTATCCAAGCTCTTCTGGCTTTCATGGTTTCCATTGAGAAATCAGGTGTAATTCTGATAGGTTTCCCTTTATATGTTATTTGACCTTTTTCCTTTGCAGCTCTTAATATCTGTTCTTTATTCTGTATGTTTTGTGTTTTGATTATTATATGGCGTGGGGATGCTTTCTTTTGATCCAGTCTATTTGGTGTTCTGTAGGCTTCTTGTACCTTCATAGGAACATCCTTCTTTAGGTTGGGGAAGTTTTCTTCTGTAATTTTGTTGAATATGTTTTCTGGGCCTTTGAGTTGTAATTCTTCTCCTTCTTCTACCCCAATTATTCTTAGGTTTGGTCTTTTCATGGTGTCCCAGATTTCCTGAATGTTTTGTGTTAAGAATTTGTTAGATTTGTTTAGTTCTTTAATCTGTGAGTTTATTTCCTCTATAGTATCTTCAGAGTCCGAGATTCTTTCTTCCATCTCTTGTATTCGGTTGGAAATACTTGTCTCTGAAGTTTCTGTTCGTTTACTCAGAGTTTCGATTTCCAGTCGTCCCTCAGATTGTGTTTTCTTCAATACCTCCATTTCATTTTTCAGGTCTTGTACTGTTTCCCTTACCTGTTTGATTGCTTTTTCTTGTTTTTCTTGTTTTTCTTGGGTATCTTTGAGAGATTTATTTATTTCGTCTACCTTTTTGTTTGTCAACTCCATTTCTTTATGGCAGTTTTTTACCTCCTGTTTAAGGTCCTCTATTATTTTCATAAAGTACTGTTTAAGGTCGGATTCTTCTATATCTTCTGGGGTAGGGTGTTCAATTCTTGTTGTTTCGGGATGTCTGGATTGTGGTGATGTCATGTTGCCTTTCATGTTGTTGGAGGAGCTCCTGCATTGGCGCCTGCCCATCTCTTCCTTCAAAAGGAGCCCGGAGGCGTTTGGTGTCCTGGAGGCCAGAGTCTGATTCCTCTGGGTGGATGGCCCCAAAGAATGATGGATCCTCTGGCAGACTGTCAGGTCCCCTTGCAGGTCAAGCAGCTCTCAGACAAAGGCCTACCTTGCCCTGGGCAGTCAAATGAAGGAGGGGACCTCCCACCGGCCTGGGTGCACTCAATTCCAGGTCCCCAGAGCCCAAACAGGCTGAGCTGTGGCCCCAAAGACGGGAGGATAAGGCAGGGGGAGAGGGCAGATAATTTTAAAGGAATAAGTTGAAATCCTCAGTAGGAAAAGGAAACTCTTTCCATTATTTTTTTATCGGTAGTTTCTTATACAATTACATGTAAGTATTCTATTATTGTGCATGCCTTCTCTAAAAATATTGTAGGATTATTTTGAGTTTACCATATATAGCAGTGCAACATGTAAATCAGGAATGGGGGGCTTGCTACTCATTGGTGGCACCGTTGTTTCTGTTGAAGTGCTTAACAAATGTGATCCTTATAGAATCTTTAAAAGATGATGTTTGTTCTCTCAGTGTTTCACATATATTACAGTCCAGTTCTGTATTTTTATTTGATGTCTTGAATTGCAAACATTAAATAAACCAGCCATACATAGATTCCCTACACATACACGTATTTAGATCATTATTTGCAGGCTTAAGATTAATAAAGCTTTGAGCTGGAAAGCTATCTGACTGGGTAAAGGTACTTACTACAAAGCTTAATAACTTAGGAGCTGAGTTTGATTCCATATACTCACATAGTGAGTGAGAAAACTGACTCTCACAAGTGCACATGTATTCATGAATCCATACACATAAATAAATACAATTCTTTTTTTAAAAATTAAGATTAGCAAGATTTTAAGGCAGGCATATTGACATCCAGCCTGTAAACCAAGGACTCGGAAGGATTGCCCCCAAGCGAGCCTAGGGTTACATTGTGAGTTCTAGGCTAGTCAGGGCTGCTTTGTGGAAAATCTGCCTGAAAACAACAGATAAATGAAACCCTTTAATTTAAACTTCAGCATGAATGTTGAGTTAGATATTACTTGATTCCCAACTAATCTTACTGATTATGTAAAAACACAAACCCCTTCTTTACAAGTTTGTTGGGCTTCCCTCGTTCTGTCTACCTTCTGAGAGGTTTCTTTGTTTTGTTATTGTTTGTGATTTGCCATTCTTTCTAATCCTTGAAAGACAAAATCTTCTAGATCCCGTGAGGCACAGTGGTGTGAGACTGACGCTGTGCCCACATTCAGAGATGGCAAGTTACACACAGAGGAAATTCAGAAATAGCAGCACATAACTTACAGAACTTAGAGTCCTATGGCGTAAGAAATACAGGGCCCTATGAAGGGATATCAGAGGTAGGGCAGGCAGAAAAGAGCTCAATGGAAAAGTGATATTTAAAGCAAAAATTGGAAGGTGACTTGGAATTAGAGAAAGAAAGCAAGAATAAGGTGTTGTTGTTTGTTTGCTTTGTTTTGTTTTTAGATTTATCTTATTTTATGAGTACAAGTGTTTTGCCTGGACAATGGCCTCGGGCCCTCTAGGAGAGTTACAGACATTTGTAAGCTGGCATGCGGGTTCTCTGAAAGAGCAGCCAGTGCTCTAACTGCTGACCAGCTCTCCAGCCCAGTAGTAAATCATTTTAATAGAGGAAATCCTAGCGTGTCTGAAAGCCTGGTGGTAATAGAGAAAGTAGAATCCTGGGGAAACTAGAGAGAAGTCAGTCTGGTGGAGCAGGGATAAGCCATGGACATGAAGCTACAAAGCTAGATACTGTCCCTAGGGAAGGCTCAGGCTTTAGACTCCGGGTAATCAGAAGCCGCTGAAGGAAAGGAAGTGGCATGATCAAATGTGCGCTGTTGAAAACATGCCTGAGTTTATAATGCTGAGTCCGCCTACTGGGAACCTGTGAAAGAACCTCCAGGTGGCAGGATAGAGATGGCAGTAGCTTAAACTAGAACACAGATACGAGCTCTTCACTCAGGAATCTTCCGAAAGCCGTGACTGAATCACAGCTAAGATGGAGGGGTGAGAAGAGAATTGCTGCTGGCTTTTTGACTTGAAAACCTGGTGAACAAAACCCCTTACTGAGGCAAAAGCATGAGTAGAGTTTGGGAAGAAAGATGAGTTTACTTTTACACTGAGTGTGTGACATGAGAGGTCTAGTAAGGAGCTAGGTGCTGGCTGTAGGGGAGAATTTGACTATCGACATGAGTCACTGGAGAAGGGAGTAGCTTTGAGGAACAAATGTGACCCCCAGGGGAAGCGTCTTAGATGGGCAAATGAAGAGAGAATTGGATCGAGGACCCTGAGATTCCTCTCACAATTTAAGGGTTGATTAGGTTAAGAACACCAGTAAAGACCACAGAAAAGAAGAGAGGCTCCCTATGAGAACATTGCCAAAGCTAAGGTCACACCACAGAGATGGCTCGGCGGCAAAGGCACTTACTGCTGCAGAGGTTAGATGACAGGTGTGAGAAGTGAACTTGAGAGCCCAGCTCAGATGTTCTCAGTGCACTCTGCTGTGGAGTGCTCTTCCAGCAGCGGTCGACACCAGTTGTGATAAAGGGATAGCTAGTTGTGCACCCCAGATGTGAATAAAGGGATAGTTAGCTGTGCACCCCAGGTGTGAATAAAGAGATAGCTAGTTGTGCACCCCAGATGCAAATAAAGGGATAGCTAGTTGTGCACCCCAGACGTGAATAAAGGGATAGTTAGCTGTGCACCCCAGGTGTGAATAAAGAGATAGCTAGTTGTGCACCCCAGATGCGAAAAAAGGGATAGCTAGTTGTGCACCTCAGATGTGAATAAAGAGATAGCTAGTTGTGCACCCCAGATGTGAATAAAGGGATAGCTAGCTGTGCACTCCAGATGTGAATAAAGGGATAGTTAGCTGTGCACCCCAAATGTGAATAGAGGGATAGCTAGCTGTGCACCCTAGATGTGAATAGAGGTGTAGAAGGAACTGTGGGCTGCGTCCCGCCAGCCGGCTAGCTTTACACCCAAAATAACAACATACAAATTGTATTCTTCTAAACACTGCTTGGCCCATTAGTTTCAGCCTCTTATTGGCTAACTCTCACATCTTGCTTTAACCTATATTTAGTAATCTGTGTAGCACCACAAAGTGGTGGCTTACCAGGAAGGATCTTAGCCTGCATCCATCTCAGAGAGGAGAGCTATGGCGACTACCTGAGGCGTCTGCCTGACTCTGCTTTCTTTCTCCCACAATTCTGTTCTGTCTACTCCGCCTACCTAATTTTCTGTCCTATTAAAGGGCCAAGGCAGTTTCTTTATTATCCAATGAAAGTAACACATAGACAGATGACTCTCCTCCATCATAGAGGAATAGCTAGCTGTATACCCCAGATGTGAATAGAGGGATAGCTAGTTGTGCACCCCAGATGTGAATAGAGGGATAGCTAGCTGTGCACCCCAGATGTGAATAAAGGGATAGCTAGCTGTGCACCCCAGATGTGAATAAAGGGATAGCTAGTTGTGCACCCAGATGTGAATAAAGGGATAGCTAGCTGTGCACCCCAGATGTGAATAGAAGGATAGCTAGCTGCACACCCAAGGTTGGTGTTGTACAGTATCACTGCAGTGAAGGGCATAGGGAGTTTACAATACTGACAAGAGATTACTTAAACTGTCAGACTCCCAGGTATAAACGAGATAGGGAGAGAAGTGAAGGTCTCATAGGAATGGCGAGTAAGAGAGTAATGGATCAATGAAGTTGGTATCCGAGCAGGAGCACTAAACAACTGTGAGGGGAGTGAGAGCAGGCTCAGACTTCCAACTGGAATGTAGTGCAGGTGTTAGAGCTGGTGATACAGTCTGAGATGAACCTTTAGGACTGGAATACTTCAGCTACCTGAGAGTGTCTTAAACCCAGATCTCTGCACTCCCGCCAGCCTTAGAGATCGTTTGGCATGATGGGGGTCTTGAAATGGAGAGAGAAAAAACAACTCAAGCCACTTTCAGAGCCGTCAGTAACTGACAAGTCATCAGAAATGTGGTAGCTAAGGACGGAGCTGGAGGCAGAGCTTCAAAGGAGCCTGAGCTTGTACAAAGAGGCGGAAATAATAGATTACTAATGTAGCCTATATTATTTTCTGTTTTTAAATGTGTGTCGGTGTTTTTGTTTTATTTTGTTGCCTACTTACGTTTCTGGTGCCTGTGGGGGCCAGAAAAGGCATCGGGTCCTCTGGAATTGGAGTTCCAGGTGTGTGTGAGCTGCCATGTGGGTCCTGTAGAAGAGCTCCATGTCCTCTTAACTAACGAGCTGTCTCTCCAGGCCCATAGCTTAAAATGCTTTCAGTCTGCCTTATCCAGTATTTCTCCTCCTTATACCCATATACACTTGCAGACATTCTCCCCTTAATGCTGTCTCTGGTGCTGCCAATCCCTTGTAGTAAAATCTCCAAACACTTCTTTCTGCTCAAAAATAAAAACTGAGAGCCATCATCTGACATTTGGGGTTTTGTGTTTGCACGGTTCCCTCATCTCTCCTGACTTCAGCACACTCAAGTTGTTACCAAGCCCCACTTCCTGCAGGTGTTCCATTCTCACATCACACGGTCATAGTCTGTGTCTGCTGCGTCTCCACATCACGTGGTCATAGTCTCTGTCTGCTGCGTCTCCACATACTGCACAGCCAATGCCTGCTAGACTTCAGGCCCCAGCAGAGCGTGCGGAGATCCCTTGTCCAGGTTTTAACAGGAATTCTTTTTTTTTTTAACTAAATGACACTGACCATTGACTAATTTTGTACATGTCCTTTGTTTCTATGTCCTTGTTGTCCGAGACTAAACTCTTTGAGGTCAAGGTTTGTGTCTGACTGAATCCCTTCGGTGTTTTCACAGCATAAACATGGAATAAGCGAACAAGCATTTAAGACATCTGAGTGTTCATTGTATTGTTTTTCTTAGAAGAAATGTTTTAGTAGATAATCATATCTGTCAACAAGCAATTGTTTAAAAAAGAAAAATTTAACCTTTTATTTGTTGTTAAAATTTTTAACGTGTTGTGCTTACATTCACAGCCCCATGCAGTCATTCGTCATACCATTAGATCCACAAACAGGAATTCCAGAGCTGAACGGACAGCTTCAGAAATAAACTGTATGTATATGCTATGTATTTTTTCATTGGTGGTCTTGGAGGGTTGATTTGGATTTTCTTATATTTTCTATGGGATTATATTATCTTAGTCTAATTGAGGCCTGCATACTTTAACACTTCAGAATATATTAGAAATATAGGTTACTTTTCTAGTTTTAATGTACTTTTATTGATCATTGTTTTTAAATAGTTTTTAATTATAAAGATAATTGTGCCCATTGTAGGAAATTTACAAGAAACAAAAAATAAAGTTTGCAAGTGCACATTGCACATCATCACATAACCTACAGCCATCCCATTTTTCTCTGACTTCTTGCTTTGCCGTGAATATTTCATGTGGCTCACGTTCCACTTTGACATGCTAGAGAAGCGCCAGCATGTTTGCTGTTTGCTGGCGCTGGCTTTGCAGCTGCACACTTCTGTTCCCGGCTGAGTCCTGTCCATTTCGTGCCGTGGGAGATAGTCTCCTGTTATTGGGCGTCAATATGATAAGATGACTCTTCACAAATATTTAAAATGGAATTTTGATATTTTTATTTAGTCAGTTAATCATAAGCAGACAAACATTTTATATCAGCCACTTTGTCACTTCAGCTGCATTTAAAAAACAAGTTTTGGATTTGGGTTTTCTGACTTATATTTGTGTTATTTCAAGAAATTAAAGTAGTTCATAATAAAACGAGATGCATGACTAGCAGTTCAAATAGAATTTTAGCCGTGGTGAATAAGATAATTCACTAAGTATTCAAACCAATTAGAATCTGTACAGAGAAGTATTAAATGGCTGTTTGCATTTTATTTTATTTCATTTTTTGGGAGGTGGCTGTATTGCCCAGGCCAGCTTCAAATTCACAGTGACTTTTCCTCCTCAGTTGCCAAGGGTCCTGAGACTTTAGGTTGAACCAGCACACCTGGCTTAAAAGTATTCCTAGCTCTTTAAAAGAATGTCTTCCCTTGTCCATTGCTCAGCAGGACTTGTCATAGATAAGTCAGTAATAAAGATTCGGTGTCTCTGTTAGTGCTAGTGCCCAGCTTGCTGTTGTCTTCCTAAAATTAGTTATTTATTATGTACCTATGGAGTCATCTTGCCAGAGCCTTGTTGTTTCTTGTAACAAAAAAAAAAAAAATCTGAGGGCCCCAGGTAACCAAAGACAAATAACCAGATAACCTTTGACAAAGCAGTATTTACTTTGTTTAGCTATAAAATGTTCTCTTAATGTAATCTAATTTGTCTTTTCTTTATAGCCTTTGCATTTTATGTTTCATTCTTTGTTTTCTTTCCTTTTTTCTTTTTTTTTGGTTTTTTTGAGTCAGGGTTTCTCTGTAGCTTTGGAGCCTGTCCTGGAACTAGCTCTTGTAGACCAGGCTAGCCTTGAACTCACAGAAATCTGCCTGCTTCTGTCTCTTGAGTGCTGGGATTAAAGGCATACAGCATCACTACCCAGCTATATTCTTTGTTTTAATTTATTTTTTTTATTTGTGTATATGAGTGTATTGCTTGCATGTGTGTAGGTGTACCATGAATGTGTTGCCTGCGGAGGTCAGAAGAGAGCATAGGATCCCCTGAACCTGGAGTCGGGGATGATTGTGAGCCACCATGTGGGCGCTGGCAACCAAACCGAATCTAGGTCCAAGAGTAACTAACACATGCCCTTAACCACTGAGCCATTTCTTCAGCAGCATATGTGGTGTGTTCTTGTATTTTGCAATTCCACTTTTTACTTACCCCTTTGACATGAAGTTAGAAAGTGTAAAGTAAGGACCAGGCTTCACTTCTTTTCCCTGGGTGACAGCCCTTTGGGGGTCAATGCTGTTTGTTAAAATTTTTAATCTTTTTCTCATGGATTTAAGATATGTCCTTGTAAGATTAAATCCCCATACGTGTCCTAGAACTTGTTTCCTGGGGATTCTGTTGCGTTGCTGTTAAGATGTCTGTCTGTGTGCAGCAGCACTCTTGAGTGTTCATCTGCTGAACTCTGTTAAGTTCGTCTCTCCTCCCACTTTTGCTTCTCTTCATCATGCCCAGGTGCACACAGTGTCGTTCTTCTGATTATATCTGATTATTATATAAATACATTTAGAATCTGGGTATCTAGTTTTAAATTTTAATTTTATAGATGTGTGACTAAATATATATTAGCAGAGTTGGCATCTTTATGATGCCCAGTCTTAACTAAAAGTCTCTCTCTCTCTTTTTCTCTCAGTGGGGCAGGGTGGGGTGACGATCAAGATTTAGTTTTGTTCATGAGTGCTCAGAGTGCCTTGCATAGATTTGAAGTCACTTTATTCATGATTTTTTTTTCTGTCTTTACACTTAAACATTTCTCACTTTATAGATATTAGAGTGTTTTATGGCTCTGTTCTTGCTTACTTAAAGATTTCAGTTCTATTCTGGTTTTTGCTTCAGTTTGCTTAAGTTAAGCTGGTAACTTATATACAGTAAAATGATTAAATCTTAAGTGTGACATGTGGTAAAAATTTAAAGATACATGTACCACTGTGGCTGTCTCCCTGCTCGGTGTGAGGAACACAGCTGGAATCTCAGAATTGCCCTGCTCTTCCCTCCTGACTCCCCCACCCTCCCCTCCATCCAGAGAATTGATGTTCTGATTCCTGTCACATAGGCTCCGTTTTAACTGACTTTGACTTTTGGACAAGTGGGTTGACAAACTGAACCATTTTCTTTAACTTAACCGTATCTGTGAGAGTCATTCTCACCATCATGTAGGAATACATGGTAGTGGAATATTCCATTTATGAGTATATTATATTACAACTCACCCATTCTTTTGTTGACTTTGTTTTGGGCTATTATGATCATTCTATGTATTCTTACTGTATATTTTTAGTGGATATTAATAATTTTTGAACCTGGCTGTTGATATAGCACAGTATCTGAGGTAAACAAAGGAAGAAAGAGTTGCTTTGGCTCATGGTCTCTAGGGTTCCGACTGCTCACTTGGCTCTTTTGCTTCTGGATCTACAGTGAGGCAGGGCAGTATAATTGAGGTTCGTCATGGAAGAGCTGCTCACCACATGGGATGAGACAGCAGAGGAGTAAGATGAGCTGGCCAGAGACAATATGCAGTCCCCAGGGAGTCAGTCCCTTCAGCTAGGCCCCACCTATAACTCTGTCATCTCCCTGTAGCCTTTCTGTTGATGAGCCCATCATTGAATTAATCCATCTTAGACTCACCAGGGATAAAAAAAAAATAGTCCAACAAAGTCACATTTGTAAATTCTCTGCAGTGGTATAAAATGCACCACAGAAACCATGTGGCATCCTAACCATTAAAGAAGAAGCATGTGGGCAGGCAGAGTTCAGGGGAAGTTAAGCCAGTGACTCAAAGTGAAGACTCAAAGGGTGAGCGCCAGGTATGTTCTGAGAGTGGCCTCTGAAGCTTCCTGTAGCCCAGCTCTCGTAGCTGAGCTCTCCTTTAGAAGTGCCTGCATTTGAAGCTCTGTCTGGCCTGGATTTGAGTCAGTGACTTAGATCTTCCAGACATAATGCGATGATTCATTGTAATGCACATGATTTCACACAGGCAGGTCCCGGGCAGCCTGGTTTAAAGGGCGGTATCTCAGTGGGAAAGCAGCATAGCTCAGAGAGAGTGCCTATCCCATGAAACGTGATACAAGCAGAAATTACCTTCCTCCCGGCCTTTGCAGTTGGATTTGTGTTTGTCCTCCCTGGCTGATGAGTGCCAGGAAGGATTTTTCTTCCTCTCTCCCTGGCCAGGATATAGGCGCATGATCACTGTGGCACATAGTCTCAGAATTCAGAAGGTTGAGCCAGGAGGGTGACAAGTGTTCGGGGCCAGCCAGGACTGCTTGGTGAAACTCTTGCTTTTTTAAGAAAAGGGCAAGTCCGTGAAAGTTGTAAACAAGCTGAGGAGACTCCTACAAAGTTATCAGTTCCACACCCCAAAGTGTTTTGTTTTGTTTCCTTTGCTGAATGGCGGGGAAGCCTGTTAAACTTCCTCACTGAACAAATCACCAAGCATCCAGTGCATCTGGAAATGCTGCCCCAAGCTCCAGTTTCTACATCTATCACAGGCACATGGCCAGGACACACTTATACAGTTTTATACCAATTGGACTCAGTTCTCTTCTTGTCTGACAGGGTTCGTTAGATTTTGTAGGTCCATGAATCCATGGTTTACATCATTTGGCTGCCATCTCTATGAAATGTCTCAGATTTTGTAGGTCCATGAATCCATGGTTTACATCATTTGGCTGCCATCTCTATGAAATGTCTGCCATAGTCTCCCCTCTGCTTCTGAGACATCTACACACAAGAGGAGCTTTGTTCTTGTGCCCATTCTGCTAGTAAACCATTAAGTGAGTTTTATTTTAGGTACAGTATTTTCCACATATAAACTTTTAGTCATATTCAGATTACACGTGTACATATGTGTGCATATTTAGAAATGTAATTTTGTTTCTGTGCTGAGATTGTCTTCTCACCCTTGTCTGTCTCCAAAGTCTCAAGCATGTTTGTGGTAAGCGTTTAAAGTTGCGTCCATATTTACATATCTGTTCTGCATTCGCAGTTGACAAGTTACAGTTTGAACCACCTCTGAGGAAAGAAACAGAAGCCCGAGACGAAATGGTAACTGCGACTTTAAAACATTTTCAGTTTAAAATTTGAGAAAACTTCAAGTGAGATGTTTTAAGGAATTAAGTATATACATATATATATATATATGTACATACATATATATAAATCACTTTTTATACATATTAACTCTACACTAGTTCTCACACTAAAGTGTGAAGGATTCGTAATTAGGAATTTTGACGGTGCTGCAGGCAGTGTAGTTTGACCCATTCAATCCAGCACTCCCAGTCTTTTGAAAGATGTACATGGATTATTAAACACTGACGTGGACTCAGATTTCGCCTTTTCCTGACTCATTAGGTTTGAAGTGAGCACAGGTTTGCACAGAGTATCTGTGTAAAGTATCATATCTGGGGTTGGACACGTGGTTGTTAGAACACTGTTGTTGGTCCTGTTATATTTGTTACTGCAGCTTATTTTGCCTGTTCATCTGTGAGAGGGTCTCACTGTGTAACTCGGGCTGCCCTTGAGTTGCTACAGCCCTCCTGCTTCAGCAGCCTAGTGCCAGCGTGACCAGCATAAGTCATCACAACAGAAGTGTTGTGTATAACCCTGTATATAAAGGAATAAATAAAAAGATGTTGTTAGGATTGGCCTAGAATGTTCCTTAATGTCTACTGTTTTTTAGTCAATAAAAATGCATTTTCTAGGCCAGGCGGTGATGGCACATGCCTTTAATCCCAGCACTCAGGAGGCAGAAGCAGGAAGGTCTCTGAGTTGGAGGCCAGCCTGTCTACAGCATTAGTTTCAGGACAGCCGGGGCTACACAGAGGAGCCCTGTCTTTGGGTAGAGGCGGGGGAGCGCAGTTTCTAGCGGATTTTCATGCATTCTTCTTACTGCCCGTTTCTGTATGCACCAGCCTTCTCCATGCATATTTAATGGGCTATTTAGTTGTCCTGGCTGATGGAGTAGTTGTGCACATAATTCAGTTTTTTGTGGGTTTCTTTTTGTTTTTGCCTTTCAGATTGAAAACTATATTTAGTAGATGTGGGGAAATTCTTTTTTCATCAAATGATAATGAGTCATTGATCTAAATATTTCACATGACAGAACGAATTGTGGAGATGTATAAACAGATTGGATGCCAAGATAACAAGCAGCCTCAACCCTAGGATTTTCTTGAACCAGATTAGATAGCTGATATGTAATTAGTAAATCAAATGGTTGATATTAACTTGGTTGATATTATTGTCTGTGAAAGTAACATTTTAAATTGTGACCTGCACAGGGACTACCATCAGACCCACACTTGGTGTACCATTGGAGTCCTTTTGTGGATAATACAAATACAGGCAGGTAAGTTGTTTTCTAATTAATAGCTTGATTATGTGAACAACTTTTATGAGGATTTGTCTTAGAGTTGTCAGTGCATAGCTTTTACTTATATTATTGACAAAAAGCATCATGAATTGTTTAGTAAGGTTTTAAAAGGGTCTCTTGTGTTTGGGGGGATTTTTGTTTATTTTCTTCTGTTTTTTGCTTTGTTTTTCAATTGTTTGCTTTGTAAGAAGATCATGTTATATAGCCCTGGCTTGTTTGTTTGGCACTTCTTCGTTAGACCATTAGACCAGGCTGGCCTTGAACTTGTAGTCTTCCTCCTGCCCATGCCTCCCAAGTACTGGAGTTGCAGGCATGTGCTACAACTGGCATGGTTTCTGTTTCAGTCAGTATATATTGTGTGTAATTATAGTGCATTAAAAGATGTCATTGGTGAATAAATGGTCAGAAAACCCTCATTCTGTTTTTCTAACATAGTTTCTTCATATTCTAGCCCTGTCTTTATTCAGCAGTGAATTGAGGGGCTGGCCTCAGTGAGTCACTGAATTGTTTACATGTTTGTGCATTTCAGTTACCTGGAGAATTCATTGAAAATATAGACTTCTGGGTCCCCATATTAGGCCAGTAGAGCAGAGGTTGGCAAACTGTAGCCTGTGGGTCAAATCTAGCTGCTGCCCATCCCCTGAGAATGGTATTTGGGGAGAAGAGGAGTGCAGAAGCAAGGGGGGGGGGGGTAGGAAGATGGCTCCGCAGTCAAGAGCACTTCCTTTTCCCCAGTGTACCTGGGTTTAGTTCCCAGGACCCATACCAGGTAGCTCACAACTGCCTATAACTCCATTTTCAGAAAAGCCAATGTCCTCTTCTGGCCTCTGCAAGTATTGCACACATATGGTGAACATACATATCCACGAGCACATATACATGTGCACACATACACACAAAGCAAATAAATAAAATTTTAAGTTAAAAAGGGGTATTTACATTTGAATGGATAAAAATAAAAGAATAATATTTTGTCAAAAGCTTGCATGAAATTAAAACGTCAGTGTCAGTAAAGATTTATTGGAACACAATCATATTAATCACTTTATGTAGTATTTATAGCTGCTGCTTTCATACTATATCAGTGGAGTGTGGCTGCCATATGCCACCTGAAGTCTGTAGTATTTAGTATCTGGCCCTTTACAGAAAGTTTGCCAACCCCTGCCGTAGACTAGTCTTTATGAATGGAAGAAAGACCCTGGCAGTTCCTGCTACACTGAAAAGATTCTGAAGACATTGTACACGACCATTGAGCTGTCACTGCCTCTCGGACTTTGACGTGCCTGCTGGTCACCTGAACTCTTAAGCTGCAGGAACCGGTGCAGTGGATCTTCAAAGTGTCCATTTGTCAGCTTCTGTAGGGGTCTTCCTTGAGTAACAAAGGGTTAATAATTTGGCCACATAAACTCACGGGCTCCAGAATTCTGACTTTCATTGTTGGTTGTTTTCGTTTTCATTTGCTTTTATTTTCATTTGGTTGTTGGTCATGTTTGGGGTTTTTTTTGTTTATTTTTTGCTTTTTGGTTTTTTATGTAAGGCAGGATCTCATATAGCCCAGGCTGGCCTTGAGTCTCCTGCTCTACCTGTGTCTGCCATCTTGCTGCTAGGATTACAGGCATGTGCTACCATACCCTACTTGTGTTGGGAAGTTTTCAATTTTATTTTTTAATATTTATAAATACACAACCCTGTTTTTGTTTATTTGCTTTTCATTAGTTTAAATCCTTTAGGGATACAGCATCACATGTATTCTGTATACAATGCTGTAGCAGAAAGGTGGCTTAGAATGTGACAGGCACCGTGTTGCTGTCACCGTTACCTCTCCAGGCACCCAGGTTCTGCTGGTTTGCTCCCAGGCCTCCCAACACTGTCCTTTGCCTTACACACATCAGCACATCTCTGGCTGGAGTAAAATTCCATTTCCTCTCAAGCACCAACACCTCTTGTTTAAAAGAAAGACAGGAAAAAAGAAGGAAAGAAAAGAAGTAAAACCACTGTATGCATATTCCCTTGTTTCTGAGGACCCTGATTTTGCCAGCAAAGTGGCTTGCACCCTCACCTTCCAGCACACACTTGTCTTTCAGAAGGTCTGCCCCAAGTGGGTCTCCACAGACTCCAGATAGTGGAAGGTTTTTTGCTCATTTGTTTTGTTGTCCATACTAACCGTGTGCTCTTCCCCTGAGCTGCGCCCAAAGTCTGAATTTTATCTTTCTTTCTTAAGTTGAATTTAATTTGAATTACACATTAAGTGCAGCAGAATACAATTGAAAAGGACTTGGTGCCCCTTTGTAGTTTCTGTAATCATGCTGATGCTGGTCTAGACGGGTTTCCATCATGCTCTGTCTGTCTCAGAGCCTCTGCTTGCAGCATTCTAGTGCGTACTCGACAGTGTCGTCTGCGTGAGTCGTGTGTGACCATCTAAATCGAGTTTTCTCTTTGATAGATCAACCTCTAAGCGTGCAGTACCACCTCCCCTACCTCCTAAGGTGAGCTGCTGCAAGATTTTGAACGATAAATCCTTCTTTACATAATCACATTTTAAAAATAATTTCATTGCCTTTGTTTAAAATTTTAAGTTTATTAATTGTCTTAAGAAAGTGGATATGGAAATATAAAGTACATAGTAAAGAATATTTGTGTAAAATAATACACTTTAATAGATGTCAGAAAGAAACAGGTTTTTTGCTCTTGGAAAAATATTTGACTGTATGGTGGGAGATAAAAAGTTTGCCATCATCATTTATTGCTATAATTTGACATTAGAATCATTCTTTATTAAGTCATTGTCAGTTTCTACTTGTTAAATACTTGGCAACTGCTTCCATAATTTTATTGGTTATAAAGGTTTTATGATTTGGGGTTGGGATTCATTTTAAAACCCACATGTGAAGTTCATAGTTCTGTTGAGCAGTGACTCACTTGAGTGTTTTGCTGAAGTGAAGGTTACAGTGACTGTTTAAAGAGCATCTTCTTATCCTCTTGTCATTAGCCACGGATAAACAGTTACCCTGAAGACAACCTCCCAGAGGAAGAGAAATCAGCAACCGTCAAACGTTGCCCTGATCCAGATGCTAGAGCACCTCACATTCTCAGAAGACAGAGTAGCCCCAGCTGTATTCCTGTAGCAGAGACATCCTCTATAGGTATGGCAGCGTGCCAGCAGCTCTGGAATGTGGCAAGATACCGTGATGTGGGTGGGTCAGACGGGTGGGAAGGAAAGCCATTGTCTATTAATAATATCTTCTTTCTGTTGTGCAGTTCTTGTGCAGTTCAAACCATTGCTTCTGTGCTTTAATTACACACAAATGGCTATAGTAGATTCAGACCATTTCAACCTGGTTCAATCCCTTAGTAAATGTTAGGGGTCCAGAGGAAGTACCCATGTGCCTGCCCGCCAGGTATCAGAGGCTGTGGCAGAAGTTATACCTATATACACATAGCATTACAAAAGACGTCTGAGGTTGGTGATGCTGGCCTGTCATCCCAGCACCTGAGAGGCAGAGGCAGGCAGATCTCTGTGAGTTCAAAGCCAGCCTGATCCTGTTCCGGGATAGCCATGACGGTTACACAGAGAAATCCTATCTCAACAAAACAAAATAAAGTTCCTTGTAATTAATCAAAAGGAAAAAAATAACATGATGGAGGGAGGAAAAGAAAGACAATTAGTGTAGTTTTTCTTAAAAAAGAAAGAAAGAAAAACAAAAAAACTGTATTTGAGTGGAGCCCTAACATTTCTGAGGAAGGTAGGGATGGGTTGTTGGAGGTTGGTAAAGGGCCTGATGAACTTACAGAAGGGAGAGCCAGTGCTTAGGCGTTCCTGGAGACTAAGAAGGATTAGGCAAATAAACTAATGCAGAAAATCTGAATCATGTTTGAAGCAGTCTAACATGGTGGAAGAGCGGTACCCAAAGAGGAGGTAGGACTGAGAGTGGAGACTAAAGTTCTGTTGGAAAAGATCTTGAGTACCACTGTCCGTGGGCAAAAAGACTAAGGATACTGAGAGTCTGGACCAAGGGCAAATGGACTCATTGGCAGAAGCATGCTTCCGCAGACTCATCCAAGAGGAAGGGAAAGGATGAGGAAAGAAAGGTCCTCGTCAGAGAATGTTCTGTTTTGTGTGCTCATTCAGCGTTAACCACGGTTTCCTTAGGAAATGGTGATGGGATTTCAAAACTGATGAGCGAGAATACGGAGGGATCAGCACAAGCCCCGCAGTTACCTCGGAAGAAGGACAAGAGGGACTTCCCTGTGAGTACAGCGGTGCTTGGCCGCTGGCTGTTTCTAACATAGAGGGGGAGCCAGAGGAACTCAGGTAACTGGACTTGAGCATGGAGGCCTGGACTGTTGTCCCACACCTCTGCAGAGGCTGGGCAGAAAGATCACTGGCATGGAGAGACATTCTTTTATATGTAGGGATGGCCCAGCAGTGAGAGTGCTGGCTGCTCTTCCAGAGGGCCTCAGTTTAGTTCCCACACCATGTGACAGCTCTTACCCATCAGTAATTCCGGTCCCAGGGGATCTGCCACCTTCCTCTGGCCTCCACAGACACCAGGTTCACACATGTTGCATATTCATACATGCAGGCAAAACACTCAACTCATATACATAAAATTAAAATAATTTTAAAATAAGTATTATAATAACTGAAACAGTAAATTACTAAAGTTTTATTTTTAAACCTAGGGTTTCTTACAGTATTAAAAATTACTTAAAAAATTTTTTTTCACAGAAACCAACCATCAATGGCCTTCCACCCACCCCAAAAGTTTTGGTAAGGACTTTTATATGACCTGATTGCTGATTTTTTTTTAATCTCCTTAGAAGCAGTAGGAGTAATACCCTGTCAAGTACATTGAATCACTAAAAGAAATATTGTAGAATATAAAGTTGGTAGATAGATTTGAATGTACTGTAGTCAGATTACATAGTCCAATTTGAGTGTAATAGTTAAAATTTGAGTGTAATAGCAGATTTGTAGTCTTAGCACTCCATAGACTAAGGCAGAAAGATCATGAGTTCGAGGCCAACCTGGTCCATATAGTGAGTTCCAGGCTACATCTGAGCAATCAGATATTTAAGAGAGAGGGAGGGAAGAAAGAAAAGGAGGGAGTTGGAGGGAGAGAAAGAACAAAAAGAAAAACAAAATTGAGAATTCACAAATTCTCAGATTAGCGTCTAAGCACCAGTTTAATTTTAATGTACTGTGAGTACTGGGCTTCTTCCTTCTGTGGTAAGTGTCTCTCCCCTGAAGCCATTCTCATCTTGAGCTGTGCACACTGAGAAGAAAGAGGAAGTTTAGGTTAACACTTCTCTGTCCTGTTACAGAGAATGAGGTGTGTCTGTGAGGTGGTGCTGTCAGCCGTGGGAACAGGGTTCTTCGTGAGTCATACTCATTAATGGTTGATGTCTAGAATACAAACTTGCTCTTTTTGTCTGTTGCATATATTCTAGAATTACACTGTGGTTAAATCAAATATTATTTCACTATAATGTAGTCCTGAAGTAATAACTTAAAATTCCTACAGCTCATTAAATATGTAGATGTCCAATAAATTTGATACTTTGACCCTAAAATGGAAAGAAAGCAAAGACTGTGACTCTGAGTAGGAAAAGTTTAGTTCTGTTAGTCTGTATTTTGTTTTGAGATAAAACCACAAAAGTTTCTTCAAAGAGTTTGACATTGTATGATTTTTTTTAGGAATATTAAAATTATGTAATAATTCTTATTTCTTTCTTTATGAACAAGATGGGAGCATGTTTTTCAAAAGTATTTGATGGCTGCCCTTTGAAAATTAATTGTGCAACATCCTGGATACACCCTGATACAAAAGGTACAAGTTCTGAATTGTGTGTGTATGTGTGTATTAATTATACATATATAATTAATATATATTATATATATAATATATATATATATACCTCCTATAAAATATTTGCTGTATGGAAGACCTTTATTAGTAACTTGAGGTTGTTAACTTTAAAATTATTACCTTAGATACTAAATGAGACAGGGCCCTGTGACAAGCTGTGTAAATCAGTAAGCTTTGGTTCAGGTGCTTTACAGTTGGAATATGTAGGAACTGTTCTTATAAAGGAGGCTGAGGAGATACCACAAATGTTGTGTCCTTAATTTTTAAGGATGAGACCATTTAAAACCAGCTGCTGAGGTCTGTCTGTAGGCAGTGGGGGCTGTTGTTTAAGGATGAGACCATTCGTAACCAGCTGCTGAGGTCTGTAGGCAGTGGGGGCTGTTGTTTAAGGATGAGACCATTGGTAACCAACCGCTGAGGTCTGTAGGCAGTGGGGGCTGTTGTTTAAGGATGAGACCATTCGTAACCAACCGCTGAGGTCTGTAGGCAGTGGGGGCTGTTGTTTTAGTCTCAGTGTTCTCTGGATATATAAAACTTGTTTCAAATCAAAACAAAACATCCAACTTAAATACATGGGAGTAAGGGGGTTTTGTGCTCATAACTTAGCTTGGTGGTATGAGCGGGCATGAAGATGTAATTCAAGACCAGTCTGGGCTGTATTGAGACAGTGTCTCAAATAATTAAATAAAAACAGAAACATCCGCCGGGCGATGGTGGCGCACGCCTTTAATCCCAGCACTTGGGAGGCAGAGGCGGGCGGATTTCTGTGAGTTCGAGACCAGCCTGGTCTACAAGAGCTAGTTCAGGGACAGGCTCCAAAGCCACAGAAAAACCCTGTCTCGAAAACAAAAAAATAAAACCAGAAACATCCATATTCATATTCTTCTGTCTCCACTCATTTTGATTGCTCCAGTCTATGAGTTTAAAATTCCATGTCCACTTAGCCTGTTCGGGTGTTTAATTTTATGTTCAGTTAAATGCAGCTATCGCTATGGCTTCTTTTGACACATTTTTCCAGGATTTATGGGGAGTGGCCGTGCCAGTCTCCTTCCATGTGGGGCCAGTCCCTTACTACCTGGCTATGGCAGGTTTTTTCCTCAGAATCAGTCCTTTCTCCAGGAAGCTTTGGTTCTTATTAGTGGTGACAGTATTTAGAAACCAACATCTGAACAAGAAATGTGTTCATTATTTGTGGTGTGTCATGGTTTATGATTTCTATTTTACTGTATGTTTGAGTATTTGAAGTGTCTTACAAACATGTACTACTATAACAACAGTTTAAAATTTAGTTGAAAGGCAGCATTTAATAATAGTCTTATGCCACTTTTATTTACTTTTTAAAACATAGAAAAGAGACATGGTAGCATGAATGTTAAAAACAGTTGTACTATGTGACTGGTGGCCATCTAATATCACTGCATATAGCCCTTAGCTAAGTGTGCACTCTCAGGAAATGACAGGAAGTTCTGGTAACTTGTATTACAGATCAGTACATTATTTTTGGAACTGAAGATGGTATTTACACTTTGAATCTCAATGAGCTACATGAAGCAACTATGGAACAGGTAATAAAAATTTTAACTATTAGTTTGTGCAAATTGGATAAAAGAAGTATCATAACTTTAAATCCATTTATATGGGTTCTTATCTTTGTTTTTAATGGTTTGAATATTTAAGGGGTGACATGGAACCTGTCTTTGTGTTCATATTGAAAGATTTTTTTTCCTCTTAAGGTTTTGGTAATTTTCCCAAAGGAATTACCAGAATGTTTACAGTACTGTTTGTTTTGTTTAGCATGGTGCTGAGGATTAACCCCAGGCCCTGAGTGTGCTAAGCCTGTGCCCTGCCACTGAGTCATGTCCCCAGCAGCACTTGGCTGAATTCGGGTTTGGGGACAGGATGAGAGGAGAGAGTCAAAGCTGTGCAGTTTAATAATCTTCTTCTTCCCCCTCCTCAGTTGTTTCCACGGAAATGCACATGGCTCTACGTTATCAATAACACGCTGATGTCATTATCAGGTATGCATGACGCTGAAAGCCATGGGCAAGCAGAGAGATGAAATTTTAGCATACACTGTATGACAGCCATTTGCTGTTTGAGAAAGGATCCTGTCTTCTGTGAAGACTGCATCTCCCAACCCCCTTCCCCAGCATCTGAACACCTGGGGGAGGGAACATCGTGGTGATCTGCTGAGCCCATTTTCCGTCCATAACTTGCACCATTGCTGGCTGCATTCTGCTTGGCTTTGAGTGTTTACAGTGCAACACTCCGTGAATTCTAGCAAACCCACTCATAGCCTTAATTTTCTTCATTATCAAATTAGAACAGAGGCATTAAAAATACAGACAAAGTCTAATGAGGTTGTTGTGAGGGTTAAAAAAATAACAGCCCAAAGTGCTAATTGTGAAGTCTATGTACGTGTTGTTCTGGCCCACTTGTGAAGTCCCTTAGACTGATGGTGCTCTAGAGTCTCCTAATCAGGGATCGGCGAGATGGATATCTCAGTTTGAAGAATGCTTTCCAACAAGCATAAGGACCTGAGTTCTATCCCCAGCATCCATGTAGAAAGCTGGGTGTGGCGGTGCATACTTGTAATCTCAGTGCTAGGGAGCCAGAGACAGAGGCTCCTTGGGGCTCACTGGACAGCAAACCTAGCCTAGTAGGCAAGTTCGAGCTTGTCTCACAAACAAGAGAGACACTGACTAAAGAACAGCATTCAGTCTTAACCTCTGGCCTGTACATGCATATGGATCTGTACTTATTGTGGAGGACTGGCCTCAAGAAAAATACCATTTACCAGGATAGGGGCATAGGAATTTAGAAATATTAGTAAAGAATATAGAGACGCATAAAAATTAATAAGACAGAAACCATAGAATCGTTGTAAGGAAGGTCTCTTGTTCATTTCCCGGCTGCCCAGACTCCTGAAATAATCACACAGAATCTATATTATTTAAATCACTGCCTGGCCCATTAGCTCTAGCTTCTTTTTTGCTAACTCTTACATCTTAATTTAACCCATCTCCATTAATCTGTGCATCACCACAAGGTCATGGCCTACCAGTAGAGTTTCAGCACATCTGTCTCCAGTGGTGACTCCATGGCTTTTCCTCAACTCCTCCTTTTTTCTTCCAGCATTCACTTTAGTTTTCCCCACCTCCCTCTATTCCCTGTGCAGGCCCAAGACAGTTTCTTTATTACCCAATGGTATTCACAGCATACAGAGGGCAAGCCCACATCAGTAGGGCATTCCAGTGATTACTGAAATCACCCAGTTGATCTTTCCACCCAACGTAAGTGGGGGGTGGGGGAGGTAAAAAAAAAAGACTTTATTAACATAATACAAAGGACCAGCAATCAATCGCTCAAACACTCTGAGACATCAAATCATTAGCATTCTGTTGTCTAGGTAGCAAAGCTGGACTAGGTCAAGTATCCAGAAGGCTGCCCTTCCCCAGGTGACCTCATAGTTACAAAAGAAGGAACAGAAGAACATTCTGTCAGGATGGCATGGACTTACTTGAATGAGCTATTTAATGTTAAAAGAACCAAGCAATCACATCCTGAGTTGGGACTGGCAACTACCTTTGTCAATCATTTGAGCAGCTTCCAAACTCTCTGACCGTCAGACAAGGTGGAAATGGGCCCATATTTTGGGGGCTCCACAACTTATGCACGCACATACATACACATGCATTTCACACACACACACACACACACACACACACACACACACACACACACACACACACAGCTTATCTAAACAAGGAGATTCTAGAGCAACCTGTTCTGATTTTAGCATTGTTGGGGTTTTTTTGGTAACTGGTGGTAATGAAAGGATTGAACACCTTTAGACTCTCTTTACCATATCTGTTCTGTTGCTAAGAGACACCATGATCAAAGCAGTTTTTATAAAGGAAAACATTTCATTGGAGCTGGCTTACAGTTTCAGAGGTTTAGCCCTTTATCATCATGGCAGGAGATGGCAGCAGGCAGGAAAGCACTGGAGCAGTAGCTGAGAGTTACACCCTGATCCCTAGGCAGAGGGAGAGACTCCCGGTGACACACTTCTAACAAGGCGATACTTCCTAGCACCTCTAATCCGTTCAAATAGTGCCAGGGGGCCATTCTTAGTCAAGCCACTACACCCACCAAACAATATTTTCTTACACATTAGACTTATGTAACCACCTGAAGACTGATTTCATTTGTAGTACAAGGTAGGTAATTGTTATTTCTCCCCAGTCGAGATTCTTCAGGAATCTATATTTGAGCTAATAGCAGTGTTTATGACAATATAGCCTTGTATGTAAATGACTTGGGGTTCCTCTAAAGTGGTGCGGCCCTTTAATACAGTTCTCGTGTTGCGGTGACCCCAACCATAAAATTATTTTCATTGCTACTCATAACTTTGCTACTGTTAGGAATCATAAAGTAAATATCTGTAGTTTCTAATGGTCTTAGATGACCCTTGTGAAAGGGTTATTCCATCCCCCAAAGATGTCCCAATCCCCAGGTTGAGAACCGCTGCTCTGAAGAGTACTTTGTTCTTTTGTTTTAATTATGATTAGCCTGTAATTTTTTTGTTTCATTTAGTAAATATTCATATATTACTCTTGTGAAAAGAAACAGACCCAATTCTATTTGGATGGCGTCTGAATTTTTTTGAAACAGGCTTAATTCAGTTTCTTTTTCTGGTGTAAAACCCCTGTATGGTAGCCATAGCTGGAGCCTGAGTACTCTGAGCCAGACTCTGATGTGAGTTTTCACAAGATGGCTAATGAATTCCTGATAGGGAGACCTGGTGGACAGTCTCCTTCCAGCTGTGGGTCAAGTAGCTGTAGGTCTTAGAGATGGCATCAAAGATGAAGTTGCGCAGGGTGGCATGCAGCCCCTGGCTGATGTGCAACAGTCACCAGTACTGGCCAGCAGCAGCAGCTTCTTGGGCCCAGGCGCAGAGATGATGCCAGGAGCTTTGGGAGCAGGGATGAAGCACACCAGCACAGAGGAACAGTGACCTGTCACCTTGCATGAGATGGTATGGGGTTTGCCTGTCTTGTTCCCCCAGTAGTCTCTCCAGACAGGGACATTGTAAGTTTAGCCAGGATGATGGCCCCTCGAATGGTAGTGGCTACTGCCTTGGAGCACTTTACACAATGACCAACATGGCCATTGTAGTCCCAGTAGCGACAAAAACCTTGAAGCTGGCCCACTGCAGTGAGTCTGCTTCTGCGCTGCCGTGGTCTTTAGAACCTCATCCCTTAGGAATGCTCCAAAAAAGTCAGTGGACACAGCTTCCTTGATGGCAGGGAGAGGCAGACAGCCGTCCTGGGATTTGACCTTCATGTCCTTGAGCAGGCAGTCCAGCTTGGTGAAGGGATCCACTCCTTGTCTTCTGCTCTACCTCCATGAGCCCAAAGGCCTGGAAGACCATTGCGGAAGCTTCCAGGGCCTCTCAACCTGGGCCTCCCAATGCGAAACCTCCCACTGCACATCTGAGCAGTGGTTCTGGATTTGGATGTAGAATAACTTTCCTTAACTCTTGCTACTTTTATCGTTAGACATAGCTGACTTTCAGACACAGCTTTAAAACCACACATAGTACCCCTTCTGTTTCCATGAACTAAAATGAGATGGTGGGAAATAGTCTATGATTAGTTCATTTCTGTAGTGTGGTTAGAATTACTCCTAAAACAGAAAGAGTGTAGGTATCAGAGACAGTGAGTATGGAGAAGTGGAGAGAAAAGAGAGGTACTGTGTTGGCCAGAATGTTTCCGTTCTGAGAAAACAAACTGCAGTGAGGATGAAATGCCCTGTGTGGCGTGTTCCTCTAGGAAAGGGTGCTTGTTACTCTGTCGCACCCTTTGTGAGGAATTGGAGGGTGTCTGCGTGTCTCTCCTGCTAAACACGGCTACAATTGGATGTGCATGGGTTGTTCCTTACTAGACTAGGCCTTATAATACTGACATTTCTCTTTTCCTGGTATTACAATCTATGCATTTAAAAATTGTTCACAATTAATTGAAGATAATTTGATGGATTGCCGATGGATAGATCTGTCCCAAAGAGATAATCTCAGTGTTACAGAATTCTGTTTTGTGTGTGCTCCTGTAACTCTTTGTAGCACACGTGTGCACAGGTGTTTATCAGTTTCTCTTTCTTCACGAGCATCAAACAGGTTTGCATTTGTTCTTCCCGGGTCACCTGTTTGTCAGAATGTACCTAAACAGAATGATCTACTTGCTTAAAAGTAATTTTACCCATTATGTTCAAAACAGTATTAACTAGGTTTGTTTGTTGTGTTTTTACATGTTTTGCTTGATTCTTGAACATTACCGGACTCATCATTTTAGAAGGTAATTGCATTTTTTTTTTTCTTTTTGGTGTTCTTGAGACAGGGTCTCACTGCGTAGCTCTGTAGCTCCGCCTGTCCTGGAACTCACTACATAAACCGGTCTGGCCTTGAACTCAGCAGAGATCCACCTGCCTCTGCACCCTGACTCCTGGGACTAAAAGCGTGCACCACCACACCCAGCTAATTGCATTTTCTTATACTTGAAAATTGTCCTTCTTTTTCCTACTGAAATTGATTCTAGTAAAAGTAACTTCTTTCTCTTTTACAGGAAAAACCTTTCAACTCTACTCTCATAATCTTATTGCTTTGTTTGAACAAGCCAAAAAACCAGGATTAGCTGCCCACATCCAAACTCATAGGTTTCCTGACCGCATTTTGCCAAGGTACAAAATATCATTTTGATCCTGGAGGGGTGAGGGTGTTTGTGTCTTATTTTTAAGCTGCCTGTATTCCTTGTCTGGTGAAACAACTCCCTGTTCCTAATTTACATGTGATCCAGACTGGAAATACTTCATGCTTCCTGCATGAAAAGCACTTAAGGAAGTTTTATAACAAATTCTTCATCCTATAAAATGAGTCTAAAAATAGTCCAAAGTCGGAGTCCAAGGTGGCTTTTTTTTAAAAAATCCCTTCCTGTCTGATTCTGATACAGCTGGTTCATATTGTGGAGGCCACAATAGAATTCATTCATGTTGTCTTATATTTTCAGAAAGTTCGCCTTAACAACAAAGATCCCTGATACAAAAGGCTGCCATAAGTGTTGCATAGGTGAGTCAATGCTCCTCCTCACACCAGCTGGATACAATATCTTTAAAATTACTCGAGGAGTCTCATAGTAGGAGCGAGGTGAAAAGTCAGCATAAGAGCTTAGCAGCTGTCCAGTAGCATCATCCACACAAACCGTCCCCACATCTCATGTCCGGATTAACCCCAAGCCACCCTCAGAGTCAGAGACTGGCCAGACCGTCTCACACTCTCACTGACAGGAGTGATGCTCGTGGCCATGATTACACGGGCGAGTGTGACAGGAGCATGAGGCAGATGCAGGACTGCCAGGCCAGGCATGGCGCTGCCGTAGTAGTGGGCACCAGTCTTGTCCCTTTATGCTGTGACTGTGTGGCAGTTCACACAGCATTGCCAGTCAGTGTTGATTCAAACGTCCAGAGTTTTCACTGGGGCTCCTTCACGAAGGTGTGAGATTGCCCGCATGGCTATTCTCCCATCCAGTACCTCCATCGACCAGCTGATGCTGCATGAGTCACAGCCCCCACCCAAAGTCACTCTTGGTGTTGCTGGCCCCACCCTAAATGGCATTGTTAGATGTAGGAATGATGGGAGGTTCACGTGTGGCGTTGCAGAGGCTTAGCAGGGTTTCTCAGGGGAGGAATGTTCGAGGATGGGCTTCTTGTGAAGCAACAGTTCCATTCCTTACTATGTAACTAGCTCACTGACCCCTTAGATGGTTCTTGACACTGATTATGTCACAGGGAGTCACAGAACCTCAATCAGATCTGGGTGCAATCTCTAAGAATCCTCAACTCCTAACTTGATCAGTGAGTTTACATATTTATCTTCAAGAAAAGATATTCTATAGAACAAAATACTCAACCGCAGTGTGCTCTGCCTGCCGTCATGTGTCAGTCACTTCATGGTGCATATGTCACTGGGTGATTTAGCTATTGTGATGTGTCACCAAGTGATGTAGTCTCTGGAACCACCATAATAAACTTAAGCCTTCGCTGGCTGAGATGTATGGTGTGTGATGATTTAACCAGATTTCAGCCTCTTGGGGAGAGACATTTGTCTGTCATCATGCCAAGATCTGTGGCTCAGAAAGGTCTAGAAGCCTGCAGTCCTAAGACTTGATACAGTTCTGCAGAACTTAACAAGTACCAGCTCACGAAATCATTGTATGTTGTGGCTATTGGGAGTCACCCTGGGGAGAGAAAAGACCAAGATGAATTCATGCATGCATACATGATAAACATGATAAATCATCTTCATTGTCCCTCAAGCTGCTCTGTCATAGGACATTATGTAAAAGTCTCAGTTGTTCCTAGACCTGTCAGATTTTATCCTTCTGGTTATTTAGAAGCAGGTTTTGAGTTTATAGAGTAATGTACATGTTTGAGAACTAGCAGTGGGAATCTCATCAAAAATTCCCTGTGGTTAAGTACTCAGCATAGTAAAGGCATTTAGCAATAAATGGCTGTGATCTCCAATTGGTATTTTTTGTTTAAATAAAAATGAAAGGCAACATTTCGTTATTTCCATTTTCATTGTCTCGGTTAAGTAGTTTGTCACTAAACATAATCACTTCAAAAATTTTTTGGTGTTTATTTGTTTGTTTGTTTTTTTCGAGACAGGGTTTCTCTGTAGCTTTGGAGCCTGTCCCGGAATTGACTCTTGTAGACCAGACTGGCCTTGAACCTCACAGAGCTCCACCTGTCTCTGCCTACCAAGTGCAGGGATTAAACATGCACCACCAGCACCCAACAAATAATTTTTTCTTCTGTACTGCAGTGTTGATTCACAACACATACCACTGGCATTTCCTCACACCAGCATCTGCCTTCATAAAGAAAAATAACTTGAGCCAAGCGAGGGGGTGCACATCTATAATCCCAGCACTTGGGAGGCAGAAGCAGGCAGATCTCTGTAAGTTCGATCCCAGCCTGGTCTCCAGAGTAAGTTCCAGACCACCCAGAGCTACATAGTGAGACCCTGTCTCAAAAGAACAGAAAGGCAGGCCTCTTAGCTTTTAGGTGGATGTAGTTCAGTTGTCACTGAGCTAAACTATTTCTCACAAAAGCAATCTGTGTTGTGCATGTGGGTAGGATTTTTATTTATTTATTTTTTTTCTTCTTTCTTTTCAGTTAGAAACCCTTACACGGGACATAAATACCTCTGCGGAGCTTTGCAGTCTGGAATTGTCCTGCTTCAGTGGTATGAACCGATGCAGAAATTCATGTTGATAAAGGTATATGGAGCTTCCTTATATCTTCATCTTGACAAAGCACTGTGTGTAACTACAGCAGGCTGAGGCTGTAATTATTGCTCTTAGGGACAGCCTTCAGAGTTAATGCAACGTGTGTGTGTGTGTGTGTGTGTGTGTGTTATGTTCTTAGCAATATCTTCTCTGTAACTTACTGTTCTTCAAAGCTACTGGAATCATCCTAGCCACAAACATTTCTCTGAGTCTCTGTAAATTCTCTCAGGCTCATCGCTTGTATAGACTGAGGCAGGGTGACTCCCACCCTTTCAGCTGACTTCACTAACACCTATAAAGGGAAGATTGCTACATTTTTTTCCTTTTGTTTTTTTTTTGTTGCAGCATTTTGATTTTCCTTTACCAAGTCCATTGAATGTGTTTGAAATGCTGGTGATACCAGAGCAGGAGTACCCCATGGTTTGTGTAGCTATCAGCAAAGGCACAGAGTCAAACCAAGTAGTTCAGTTTGAGACAATCAACTTGAATTCTGCATCTTCCTGGTTTACAGAAATTGGTGCGGGTAAGTGGTTTTCATTTTATGATAAAATATCCATGCTTTTGCCTGTACTAGATGCAGAAGACTTCATTTCAGTCATTGTGGGCTCCTAATAAAAATGCAAGCATAATTTTTCACGTAAACCCAAGAAATTACCCTGCATGTAGTTAGTTTGTGGTCTCCATTTACCTACAGACTTTTTTTTTAACGTAGGTGGTGCACATGTTCATGGGAGTGAGTTTTCCCCTCACACAGTGTAGGTGCTAGGGATTGCCTGGCTCAGCTCATCAGGTTGACAGCAAGCACCTCATTGGTCCTTGCCCAAGAAAGTTTTATACAAATTTATTTTACTGAGGACGTTTTAAATATTCTTGACATTTAAAAGTCTAAATTGTTGACAGGTTAGAAAGGTGTCTCAATGGTTAGGAGCTGGCTGCTTTTACAGAGGGCCCAGGTTCAATTCCCAGCACCTACAAGATGGCTCACACCTCCAGTTCCAGGGGATCTGATGCCCTCTTCTGGCTTCCATGGGCAATCCATGTGGTAACAGACACGCATACAGGCAAACATACATAGTCTGAATTGTTACTAGTCTGTCTTTGTTCTTACTAAATAAAGAGCTATGTATCTCAAGCCAGGAAAGTTCCCGCATTTATCCCTGTATCTTCCCCACACCCCAACCCGCCTCTATTTGAATCGCTGGGTGCTCTGCAGACATGGATAGAAGTTTCTGAAATGGCCTTCAAGCTTTTCCATTAGAATATTCAATGTTCTTTCCTCGATGGGCTGGTTAATCTAGAAGTTTATTACACATACCTCAGTGAAAGCTCTTTTCTCACAGTTCAGGTTTAGAAAAATCAGTCAAGAATACATTTTTCAAATGAACAATACCCAATGCCACTAACCAACAGGGAACTGCAAGTCAGTGATGTTATGAGATACCATCCAGGACAGAGCAGTAGCAAACTTCTGTGAGGATGCAGGGAGGAGCTGCTGACGGGGCTTCAGTTAGTGCAGCCATTATGGAAACAGTTTGGGGAGGGGCTTCAAGGACCAGAACTAGAACTGCCATGCCACCCAGCAGTTCCACTATTGGGTGTGTACTCCTTTCCAGAGAAAATAAAATTAGTGTGCTGGAAAGAGAGCCGCACACATGTTTATTGCAGTATTCTCCAGAATAACCAAGACTTAGAATCACCCTAGATTGATTTCAGCTGATGGGTCAGTAAAGAAAATGTGGAATGTCTACACTGTGGAGTATTGCTCAGCCATTGCAAGTGTGAACCTGTGTTGGGTGTGATGACACATGCCTGTAGTTTCTGCACTTGGGCGGTGAAGATGGGAGGATAATGAGCCAGACCATCCTGGCTACATCAGGGACCCTCCATAAAAGGGAAGAATGAGGACATAGGAGCAAGTGAAACGTCAAAGGACAGGTGTCGTGTATTCTCATCTGTAGACACTAAAATCACATGGGATTCGGCTACAGAGCTAGGAAATCCACAGACGTGGGGGGATGGGGAAAGATGATTGGCAGTCTGGGGTTCTGGTTGGGTAGGAGGAACGATTTCTATTGTTCTCTAATCCCAGGGTAACAGGGTAACTGGTTAATGACAATTACATGTCTGTTTCAAAAGCACCATCAGAGAGGATTTGGGAGAATTTATATTTTAAATCTGGGCTATATGAAATGAAAGGGTACCTCATTTTCCTGTTTGTTATTCTATTTTGTCGTGTGTCAACTGTGATTTTAAACAGAATTGAAGGCAGTTTGTGGTAGCTTTCTTACACAACATTACAGCCCTCACTACATTCAGAGGATGTCCGTTACAGCCCTCAGTACACTGAGAGGACTCTCTCTCAGCCCCCACTACACTGAGAGGACTCTCTCACAGCCCTCACTGCCCTGAGAGGGCGTCTGTTACTGCATTGCATTTGGTGCACCTTGGCTGTTGATAATTTGCAGACTGAGTTCTGAGAACTCATTAAGCATGCCAACTAGGAAAGCTTAACATCCACCCCACCCTAATGTCACTTTCAGAATAAGACTGGGACATAATTTCACTAGCGTGCACAAGGACTGTGTTTGATCCTATGTGTTACAAAGGAAAATCAGTATGACCCAGAGATGTCCTGGTTTCACAGCATGATCTTTTGGGTGCAGCCCCTGGCTGTGGTTACCCAAAGCGTAAAACTCCCATCATAGTGGGTTTCAAACAGCCTGATGGCATGTAGCCCTGAACTGTGAGCACCCCTGTGTGGACGAAGCCATAGTTTCCTGTGGGGTAAAGAAGCAAGCCACTTGCCCCGTACCTCAGCTTTCCCTGTTCAGTTTAATGGCTTCTGCAGTTGGGAGCATGTTTCCTGTGATTGCCTTTTGAGGTGTGGGGAAGTGAAGTTTCCTTTGGACCTGACGGATTCCATCTCTCCTAAGTGTAGAACAAAGTTAACCAATGTGTGCATTTCCTTCCCTTCCCCATATTTGCCCTCATTGCCATCGTCACTATAGCCCACCTTTCCAGAACAAATTTGTAATTAAGCAATACTGCATTTTTTAGTTCCATTTATCCAGGTTAGAGCTGATATTTGTTCTCCTAAACTGATGTTCATCCTTGTTTTTCTTTTTCTAAAGATAACCTGACAAAATGCATTATGCACTATATTTCAAAGAACGAATCACAGCGAGGGTCAGACTGCTGGTTTTCTAAGCCCTGGTTTACTGAAACATGGTGTTAACTGTAACATTTCCGCTCTCAGGCAGCCAGCAGCTGGATTCCATTCATGTGACGCAGTTGGAGAGAGATACTGTTCTGGTGTGTTTAGACAGTGAGTATTATTTTAAAGTTGTGTATCTTTTAAAACATTAATTCCTATTTTTCACTAGGCATATCCCGATCAAAGTAAATCTTTAACTTTATTAAGAATATTATTTGATACCCATACAAAATACATTTATTTTAGAAAACTTTCATTTCTGTTCTTGACTTCTTTTTAATTTCTTTTAAGAATTTGTAAAAATTGTAAATTTGCAAGGAAAACTAAAGTCAAGTAAGAAGCTGGCCTCTGAGCTGAGTTTCGACTTCCGCATTGAATCTGTAGGTAAGTCCCTTTCTGTTACTGACTCGGATATCTGGGGACTTTGCTTGTTCTCTCCTGAGGGTTGTGTAGACCAGTGCCTGTCTCATAGCTTGAGCTGACAGAAACACTGTTATTGTGTGCACTAGTTCATGTGGTGAATGCCACCGTGTACTTTCTAAATTTTCAACTAATTTCATTTTGATTTTTATTCTGTCAATTTCATACATGTAATTCACTCTGATCATGGTCCCCTTTTGATATGACTTTTTACATAAATAAAAATACTGGTTGCTACCATAGTGGACAGCACTGGTCTTGCCTGTGTCCTTGTTTCCTGGGTGTTGATTTTTAAGCATGCTCATTACCATGGTTGTGCCAAGTGAATTATGCTTTTCCCAACTCTTTCCAAGTCATGAAGGTGCTTGTGTGAAGTGACCATTCTTTAGGTCCCCTGTGATTCTTTGTCACTGTTGTCTAGTTCTGTGTGTTGACGGTTACTGTTTTAGATCTGTTTCTATAAAAATAGTAACTTTGGGGCCGAAGTGATGCCTCCAAGGCTGACAGCCCTGAAGAGCTTCCAGAGGACCTGGGTTCAATTCTAGGGACCACATAGCAGCTCACACTCATCTATAACTTAAGTTTCAGGGGTTCCGGTTCCCTTTTTCTCTATAGGCCCTGCATATACATGATGATGCATAGGCATGCGTGCAGGCAAAGCACCCAGACACATAAAATAAAAATAAGTAAATCTCAGGGCTGGAGAGATGGCTCAGCACGTAGGAGCACTTGTTACTTCTGCAGAGGACCGAGGTTCGATTCTCTGCACTCATATGGTAGTTCACAACCATCCATAACACCAGTGCCTGGGTATCCAACAAATACACATACATGTGGCATACATACATGAATGCAAGCAAAACATCATATACGTAGAATAAAAATAAATCTTTAAATAAATCATAAATAAACAATGAGGCTATAGAAAGGAATGTGTCATTTTAATTTGTTTCCTTATTAGTATTTTACTGCAGCATGCTCATTGATTTTATGATTATTTTTTAAGCATTATAGGTTTGGGTGCAGTGGTGCACACTTAAGTCTCAGCACTTAGGGAAGAAACAGGCAGATCTTTGAGTTTGAGGCTAATCTTGTCTAGTTCCAAGCCAGACTGTAGAGCGACACCCTGTCTCAAACAACAAATAATTATAATTCCACTTCCATCTTTTTTGCTGGTATGTCAGCATTTTCCCGAAGGGAAATAGAATCCAAATATTTTAGACAATTGATTATATGATTCTGCCATTAAAGAAAAGGACACACACATGCATCATATAATTACCTGTATATGGCTTTTAAAATTGTTTTTAACTAGTTAGAAACATTTTTTAAAAATATATATATATTAAAAATATATTTTTAAAAAAATAGCCAGTTGGTCATGGCATATGCCTTAAATCCCAGCACTCAGGAGGCAGAGGCAGGTGGCTCTTTGTGAGTTCCAGGACAGCCAGAACTGTTAAACAGAAAAACCCTGTCTGGAACACCCCACTCCCCAAAAAAAAGATTCTGACCTGAGTTTCTCATTAAACTAGAATTTGCTGTAGCCTACAGGACGTAGCTCAGTAGTAAAGTACACGAGGGCCCTGACACTATCCTAGTACCAAAAATAAACTGTTGTTCTTTCGTGGGACAGCTCATAAAGATATACCTTGCTTGTGATGGAAATGTAGGCCAGACAGAAGGAATTGTGGAAGCTTGATTCCTCCTTACTCCAGTATACACTAGGTACGGCGCGCCAGCTCCTAACAGAATGTTCTCTAGCAGGAATCCAGCCTAGTCCCAAGTCCTCGTCATCTGATACCATATGTGTCACAGTATTTGGAGAATTTTAATTGTTGTGCGAAAGTTCTCTCCGATATTGCCATCACCTCATTCAAATAAATCTTGAAATGGTTACAAGGATCCTGAATCATCTCTTTAAATCCTTTTAAATCATATCTCAAAATAAGACAAGTAACTGGGATCTTCAGTTCCACCACTAGTGAAACACATGTGATCTGTCATCGTCAAATACTTCTGTGTTTATTAAATTGAATTATGTCCCAGACATTCTTACAGTAACCATGTCCTTATTGCTCTATAAGAAATCCGTGCTTCTCCGGCATGCGCTAACCCTGGATATACTCACTAGCACCAGAAAAAAGAAAAGAAAAAGATAGTAGTAATTTTCTGTCTTTTTTCCACCATTATGTTTATTAATGTTTGTGTTTTTCTAATTCTATTCATTAGAATAGTCAGTAAAAATACTAAGATACTTATTTAGCAATTGACTGAGATCATAATATTCAATGTGTGATAGATTCTGGATTATGAAGCATGTTTATTTTTTAATTTTATAAAATGAAAAATAAGAACATAAACCTCTTGCTTGATAGCTGTTTGAATAACTTCTTTTAAATCCAAAAGCTTAAGTGCATGTTTTTATTGTTTTGATAACTTAAAATAGAAGATACAGCATATGGAAGAGAAATTAGTATGCCCATACCCAGCTTATCAGATGTCACCCATGTTGGAAGAATGCCTGTGACATACGTCTCTGAAGGCTGCTTAACCGTCTCAGTAAATTACTTGAATTAAGACACGCCTTAGTCACAAAAAATGTTAAGCAGTAATGGTCTAGACAGTGGAATTTTGCCCTGAGTGCTTGAAAAGCCTTATGTTATCATTTATTAAAAAGAGCTAGAGAGGGGCCAGAAAGATGGCTCGGTGCTTGAGAGCTGACTGCAAACAGGGTTTGACCCCAGCATCCGTGTATTCAAACCACCTTTGGCTCCAGCTCCAGCTCCAGCTCCAGGGAGCTCCTTTGTTTCTTCAGGCACTTGCAGGCACATGCATACACCATACACATGCATGCATACATGTAATTAAAAGTAATAACAATAAATCTTTTTTAAATTTATCTTTATTTTATGTACGTTGGTGTTTTGCCTACAGGTATGTCTGTGTGAGGGCATCAGATCCCCTGGAACGGGAGTTATAGACAGCTGTGAGCTGCCATGTGGGCGTTGGGAATTGAACTCAGGACCTCTGGGAGAGCAGCCAGTGAGTGCTCTTAACCACTGAGCCATCTCTCCAGCCCAGCAATAAGTCTTTTTCTTAGAAAGCAGTTGAGGAGAATCTGCAGTGTTGAGCCTGTGCTTCCTTCTCACTTTCCGCTCGTCGTTTTCAGTGTGCCTTCAGGACAGTGTGCTGGCTTTCTGGAAGCACGGGATGCAGGGTAAAAGCTTCAAATCAGATGAGGTAAGTTTTCTCAGATTACCTCCATTGACTCCCACCCAGGATTTTTACTGGTGAGATGTCCATTTTAGGCATTTCCTCTCTGAGTCACATTGCCTTGTTTAGTGCCTTTAATGCATGAAGTGGCAGAATGTGAGCCTGCGTTCTCCCCTCTCATAGGTTCACTTTTAGATTTTGCTTTTAAATACCCAGTAGCCACAGGGAACTCCAAAATGTTGAAGACACTGTTGTTATAAATAATGTTGTTATAAATAATGTATAAGGCGTATTATGTTCCAGGCAGTTCACAAATATTAGCACATTTAAAGCTCAGAAAGATCCAGAGAGTAGGCACTCTGCATGCCATGATCTGAGGCTTCAGTGTACTCTAGGATGCCTAGCTGCAGGAGACGGGCTGGCTTCCACCCCAAGGGAGGAATTCCACTCTGACGGGAGCGATTCCCAGCTCTGTGAGTTTTCTGTGCTAAAGGCTCATGAATCTGTGACGCTACCTGAAAGCATGGAATCTTCTATATTAGAGTTTAGTTCATCTCTCCCCGTATTTATATGTAAATAAATAGTTCTACTTCCAAGAAAAGGTGGTATAAACCAATGGTCTTTAGATGTGTTGGTTATTTACTGACCCAAGTCCCTGAATGTCACCAGCTGTGCTTTTTCAAGACAAGCTTTCCCTAGAGTTCATGTGTACTGCCAGCATGCCACCACGCCCAGCCATACTAACTGTTCTTAAATGCTGTTTTTTTGTTTGTTTGTTTGTTTGTTTTTTTTGTTTTTTTTGTTTTTTTGGTTTTTTGAGACAGTGTTTCCCTGTAGTTTCTAGAGCCTGTCCTGGAGCTAGCTCTTGTAGACCAGGCTGGCCTCAAACTCAGAGATCCGCCTGCCTCTGCCTCCCGAGTGCTGGGATTAAAGGCGTGCGCCACCACCGCCCGGCCTTAAATGCTGTTTTCATAGTGTCGTTTCCATCTTTAGGAACTCAAACCTGGGGCCTCTCACATTCTAGGACTGCGCTCTCTGCGAACTCTCATGCCCAACCTTGCTGCTGCCCCTTGTAATGCATTTGTCTCAGTTGAGCTCTGCTCTGCACCTGTCTTCCTGCTGGGGTTCTCTTCCTTAGATGGAAGCCTCTGCCATAAAGTAACATTCCACAGTAGTTAGAGTACTTCAGTGTAACATGAGGGGCCTGCTTGTTGGGGTTTCTGTCCTGCCCAGTTTCCACAGCCAGCAAGTCCCAAAGAAAATCACACAGAGGTCTCCATAAGTTATAAACTGATTGGCCCATTAGCTCAGGCTTTGTATTAGCTCTTATAACTTATATTAGCCCATTATTCTAGTATACGTTAACCATATGGCTCAGTCCCTTTTTCAGCAGGGCAGGTCACATCCTGCTTCTTCAGTGTCTGAAGAAGGAAGGAGGCTTCCTTCTTCCCAGAATTCTCCTATTTCACTGACCCACCTCTACTTCCTGTCTGGTTGTCCCACCTATACTTCCTGCCTGACTACTGACCAATCAGAGTTTATTTAAAACATAATTGACAGAATACAGAATTGTCCCACACCATTACAGCTTCATACCGTGAAAATTAGCTCCCTAGAGTATATAGCTCCAAACTTGTTCATTCTGTCTTTCCATATAGACTAGAAACTCCTGTTAGTAGACTGTTGTACACTAATCATAATCACGTAGTTTGAGTCCCTCCAAGGGCCAACCCAAGATAACGACCAAGTAGAGGTGGTTCACCTAGGAATAGATTCTAGAAAACAAGTGAGGTGAGAAACACAGAAGGAGGGAGTGCGTCGAGAGCATGTTCGTACAGGTGGGCATCCGCTGTACAGCAGGGCTCGGCCAACAGGAGCACCAAGGCATGGTAGAGCTCACCTTAGAGTGGCTCCTTTACAGGAGCAAGTGAGTCGTTGGCACTAAGGCTGCCCTTCCTGGATAAAGGTCACACCCACTCTCCCTGCTCCTTGGGGAGTGCTCATGTTTAGTGATGCAGCTTTTGCAGACCGCAGAAGGGGTCATCTAACACCGGAGGCAGCCTGGCCCTTGGGAATGAATAACAGGGTACCCCCATAGCACCTCACTGTAAAGTAAGACTTGGATGGCCTTGTGCCTAATGGAAGAACTCAGAAGCAAATCCCACAGAGTTCCTAAGGGAAATAGCTGGGAGAGTCTAGGTGCTCTGTGAACATCAGGCCGTTTCTACTCATGGGCGGTCAGAAACTAGCTTACTGAGACATGTTTGATTTGGGGAGCTATATTGTTCCTTCTAAGCGACTGCTACAGGACTGTAAGCACTATCAAGGTTACAGTGTTACTGACGGGTATTTTCTGTCATAGGTCACCCAGGAAATTTCAGATGAGACGAGAGTTTTCCGCTTATTGGGATCAGACAGGTAATGATCTGTTGTAGTGATTTAATTATGTGGAAGTAGCAAAGTTCACACTCTGTTTACACTGCAGCCTGTGTTGAGTTCCGGTCGAAATTCTTAGAGGGCTCATCAACTTAGATTTTTGTATTGAGAGAGTGAATCATATTTAGTCTGTTGGTTTCACAGTCTTTTCAGGATAAGGGTTGTGTTTGAGAGATAGTTATATTCAGCCAAGACAAAACGTGTAATAATAGTGTTCACACCCCTGGAACCATGACACGATCTCACGTCCCTTTAGTTCCCTCATGTCCTCATGGTGTGTTGCTATCAAGTATTACATAAGCCTCCTAATGTGAGTTTTATGTCATAAAATGCTCAACTTGGGTCTAGAGGACAGTATTAATTATAAGTAGTTAGGAGGAGAAAAGGAAATTTTTAAAAATGATGTCTACCTTACTGAAAGAAAGGTAAGCTACAGGCACAACTGCCCAGGAAGTGATGTGACCAGAAAGCAGAAGGCAGCGGGGCTGGAGGAGCTGCCTCCCCTGGAAGGCCTGGCCAATGCAGGGCAGGTCATGATTATTCTGAGAATTCTGCTGGCAGAAGGTGACACCTCACACCTGATGTTTCTCGCTCATTCCCTTCAATCCTTAACTATCTTTTAAGTTTTTATATTTTCTTTTCTTTTTTTTTAAACATTTTAGTCTGGCAGTGTGCACTCGTGCCCTGTGTGCACTATAACACTCTTGTGGAGGTCAGTGGACAATTTACAGGAATTGATTCTTTCAATTCCGTCATGTAGTTCCTAAGAAAGAAACTTAGGTAACCGGGCTCCTCAGCAAGCCCCTGCGCCTGCTTCCTTAGTGGTAGTGGGTAACCCTGGCAGATTGGTGACTTTGTGTTCCTCTACATTTCCATAGTGCACAATCTCTGTTGTTATTGCTGTCAAAAAGTCATGTGCCAGTTGCATAAAATTCACATGCTACAAAAATAGCCAGTATGTGTCACTGTCTCCTCCATTTGCCCTCTAGACTTCCTTCTCTGTGTGGGTTTTGTTTGTTTGGTTGTTGTTGTTTTGTTTTGTTTTTCGAGACAGGATTTCTGTGTGTAGCTTTGGAGCCTGCCCTGGGACTCATTCTGTAGACCAGGCTGTTCTCAAACTCACAAACTGAAACTCACAGAGATTCACCTGCCTCTGCCTCCCGTGTGCTGGAATTAAAGGCCTGCTCCACCACCACCTGGTCCTTATTTTATTCTTAAACCCTCTCCTCACAATTCAAATGCTATGGGATGGGATGGCTCTTGGTTTTGGGGTTTTTGGTTTTGGTTTTGTTGTTGTTTGTTTCTTTTTTTTTTCCCTGTCAGTACTCCAGGGCAAAGGGATAGGTGGTTATCACTCCATTCTTTTTTCTTCTTCTTCTTCTTAATTTTATTTTGTTTTGTGGATTTTTTTTGGTGGGGGGATTGGTTTGGAGTTTGTTGTTGTTGTTGTTGATTTTGGTTTTGTTTTGTTTTTGCGAGACAAAGTTTCTCTGTAGCTTTGGAGCCTGTCCTGGAATTAGCTCTTGTAGACCAGGCTGGCCTCAAGCTCACAGAGATCCACCTGCCTCAGCCTCCCTAGTGCTGAGATTAAAGGCGTGCGCCACCTGTGCCTGACTTCCATTCTTTGTTTTAAACAATTTGTTTACAGAGACCCTCCCTGAGCAGTTCAGGTGACCTCTTAGGGTCCTCTTTATTCTCTAGCCCTTCTTTCTGTTGGTATAATTTCCTAAGGCATTGTCACACCTGTTGTGGGCATGTCTAAGTGAGCACATTGGAGTTCAGTTGGAATAAGGTGAGACTGTATCTGACTGTTTTAATAATTTGTGTCTAAAACAATCGTTACTCAGTTGTGTTTGAAGCTATAAAATATGGTGAGGACTTTTGGCTGTATTTCTGTGAACTTTATGTAATTTTATGGCAAGCAAGCTGGTGAGATACTGGTTTGACACTGTGAACACCGAAACCTGTTTTCAGCACTTAGACTTTTTCTTGATTTTGTTTCAGGGTGGTTGTTTTGGAAAGCAGACCAACAGAAAACCCCACAGCACACAGCAATCTCTACATCTTGGCTGGGCATGAAAATAGTTACTAAGCAACTGAGAGGATTCCAAGTGACAAGAAGATGAATATGCGCCACTGAAAGCAAGCGCATGCTAAGGAAATTCAGTATAGACTTTTGCAGTATGACTTGCCTTCACTGTTGTGGGTTTTATATCAAATGATCTGTACATTAGGATAGAATTCAGTATTTTCTGTAGCTGGAAACAGCTAGTCAATCTCTTGCCACTGTGTGGTGGTTATATCAAGTTTGCTTAATAAAAGCTATGAGACAAATGGTCCTCTAGTTCCAGGAAACACAGTCCTTTTAAAAACACAATGTTTGTAACGAGGTGCCATGGTTTTAAATAACTCGTGTGATTGTTTTTTCAGAAAGAGGTTAGTGAGCATTCTGTCCTTTTATACCAGGTCTTACTCCTTCTTAGTGAACATAATTTGATAAGAAGTTGTCGAACCAGCCTTTTACTTTGACATTGGCCGTTCTGTATGTTTTTGTAAGATAGAATATTTAATCCTTATTTATTAATCTCTTGCTGGAGTGGTGTAATGTTTCTAACTTTTAGCAAAGGAAGGTTGCAGAGCAGCTGAATTTTTTTATAATGTGTGAAAATCCTGTTTACTTTTACATAGTCGTACTTCAGGAGTTAGAGGCAATGTGTTTGGTGTTCAGCACATGCAGTTTCATCTAACAAAGTGTTTTATGACACAGTCTCACGCAAGGTTGCCTTAAAGGAATTTTGTGACTTCCACTGCGGATGGTAAGGGCTCATGCAGAAGTACTGACGGTGGACTAAAAGCCTTGGCAGGATGTCTAATGTCTGGTGTGACTACCATATTTTTGACAAGCAGTATAATATACCTGTGATTTTTTTACATTAGGGATAATGCACAAGAAATTAATCTTCATATATATCATGACCCTAATGTTTGGGAGAAAAGTATTTAACTGTCCATATTATGTATTTTACTCACATTATGCCAATGGGGAAACTGCAAAGTAATTGCACGGTAATCTTGGGGCTTCACATACACAGGTGTTCATTGTAAGTAGGTTTAAGAAAAAAAAACTAAGTGAAATTGCAATTTCTGATGGGATAGTATAGATAAATGATGTTGGTTTTATATTTTTTAAAAAGCCATTATGCTAAAATTAAAGGATAGGGCCGTTTTTTAGTTTGTTTTTCTTTTGCAACTCTTAGTATCCAGAATTGATGTGTTCTTTTGGTGCCAGCTATCTTAATGCATTTATAAGAACAGTTAGCATTGAGGTGATGAACAGGGCTAGTAGTAGCAAGCTGTAGACATAGTCTGACCAGATACTTGACAGGAAAACAATGTACCTATCTCGTCCTTAGCAGTTTTATAAAGTACATGTTATCATCTCCATTTTTCCAATGAGGAAATAAGTGTTTAACCAAGTTAAGCAACTTAACCACTTCATCCTCGTTAGTTCTTGAGCCAGACCAAGAGTCTCCCGACTCCGCTCTTCTCACTATGCAGTGTACAAGTAATAAAATGTTACACAAGCGAACTGTAAAGGATTTGTTCTTTGACAGTGCACCTGGCGGGTCAGGGCCAGCAGGATGCTCACTGGATAGGGGCACTTGTCACGTAAACCTAATTTTCATCCCCACCACCCAGCTATGTGAAGCTGACTCTACAGTGTTGTCATCTGACCTCACATACATGCACGCACACCCACACACCATAACATTTAAATAGAATATGGAATATGTAAGTGGGTCCTCTGAGAAATGCTGCGTGCAACAGGTGGCAGGAGGACAACCTTCAAAGTCAGGAAAAACCAAAGACAGCGTCCTTTTTTCTCACTGGTCCCCCTATAGCCATCCTAACAGGATGTGGGAGGCAACTAACTACAAGAGGAGAGATGTAAGAAGAGCCCGATGTCAGAACCTCCTGCTCATAAGCTGTGCAGCTGGAGATATTACAGTAAAAATGGAAGCTGTCCTGTGTCGAGCTAGCTGTGAGAAAATGAGCAGCCAGTGGGGCAGTGGAAACATCAGAAGGTGGTGTCATAACCAGTACAAGCAGACACTTCAGGAAGATCTTTTGGAAAGAATATAAGTAGTTCAAGTTGAAGATTTAGAATATAAATTGGGAACTTTCTCAGAAAACAAATTGGCAAATAAATGTAAATATGGAAGACATAAAGGTTATGAAAATTAAAGGGAAGGTGAAATGATGTAATTACATTTTAATTTGAAAAAAGTTTTTAATGAGAAGCTAAGAAAATGAATGGCTCAGAAGACCCAACATCCTATTTCAAAGTTTAAAAAAAAAAAAGTAAAGAAACATCAATTGCATAGTTCACCGGACATGGTGTATAATCCAGCACTCAGGAGGCCAAGGGAGATCATGAGTGCCCTGTCTGTATGTAGTGAGATTCTGTCCCAGAGAAACAATGATGTTTCAAGAAACGTTCTCAGTGTCGAAGAGCATTAGACTCTAGGTCAAAGACTGTAAGTGGTGAGGTAAACACCGCGGTATGCACACGAGATAGACACAGAATGAATGTAACAAATATTGGGGAGACCGAATATAACCAAAACACATGAAGCCTGAAACTAATAAAAGAGAAAGAAAAATACCAAATATTAATTTCAGGGGCACTGGCATGAAAGAAAAAAAGGGGTTGGTAACATAGGAAGGAATACAAACTGAGATGTCTTCAAATGTCAGCAGAAGTAGTGCCTTCAGGTTTCTAATAGAACTGGCCACACCCAGCTACAGGCACCTGCTCTTTCGCTTTGGTACCAAAAGCATAGGTTGGAGAAACAGCAGCCTCTTCGATAGATGCCACTAAGAAATCAGGACATACACATGCAGAATAAAACTGGACCCTTATCTTGCCCTATAAAAATGTTCAAAATGGACCAACACCTGAATCTTTGGGACTGCTAAGGAAAACGGAATATGCTTCGATACAGGCAGAAGAGAAGGCGTTACGAAAAGGTTTCTAGGAGCACAAGAAATGATGGAATTGGCAAGTGGAATTAGATGAAATTAAGCTTCTGCACACCCGGAGGAAGCAATGAAGAAAGCATACAGTGGAAGAAAACCTTTGCCAGCTATACCTCTAGTGGATTAGTGTCTAGAAATGTGCATAACACAGATGCCAAGAAAATGCATCCTGTCAGTAAAGGGACAAATTGGACGGGACTAACAGGAAAAGAATACAAACAAATACATGAACACAGTTTATCAGAGAAAGGCAAATCAAAATACCTGAGGGCTGGAAAGATGGCTCAGTCGTTAAGAATGCTTGTTGTGGGGCTGGTGAGATGGCTCAGCGGTTAAGAGCATTGCCTGCTCTTCTGAAGGTCCTGAGTTCAATTCCCAGCAACCACATGGTGGCTCACAACCATCTGTAATGAGATCTGGTGCCTTCTTCTGGCCTTCAGGCATATATGCAGACAGAATATTGTATACTAAATAAATAAATAAATAAATGCTTGTTGCTCTTCCAGAGAACCTGGGTTTAATTCCCAGCACCCACATGGGGCCTCACAAGCATCTGTAACCCCAGTTCCACGGGATCCAATAGGCACTCAGGTGGTACATGTACGTGTATGCAGGCAAAACGTTCATACACAAATCTTGGGGAGAGAGAACCACCTTGAGATTCCATGCCTTCTGTGGTCGATGTGACTGTCATGAAAACCATTGCTGGTGAGAACCTATAGAGGTTTGCAGGAAAAACCCTTGTGTCCCACTGATGAGAATAGAGTGCAACCCTCCAGAAGTCAGTGTGGAGCTTTCTCAGAATACTGAAATTAGAACCGCTATGTGGTCCAGCTGTATCGCCTCTGGGTGTACACACAAAAGAATCAGCTTACCACAGAGTTGATATGAATATCCATGTTCATTGTGCCACTATTGACAAGAACCAAGTTACAGCTTCAGCCCCTGTCTGTCATAGAACAGGTAAGTGTAGTGTGTATACAATAAAGGTCTATTTGGTCACGAATGTCATTTTTCTGAAAGTATGTGGAACTGGAAATCTCCATAGTCGGCACAACTACATGAGAAATGAGACCCTTATGTAAAAAGCCCAACAGTACCTGGCATTTTGCACCTTTCTCTAGTAGAGTATCATCATCCCTTCCTGATGCCAGCAGCCAGGCTGTTCACACAGAAGGGTGTGACCTCATCCTAACCAAGTTCCACGGGCTAAGTCCTCCTCTTTAGAGAATGTGGATAATTGAGGGAATAGCACCTTACCCATTAGGAGTTAATGTTATCTCTTGACTATGGAGAGACAGCATCTGCAAGGACCATCCTACAGGGATACATACACGGAGCAGGAGGAGGGATGGGTTCTGGATTGATGCTGTCAACAGACAGCCTAAGAAGCTATCAACCACTGCTGAGGGACACTTTCACTGCAAATGCTCACCACAGGTGGCAGAGGCCTCGCTAAATCAACCCCACATGCCTAGCAACTGCAGCAAGTGTAATGCGTAGCAAACTCTGGAAAGAGACACTGAATTTGGGATCCATGACATTTATCCTGGCTATTTTTCTCACATCTGTCTGTCTACTTTCTGTGACTGTCTTACGATGACTTAAGGACAATAGAGTAAATGGTAAATAGACTCAACGTCCATCAAGCACCAGGCAGGACATGTCACAGTTGCCACGTTAGGTGTCCCTACCAAGCACTGATGGTCAAACTTATTAGAGCACAATTATTTCCCAGTCCATAGGCTCTGAAAACTCAAAATGGATAGACACGGTCCCTGAAGCCTAGGATCCCATGAGCTGTGTACTCCTCGCTGAAGCTGCTAGAACCTATGTCACATTCTTTCTCAAGAATACTTACCTGCCTGGGAGCTAAATTCCTGGCATGTGGTGTCGGGAACTGCATGTTTAGTAGATTATATGCTGCAGTAGAATAACCACTGTGACTGTCAGGAAGTAACTTGTTTATAGGTATAACTCGGGAAAAAGTTTATTTGGGCTTAGAAGCCACTGTAAAATGGAAAGTGCAATTGCCCACCAGTGTTCTGAAATGACAGAGTCAAATGGATACATTTTCTACATGGGTTGAGCTAAACACTCAGTCTAGGCAAGAAAGCAGAAATTACTAGATATTTTACGAGGAGGGTACTAATATAGAGAATGGTTACACAACGAAAGAGCTGGCGAGAAGGGCACAAAAAATACAGGTAGCAGCTGCCTGATAGCGGTTACAACTGTGGGAACAGCAACTGCAGAAGAGCACAGTGGCCACTGTGGAATAGCACCGCAACTGGGAGAGCAACAGGTAACGACTGTGGGGACACAGGGAGAAGCTGCAGGAAAACACGGGGCAACAGTGGGAAAGCACAGGAAGTGGCTGGAAGCAGTATCCATCCATCGGGCTAGAGATGCAGAATGGTGAAGGTGGAGATTGCCTCAGTCTCGGGCCTCTGAGAGCCCCACATTCGTGCTGACACCCTAGCTGATGGCAGCTTCTGGGGTCTGGAGTGAGGGTCCATGGAGAAGGAGCAAACCTGGAGCAGGGGGCTGCCGATAGCCCTGAAGGTGGGAAATAAGGCTGGCTTTAGGAGAGTAGAAAGAAACCCTGGCTAGAGGCAGCTTCCACAATTAAGGAGTTTCTCTCCCCATTCATTCTCTTCCTACTGGAACCCCATAGGAATGGATTCTAGACAGTTCTAGTCCCAACAGAACAACACAACTAATTGGACTAACTTGGACCACAAAGCATTAATGACAGTACTTCCTGAGGCAACATTTGACTTCTCCAATTGCCTTGTGGAAACCACTTTATAAATAGGCTCTCCAAAGAGGTGCTAGCAGGCCATCTATAACAATGTGAAGGGAACGATGTCATCTGGCAAGTAATAACCGTGTCACCTGACCTTGAGGGTTTATTTCCTAAGACCTGTAACATTGGAATGTTAAAGGGGCCAAATGCAGACACAATTGCTTTCCAAACTTTCCCATCAACAATATCTTTTGTGAAGATACAAGTGAACACTGTGAGCTTCTTGGCAATGTCTAAAGTCAATCTTTGCAGCTTTCTGCCTCTTTGTATTGTCCTCTTGAATCAGAGATATTCTACTACCACTAATACTCTTTATCTTTCTCCCCCTCTGACAGTTTTTAGAGACAGGGTTTCTCTGTGTAACAGCTCTGGCTGTCCTGGAACTCATTCTGTCTACTAGGTTGGTCTTGAACTCACAGAGATCCATCTGCCTCTGTCTCCCAAGTGCTGGGATTAAAGTCAAGCACCACCACTGCCTGGCCTAATACTCCTAACATATATCTTTAAATTAATAAAATGTCAATCCGTTACGGAGAGTATCAACAAAGTTACTCAGCCTATGTTTATGTATGTGTGTGGTGTGTGCATATGTACATGAGCATGGGGATTGGCATCTGGTGTCTTTCTCATTCACGACCTTATTTTTTGAGACAGGCTCTTTCATTGGTCAAGGAGCTCCTAGTTTTAGCTTGGCTGGCTGGCCAGTACTGGAATCTCAGGGGAATCTGCCTGTCTCCCTGCCTCATTCCAACTGGGGTTGCAGATAACACTCTGGGGTCCAGCTTTTGCACTGTGTGCTCTCCCTGGGGAAGAATATTTCTCGCCCTCTGAGCATTTCTTGACTGTCTGTAGTTCTTTGTCTAGGACTGAGGCCTTGTGAGCCTTTCCCCTTCTATTTTAGCATGTTTACTGATGTGGTTCAGGTCCTGTTTAGCAGCCAAGTTGGTAAGATTCAATTTATGTAGGGTTTTTTTTTTTTTTTTGACATTTCTAGGAGACAATCTCATAGCAAGCTTCCTGTTCCCCTGGCTCTGCAATCTTTCTGAGCCCCACCCCTGCTGTGGGACAATGGTCTTGTACTTTGTAAAGATTTGTAACTTGTATTTTAATAAAATGCTGATTGGCCAATAGCCAAGCAGGAAGCAGAGGTGGGGCAACCAAGCAGGAAGTAGAAGCAGGACGATGAGAACAGGAGAATTCTGGGAAGAGAAATGCTCAGTCTACAGTCATCACCCAGACACAGAGGAAGCAAGATGAGAACACCTCATTGATAAAGGTACCAAGCTATGTGGCTAACGTAGACAAGAATAATGGGCCTATTTAAGATGTAAGGATTAGTTAATAAGAAGCCTGAGCTAATAGGTCTATAATTAATATAGACCTCTGTGTGTTTCTTTGGGACTGAATGGCTGTAGGACCGAGTGGGACAAAAATCTCAGTCAACACATCCCTTTTCCAAAAAGATCCCTGAACCTTAGCTGCGAAAACTGTGCTGTAGATGTGTCAGATGGGACTGGATTCCACAACTCTTCATTTTGATTGGTTGTGGTTTTGCTTAATGATCTTTGGCCATTGCAAAGAGAAGTTTCCTTGATGAAAAATGAGAATACTTATGTCTAGGTATAAGGATAGATATTCAGGATGCAGTTAAGTTTATGCTGCTTTATCAAAGTGGCAGTTGTAGGTTCTTCTCCAAGATCTATGATTTTACTAGGCCTGGATAGTTGTGTAGGTTTCCAGTACCAGGCATAATTTCCCTCTTATTTAGCAGTCATTTTGAGCAGTCTAATTTAAGTCCAATTAGAGAGATCTTGGTTGCTGCCAAGGTATGTGTGCCACTACTCGGCCCTTGGTGCTATTGTGCCATTCTGGTCATTGCTGTGATTCATAGGAATCATAGCTGGGTAGGACTGTTGGTTGCCTCCCTCCTTTGGTAGCTTGCATGGCCCCTTCTATTTCATAAAACTTAGACCTGAGGAAGGTGACTTTCAAGTCAGATTCAGCTCAATTACTCTGGGCACTGTGTTCAAAGTGCATGATGTCTTCAACAATAGGCACTTACCTTCCATCTCCGGGGGCAGCCAAAGGTGATAGAAATAGCCTATAATGTTTGGTAATCTCTTGGACAGTCCTGAGCAACAACACAAAAGTAGGCTTCTTTTGCCTGGTGTTGGGGTTTTGTTAGATGAGCCTTGCCAGCTCAGTTGGGAAAGTTTCACTTAAACTATCTATGTATGTATTTATACATTGATTTACATGTATTATTGCCAGGTCCAGCACAGCCCCCGGAATGGACCTGAGTGGGAAAGCAATGGAATAAAGAAAAGACAGACACATGAACACACGGAGAAACTGAGTTTCAGTGCTCTAGGCTCCTGGGTGAAGAAGCTGCTGCCCCCAGAAGCTCAGTGTGTATTATGTGGAGTTAAATAGTGAGACAGGGTTACTGCATACAATTGGACAAGGAGGCAGGATTATTACATGTATATATAAACAAGGAGGCGGGGTTGATGGTAGTCAGCCTGATCAAGGAGACAGGTTTAGCCAATGTCAGTGGGAGTCTTTATAAGGAAGCAGTCTTCAAGCCATAAATAAATACCAGGGCAAGGGGTTTAGAAAGCTATGGTCAACATTTTTGCACATATTGTCCACATCCACACATGGACCAGAAGGGAAGGAAGGCTTGGCCATTTGACTCCAAGTCTTATCCTGGTGGGGAGAGGCTTTTGCCATTTTCCCATTGGTCTGAGGCTATGGTCCTGGATATGACTGGCTCATGTCAACAACACACATTCCCTCAGGACTTCACTCACTCAGGGCTTCCTCTGCTCCCCACACTGTAGGAATTTTTAGTTAGGTAGTAGGTAGTTAGTAGTCTGATTTTAAGACTTTCAGACACCACTTGCTGCTCTCACAGAGAACCCAGGTTCAATTCCCAGCCCCACCATGTGACTCACAAACATTCATAACTCCTGTCCCAGGGGATTTAATGCCTTCATCTGCTCTCCATGGGCACCAGGTACACACATGGTGTACATACATATATGCAGGCAACACACACATAAAAATAAATATTTTTTAAACAATGTAAAGGTCTGCCGGTGGCCATGTCGGGAGCAGCAGGTGGCCACTGAAGTCCAGGAGGTCGGCCAGCCAGGAGACAAAGCTCTGAATCTCGCATAGGCAAGGCCCCAAGGGCTTTGGCTTCAGAAAGTCTGTTGCTGCTGTGACTTTACATGTTTGCTGCTGTCCTCTGGCGTGGTGTGAATGGGTGTGGGGAGATCCCCACTGCCTGTAATGTAGTGTGATGATCTCCTAGAAATAGCCCATGCTACCAGGCATTTTTCCTGTGGATTATTATGAAGATCATTTCCTCTTAAGCTGTACTGTTTAAAGTGTTGCTCCCACCCATAAAAACCCAGGCACTGCAGAGGACAGAAAATAAGAACCAGGAAATGTCACACAACTAGTTTCTCTTGTGGAACTGTATAGACTGTGGCTTAGGTTAATGATTAAGAAAACCAACTGAGTCTCAGAAGCTAAGTTAGCTCAAGTTCTTTTAATCTTCATGTTGAGAGATGTGTTCACAGACTTTGGTGTGCATCAATACTGAAACAAAGCTTTAAAAGTGACTTTAGGTTAGATTAAGATATTTTTGTTAATATTTTGGGGTGAAAACCCTAAGGAAAGAATCCAAAGTTTAAAAAGGCACATAGTTGAGTAAGGGACTCATTGAGGTCAAGGAACAAGAACAAAGCAGCCAATTATTATCAGCTGATGCGCCTTTCTTGCTAGGATTGGTCGGTGATCAAAGATGATGGATTCCTTGTGCCATTTCTGTCCTCAGCTCCCTGATATAAAGAACTGTTGACAAATGGGTTGATGATTTAAAGTAGAGTTGACTAATTGTTTTTCATATATAAAAGTTTAGATTTGTGATTCTTTTAAGATTCCTCAAAAGATCACCTTTTGAGGTAATTAATAAAGTGAATGATCCTTTCTTTGAAACCAGAAAATCCAGTCTGCCAGTAAAAGAACTGGTTGTGAAAAATACCTCAATTGCTTACACTTTTTAAATCTATAACAAATTGCTTGGATATGATGTATATGGTTTCTTGGGACAATTTTTTTTCATCTATAGTTCATAGGATGTTCAATTATATAAGGGAAATGGGAAACATGTTTTTTTACCTGTATTCATTATAATCATTCGTTTGAAAAATAGAATGTAACCACATTTTAATTTTTATATCGCCTGAAAGATTTAGTTTGGGATATATAAACTGTAAAGGAAAAATAAAGACATGAGATAACAGAGAAAGAGAGAGAGAGAGAGAGAGAGAGAGAGTTTACCCTTTTGCCGTCCCCAGAGAGTTAAGTTTTTCTCCCTCAGATAGAAAAGTCGAGAGATTAGTCAACTCCATGGCTCTCCTTCAGTCCCTGAGCTGCTAGAGGCTGGTCCTCACAGCAGCGGTAAAGACCCTAGAACAGTGGTCCCCAACCTGCCTAATGCTACAATCTTTTAATACAGTTTCTCATCTTGTGGTGGCCCTCCAACCATAATATTATTTCATAGCTACTACTTCATAACTGTACTGTTGCTGCTGTTATGAATCACAATGTAAATATTTTTGGAGACAGAGGTTTGTCAAGGGGGTTGCGACCCACAGGTTGAGAACCGCCGTCCTAGAAGATCAGCACTGCAAGGACAGGCTTCTTTACCTCATGAGAACTAAGGTCATGGTTTTCGGGGGAGGTGAAACATCTTGGTTTGTTGCCTGAGCCCATGTGTAGAGTCAGAAATACTCCACTATTAAACTTACGATGTTTTCCCAGTCCTTAAACTAATTGGCCAGCCTTGATGATACCCATGAACAATAGAAACGCTCTGCCCTGCCTGGGTCCGTAGTGTTTTGCAGGGACTGGTGAGGAGGACTATGCCCGTAGCGCTCTTCAAGCTGCTGCGTTAAGATCGGACCATCAGGTCTGCTCCAGTGTCCGCAGCTCTGAAGGTCAAAGGCAGAGGTGTCGGGGAATATTAGTTAAAGATGTGTTATGTTTGTTTATGCTGTGAACTATTTGTTTAATGATCCAAAGATGTGTTGTATTCTTTTATGTTGCATTTGCTTAACTCTGTGAAGTTGTGTTACTTTGTCTGTCTAAAACACCTGATTGGTCTAATAAAGAGCTGAATGGCCAATAGCAAGGCAGAAGAAAGGATAGGTGGGGCTTTTAGACAGAGAGGATAAATAGGAGAGATCTGGGAGGAGAAGATGAAGGATCAAGAAAAGAAGAACCAGGCTACCTAGCCAGACATGGAATAAGAAGGAAAGAAAAGATATACAGAAATAGAGAAAGATAAAAGCCCAGAAGCAAAAGGTAAATGGGATAATTTAAGTTAAGAAAAGCTGCCTAGAAACAAGCCAAGCAAAGGCTGGGCAGTCATAAAAAAAGAAAAAGTCTCTGTGTGTGATATTTGGGAGCCGGGTGATGGGCCCCCAAAGAGGAAAAAGAGCCAAAAGAATAAAAAAAAAAACCAACTGCACAGAGGCAGCTTCCCAATATGTTCTTAGGTGTTCTGACTCCATTTAGAACCAGGGGGAGCCAAGTGTGAAGCCTGTTTCAGCCCCAGGTGGCATAATGACCCTCTACATGCTGGTCAGCATCTCAGGCCTAAGCGGCCACTGCAGAACAAATAACTGCTGTGATCTGCTTAGTGACTACTAAAGCTGAGGAGCGCCTGAGCAGTTGGCATGATTAGAGAAAACACTGAGCCTGAGATGTAAGTGTTCCTATGGTAATGACTAAGGATTATTTTTATGTGCCCTGAAAACAATTTTCTTTCCAAATTCACTTAAAGTGGGGGAATATTGACAAAGGTTTCTGTCCTGTCCTATCTCGCACCTGTTCAGGCCCAAAGAAACACACAGAGGTCTACATTGGTTGGCCTATTAGCTCAGGCTTCTTATTAACTCTTATAATGTACATTAACCTATAATTCTTGTCTGTTTTAGCCACATGGCTTGGTACCTTTTATCAGCGAAGCATTCTCATCTTGCTTCCTCTGTGTCTGGATGATGACTGTAGACTGACCCTTTCCTCTTTCCAGAATTCTCCTGTTCTCGTCGTCCCACCTCTACTTCCTGCCTGGTCCTCCTGCCTGGCTGCTGGCTCCCTCTTTCTTACAAGAATCAAACTGGGGGAAATATTGCTAGCGTTGATCCTAGAATCAGCACTCAGATAAAACATCTGCATCTTATCTAACCCAATGGAGGTGGATTCTCCTAAGCATTGGGATGCTGCACATGGATGAGAAGAAAGAACAACAGCAAGGCTCATTTCCCAGGAGGGCTAACAAAGGAAGGAGAGTTGTGCTATATCACACATGATAAGAACACGGAGGCCAGCTGAAAACTCCTAATATCTACCCCTATGTACTGGTACTGTCAGCAAAAGGAAGGAAGGTTCTGCAGTCAAACTGCCAGCATTCTAACATTGACTCCACAGCCTGCAAGCTGTGTCTCCTGACTTAGCCATCCTCTCTGACTCTTATTTCTCCTCTGAAACCTCAGGACAATGTTGTCTATCATATGCTTACGCAAGGCTAATGTAAAGAGCATGTGCAAAAATATGCTTATCACAGTGCCTGTCTTGAAGTCAGTGTTCATCAGCTCTTGTACATGGTTGATGCTGTTGTCCAGGCAACAGTAATCACCATGCCTGGGCTCAGACACAGGGAAGGAGGTAGCAGTTCTGCTGTGCTTCCAAACCCCATTCTCTTTCTGTTAGTATGTGATGTTTATTATTCCCTTAAATTACCAAAATTCCCCATTCTCTGTATGCTCTCCGGGGCAGCCCTGCAAAGAAGAGACCACTGCAAGGGGCAAACTATAGGGTTTCACTGTCTTTGCAGTTAATGAAGAAACCCCATGTGCCAGGCCATCTCTCAGCTTCCCGAGAGCACCATCCTAGTTACATTTGCTATCAAAAGTTCTGCACTTGCCAGCTGAAAGAACCTTTGCTTGGCAGTCTATCCCCAGGGTCCTCTCCTGTGGCGACAGGAACAGCTTGTCTCCCTTTCAAAGTTGTTCTGGAATATTTGCTCCAGTTTCTCTCCAAACAAGCGACTCACAGCTGCAAGTCACGCTGATTTCTGGTTCACTGCCTGCCTAGGCCCAAACAGCTGGCGTACTGGGCCATGCTCTAACTACCACTGGGCCTGGCCCTGTTCCACGATCCTTGGGTACTGAACCTTGTGGAGTCCATAAAGTTAATTTTCCAAACAAACTTTATTTAACCTGATATGAACTTTGGGCGAGGTAGCTCTGGAAAAATTCACGTTGACATCCTCACTTCATTTCAAAGTATTTTCTTAATTGTCATAAATAAATGTTTACCAACCCAAACTATATTATGGATCGTAAAACCAAGTATAACATATTTCAAATGACTTAAAAAGTATACACGGCCAGTTCTCTGAAAACAATGGAATTAAACTGGAAATCAATTACAGAAAGATATTTGGAAAATTCTTAAATCATTGGAAATTAAACAGCACATGCAAAAATAATCCTTAGGTCAAATATGAACTCACAAAGGAAATTAAAAATATTTTTAACAAAAACAAAATAAGAATACAACACATTAAGATTTCCGTGATGCCTTCATAATGGTCTGGGAGTGGCATTAAAGTCATATTTCAATGGAAGAATACCTAAAAATTATGATCTAAGCTTCCATCTTTAAAAAAGCTAAAAGCAAAGCAAAACATAGCAGAAAAATTAAGGAGATAAAATCAATAATTAAAATACAGAAAACAATAAGGAAATCTCAACAAATTTGAGGGAAAGCTAATTTTTGTTATTTTTGTTTTTCTTTGTTTTGTTTTGTTTTGTTTTGTTTTGAGGCAGGGTTTCTCTGTGTAACAATTCTAGCTGTCCTGGAACTAGCTCTTGTAGACCAGGCTGGCCTTGAACTCATAGAGATCTGCCTGCCTCTGCCTTCTGAGTGTTGGGATTAAAGGTGTGCACCATCACTGCCTGGCAAGGGAAACTAGTTCTTTTAAAAGACCAAGAAAATCAGTAAACTAAGCTGATCAGAGAAAACATTTGCCAATATCAAGATTGAAACAAAGCTTGGCATGATGGCACAAGCCTGTAAAATCTTAGCGGTCTGAAAGCTGCAGCAGGAGGATCACAAATTTCAAGGTTAATCCGGGTGCCACAGTGAGACCCGGAATCCAACAAACAACAAAAAACATGAACGAGAACATCATTATAGACCTGCCAGGCAACAGTGCAATGTGATAACGCTGAACAACCAAACCTGATAAACTCATTCATGTAGGTGAAGCAGACAAATTCTTTGAACAAAAGAAACAAACAAAACTCTCAAGAAGAAATAGGATGTCCTTAATAGCCCTCTAATTTCTTAAATAGAATTCATAGTTAACAACTATTTCAACAAGGAAAACTCCAAGACTATGTGGAATTACTGCTAAATTTTACCATACACTTAAGGAATTCATGGTATTGATCAAAAGTAATTATCTCTTGAATATATAAGAACAGAAAACATTTTCCAAATCATTTGCAAATCAACTTCACTAGATAAAGAAAACTACAGGTCAATGTATCTCAAAACAAGCACATCTACCAATGGGCCAGAGAGCAGGCTCAGCAGTTAAAAGCACTTGCTGCTCTTGCAGAGGACCCAAGCTCAAGTCCCAGCACACATCCATCTCTCCAGCTCCAGGTGATCCGATGCCCTATTCTGACTTCCCTGGGGACCAAGCAGGCATGTGGTGCATATGCATACATGCAGGTAAAACACTAACACATAAAATAGAAATATATATCTCAACCAAAAACTATTACTGCTCTAACCCACAATATATCAAAATGACAGAGCATAAGAGAAGTGGGTTTATCCTAGGAGTGAAAGGTTGGTTCAACATTTCCAAATCAATACAATGCATTGTGTCAACAGACTTAATAAAGAAAAATCACATGGTCATCTCAATCGATAAATATGGGGGTGGAAGATGGTTTAGTGGTTAAAGTGCTTGCCGTGAATCATGGGGACCTGAGTTCGGATTCCTAGAAACCACATAAATGCTAGGTGATCTTGGCTGCCTCCCTGGAATTCCAGTCTTGTAAAGTGGAGCCGGGGTTCCACTGAGCAAGCCGGCTAGTGAGACTAGTCACATGCTGAGTTCTGGTTTAACTGAGAGCTCCTGCTTCAAAGAATAAGCTCAAAGAGCTACGGAAGATGATTCCTGACTTCAACCTCAGGCCTCCACATGCATTCACACACATGTAACTGCACACAAACACACACACACACACGTGTGCATACACATACCAACACCCATGAACATGGAAAAATAAATAGATGGAGAAAAGAATTTGATAAATTCAGCGTTCGTTCATGATTTAAAAACAAAAGTTTATCTAAGGAAAGAGGAATTAAAGAGAACCTCTCAACATTATGAAGTTCTCCTTGTGCTCAGCAAGCTATCCAGAACACAACAAGCATGTATTTCACAGGTTTTTGGTCTAGATATCCAGGTGTGGCCCAGGTGTGGTCCAGGTGTGGCCCAGGTGTGGCCCAGGTGGTCCTCGGGCTTGAGGTTTCACAGGTTGAGTTGAAGTTGTCAGTGGTGGTCTGGAGACACCTTCCAGCCCACTCACAGGGTTCTGACAGGATCTCTGCTCTGCGCCTTGGCCTGGTGGCTCCTTTCCTTGACTCACTCTTTCAGAGCGCTTTCTTCAGAGCAGGTGAGTGAGGGACCCAAGGTAGACGTCATCATTGCATGAGCAGCATTTTTAAGTCCTTAAAAAGAAATCATTAGCTAGGCATCCACAGGGTTTCTCAATGGCGGCTGTGTAACTAATGGGGGTGGGGGTGATGACTTGTGTAACTAATTGTGGGGAGGGTCAAGAAAAACTATGGGAAATAATGGAAGGTTTCTGAATGCATGACCACCAAGGGTGAATTCGAAATCAAACAAGGAGCAAACCTTCGGGTTTCTGAGAGCGCTCAGCCGCGATGGGTCAAGTCACTTCATTGCAGCCTTTGCTACGCACACACGGCAGGCATGTACACTTGCAACGTGAGAACCTTCCTTCTGCTCACTGTGAACCAGCATCACCCAAAACACCTGCCCTCAGATTTAGGGCTCTTGCTTGTCATGAGCACAGTGCTTTTTCTATATTATTATGAGCACAGTGCTTTTTCTGTGTTTGATAGTTTAATTATGGGAAAACAAATACTTTTAATACTTTGCTGGAATTCTTCCGCTTTTAGCTAGCCAATTAATATCTCACTAACTTGAACTGTTAGAATGTTTAGTTTTGTTTTTTGTTTTTTGTGGTTTTTTTTTAATCGCTGTTTGGATTCCTGAAATGAGTTTTATTTTTAAAATGCCATTAAGTGAATTTTGGCTTGAGATTTAGAACAAATTTCCAAGAATTTTTGAAATGGCCCTAAAATACTTCTGTTCTATAGCACATAGTTATGCAGGACACTGTCTTTATGTTGTCTGATAAAATCCAGGTATTGATCAACTCTGAAAAAATTGTTGCATCGTTAAATATTCTTTATGTAGAAATAAACAAGCATATCCATTTTGTTTTTAATAAATAATAAAATTATATAGACAGCAAAGAATTGGGGTGTGTTGTGTGTGTGGTGTGTGGGGGTGGGGTTTTTTGAGACAGGATCTCACATAGACTGGGCTGACTGGAACTGTCCATGTTGTCTAGGAAGAATGACTTTATTAGCCGGGCGGTAGTGGCGCACGCCTTTAATCCCAGCACTCGGGAGGCAGAGGCAGGCGGATCTCTGCGAGTTCGAGACCAGCCTGGTCTACAAGAGCTAGTTCCAGGACAGGCGCTAAAGCTGCAGAGAAACCCTGTCTCGAAAAAAAAAAAAAAAAAATGACTTTATTAAACTCCTGATCCTCCTGTCTTTAGCTCGCAAGTGTTGGGTTTACAAGAACATGCCACCATACCTGATTCCTGAAGGACTGTTTTAAAGCAAATTTCTTCATAATTTAATTTCAGAAAATGTTTGTAAACTTCCTTTATATACCTATATACCTGAGGTCAGGTAAAAATTTCTTATGTAAAACGTGAACGAAGTGGATAAAACTTAAGAAGGCCTGCTCCTGGGGAGGAGAGTCCACAAGGACACAACTGTCAGGAGGCAGGATCATTAAGGGCCTCTTAGAAGCTGACTACAGCAAGAATAAAATAATAATAATTAATAATAATAATAATAATAAAAAGATAACCAGCATCATGCTTACTGGTCTAAGACCATTTTTCAGCAACAATATGAAGAGTGTGGTATTGCCTCTCTTTTTGTTTGTTTGTTTGTTTTTTATTTTTCTAGACAGGGTTTCTCTGTAGCTTTGGAGCCTGTCCTGGAACTAGCTCTTGTAGACCAGGCTGACCTCAAACTCACAGAGATCCGCCTGCCTCTGCCTCCCGAGTGCTGGGATTAAAGGCGTGCGCCACCACCACCCAGCAGTCTTGCCACTCTTAATAGCACTCTGATGAACCTACCCAGTGAAAAGAGAAACAAAATCAAACTGATTAAGAAAAACTAAAATTGTCCCTATTTTGTGGCCTATACAAAAATCCCTAAGGACTTATGTAAGTCTCTCAGGTTCCTGAGGTTAGAGCACATCCAGAGGGCAAATAAGAGTCAGATTCATATTTAAACCATTAAAAATCATTAACCACCTATTTCAATGACTAAAGTCAGAGACACATGGATTCTGATACTGGAAACATTGCCAGTGGGAAGGTAAAATGGTGGAACCGCCAGAGATGAAAACATTTTGGTGGTTACTTACAAGAAATAAACTTGATAAGCAACCTAGCAGTCCTCTCCAAGCAAAATGAAAATATACGTTCATAGAAAGGACTATGCATGGCGTCTATAGAGACTTCATGCATAATCACCCCAAAGTGGAAACAATTTCAACCAGGCGTGAATAAACAAATACAGGCACATTCATACACCAGAACGCTACCCACCGATAAAAAGGAAGACACTGTGGGTCTCAGATGCATTCTGTGAAGTGAGAAGCTTATTCTCAAAAGCTGTGCAGTGTATGCTCCCATTTGTATGATATTCTAGGAAAGGCAAAGCTGTCGAGAAGACAAAAATTCAAGAATATTAATTCCCATTTGTACATGATTTCTGGGAGGGTCCCAGACCACCATTAGTCCATCCCCAGACCTCATTATACCGTACTCCCTTTGCCAGGCGACCGCCACGCCCTGCGTGCCCAGTCCCAGCTTCTTCCTGAGCTCTGTGCAGATTTGCATCGTTTCTTGGCCAGGGCTGGCCAGGGTTTCGCAGACATTTTCTCTGCTGAAGTCCTGTCTCCAGTACACACGCACCTCGGCGCCTAGCATAAGGGATGAAAGGGCTGACAGAGCGTTGAGGTTGTCTGTCCGGTGGCGCGCTACCTTCTTTCAAGAATTCTTAGATCCATCCGCTCCCACCGTCGCTGTGCTCTAGCAGGTTCGATAAGGCGGTGACTGGGGAAATCAAGGCAGGCTCTGCTCTGCACCACGCCAAGGCCCCACTGCAAGGGAGGGAAGGCCAACCTGACCCCCTCGATTGCCTCTCTCTTCTGAGGCTGCAGCACCGGGCAGGACCGACGCAGCAGGACCCCTCCAGGGGTTCCCAGGCAAGGAGGAGACACCAAGGAGTGACCGATATAAGGTATGGACCTGGCCACCGTAGCAGGAGCAAGCTTCTAGGAGGGCCCGGGTGCAGGAATCCTTCTCGCAGATGCTCCACGCAGCGCCGTCCGCGATCTAAATCCTGCGGACCTGCTGCGTGAGATCTGGGACCCTGCCAGGTGACTGCGGGAACAACAGGGCGAAGGGCGGCCCCGCCCAGCCCGGCGCGGTTCCCATGGGGATCGCGGCGGCGACTAGCCTGGCTGCAAGCGGCTGGACACGAGCTGGGCCGAGAGGCACCAGGAGTAGGGGCAGGAGGTCCCTGCGGTCCCCCGTTGCCCCGGTTGCCCGCCCGGTGTCTTCTTCCGGAGGGAAATGAGACCCGAAATTAGAACCGGGGAAACCCTTGGCCTTCGCGGTGCTCCAGCCAGCTCAAGTGTCTTAGATCGTATGAACCATAACGTTAAAAGGATAGCTTATCTTACAGCTCGCTCGTTTTAGGATGATGGCTACATCTTTAGCTCGAGGGAATGAAAACAGGCAATTGAAATTGGGTCGCCCGGCAGCCACCTGTAGGCTCCCAGTCTCGACCACGACGTGATGTCATTGCTGGGGGTGGAGTCCACACCTGGCTGGTCCTAATTCTATAACTTAGTGCCCTTGTTTTCTCTAGCTCCTGGACCAAGGTCCCTACTCGATGGGGCTCAAGTGCGGTCCGCCGACCACCTATTTCGTAAACAACGTTTAAAAATTGTACCAAAGTCCGTTCTCAAGACTTACTCCTCCGAGATGGAGAAATATGAAAAAATTGGGAAGATTGGAGAAGGCTCCTACGGGGTGGTGTTCAAGTGCAGAAACAGGGACACGGGTCAGATCGTGGCCATCAAGAGGTTTCTGGAAACTGAAGATGACCCTGTCGTAAAGAAAATCGCCCTGAGAGAAATCCGCATGCTCAAGGTAGTAGATTCGCTTTTTCTGGGTTAGATAACGCTGTCCGAAGTGGTGATGCCCCCTTCCCTCACAGCCTTGTGTCCTCAGAGTCACAAATCCGAGTCTGTGCGCAGAGAACAGGTTATGTAAGAAGTAAGCCAGGTTAAAAGGAGCGGTGTGGCAGCCCGCACTTGCAGGGAAACTGAGGCATTTCATTTCTCCCCTAGTCACTTGTCATCACGTTATCTGCAGACAGTCTTTTCGAGAGTCCCTGATATGCAGAATTTAAAACAATGCAGCTTTGCTATAGTTCTTGAGTTGTAAGCTCCTAAACTGTTTTCTATTAGTATTTTAAATCCATTTCCCTGCTTTCTTGGGCTGTGTTGGGGTATGCATGCCTCTGTATGTGTTCACATGTGTGTGGGAACATATGCTATGCATGTTTGCCTCTGTATCTCCGTGTCCTCCTAGCACACACGGTGGCACCTGCTAGACTCCCCGTAAATGTTCTTATTGAATTTGGGGGGGGGGGCTAATAAAATAAACTCTTAAGGAAAAGTAGGTGTTATGGGTCAATCGTAATTGAATGAGAGAGAATCAGTTCCCCCAAGCTGACCTCCGACTCCCATATTGCTCTGTAGCATCCATGTGTTCCACCTACCAAAATAAATAAAAATATAATCTGGAAGAGAAAGAGCGAGGTGTGTGTGAATATGACAGAGGTTGTGTTCGTAGCTGAAAACCCATGTGTCTGGGAGGTGGAACTGTACACACTGGTTTCAAAGCAGGAAGCTGCCACCACCTAAACTCAATGTTTCTCTCTTCTCTAGTCTAGGTAAGGGGTGGGAAGATTGCTGGTTTTCTGTCCCTTTCGTTCTAGCTCCTCAAAATTGTGTGATATTCCTAAATATCTAGTATGTGCTTGCTGCATATTTGGTAGCTGAGAGGGTTTGGGAAGTGAACTCATATTTTCTTCATTGATCCAGTCAATTCTTACTGAGCCTAACTGTACCTAAAAAAGTATTGTGCAAAACTGTTTCAGAAGCTCAGCTCTTGGAGGGGTGGGGGGTGGAGTAAAATTCATCCTAATCTCACTTCTGGTGTGCTGATATCCTATACTGGGCAGAGCCTGTGTCACCGTTCTTGGGTCCCCACCGCTGGCAAGAGCTCTTCGGGTGTCCTTGAGTAAAGAAAGCATGTTGGGTTTGGATTTTTTTTTTTTTTTTTGGTTTTTCGAGACAGGGTTTCCCTGTAGTTTCTAGAGCCTGTCCTGGAACTAGCTCTTGTAGACCAGGCTGGCCTCGAACTCTGGGTTTGGATTTTTAAGGGATGCAATGAAGCAGCTGGGTTTCAGGTGGGCTGGTGGGCTGAACTTAAACTTGAGTGTGGCTCTGCAGCTCTAGGGATATTAACCTGGATAGGAAATGCAGTAGCTGCTACAGGGAGACTGTAACAGGGGACTTCCTGGCACGCGGGGGGGGGGGGGGGATTGGATTGGATTCCAATGAGAAGCTGAGGCTTTTTCATAGTCCTCATGGGGTGAAGGGAAACCTCAAACTGGGACCTCAGAGCAAAGGATGAAGGAGCCTCATTGACTTCAGTCCTGATGGGAGGGCTGGCCCCAGACTACCCCATTGCAGAAGCAGAAGAATGGTAGCTTGAGGCAGGAAGTGGGATTTTGACCATCTTGCTAAGGTATCTGTCTTTCTTCTGAATTAGCCAAGATGTTTGTTTGTTGTTTGTTTGTTTTAGAGAGAGAGTTTCTCTGTGTAGCCTTGGCTGTCCTGAAACTCTCTCTATAAACCAGGCTGGCCTCTAACTCAGAGATCTACCTGCCTCTGCTTCCCAAGTGCTGGGGTTAAAGGTGTGAACCACCACTGCCCCAGACTGCCAAGATTGTTTTTTTATTGAAAGGTTGTCAGTTTTGGACTCATGGACCACTGAAGGTTCAGAAGAAACCTTTTTCTGTCTAGCAGCTGATGGAGAGTTATCAGGGCTGCTCAGAGTACTTCGCCATGCTGTTTTCTCTTTTCATTCTTTGAAACAGGGTCTTATGCTGCAGACCAGGCTAGCCTTGAGCTCCATGCTGGAGGCTGAGCCCAGGGTCTCTCACAAACCAGGCAAGTACCATACCTGTGCTGCATCCTCAGCCCAGTCAGGACTTAAGAACAACAACAGCAACAAGAACCCACTGAACTACTCTCTTAACCTACTCTTCTTAAATAATCAGATACTTTAATATTAAAAGGAAAACTAGAAAAGGCACCCTTGGTGGGAAACATGACCTTCCTAAGAGAGAGAAAACAACTGGCGGTAGAATCCAGCTTCACCTTCTGTGCTGTGCCAAGCAAGCCGTTGTGTGTGTGTGTGTGTGTGTGTGTGTGTGTGTATGCGCGCACACACGTGTGTTTTGCAGGCTCCTTTTCTTAGCTTCACTATCCACCAATGAAGCAGTGACAGCATCTGTCATGTGCACTGTAAATCCCATGACTTAATACCACATCTGGGACAATAAGATTCCCAGATCAGATCGAGTGCTGTCCCGCACAGCGGGTCTAGAGCTGGTGAAACAAACTGTCTATGCGGTTCCAGATGCCTCGGTGGGACAGTCCCTGGGATTACATATTGTAACAGGATTGAGAATTCCTCGTGTGGATCTTTCCGGACTCTGCTTCACAAAATAAAGTAAGGCCCGGAAACTGTGGCAAACTTCCCAGGGCTGTAGTTGTTTCTCTGTAAACAGATGTAACTGTGGGAGGTAATTGTCTAGCAACCAGCTGGGTGGTTTTAAAGGCGGCACCTCTTCCGTGTCTCCCTCTCAGGTGTGCAGTCCCATCAGGAAGCTGTAGCCAGGGGATTAGAATATCAAGACCTCTAGCTTGCTAAGGTTTTTACCAAAGGTTTCTCCCCCCACCCTCAACTGGAAACACTACAAATAGCATTATTTTATGCTAACCGGAGGCAGAAAGTGTGACTCTGATTTTATAAAATGATGTTGTTTTTTATAATAATATACCACTATCTAAAAAAGATGTGACCCTATGCTCACCAAGATGCTCTGTGAGAGGCAACGCTTCAATATCTTAATCTTCAATTGGAATCTTCCTAGGCTATATAATTGAACTTGTGAAAAAGAAAAGAGGGAGAAAGAAAAAGTGACTGTCTTTTTGGGTTTTTTTTGGTTTTTTTTTGATTTTTTTTTTTTTTTGAGACAGGGTTTCTTTGTGGCTTTGGAGCCTGTCCTGGAACTAGCTCTTGTAGACCAGGCTGGCCTCGAACTCACAGAGATCCACCTGCCTCTGCCTCCCAAGTGCTGGGATTAAAGGCGTGCGCCACCACCGCCCGGCTGTGACTGTCTTTTTGGAGCAGCAGGCAGCACCATTGTCTCATAAGAATTACAAAAAGCAAATAACTCCTCTAGGGACAAGTTACCATCACTCTTGTGTCAGCTCAGTGGGTCTCTTTCAAACCTCCTTTCTATCAGCGGAAGAAAAGAGTGAGTTCCATTCGGCTTGTTTTGGGGAGAGATGTTTGTGCTCAAGATAGCTGACATCAGTTTGGCACGTGTTTATAGAACCCTGCCACATCCCAGGCACTGTCCTTGGCTGCTGCCCCCATGGACTTGCGTCTTAGCAAGAGAGAGCAACAATAAACAAGTTACTATGTGGTAAAACACAAAGCAGCATCAGGCGAAAGGGCAGGAGGGTATGACATTCAAACCCTTTCTGTAACTTCCTTGTAAACATGTTACTAATTCTTAAATGTGTTAAAGACATGTTGCATGGCAGGAAGAGTGGTCATGAAAGTAGCAAGAAATTAGATTGGGGAAAGGTCTCTAGTAGTTGCAGGTGCTTTTAATCCCAGCACTCAGGAGGTGGAGGCAGGCAGATCTCTTTGAGTTCAAAGCTAGCCTGGTTCACAGAGTGAGTCCCAGGACAGCCAGGGCTACACAGAGAAAGAGAGAGAGAGAGAGAGAGAGAGAGAGAGAGAGAGAGAGAGAGAGAGAGAGAGAGAGAGAGAGAGAACTTAAATCGTAACGAGGCAAATGGCTCAGTGGGTAAAGGTGCTTGTTACATAAGTGCTAGGACCTGAGTTTGAATTTGCAGAAACCACGTTAGAAAAAAAAAGAGGCAGCTGCTTATGGAGACCAGCTATAATCCCAACAACCCCTGCAGGGAGATTGGAGTGAAGCCAAGAGAATTTCCCAAAGCTTGTGGGCCAGCTAGCCTGGTGTATACAGCAGGAAAACATATTGTCCTCTGACCTTCAAATGTGCACTGTGGCACACACAAATGAATCCCACTGCTGCTGATTCTCTGTGGGCTGAAATGGTAGCACTGTTGAGAGAGGAAGGAATCTATTCCATCCAGCCTTGATAGAACAGATGGCTCTGGGGTAGCTGGAGATCAAAGACGGGACATTGTGCTCTGGGTGTCTGGGTGACCTACCTCGGGCAGGTGGTACAGAGGGCAATAGAACAGGCCAGAGCTACTTCAGTTAAACAGCTAGAAGCCCAGCTAGGACTGAGTGACAGCTCTCCCTCTCCCCACAGACATAAAAAGTGAGCTAAAGAAGGAGAGGGTGTCACGTGTTTTCACATGGCAGGTAGGAGCTGGAGGCCCAGCAGACTTGGCTGCACTGCTAGGACTCAACGATTATCAGTAGTGAGTGTCTCAGAAGGTGGCAATTGTGTCCTGTTTTGCATATTGGTTCAGGGTGGTAAATGATTTGCCAGAACCCTCCTAGACAGGAAGCTGGAAGGCAGACACAGTTCTGCCCATCCCTAAGACCCAGACCTGCTGCCTTCACATATCAGACCCACCGGCCATGGGTCCTCAATCTGTTTTATCCTCTCTCCTGCAGGGCCTTCTCTGTGACACTTGTGGCTCCCAGGGAAGTCAGAGGGGATGAGGGTCCCTCACGGTCCTCATTCCCTAACTCTAGAGGCTTTTGTTTTTTAAAGAAGGGAAAGTTATTGTTTGCCCTCAACAGAGATGAGAATAAGTGGGGGGGGGGGCGTGTCCTTCTGAAGCTTTACCGCGGGCTGGAGCTATGTCGCTTAGTGGTAGAGACCTGCCATGGCGTATACAAAGCCAAGATTGATGTCCAGCTCCACAAAATTCACTCTGTGATAAACATCCCAAAATTCATCACATGTGCTTGTTGTGGGAGGGGTGGGATACACGCCACACTAATGTGCCTGTGTGCTTGTGTGTGTGCAAGCGGAGGCCGAAGGTCAACCTCAGGTGCCGTCCATCCAGGTTTTTTTGAGACAGGATCTTCCTTTGGCCTGGAACTTGCCAATTGGGCTAGGCTGTCTAGTCAGCGAGCCCCAGGGATCTGCTTGCTTTTGCCTTCCCAGTGCTAGAAGCATGAGCCACCATCCCTGGCCTATTTGTTCATTTTGTTTTTGAGACAGGGTCTCTCTATGTAGCCTTGGCTAACCTCGATCTCCATATGTAGACCAGGCTAGCCTTGAACTCATAAAGCTCTGCCTATCTCGGCCTGCCCAGCCTTGCCTAGCTTCTTTAGGTGGCTCCAAGGTATTTAACTCAGGTCCTCACCCTTGGATAGCAAGCACTTCACCAACTGAACCATTAGCCAGGCCCAACGGTGTGCATTCTTTTACAAAATCTTTTTATCCCATTTATTTGTGTGTGTTTCTGCGCATGCACACACACACATGTGACAGAGTGTACTTCAGGTGGAGGTTGGAGGACAGCCTGTTGTAACCGGTTCTCTCCTTCTACCACGGGGTCCTGAGGACTGAACTAGGATCATCAGGCTTTTAGGCAAGCATCTTAACTGTTGAGAACTTTTGCTGGTCCTCCAGGATGCCTCCTTAATGAGAACAATATCACCCCCGAAAAGATCTACATCAGATCTTCCAGGAGGATGACAAAATGTCTAGTCTTTTTACCGTGTAAAGCACAAGTAAGCATGCAATGTAGATACAGCCGTCTGATGTGTTTGTAGCATTAAGGTTTCTGTTCTAAGCAATTAGGGGGAAGATGTGTAAACTTACACCTCAGGAAAACAAAATTGAGGAAGGTGCCTAGGTGTGAAGGAGAAGGCTATATGAAAATGCTCTCAGCTGACCCAACAGAGCATGCATGGTGCTGGGAGAAGCTGCTGTTCCCTGTCACCTCACCTTCCAGTGGGGACACAGCTGTGATTGCATGGCTCCAGAGCTGTCGCTAGGGACCTCAGTGTTGGATCCCGCTCAGGGTTGTCAGGTGACCTTGGACAAGCTCTAATGCCTCCTGGAACCCTGCCACCCTTATCTCCTGATTTATGTCTCTGCCTGGTACTGCTTCACTGACTTTTTGCTGAGGGGAGCATACAAGGCTCTCGAGCCAAAACTGTAGCTGCAGCCGGCAGCCTCAGAATGCAGGAGCAGAGGAGTGGAGGTCAAAGCAGGGATAGCCGAGGAGAGAAGCAAAGCTCAGAGAGAAAGGCAGAGGGTGGGATTTGAACATGGGACATGCTCCATGCAGAGCTACCGTTAGGCTCCCCAGGAGGCTCACCACCTGTAAACTCAGATCAGGAATACTGTGGCAAGCCACTAACCTGCTGCCAGGCATTGCTGGGAGAAGCGGGACCCCTAAGGCTCCCAGTTATTCAACAAGAGCATTAACTAAGCATTAACTAGGCACCATGTATGAACTTTGTGCCAGGCTCACGCCACTAAGTACCACCAACATACAAGAGTGCCCTCCACCCCCAGCACACAGCCTAGCCAATGCTCCCATCTTTTTTTTGTTTTGTTTTGTTTTGTTTTGTTTTTCGAGACAGGGTTTCTCTGAGCTTTGGAGCCTGTCCTGGAACTAGCTCTTGTAGACCAGGCTGGTCTCGAACTCGCAGAGATCCTCCTGCCTCTGCCTCCCAAGTGCTGGGATTAAAGGCGTGCGCCACCGCCGCCCGGCTCCCATCTTTTTAAAGGCATCCACTTACTCAATGTTAAAACCTCAGTGGGCAATCTTGTGGCGTTCGGTCCTGGCAAAAATGAAGAAAAAGACAGGGAAACATTTTAATCCTTCTGTGGCTAAATGGAGCCCTTTCCCGGTTTCTTTTCTTCAAATTGTTCAATTTGCTTATGAAAACGTATTAATAATGCAATCCATTAGTAATTAATATTAGTGCTAGTCCCCTCTTTGTTTCAGGCGTGTTCGGCATTATCTGTTATGGATTGTCAGGGACTAGACATGCAAACTCAAGTATTGGTAAGGATCACATCAATACCATACATGAACAAAGGTGGAAGCGTGGGGAGCGGTGTGGAGAGGTAGGGGCTGGAGCAGACTGCTAATCTCACGTCTCTGGGTAGGGTCAATGTTCAGGCCCATAGGCTGCCCACTCAGGGAGATAAGTTTTTAGTTCTTTTAGCAAGAAATTAGAATTTTGTGTGATGTCTCCTAAGAAGATTTTTTTTCTACAATTTTTGGAAGAAAAATTAAGACTATGTGTTATTTATTTTCTGCATGCATGTGTGTTATGTGACTATGAGTGCATGCATGCATGCATGCGGTGGCATGCATATGGAAGCCGGAGGACAACTTTCACGAGTCAGCCCTTGCAATCCCTCTACCTTGCCGGGGCAGAGTCTCTCTGGTTCCGCTACTGTGCTTTGGGTCCCAAGCTGAGTTGCTCACCAGCTTCTGACTCCACCTCCCAACTCCCCAGAGGGGTATGGAGATGATAGATCCACACCACCGCACACAACTCTTTGCTTTTTGTTTTGTTTTGTTTTTGTTTTGTCGAGACAGGGTTTCTCTGTGTAACTGCCCTAGCTGTCCTGGAACTCACTCTGTAGACCAGGCTGGCCTTGGACTCAGAGAGATCCGCCTGCCTCTGCCTCCTGAGTGCTGGGATTAACGGCGACACACGACTTTTTGTGTCAGTTCTAGGAGTAGATCTCAGGTCTTCAGGCTTATGAAGCTATCCTCTGAACCGTCTGCCTGGTCCCCAAACTCAGAACCTTTAAAAGCTGAAAGACTAGCGCAGGCGATACCCTTAGCCCTTTGACCAGCTGTCTTCATAGCTGTTGGCGCCTGGCCATCCTCGCTCTCTGTTCCTATCTTTCTTTCCCTTACACCTCTGCCCCACCCGTACATGTTTGGCTGCGTCGTCTCTCTAGATATTTGACACAAGGTCATTCTTCTATATAATAACCATGCTGTGAAATTTATCAGCAATTCAGTACTGTTATCAAATACATAGCTGACACCCAAAGACTCCTTATTGTCCCAATAGTAGCCACATAACACTGTGTGTATAAAGTGCGTAAAAACAGAGGTGCAGGTGGGTGTGGTGACAGGAGGCAGAGGCAGCAGGGTCACTATGTATTCAGGAATGTGCAGATTAAACACAGTGTACGCTGTTAGTACAGCGTCATTGCTCTTTCTGGTTCCCAAAGTGTCACCTGTGCGGCCATTTGGCCTCCTTCAGTCTGTTCCTGGGTTCTGACAGGCGTCCACCATTGTGGGCAGACTCTGCTGCATGATAGGCAGATAAAAATGTCTTGGACTCCTCCTGCCCCAACCCTGTGAGCAGCCATTTCTCCAGGAACCTGATTCCTTTTAGTGGTAGCTGACAAAATGTCCTGACTTTAAAGGGTTAAATAACTTTTTAAAATTCTCACATTGTTCAGGTCCCATACAATACAGGATCTGCAGATACTGTTTGGCCATTGGGCTGCCATTGTGGGACTTTGAAAGTCTGGCTTTTGCTCTGGGCAGTATTGGCTCCAAGGACTCAAGGAGTTGGGGTAATGGAGGTGGGTTTTTGTTTTTTATTTTTTGTTTCTCTGGCATAGACCAACACTGGCCATTTATGTAAGCTGGTTCTCTGTATCATGGAAGACAATGGGAGCAGTTTCTTGCCCACAACAAAAGAGACCAAACAGCCCCGTATCATCCCCTCTCTTTGCTTAACAAGTGGAGACTTGTTTAATTTCATTTCTACAAGATGATGTACAAACAGCAAATAGTAACCGGCTGTTTTGTTTGTTTATTCGGAGATGTTTTGGCTTGGCCCTCAGGGATTTAGCGACACAGATTGTATTCTCGCTGCCAGCGAGAGCCAAAGCGATAAGCTGACTGACAAATACTTCAGGCACAAAAGGTACAGAGGTCACCAGGAAGGAGCCTTACTGTCTTCCAGGCCCTCAGTTCACAGTGCAATTAAGCCCATTCCCCAGCCTATCAGTGTCACAGGCATTGTGGCCTATGTTACACACCAGACTCCAGAAAATAAAATATCCTGGCACAGGAGGAGACAGAATAAATTATTTTTGACAAATAATTTTAAATAGATTGGGTGGGTATATGTGCTGAGAAATCAATCACCCACGACAAATAATTATTGTATAGTTCATGGATGCCATGTTTTGATATATCCTTCTGTGGCTTGACCAAATCAAGGTAGCATGCCTATCTCCTCAAATACTTGCCATTTCTTGGTGCACTGGCACACATATGTGGGCGTGCATATGTGTGTATGCAGACGTGCTTGCATGAGTGTGTACACGCTGTGGAGGTCAGAAGACAACCTTGGGTAGGGTTGGTCAGACACCACCACCTCAGGTTTCGAGGCGGGTTCTCTCATTGGCCTAGAGCTTGCTCATTAGCTGAGGCCGGCTGATCTCCTGTCTCTGCCTCCCTGGTGCTGGGACTACACACAGGAGCTACTACCATGTCTGATCCCTCATAGATGGAGTTCATAGGTCACACATAGATGGGGTCTTGGGACTGAGCTCAGGTTTTTGCACTTACAAGGCAAATACTTCACCAACTGCAGCATCTCCCTAGGCCCCAAATATTTGCTAAGTCTTTGCCATGAAAACATTTAAAAATCCTGTCTTTGTGTTATTTTGAATAATAATTATTATTATATAGTTATTGACTATACTCACTTTGTTGGGCAGCAGAATATTAAGCTTTCAAAACGAGTGGCTGTATGATTCATCCTGATTTTTAAAACATCTTACTGCTTTCTTTCCCATTTAAGTTATTTTTTTATTCTCAGCCTACAGGAATTCTAGCCAGACATGCTATATGATATTTTATATCGTAAAATAGCCAAACCACACCTGAAGGTAGTAATTTTCCTGTAGAATGGAATTAAAAAAAAAAACAAAAAAACTGGGTCAGGGACATGCCTTTCACTTAGACTTTAAAACATTTTAATTTCAGTTGTACATTTGGCAGGATTAATGTTTTATTTTGCAAATTTGCTTTCAACAGGCATATTCTCCTGTTAATTATTATCCTTCTTTATTGTTTATTAACCTTAAGGGCCCTCTAGTAAACATACCTGTGGGTAGAACTGTGTCTCTGAAAATCATTGAACTTGGTCTCCATATCTGCTGGAACAATAAAAGGTGGGTGTTCCTAAGCCAGCCGGTGTCACCGCCGCAGTGACAAACGGCGTCGTGACTGCCGGTGCATGATGCCCTCGGCGTCATTTTCCATGGTGGTCATGGTTGTACTAATAATACAGCTCAGTCATCCACTGCACACATCACTGGCCTGCTGGGTTTCCAGGAGGTTCCAGAAGAGATCTGTCCCCCAGTATGGCCTCCAGCAAGCCTATAAACACCACTTAGCCTGGCTGCCTTCAGTTTCCCCAGAATGGAATTTTCCTCTTGACTGTTTTGTTCAGGGTTGTGCTGAGAGGAAGGTAGGCAGTTCTGAGGGCTTCTGTTTGTCCCTCTCTTACTGTGTAGCTCATGAAGCTAATGTTTGCCAACTGCCAAGAGCGTCTACCCCAAATTTGCCCTCGGGAGTGGAGAGAATTCTCTCAAGCATGGCTCTGTGGATCTGCCCGGCCCTCTGTGAGTCAGTACTGTAACCCAGGGTTCTGAGAACACATTGGGTGTGAGATACCAGTGCAGGCCTCAGACCTGATCACTTCGTGGGTTTACTTGGAATTGGTCACAGATCCCAAAGTAGCCATAGATAAACCTCCAAGCCAACACCATCCTTGCTGCTGTTTGTGGTGCTCTAGTAGTGAAAGCATTTGCTGGGCTTTCAGAGGAAACATGATCAAGTGTGAGGCTCTGTGGACCACCCCCTCCCCCCCAATAATCCAGTCTAGAATTTCTACCTCCTCAATGCTGCCACGGCAGTTCCAGCATGCCTGCCTTATCTGATGAGAGCCCAACCTCTGGACAGCTTTGCCAGAAGCATAAGCTATCTTCAGATGCCCTCGATAGGAGTTAGGTCCCAAGCCACAGGACAGGGCGCTCCCATCAATGAACTTGCCCCACGCAGCTGTATAGTCCACTGAGCTCACGGTTCAAGTCCCTCAAGACTCCTGCTGGCCCAAACGAGCCAGGTCCTAGCACTCTCTGAAGATGGTTCCTTCCTCCTTAAGGCCTGGGGGGGGGGGGGCCTTAATTGTATGTAGGGGTCCTTTAGCCTCGAGGAGTAAAAGAGAAATTAAGAGGATGGGCATCCTCCACAGAGGCCCCTGGACCGTGGGAGGAATCTTCAAACTGTGGAAATTGTTTCTGCCAGTGTGCAAACTTTTCCCAGTCCAGGGGTTTGGGAAATTTTAGGATTTAGAGTTTCCAGGCTCATCATCCCAAATATCACTATCCCATATCTCAGGTCCTTTCTGACCCTAACCCTGACTGTGATGTGGGGGACCTGTTGAGACTACACATTCACTCCTTGGGACACAGTATTTTGAAAGTGAAGTCTTCTCAGCAGTCGGTCCTGTCTCCATCGGAGACATGTTTATGTTGATCCTGCCTTGGGCCCTTCTCTTCCACCCGGCCCACCCAGCCTCCAGAAGATCTTTGTCTCGTCCGTCTAGTGATTGATCCAGATCCAGAGCTCCATTCTGTAGGTGGAGCTGGGCCCACGTCTCATGCTAGCACCTGTGTGTAGTCAGTGCATGCCTCCACTCCAGAAGGTAAAATGCAAGACGTGGAGCCTTGTGCTAGTAGCTTACTTTGGGTAGTAGCCCGGGGGACAGGAGAAAGGGGAAAAGAGAGAAGCCCGTAGAGGCAGCAGGCCTCAATCTCCAGAGACTCACAGTATGTCAGCTTGGGAATCCTTGAGAAGGGCCCAGGATTGATCATTTTAAAGCTATGGGCAAGGAAAAGGGTATCACTATTTTCATTCTAGATGGATGGGAACTGATGGAGGACTCCCTCCAAATTGTGAAAAACATTCTACTCGGACAACTGGGCAACTCTTACTTTTTAGACTTTAATTTCTGTTTGGGTTTTTTTGTTTGGTTGTTTGGTTGTTGTTTTGTGGGGCTTTTTGTTTTTTGTTTTGCTATTTACCACAGTTGTTGGAAAAGAATATTTTTGAAAGGAAAACCAAGAAATAGGCATTGAGAAAAAGGGCCACTGTGTTTCCCTAAAGTACAGACACATGATCAACCTCCCCTTAGTCCCCAACAAAGAACACAGACCAGAGGGCAGAAGAGACCACAGACACAGTGATCTGTATAATGGTCAGTCTAAACCACGTGGCCACCAAGGAGCTGCCAGAGACCACTAAGCCAGTATCATCAGTGGCCAGGCAGGTATTGGAGAATGGATTTGTCTCAGTGAATAAATACACCTCTGCTGGTTGTGTGTTTCCCCACTATAGATAGAAACGTGGGTCTACGGAACAGATGACTCTAATATTTGTCATCAGTAACGTGACAATGATGCTGATGGGCTCGCTCACTGGACCTTGGTGTCACCGGAGGGATAGGAAGTGATGGGGAGAGCGGCAAACTAAAGCACACGGTCCCCTAACGTGAACCACTACTCTCAGCAAGCTCCTTCAAGCCACAGAGCTAATGGGCCCGGAGCTGCCAGATCGCCAACATTTTCCAGAGCAGCCTCGGGACCAGAGCAATATCTCCTGGTCACTAAGTGCGGGCAACGAATGTTAAAAGTCTTGAAAGTGCTAAGGAGGAAGGAAGCTGAACAACAGACCTCCAGGGATGCAGGGCCTGAGTTCATCATAACAGACACGGGGTTGATGACAGGCACAGGCGCTATCCCAGAAGGCTATGCGACACTGCTCTTCATAGGAAAACCAAGTGGACAGAGGGTCAAATCCAGCCGGGAGGACACTAAAACACAAACTGGGGTCTTGGCAGATGGAGAGATGGCTCAGTGGCTGAGAGTATTTGCTGTTCTTGCGGAGGACCCAGTATGTTTCACAACTGTCTGCAACTCTAGTTCCAGGGGACCAATGCCTTCTGGCCTTTGTAGCCACAGTGTGCATCAGTGTGCCTACACACACACACACACACACACACACACCCCACTCATAGACATAAGATAAAAAGAAATAAATCTTTTTAAAAGAACCTTTTATTTTTAATGCCGGAGACGGTGCCTCACTTGGCGGCATGGAAAGAAAAGAAAAGGGAGACTATTCCAATCTTGTGCAGACCCTGCTTTTCATAGACCAGCTGAGGATGGCAGTAAAAACTTAGAAAGGACTCCTGAGGCCTTCCAGACTGGAGCAACACGAGACAGAATGCCAAGAAATAAAACCAGGCTTGAGGCTGTGGCTTCACCCCCTCACAAATCAGGAGCAATTATGGCTAAACAGGCAACAACCCCTTTGTAGTATTTATGGTAATTTAGTCTGTTCTGTCTTGTACGTGGCATTTGGTTCTTGTCATTTAATTTATTTGCATGTTCCTCAAGAAATCCCTTTTGGAAGTATCTAAGGTCCAGGCATGCCCAACATTCTGACATCATGACAAAGTATTGCTAATCTCCAAAGTTCATGCTCAAGAACTACACAACAGAATCTTGAGGAGAAAAAAATTTCAAGATGATTTAAGAATGTTTCCAATTCAGTGTTGGTAAGCAGCCATAGCTCTCCTGTGTCCCAGGCACACTGTGGAGGATACCTGAGAGCCCTCATAGACAAACATCCACAATTATGGTAGCTGTGCTTGAAAGCTACAGGTACGGTCTGCAAACCAGCTTCAAGACCAAGGTGTCTTCCTGATCCCCTCCCCCAGGCCAGGGAGTAATGGACAGAGGGGAAGGATGTGTCTTGAGATGCCAAATCCCCAAGTCTGGTTCACGGCCCATTGCAGGGATACCACAGTGGCTCACAAAACCTTCCAAATGAGAAGTCCTCTGCCCCCGCTCCCGCAGTTCACTCCCCCACGGGACCTCCCAGCAGCCCCATCACCGATGACCGCTTCCCTTTAAAGGGAAGCAATGGCGTCATGCTCTCTCATCTTCTCTCTTGCCTATGGGGACCTGCTTTCCTCTCTGCCTCTTCCTCACCTCTGGATGTTCAGGTTCTTCGGACTTCTTCCTGTGTTAGCTAAGTCTTCCTACAGCGTGTGGGGACTCTCTGGCTTTATCTTGTTCTAGCTCCAGGAAACCGGACAGGTGTACTCTGGACTGTCGGAGTCCTGTGATATGGAAGGACCAAGAAGAGCAGCTTCCTCCTTGTGGACCTGCCCTACCTCTTTGCGTGTTAGCATCCTCTCATTGGATGAATCTTTGTTCGCTCTTGATATCTTCCCTTCCCTTGACTCTCAGCTCTAGTTCCACTGCTACATTCTTACTATTCTGGTAACAAAGTATCTCCAAACAGTGTCTTTCTGCCATCTCTCTCCTCTCTGTGCTGGTCCAACCACTATCATCTCTTACACTCTCTCCTCTGGTCCGTTTTTTTTTTTTTTTTCTTTTTTTCCCTCTTCTGAGCCATTCCAAATCCTACTGCCATAAAGCTCAAACCCCAAGGGCTGTTTATCACAGCTTGCTGCGCTTCCTGCCGGTGACTTCCCATTACACCTAAGAGAGAGAGTCAATTTTCAGCCCACCGCCTGGCAGAACCCATGTTCTCGCTAGCTGGCTGGCCATTGCCCATGAATGTCACCCGCAGGGCGCACAATTTCAGTTCCTTAAAAGGCCTGTGTGTGTTATGCCCAAATCTGTGAAGTCCCCAAAAGCCAACAAGGAGACCGAGTCCTATATGTAAAAGCAAAGAGCCTTTACTTTATGCAAATTTGCAAACTTGGTCTCTCTGCATGTCCAATGTATTGAAATAAATGGAGAGCCCCGAGCTCAGTTAGAATTGGGTTTTATAGTAGTAAAGGTGGAGGTGAAGGGTTTTTGAGGTTCAGGACCCCTAATTGGCTGACATTTGTCTGGGGTGTCCTGGTGAGTGTGCTGGCAAGTGATCCTATCTGCAGAGGTTGGAATGTTAGGCATTTCCTTTGGATGGTCTGTTATTGGTGGTGTTCAGGTAATCTTGGTTTATGGTCCTTTCTGCAACCAGGTATTGCTTCAGGGTAAACTACTGAGACTCAGGCCTCTGTTAAATTTACTGATGGCTGAGTCCTACTCTGGCAGGTGATAATGGTTGGAAGTAAAGAACTTCCTTTGGGTGATCTGTTCATATTTAGCTTATCATGGCTGGCTCCTACAGTGTGAAGCCCTCTCCTGATAACAGCCCAGCCTTCTGTTTCTGGTGTTCATAGGGGGAGGGAGGTTATTTGTTTTGGTAGGAGAGTGGTTGGATAAGGGGCCATTAGGAATTGTTGCTTTCTTGGGTTGGGGTGAGTATTCTTTGATGGATACAATGTTTCAGTTTTGTGCCTAAAAAGAGTTCTAGAGATGGATTGGGTGTGAGAAATAACGATCCTCGTTTTATAATAAGAATACTGGAGTCTGAAAAAACATGGCAGTTTATTTTACAGCTTTGCTAAGCTGGGCATCAGCCAGAGAAAAGGCAAAAAAAAAAAAAAGTGATCTTAATGGATTTAGTGCAAAACAGTGGTTTTAAAAATCCTAATCACAGGGTTCAGTGGTGAAGAGCACTGACTATTCTTGCAACAGATCAAGGTTTGATCAGCACCCGCGGTAGCTCACAACCACCTGTAACTCTAGCTCCAAGGGATCTGATACCCTCTTCTGACCTTCACCAGGCACCAGGCGCACACATGAAAAAAGATATACATGCAGGCAAAACATTCAAACACACACACACACACACACAATTTTCCTACCTGCTGAAGTCATTGGTTGAGTTCTTCAGAGAGGTGCAATCTCCCCAGGGTCTAGCATTGCCTATCCCCGTAAGAGTCCCATCCTATTTGTTTTTCTGTTGTTTGAGACAGGGTTTCTCTGTGTAACAGTCCTAGCTGTCTTGGAACTAGCTCTTGTAGACCAGATTGGCCTCGAACTCACATTGATTCACCTGCCTCTGCCTCCGAAGTGCTGGGATTAAGGGTGTGCGCCACCACAGCCTGGCTTAAGAGTTCCATACTGTTAGTTCAGGGTGCAAAGCTTTATCTAACATATATCCTGGGGCTGAAGATTCCTGTCTAGGTCCAAAGGAAGCTCCAGTTCCTTAAACTCTAAAAAGCAGAGCATATGTCCAGAAATGACAATCTTGACCCAGCTCAAGCCGGACTACAGAAGGATTTCTGGTGGTTAGATAAAAGCCAGTATTCCTCAGCTTGTGAAATGGGTTTCCTTCCTGCCTGCCAAAGGGAGTCATTTCCCTTGCCTCTAGCAGAAGGGATATGTAGCTCTCCATTGACATATGCTTGTGGTTGCATATTAAAGCCCATGCTGGCCTCCAGATTCCTAAAGTCCCTATTCACAAGTGTCCATTTATGTATTTCAAAGTCTACACTAGCATCCTGGTTGCACCAGCTCTGGGCTTCCCTCCTCCTGCTGCTCAATCTCCTTCTAACCTGCTATTGTCTACTATTCCCCCACCCCTTGCTTTCTGACCAGCTCCACTATTCTCTGCTATCCCTGCTTCCCTAGTCCTGGCTGTGTGCAGTCTGTGTCATTCTCTCTCTGCTCTGGAGTCTTCCAGGCACCTCTGACTGCGCTCTCTCGCTCTCTCTCTCTCTCTCTCTCTCTCTCTCTCTCTCTCTCTCTCTCTCTCTCTCTCTCTCTCTCTCTTTCTCTCTCTCCTATAATAAAAACCCTCTCAATCCAGTGGAGCGGCCGTTTCGGTAGTTTCCTTACTGCACCCCATTTGTACAGTTCTCTCCTTCTCTGGTATGTGAGCTCAGTCACGTGTCAGATTGCCTGTAACTCTGCAAGCCTAGGATAAGGCAAGAGTGCCTAGGTGAGCAGGTGCCAGCTGGAAGCCAGTGAGGAAAGGGCCTCTTGCTTATCCGTGCTTCTCCAAGGAGCTCTAAACACAATCCATATTGCTCCTATACATTTGTAAATGCTTACAAATTGGATTGTATGAATTTTATTACTGGGGGGAGGGCTGTTTCAAGACAGGGTTTGTCTGTATAGTGCTGGCTTCCTAGGACTTGCTCTGTAGACCAAGTTAGCCTCGAACTCACAGAGATCCGCCTGTTTATCATGCTATTTTCTATTAGGGAGAAAAGTTACCATGATATAGATAACACTTGACTACAGAATCCTTGCAGAAAACTATCAGTAGCTGTTGGGTTAGAGTGTGAAATGTTCCAAGAGACTCTTGTCCTTGAACATTTGGTCCCCAGCTGATGGCATTGTTTTAGAAGGTCATGGAGCCTTTAGGAGCTGGAGCCTCGCAAGGGAGGTCACGGGATCCATTGAGGTATTATAGATCAGACCCACTTTGTGACATTCTCTGCCTTCTAACTGTCAGGCAATGTTATCAGCCACCTCATACTCCTGTATCCCCTTAGACTGTAAGCCAAGCAATCCTGTAAGATGTTTTTTTGTCAGGTATTTGCCACCATAACAAGAAAAGTAATGACTGTCAAAGATTATTTGGAAAAAGAGGTGCAAAGTGCCGGTGTTAGAAACCATCAAACAATAATGAAGTAGACGCTAATGGTAGTTATTGGTAATAAAGCAAGAATGGGCACCACAAAGAGGGAATTGACTGGAGGGTGTGTGTGTGTGTGCGTGTGTTGTTGTTGTTGTTGTTGTTGTTGTTACAAATCTCTTTTTTCTTTAGGAAAAGATTTGTGTGATCCATGCTTTTAATCACAGCACTCAGGAGGCAGAGATAGGTAGATATCTGTGAGTTGGAGGCCAGCCTGGTCTACAGAGTGAGTTCCAGGAAAACCAGAGCTGCATAATAGAAAGACCCTGTCTTAGGAAGGAAGAAAGGAAGGAAGGAAGGAAGGAAGGAAGGAAGGAAGAAAGGAAGGAAGAAGTTTCTACTGGAATTACCTGTTCTATGTATAAGGTATTCATGAAACCAGAGCACATTAAATAAGTAAGTGAAAACAGTTACTAATCACACATTAGTAATTGCTAATTATTTAATACTATGAGAGTTTGAAGCCTCTGGGGATTCTGACCCAGGGGCACAGGAGCAGTCTGGGAGAACTCCTCAAAGAGGACACTTAACTAGAGCAGCCATCCCTTGCTTAGCCAGTCTTCTCGGATCTTTTTGCTTGCACAGCCCATCTGTGTCCCAATCACACTCCCTTCTAAGTCTCTGAGAAACAGCCCAGGAAGAGAGACCAGCTGACCCTGATTACAGCCTCCTTCCACAAACAGAATGAAACCCCTGAAGGGAAACGGCTTGATTTTTACTGGAACTCCGAGAAAGATGCTCACAACTCAGATTTACTACCATCCTGCCTCTTGTACTTTCAGCGACTCAAGCATCCCAACCTTGTCAACCTCCTGGAGGTCTTCCGGAAGAAGCGGAGGCTTCACCTGGTGTTCGAGTATTGCGACCACACAGTGCTTCACGAGCTGGACAGATACCAGCGAGGGTGAGTGGCCATTTCTTACCACAGAAACGGACAAAGCAAAACTCACAAGGAAAGTAGCCATGGGGACTTTTTTTTAAGGCTGTGTAAGAAGCCATGCATGGCAAAATAAGACAATTGACAGGTTGAAGTCACCCTGAACTTCAAACTGCCTCAAAAGCAAACAAAATAATAAAATAAAATAAAATAAACAAATAAACAAAAGTACTGATCACTGTATCTCTGATGCTGGGTTAACAGGCCAGAAATTTCAAAAAAGTGTGAAATAAGTTATGATGTCATTTCTATGAAGAACTTATGAGTAACATAGTAACATTGAGAGACAAACCTTGTAGTCCATGTCTCTGCATTGAAGTTGCCGCAGCCTCTCTGAAAGAAAAGGGAGGAGGAGAGGAGATACTTTGTGTTCAACTAGGGAAGCATAGTGGCTTGGGCTTCAGAAGAAAGCATTTCTAAAGAATTATTTTCCAAGCCGGGCAATGGTGGCACACGCCTTTAATCCCAGCACTCGGTAGGCAGAGGCAGGCAGATCTCTGTGAGTTCGAGACCAGCCTGGTCTACAGAGCGAGTTCCAGGACAGGCTCCAAAGCCACAGAGAAACCCTGTCTCGAAAATCCAAAAAAAAAAAAAAAGAATTATTTTCCAAATAATCTTTGACAGTCATTACTTTCCTTGTTATGGTGGCAAATACATGTCAAAAAGCATCTTATGGGATTGCTTGACTTACAGTCTAAAAGGATACAGGAGTATGAGGTGGCTGATAACATTGCCTGACCGTCAGAAGGCAGAGAATGTCACACACACACACACACACACACACACCTGTGATTCCAGTTCTTGGGAGGCTGAGGCAGGAGGATCACCAGTTTGAGGCCAGTCTGGGATACACAACAAGACTTTGCCTCAAAATACATACATGCATGCATACATACATGAATGAGTGAATGAATGAGAAAGAAAGAAAGAAAGAAAGAAAGAAAGAAGGAAGGAAGGAAGGAAGGAAAGAAAGAAAGAAAGAAAGAAAGAAAGAAAGAAAGAAAGAAAGAAAGAAAGAAAGAAAGGGAAAGAAAGACAAAAGTAGAACAAGACTTTGCCTCAAAATACATACATGCATGCATACATACATGAATGAGTGAATGAATGAGAAAGAAAGAAAGAAAGAAAGAAAGAAGGAAAGAAAGAAGGAAGGAAAGAAAGAAAGAAAGAAAGAAAGAAAGAAAGAAAGAAAGGGAAAGAAAGACAAAAGTAGAAAAACCCAAAGCAACCTGAGTATTTGGTTTGCTGCATTAGTCAGGATGTCTTTTGTACGAGTGACAGAAACTGAGCTCATAGGAGGCTGTAACTGGAAGAAACTGCTGTACGTATGGCACAGGATAGAAAGAACTGGGGAAGGAAGGTGCAGGCTAGAGCATGGCCACCGCGGTTTCTCCAGGGGAAGAGAACTTCTAGACGAGGAAACAGCACATGAAATCCACCGGATTCCTGATCGGCCAGCTGCAGTGATAAGTTATCCCTGGAGCCATTTTCTATGACTGGAAGGAGACAGAGAAAAATTACTAGTAGGTCATGGGAGTTAGAATTTAAAACAAGTCAAGATCAAAATAAAGGCTTCCTGGTGGAGGCGACATGCCGTTCAAAACGGAGAGAATTTAGAGAAGTTGGTAAGGGAAGATTAGCCCATTCTTTTCTCTTACTCCATAGCTAGTGGTGAGGCAGCTACCTTGGCTGGGGAAATATGGAGAGTACCTGACAGGTCAGAGTTGTGGAATAGTGGACTGACCCCGGCTTGTGTCCTCACTCAGTGGCCGGAGGACAAGATTCTTCTCACATTTCTTCTCAGCTTTGACCAGGAGCTCATTCTCCCTGTGACTGTGACGTTGCTCATACACGATCTGTCATGACCTCCTGGTAAATGAAATTAAAGTTGCTTGCAGCTTGTTAACATCCATGAAACAGGCTTTTCACGATCTAGAATGTTAGAGCCAAGAAGACAGGCTCCCCGCTTCAGAGAGTCGTCAGCACAGAGGAATGATATCTTAAAATGAGACAGCATCTTCTGTGTCGATATTTGCTCTTTCAGGAGCTTGCAGGAAGCACTCAATGCAACTTTGCTAGTGTAGTTTCTGCTGCTGTGTGGTACAGCGGAGACACTGCACGGGATGCGGCTGCTCACGGTTGGTCCATTTCCCTCTGTTCTTATACCGCAATCAACACAGAAGCCTTCTGGAACCTCAAACGGCATGTAATCTGCCCATGTAACCAGCAAGTCATTAACTGTGCCCCAGAAAGCAGCTAGCTGGGTGTCCCCTGATCTGATCCAGTCCTCTCACTGTCTACACAAAAGCAGCAGCAAGTCTCACATGTTCCCGACTTGAACGATCCAAGACTGCCTGCCCCCCTTAGAAACCCGCCATAGCGGAGGTTATTAGACAGCGCTTCTGAGCGACCGCCTGAAGCAAGATCCCCATGACCTACCTCATCCTTGGGTTTGAGTCATCTACTCCAGCAGCACACAGACCCCTGGGAAATGTCTGCTCACATTTGCTGCTTTATTACAAAAAAAAAAAAACAAAAACAAACAAACAAAAAAAAAAAAACCACAAACGACAAACAGGGTCAGGCGTAAGAGAAGGGGTATGGAGTCCACACCCTCTGTAGATGCTCCACTCTCCAGGAAGCCCCACAAGTTCAGTTCTCTGCAGGCTCTGCAAACCCTGCCCTTTCGGGTGCTGATGGGAACTCCACTGAGTAGGCACGGTTGCTAAGTGACTGCTCAGGGAACTCAACAAGAACCTGTCTGTTGGGATTCTTCTTGGCTTATCTGTGATTCATTCATTCCTCCAGAATCAGGAACAGGGCCCCTGGGGATGAGATCGGTTGCTTTCTTCATGACCACCTATCTCTAAGACAGAAATGAGGGTTGGAGGTAGTGGGATGGGAGTTGAGTTTTTATGACCTGCTTTCAGGAAGGAGTTATGAATCAGGCATAGTAAACTCTTCAGATAGTCAGCGATAGATAAATGGGTGCGTGTGCTAGACTTTTTGACACTGTGGCAAATGTTTGAGAGAAACAGCTGTTTAGGAAGGACTTATTTGAATTCATGATCTCAGAGGCTCCATGGGTTGGGGCCTGAAGCGATGCAGGATACCATGATAGGGAGGTGGAGATAGGGCAAAGCTGCTTATCTCATGACCGGCAGGAAACAGAGGAGTAACAGGAAGGGTCAACATTTGCCCTTCAAGTCGTGCCCCCAGCGACGGACTTCCTTCAACAGAGACCCTGTTTTCTACAGCTCCACTCTCCCACAGTAGTCTGTTCAGATTTTGAGTTTATTGGCTAATGACCCTACCTTTATTAGGTCAGAACCCTCGTCATCTAGCTGTCTCTGGAAAACCCCTCACAGACAGAGCTAGTGGTGTACTTCACTGATTTTCTCTGCACCCCTCCATCCAGTCAAATGACACTCAGATTTACCATCAGAGAACAGAGAGGGGGCAGGGAAGGGAGCAAGAAAACCTAAGCTAGGATAATGACCAGTCTTGTTAAATTTGATGAAAGGCATTTTACCTACGGAGAAGGCTCTCACCAGAAGAGGGTGTAGGTGCAGCCAAACTATCCCACTCTGGTGACAAAAACAGACGGCCTGCTTTCCCTCACCCAAATTCTTTGCTCCTCATAAAGATGATAAACTGATTTTTTTCATAAATCGCCAAGCCTTAAGCCAGTAGTCAAGGTGTATACATAGGTATTGTTAGACATAGAGTTGCTGCTCTGGTTTAATGCATTGGGCTGGCTCATTTGTTTGGTTATTTACCTCGCTGTAGCACACGGACACTGTCTTGGGTGCTGACAAAGCCCCCTGTCCGGAGGGCTGGACACCAGGGCCATGGTGGCCAACTTGCCAGCTGCTTTGCTGAGAACGCTTCACGCCTTGGGTTCTGGGATGAGTTCTCTGCTTTACTAAGACACTTTTATATGTTTTACATGCATTGGAATATAATCTTTAGACCTATTAGTAATATAAATCATTACATTAACTTATATTATTTCTAGCTAGTCTTCCATTACTGAATATTCAAGAAGTTCTCAGCATTTGGTCTGATAAATAAGTCTACTGTAAATTTTTCCTACAAATAGGTTTTTCTTTTTCTTTGCTTTCCCTTTAGAAGTTCTCAGACCAGGACTCTCATGTATACATTTCCCCAAACTGAACAAATCACCACCCGTGATGCAAACAGATATTTTTTTTTGCTTATAACTAACTCTAACTTATTATAACTTCAGTTCTATTACAAAACTATTTTATGTGTGAAGTCGATCAAATGTATAAGGAAGGAATAATAGCAACCCTATCCAAACTCTTCTAGGAAACATGGAAGAAACATTTCTCAAGTAATTTTCTGAGCCCAGTCTATCCTGATGCAAAAACCAGATAGAGACATTTCGAATCAATGATGAGTGTTTCTCATGGATCCAGGAGAAAAATCCCTACTAAAATTATTAGCAGATAATGTAATGTAAAAAGTGGCACATTGACATTTCCTAACCTAACATTTTTAGATAATCTAGGCTTCCTGTTTCTAAATTTAATTTATTTTATGTGTCTGAGTCTCTTGCCTGCATGTACATGTGTGTACTATATGAATGCCAGTGTTCTCAAAAGGCAGAAGAGGGTGTTCATCTTCTGGGTTTTTGTTTGTTTGTTTGTTTTTGTTTTTGTTTTTCGAGACAGGGTTTCCTGTAGTTTCTAGAGCCTGTCCTGGAACTAGCTCTTGTAGACCAGGCTGGCCTCGAACTCAGAGATCCGCCTGCCTCTGCCTCCCGAGTGCTGGGATTAAAGGCGTGCGCCACCACCGCCCGGCGGTGTTCATCTTCTGAAACTGGAGCTATGGATGGATGGTTATACACTATCGTGTGGGTGCTGGAACTGAAGCTATGGATGGTTATACACTATCATGTGGGTGCTGGAAACTGAACCTGGAACCTCTGAAAGAACAGCAAGTGTACTTAACCTCTGAGCCATCTATCTCTTCAGGCCCTGTAGGCTCCCAGTTTTGACAGATGAAGATTTAGTTCTCATAAATCATATCCCCTCTACTTCCCTATACCAGTTCTCCAAATGCTTACATTATTAATTTAATCTTAACTAGTCTATCTACACCATTATACCATACTATAGTTTCATATTGTATTTTTGTTGTTCTTCGAGGCAGAGTCTCCCTATCTAGCTTTCACTGTCTTGGGACTCACCACATAATAAAGCAGGCCGGCCTTGAACCCACAGAGCTCTGCCTGCTCTGCTCTCCCCCCTCCCACTCCCCCGTGCTGGGATTAAAAGCGTGCACCACTGTGAGGGCTTTCTTACTGCATTTTCCCTCAAATTAATATCGTCTTTGCCCTTTAAATTTCCTTAGCCCTATTGAGAATTTCCCCTAGTTTTAAAATAGCCACTATGCTTCTCTGCAGGGCACTCACATCTGGTTCCACTAATCCCTATTCATTTCTTTCTTATTTCCTGGTGGCACCCTGCCTTTAGTCCCCTGTGTCAGAGCCTAATGTCCAGCTGTCCTCTGGGACCTCCTTTTGCTGCTCTTGCAATCCCCCCTGAATTTCTCTGCAGTTGAATTCCTTACTTCCTGAGTTTCCTGTCTTCCTCTTTCTGGGTTTACTTAATAATTTTCCCCCCAGCACATAGATCTCTAACTGTAAAAAGATGGTATACTTGTTCAGAAATCAGATTTTTTTAAAAAAAATTGCATATTCATGTGTTTTATGCATGCTCTCTCCTCATGTACACCAGAAGAGAGCACCAGATCAGATGGTTGTAGGAATTGAACTCAGGACTTCTGGGAGAAGAGCTAGTGCCCTTAACCGCTGAGCCATCTCTCCAGCACCCTAAATTAGATGTTTCTAATGATACCTCCCCAGCACTACCACCCCAGCATCCCCTCAGAGGAAAGCAGACAGGAGTCATTTGTGTTTCTAGGGTAAAACAAGCTTCCCAAAGCAGAAGGAAAGAACACGGTGCAGCTGGGCTCCCAGCTTTTGGGAGGCAGAGATCAGGAGTTCGAGGCCAGGTCAGCCAGGCAACACAGTTAAACACTGTTTCCAAACAACAACCAGGGAAGAGCACAGCTCAGATACCCTGGAAGGAGGCCTGAGAGCGGGCTTTCTTCTACAGTCTTCCTTGGCAGATGGATTCCTGTCCACTCTCCCTGGAAAGAGAAGCTACAGAGCTGGCCACTGTGTGGTCTGTACAGTCTCAACACTGAGAAGTGTGTGATCGTGTGCTCAGCATTAGAAGAATATTAAAGATATGATGTTATAAGTCCTCTTGCATTATTTACTTTGTGAAATGTCTTTGGAGACTCAGTTCCTTGGCACTTAGAACTTTATGTTGCACAGTCAGTGAATAAGTACAATGTGTTTTCTGAACAAGAGATGGGTGCGGGGAGCTTTGGAAGTCCGCTTCTTATTTGTATATTTCTAGGCAGTTTTTCCTGATAGGTGAGTTTTCCTCGTGTTTGTGCCTGCATGTCACTAGAGCAAGGGAAAGGATTTGGTGAAAACAATCCTAATCCAAAAAAACGTCCTAACTATTCTTCCTGGAGGTGGCCTCCTCATTTCCGGTCCACTGTCCCTGTGTCTGTCCAAGCATCCTTTGAATTGCCTAAAAGGATTTCCGGCACATCTGGTCTCTGACAGCAGTGGCCTTGTGGCCTCTCCCAGGGGCTAGAAGTGACTTTCTGTGATCACCTTTAATGCCACATGCATTTCCTCCCTGGTCTGCACAGCAGCTTTGGCTGAGGGCCACAACATTTAATTTTCAATTCATAAAAATAATAAGTTCAGCATGTGTGTGTCCGGGGGTGGTCTCTAAAAATAAGCAATTCTCTTTCTAATCACTCCTTGCCCCATACTTAACATGATTCTTTCCTGATGAGATGCCTTTTTCCGTTCACACGCAGTGGCTGTCAGGGCTCCAGGCCGCCATGGTTAAATCAGCCATGACTCAGTGAGGAAGGGATGGAGTAAGTGGCCCAGTCAGATGCTGTGATGGGGAAGGAGCAGGAAGATGTGAGGGCAATGCTTTTGGCAAGAAGAGGTGTGTGTAGGGAAGGGAGCGTGATGCTTATCTGGGCTCTAATTATTTTGAACTTCAGTTATATGGCATGCCACATAAACCTCTTACTTGTCCAGGAAAACCTTACTTCTCTCCCTTCAAAGGAACAAATGATGCAAGTCTCTCCGGCATCCGGAGATGCTGCACACAGAGGGAAGTCTTGCGTTAGGACCATAGTCTAGAGCACCCTGAGAAAAACACAACATTGTCATTTGGGTTGTTTATTCACTAACTTTATGTTAGCAAGGTCCGCATTACAGAAATGGGGTCTGGTGGCCCATGCCTGTAATCCCAGCACTTGGAAGCTATACAGGGTGCGCCGGAGTTTTAGGTCAGTCGGGGCCACCATAACAAAAAACATGCCTCAACCCTCTCCTAAAAAACAAAATGAAACAAAACAAAGAGAGAAACCGAGGAGGAGTTCAAGTTTCAGGCAGTCCCAGGATATAAATACTCGTTGAAATCCCTGTGGGCTTTCATGAGTCTTCCCTATAAAAATCCGTGTTTGTTAACTCGATTTTCCTCCCATTCAGCAGTGTGTTGGCCACACACTATTAACACTCTGGGTCTCAAGAGGGTTCTGTCTCCTGGGATGTTTCAGTACCAAAGCCTGCCCTGGTTTGGACTGGGTTTCTTGAGCTGCATTCCACGGCGGGAATAAAGAATGTGTTTGTGCTGTGTTTTGTTTTTTATTAGGGTACCAGAGCATCTCATGAAGAGCATAACTTGGCAGACACTGCAGGCTGTAAATTTCTGTCATAAGCACAACGTAAGTGTCCTGCTCGCCTTTGAAAACTCGGGCGGCTTTCCCTAAGCCACGGCTGAGCCTTGTTCAAACTTCCTGTCACACCTTGGTGGGTATGATTTTTCATAAAACTGGCCGGCAGAAGAGGCTGAAACCCTGGCTTAACTATCCCTTTGTACGCTGATCTTATGACTCAGACATTTTACAAACTATTTAGGGGCTAGAGAGATGGCTCAGCGATTAAGAGGATTGGCTGCTCTCCCACAGGACCCGGGTTCAATTCCCAGCACCCACACTACAGCTCACAACTGTTGGTAGCTCCAGTGCCAAGGGCTCTGATAGGTTCCCAAATATGCATATAAAATAAAGTTAAATGAATTATTTCTAAAGAAACTAGTCCCATTTTTTAAACTTTTAAAATGTGAGGCAGAAAGCTCCTCACTTACTTAGCCTGTGATGGTTTGGTTTCCTCAAAAGGCTTTGAAATTAGGAGGGGCAACCACAGAGGCCTCCTGCCTGGTCAGCTGCAGTTCCATGGGTGGAGTCCCAAGCCCAAGGTACAAGTGTTAGTGTCTGCTTTGGTGAGATAAAAACGCTAAAGCTGCCTCTGGTTCTCCTGGCCACAGCTGGGCTGGAGGGACTCACAGTGGAAGAAGGCCCAGGTGATGTGGCTTCTTAGACGCTGAAAAGCCTGCTGTGCTCTCCCGCCCCACACACTGCCGCCTGTGGTGGCAATTCATTTGTATTTTAATAAATATTCTGAGTTTTTATTAATCATGCTACAGCCGCCTGCTTCTGGCCATGGATGCCAGCTTCCTGGGTTGGAGCACAGTTGTGTACTTGCTCAGAATGGATGAGGCCTTATTTCATCCCCCAGCACAGCATTCAAGGAACTTACCGATGAATCAATATAGCAAAAAGGAAAAAAAAAAAATAGATTCCAACCGCTAAAAACAAAATCCCAGAAAGTAAGTTCAGAATTTCATTCTAGCCATGCGTACAATTGGACTGCAACCATCTGTTAACTCAACTCCCAGGCCACCCGAGCCTGAGGGATTAGATCCCTACGAGTCCGCCCAAGTGAATTTCTTCTGAAGTTGCTTTTCAAGAAGAAAATAAGAGAGCAGCTATTATTTTGCTTTCATTGGTTGAAGCCTAGAATCTTTGTCAGAGCTGGGGTGGAACTCCACGGTAGACCTCTTGCCTAGCGTGCATGAGGTCTTGGGTTTGACTCCTAACACCGGAAAAAAAAAAAAAAAAAGCACCATTTTACAGCAGAAGACATGGACAGTCCCCAGTCCCCGTCCTTGTCATTGGTGGTTAGCACTTTCCCAGCAAGCCCATTTCAGCACGGGGGTGGCAGGAAGGAGAGTGGGGGAGGCACAAAAGGGGGGAGGGGGAGGGGGAGGGAGAATGAGAAAGTTAGCTCTCCAGCCCCGGTGGGGAATATGGAAGAGCTGTGGACGTGAAGACACATAGCATACCACAGCTCTCTGGAGAGCCCCAGACTCCGTCCATGCGCTGGGGGCGGGGGATGCTAAGTGGGGGAGGGTGCCGAGTGGTGGGGAGGATGCAGAAGCTTGTAAGGAATTCCCAAACAGAGCGAGAGCACATTCTTGCTTCTGAGTCCCTCTGCCATATGTCATCATGGCATTCAGGGAAGGGCCTATTTATAGCAACATGTAAAATGGCTGGTGAAGGACTTCGGACCCCGGAGCCAGCGGTTACTGAGAAGCAGATAGCGGAATTTAACCCTCCCCCAGCCTTTGCAGAATGAAAATGCTGGTGGGAAAAGCCCGATGCTGCTCTCTCAGCTCCCACTGTCCTTTGGAGTGGGAACTGCTAGGCCCACGAGGAAACTCTGTCCTCTTTCCAGATTCTAGAAAGTCAAGGATAACCCCAAGGGTTTCAGGCGTCAGGCCAGCAGTCTCTTGGGCGGCAGAAAAATCCGACATTTCCCAGCAGAGAGGAAAACCCTTGGAATATTTTGTCCCAACTTAATTTCTAAATGAAATCGTTGGTTAAAAGTTGTTGACTTAAGAGGTTTATTAGATTATTTTTTTTCAAAGAAATTGTCGTTTAATAAGAAAGTCCTGCGTAGCTTCAACCTGTTAAAGAATGCAGCTAGATACCAGGTGATAAGCCTGCACAGGGAAGGAGCCGCCTGCGCCGGCAGTACCCTGGCCGTGCGGTGGGACAGAGCTGACACCTAGCGACTCACCCCAGAGGGTGAGGCTGCAGCCGGCGCTTGTTTATCTTGTCAGGACAAATGTCAGAGCGGCAAGGGAGATCTCTTGGCAAGCGTGGCTTCCTGCCCAATCTTCCCGGCTTATCTCAGCAGGCCCAGGGCTTGTCCTGTTTACTGAGCAGGCCGCGTTTTGGTGAACCCTGCTTATGCACCACGCTGTAGCTCCTGCTACAGGCTGTGGGCCTCAGAGCCTTCAGTCCTTTCTCCTTCACCTGCAGCCGGCAGGTGACTCCTAGTTAAACACGAAGTTCCCCTTTCTAATACATATTGTATGCGGTATGAAGTCACTGGTGGAGTGCAGTGCATGGATAAGATCCTGGATTGATCCCCAGCACTGAAAAAAAAAGTCATTTATCTGAAATCCAAATGTAACCAGTTGTCTCACATGTCTTGACTAGCTGAGGCTAGCCCCTCTCCTTTCCTTTGTCCTGTCACACGTCTTAGTATTTGGGGTCCTTCGGGAATTTAAAATGATTCTGCCTATAGGTATGGTACTAGCTTTAGTCTGTTATTTTCATATTCAACAGGCTAATGAAAGATTAAAGTGCCGTAGCCATTATGTGCTAAATATCCCTGCCCTTTGCTCACCGTAGATATTACGGTGGCTCCTTCCTAACACTCCTGTCTTGCTTTCTTCTCACCAGTGCATACACAGAGACGTGAAGCCAGAAAACATTCTCATCACGAAACACTCAGTCATTAAGCTCTGTGACTTTGGGTTTGCACGGCTTCTCAGTGAGTACCGACACTTTCTCTGGGGTAAAGGAAACATCCTTGCTATGAGAGCTGGTCTAGATGCTACAGAAGGCCCGTTCTTGTGTTCTGCCTAGGACATAATCTTGCTATAAATTACAGTTCTTGCAGAATTTTGGAAGGGGATATAACTTGAAAAACGCATAGACCCGCAATGGTTTAGATGTGTGGGCTATATGTAAACTGTACCACAGGAGTTATTCTAAGGCATGCCAACCTCCTGATTTCTACCCTCGCCTCCCTCTCCCCCCTCCCAACTAACATTCCCCATAAGTAATGCTTTAGACGGGTGGTTTTTAATTTTGGCTGCCTGATTAACACCCGAGGAACTTTAAAAACTGTGCTGGTAAATGTTAGGAATATTTCCTAACGCGAGCTCTCTACCGAAGCAAAATTCCCAATCAAGCCGAATCAAAACAAGCCAAATTAAGAAATATCCAGGTTTAATGGGAGTTCTGCACTCTCGGGTGGCCCCGAGGGGGAACCACTTGACCGCAACTAGCAAACTAGCACCGGTAGGAAGGAAATGGGAGACCACTTTTGGGGGCTCATTTAAATACCCTGGGGAGTGGTTCTGACCCCTCCCTGGGCTGCTGGGATTTGGAGTCCAGACCGGGCCTGGGGGCTGGGATAGATGCGAGGGGCTGGGGCCTAGCTCCCAACTTTACAATAACCTTGGGCCCTCTCCAAGTATTCTGATAGTTGAATTGGAATAAGGCCAAAGCATCAGTAACTTAAAAATTCCTAGGGCCAAGTGATGGTAACTAGCAGCCAGCACTGAGAACAGTGATCTGAAAAGCTGTAAGCTTCTGAGGTCAAGTTTCCCCGGCTCAGTTTGGATTCCGGACTTCCACTAGTCTGTTTCCCACCTTCTTTCACTCACCAGCTGGGCCAGGTGACTACTACACAGACTACGTGGCCACCAGGTGGTACCGCTCGCCTGAGCTGCTGGTGGGAGACACACAGTATGGCCCCCCAGTCGATGTCTGGGCGATTGGCTGCGTCTTTGCTGAGCTGCTGTCTGGAGAGCCTCTGTGGCCGGGGAAATCTGACGTGGATCAGCTCTATCTGATAAGGAAAACCCTGGGTAAGTTATTTCTGCCCTGACTTTTAGAGAACTGGCTAGCTTTCCCCGCGACAGCGCCACATTCCCAGCTCACCAGACACCAGGGAACTTCGGAGCCTCATGGAAACGGCGCCACGAAAAGTGTCTGCAGTTTATTTGGATAACGATAATGAATGCTTCTTACTGAGAATTCACTACTTGTCCAGAAGATCAGGACTTCTGTCTTGAGCTTGCGTTGGATCCAGCTAACTTCTAGAAGCCTCGTCTTGGCAATGCAAATACTATAAGGAATATAAGGTCACAGCCGATTTCATTTACAGGCTGAATATCATCCAGAGTGCTTGGGACTAGAGATGTTGATGACTTTGGAGATTTGGATGGCGTATCTCAGAGATGGGGCTCATGCCTAAACAGAAAATTCATTATGTTTCATTTACACTTTACCCACATATCCTGAAAGTCATTTTATGTGATCTCTTTAGTGTGCCTGTGGTTTGCCTGTGACCTGTCACCTGATGTCGAGTGTGGAATTTTCTACTTGTGGTATCATGTTGGTGCTCAGATTCAGATTTTTTAATTAGGGATGCCAAGCCTGTACTAGGATGTGGTGACTCATTCAGGTGTCCTTGACTGCAGCCTGCCCGGCAAGTTTTGGATTATTCAGACTCTGTAGCAGAGGAAGCACCTTAGCCTTCTAAGCACCAAGAAGAAAGACTGGTTTTTCTCGCACCATTTTTAGTTATATTTTAATTTTTTTCTTGCTTTTCCTCTAGCAGTAGGGTGAATGGTAAGGACAGAAGAAGAAAAGGAGGGGCAGTGAAGAGATCTATAAGCAATGACTATTCCTTTCAAAATCTAAGGAGTTAGATTTTACTCCGCTACTGAGCCCAATTTAAAGCAGAACTTCTCCATAAACTCTTGTAGTACCAATTACCAGGGAACTTTGTCTTCCCAGATACTGAAAGCTGCCTGCGGGTGAGACTGTGGTTCCTATTTTCGATCCTTCCACCAATGTCTTATACAGTGCAGCCTCCCTAAAGCTCAGACAGGGACTTCCTTGACCGTTTTCCCCAGTGGCTTTAGGGCACTCTCCTCGAGTTACTCAGCCTTGGTGGGAAAGGCTGTAAGGACCCAGGGATATGTGTCTCCTCTATGCACATACATGAAATTAATTTTTCAAGCTAGTATGTAAGCTAAGGGGCTTCATTACAGCATTTTCAGACATATGAGTCATCATCCTAGAGGCTATATTTTTGCTTGCTTGTCTACAGTAGAGCGAGGTTCTGGATTTGAGTGACAGGTAAAATTGTAAACCTTGACCCTAGACAGGCTGAGCTCTAGTTAGCTAAGAGCTGGGGTCAGCTGGGTGACAGCACCACAGGCTTTGGAGGCCTTTGTGGTCATTTGAGCCCCCTCCCCCCGCCCCCGGGAAGCCCCTCATTCTATTTCCTCAACAGAAGTCTTTCACAGTTAGATCCCTAGGACTTTATATGAAGACACTGCCAGCCCATTCGGCTGCCATGGCTACAGAATGAGCATCATTTAACAGGAATCTAGAGTCTCTGCTTCAGTGTTTCATGCTGTAAATGCTTCTAAACAGTAGATGATGTCAAGTTTCCAATAGAAGGCCGCAGGACGAGGTGGTTTCAATTCGGAAGTGGGTTCCTTACAGAAAGCAGACCTTCTATTAACCTGTCTGGTTCAGAGTCTTCAAATACATTGGAAACTCACGGGGGCAAGAGACTTGCAGCCTGCCATTTCTGCTCCTGACACACCGTCCCTGTAGCAGTCAGTGTAGGCTGTGCTGTGTGGATACTTCTCCTGCCTGGAAAAGAAAGCTGCAACCTTAGCAGCTGGAGACACAGGGAGGGTGCGCAGGGCCATGTTTCCTAAACAATCACACTTACTTCAGTCTCTTCTTGTCCAAAGGGGATCTCATTCCCAGGCACCAGCAAGTATTTAGCATGAATCAGTACTTCAGTGGGGTGAAAATTCCAGACCCTGAAGATATGGTGAGTAATTCATTTTGGAGGCGGCTCCTTAGATAGGGCTAGAGCTAGGTTTTGGTAGTCACTTTTCTGGGGCCCATGGCTCAGTCTGCGTTGAAACTTTTGTCTAAGAGTGACAAAGAAAATTGGAGCAAGCTGGTGGTCAAGTCTTAGAAGGCCCTGGGAGCAGAGGTTAGCCCAGCCTGTGGGACAGGAAAGCAGCACTGACTGCCGGGTTGTAGGTCTCCATCTCTGTCATCGGCTCTGCACGGATCAACTTTTAAGCAAACCTAAGAATTGACTCATCCCGTGAAAGCAGCTACTTTCCCCCAGCATTGTCTAAATTCCTTTTTCTACAGTGTACTTACTTCCCAGAACATAGGAGCAAAATCATAATGACCCGACTCTGTTGCTGCACGGTTAATGTGGGGAAAACACTCCTTTAAGAAAATCTAAATGCTTATATCCCCAACCCATTTTTGATAACTCATCCCAATGAAACCATTAGACAAGGGTATGGAGGTGTGCATTGCCTTGAGTACTTTAGTAGGAGGCAAAGGTACAGATGTCTGTACAATAGCTGTCATGGAGCCAATAAACATAATTAGCTCTGTGTTTATTCATCTGGAAAAGCCTACAGCAGGTTGTTGAGCGAAGAAAGTGGTTATTGAACAGTATAATTTAAAATAATTCAAGTAAATATTTAATAGCATACTTTTATTAAATGCACATATAAATATAAAACATATGGCCATCTCTGGGAACTCAGGCAAATTTTTGCTCTATTTTTCCTTTCAGAGACAGTCTTAGTTTATAGCCCAGGCTAGCTTTGAACTTGTAAAATATGTTAATTCTTTATTTATGAATATGGGTGTTTTTGACTACATATATGTCTGTGACTGATGCCCATGAAGGGCATAAGAGGTAGCTGGATCCCCTGGAAGTAGAATTACAGATGGCCCTGAGCCACCATGTGGGTGCTGAGAATTAAACTTCAGTCATCTGGAAAAGCAGCCAATACTCTTAACAGGTCAGCCATGTCTCTAGCCCAGCGTTTGAACTTTTGATTCTCCAGTCTCATGATCCTGAGGGCTGAGATTACAGGAATATGCCATACTAGACTATATATGCAAACCTCTTTACATTTTTAAAATAGTTAAGAAAGAATGTCTTTTTTTCTGTTTATTTTTATTATTTGTTTGTTTTGCTTTGTTTTTGAGACAGGGTTTCTCTGTAGCTTTGGAGCCTATACTGGAACTTATTCTGTAGACCAGGCTGACCTCAAACTCACAGAGATCCACCTGCCTCTGCCTTCCAAATGCTAGAATTAAAGGTGTGTAACACCAGCACCTGACTTTTTCTGTTTATTTTTGAGACAGCCCAGACTGGCCTTAAACTCCTGATTCTTTTGCCTTCATCTCTCAAGAACTGGGATTAAATGTGTGCACTACCATGTCCAGTTTACAGTGGGTATAACTTTGTAGTGAGATTTTTGTGTACTATTTTCACCCCCCCCCCTTTTGTTGTCTTTTTTGAAATGTCTTCTAAGGGGTCTGTGTTACAGTATAAAAGTATTTCATGACTTGGGGTGGGTGTAGCTCAGTGGTCGAGTGCTTTCCCAGCAAAGCCTGGTTAGTCCCTAACGCAGCAAAGAAAAGACTTCAGGGCACAGTTTGTGAGTCTGGTTCCTACTGTCTGAGAAAGCCGCTTTTAGCTGGAAACTAACACTTTGGTTTCCAGATGGAAGTTCCTTTGGTTCCTTGCAGGTACCTTCTGTCTTTGTCCACTAACTAAGCGTCCATTTCCCCAGGGCATTACCAGCACCGGGGAAAGTGGGTCACGCTGGTCCGGCATGGAGAGGCAAGCTCAGCACCTGGCTTATGGGAAGCGACCCACTGGCTCCCTTGTGACCTGGACATCCCCGGTTCTGCACCAAATATCCCTTAGCAATTTCCTGGCTAATTGTCTGCTGGTGAAGTTTCAGAAATAGCCCCGGCTCTATGAATGAGAAGCGCCACTCCTGATTCCCAGGGGTTGTCCTGCAAGGGATTTCCTGTTGACAGAAACACAGGAAGCAGCAGCACCGGGCTGTGCTGGTTGAACATCTGTGCTCTCTCCCTCTCCTGGTCGGGAACCCTGCCTAGCCAGGCCGGCTGCCTGCTGGGGCTGGGGAACTGGTTCAGCAGGCTGGAGGGACCTGGTGTATTCCAGTCAATGCTGGTTACCCTACACATTGTTCCTGAGATAGGAGGGCTGACTTTAGCAGTGACGAGTGCAGCATTCCTTACATTAGATAAATACACAGAAAGAGCGATTTATGCGGGGTCCAAAACTGCACTCTCAACGACTAAGACAAGGATACATTACCCCCCACCCCCTCCATCTTGTTAAATGGAGGCACTTCCTTTTGCGGTTATTAGCATGTGTGCAGTTGAGAATTTGTGTTGAGGCAGGCGCCCAGTTTAAAATCACACTGCCCGGAAGCTCTGAACTACAGCCCAGCCCCATGCGCGCCTGCCTGCAGCTCACACTACCATATTCACCCACAATGCACTGCGGACACTGATTCTGTTGCGCTTCCATCGTCAATTAGCATCAATTAGGGTCAGTTTCAGTGGGCAGCTCCTCACCTATTCACAGCAGTCCTCTATCTCGGGTATCACTCTCAGCCCAGCTACGGGCTAGGGATTGGGGAGAGGGAGATGAGAGCCTGTTGGGGAGACTCTAAACCGCGGGCTGATGAGAGAAACAGCAGGCACTTGTGGGAGTGACCACCGTGTTTATTCCAGAAATCCAATAAGCATGAGCTCATCTGATTAGGGATAAAATGTATTTTGAAGTTCCCTTTATAGAAATGTCAATAAATGCAATAATTAGTGCCCACTTTGATAGTGCTGTTAATTTAAGGGCCAAAAATTGTCAGGAAAGACATTTTATACAAAACAAGGCAAAACCCAAAACAAAAGCAACAACAGCAAAAACAAACAAACAAAGCAAAACAAAAAACAAATAAACAAAAAATCCAAAACCCTAAAACTAATAACTTGGCATGTGCATTGTTGCTGCTGTTCTCACTCTCGTCCAGTGGTGTTTACTTACAATGCTACCTTCTTCAGGAAGTGAGTGATTAGGAAACAAAACTGGAGTGGCATTCTGGAGGTGAAGGGAGAAAGGGCTTATGGAGTCACAGGAGGCTATTCCTGGTAGGAGGCAGAGTGGAAAAGGGTGGAGGAGGCAAGGAAGATGCCAGGAAGAAATCTAGTGTGAGGTAACTTTAATCAAAATGTATGCTGTCGATTAAAAGTCCCTTTTTCTTTTTGACAGGAAACCCTTGAGTTGAAATTTCCAAACATCTCCTATCCTGCCCTGAGCTTCTTAAAGGTAAAGTCATGGTTTTCATGAGACCAGGAAGCACACAGTTGTCAGAATTGTCAACTGACGAAAAGTTCTTTAAAATCCTTCTCCTTTGAAAAACATCGATTTTGGGCTTGAGAAATGGCTCAATGGTTAAAAGCACTGGCTGCTCTTCCAGAGGACCCAGGTTCAATTCTCACACTCACATGGCCGCTCATAACTGTCTGTAACTCCAGTTCCAGGGGATCTGACACCCTCACACAGACACACATTAGGAAAACCACCAATGCACATAAGATAAGGATAAATAAATCATTAAAAATGTTTTTCTTAAAGAAAGAAAAACATCAGTTTTAAAAATGGGTCTCATTTTATGATAGTGAAAATATAAGCTTCTCACTTTAAAGAAAAATAACATTCTGCTGGAATTTTAAGTTTATACAAAATGGAAGTTTTGGGGGGGTGATTTGCAAAATGATCCATTCCTTAAAAAAAAAACATTCATAGCTGTAGGATCCTTAAAAATAACCCACTCTCAGGATGAAGAGATGGCTGAGAGGTTAAGAGTACTTGACTACTGTTCCAGAGGACCCAGGTTCAACTCCTGGCACCCATGGCAGCTCACAACTGTTCCAGTGGTTCTGATAAAAATGTTTCTTTTAAAATCCTCTTTGAAACACATCAATTTTGGGCTGGAGAGATGGCTCAGTGGTTAAGAGCATGGCCTGATCTTCCTGAGGACCTGAGTTCAATTCCCAGCACTCACATGGTGGCTCACAACTGTCTGTAAGTCCAGTTCCAGGCGATCTGACACCCTCACACAGACACACATTCAGGCAAAACAAAATCATTAAAAACGTTCCAGTTCCAGGGATTCTGATGCCTTTTTCTGGCTTCTGTGGGCACCACACACATGTGGTGCACAGACATACATGCAGGCAGGCATTCATACATATAAAATACAAATAAATAAATCGTTTAATAGTCAACTCCTGTATACATTTTAAAGTTGGTTTACACATATGTTTTTTAGAACTATTGCTTATGTAAATTTGCAATGTATAGCCAATTTCCCAGTATTTCCAAAAGTGGTCAAAGTTCACGGATACTGTATACTTGCATTAAGTTGTCAAAGGACACACACAAAATTGAGTCAGTTTTTGGGGGTGTATAGCTGTGCTCTCTGATTATGAGCCCCATGGTCTATTTGAGGGCAAAGAAGGATGTACTATAAAGGACTGTGTCCTTCCTTGTGTACATACACGCCTGTCATGCACAGACTGTTCTAGACCTAGCAAAAAGGCTGGCGGGTTCCAGAAAGGGGGATGGGAGAGCCAGAGTGGTGGACACTGATGACGTCACAGCTTCAGTTCCACCATGTACGAACCTGGTTCCAGAACAAAAGTGCAAAATAGCTAAACAAATTATTCCCATCAGTCACTGAGCTGAACTCCTCTGTGGCAGGGCACTGAATGCCCCCAAATCACAAGGAGGAGACCCCCCCTCCCAACATTTATCCCTTCTATTTCCCACTGACCAGTGTTCAGTGTTTCACAGAAAACTCACCTCTCACTCGTGCTCAGGATAAAAAAAGACTGATCTGGGGCAAGTAGAGCATGAACTAGTGGTCACCAGAGGCGGGAAGGGTAGGAAGGAAGAGATGCAGACGCTGCACAGACGCCACCAGCACGCAATCAGGGGTGTGTTCTAGTGGGGCAGCACAGCAGGGCGACTGCAACGTAATTTGTTGCATATTTGATGAAGAAACAGAGAAGAGTTAAGGCTCCTAACAGTTAGTAACTGTTTAAGGAAACAGAAAGCTAATTATCTTATCATTATTCATTTGTAAGCATGCATCTAATTATCACACAGCATCCAATACATTTGTATAACTTATGTATCAATTAAAATGATGAAAATCAGTGCTGGAGAGGCTCAGCAGTTAAGAGCACCTGTCCTTATGGAGGACCTGTGGTGACTCCAGACGGGACTTAGCCTGTAAACCACAGCCACGTGGTGGTACACAGATGAATAGAAATTGGCTAAATTAAGATGTAAGAGCTAGCCAATAAGAAGCTAGAGCTAATAGGCCGAGCAGTTATTTAATTACTATAGTTTCTGTGTGGTTATTTCGAGGCTGAGCATCCGGGAACAAACAAGTGGCGGCCTCCTACAGACCTGGGTTTGGTTCCCAGCACCCAAATGACTCAGCACCACATGTAACTCCAGTTCCAGAGATCCAGTGCCCTCTTCTGACCTCTGTGGGCACCAGGCACACATGTAGTGTGCATCCAGACATGCAGGCAAAATATTCAGGCACATAACATTTAAACATCTAGGAAAAAATTTAAAAGTAGTAAAAATTAAAAATAATGAATGTGCTCAGTCATTTAAAACAGAAAATAAAAATCATTGCAACTTCAGAGGACTAAAAAGGGATTCTCTCTTCTTCCAGGGCTGCCTCCACATGGACCCTGCTGAGAGATTGACATGCGAACAGCTGTTGCAACATCCGTACTTTGACAGCATTCAAGATGCTGGGGATCTGACAAGGCAGGACAACAAGTCCATGAGGAAGGCCCTGAGACAGAGTCGAAAGCACCCGGCTGGGGTAAGACTGGCGCACGGCTTCACGGACTTTCAAATCACCTCGTGCCTGGAGCCTGGTACTGAGCTGGAATCTAGGTTGAGGAGGGCCTACTGGAAACCTGCGGGATAGCACAGTTAACCACACAATAGGATCCAGCTGCAAACACAAATCCGCGAAGAATCCCGACTGCTGTAAAGTGGTTACACGGCCTCAAATTAAGTGGCAAAATCTGTAACAATCTAGAATCTAGTGGAATCGTAGCTAAGGTGTGTTGGCTGGCTGTTCTTGATCACTTTGGATCCATGTAGAAGCATAAGCTTCAAATTATCTAGCTTTGGTGTCTTAGGAGCTTCTGTGGCTCTGATAAAACAGTATGACCAAGACAACTGATAAAAGACAGCATTTAATTAGGGGCTTGCTTAGAGCTAGCTCCAGAGGGTGAGGCCGGAACATCCTGGTTGGGAGCATGGCAGCATTCAGGCAGGAAGGCAGGCAGGCATGGTGCTGGAACAGTAGCTGAGAGAATACCATCTTATCCACAGGAAGCGGGGGGGGGGGGGGGGGGTCTGGCAAGGGCTTCTGAAACCTCCAAGTCCACCACCAGTGACATATTTCCTCCAACAAGGTCACACCCCCTAGTTCTTCCCAAACATTTCCACGAACTAGAAACCAAGCATTCGAAATGTATGAGCCTATGAGGGCCATTCTCATTCAAATCACGGCACTTAATCTTTCCTTTGTAGGCCCCACTTTCACAAATACACACCTGGATGGTGTGTGTGTGGTGTGCGTGTGTGTGTGCGTGTGCGCGCGTGTGTGTGTGTGTGTGTGTGTGTGTGTGTGCGCGCGCACGCGTGCATGTGCGCGTTTCTGGGGCTGGAACTCAAGGCCTCTAACATGTACGCAAGCAAGCTGTCACTGAGACATACCCCCAGTCCTGTGTGTTTTTCCTTTTTCATGTGGGTTCTGTGTGTTTGTGCATGGTGGTGGGAACTCAACCCAAGTCCTTGGCTGCTTTGTTTTGAGGCCGGTCTCCCTATGTAACCCAGGCTGGTTCCATTGTGATCTTACTGCTTCAGCTCCCTGTGTGCAGGAATTGCATTTTGTGCAAACACACCTAGCTTGGACTGCTTTTTAAATATAAATCAAACCTTTGGAAACAAAGGAAGAAACCAAACGGAAACACTTCTCCCTCTCTCGGGTTCTGGATTTTATAAAGGAAAGATTTATTTCCGTACCCCCAAAGTTATACATGGCCTAATCTGAACCTGATTTTGTGTTTCATGTTTTCAGTTGCAGTACCTACCTCAGTTAACTAGCAGCAGCATCCTCCCGGCCTTGGACAATAAGAAGTACCACTATAATACCAAGAAATTTAACTACCATTTCCCAAATATTTAAGCAGCTGGCAGAGTGAAGAAGTGATCAATAATTTGAAGGGAAAAAAAGTACATATTTGATTCCTGTATTGACTACATATCAGGAGAAAACACGGACAGGAAGCTGGAGGCCACCTGGCAAGATATGAAGATAAATTCCAGAGCCAGACTTTCATGCTTGGTGGAGATGTCCAGAGAAGAAAGCAAAAGCTTGCAGTTTCACTGTGTTTGTATATCTAAGCAGTGGGGCTGAAAGACAGAATAGAAACTCTATCTACTGCCCTTAAAGACAATATAAGCCACATCTACTGCCTGTAGCTGCAACAGTAGATCATGTCAGAAGGACTCAGGCTTCAGCTTGCTTTCTGGCACATGTGAAAAGGGGGTTATAAAATGTCCATATGTATTTCTTTAGATCTGTTGCCTTGTATCCTATCTCTAATGTTGGTTTCAAAACAAATTTAAGTATGATTTTGGTCCCTGAAATCAAAATGTATGTGATTGTATTTCCTGTATGCTCCTTATGCTCCTTCCTGATTTTTTTTTTTTTTGTTTGTTTGTTTGTTTTGTTTGTTTGATTTTTCGAGACAGGGTTTCTCTGTGGCTTTGGAGCCTGTCATGGAACTAGCTCTTGTAGACCAGGCTGGTCTCGAACTCACAGAGATCCGCTTGCCTCTGCCTCCCGAGTGCTAGGATTAAAGGCGTGCGCCACCACCGCCCGGCTGATTTTTGTGTTTTAAGACATGTTTTAGAATATCTAAGTTGATCAAATTATCTAATGTCTTAAAACTTTGTAGTTTTTGTGCGTATATAACCATGAGATACTTAGACATCTCTTACATATACTTTTGTCTTTACCCTGAGAAAGGATGTGTCCGGAAGGGATAGAACAAGACCTGCAGGCCTCACAGAATGAGCCGTCAGCCTGAACATAACCATCACTTCATTCTTCAGCTCACCCTCATACCTGAAGACTGTTCTACGAGCAAAACTACTATAACGGTCTGGATTTAGACAAAACTGCTTGTGAACTTTAATTTGAATCAGGAAACATGTAGGCTAATTGAAATTCTCTCCTACAATTGTACACACATCTATGTGTACATACCATGCTAATGAAAAAGGTACAACAAACAAGGAAGTGGTCAACAGTGAGACTTAAAATTAAAATTACCTTTGATCTGGTTTATTATTCCTAATAGCAAAGCTTTTCCTCCCTGCCCCTGGACACGGGCAATGTAAGCCCCATAGCCCCATATCAGCGTCTCTACTGCATCCCCAGAACATCTCTCTGCGCTCTCATGACACCGCTCAGCCCCAGTCACTGATCGCCATGCAGTCCACTGAGTTCCGTCATCTGTTCAGTAATCTTGGCTACTCCCAGGCAAATTACAACTTCCTAAATATATATAGCTTCTTCCACAGACCTGACAAGGGCTGATTAACAGCTCCAATAGTATTCAATTCCTCTTAATAGCCATGATTTAAATGACAAGGAAGGATACCAACTTCTGTGAGTAGTTCAAATTGCCTTCCCCCACTCCCCCTTAAATCAATAAAAATGTATTTGAAAAAAGCAAATGACTGTAACTGCCTAGTTTATTCAGTAGTTTTATAGAAAACTGCAGACTAGCAAAGTCTCTCCAGATGGAGTCATGATGAACTGGCTGTTGGGCCACGCAGTACTGAAACAAACTTGAGATAAAAGGGTTTGAATGTCTTCAGTGTAATGTGTTACATTTATGCTCATGCTCAATGGAGCGATTTCTGCAAACCTCATCTTCCACATGGAATCACCACGTACCACATGAGCCCATTCTACATGTGTTCTACCTTGTCTTTGCTCCTTTTTACTATTTTCTGACTTGTAAATGACAGGGATATATGTCATTCGCATTTTCCCACAAATGAGGGTGTTTTTCTACAAGCATAGTTCTAAAAACAACTAACGCTTCCCTTTCTGCCTGAAACCTGCACTGCAGGTCATTTCCAGTCAAATTTACAGTCAGTAACCTGATAACCAACCATACATACAGAAACCTACACATGACACAGCATGTAACTATGGCGATAAAAATACAGCTATTTCAAGTAAAACATTAAAGACTAATTTTATCCCCTTATGACATTCTTTATTAGTGTTTTCTAGATAGAAAATTCATTTTCATATTTATATTTTCATGTTCCTTGATTTCAAAGGGGGCAACATTCAAAATATTTGGGGGATAGCAAAATTTAGCTTTTAATCAGCACACTAACATTTTGTTTGAAGCAGAAGGGCAGTAGGGATTTTTTTCGGTTCTTGTTTTGTTTTACCAGCAAAACTAGTTAGGATACAGACAAGAACCTGTGTTCAGTTTTAACCAGCACTAGCCCAAGCTTAAAAGAAGGACGAATTAACCAGCCTGTTTCATTCTGACAAAGGGTATTTAAAAAGGTATGTACCTGTTTAAAAGTATATGCAATGCAATGCAGGAGCTTAGGAAGCAATCCAGTGTGCTATGTCAACACCACGGACAGCTGTTCATGACTGACTCCATCACTGCATCTGAAACCGAGCTTTCAGTTTTTCATAACCAGGCATTTACAGCAACACGCTTCAGTGCCTTTAAAGATGTAAAGTATTGTAATGTAAAAAAGAATAATTGCACTGTATCTTAAAGAACTCTATGTTAGTATCTACACCAAGCAATATCTACAGTGTATTTGTCAATGGGGAATACATTAGAATTAAAATGTTACGTTGTAATTTTTTTTTCTGAGACAGGGTTTCTCTGTAGCTTTGGAGCCTGTCCTGGAACTCGCTCTGTAGACCAGGCTGGTCTCGAACTCAGAGATCCACCTGCCTCTGCCTCCCGAGCGCTGGGGTTAGAGGCGTGTGCCATCACCACCCTGTTACTTTGTAATTTTAAAAGTGATCCAATGTGCATAATCTCTCACTTTCAACTAAGTAACTTTAGCAAGTCACGTTTACACATTTACTTCCCGGCTAACGTCCAGTCTCCACTCCCAAACCGTCTCCAGGCCTGCGGGTGGCTAGGTGGTGTTTGCGGCTACTGAGCATCAGCACTTTGAAATGGCGCTTTAAACCGAGAGCACAGACTTATTTTACTGCAGGTTTAATTTCAGCTCTAGAGCAGGCAGCGCTGTCTTGAGGACCTGGGCAAGGCTGTCTTTATCTTTCACTCCGGGAAGATCACTTAAGAACAAATACCTGAGGCTCCTGCGAGGAGAGAACAAAAGTCACTGCAGTTTGTCTAGTTTAGAAAAATAACATGCACAGGTATTTACATCACCCCACACCTTCCAAACAGCTTCTAGAGTAACAGTCTTGGAAGGCTACTTTAAATGAAACTCATGCAAGACTTAAATTATCATGTTTCACTGATATTTCTGAGTCTCTTTTATTTCTATAACATACAAAACAGATCTCCTTTGTTTATAAAATATCAATAAAAACATAAACAAACAACCCCCCGAAGTCCTTAAAGGTTTTCAAGTTTCTATAAGAGAAGAAGCTCTGAAGCCTCCACTGGTGTTAAGAGATAAATGAATGGTCGAGTACTTTGACTCTCACGTCTCAAACATCTCCACCTGCCGTGGTGCTGAGATTACCGCTACTCTGATAAAGTTTTGTTTTGTTTTGTTTTTGACCACTTACCTAAAATGTCTCAAAGCAATGATGCCATTGTCTGTGACATTCCCACAGGCAATTATTTCCATTTCCAATAGGCTTTTTCGTAGCTTTTCAAGTTGACTGAGCCTCTGCAAACAGTTATCTTCAATGTAATGACACTTGCACAGTGTTATTTTTTCAACATGCTCTAGGCCCTCTGTAGGGAAAATTCAAAGTTTAAGAATCTATCTTATTGTTACCGTGACTAACAGTCCTTGGTTCACCTAGGGTGGGACTGTCCTGGCTTTGCCTGGTCCATGGAAACTGGAGTGTCTGCTCACCTATCGACCATACATGACATACTCATTACACAGCTTGGGCTGGTGCAAGGGCCACTCTGAAATCCCCACATGAGCAGAAGCTGTCTGGATATTAGTCTTATGTTCACAAAGACGTCCGTTTGACTAAGATAGTCTGATAAAATCAAACAGACTTTGAATTTTAAGTGAACAAAAGAACATAGAAAGATGCTCATAAGGGAGGAAGGAAGGAAGGTGTCTATCACATGATCTCTATTTACTTTGAAGATAAATATCTAACACAGGAATAAACTAGCAATTTTAGTGAAATGTGCAAAAACAAACACATGACTATAACAGTGAGCAACTGTAGCAAACCAATCATTGTGAATCGCCTGCATGCCCTACAACCAAGTGGCAGGGACTCACCCATGTGCTCCAGTCCAATGTCCATGATACAAGAATCGGTGGCATCGATTGCTTGGATCTTGTACCTGTCCATGGAGCCTCCCGGGAGGTTGTTGTAGTCCTCCAGCCACTTCTGGTGGCCACAGTAGCGCACTTTGGCCCCACACCGCAGTAGCCACTCAGATGCTGCCCTGTCAGGGCCGACATCCCTGATGCGTTCATAATCTACTCTGTTGACAAGGAAACAGAAACAGTTTACTTCCATTGTCACTAGTTCCTCAGCTGTGTTCACCAATATAAATATGGGCCAGAAATACATTTTTATTTCAAATGACTGAGGAGTAAATATATTAACGAGATCCATAAAAATAAAAACTGCAGCTCTCTGTAGCTGTTTCTGCTTACTTTTTCCCTTTTTCTTTCCTTCCTTTTCTTTCTTCCTCCCTTTCTTTCTTTAGTTTTAATCTCTGATAAGATATATTAATATGATTACTAACATTTTGGAGGCACTGTCCCAGTCAGGCTAGCTTTGAACTCATGATCTTTTTTTTCCCTTTGCCTCCTCAGTGGTGAGATTACAGGTATGTGCTCTCATATCTGGTATGGTGCGATTTTATTTTATTTTATTTATTTTTTTGGTTCTGGGTCTTAAACCCAGGTCCTCCCTGTGTTAGGCAAGCATTCATATGTGTCATGGAGCTTGACAGACAGAGATCCTAACACAACAGAGTGACTATCTGGGGACCATTTTCATCACTGAGAAAACATTAAAGGCATGGTGCACACACTTTTAATTGCAGCACTCGGGAAGCAGAGGCAGTGGATCTCCATGACCTTGAAGCTAGCCCGGTCTATAGATCGAGTTCCAGGACAGCCAGAGCTACATAGAGAGACACTGTACGAACAAACAAATGGCTGAAAAGGGAATAATTTTGAAGCCATTTTCAAATTAGTCTCTTAGTGCTATTTACTAATTTCTGCAAATGCCCTTTTCTTTTGCAGTCACAATGGTGATATTAGGCAGTAAGTTTGTTGTACCTGTCTCAATATGGTACTTCTATGAGTATGCCATATACTAAGTTCTAATTTTTTATTTATTTTATTTAAATTTTTCTGTATGTAGTCCTACTGTTCTGGAATTCACTATATAGACCAGGCTGACTTTGAATTCACAGAAATTCTCCTGCATGTCTCTCAAGTGCTGGGGATTAAAGGTGTGAGCCACCACCACATCTGGCCACACTAAGTTTTTAAACACCAGAGTTCTCCTAGTAGGACTCGACAGGCTATTAACATTCCTCAAGAAGCTAGAGAATGAGGATTTCAAAGTTACACATATTGTTGAGTATAAAAAAGAATAAAAATCCATTTTAGATAACTTAAAGGATATCAGTACACAAATAAGAAAAAGTCTACTTGGGGCTGGAGATGGCTTGCTGGGTAAAAACACTTATTGCTCTTATAGAGGACCTGGGTTCAGTTCCCAGTACCTACATGGTGGCTCACAACTATCTATAGCTCCAGTTCCAGGTGATGATGCCCTTCTAACCTCTGTGGGCACCAGGTACACACATGGTGCACACCCATATATGCATGTAACACATAAAGTAAAAATAAAAAAATCTTAAAAAAGAAAAAAACACTAATATTCTATAACTCAGACAAGCAACTCAATATTTTGTAAGCTATTTTTCTGTTTAAGTATGTTTTATTATCTGTAAAAATATTAGCATCTTACTGTGCATATTGTTCAAAAGAAAAATAATTTGAAACACAAGAAATAAGCAACTAGCCAAAGAGTGATTTGGAGCCTGTCCAGTTATAAAAATTCCCACGTTTCTTCACTTAATTAGAGTCACTTACTTATTAAACACTGTATTCAACCATTCCCAGAAGTATCTGGAGTCACATGACCGTGGGATTTTCTTTAAGCTGCAGAGTTGCCTCGAAATTTTTCCAAGCACCATCATTTGATCTAGACACACAAAACAGTGCTCTCATGAAGTCATTGACCAGAGCCCACACCTCTGCTAAGTACTCCACACTCCATTGTTGAGTCTTGTGCCAACAGCTGATGTTACTGACCAGACACTTCTGTCTCCAATTCTTGGGTTTTATTTGTTTCTTATTTGCTCAAAAGGAAAGGTTGGGACTAGGTGATGTCTTAAGGTTCCTTCTAGCTTAAATTTCATTGTTTGAACCTTAATTGTCTGCAGTGCTGCCCCTTAATGCCTTAATGCTTATTTCCTGTATAACTATAGATTTGTTCAAACCAGCTCCACTTTCAGTATATATATTTCGAAAACAAAATGACAAGCTATGGCCCCATAGGGAACAACGTGGCAGGGTGACAGTATTCCCATCCAGGCAGAGAAAAAAAATAAAAGCAGATCTATTTGGGATAAAGATACAAGTGGGTCATCAGAGCACAAACAAACCTATGCTAGACAGGAGAGGAGCCTGAGCAAACAATTTCACTTCTCTGACTCTGGATTTTTTCATTTGTGAAAAGAGATGATTTGTTCAGATGGTTTCCAGCCACAAGCTGAGAAAATATTCTGATTAAGTCTCGATAGATTTATCTTATCTATCTATGGGTCAGGTGTGAGGGTTAGGGGCTACAAGAAAAGTAAAATGTGGTCTCTATCTTTGAGGAAATTACAAGTCAATCCAGAATGGAGTGGCCCATGCTGCCAAGAAGTTAAAATAAATGACAAGACTTGATATAAGCCTTGAAGGAGCTAAAACAAGGACAGAGATGATTCAGTGACAAAAAAGTCAGGCAAAGCTATGAGAGGTTGCAAGTCAAGGAGGAAAATAAGGCATGCTGTCAGTCACTCTGGCTGTACATGGAGGTCAGGAAAAGAAGTCAGACACTGCACTGCCAGGTCGCAAAGCTCTTGCAGCCAGGGTGTCTGGACTATATTCTGCAGACAGCAGAGAGTCACTGAGATGTAAGATCAGAGCACTGGCATTGCTGAAGCTGTGCTCCAGGGAATTTACTCAGACAGCAGCAGCAAAACCAAAGATCAAGTCAGACACGGTGACACAGTCCTATAGTCCTAGCTACTTTAGAGGTTGAGGTAGGAGGGTCACTTGAGCACAGGAATTTGTGGCTAGCCTGAGCAATATAACTACAATCTGTTTATAAATAAATAAATAAATAAATAAATAAATAAATAAATGAATGAATGAATAAATACAGAATGGTACGGAAATAGCTAACAAGGGCTCCAAAGTAAAGCACTTAGTCGCAGAAGGATACAACGATGTTAGAGTTAAGATTCCATATGGTTCAGTAAGGGACATACAGAGACAAGAGCTACAAGAGTTGAATATGATATCTGGATCAGTGATGTCCTTATCAGATGCCAATATCAAGGATGGTTTGATGAGTAAAGTGCTTGCCCACAAACATGAGGGCCTGAGTTTGGATCCCCAGCATTTACATAAAAAGCCTATTTGGTAGCCTGCACCTAATCCCAGTGGTGGGGAAGTAGAGACAGAAAGATGCCTTGCTGGCCAGCCTGTCTAGCCTAATTGACAAGCCTCCAGGATCAGTGTGGGGACCTCTAAGAAATAAGGTGGAAATGTAACAGGGCCTCAGAACTTAGCACAACTGATTCCATGAAGGAAATACCACCCATAAAACTTAGCACGTAGACAGCATCACTGGTCAAAATGAAAACAAAGACCTAATCCATCAAAGCTCATAGTTAGCCGGGCGATGGTGGCGCACGCCTTTAATCCCAGCACTCGGGAGGCAGAGGCAGGCGGATCTCTGTGAGTTCGAGACCAGCCTGGTCTACAAGAGCTAGTTCCAGGACAGGCTCTAAAGCCACAGAGAAACCCTGTCTCGAAAAACCAAAAAAAAAAAAAAAAAAAAAAAAAAAAAGCTCATAGTTACAGGGATGTCTCTAAATATACCAACCTTGTATTTTGGCTTCTGTTGTTCTACTTCTGGCTAACTATTCTTTTTAACTGAAGTTTGTCAATATAGAACATGGCTTTTGTGCTTAAAAGCTCACCATGAGAAAGGCTTGGGGCTATACTGGGATCCCAAATGCCCAGTGTAGTCAGCAGTCAGCTAATAAAGACCTTCTATGGGCTTAAACCCATGCCTTTGATGGATATCCCACAACAGAAAGTGAGGAGGACACTCAAGGCTAACCACATGCAAACACACAGATGTGAGCACAAAGGACATACATGAACACATACATACCAAGGTAAGTAAGTGAACAGGGGACAGGGTTGTGAGCTCAGTTTTTTTTCTCTTAGATTTTCATATTTTAAATATGAAGTGTTGGCAGGATTCCTAAGGGAAGACGACCAACAAAATCACTGGAATTAGAGTCACAAGGTGTTAGAGCTGGAAGGAACTTAAGTCAGCCACATGAAACCTCTCATTTAGAGATGAGGAAACTGAAGCCTTGATATTAAGTAACATGCTGACACTTTAAATCCTTTCTGGAACAAGGTGGGGCATTAATAAATGCATGTTTCTAAAGGAACTTGCTCAATGTTTCATAGAGAATTTGTGTCAGTATCGTATTTGAACCTAGTGCTCTTCCCTACCAAGAGGACTCTGGATGATTCTAGAACTCAAGAGAGAGAAGACTTAAAAGATGCCTGAGTGGGAGGCATTCTGAAGCTGAGGAAAGGGTAGGATGCTGAGGCAGTGAGCGTGAACCCTGATGACGGAATCTGGGAATACCCACCGCATTCATGCCTCTCCCCTGTTCTCTGTCTCCCCAACCCCTCCCTCTTTTTGGCAGTGCCGGGGACTGACCACCAGGCTGAGTACCTGTTAGGCAAGTACAAACTAAAAGAGAGTTTTCAGTGAGGAAGATTAAGTGGGGAGAGGAGCAGGCAGAGGTAAAAGAAGAACAAGGACCACTTATATCCATCCTCTCAACATAATGCACAAGTTTACAAGTGTCTGCTGATGGGTCGTCTTCAGTGGCCGGCTATCCATGTGCAAAAGTCAAGCCGGACTTGTTACTCAACAAGGGAAATAGCAGAATCCCTGAGACCTGAATACTTTTGCTGGAGTCAATGTGGTTCACTTTTTAATCCAGTTTAAATAAAGGTAAGGCCAGCTTTATTTCAGTTATGATTTCTGAAAACATCATATGTTATCTTTAAACCAAGTTACAGTAAAAATTAAGTATATATATATAGGCTTAAAAATCTGGTGAGTTTTTACATTTTCAACTTCAACTTTGTGGACTGACATCTGAGAAGCACTTCCTGCTGGAAAGCAAGCAGCTAGCAGGGAGAATCCTTTCTACATGGAAAGAGGAGACCTCTAGTGGTGAGTTAGTAAATGGGACGCTAGTGAGTTAAACCAGTTAAAAGCAGATTAGAAAATCCTTGCTATATGACTGGTGCCATAGTAACCCAGAAATTTAAATTATAAAAAAGAAAACACACATCTGTTTACTATCATAAGCAGCCCTAAGTTTATAACAGTGATTCTAAAATTTGCAATTATATTTGTGAATTAATAAAGGCCAGATCTCTAATGTGTATACACACACACACACACACACACGTTTATTCATTTAATAAATGAATATTAAGTTCTGTTCTTCTAGAGAACCCTGACTAATAAAATCAGTAAGTGCTCTTTTTTTTGCAGTCTTAACTACTAAGCCATCTCTCCAGCCCCTGTATAACACCCTGAAGATGACAAAATTATGGAAAGGAAGAATGGCAGGAGGGTTACCATGGGAAGCTGTAAGTTGTGATTATAAGAACATTTTGAGAGATCCTTGTGATGCAACTGTTATCTTATTATGATATATAATCATATGATATGACATGTTATCTTATCATCTTATTATGACAGTGGGCAGAACCCTCTACACACAGAAAGGAAACACTGGGGCAGCTTTCTGAGGGAATCTGTCGACTGCCGTGTGACACTGCACTACAGTTTACAAGATTTTATCACCAGGGAGATGGACAGATGGTATGATAGCTTATCCGGTGGTCAACTTGACTGCATCTGACCCTAAAGCCCGAGTTCCTGGGCACTTCAGGAAGGGATTTCCTTCAGATTATTTGAAGCAGGAAGACCCACCCTAAATCTGAGCCATATCTTCTTGTGGCCGCCCAGATAAAAGGATACAAAAGGGAACTTTGTTTTTTGCTCTCTCACCCTCACTCTTGATGGCAAGTTCATCTGTCTTATAGGACATTCACACACATCTGTCTTATAGGACATTCACACACATCTGTCTTATAGGACATTCTCACACATCTGTCTTATAGGACATTCACACACATCTGTCTTATAGGACATTCTCACACATCTGTCTTATAGGACATTCACACACATCTGTCTTATAGGACATTCACACATCTTTTTGTCCTGTTTCTTTAGAGAACACCGACTAATACAGATTGTGGCACCATGAGTGGTTCTAGAGAAATGGAATCGTAAGGATGAACTTTTCTAGTAAGCTTGGTGGTTTCAGGACCTGGCTTTCCAACTTGCCAAAACCTACACCACTGAATGCTAGCAGAATACTACAAGTCCGTGGTGTGGGTTATTTGAAGAACTTATTGAGGTAAATGCATTTGATAATTCTGATTCTCCTCTTATGAGAAGCAAGAAATTTAATGACTCTATAAATAAATAAAAAAGACAATTTACAAGAAAAAAGGGAAACGACAAGCTGGCTGTTACTTTGGCATCTCTGGATAAACTGACAATGGAGAAGAATGAGCTCAGCGATAGAATTAATGAGATGTACATAAGCAATCTAAAAATTTCTAAGTGTATACTGGAATAGAAGAAAGCTCAGGCTGCTGATCACAAATCCTCATTTTAAAATTAGCTGAATTAGAGTGCAAATACAAATCTCTACCTCAGAAGGTGTTGGCACTTCAAGAGCACCGGCTGGTAAGGATGGGATTCCGTGCCTTGGAATGGATATGTGTGGTACGATACTTATGAAGCTAAAGACTTGGAACTCTAAGACTCTAAAGGGTTTATCTCATTTGAGGAAGAAGTTTCTCTACCCTTAGCAGAAGCATCCCTACCTTGGACCCTGCAGGACTGCACTCCCATGCCTGAGGGAATAAACCCTTCATTGGCTGCTGAACTGGCAGTAACTTTTTCTGAAGGAGATGCCATGCAAGACAACACTGATGGCCCTCAGCACCCACCAACAGTTGCCTCTGTACCTGTAACCAGACTCAAGGCTAAGCAGGCTCCTAGAGGTGAAAAAGTAGTCCTTGGGAAAATGTGCTATATCACTAAAGAACTTAGTAAGTTTGCCAATTCATTTAAGCAAAACTCTGGGGAAATTATATGGGAATGAATTTTTAAAATATGGGATAATGGTGGAACATAAAACTGGATCAGGCTGAGTTTATAGATATGGGGCCACTGAGTGGGAACTCTAGGTTTAATATGGCAGCTCACCAGCTTAAAAAAATGTCTTAAGTTTGATGGATTGGATAGAGAGCTTGTCAAAAAGATGTTCTACAGAAAAGGAGCTGCAGACATATGACACTTTGGCTTAGTATTGATAAGGGATTTTAAGGTTCAGGGAATTAGAATGCTGGAGTGGGTACATGTAAAACCCAGCTCTCTACAATGGGAGGGCCCAGAAGACATGCCCTTCAATAACCCTATAACACTTAAAATGCTGGAGCGGCACCAGCACGTTGAAGAGCTTTTGTTGTCGCTTGCTCTTCTTGTGCCAGACACTGCTGCTCAACTGAAGTAAGTGTGCTAGGTTTGTGTCCAGGATTAGCAGGGGTCGGGGGCATTAAATCACCAAAGGCAAATGAGTACAGTTATTGTAACTGGCAGCAGAGGCGAAGCAAGGCTTACAATGGCCTGACCTGTATGGACCTTTGCTACGGGCAAGAAGCCTCAGGGTTTTTGGTTTTTGTTTTGTTTTATTTATTTTCTTTTCTTTTTATTATTATTATTATTATTATTAAAAATTTCCGCCTCCTCCCAAAATGTGTAGTCCAAACTGGCCTCGAACTCCAGATCCACCTGCCTCTACCTCCTTCAGCAAATCCTACCGGCCTCCACCACCAGAACAGGCTATTGTTTTGTTTTTTGTTTTTATCTACATAAGTAGAAAAACTCAAGAACCAAACAAAGGAAGGCTACATTGTAGCATAGCAGTAGGGAATCTAGTAACCAACCCATTTCCAGACTCATCCAGTGTATAGATCCAAAACTCCTTGAGAAAGAAACCAGACCCCAAACTGGAACTTATAAAGTTTTTGAAAATTTTAAACAGGACTCTTCTGTTCATTTATTTAAGCCACCTCCTCCCACAGCAAAAGGATTGAAGGTTACGGTATAATGGTCACCATCTGATAGAGGGAGAGACGAGCCTGGCATCCTGCATGCTTTTGTGGTCCACATGCAGAGTAATGGCTAAACCAGGGCTGTGGCCTCTTGCTGCCTGGGTGAGGGTCAAGATTCTTTTTACTCACCTTCAGAGCCAGTGGAAATGGATTAACATAAGAGTTATGGAGGTTGGTATGGCTACCACTGCCCCGGGAGGAAGGCTTGGTCTTGATCCAGAGAATGCCCCTCAAAGGGCACTATTAGGAGGTCTGGCCTTGTTGGAGGAAGTGAGTCACTGTGGAGGTAGGCTTTGAGGTTTTTATATGCTCAAGATACCCCAGTGTCTCAGTCTACTTCCTGTTGCCTGCATATCAAGATATGGCCAGCACCATGTCTGTCTGCATGCCACCATGCTCCCAGCCATGATGATAATGGACTGAACCTCAGAAAATCTAAGCCACCTTCATTAAATGGTTTCCTTTATAAGAGTTGCCGTGGTCATGGTGTCTCTTTACAGCAATAGAAACCCTAAGAGAGAAGTTGGCACAAGGAGTAAGATATTGCTATGATCGGCCTGACTATGCTTCTGTTTGCAGGAATTTGGACTTCAGTTCTTTGGGTTAGGAAAGCAGTGGAATGCTTTAAGCGCTGCTTAATGGACCTTACCAGTAGGGGCATGGAAGACAGTGGTGCTAGGAGTTATTAGAATTGTGAGGCTGGCTCAAAAGGTTTCAGAGGAGAAGAATTTTAGTGTGTTGCCTAGAGATCATTCTTGTGATATTTTGGTGAAAAAAAAAGTGGCTGCTTTTTACCCTTGCCTAAAAAGTTTGCCTGAGACTAAAGTAAAGAGTTTTGGATTAATTTCTTTGGCAGAGGAAATCTCAAAGCAGCCTAGTATAGACTCTATTATGTGGTTATTAGTGGTAACTCTAATGAAGATTTATAATGAAAAGGAGCAAACTGAGCAGAGATAATTACAAAATATAAAATTTAAGGAACCACAGAAAGTAGGATGGAACTAAGTCCTATGTTCAAGGAGACAGAGTAAGAAATGGAATTAAGGAAGTGGTGACTTCAGGGCAAATCCTTCCTAGCTAAGTTTCCAATTTGTGTAAAGGAACTAAAGAAAAGCTTAGAACCATTAGTCCTAACACTTGAAAGGAGGAGGCTTATGGATCTCTGAGTTTGAGGCCAGCTTGGTCTAAAAAGTAAATTCCAGAATAGCCAAGCTTAGGCAGCGAAGGACAGAAAGTTGGTGAAGACATAATTGAATGGGGAGCCATGTTCTAGCCCCAATGAGCAGCAGAACTTGGCAGCTTTGGCCACCTAGTCTGACTTAGAGACCAAGATAGAAGAAAGGCATTAGTGCACCTTCCTCTGAGAAAAGGAAAGCTGCTGAGGTCAGGCATATGTCAGGGGTGTCCTGAATGGAGGCCTAGAGAGACCACTGCGTGAAGCTGCAGAGAGCAGGAAGGAGTTCTGAAGAGCGCTCTGACATCAGACATGGAGATGCAGAGTTTAGAGTTTGCCTAGCTGGTTTGTGGTCCTGCTTTGGTCCAGTATTTCCTCACTATGCTCCCCTCCCTACATTTTGGGATGGTAATATATATCTTGTACCATTATGTGTTGGAAGTATGTGATGTGCTTTTTTATTTTGATTTTACAGATGATTATAGTTAAGAGATTGCATGAATCTCAGAAGAGACTTTCAACTTTAAACTTTTAATAAGTTTAGGAGTGGTATAGATTATGGGGACTTTTGAAGTTGAAAATACATTTTTGCATCATGATATGGGTACAAGCCTTTAGGGGCTAGGGAGTGGACTGTGGCGGTTTGAAAGAAAATGGCCCTCAGATGGAGTGGTACTATTAGGAGGTATGGCCTTGTTGGAGTAGGTGTGGTCTTGTTGGAGGAAGTGTGTTACTGTGGAGATGAAATTTGGTTTCACATATGCTCAATATACCGCTTGATGCCTCAGTCTATCTACTTCCTGTTACCTGTATATCAAGATGTAGCCAGCACCATGTCTGCCTGCAAGCCGCCATGCTCCCAGCCATGATGATAATGAACTAACCTCTAAAAATGTAAGCGAGTCACCTCAATCAAATGTTTTCCTTTATAAGAGTCGCCATGGTCATGGTGTCTCTTTACATCAATAGAAACCCTAAGTAAGACACCAACTATCCAGGCTATTCATCTGTGATGGAATAAACAGGGAACACGGTTTCTTCCCCACCAATGAAATAAACCATCCAGTACTGCTCATGAGATAAATCATTCAAGCCTAATAATAAGCTAATGATTCGCTGAGTTCAACATCTGATGACTATTCTCATATGCACTACTACCTGCTCAATGGCACTAGTAAACAGAAGAGTGTCTGAAGTCTGAGGAGGTTTCCCTGAGCCGGAGCCACCTACTAGCTGAACCCAACATTTAACCAACAAGTCCTCCCAGCGACAGTTCTATCATTCTGTTTCAGTCCTGTTAAGCTGTTCTAACCCTAAGAACAAAACCACCATCAGAGAATAGGAACTACACTGGTGACAAAGAATCACACATTTTAACAGAGTTATAAGGTCCTTTAGGTGACTATATAGCTTTCATTTTTACAGTAGAGGAAATACAGTAAAGTGACCTGCTCCATGAGTGGCTGTTCTAAGACGTGGACATTTAAAACTGTGTATTGATCCAGTGATTAAGACAGGGTTGGGGCTGGAGAGAAGGCTCCGCGGTTAAAACTGCTAACAGATCTTGCCCAAGGACCTAGGGTTGGTTCCCAAGCCCACATGGTGGCTCACAATTATCCAAAACTTCCAGTTCCAGGGTATCCTTTACTCCCTTTTCTCGTCTCTGCGGGTTCCTGTGCACACATTGCATATAAACACACACACACACACACACTCACACACACACACTCACAAATAAGTCAGCCTTTTTTTTTTAAAGGCACTATATGATGCCGAGCTGTCTACTTTCACCCAGCACCTAGCTCAGCGCCCGATATTTACAAGCTGAGTCAGTAGTCGAATGAACGACACCATCAGGAGCCCCACGAAGGGTCCAGAAGCCTCCGGACGGTGGTGACAAACACAGGCAGGAGGTGGTTCAGCTGCCAGTCCCCGGCTCCCGGGCCAGGGCGTCGCCAACCGACCAGGGGGCATGGCCGAAGGACAGGCCGAGGCAGCCAGAGGTCACCTCGCCACGCTAGGCCTTCTCTGGCGGCCTAGGGCGGCGTCCAGGGCCCTCCGAGGCCCGGGAGAGACGAAACACCACCCGGTCCCCGCCTGCGCCCTCGCTGGTCTACTCACGACGCGCAGCGTCCCTGCGTCTGGCCGGCCCTTCGCCCTCTGTGGGTTCCCCTCCGCCGCGCTCGCTCATTGGCCAGCGTAGGCCACGCCCACGGAAGGCAAAAGCGTGCATTTCATTGGCCCTCGCTTGGGGGCGGGGCTGGAGAGCGGGGAGCTTCACACCCGTAGAGTCGTTCAGGCTGCAGCTTCTGGGTTTGAGGAAGGGAAGGTGGCATCGGCGATGTGGCCGACCCTGCGTTACTTAGGCACTACCTGCGGTCTGGCCCGACGTCGCTTTGCTGGGGGTTTCCTCCCGGCAAGCGAGCGGACGCCTGGGGGGCCGGGGCTGCTGTGTGGGGGTGGCCGCAGCTCCAGCACTAGGTAAGTGAGTGGCGGTGGCCTGCATTTGCTGCTCTTCTCTGAGATGTCTCGAATTGGATCCGACTCGACGTCTCTGTCCCTGGGGATGAAGTCCTGATTTTTGTGGTCCGGCCTTAGATTCCAGGAGCTGCTGAACCTGCGGGGTTCATCCGCAGCATGTGTGTGTGTGGCTGGGGGGAGGCAGTGTTGATTGGAGGGTCAGGAGCGAATTTGTCTCTGAACACAACCCTCCTCTCCGTTTCTTGAACACTTTAAGGGCTGAATGGTAAATATGAACCTAGTCTGGCCCCTAGATGGTATTTTGAGAATTAGGGAACCTAGTACACTGTAAATAAGTACGTTGATTCTTAGCTAGCTAACATTCCCTGTGTTGCATGGATGATCCAGAACTAGGCTTCAGTAGGTCAGTTCCTTGCACACATTAGACTTGTAACCGAGAAGCAACGCAGTTGCCTACCGTGAGCTGTCTAGGAAAGCCGGCAAATGCAGTGTTCTATGCGAAAGCTTTAAGGGGGAAGGCTTTCGGGTTTTTTGAAACAGGAAGGTGAGCCAGCCGGCTGAATGTGATTTTTAGTGGACGACAAAAGTGTGGAAAGACACTGGAGAGGGTCAGTGTCACAGCAGTGCTTTTGTTTAAGCCACACATTAAATTTTAGTCGAAGGGCCGGGCGGCGGTGGCCCACGCCTTTAATCCCAGCACTCGGGAGGCAGAGGCAGGCGGATCTCTGTGAGTTCGAGACCAGCCTGGTCTACAAGAGCTAGTTCCAGGACCGCCTCCAAAGCTACAGAGAAACCCTGTCTCGAAAAAACAACAAAGAAAAAATTTTAGTCGAAGGACCATAGAAGCTGTTAAATGGTGTCGAAGCAAGGTTTCCCTAGGTAGCCCTGGCTGTCCTGTAGCTCCCAATTTAGATCAGGCTGGCCTCCAACTCTCAGAGACCAGCTTGCCCCTGCCTTCCAAGTGCTGGAATTAAAGGTATGTGTCACCCCACCTGCTCCACCTTTTGAGACAGGATCTCCAATGGAGATTGGCGGGCCAGTAGCTCCAGGGATCTGCATGCCTCCCTACCCTACCTACCCCAAAGTTACAGGTGGAGCCAAGCTTTTACATAAAGGTGCTTGGGTCTTCATGTGTGCACAGCAAGCCTTTTGCCAATTAACCATTTCCCTAGCCTCTCCCCCCACCCCAAATTTTATACTTTTTATTTTGGAGCAGTTGTAGATCCATAGGAAGTTGCGAAAATCACAGAATGGTTTTATGTCGCCTTCCCCCTTTCCCACCGTTCTTCCCAGTGTTAGTATAGTACAACAGCAAAGACAGAAAATTAATATTGATACAATGCACACATGGTCAGCTTTCATCAGTTTTACATGCACTTTGTGTTCTGTGTGTTGCTCTATGAAGTTTAATCAGACTTTGTATAAGCCCCTCAATTTGGGCATCAAAATATTTCATTGTGGACCTGGGCACAGGTGCCCACCAAGATGGCAGAGCCCAGCAGTCAGGCAGCTCCTCCTGAGGCTAGATGAAACCCTAATGGCTCTCCACAGTTCAGTCAGGCATTGAGCTACACTGCCTGCCCTGGGAGCAAAGTGAATGACAGTATCTTTCAAGTGCTGGCCTCAGTGATGGGCAACAGTGTCACCAATAAGAAGTGAATGCCTGTCAAGTGTGGACAGCAAGGGATCAGCCAGATCAGCGTCTATTACAAGAATGCCAATGATACCCTAGAGTGTGGTCAGGCTACAAGGTGAGCTGGCTGTGACTGATCAGTCTTCAAAAGCTGAACTCATCTTCTGCTAGTGGCCAGATGTCTGTACTTCACCTTATGGAGGGGTATGGCTTCAACTCTGCAAATAAAGAAAAGGTAACTACATTTTACAGTGCAGGGCTGTTTGGCCCTGGATATCATGAACTCCCAAGAAGGCTCTTTTTACCTAGCATCGGGTGCAGAATGACTCTTCCCCAAGGAAATGGATCCTGCCTTAGAGACAAATGATGAAGAAACACTGGCAATACTATTGTGAGGTAACTCCACCAGAGAACACACATGGACACTCTTAACGCTGAGTAGAAAGTCTATATTGCCGTAGCCAGTGGCTGCACAGGGAACCTGCCCAAGTCATGCAGCCCCGAACCTCTCTGCTCTTTGACTTGTATGCCCCAAAACACATCCTGGTTGACACCCTTTGATTAGCAGGGACAGTTAACGAAAGTGAAACTACAGAAGCCAAAAAGCAAGGTTGGTGCATTTAGGAACTTTCCTGGATGCTGGAATTGTGGACTAGGTCTTGGATGGACTAGGTCTTCATTCCTGGATTGGCAGGTTTTGAGGCCCACAAGCTGGATTCTAAGGTCAGAATGGTACTTCCAACATGGCGTCGGTTGTGCTAAGGTCTGGCAGCTTGTTACATCTCTGGAGAGAAGAACCTTGTCCACAGCCTATCCTCCCATGGGGCACCCATTATTTTTCTCATGTAGTGGGCCCCTATCCTCATCGCCCCTTGTTCCACTTAGACCCACAGTTCTCCTACCCTCCCTCCCTGCTCCCCAGGAGCTCATGATAAATGATAAATGAGCCATCATGGTTGGAGCTAAGCTGAGGAAGGTGTAATGGACAGAAAACTCTAGTCCCAGCAGAACCTCAACATCTGATTCTGTCTGGGAGGGCAAAGAGCAAAAAGCCTGGTCGAGGAGCTGAACTAACTTCGGGTCAAAAGGAGAATGCAGCTTGCAGCTTCCCAGACCCATGAGCCCGCTGACAGAAAAGACAAGCCTAAAGGAGAATCCTAGCATCTCCAGCACCGCTAAGGATCTGAACCCACCCCCCTCCCCGCCAGCGGCCACTCACCTCCTTAGATGCTTGTGGGAAGCTTGTCTGTGGTGACGAGCCCCAAATTAAGAGCCACTCTCAGTTGCATCTCACTCTAAGGGTGGTGCAAACGACATGCGTGTGAACACCTGTGAAATGGGCCCTTAGAAGAGGTTGTCTTGAGAGAGGTGAAGAACATTGACTCCATCAGGTGGGCTCTGAGTGGAATCAGCATCACCTAAAGTGGGCCATTAGAGAACTTGAGGGACTAGAGGACTCATCCTGTGAAGACTGGATGTACATGTCTCAACCTGTGAGACAACATTTAAATAGGAAATCAAGTTCAACTCCTGGATTCTTCTTTTTCTGAGATTCTATCTGATTCAGAATATCAGGGCTATTCTTTTTTGTGTGTTTTATATTTGATTAAGTGGACATTTCTCTGGTGTATAGAGAACATTCCCAAATTATCTTCTTCGTTAGATGGCTTTCAAGTTTTCTCACAGATGATGCTGTTGCTGCCATGGCAGTGAGCAGCAGGGCCTGGTCTAGTCTTGCCATGCTTTGGAGTCATGGCAGCTGTGGTGTTCATAACAGTATGTACATACAGTGTGTGTGTGTGTTCTGACCGCATAACAAACGGTTCATTGTCGATAAATAAGTAACTAAGATGCTCCATTACCACAAGATTTGTTCTCTCCCCCTCTCTATTCACATCCTATCTCTCCATTCTTCCTAACTCCTGGCTGTTACTCTATTCTCCATCAGAAAACTTTGTCATTTTGAGAATCTTATGTAAATGAACCCTTAACACTGATTTTATCATACAATGTGATAATACGTATATATATAAAATCTTATTATTTCTTATATACATGGTATATCATACATTATACATAATATAAGCAACATATGATATGTAATGTGATAGTTGTTATATAATATATAAATAACATATATGTTATTATAAATTTGTACTTTAATTTCTCACTAATGAAAATAATGCAAGTGAAGTTTGGTGAGGTCTGTAAACATAAATTCTTAAATCTTGCTTTCTCTTAAGCTCATTTGATATAGTCATTGTCGGTGGCGGAATTGTGGGGCTTGCCTCTGCCAGAACACTCATCCTGAAACACCCCGGACTTTCAATTGGTGTTGTGGAAAAGGAGAAAGATTTAGGTCTGTATCCCATCAGCTTGCTGGGAACCTGCTCATTTTTTCAGGCAGAATTGGTAATGAAAATGTTTGTGTCTTGTTTTGGATTCTCTCGAAAGTCTTGCATGGTAGCAGTTGGTTTGAGGAGTTGTGAAGCGGTAGGAAGAAGAGAGGGGGTGGGGAGACTAAAGATCACACAGGGCACACTCTACATGTGCTGCTGGAGGTTGAGTACACTGGTACCCGGGGAGCAGCATAGTCCTCCCAAGTTTGTGCCCATTCTCCATCGGCTTTTAGGAGTGTCCCTATTGACACTAACAACTCCACTTTGCTCCAGAAAGACAAGAAGGCCTGGGAGCACGTACAGAGTTTTGGGGGTCCTTTAAAGTGGTGTTTAAACAAAACTTAAGTTGAAATCAGAAATGGGCAGAAATGGTTTAGCAATGATGCTAGGGATAGCTGCTATAGAAAGTTGCCAACAAACAGAACAAATCTAGGCATTTTTAAATGATGTCGCCTCTGCTATCAACATGTAGAATTGTTTACTTCTTAGGTTTTGTGTGAGTCATTTATTTTTCTTGACCCTGTCTCTCTTGTTTTATAGCTCTTCACCAGACTGGACGGAACAGTGGGGTCATACATAGTGGAATTTACTACAAACCTGAATCCCTGAAAGCTAAACTGTGTGTAGAAGGTGCAGCCCTCATCTATGAGTACTGTAAGCTCAAGGGAATTCCCTACAGGCAATGTGGCAAGGTACAGCATTTCACTCGGGCCGTGGCTTGTTTGTAACTAGTGTTTCCTTGGGTTTAATGTTGAAAAGTTTGTATGCAGTTTAGTTTTTAGTGTATTTGCAGAGTCGTGCCACTATCAATACTAATTTTAGAATATTTTTATTACTCTTAAACTAAACCATATGCCAGGTCTCTATTCCTACATCTCCTGAGTGCCTAACAACTACTTTGTTTTCTGTCTCTATACAGTTGCTTGCTTTATACTATGTATCTTTTTTTTTTGGTTTTTTTTTGTTTTGTTTTTTCAAGACAGGGTTTTCATGTACCTGCCCAGGCTATCCTGAAACTCGCTCTGTAGACCAGGCTAGAGATCCACCTGCCTCTACCTCTGCCTCCTGAGTGCTGGGATTAAAGTCACGCACTACCACTGCTCAGCACTACGTATTTTGTTTGTTTGTTTTTTACAGGGCTTTTGCAAGTAGCCTTGGCTGTCCTGGTAAACCAGGCTTGACCTTGAACTCACAGAGACCCACCTGCCACTGCCTCCGGAGTGGTGGGATTAAAGGTGTGTGCAACTACTACCCAGTTTATCATATCTTTTATTTATTTATTTATTTATTTAGTTTACAATATTCTGTCTGTGTGTATGCCTGCAGGCCAAAAGAGGGCACCAGACCTCATTACAGATGGTTGTGAGCCACCATGTGGTTGCTGGGAATTGAACTCAGGACCTTTGGAAGAGCAGGCAGTGCTCTTAACCACTGAACCATCTCTCCAGCCCCCAGTTTATACATATCTTATAAACAGAATTATGTCACATAGACTATGTGATATTCTGTGACATTTAAAAAGATATACACTTACCATAATGCTTTCAGAGGTTATCCATGTTATAGCATTAATTAGTACTTCATTCTTTTTTATGCTGACTCCATTGTTTTGTTTGGGTGCTTATTAGTGATATGCATTTGAGTTGTTTCTGCTTTTTTGTTATGAATAATACAGTTATAGATATTTATGTATAACTTTTATGGAAACCCATTCTCATTTCTCAGTGGAATATTTCTAGAAATAGAATTTCTGGTAGGAACTCCATCTTTAATGAGGAACTGTCAAACTCTTTTCCAGATGTTTTAGTTGCATTTTTGATGGGGAACCTCTGTCAGCCAATGACCTTTAAGAGATTGGACCAGGTTAGGGTGTGACCTAAGTTTGTCCTCAGTGTTGGGGACACCATTTAGGGGTTGATTATTACTTGTATAGGGTAGAGGGTTGGGGTGGAAATTATGTAGGCCCAGAGATCTCCTTAAAAAAAAAAGGGAAAATTGAATGGGAAAACAGTTTAGTGTGAACTTACTCACACTAATAATAATAGTGAGTAATAGAGTAAATACTTATGAGTTATTATTTATGGACAATTTACATTGGTATAGTTTCTTATATATTGATACAAGTTCTTGTTATTTCTGTTTACAATATTTGTATACCTATGCAAAGTTATTTTGTCAGATTGTGTGTGCATGTTTCTACCTCTGTTTAAGACATTTTGAATATTGATACAATTTTAGGATCTATTTATCATATTGCATTTTATATTCCTACCTCTGATCAAGATGCTTATACATTGTTTACATTTTGACGTCATTGTCCTCATTTACTGCACTTGTTTACAGATTATTTAATATTCTGATACGAAGTCTTAGTCTTTAAGTTATACAGGTATTAAGTATTATAGGTCAATAGTTATTCATGTTTTTGTATCTTTCACTGCTTACGTTGGAATCAATTATATTATCTGGTGTGTGTTAGGTTCAACTTTGTTCTTTTGTTTGTAGGTGGCTATGTGTCTCACCATCATTTGTTGGAGAGTATCTTCTTTCTATAGGAATTGTTTTGACACCCTTCTATAATTTGAACATAAATACAGATTCTCATATTACCCACTAGTATGTATGTCTATCCCTATATACAGGATGTAAGTCCTCTAACTTTAGTACTTATTTTTTAAGATTGCTTTGGCTAGTTGGGGATCCTTGAATTTCCAAATGAAGTTTTAGGGAAATTTGTTAATCTCTTCCAAAGGGTAGCTGGGATTTTGATAGAAATTGTGTTAATATGTAGGTCAATTTAGACAGCATTACTATCTTTAATGTTTTGGTTTTTTGTTTGTTTTTTTTGAGACAGGATTTCTCTATGTAACTTTGGAGCCTGTCCTGGTACTCACTCGGTAGACCAGGCTGGCCTCAAACTCACAGAGATCCACCTGCCTCTGCCTCCCAAGTGCTGGGATGCACCACCACCTCCTGGCTTTTTTTTTTTTTAATGTCTGTGTGTATAAGTGTATCCATGGAGACAAGACAAGGGCGTTGGATTTCCTGGAGCTGGAGTTAGAGCAGATATGAGCTGACTGATATGAATGCTGGGAGCCCCCATGATCTTCTGCAAGAGCAGTGAGTGCTCTAAACTGCTGAGCTGTCTTTCCAGCCCCAGATATTGCCATTTTGACAATATTAACTGACTCTTTCATTCTGCGAGTATGGGTTTCTTTCATTTGCTTAGATCTTTAACTTCTTTTAGCTGTTTTAGAGTTCTCTCTCTCCCTCCCTCCCTCCCTCCCTCCCTCCCTCCCTCTCTCTCTCTCTCTCCCTCTCCCTCTCCCTCCCTCCCTCTCCCTCCCTCCCTCTCCTTCTCCCTCTCCCTCTCCCTCTCCCTCTCCCTCTCTCTTTCTCTTTCTTGTCAGGGTTTCTCTGTGTAGCCCTGGCTGTCCTGAAACTCAAGTAGTAGACCGTGCTGACCTTGACCTCAGAGATCCATTTATCTCTGCCTCCTGAGAGCTGGGATTAAAGGCAGGTACCACCACCATCTGGCTTGTTTTATAGTTTTCAGTGTGTAAGTCTTGCCACCTCTTGTTAATTTTTCTTCGATATTTTATTTGTATTGATGCTTTTATGAGAGAATTGTTTTCTTAATGTCATTTGTTTCAGGTTTTGGTGTGCATGTTTCTTAGGCTCTTCTACCTGTAGGATCCTGTTATCTATGAGTAGATTAATTTTCTTTTTCAGTTTGGATGTCTTATATTTGTTTATCTTTTACATTTATTTAGTATGTATGTATATGTGTGAGAGAGAGTTGCCACATGCTTTGGCTTCTGTACCATAGTGGGCATATAAAAGTTAGCAGAAACCTGTGGGAAGCATCCTGTTGTTCCACCTTTCAGGTTCCAGGGATCAAACTCAGGTGGTTGAGCTTGGTGGCCTGTGCTTTTTTCAGCCAAAATATCTTTTGAGATTCTCTTATTTCCTCCTTCATTACTATATAGTGTATCATATAGTAGCTAACTTTTGGCTACTAAGTTGATCTTGTCTGTTATGATATGGGGTGTGAGATGGGACCATGGATCCCATGACGGGGGACAAACTTGCCATCAGACAGGGGTTACATGGGAAGGAAGTTTATTGGGAAGGTAGAGAAAGAAAGAGAAAGGGAAGGGGAGAGAGGGAAGGAGAGGGGGAGGGAAGGAGAGAGGGACAGAGAGGCAGTGACCTGCCTCAGAGAAACAGCAGAGGGGGAAGTGGGCAGAGCTTGTCTCTTAAAGGGACCTTTGCACCTATGTACAAACTGTGTAGTGCTGCATCAGCCCTAAGACCCTGGATGCATCCTGCCAGGTGATGGGGGCCAGCATAATGCCTGAATCCTAACATCGTCTTCCTGTGATACACACTACTTGGCTATGGCATATAGCCCTTTTTATATGTTGCTATATTTAGTTTTATTGTTTTGCCTAAGATTGTTACATCTGTATTTACAATTGAGGGCTGAGGGCATAGCTCAGTGGTGTATGGGAGTATACTGACCTCATGATAGTAGTTTTACAAATGTTTCTTTTTCTTTCTTTTTTTGAAAGCGTTTATTGGATTTGATTCTTTCTTAAACATGTGGTAACCTTCATGAGTTAAGTCTTTGCTGCCTGGCCTTCCATTAAGGGAAGTTGTTTTTGCTTTTAGTTTTTTGTTTGTTCGTTGGTTGGTTGGTTGTTGGTTGGTTGGTTGGTTTTTTCCAGACAGGGTCTATCTATGTAGCCTTGGCTTTCCTGGAACTCAACGGTAGACCAGGCTGGCCTTGAACTCATAGAGATCCTCCTGCCTCTGTTTCCCAAGTGCTGGGATTAATGGTGTGTGCCAACACGGGTGGCCTGGCCTTTTTTGGAAGTTTTTATTCACTTTTCTTGCCATGGTTCAGTTCAGGTTTGTTGTTGCTGTTGTTGTTGCTGTTGTTGCGAGTCGTTTTCAGAAGTGTCTTCCTAACAGTTTCAGCATCTGAATGGTGTGCTTTCTGTGGCATGGTTAGTTGTTCATACCACCCTTAATAAGTTGTGAGGCTTATTTCCATAAGGTTGATCGTGGTGTCCTCTCTCCACATTTGTAAGTCTGAAAGCTCATTATTGTCATTAAAGATGCATTACATTAGAAAGAAAAGATGCAGGGTTGGGGATTCAGCTCAATGTTAGAGCTCTTGCCTAGCAAGTGCAAGGCCCTGGGTTCGGCCCTCAGCTCTGAAAAAAAAAAAATAGGATGCATTACATTTATTTTATTTTATTTTAGTAATGTGAGAAAATGCCTTGGCAGAATGTTAAGTGAAAAAAAGGAAGTAGGCTGGGTTGTAAGAGGTCAAGACAGCAAACCTTTATGATTTACAAATACTCTATTCTGTGATTTATCTTTTCGCTTTCTTGATTGTATCCTTTGACTAATTTTTGATTAAAAAGTTAATCATTTATTGAGTTAAGTAGCCTTTGTACCTTGGCCAAAAGCATCACCTCAGGGAATTCTGTTGGCTCTTTGGTATGAGGTAGCGACTTATGCATGCTAATATACCCGTGAATGTGTGTCTGTGTTTTGCCTTGCAGTGAAATAAGAAGAAACTCAATTTCAAATACCTTTCCCAAAAATATATAGGAGAAGCCGGGCGGTGGTGGCGCACGCCTTTAATCCCAGCACTCGGGAGGCAGAGGCAGGCGGATCTCTGTGAGTTCGAGACCAGCCTGGTCTACAAGCGCTAGCTCCAGGACAGGCTCTAAAAAAAGCTGCAGAGAAACCCTGTCTCGAAAAACCAAAAAAAAAATAAAAAAATAAAAAAAATATATAGGAGAAGAGTTCTGAAGAAAGTTGATTAAATGCAATTCTCTTTGCATTAGTAAAAAAAATATAATTTATTTCAAGACAACAAAAGACTAACTTGTTGAGAGTGGTGCCCGTTATACCGGTGACTGACTGTCTTTTTACAAGATAGCATTTCACATTTACTCGTAGAAATAAGAAGGGTATTTACTTTGAAAGATGTAAAGGGGGCTAGAGACATGGCTCAGCAGCTAAGAGCACTGGCTGCTCTTGCAGAGGACCCAGGTTCAATTCCCAGGACCTACATGGTGTCTGAGAACCACCTATCACTCCAGCTCCAAGGGATCCAGGACCCTCTCTGCCTTCTGTGGACACTGCACACACATGGAGGCAAAACACCCATACACATAAAATGAATCTTAGAAAGCAACAAAAGAAAGCATGAACATGTGCTTCTTTTACTGCTGAGATGGAGTAATAACAATAAGAGTTGTATATGACTGGGATCATACTGCAACTCTCATCAAGAAATGGAAATTGAGGCTGCATTTCACATCCAGGGACATTAGTTTAATGCTATTTTCTTAAGAATTTTTCTTGACAAAGTAAAGAAATAAAATAATAAACAAAAAGAGAAATAAGTTTATGAAAGAAAAATACTTTATATCAACCTTGTTTGATACAGGTGATAATTTGTGATTTTTACATTGACTTTATATATATTTCATAACTGATGATATTTTAACCATTCATGCATTTTGTCATTTTCTGAAGCTAATAGTAGCTGTTGAGCAAGAAGAAATCCCCAGACTTCGGGCCCTGTATGAGAGAGGTCTGCAGAATGGAGTCCAAGGCTTGAGACTGATCCAACAAGAGGAGATAAAAAAGAAGGAACCATATTGCAGGGTGAGTGACTCACCAGCCTAGTGCACGTGATGGTTCCCATAAGCTATTCCACATAATACTGCCATGAGTAAACATTCTGGAATATGTGTTTTGGTAAGAAGCGTTAATACTGCTATTGTATCCACATCAGAGAGATATTGTTAGGTTGCAGTTTATATGTTTATGTCCAGCTTTGGAAAATATTGCCAAAAAGTTTTCCACGGTGCCTTGGTTTATCCTCTCAGTCACATAGAGTCCAGTTGCTCTGTGTCCGCATCAAAACAAACCAGGTATTTTTAAAAAGGTATAAAATTTCAAGCAAAAATAAAACTGCAGCCAGGTGGTTGTGGTGCATGCCTTTAATCCAAGCACTAAGGTGGCAGAGGCAGGTGGATCTCTGTGAGTTCAAGACCAGTTGGACAACAAAAGCAGTTACACAGAGAAACCCTGTCTCGGGGAAAAACAAAACAAAGAAAAAAAAAAAAAAAGAAGAAGAAAAAAAGAAAAAAAAACTTTGAACGAATTTTACTGATTCTTGACTGTATTATTTGACCTTTTAATACTTTTGTCCTAGGGTCTAATGGCTATTGATTGTCCATATACTGGTATTGTGAACTATCAGCAGGTAGCTTTGTCATTTGCCCAGGATTTCCAAGATGCTGGTGGCTCTATCTTGAAAGATTTTGAAGTAAAGGATATTGAAATCGTTAATGAAAGCCCTTCCAGAAGTAAGGATGGTAAGCTATCCCCATCTTCTCTATATTTGTATTGATAAAAAAGAGCTGTGTTTGTTTTTTGTCTGGTTGGTGTTTGTTGGAGACTCCGAGGAACCAGGCTAGAGTAGGGCTCAGAGTCAGAGGTGAGTATGGAACGGACATGGGTGTGAGTGGACAGAGCAGACCCGCAGTCCCTAGGTGTCTGTGTGCTGATAGAACTAGGCTCTGAGTAAGTCTAACAGCCTCGGCTGTTGTGGACAGGTGGCCTCCATACAGTTCCCTGACGGTTAGAGTCGGTACCTCTTAGCAGTGCTTACAGTAAATACAGACTTTAGTGCCGTTTAGACCTTGATTCAGACTCTTGGGGGATATGGCATAGCAATAGTAAGAAGTGGGCTCTCTTTGGACACACCCAGATTCCCAACAGCAGACCAATATCATCAAAAGACTCAGCCCTTCCGAGTCTCACCTCCTGTTCCCTTAGACTGCAGTTACAGCCTGCTTTATTTTGCTTTGAAATGAGTAGTTAGCTTTTTGGTTAAATGACAGGCTTGAAAACATTCTGTATGATGCAAGGAAATTTGAAGAGAATCAGGTTCTTCCTTAGCAGGGTTTAAAGGAGATCTGGGTTTTATGAATTCCCTTGCCCAGTGTCCTTCTACACTCTAAGATGATGACAAATATTTTAAATAAAATTGTTATAAGTGGGTAGCAGAATAAGTCAAATTCACAATATAGGTAGATTGTAGTATTTTTTTTCTGTACATATGCTTTATAGGTTGTTAATAGCTCATCAATAAGTGGGAACAAACTTGATAAACGGTCAGCTCATTATTGGAACTTTTTGTGCTGTAAAAGCCCTTGCTTCTCTGAACAACCAGTGCAGGGAATCAGGTTGCCAACACGTGGACACAGGCTGCCTTGTGTTTAATTTCTCACGCTTTAGTTCTGTGGGTTAAAGCCAGTTTATTTGTGATGGTACTGCTTACATGCAGAGCATGGTTGTGCTCGGTGAAATGAGGGGTCTATGCTAGGCTAAGCTTGAGAATGTGTGTTAGTTAAATGAATTAAAAGAAACTGTCCTAAATCATGCCAGAGTTTTATGTTTTGTCAATTATGAATTATTTTTCTTGGTAAAGAGCTTCCGAATTAAAATTAAAGTACAACTAAGACAGTCATTTAAATTTATTATGGGTATAGAATTTCAAATAGTGACAACTTTCTTTTGCACAAAGTTTCACTGACTCTTCTCATTCCTGCCAGGGATGAACTATCCAATCGCTGTCAAGAATACTAAGGTAAAGACTCTTGAGCTGCTCTCCACTTTCATTTACTTGTAAAGTTGTATTGAGTGATTGCTATGTTTTTGTGTATTTGTTTCTGTGTGTGTACATGTTCAAGCGTGTACAGATACGTGTGTGCATCTGTATGTATGTGTATACGTGAGAGAGTCAGAACAGAACCTCGATTGTGGTACCATGGGAGCCAGCCACTGTTTAGATTTTTTAAAATGTTCTTATTAGCATATATTAATTACATATAATAACAGGCTTCATTATTGTGTTTTATGCACATATATGAGATATTTGGATCATATTCCCTGCTCTGTTATTCAGCTTCCTCTTGCCAGTTAGTCTGCCCTCTTTCACATCTTTTGGGCATTAAAAAAAATATTGTGTATGTATGAGTGTTTTACCTGCATGTGTGTCTGTGCACTGTGTGTGTTCCTGATGCCCTCTGAGACCATAAGAGGGTATTGGACCCCTGGAGCTGGAGTTACAGAAAATTGTTAGTCACCATGTGGGGACTGGGAACTGAACCTAGGTCTTCTGCAAGAGCAGCCAATTCAACTGAGTCCTGGGCCATCTCTCCAGCCCCTCAATGATAGATACTCTACCACTCTGCCGATTGCTCTCCGCTCACTTCCCGACTACTAACTCAGAGACTTTGGGAAGAGTGCATAGGTGCAGAGCAATCATTTGACAACTTCCCTTCATTCTCCATAGTCAGAAGCAAGAACCATAGAACATCGATTCCCTGCACCCTCGAGTGTCAGCTAGGGGAGCAGAGCCACTGCTAAGTGTCAGAAGATCTATATAGAGTTCAACTTTAACAGTTGTGGGAGTATCTAGATTAGAAGGAAGCTGGCGGGCCACGGACTTTCTGTACGGTTCGAGAAACCAGTTGCTGAAGTGGACATGGCAGTTGTATAGCATCCCTCACTATGTCCAACAGATGTGGAGCCGCATGCCTGTTAAAACTGTACTTAACCAGCCAGTAAAGACAGTGGCAAAATTGTGTTTTCATCTAAAAGATGTAACCATTCCTTACATGAGTGAAGTGTGCTAACTCTCCAAAACAGATTTTGGAGACAAAAAAAAACATTGTCTTGCCAGGCAGTGGTGGTGCACGCTTTTAATCCTAGTACTCAGGAGGCAGAGGCAGATGGATCTCTGTGGGTTCCAGGCCAGCTTGATCAACAGAACAATTCCAGGTCAGTTACATAGAGAAATCCTATCTCAAAAAAATCAACCAAACAAACAAAAAACCAAACCATTGTCTTTGGGAGAGATTCATTATATTTCTACTTTCGGATCCTTCAGTAATGAGATACAAGGATGATCATTGTTAAACGACTTACATTAGATTGGCAGTCTCAACTGGAAATTATTTTTCCTGGGGGACAGTGGCAGTGTCTGGGGACTTTTTTGGTTGTCAACACTGGAGGGAAGGGTTGGCCACTGGCGTGTAGTGATGGAGGTCAGGGATGCTGATAAACTGGCCTCACAGCACAAAGAAGTATCCTTCCAAAGGCACGAGTGCTGAGGTTGCGGATCCCTGTGTTAGGTATCAGAAGAATAAGAGAGGCTGCCGGGAGGAAACGCCACAACTGGGTGTCTTAGACAACAGAGTTATTTTCCGATACTTTGGGACCTAGAAGGCCAATTCCAAGGTGCTGTCAGGTGTGGTCTTTCTTCCTAATTTCATGTGTTACTGCATTTGAATACTCGAGGTTGAACCTAGGTAACTGGAAGCAGTGTCCAGGGCTTCTAAGGTGCTGGTGAACACCCCTCTACTGAGCTGTATCCCCAGCTCTTCCTGGTTACAAGCAGCTCATCCTCCCATGTCTGATCTCAGGTGTATCTCCTTGAAAAGATACCAGTCCTGGATCAGACTTACATCCTTCTGCCCTCATTCGACCTTAATCACATCTCTCTGAGGATAGAACTTGATCTTAGGAATTTTGGAGGGCCATGATACTGAGGATAAAGAAATAATTAGTGACATACAGACAAATGATGTATTTCCTACGACGTGTGAGAGGATATTCCAAGGGTTGGTTGTAGTTTGGTTTGGTTTTTGTGTTTTGAGGCAGGGGTCTCTCTTTGTAGTACTGTCTATCCTAGAGCTTGTTGTGTGGACCAGATCCTCCTGCCTCTGCCTTCTCAGTGCCAGAATTGAAGGTATGTGCCACCATGCCTGGGCCAAGAGTCTTGACTTGCAGTTCTTTGATGATCCATGGTGTCAGGCACTTTTCTCATTACCTACTGATGATTATATGTGTGTGTGTGTGTGTGTGTGTTTGAAAAAGGTGTCTCTTCAGGTCCTTCCTCCAGTTCCAGGTTGGCCAGGGCTATATAGCAAGACTATCCTCACCCCCCCCCAGTATCTTAATTAGCATAATCAACTATGAAATGGAATTCAGTGTGCTGTTTCCATACATGCATATAGTTTGTTAATTAAACCCAACCTTTCTTTGCCTCCCACCCCATATCTCAACTTCTGTTAATTCTCCATTCAGTTGAAGGGATTTTGTTTGTTTTTTGTTTTGTTTTGTTTTTTTGTTTTTTTAGATAAGCTCTCACATAGACAACTATGCCACATTTTCTTTCTCATATTTAGAAATTAACCATGCTCCTTTATTTTGTACCAGGGAGAGGAGGTTCACTGTCGCTATGTTGTGACATGTGCAGGACTTCACTCAGACCGTATTTCAGAGTTGAGTGGCTGCAATCCCGATCCTCAAATTGTCCCTTTCCGGGGAGATTACCTGCTCTTAAAGCCAGAAAAGGGCTACCTTGTAAACGGGAATATTTATCCGGTGGGTAATGATGCTTCTGTCTTCTTACTTACCAAGCTGGCTGTGGGCAGAAAGGAAAGGAAAGGAAAGCTTTTACCTGCATTTGAAGAGAGGGTTTGGGAGACGGTGTATGTGGTCCTTTCACCTGTCTCTGGTGGTGGCATCCCTAAAGCCATCTCTGCTCTCGTGGCGTTGCGTGTCTGTGTGAGCTTGAGTACACCATGGGAGTACTGCAAGCAAACCAGGAGATACCCAACCTGTAGCTGTGCACTTTGTATAGGAGTCCGCTCTAGCTCCAGGGGCAAAAGTCAGGGGTATTTAAATAGAAAGCTCACTCTTCTGCCTGCATTTGCCCTGTTGATGAACAAGTCCCCAAAAGTATGTTAGGTTGAACTGGTTGGAATTGGTACTTTGCCAAAAACTAAATTCATCTGCTTCCTCTCACTTCGCCAAGGCCTGTGCTGTGAATATGTAATTTTTTTTTTTTTTCTGGCAGTCCTGTTTTACCTGCGGGGCACAGACTTCTCTCATAGGAGAAAGAGGCAATAATATGAAGTAGAACCATTCAACCTTTTTTCCCTTTACCCAGAAAGATGAATAAGCAGAACAACATATATTAGCACAGTAGCATTTTAAACCAGAAAGCATGTTAATCGAAAAGCCTGCCTGAATACAACTCACAGTGCATACAAATATCTAGAAGGAACTACCGTGTCTTCCCAGTCAGATTTTTGTATCTGCTATGAAGTGAGATGTGAAAGAGGCTAATAGTTGGCTGCTGTGTTGAATCTGCAGGTCCCGGATAGCCGCTTCCCTTTCCTTGGAGTTCACTTTACACCAAAGTTGGACGGCACTGTGTGGCTCGGGCCGAATGCAGTGCTCGCCTTTAAGCGGGAAGGTTACAGACCCTTTGACTTCAGTGCCAGAGATGTTATGGAAATAATTCTCAAGAGGTACCAGAGTTACCTTCAAGATGATTTAAGTGCTTAATTTTTTTAATGTGAGAAGTTTTTGATATTCTGATAGAATAAGCCCTCATATGTGATTGCTGCATTAATTTTTTTTATTAATCCAAATTAAGATCTTTATGTAATAAGCATACATTTGATTATTTTGTTTTGATGCTAAGGTCAAAACTAGAGCCTTGCATATATACCAAACAGGTTCTTCTCCACTGGACTCTTCACCTAGCTCCCAGAATAATGTTTAACTACGTCACAAAGATTGTGATGAACCAGGGTGCTAATGTCTTAGCCGAAAAGAAAGTAAGGCCAAAAGCCATTCATATATCTGGTAGTCCATCTTAAATGTTGTTACGAGATCTGAAACTAGTAAGAACTTACTTTGAGAAGATCATTTCAAGCTTTTCACCATTGTTTTGTAAACTATTAGATAAATTACTGATGAGAAGCCGGGCGGTGGTGGCGCACGCCTTTAATCCCAGCACTCGGGAGGCAGAGGCAGGCAGTTCGAGGCCAGCCTGGTCTACAAGAGCTAGTTCCAGGACAGGCTCTAAAAAAAAACTACAGAGAAACCCTGTCTCGAAAAACAAAAAAAAAAAAAAAAAAAAAAAAAAAAAAAAAAAAAAAAAAGAAATTACTGATGAGATAGGGTGTGTGTGTGTGTGTGTGTATAAATCTAAGGGTGCCATTGTATAGACTGATGACATATGACACAGATTCTTTGCTGTCCTAAAATATAGCCTTATTAAGTAAGCTGTTTGGTTTTTCCTGTGTACATGCATGCACATGTGTGTGGAGGGCATAGTTTCCTGTGTGCATGCATGCACATGTGTGTGGAGGGCATAGTTTCCTGTGTGCATGCATGCACATGTGTGTGGAGGGCATAGTTTCCTGTGTGCATGCATGCACATGTGTGTGGAGGGCATAGTTTGATGTCAGGTGCCTTCCTCAATCACTGTCTGTCTCATCTTTTTGAGACATTCACCCGGAAGCTCACTTACTCAGTTAGGTTAGCTGGCCAGCAAGCCCCAGCGTTCTCCCCTCTCCCCTTCCCCGGGGCTGGGACTAAAGGTATGCACTGCCAAGGCTGTTCTTCACATAGGTGTTGAGCACCCGGACTCAGGTCCTCATGTTTATATGGCAAACACGTTACCAAACCTCAGTTTGGTCTCTTGAGTAATGTTTCCCTTCAGGAGATTTTATGTGAAACTGCTGGAAAGCATTCTGTACGATATATAGGTGTTGCCCTCAGCAGTGCCTGTAACAGAAGGGTTAGGTTAACTTTTCAGGATGTGTACAGAATCTCACTGGAGGACCACTGCTAGGCTGCTGTACCTGACTACACTAGGAGAGGTGTCTCACTGCTTTAATGCCGTGTACTAAAGATCCTTGTTAGTGTGTTGAAAAACATTAAAAAGCCTTAATGTTAGCAAACTTCATAGGCTATCAGTTTGAAACCATATTTTTTTTTATAAATTTTGAGTATGAGTGATTTCCTCACCATATTTTGACCAAAGTTTCTTTATTGTGTAATTTTTCTGATGTTTTATAGATTTATATATGATGCCACCAAAAATAACTGTAAAGATATTTTATAGTAATAAAGAATTCCTCTGTCTCATCGAGTTCTTTTTTTCCTTCATTCTCAGTGGTTTCCTTAAAATGGTGCTTCAAAATTTCTCGTATGGAGCAAATGAAATGTATAAAGCCTGTTTTCTCAGTGAGACAGTGAAGCACCTTCAGAAGTTCATCCCTGAGATCACCACCAGCGATGTGCTTCGGTAAGGAAATGGGGTGAGGATGGTAAACTTGGGAGGTGGGTCTGGCTGGTGCTGGCTCTTCAGGCAGCACAGCCTCTGAGCCTTTGCTCTCCTTCCCCAAGAGAGGTGAATCCCTTTTGCGTTACTGCATCACAGCCCTTAGAGCTGGATCTTTGTAATTATCTACCCCTCTTGTTGTTGCTGTTGTTGTTGTTGTTTTGAGACAGGGTCTCTCTATGTAGCTCTGGCTGTCTTGGAACTCTTTGTAGACCAGGCTAGCCTCGAACTCACAGAGATCCACCTCCTTTGCCTCCTGAATCCTGGTATTAAAGATGTGTGCCACCTCAATTGACTCTTAAAAACCCTCAGACAAGAAGACACATACTTCTTGGTGTTCTTCTCTACTTAAAGATTGTTTTATTTTCATTGTGTGTGGGGGGCATGTGCACGAGCGCAGGTGCCAGAGACCAGAGGTCTTGGAGCCCATGGGGCTAGAGTTGCCCATAGTGGGTGCTGGGAATCAAACTCAGGTTAAGAGCTCTTAGCTATGGAGTGATCTCTCCGGCCCCTCCACTGTTTGTGTTAGGTCCAGCTCTGCCTGTAGGACGGAAGTGGGAAGTGGTGTGGTAACAATCCATCTAAGTCCTTGCTGCAGGCTATCAGGAAAATTTTTCTCTTTTTTTTTCCATTTTTTTTTTTCTTAGAACTAAAGAGTTTCTGGACTTGATGTGTAGATTATCCTGAATATTATCCAAGCCTGTGTGTTTTTCCTCTGTGGTGATATTTTTAGCGCCATGCCAGTTGTTCGGTCTAGCCAGCCGTGTGCTTTGAGGTGCTCATGCTGTACCATGCTGTACCCCTTCATGACGCTCCAGAGCGCCAAATGTCTACTCTGAGCAGCTGTTGAAACTAGCCTGGTGTAATGTGTCAGCGAGCTCCGCTGTGTATCTGGAAAGAGTAACAGTCAGGTCAGCTGTTCCCCTTGGGGGCGGGGAGACCTTCTTGTTGGAAATCCATCTCTAATGTATCATTCTGAGACCGTTCTTCTTGACTCTTTAGAAGAACTATTAAAAACCCAGCTCGTATTTTCTTTCTTATCTCTCCTTCTACTTCTGGAACGGACGGGATAAACATATCGAGGCCTTATTTTTCTTGCGCTCACTTACACACAGCGCCTTTTATGTTGTTTGCTGCTGCAGACTTCTAATGTCTTAGTTCTGAAAATGTGCCGGCTTAATCAGTTTTCTATCACTGTCGCTAATACTCTGGGGTCGGGTGGGCATCTGGGATTCTCTATCAAAACTGCGGCCGTGACTTCACTGCCCATATTCAGTTACCACCCTTTTATAGAAGCTGGGGCAAAGCCATGCATGGGTGCATGTGGGGCAGTCAGCTCAGTCACAGGTTAGTTCCCCCGCAGACAGAGATGCTGAATGCATTTAGCCATCCTATGTGTTCTTCCTCATGTTTGGTTCTGATTCCTCTAGCTATTAAACTCGGGAATTTACTAAACGCAAGGAAGATGTATTTGATATCATTTGCATGAGTTGAAAAACAAGCGCAGTGTTACATATTATTTATGGATCACTGTGAAAATAAAAAGGAATCTTAGAACTGATAAGTACGTGATTCAGGAGACTGACTACCTCTAGGGAGGGAAGATCAGGATCTATGAACACCTCACGGACCTCTGCCATTTCTCTACTGATTCATATGCCTGAAATGTTAATTAATAATAAGATCAGTAGTAATTTTCACAGCTTGAAGCCTTGGTCCTGCCTTATCTTATTTATCCTTCAACCCAGTGTATACCAACCATAAATGTCCTATCAGTAGTGTGTCGTAAGCATATAAGCAGTGTCAGATAGTCAAATTGACAGAGTATACATTCATGAGGAGCCGAGTTGGGTCCCCAGCACTGCAAAAGAACAAGCTAGTAGGAGCCACACTTGCTAGGTTGTGTTACTCTCAAATGGTGCCCATAGCTACCGAAGGATATTCATCTTGATTCTTAGTGCTTAGCAAGGCATTGTGGGCAATAATTTGCTATTACACATTAGACTGGAATATGAAGTTATTATGTTAGCTATAGCATAAGGTGTACAAATGTATCGTTAAGGGATCTGTCACCAAGGCTCTTAATCTTAGCTCTAAGCTCCTTAAGATGCTTTCTGATAAATGCGGCACATACATGTCAGTGCTGCTTTAGTTTGCCGGCACCATAAGAATGTAAAAAGAGGAAGTCATATATGCAGTGATTCCCCTTTCCCAATGTACCATTCTGTTAGATGTATTACTAAGGAATTCAAAAGGAAAGTTTCAGAATGAAAACTATATTATGTCATCATAAATTGCAGTGCAAGACACTTCTATATAACCTTGGTGCTGTTGACATTTTGCACTAGATAATTCTTTACTGTGAGACCTGTCTAGCTCGTTGCAGGATATTTAATAGCACCCCCCTCCTGGCATTTGTAACACTCCAAAATGGCTCCATATGTTGCCAGTATCCTCTAGGGGGCAGAATTTCCTTGGTTGAGAACCACTAGTCTAAAGAATTAGGTAACCCCCACACTACAAAATTCAAAGAGAAAATAAAAGAAAGATCTTTGAAATATACATAGCCAATATTGAGGGAAAGCAGGGGTATTTATATCCCCCAAAGCAGAAGAAGTTGAAAACCCATTTGCAAGAGGAGCTGGTACTGATGCTGCCCTAGAACAGGAGGGGCGATTTTAGTAAGCGAGAAGCTTGGGTTACCTGTCTTCTTTGCCTTTCTTATTTAGTTCATTCTTTTACAATTTCATACATACGTAGAATGCGTTCTGATGACTTTCTTCCTCGGCCTTCTTCGTCTTTTTTCCATTCCCCTTCCCCCGGATTCATGTTTTCTGTTTTGTTTTGTGACTCACTGACTTTAATCAGATCTGACTGTGAACTTGGTTTCGGAACCTTGTGGGCGCACTAGTGGACTCACAGCTGAGAGCAATGGCCCCTCTTCTCCCAGAATTACAGGAACCACTAGTCCAGCAGAGAAGTAGGGCCAACTGTTAACTCCTTGTGCAGAGCCGGTGCAGGCAAGCGCAGTTGCAGTGAGCTGTGGTGCCGATGGCTGTGTTGGGCTCAGGGGGTGGCATTTCTCCCTGTCTTACATCCTTCCCTTTGAATTAGGTTTTCAGTTGATGTATGATTTACAGGCAATAAAATATGCACATATTAAGTGCTCAGTGAAATTTAAAAGTTGTATTGTGTCCCTAGCACAAAACAAGGTAATAGAGCATTAGGGACTTATATTTTAATTCCCCCCAGGTAGTAGAAAGGGGACTTTTGATAAATGTAAATAGAAAGTTCAAACCTAACGCATTGTTTTTAATTTTATCTATTTATTTGTTTATTTATTTATTTATTTATTTATTTTGAGACAGGCCCTGTTTGCCCTGGAACCCTAAGTAGACCTTTGAATTCACAGAGATCCACCTGCTTCTGCCTCCCAGACTTGGGAGTAAAGGCGTGCACCACCATGCCTGGCAAAACTGAGGATCTCTTAGTAAAAACGGAATCTAGAAAAAAAAATCTCCCTCGGTATCAAAATGTATTAAGGAATTTTGTCTGTCTGGCCTAGGGAATTAGGATGTGAGAATGAGAATTTAAAGTATAAGGACATAAACAGAGAAGCTAATTCATGAAAGTGGACCCAGGCATGTTTGCTCCTGCTTGAATCTCACTCAGTCTGTATCCCCATCCCCACTCTCTTCCCTGTCCCTCTGTCTGTAAATTAGAAGAGAGTAGAAATCTGAAGCCAGTCTGGTTGATACAGACTGAATAATGGCAATACTAAGCTCGTTTATCTTGACTAAGGTTTCAAGCTGTAATACTTCCCTGAAGCTGAAGTCTTCAGAAAGGAAAGGCACATAGCCCTGCAGTGAGAGTTTCCTAAGGTGCTGAAATGAGGCCCGAAGAGTTCGGTTGCTTAGGCATTTCATGCTAATTTACAGAGGAGAGTAACTTTACACGGAGCTGCGAACACCAATGACTGACTGTCTTCTGAAGACACAGGGCAGGATGACCAGAACCCACAGCCACTTTAACCAGCAACGGCATCCTTTGCTAAGAAACTCAAGGAGATAAGCCACAGAGTACCGAGGAGGGACCCAAGCTGACACGCGTCTGTGTGCTCAGAAACAGTCACGTCGGTGCTATTATTCTTTTCGGGCTCCAAGTGCTGTAGCAGATGCTCCCCTGGAAATTCTCCCAACCCCAAGTCTTGGTTCTCTAGGGGCTACCATTCACCTTTATCATACAGTTTCTCACTCTTGTAGTCTTGCTTTGCGCTGTGAGCAGTATAACTGAATCCTGGGATGAGGTACTTGATGTCTTCATGTTCTTTGAGGTGACATACGTATGTGAGCAGCCTCTCGGCGCGGTTGGAAGGATAGATGAGATGATCCCCACGTGATAAGCGCTTGGTTGATGGTGGCTAGCATTGCCTTTGTCCTTGTCCAGCAGGCCAAGTTCTAGAGGACAGTGTTGTCCTTGTTGCTCTTTGTGGCCTCAGGTTCTTATCTGAGCTGAGAATCAATAAAAACTGTTCATGGTTGCCTGGCTTCTTGTGTCTTGATTTTTTTTTTTCCCCTCACTTTGCTTTGAAAGTGAATGCTGTCAAAAGAGATGATTTTGGATTCTAAATGCATTTAATTCAAACTTCATCTGTAAATTTTGAATGTTTTAAAACAGCAGAAATATAAGTCTAAAAAAACTTTGTATGTTATAAAACAGAATATTGGCTGGGGATAAACTGGGCATGGTACATGCCTGTAGTCCCAGCACTCAGGTGGTAGAGGCTAGGATCAGCAAGTTCAAGGTTGAGAGTGCTCCTGCTGTCTGACACCATGACCATCCCTAGTTAGTCCCCAAGATGCCTGTGGACTTGAGTGGGTGCTGGAAGATGCTGGGCAATGAGAATTTCAGGGAATACCTGTATGGGCTCCATGTCAACGTGGCTCTCTAGAAAACTGCCAGTTTACCAAAGCCAGACAATGAGATCATGCAGGGAGGCAACCATACACTGGGCACTTTTCAGAACTACATCACGGACTTCCAGGTTGGGAAGGAGGTTGAGGAGGATCTGCAGGCGTAGATGACTCCAGGTGCATGACCGTATAGTGAGCTGGGATGGGAACAAGCTCCAGTGTGTCCGGAAAGCTGAGGAGGAGCGTGACTGACCCCAGTGGATGGAGGAGATGAGGGCACAGGGGCGGGGTCAAGGATGTACACTGAGCAGACCGAGCAGATAAACCTTGGTCTTGAGGAAGAAGTGTCTCCTGGGGCCTGTGGTCAGGATCCCTCTCCTGCCAGCTTGGGGTGGGAACAGTCAGCTGTCCCAGGCATCTGCCAGCGGGGTCCGTGTCTTCACCTCATCTTAAAATGAAGCTACCCCAAATACAAGTGAAATATCTAAAAGTGAGTTTAAAAAGGTTCAAGGTCATCCTTGGCTGCACACGGAATTCATGAAGAGTAGCCGGCCTCCACGAGACCCCAAACAAAATAAAGGCAGGTCTAGTGACTCACTGCTGTAATCCCAACACTACAGACCAGAGGCAGGGGGACCTCTGTGAGTTTGAGGCCAACACGGCCTACATAATGATGGCTAGGGCTACATGATAAGATCTGTCTCAAACAAAACAAGACAGACAAAAAGCGGAACCTGACGAGTTGACTCACTATAACATTAACATGTTGCTGAATTAATTCATTTTTGTACTTGCCATGTCTTTTTAATTAATTGAAGGTTTTCTGAGTATTGGAGGTTAAACTATTAAGAAATGTTTAAAAATCCAGATTGGACTCTGTTATTTTTCTTTATAAGTTTTAATAACATTTTATCAAGACAAAATACAAAAGAACAGTAGACTAGATGGAGCATGCAGCTGGAAGGAACCAGCTCCTACTTCTCCTGCTTTCTGAAAGGTCTGGGCTGCTGATACTCATTTCTATGATTGCCACTGATTGATTTCTAGAATAAATTTACTTTATGATTTTAAATTTAAAAATCTATCCTGATTGAATGCGAACTGGTCTGCTGCATTAGGGAAGAGCAGATATTTATGAGTAATACAATTATTTGGATATTTATTTTAAAGTCTTTTTAAAATTATTTATTTACTTATATCTTATGTACACTGGTGTTTTGCCTGCATGTGTGTCTGTGTGAGGGTTTTGGATTCCCTGGAACAGGAGTTGCAGACAGTTGTGAGCAGCCCGCCGTTTGTGTGAATAAAGGTTTTATCGCCTTAAGCATATTCTGGAAACTTGTAGACTGCCCCGTCTCTTTGGCTCAGATGATTAACACTTGGGTTTTTTTTTTGCTTCTGCAGAGGCCCAGCTGGAGTACGAGCCCAGGCCTTGGACAGAAATGGAAACCTGGTAGACGACTTCGTGTTTGATGGAGGAGCTGGGGAGATTGGAGATCGTGTTCTTCACGTGAGAAACGCGCCTTCTCCCGCCGCCACTTCTTCCCTGGCGATCTCCAGGATGATCGCAGAGGAAGTGCAGCAAAGATTTAAATTATGACCAGCGGAGAGAGCTGTGTTTGCATCATAGTCCCTAAACGAGCAGCAAGGAGCTGCCAATTGTGTTTTTGAATTAAATTTGGAAGGTTATTTTAAAACTACACTTTTTAGGCTATAATAGCCGTCGACTTATTAACAGGATATAGCAGATATAATTTTTAAAAATTCAGGTCCATATTCTTAAGAACAAAGAAGCAAAGTGCATCTGTACCTGTTCTGAAGCCTCAAGTTTGTTAGGGATTTACCCAACCCTCCATGATTTAGGAAGGACTTGGGAAGGGGGCACAAAACATGGACTGTTCCATAATCAGCGTTTGGCTTTATAATATTTAATTTTTTTCCTGGAAAAATATGTCAAAGTATATTGTAGGGTGTGACATTCTTTTAATCTGAAGAGTCTGGAAAGCTTACATTATTTAGTGAGTTTTTTTTATATGGAAACTGAAAATGCTTGATTTTTAAATTATTTTAAAAGGGAATACATGAAATTTTGTGTTTCTAAGTAGCATAAACAAACCCAGCCCTTTGCTCTTGGTATCTTTGTGAGTCTCTAATGTCTGGTGTGGCATCACTTGGTCTGCAGAACAGTTTGCCTGTGTGCTTGTGGCCTACACTACAGTTCCCTGTGACCGAGAAGTGCAAGTCCCTAAAAGGACCGTGTTTTATAAGAGCATTTTAAATCCTGACACTGAGTGTAGCACTGTGTAATTTGAACCAGTTATTTATTCCACACTTCTGTCCTTTGGTCACACTGAGGGTCCCAGGATGTTGGCCAGGATTACTGATGGTTCATACCTATGTGGGTTTTCAGAATTCCTATAAACTTTGCGAGGACATTTCTCCATTTTTGGTTAATATCTAACTTGGAGGCATTCACTTTTATAAGCCGTGAAAGTGCCTTATATTCTTCATATGTACTTCATGAGCATGTAAGTTGGCACCAGGTGCTATACTGAGTACTCGTGTGTGTGTGTGTGTGTGTGTGTGTGTGTGTGTGTAGTGCCATACTGTACTGTATTGTGCGTGTGCATGTGTGTCTTACAGTTCAGAACATTGGAAAATAGAAATGTAAGTGAAAAACAGGCAACTTGACCGTGGAATCAGAGCCGGCACTCAGGTGAGAGGCTTCATCCCTTCTCTCACATGCGTTCTCTCAGGGTTCATCTTTCATCTTCCTCACCAACGCTGTGATGGGGGCCTGAGGAGGCTGCGCGTGTTGAGAGGAAAGCCTTTCCTTTTTTATTTTCTCCCCACTCTGGCCCTTGGTGGTTACATTTATTAAGGGGTCTCATCCATTAATCTGAAAGGATACATATTATGATCTTCAGTTCAAGAGGCAGCACTTCCCAGGTAGGTAGATGAGGCAGTTATGCAAGACATGGGATAGGCATATTGAAACATTTAGAAATTATTTATGGAGGCAACAAACCCTAATGGTTCTTCATAACAATAGATTTCCTACAAGAAATGCCCTGCGTGGAGTGCTTCTCTGTTCTAAGACTTCTAAGGGATATTATATAATATATAATGTTATATAATATATAACATTACCTGAAGATTATTTTACTTTGTAAATAAGATGAGAATATTTTCCTTTTAGATGTGGTGAGAGAACTGTGCAATGGTTCTCCTCTTCATCAGCTGTGAGATCTTGTGCACATGCACTAAGCTGTGAACGACTAAAGTTACAAAAATAACTGTCATGATTGAAGCATCCTTATTCCATTTGGGTATGCATTTATGCTCCAAAATAACCGAGAAAATTTTGGTGAAATATGTCAGTTACTCTGTAAAATATTTGATATTTATGTCAATAGGATTTTTTGTTAAATACTGATATATAAGAATTTTGTGTATTTCTAAGAAAAGAAAAATGTATATTAGTATTAAAATATTTTAATGATCTTTGCTGTTATGATCATGTTTTACATTAAAACATTTACTGAGGAGCTGGCGTGATGTCTTAGTGGTTGAGAGCACTAACTTCTCTTCCAGAGGAGCCTGGTTCAATACCCAGCACCCACATGACAGCTCACAACTGTCTGTAACTCATGCATGTGGTCCACAGACATATCCAGGCAATACACCAATGCACATAATAAACAAGCAAACAAATAAATGAATAAAATTTAAAAGATACTTTAAGAAGTAAGTTGCCAAGCAGTGGGGGCCCTTTAATCCCAGCACTGGGAAGGCAAAGGCAGACGGATCTCTGAATTTGAGGTTAGCCTGGTCTACAGAGCAAGTTCCAGACAGCCAAGGCTACACAGAAATACTGTCTCAAAAAAAAAAAGCCCAAGAAAAAAGTTTACTGAAGTGGATATGGTTGTTATATAACACTTTCTTCCAAGATTGTAACATTCCATCCTACAGGGAAATTGCTTATGCAAGAAGGTAAACAAACAACTCAAAATAGCTTAAGGAAGTCCCTGAAACTGACCAGATTTGCTCAGCTCCACCCTCTACCCTAAACAATAAAAATAGTCTACCTCCGACTGAAGAAAGCTGAGCTGCAACAAAGACTCAGGTGAGCCCAGCTGCCTGGAAGAGTTACTGTTAAGACCAGCTGAGTACTTGAAAGAGACTTCAGTCTGTCAAGCTGTGTTCAGGCTGTGGAGGGCGTTCCAGGTTCCCAATGCTGCCACCCATGCTGGGGTAAAACTCAGTGATGGAGCTGTCTTTGAGTCACTTCTGTGCTTGTAAGCAACTCCTCACTCATATGTCTGTAAGTGACCCCAATAAAACTAATTGGTTCACCAGGTTGGACTTGGTAGACTCTGCACTTGGGTCTGCGGTGGGTTCCCTGTCTGGAGTGAGAAGACCTGTGTGGTGCATCTCCCCAGGAGAAATGCTATCACACAACAACCCTATACTAGATAAATGGTCGTAACTGTAGATAAACCTTTAAAACCCCTCCTGAAGCTAGGTCTAATGGTGCATGCCTGTGATAGCGCTCAGGAGGCTGAGGGAGGAGGGTCACAGTTCAAGGCTAGCCTGGGCTGTGTAGTTCGAGTCCTGCCTCAAGACCGTAACAAAAGTGCTTCTGTATTTGTGAATAAGATAGAGAAATTTATATTTTGGGTGATAGTGAAGCATCTTATATTTTAACTTCAGGGTGCTTAGTTTGTGGGGAGCTCTCATGTATATTTTTAGTGTTTCATGTTATGTAACTTAGCTCTTTTATCCACACATTTATGTGTGTATCAGAGTCCTTCCCTTGATCCTCTTGGTTTTGCATTGTTGGCGTGGTGCCATCGCTGCTGGTATAGTTCCACCTTTCCTGAGGCCTTCTGGAGCTCTGCCCACTAGCCTATCGGATAACCTCAACTCTTAGAACCTTCTTCAAAAGACAGTGGTTTATTTTGCCCAACCCTGGCATGTGGAAGTCTGTCGGGCCTTCACTGGAGGTTGTCCAACCCTAATGAGTGCAGCTGTGAGCTCTTCCTGCACGTGTGGACCAGGTCGTATGGTGTGTGAGCTCGCCCTGCATGTGTGATCCCAGTGATACAGTGTGTGAGCTCGCCCTGCATGTGTGATCCCAGTGGTACTGTGTGTGAGCTCCTTGTGCATGTGTGAACCAGGTGGTATGGTGTGTGCACGTTTGAAGGCTGACTTTGGCCTCTGGGGTCCTTCTCTGGTCAGATGTTTCCTCACTTTTCTGAGTATATTTATTATCTAAATATAAACATTTTAGAGGAGAAATTGTGAAATCAGTTATTGGATTTTTAATTTTTTTTTTTTTTACTGTGTATGCATGTGTAAGTTGTTATGCCATGCCGTGCACATGGTGGTTGTAGACCTCTGTGGAGTCGGGTTCTTCCTTCCATTTTTACACAGTGTCTGGGGGTTGAGCTCAGGCTCGGCGAGCTCTTTCACGCAGGGAGCCATCTCATTAAACTCACTTGGTTTTTCTAATATATAAGGTGGAAGGGAAAGAAAAAAGATGCCTAGGGATTTTTTCAAATGGTTTGTACCCACTGAAAGGTTAAAGAATGGAAACAAAGATTCAAATGTCTGAAAGGAAAAATAATACTGACACCAACAGGCTCTACCTCCTGCCTGCAAGTCCTGTAAAAGGTCTTATTCTCTTTGGTGAGGGTTACCGTTTACTATAAACAGGCTCTCACATCAAAGTCACATTAAGATTCTTTTTGTGGAGCTGGAGAGATGGCTCACAGGTTAAGAGCACTGGTTATTCTCCAGAGGTCCTGAGTTCAATTCCCAGCAACCACATGGTGGCTCACAACCATCTGTAATGAGATCTGGCGCCCTCTACTGGCCGGCAGTCATGCATGCAGGCAGAACACTATACATCATCATTATCATAACAATAAAAATAATAAATAATAAAGCTTCTTTTTGTCTTGTGGCTAAAATGAGGATTTTTGCCTTTTAGATGTAGCGAGGGGTATATAATGGTATGCCTGAGTTGCTTAAGGAGAGCTGTAACGTATGTTATAAGCGCTAATACGAAGCCTGAGCTAATGGGCCAATCAGTGTATAACTTACGGAGACCTCTGTGTGATTTTCTTTGGGGCTAAAGAGCTGTGGGACCTGGTGGGAGGACAGAAACCCCAACAAGCAGGCCCTCATGTTACAGAGAGCCCCTTTATTCAGCAGATCTGAGGGACAGTGCTGAGATGTCTGCCTTTAATCCCAGCAGAGGCAGAGGGCCAGGCCAACCAGAGCTATGTAGTGAGACCATGTCTCAGAAAAACAAAACAGGTCTATGAGTAGAAAACCTGGAATTTCAGCTGTGTTTTACTTTCTTTCACTATCTTTAAGATGACCTCTTTTACCTTCGGCACTCTGGAGCAGTGACTGGGGCGGTCAAAGGGCGGTAACAGTGTTGCTTTCTCCCTCCATGTCCTTTGATTTAATTTTTTTTTTTTTTGATTTTTCCGAGACAGGGTTTCTCTGTGGCTTTAGAGCCTGTCCTGGAACTAGCTCTTGTAGACCAGGCTGGCCTCAAACTCACAGAGATCCACCTGCCTCTGCCTCCCGAGTGCTGGGATTAAAGGTGTGCGCCACCACCGCCAGGCTCCTTCGATTTAATTTTGCTTGAATTTTTTTTCCACCAAGAATATAATATTTATTTTGATATCTATATTTACTACACCTAGTAATGAAAAGTTATGCAAATTACTAATATTTGGGGACAAACAAACATTTTTTATTTTCCTTTTACTGAGTTCCTTATTCTGGAATCGGGGACCATGTACATACATGATTGCTGGCAAGTCTCTGGTTTGGATCTGTACTGAGCAGATGATGAATTCATTGTTGTTCATAGCTTAACCTAATTGCTGACAGGACTTGGAAAGATTTTATTATATAACAAGAGCTTAAACGACATCTTTCCTTTCCATCTGTATGATAGGAGCTGGTGTCTGCAACAGCAACTTGTAAAAACCGATTTTCGTCTTGTAGTAGCAGCCATATTTAGATGATGGTATGACCTCATTGCCATCCTCAGAGCCACTGGAACATTATTTCTGTTTAAGAGCAGTCTGTATGTAACATAAAGATTGCTTGCTTTAGCCAGGCAGTGGTGGCGCACACCTTTAATCCCAACACTAGGGAGGCAGAGGCAGGTGAATCTCAGTGAGTTTGAGGCCAGCCTGGTCTACAGAGCTAGTTCTAGGATAGCCAGGACTGTTACACAGAGAAGCCCTGTCTGGAAAAAAACAAAAGCAAAAACAAAAAGCCAAAAAAAAAAAAATTACTTGTTTTTCTTTCTTTTTGAAGGTTGGGAGTAGAAGGCGTACAATCAATCAATCCCTTGGAATTTCATTGAAAATTGTAGTTGCCCCTTAAATGATAAATTTTATACATATCATGTATGTATAAAAATAGTTAAAGAACAAAAGACTGTGGAAGAGAATGGGGGGGTTGGGAGGGAAAGTTGATATATTTTCATATATTTTCATTAACTAAAAAGCAAATTACAGTCGCTGTTGGGAAGACATTTTTGACATCAGTCTCTTGCAGGGGCTATGATTCTGACAAGCCTGAGCATCCAGTGAAGGTCACAGGGGAAGGATGCTTTCTCACCACATATCCTCCAGCTTCTTTCGAGCAGGTGGCTGTGAGTGGACGGCAGCTGTGGCAGGGAACCATGGGAATGAGCGACAGTAACATTCCTCCCAGTGGTGTTGCTTTGGCTGGCTACCGACTGGCAGCACTTGTAACTTGGAAGTATGAAATGGTAAATGGGAGAAATGTCAAATAAATCCTTGAAAATTTTTTCTGTGGAAAGATATTAGTAGTAAAAATATTTAACTGTCTTTTAAAATGAAAAGTGTCCTTGGGTCGTTCAAGTTATTTTCCAAAATGCATTTTTTTTGAAAAAAGTTTAAATAGCAGACAAAATCATTACTATGTAATTAGTGCCTTTAAGGTCAAGTTTGTGTTGAGATTTTTGTTACATATACAGGTACCCCTTTATAGTATATATTTTAATATTTTCTGTTTTAATGCTTGAAGCAAAAGTTTATGTTCTGCCTGAAAATTGTTCATTAAAAAATGATTTAATCAGGGCTGGAGGAAAGGCTGGCAGCTTGAGTTTGATCCCTGGCCCCATGGGCTAGAATGAAAGAACCGACTCTTGGAGGTTGTCTCTTTACACAAGCATGGGCCGAGTGCAGGGTTTCACACACAGAGACCAACTTCAGAAATGCTTAAAAGATGACCTAATGGTATGAATAAATGATACATTCATGAGGATGAAAATTCAAATGCTACAAAATTTCTAAGTGAAAATTCTGCCTCTGTTCCTGCCACCTGGTTTTCATCCTAGTGCTAATAAAGAATCCTGTGTTGCCTTGTAGGGATTATATTTACACACATAAAATGCCACCTACTTAAAGAAGTATCTTAAAGAAGTCTGCATATTACTGTGTTTTTACTTTGATGTGTGTCTTGGAGAATGTCTTACAGAAGCCTGTTTTTATTTTTATTTATTTTTTGTTTTTTTTTTTAAAGCCTTACATTGGGAGGCTGGAGCAGCTGCTCAGCAGTTGAGTGTGTTTACTGTGCCCAGTAGTAGTGGCACACACCTTTAATCTGAGCACTTGGGAGGCAGAGGCAGGCGGATCTCTATGAGTTGGAGGCCAGCCTGGACAACTGGTGTGTTAAGTCCTTCTGTATGTGTGTTGCTTTTATTGGTTAATGAATAATACTGCTTTTGGCCAATGGCTTAACAGAGTAAAGGCAGGTGGGAAATCGAGAGAGAGAGAGAGAGAGAGAGAGAGAGAGAGAGAGAGAGAGAGAGAGAGAGAGAGAGAGAGAGAGGGAGGGAGGAGGACAGAGTCAGGGAGATGCCATGTAGCCACTACAGGAGACAGATGCCTCTGCCAGAGCCCACCAAAACTTGGCTGGTAGGCCATGACGTTGTGGTGATGCACAGATTAATGGATTAGTTTAGGATATAAGAGCTAGCTAGCAATATGCTTAAGCTCTTGGCTAGACAGTATTGTAAATAATATGGTTTCTGAGTGATTATTTAGGGTCTGGACAGCTGGGAACGAACGAGCGGCCTCTGCCAATAGACAGAAGGCGAGTTCCTGGACAGCCAGGGCTGCATAGAGAAACCCTGTCTGGAGAAAGCAAACAAACAAAAAAAGAGTGCTTACTGCTCTTGCAGAGGACTCTGGTTTGGTTCCCAGCACCCAGATAGTGGCTCACAACCATCCTTAACTCCATTTCCGGGAAATTCAAAGTCCTCTTGACCTCCGTGGGCACCAGGCTAGCACGTGGTACACATACATGTTCAAAAAAAAAACACTCATAGGTACAATAAAAATAAATCTTTAAAATACATAACATTATTTGACTTGCTATCATTTATTACAATACCATATTCCTAGTATTCTGTAAAATGGGGTGTGTGTGTGTGTGTGTGTGTGTGACTATAATAACACTGCATGGATAACCTTGCCCCTGAGTGATTTCACATACAAGCAAGTATGTCTCTGGGACATATTTCTGGAATTTGCTAGGTCAACAGTTGTGTACCTTTGAAACTTTGATAGGTGTCACGTAACTTGTCCTTGATGGGAGTTGAACCGGTGAGCACCTGTTTCCTCACGCCTTCGCTATCCTAATCACGAAGCTTCCTGACCTAACAGGAGGACGGTGGCGGCAGCATGAGTTTCTATTTCTCCCAATATGAATGAAGTTTAGTATTGATGTTTAAGAGATACACATTTCCTTTTTCTGTGAGATATCTTTTTCATTGTTTTGGTTGGTTTATTTTTTCCATCATTTTTTCCCCTTGGGGCTTAATCCCATTAATTCATAGGATCGCATCTATAGATTAGGGAAGTCAACTCAGAAAATGAATTGCTACAGTTGTGGTTTTTTTCCTAATTTATCATTATTGCCTTATAGCTGGGCTTGTGGGATTTTTTTTTCTAGGCATTAAGAAATAGATCTATCAGTCTATTTAAATAGACTGATAAATAATAAATGATAAATAATAAATCAGTCTAGATTGTTGTGTCATATAAAAGTTTTTTTTCTTTATTTGCTTTTAGGTCATAAACCCTTTTTGTACATGTGAATCTTTGATATATTGTGATTTTTTTTTTTGGCTGTGTAGAGTGTGAGATATGGATTCAACCGTTTTTGTTGTTTGTTTTTAAATGGCCACTTATCTAGTTGAGAAACTTTCCCGGTGTCATTCTTGGATCCTCCACATCACATGGATCACATTTCTGTTTGCCAAGCCCAGAGATCACAGGGCAGATGCCTGCAGAGACTCAGCAGGTTACATAAAAGGGGGAAGAGTGCCAGATAGGGAGGATAGCCAACTGGAAATGGGTGGCACACTTGGGTAAAGAGGACAGTCTCTCTGCCGCCTGTTGGCTGCTTCTTTGCACAGATGCAGTAGGCCATGGTATTGCCAGATCTTTGTGGAAAGACGCTGGAGATACACTTTTAAAAAGTAAGCTGTTGAAAATGGTAATAGCAGTTTAAAAATTTTAATACTGGCTTGGAAAAAAAAGCATCTCCAGGTCAGATTTGGCCCAGAGGAACCTTCCAATATCCTTTGCCAAGACTAAAACTTCCTACCAATGACTTTCCTATGAGAAAATATAATCGCAGTCTGATAATTTGACAGCCTCGTGTTTCATAGCTGGGGTCTGGAACTGTAGGGAAAATTAAGGACGCTCTATAAAACAGTGTATTCAGTACATGGGAATGTGGACATGGCCATTTATTAGAAGACCTTTAAATTTTTTATTATTATTGTGCATGCGTGTGCGCGCATGAGGTGGGGGCAGGGAGGGGAGCATGCCACATTTCAGACGTAGAGGAGTGGGTTATTTTCTCCTTCATGTGGGTTCCAATAGTGGAACTCAGGTGTCAGCCTTGTACCGGTGCCTTTACATCGATAGCCCAGAGGACATATTTGACACAGTGGATACTCAGATTAAAAAACAACAACAACAAAAATCTACCCTTCTTTGTGGAGACAAAATGGTGTATGTTTGGGAGAACAATGCCGAGCTACTGATTCTGGAACTGAGATTGTGGCACAAGCTGTCTTTTACAGTCCGTTCTTCCGTTCCCTTCCTCGCTGCTGGTGGCTGGGTGCTCCGCAGTTTACAGCCTCTTGGGAACAATTTGTTCAGCAACTTTGGTGGGATGAAATTTGGGCTAATGAAAGTTTCCTGAGTTCCTAGCCTCTTAGACTCAGAAAAAGCTTAGGGTCAGAGGCTCTTTTCTGGCGCTAATTAGTATGGCTGTATCGCAGGATCTAGGTTCTATAGAACCTGAAGAGGAAAAGATTTGAAGGACCTGATTAACAAAAAGACTAGATTTGAAAGTTTTATGAAGCTACCCTTTTTGATACACTTAGGTGAAACGCCTCGAACTGAAGTCATCTGGCCCCGAAACCGCTGGCTAAAACGCCCTCCAGGACCCATGTAGAGCACAGCAGACAAATGTCCTTCTCTCCCCACAACCGTGTACCGCCTCCCAGTGCTGCAGTCGCGGCTGCCCCGGAGCTGCACCGAATCAGGCTTGTCTGGCAGGACTCAGATCGGCGGAGTGTGTCTGGAACAGCCCCCACCCCGCCCGGCGGCGCACATTCCCAGGAGAGCCCGGCTACCCTCCCGGCCCCCGGGCCCCGCACCCGGCGCCTCGGCCCGCTCCGCGGCGCGCATGCTCCGTGCCGGCCTTCTCCCTAGACTCGGGAGTGCGGGCGCCGGGCCGTGGGGCCGGGCCGCGGCTGCTGGGACCCCGGGGCTCGGCGACGGCTAGCGCCGTGCACGCCGGACACGCGCGCCCGCTCGGCCCCGAGGGCCCTCTGGAGGTGACTCGGGCGGGCCCGGCCGGGCGGCGTCGGCTGCGCGGAGGGCGGGGGAGGCGATGAGGACACTGCGGGCCGCCGCTGTCCGCCCGCCGCGGCCGTAGCGGGAGTCGGGGCGGGGGCGAGGCCGCCGGGGCTCCCGGCTGCGCAGCCAGACAAAGGAGGAGGAGCCGTCCGGCCAGCCGCGGGGACAGCGGGGCGCTTCCTCGGGGCTGCGGGGCCGCCAAGCCTCGGTGAACGCCCGCCCGCCCGCCCGCCGGCGCCGCCCCCGAGCGCTCGGCCGGAGCGGCGGCCCGGGCGGGAGGCGGCGGCCCGGGCGAGGCGAGGCGAGGCAGCCCGCGCCCTGCCTGTCAGGCCACCGCGCCGGCCTCCGATGCGGAGGCGCTGCGGCCGGGGCCATGCAGCAGGCGCCGCAGCCCTACGAGTTCTTCAGCGAAGAAAACAGCCCGAAATGGCGGGGACTGCTGGTCCCGGCCCTGCGGAAGGTCAGTGCTGGGGCCGAGGGAGGTGGCGCGCGCGGGCCGGCGGGCTGGCTGGGCCGGCCGCTCGCCCGCAGAACTTGTAACGGGGAGCACGGCTCGCCCGCACCGGGTCCCCGGGCCGAGCTTTCTCTAGCCGGGCGCCGGGTGCTCAGAATTGCCTGTTGCATCCCGAAGGACGTTTGCTCAACTTTTCTTTTCTTCTTTTTGGCCTGGTCCCGGAAGGAAGGTTTTGTTATGATCATAAAACTGGATTTCATGTTGCAGGCATTTCGTCAGGCAACTTCCGCCGTTGACCAATTTGTTGTCCTCAGGCTGGATTCGGGCAAGACAAAGTCCCGCTGGTTTTTTAGTTTCAAAAACAAATGCAGTTTCGCACCGAGGAACTACTTTTAATTAAGTTCTTTGGGGTGGGGGGGGAGGGTGTTCGCCTAGGGAGGTTTGCTTGCCAAGGTTGCCCATTCGCTTGTGAGGTAGTGCTTTTCTTTTCTCTTTTCTTTCTTTTCCTTTTCCCTTTCTTTTTTCTTTTTGGTAGTATGGATGTGTGTTTCACATGTGTGAAGTGTCAGTGAGTCATAGTATTCGTTTTCCAGCTCCCGAGGTGAATCTAAAGCGCCTCTCCACTTCCTGCAGAAGTCTTACCTGAACACAGGGGGCTGCCTCACAAAATTTGGTTAGTTTCTTCACAGCTTTGATAACTTGTAGTCACCTTTCAGGGACAGTTGGGGGCAGCTCAGGCAAATCAGTCTTTTGAAGTTTGTATGCACTGCTAGGATGCACGTCTTGTACTAGTTGGTGTCAGTCTTTTCTGAAGTTAGGTAATTACACAGTGGTTTCTGTTGCTGTCGTTAAGGTTCCGACGTAAGTGTAAGTCGGACACATGGGCTCAGGGTTCGAAGTCTTGCCTCCTGAACAAGGGCTGCTCCTGAGACATTTTTCCTTTTCTGCAAAATCAACAAGAATTAAAATAAAAAATAAAAGAAAACAAGCCAACATCCTAGGCCAGCCGGAGGCTGAGCAGGGGAAGGGTGATGTCCAACAAAACAAGCTTAGTGGCTTTGAGTTTTCATTCTTGGAACCCACATAAAGGTGGTAGGGTAGAACTGGCTCCAAAAAGTTGTCCTGGCCTTCATGCAGGATTCCCATCTCCCTGTGTCTCTCTGTGTCTCCTCTCTTTCGCCCGCACACAATTTAAAGTTATAATAAACTCTAATTAGTTAAAACTCCACACTCCAGGGAGCCTCTAAGATGGCTCAGGGAGTAAAAGTGCTCTTTTGGCAAGCCGGATTACCCGAGTTCATGCCCAAAAGTTGTCCCCCCACACACACACCCACACACCACCACCACCACCAGCAGCAGCAACAGCAACCACACTTGAACAATAACTCACCATGCATTTCGAGGAACGGAAAGACACTTTAATGGTAAAAACATTACCTTGTACTTTCAGAATTTTGAATTTTCCATTAACATAATTCTCAAGAGGAGGAGTTTATTGGTTTCTTTGGGGGTGCACACCAAGTCTTGTCAATTTAAAGAACTTGGTGGAAATGGAAAGCATGTTAGGTAGTGATAATGAACTCTGTCTTGAAATAAAAGCAAAGGGGGAAATACCTAGCTAGTAATTAGCCCTTCTGCCTCACAGAATGGCAGATGCTTTTATCAGCTAGACCCGTGTTGGCATGTGATGCAAGAATATACCCATTAGTACTTTTGACAGCAAAAGGTGTCTTAGACTCTATATAATCCTTGATGCATAAATAACAAATTTAAAATTTCAGATTATGTCAGAAACCAAACCAGAAGTAACACCCAGCTCCAGTCTTCTGCTTTGGTCCCACTACTGTGTACTTATGTGTCCTGTTGGTTTCCCAGGTGCTCTGTAGGCAATACATTACTTCACAGTAATGGAAAGAAACACATCTATGAGAATTTGGTTTTCTCTGGTGAATGTTAAGAACAGTTAATACTGATTTGCTAAGTTAGCATTATGGGATTGAAGTACACACCCATAGAAAACATTTAATTTTTAGAAAAATTTTGTTGATACAGATTCATATTTTATATGGTTTAAAGTATTCTAACTTCATGTGGTCATTTAACATCCATTGAACACAAGTACTTGATACTATGCCAGATTCTAAGACTATAAAATAAATTTATTATTGTTATTATTTACTTTGGTTTTGGAGACAGAGTTTCTTTGTGTAGCCCTGGCTGTCCTAGAACTCACATTGTAGACCAGGCTGACCTTGAATCCGGATCCACCCATCTCTGCCCCCCCACACCTCCAGTGCTGGGACTAAAGGCGTCCACGACACCCAGCTCAGAGGTGAATTTTTAGAAGTAAAGTTGTTCTCTAAAGGTATTTAATATCTAAACCCAAAATTCTGTTTTGAAGGTTTGGGGTTATATAAATGAGAACTTTTGATCATTTTTCTGTAAGGAGTCTCTCTCTCTCTCTCTCTCTCTCTCTCTCTCTCTCTCTCTCTGTGTGTGTGTGTGTGTGTGTGTGTGTGTGTAAGGGGCAGTGTTGGCTCAGTTAGATTAGTCTACTTGTACATTTTGGTGAAGTCACCAAATCATTTCAGAAAGGTGAAATCATGACTGTAATTCAGAATGTAGATGAACACGTGTCAGTAATTTAAACTTATTTTTGAGAGAGGGGTGCACACAGCCTAGGTTGCCCTCAAAATTGCCAGTAGTGGCCGGGCGGTGGTGGCGCACGCCTTTAATCCCAGCACTTGGGAGGCAGAGGCAGGCGGATCTCTGCGAGTTCGAGGCCAGCCTGGTCTACAAGAGCTAGTTCCAGGACAGGCTCTAAAACTACAGTGAAACCCTGTCTCGAAAAACCAAAAAAAAAAAAAAAAAATGCTAGTAGTGGAGGGTGACCTTGAACTTCTGATGCTCCTGCTCCACTACTGGGACAGATTGCAGGGCTTCCCGCATGGTTGGGTAGGCACTTTACCCATATATCCCCAGCCGTCAGTGTTTTTATTTAAAAAGATCTAGTAAGATGTCAAAGCCATTCATATGACCATTTGGGTATTTTTAGGATCCTTACTGAAGGAATATTAAAACCATTGGGTTAGATATAAAATTAGTTAATAATCTAATTAAGAACATAAAAGAGTAAGCTTTGGCTATCCTTTCCATTAGATAGAAATTATTTGCATTTTGACGAGCCAGAATTCTATAAATTCATCCGATAGACTTGCTAAATAAACTGGTTAGTAGATAGTAAGAAAAATTTAAGTACCACACTGAAAAGTGTCTAGCACTGTTTTTGTTTTTGTTTTGGTTTTGCTTATTTACAAGTTTTGAGTAATTAAAAAAAATGAATACTGAGTGTGCACGTTTTTGTGCATATTTAGCAAAATTATCAGTGTCAACTTGAAATGAAAGGCTTGCTCATTTCTGCAGTGCTTACACTAAAATTGGAACAATTACTCTTAAAGTGTAAAAACAAAACACTGGGAGTGGTGGCGCACACCCAGCACTCGGGAGGCAGAGGCAGGAGGATCTCTGTGAGATCGAGGCCAGCCTGCTCTACAGAGCAAGTTTCAGGCCAACAAGAGCTACATAGTGAGACACTATTTCAAACAAACAGACAGACAGATAGTAAAAAAGAAGGGAGGAAGAAGTGGTGATGGTGGAGGTGGTGGTGGAGGCGGTGGCACTGGTTAGGGACATGGCTCAGCAGTTAAGAGTGCTCACTGCTCTTGCAGAGGACTTGAGTTTGGCTCCCTGCACCCACATCAGTGACTCACGTGGGCCTGTGACTCCTGCTCCAGGAGATCTGATAGCCTCTTTTGGCCTCCACAGGTACCTGCACTCATGTGCACATCCCCACCTACACACACATATACATACTTTTTCTAAATGAGAAAAGTAAAACCAACTGGAATACAGAGATTAGCATGACCCCTGTGCAAGGATGACAGCAATTTTATGATGTAGTCTCTTGAAAGAATTATACGAAAATATAAAAGTGCTGACTTCAAAAAAATAACATTGGTGGAAGGAGAGAACCAACACCTCCTGCAAGGTGTCCTCAGACCATGGCACAGACACCCCATATATAGAAAAGTTTTAAAAATGGACAAAATTCCACAGTGTTTTTTAATAAAAGCATCAAGTATTCATTTTACTGTGTAAAACACAGAGGTCAAAAAATGAATTTATAAGAAGTAATTTTGGAAGTAGAAATGAATTTTTGTTTGCTTTTTATTTTAAAAGTTTTCGGTGCTGAGACTTAACCCTTGTTCAACATATATATATATATATATGTATATATATACATATATATATATATACACATACACACACATACATATTCCTCCAGTGATCAACACTCCCAGCCCTGTCTTTACCTTTAGAAAGGAAGCTTCACCTAGGTCATTAAAAGCACACAGTTATAAGCGGACAATATGACTACTAATGGATGATATATGGATTGTTAACATTGCTGCTAAATTATGTATCATTCCTAAAAGAGCTAGGAACTTTATAAATGCCTTTGCCACACTCTCCAAGAACAGCGAAGCTATCATATTACTTGAGGGCAATAGAAGAACATGGTCCACTTGTAAATTCTGTTTATTACCTTGTGTTTAAATGCTCTTGACACTTTGTGCATGTGCTACTCGATAGTTTGTTGAGATAAATCAGCACCTTTTATATAGAAAATTTGCCTTAAGATCACTTAATCAAGGTTTTGAGTCTCTTACATTTCCTTTGATTAATATGTTTCTGTATGATTTTATCAGGCTAGCCATGGGAAAGAAAATGTCTATTGTCTTATCATCTGTGGTTTCCAATATAAGAGGGAGATAGAATTGGTTGAATTCCTGGGTCTAAGTTGATTTGAGTTAAATATTGACCTTCCCACTCTGTGACAGTTTGATCTTAGTGATGTGAGAAAATGTCTGTGTTAATTAATAGTGTGTGGTAAAATAGTATGTGGTAAGGTAAAAGGAGGTTAGGAAATGCATTTGTGGCTTGCAGAGTCTAACGTTTTGCTTCCTGCTGCTGCTTCTTGGAGTTCATTTTTAGAAGACTACACCAGATCCTTTCTCTCCAGAAAACCTGTAGGGTGACTTGAGAAAGTAGAGTTGGTGTCACTGATGTATAACAGTCCAGGAACTATCTTTGAGGGAGCTAAATTCTGGAGATTATAGGCAACTATATTCCTGAGTGCCTTCTATGTGTCAGGTGATAGTTTGATATTGAGGCTCTAGGAAGGGTCTTGCTGTCATAAAGCTTTCATTCTAAGTGGCTGTGATAAGGACATCTGAGAGACGGATTAGCAAGCAGTTATCTGAAAGAGCGTATGAATTAAAATACAGTGGAAGAAAAGATTTGCAGCAAAGGGAAGGGTAGTTAGGGGCTTGTCTTCAGAACCAGGAGAGGTTATATGTAGATCCAGTTAAGGTTTTCACCAGAGAGTAGGAAGTCCTGAAGGGTTATCATTCTTGCAGCAGAGTAATTAGATTAACCTGGCCATAATTGGGCTTTGGAAGGATTACACCTCCAGGTGAGATCCAGAAACTAGAGTCACAGGAGGTGTGAGGTAATGAAAGGGGCAAGTGAGCAAGTGACTGTAGCCCCTGCAGCTCCAGAGCCACAACCTCCACGGTGGCGCCCTGGCTCAGGCCATTCCACCACAGCCCTGTTGAAGCCCCTGAAAGGGCTGAGGAGAAGGACAGAGAGCCCCTCGTTGCTCTTCGTCAAGGCTGGCAGTGATGGAGAAAGCATAGGACACGGCCCCTTTCACAGAGGCTCTTCATGATTCTTTGGTCCAAAAGAGTTGTGTTTAATGTCACAACCATTGACCTAAAAAGGAAGCCCGTGAACCTGCAAAACTTGACTCCAGGGACCCAGCCACCATTACAACTTTTAACAATGAAATCAAGACGGATGTAAATAAGATTGAGGAATTTCTTGAAGAAGTCTTATCATCCCCCCCCTCCACTCCACCCCACCAGGTACTCAAATCTTTCACCAAAACCCTCAGTGTCAAACCCTGCTGGAATGGACATCTTTGCCAAATTCTCTGCTTATAATAAGAACTCAAGGAGAGGCTAATGGAACACTGGAGAGGGGGCTGCGGACATTGGCATAGAAGACTTGAAGCTTCCCTCATGTCCATTTCTGATGTTAGTGGATGTCAACACATCGTGAAGGTGGTGGCCAGCAAGTACCACATTTCTACAGGAATGAATACCGGAGGAATGCCTACGGTGGTGATGAGTTCACCAATACCTGCCCACTGATAAGGCAGTGGAAATTGCCTACAGCCATGTCATAAAAAAGACTTACAAAGTAAACAGCACTTTAGAGAGAGGGGCCACCGATCCCCTAAGAATACGCTGTCCTAACAGACTCTTCTCTCTTCTCTAAGGAACATGCACTTGCTCAAGACTTTGGTTTAGGTCAGACAAAGTATAGTAGTCATCTTCAATTCTCATTCTTAAGCAGTGTTCTGAGATCTTCTACCTGGCCCACCAGCTCTGCCCATCACCTCTCCTCCACTAGCTGCTCACCTGAGAGGCAGTTTGCTGTCACTCTGGAGCCCCGACTGTCACAGCCATTCACTGTGTGTAGATGGCAGTACTTGAGGGACAGTATTCAACATTTAGAATAGCTGCCATGACCTCAGTCCACCCCACACTGGCATATAATGCCTGGTTCAAGGCATATTTATGTATTAGAGGAGAGTTGTAATACTGGGTGAGGAATTTGGAAGGCTTGCTACTGTGTTGGACATACTGTTTCAGTGTATTCCGTCCTGGAGTGTCCAGAAGGGAGTTGCCTTCAGAGAAGACTGCCTTCTGTAGAGACTTGCTGGAGTTTGGTAGATACTTAACTTTGCCTAGAACACATATCCTTCCTATAAATTGTAACATTTGATACTTAACTTTGTCTAAAACATGTATCCTTCTTATAAATTGTAACATCTGATACTATGTAGAAACTGAAAGACAGAAGGCTGGAAAGTCATTCTTCAAATTACAGGAGATGGGTGTATGAGTTTCCCCCAGGGCCATTCATACATTTGCAACAGTGTTACTGCCGTCACCTAACAGACTTCTCTCTTTCCTTGCCCCCTCTTTTTTTCAATTTTCCTATGGCACTTGGGATGGAACTCCAGGCTTTGTTTGTGCAAGTCTGACAAGCTCTATGTCCCTGAGCTGCACCATGATCCACTTCTGTCAGGTGAAGCTCTTTTTGGTGGAGGGTGGTTAGCCATATATCTTCCTGTCTTTGAGCAATGCTATATATGCTGATGTTCAACTATAGCAGTCCATTGTCTTGTATGTAAAATCTACTACAGAAATTAACCCTGGTGGTGCAGCATCTACAATTTAAAAAAGAAGAAATTTAGAAACTAATAGAGATCCTATGATTTAATTTTTTTTCTTTTTTCTTTTTTTTTTTTTTTTTTTTTTTTTTTTTTTTGGTTTTTTCGAAACAGGGTTTCTCTGCAGCTTTTTTAGAGCCTGCCCTGGAACTAGCTCTTGTAGACCAGGCTGGCCTCAAACTCACAGAGATCCGCCTGCCTCTGCCTCCCGAGTTCTGGGATTAAAGGCGTGTGCCACCACTGCCCGGCTAATTTTTTTTTTTTTTAATTTTTAACTTGAAGCCTGTTCTGGATTTTCTGAAGCCACCGACTATAACAATAGACTCCACGGGAATCATTTGGAATTATTCCAAAGTAATAATGACCCAAACTGACCCAAGGGGCTCAGCCAGACTGGATGAGCATTAGGAATGCATTTTAACTTGGTGCATTTAGGTTCCTGTCAGCCATAATTTAGTAACCTTTTTCTGTTATCAGTTTAATTTTAGTATGGTATATTTGGGGCAATAATATTCCATTAAAATGTTTTATGCTGAGTATCCAAAGCATTACCTGTGTTACCACTTGACATAAATCAAATATATGTCTATTATATTAATTATGGCCCTTCTTTCAAGGGAACAGAAGTTTGATTATATCCTCTGTTAGGCTGTATATTTGACTAAGGGAGGAATTTTAATGGAACTAATGGATTTAGTATTTTTTTCATGTAGTCATGTTAAAAATTAACAACCAAGCCGGGCGGTGGTGGCGCACGCCTTTCATCCCAGCTCTCGGGAGGCAGAGGCAGGCGGATCTCTGAGTTCGAGGCCAGCCTGGTCTACAAGAGCTAGTTCCAGGACTGGCTCTAGAAACTACAGGGAAACCCTGTCTTGAAAAACCAAAAAAAAATTAACAACCAAAAATCTTTTCATAAAAATATGTGATAAAAAGTAGAAAGCTTTTTGAAATGTATGAAGTGTTCTATATTTAAAATTCACAGCTTAATGCTTAGAGGTGCAGTAACAAAGTGAGAATAACATCAAGGCAGTTCCAGCTGGTCCATGTCTTCTTTACTCTCCCTCCCTCTCTCCTCCTCTCTCAGCTGTCTGCTATGTATTCGTGGGCACACATAGAAGCCTTTAGTTTCCTTTATTAAATCACTCCTAACAAAACACTTTGTAGTTTTTTTAATCGAGCTATTAGCAGTATTTGGCAGTTGATCTCTTTTGCCTTATAAATTGTTTCAAACAAACAAACAAACAAACAAAGAAATCACTTCCAAAACTTCTAACCCTCCTGGTGTGTTTTCTCTGTCTCTGTCTGTCTGTCTGTCTGTCTTTCTTTCTTTCTTTCTTTCTTTTTTTCTTTCTTTCTTTCTTTCTTTCTTTCTCCGCCTCTCTCCTCTATAGGTCTTCTGTGTTGATATCCTACCTTCTTAACCGCATCGTTTTGACCTCTGCAGCGCCTCATAGATCATCTACATTTGCTGATTCCCAGACTACCGCAGTTTCTTCTGGTTTCATAATTCATTTCCTTGTCATCGCTCTCCTCCCATTGCCTTTTACCTTCTTCTACTTCCCTTTTCTTCCTCTTTGTATTTCAGATCAAACTGAAGTCTTTGTACAAGCTAATGTATCCTAGCCCTACATTAAAGTGTTTTTTGTTGTTGTTGTTTTGTTTTTGTTTGTTTGTTTTTTGTTTTTTGTTTTGCTTTAAGTCCCTCTCCTAAACATCAAACTTCAAAATCTTCCGTGATATTTCCACACAGATTCTGTCCCTGAAGAACTTGTTCCTTCATGTAACAGTTCCAGGTCAATAAATGGATGCTCCATTATTCTAGCCACTCAAACAAAAACTCTTGAGTTATTTTTGAATTCTCTTTTCACACTGCACAACATATGTTAGCAAGCACTTTTAGCACTATTTCAGACTGTAACTGTTTTCAGTCATCAATTCATACTTTCCCTCCTCTTCCACCTGGAGCCACGTCGCAGCTCCTGTGTCTTGGAGTATTGAAGTAGATCCTTGATGGCGCTTTCCTACTCCTAGCCCACTCAGTCTCGACTTTCTCAGTACTATAGAGACGAGATCAGGGCACTCCTGTTTAGAACTACCGTTGCTTCTCAAGAATAAAAGGCCTTGTCACGAGCACTGTAGCTCTGCAGTCTGACCCTGTGCCCCCGCCTCCATTGTCTTGTTCCTCTACCATATAGACATATAGGGTGTGCTCTCAAGACTTTTGTACTAGCTGTGTCTATTTTTAAAGATTATTGTATAAACATGGGTATTTTGTTTGTATGTATGTGTAGACACCATGTGTGCAGTGCCAGAAAGAAGCCAGAAGAGGACATTGTATCCCATGGGATTGGAGTTACAGACATTGTGAGCCACTAGATGGATGCTGAGAATTGAACTGGGTCCTCTGGAAGAGCAGCCAGTGCTCTAACCATGGAACCATCACAGCCCCTTATCTTTTCTTTTCTTTTTTTTTTTTTTTTTTTTTTTTTTTTTGGTTTTTCGAGACAGGGTTTCTCTGTAGCTTTTTTTAGAACCTTATCTTTTCTGTGGACGTCTTTTCCTCAGATAGTTGCATGACTTATCTTTTGAAATTTTATAGTCAGACATCATTTTTTTTTGAGTGAATTTACCCTGCAGTCTGTGTAAAACTGCTGCATTCTCCCTTTTTTTTCTGGACAGTCCCACATAAATGCCTACAGGCACACAGATTTTAGACAGAATTTATTTCCTTGTTAGGCAGAGCATCAGAGCCAAAGTTTCTAAAGGCCATGTCCCATTCCTAGGCACATGCTGTTCATCATAGTAGGTTTGTTTGTTAAAGTTCAACAGGAATTCACTTTGGTATTTTTTCTGTTTTGTACTGGGGATTGAACCCAGGCCTTGTGCACATAAAGCAAACAGCCTTCTACTGAGCTAAACCCCAGTCCTCTGGCTACGTCTCATCCATTTCTACACCCACTTAAGGTCTTTCCACCTGAGGAGGTTGGGCTCACCCACAGTAACCTCCCTTCAGTGGTCACCTTTTTCAGATGTGGTGTAATTTTTTTTAACATTTCTTAACTTGTGTGTGTGTAAATGTATGTCACATGAGGACGAGAGACTGTGGAGGTTGAAAGAGGGCATAGTTGTATGGAGCTGGAGTTACAGGTGGTTGAGAGCTGCCAGGGCAGAGATTCTGGGAACGGAACCATCTCTCTGCTTATAGAAATGCTCTCCCGTTGTATTGGCAGGGCCTGTTGCACTCAAATGTAAGAGACCATACAGAGTATAAATACCAGAAGATAGGGACTTTCAGATCGTCTTAGAATTCTGCTTACCATACTCACTCATTTTATGGAAAATATCTCTATGTAACCTAATTAGTAAGGCCACTGGTCATTGCCAAACCATCCAGCTTTACCATATTATCCTTTGTCAATGTCTGACTTAATATTTTAGTTCAAATGAATGCATTAATACTTGTCATGTCAGCCACCTCCTTGTGAGTGTAAACTGTAAGACAGAAAGATAATGTATGATGAAGTAAGATAATACTGTCTGAAGTATTTCTTAAAGATATCTTTGTTTTCTAAGGCCTAGCATCTCAGGAGGATGTAGTTTTTGATAGTCAAATGAATGGAAGAGAAAAAAAATACTTAAGTGAGAAGTTATCGATGTGTCTTTAATGTTACAGAATGTAAGCACATGTATATGTATTGCACTTAGCAGAGCATATCATACCATGATAGAGGGTGATTAGGAAGGGCTAGCAAAAGTGGCTTTCTTTATCCCTTGTGTGTATGCACGTTGCTTGGGAAAGAGTCCATATAGTAGTTTAGGTAGTGTGCTGATAGGTGTGGGTATTGGGTGATTAGCCTAGAAATTCTTCAACTTTGATGAAATGAAACAAATCTAATAATTACAGTATTTTCTGGTTTCACAGGGAGGAAAAAAGTCGTGTGTGTGTGTGTGTGTGTGTGTGTTGTATAGACGTGTGAAGTGCAAGTACGTGCACCCATGCATGCAGAGACCAGAGAAGGGTATAGAGCACCATTTTCAATCATGCCTCATTTTATTTCTTTGAGACACAGGGTCCCTACTGAACCTGGAGCTATGCTGTTAGTGGGTGAGGCCCTGTGGTCCTCCTATGTCTTTCCACACACTTCTAGGCTTACAGGTATATCCAGCTATGCCTGGGTTAGAACTCAGGTCTTCATTATTGAACAGTAAATGTTCTTACCACTGAGCCATTTTCCCAACCTAATACTATTTAAATTTTTTCTCTTAATTTTTTGTTAGATTTTTTGGTGTTTAATTTATTTGCTAGTGAGATTATGAAATTAATACATAAAAGATATAGAAGTTTTAAAGAGGAAAGAGCTTTTATTTGTCTTTTTATAAAATACCTATAGTTTTTTTTTGTTTTGTTTTGTTTTTCGAGACAGGGTTTCCCTGTAGTTTCTAGAGCCTGTCCTGGAACTAGCTCTTGTAGACCAGGCTGGCCTCAAACTCAGAGATCCACCTGTCTGCCTCCCAAGTGAATACCTATAGTTTTGATTTAAGTTTTATGCTTATTTTCCTTACCTTGCCAATAGTAATGAACTATAAATATCTAAGCATTGTATGTTCTGCAGAAGAACACTTAATTCATGTTCTCTGCTTCCTTGTGCTGTCTTGGCTTTATAGACTAATGGCCTGCCTTTATGGGAAGGTGCTTACAGTTTATATGGCATATACTTCATTTTGGGAATTTTTAATAACAAAAACTTTAGATTCAATTAGTAGCCTTTCTTACATATTTGATTATTTTATGGTAAGCTCTCTCCTATTATAAAACTAAATGGAATCAGATTCCTAGTCTATAATTATGTACATTTTCAATAAACCAATGTATTGAGAGAGTGTCAAGAGGGCACCCAGCTGAGAGACTGACTCTGAGAAATGACTTAATAGACGTGGGAATAGGACATGAGTAGGAAATACCTTTGTGGATGTTGTCATGGGGTAGCAGTCGCCCTGTCTTTCCCATTCCTCCCCCTTATCTCTCCTCTCCCTCTTCACATTACGCTATATATAATGAAGTAAAACCAATTTCTTTTAACCACGTTCTTAGTTTCCCCTCAATGAGTGGAGTCAAGAGTGTTATGAGTCTCTTTAGCATGTGTTTAAGGTTACTATGAAAGGGCTATGACTCTAATGACAGGCTGAGATATGGTATGAGTTTACCTGTATGTTAGGAATAAAAGATTGGGGAAATATAAGCAAACAAAGAACAACAGAGGGATCCTGATTTTATAGTGCATCTTGACTATCTACCTGGATTAGGAGAATGCTCCCTTAAATATTGTATTCTTTAATAGCTATATTGATGACAGTTGATGTATAAAAACTACATGTATTTAAAGAGTATAGTTTGATAAGTTCTTATAATGTATACATATCATTGAAAACACAATATAGTAAACACGAGCTGGGGATGGGAGCACAGACCTCTGTAGTCCTGGCTTTTAAGCTTCTGAAGCAGGAGACTCATGAATTCAAAACTAGCATGGGCCACAAAGCAAGTTCTAGTCTGGGCTAGAAGTGAGGTGAGACCTTGTTCAGGAAAAAATAAAGACAGTGTGTCTTTCAGCTCCACATTTCCTCCTGGCTGTATTTTCACTCCCTTTCCACTGCCCATACCCCAACTGTCACTGATCTGCCATCACTGTGGGCTTCATTTTCTAGAGTTTTATGCTAATGGAATCTTATACTAGAAACTTCTTTTGGAGCGGTAGCTTTACTGTCTTCACTTGGTGCAGTTACTTTGAGAGTTATTTGTGTTGAAATGCTGATAGTTTCTTACTGCTCCGCACCACTCCGGTGTGCAGATGTACTATAGTTTTGTTTATTTACCTATTGTAATTTAGGTTTAAAATCCTGGTTATTACAAATAAAATTACTGTAAGCATTTTGTGTACAAGTCTTGGATAATACCAAAGACTGTACTCTTGACAGATTCCAAGAAACCATCAAGTCACGTGAAGTGTCAATAGGCTTGTAGTCCCAGCTACTCAGGAGACTGAGGCAGGAAGACCATAAATCCGAGGCCTGTCTGGGGTCCAGGCCAGGCTGCATAGCTTAATGAGATGCTACCTTAAAACAGAATGTACAGAAAGGACTTCTGGATATAAACTCAGTGGTAGAAGGCTTGCCTAGCATGCATGAAGGCTTGGGTTCAATTCTTGGTACAATTAACCACAAGCCTGCCCTGCAAAAGAAGAAAATAAATAACTGTTTCCAGAATTTTACCTCCTACTGGCCCTTAATAATTTAGCTTTAGCCCCCAAATGTCTGTGCAGTGGTGTCTTGAGACTTTGGTTTGCATTTCCCTATGATTAGCGGTGTTGTGTATATTTCTTAAGATTTGCTAGCTCTGCAGCTTTCTCTATTATTTGTTCATAATATACCCATTTTGCTTTTCTTAGTGAATTTTGAGAATCTCTGTGTTTGGCTACAAGTCCTTTATCAGATAGGTAAACTACAGAGATTTTCTTCGAGTCTTAAATATTTTCAGTCTCTTAACACCAACTTTTTGTTTTGTTTTGTTTTGAGACAGAATCTTTATATGTAGTCCAGGCTGGTCTGGAAAATCAAGAATTTTATGAAGCATTACATATTCTTTTTTAAGACTATGCTTCTGATATGTCATACCTAAGAAATCATTGCTGAATCCAAACTAGAAAAAATGTTCTCCTCTTTTCTTTGATTTTGGTTTTATGAGGCAGTCACACTGCAGTTTAGACAGGTCTGGAAATTGTTTTGCAGTTTCAAATTTGTGAGGCTCCTGCCTCAGCCTCCTAAATGCTACAATTATTAGTGTGTACGGCCATGCTTGGCTTCTATATTTTTCTTCTAGAAGTTTTGTAGTTTTAGGGTTTGCTATTTAGACAGGTGATCTATTTGAATTAATTTTATAAATAATGCGATAATTTTGTTTACGGTATGTGTTACACATGGACAGATGGTGTCTTCTTTGCTGAAAGTCTTTCCACTTTTATAAAAATGACTTGTACATACGCATATGTGTACTTATCTTGGGTTGTCTGTTCTGTTCCTCTAGTTTTGTTGATTAGGTCAGTGCCACTCAGCTTAGATGGCTATTTATAGACATTCTTGAAATTAGGCCAGGCATGGTGATGCATGCCTGTGATTCCAGCACTCTGGAAGCTGAGGCAGGAGAGTGCTATTTTCAAGCCACCTGTTATTTAATGGAACTCTTGGTTTTGTTTTTGATAGAGTTCTCTGATAGTTTTTGCTCTATATTTCTTTTCTTTCAAAGTTGTTTATTTTATTTGAGGGTCTCTTCTGTGTAAGAACTTTGAAATCTACGTTATCAATTTCTGTTAAAAAGCGTGCTGAGATTTTACATGGAATTTTGTTGAGTTTATAGATCATTTGAAAGAAATTGATATGTTATACCGCTGAGTATTTTGATCCAAAAATAAAGTCTGTATCTTTCTTCTCGGAGGTGTGAGCGCATGCATGTGTGTATGTGTGTGGTGTTTATGTTTGTATATGTGTCTGTGTATATGCAGATGCTCATGTGAGTATGTGGGTAGAGGTCACAGATGGATACAGAGGGTCTTCTTCAGTTGCTCTCTACCTTATTTGTTACTGTTTTTTTAAGACAGGGTCTCACTATTTAGCTCTGGAATTCACTCTGTAGACTAGGCTGTCCTCTAACTCAGAGAGATCTGCCTACCTCTGCCTCCCACATTCTGGAATTAAAGACATGCACCACTATGCCCAGTTTCTACTTTATCTGTAAAGTTAGTGTCCTTTATTGGAGAAGATGGGCGATGGGGGACAGTCCTGGAGATTCGAGAGTGAGTTTAGAGCACATGGGGGCCATTCTGCTGAGAAAGGTTGCCAGTCTGTGAAGAAGTTGTTAGGGAGTGCCGCAAGGGAAGGTGGAGAGAGTTTCCAGGGCATCCTCTGAGGTGGTGGGTCTAGAAGGTGGTAGTCCCAGCGGTGCATCCTCAGCAGAGGAAGCTTGTGGCTGATATGAGACACAGCTTTCCATCCAGCTCTGCTCTGTGTGGGCTGAGACACGGGAGGCCCTGCTGAAGAACCATGTTGACCATCCAGAGAAAAGGCAGGAAGCAAATTCAGCAGGGAACACCAGCGCAGGTCCAGCTTCACCTCGCTGCATGTTTAGGATAGCTGGACTAGAGCTGGCTGCCCTGGGATCTGCTAAGCCTCCAGTAGCCACTTCAGTTCATCGGTTCTGGTCAGATGAACTCGGGGACCCCTCGCACTCTGCCTCCCCAGCACTGGGATTACAGGCTCTTGCTGTTGCCTCCAGCTTTTTACATGGGTCTGAATCCAAGTTTAGGTCTTAATACTTGCACGGCAGACACCTTACTGATTAAGCCGTATTTCTGAGTCTTCAGTCTTTCCTATCAACAATATTTCATTAAAGTTTTAATGATCTTTGAAATAAAAAAATTTTATTTAAAAAATAAACCTTAAAATTACATTTATTCATTTCGGACAAAGCAGGTGTACAGCTGCAGTTGATGTGTGGGAGGTCAGAGAAAAACTCCCAGGACCTGGCTCTTTCCTCCCTGCAGATGGGGCCGGGTGGGCAGTCAGGCTTGGCAGGAACTGCTTTACCCACTGAGCCATCTCACCCACCTTATGGTCTTTTCCTTTACGTTGTATTTTAACTCATTCATAATAGAACACTTAGAAGATTTTGTTTTGCTTTTCTTTGTTGTTTTTTAAGACAAGGTCTCCTTTAGACAGGCCTAGAACTTGCTATGTATTCAAGGCTGTCCTTGAGCCCCCATCCTGCCTGCCTTCTGGAATGTTGAAATTACAGACCCCAACACCACAAACCTCCAGGATTTTTTTTTTCTTTCTTTCTTTCTTTTTTTTTTTTTTTTTTTTTTTTTGAAACAGATTCTCACTGTGTAGCTTGGAACTCACTTTATAGATTAGGCTGGTCTTGGACTCATAAAGATCCACCTGCCTTTGCCACATGAGTACCAGATTTCTTACATAAAAAGAGAGGCCCTCAAATAATGTAAACAACTTTGAGATAAAGAAATATAGGAGAGCAAACATTATCAAGTAGCTAGCTATTAAAAAACAAAACCAAGAGTTCCATTAAATAACAAGTGGCTTGAAAATACCCCCCCACCCCAGCTTCCAGAATGCTGGGATCATAGGCATCACCACCTTACACAGCCGCTTAAGCTGATGGCTCTGATCTAACCAACAAAACCAGAGGAACAGAACAGACAACCCGGGATAAGTGCATGTATGCGTATGTACAAGTCATTTTTATAAAAGTGTAAAGACTTTTAGCAATAAGATGCCATTCATTAACAGTGATGAGATGCCCAGCTGTCGATGTGCAATAAATACATGCACCATAAACAGAATTATTGCAACTCTTATAAAATTAATTCAAATAGATCACCAGTCTAAATAGTAAACCCTAAAGCTACAAAACTTCTAGAAGAAAAACCACCAGGTCCCACCCCTGGTCTCCATTCAGGATTTAAAGGACATTTGAGCCATTTGTATTTCTGTAGAAATTTTTAATGAAGAATTTGGAATAGATGTCAGAAAGTCAGGTTTATTGCCTATATTTTTTGAAATGCAAATGTTAGTTGATCAAACAAATGCACTAACTTTTTTTGTTTATGAATATGGAAACCTGGAAAAGATAAATAGTAAAATTTCCGTATTTTGTTAAATATAATGTTAGAAATAGGTTTTTAAAAAATATTTATTTATCTATTATGAATACAATATTCTGTCTGTGTGTATGACTGCAGGCCAGAAGAGGGCACCAGACCCCATTACAGATGATTGTGAGCCACCATGTGGTTGCTGGGAATTGAACTCAGGACCTTTGGAAGAGCAGGCAATGCTCTTAACCTCTGAGCCATCTCTCCAGCCCTAGAAATAGGTTTTTAAATAAATACTTAAGTGTGTCTACATGTATGTTATGGTTGCTCTACTCACAGTGTATGGAGAAGGAAATACCTTGTGGCATTGAAAATGTAACTGCAATACAGGTCTTACTTAATATTCTACTGTTAAGAACTGAAAATAATTTTTATCCTTCTTTCTGAAAAATTGATGTTTGTTTGTTCTGATATGGTCATTTTTGTTTATTGTCTCTTAGTTTTTAAGGTAGTAAATAAATCCTATGGAAGTACAAACATAGGTTATCTTCCACTGCATTCTTGATTTTTTTTTTTTGAGAGCATTTAGGACGATTTTAACATTGCATGTTTATTTTTATGACTTCTCTTATTTGAGGAGATCAAGTGTCTTTGGAGTGGTATGGCCATAGACTGTTTTCTTACCTGAAATGAAGACGTTGGCACAAGAAACCAGATGCTTAGTTCTAGAGTTGCTTTGCAGGGTGTTTACCGTATTCATAGTCACAGAGAACATGGACTCCAGCTAGGCTTATCTTAGCCTAGCTTTCCGTGTACCTACAGTCTGGAAAGATGCTCTGGAGTGGCCTTATGGTGTCTACTGCACTAGCCGTGGGAGTGTTTTTGTAGAAATAGGATTTCTTATGGTCACTGAGACGGCGTTTGCTGCCAAGCCTGGTGCTGAGTGCAAACCTTGAACTAATGTGGTGGAAGAAAAGAATTTGATTTTCTCGGGTTGTCCTCTGACCTCCACATATGCCATGGCATGTGTGTGTATGCACACATGCACATATGTACATAAATAAATGGAAAAAAGGGTCTTTATACCAAGAATATAGTGGACATGTACAGTGTAGATGTTACAAGGTTTCCTCTCATCAGGTGAAGGGAGTGTGTAGCACAAATAATAAAAACCCAGAGACAGAAACGGGTTAAAGATGAAGATCAGAGAAGCAGGAGCAGTCAGTCACTATAGAGACCTTTTACCTCTACCAATGCCCAGACTGAAGGGACAATCTCCAGACTGCCTGGACTGTACTGTGTCTCCACCAAACCTCAGACTCCACACTCTAGTGAGTTCCTGTCTCTTCCCCAGTTTATATTCCTCTCTGCACCCAGCCAAATCACTCCTATCTCCACTTCCCTAGTGCTGGGATTAAAGGTGTGTGACTCCCAAACACTGGGATTAAAGAGGTGAGCCAACACCCTGGATCTGTTTCTGGATCGATCTTGTGTAGCCCAAGGTGGCCTTGAACTTGCAGAGATCCATCTGCCTCTGTCTCCTGAGTCCTGGGATTAAAGGTGTGCACCACCATACCTGACCTTTAGTGGCTTAGCTTGGCACTTTGATCTTCAAGCAAGCTTTATTAAAATACAAATAAAATATCACTACGGATGTGTGAGAGGAAATATTTTCCCCCAAACCTCTGCCATGTGTACCTTCCTGCCTTCCTTCCACATGGCTGTATATTGGTTTTGATTGAGTTAATATTCATCCTTATATTATTATGACTCATTGTGTTATTTATATTAAAGCACTTTTTCTTTTTGCTTTTAATGGCACTAATAATTATCTAGTGGCACTAGTAATTATCTTGATTTCTTGTTTGCATAGTTTTCTATGAACTGAATCTCAAGCTCAGGATATCTGCCAGTTGTCTCAAGATTCTCCAGAAATTTTAGTTCCGCTAAGTATGCTCTTGATGTCATCTGTTGAGACAGTTCTTCAGAGTCTTTTGACATGCTTCTGTCTGCACTGGTGACCCTGATACCTATTGTATGACTCTGTCATATAATTTAATTTAATCCTGAGCACCCTTTTAGCCTTTCTTCTATATTGATTTTTTTACCCATGGTTTTCTCATTCTTGATTTTAGTTTTGTCTTAATGTTGTATACATCAAAGTCTTAATGAGGAGTGGTATGTGGGATATCTGTATATATACATACATATATACACATACATACGAACATACATACATACTTATACACACATACATACATATATACATATATCCTTGTTATGTCATGTCTCAGGATGCCTTTATTTTTACCATCATATTTGATTGATAACTTGTTGGGCTTAGATACAAAAGCATTGCTGTCAAGCTTCTGATCTTAACTGTCTGGAACTAGTAAAAATGCTTCATGTACATAATCCACTCCCTCTCAATTGTGCAATCTATTCTCTGTCTCCAATATTCTATCATTTAAATTTTATTCATTGAATTGGATACTAGGGATATTAATTAAAAATATTTTAGTGGTAATTTATCTCCTTGATTTATCTCAGTTAAATCATCTCAGCTTGCCAGATGATTCTTTTAACTTTGACACAAACTGGAAAGCACATAAAGGATGAGCACACCAATTAGAGAACGTGGGTATTTAATTGCCACTCAGGTAGTGGCACATTGCCATCATTTGTATGAATAAAATACTCCAGAAGATACTGCCTCTTAGTAGTCTTCCCTTTCCCATGTGTTCCTAAGTAGTGGTTTAGCTTTGTCTTTTTACTCTTTAATGTAATACCTTTATTTAATGAGACAGGATCTCACTATGAAGTCCTTTGTACATGCTACATATAGAACTCCCTATGTATGTAGTGAGGAGGCAAGCAGGCCTGCTTTTCATCCCGTCCGGATCCCACACGGCTAGCTTTACACCCGAAATAACAACACACAAATTGTATTCATTTAAACACTGCCTGGCCTATTAGTTTCAGCCTCTTACTGGCTAATTCTCACATCTTGCTTTAACCCATATCTAGTAATCTGCGTAGCACCATGAAGTGGTGGCTTACCAGGAAAGATTCAGCATGTCTGACTTGGTGGCTGGCTTCATGGCATCTGTCTCACTGCCTTCTCCCTCCCAGCATTCTGTTCTGTCTTCCCCGCCTACGTTCTGACCTATCAGGCCAAGCAGTTTCCTTTATTAATTAACCAATGAAAGCAACAGCTAGATAGAAGACCCACCTACATCATTTCCCCTTTTTCTGTTTAAACAAAAAAGAAAGGCTTTCACTTTAACATAGTAAAATTACATATAACAAAACAGTTATCAGGCAAGAATTACAGTTACAATATTTATATCTACTTTATCTTTTATCATAACTAAGGAAAACTGTATCTATTTATTCTTCAACTCCATCAAAGACTCCAGAAGGACACAATATTACCTAGGTGAACAAGAAGTAAGCAACTTCCAAAACTCTAGAAATGACTGAGACATCTCGCTACTTGGACAGTCACCCAAAGTTCCTCTGTACTGTTGGGGCATCCATAGTATCCAGCAGTGATGGAGGACTCTCATTGGTTAATAAAGAAACTGCCGTGGCTTTTTGATAGGGCAGGATTTAGGTGGGTGGAGTAGACAGAACAGGATGCTGGGAGTGAGGCAGATGCCTCGGGCGATCGCCATGCCTCTCCTCAGTGAGACAGATGCGATGAAACTCCGGCCCAAGATGGACGTACGCTAGAATCTTCCCGGTAAGGTCCCATGCACAGCAGTAGATGGCCAACACAAACGAACTCAGTGACATTTCTGGAGAGAAATGGCTGGGTAGAGAGAGGAATATAAGGTGGAAGGAGACAAGATTCAGTCTGAAGATTCATAGAGCCAGCATTCAGTCTGAGGATTTGTGGAGACAGGATCGTGCTTTTGGTCTGAGGTAGAGGTAAGAGGTAGTAGCTGGCTGTTCTGCTTCTCCGATCTTCAGCATTAACCCCTATATCTGAGTCTGAGTTTTTATTATTAAGACCAATTAGAATTTGTGCTACAAACTATGATTTTACTATATAGTATTCCTATAGATGTCTTTTTACAAATAAAAATTTTCCATTAAATTAAGGAAACACTTTGAAAAGTTTTATCATGAATGCGTGCTGGGTTTGTTTTCAGATGCTTTTTCTACATCTGTTGGCATGGATACAAGTTTTCTGTTAATATGTTAACATGATGAATTATATTACTTGATTATTCCAGCATTAAACCAACTTTTGTTACCTAGGAGAAACCAAACTTGTTTGTAGTGTTGGGTACCTCTGTGCTTGTGTGTGTGTAGTGGAATTTAACTGGCTGATATTTTATTTTGATTTTCTGAGTTTTTGGGTGAAAATGGCATATGGCATATCATTTTGGTCTTTTGTTTATATCTAAGCTAATCTTAAAATAGGTCTGTCAGTCTTTTTCTGTTTACTGAGTGAGTTTGCTTAAGATAGTTGTATTTCTTCTTTGTCAGTGATGCCAACTATAGTGGACTATAGTCTCAACAAATTTTAAAACCTGAGGTCATCGAGATTTTGTGTTGTGTTCTTTTATGCTTCTTGATATCAAACTGAGAGCCTTTACTGTACCAGGCAAGCACTCTGTCAATGAGCTAGAACCGCAGACCTAACAAATATGTTAGACCCAATGCAGGACATCTTTACAGCGCATGTGTAACCCAGGACTGACAGTACACCTCTGCAGATCCTGGCATGGAGGAGGCAAGCCACTCTAGGCTACATGGGAATACTTAGCCTAAAAAATCCCTTATGTTTATGAATTCTGGATTCTAAAGTATATTAGAAATTAGTGATTACTTTGATTATGAAAATTTATTAAAAGTCTTAGTTTTCACAAAGGTAGATTTTTATAGACAGTGTGTATGTGAGAGAAGATGAGAAACAGCGACGAGGGGGCTGTCTCAGGAAACCAGCACAGCAGAGCACAGCTGAAGTGCAGAATCCAGATATGGGAGAAACAGGAAGTCAGGAGTTGGTCCTTGACAAGATTAGTAAAGTCAGTAGCTCTCTGAGATATTGATCAAAGATGAAGACACAAATATTAATGTAGGAGTGAAAGAAGGAGCTTCACCGCCAATCCCACAGACTTAGAGGGTAGGAGAGGAAAAAATACATTGTTTTATGCCTTGATAATTTTCAGGAGTGGTATACTCTGTGTAAGGGAAAATTTCATGCTAAACTTTGATAACCAAATTATCTCATTCTGATTTCTTTGTGGAAAGGCTTTCCAGTTACTGAACCAGTTTTCAGAAATAATTGTGAGGCTATTTAAGGTTTTTGTTATGTTCCGTGTGTCGATAGTACTGACATCCTTTTTAGTGCTTGGCATAAAAAGTGAGAGCACTGCTCAGTGCTTCTCAACAGCTGTGTGCAGTATTCAGGTGTAACTGTTACTGTGCTTCTTATATCCAGTCACACTGGAGTATTAGGGTAAATTACCAGGTTCTAGCTTTAGAAAAAAAAATTGTAAGAGCTCAAAGAAATTGTAACTGAGTAGTGGCAGTTAGGGGCACATGAATACTGAGCATGCCCTACTTCAGACTGTCTCTAGTAGGGGTTTTCAGAAGTATCTCTGTCTATTACTGGGACTCAGGACCTAGTTTTCACAATCTTCTAGTAGATATTTTAGGTAGATTAAAGATAGCTATGATTCCTATAAAATATTATGTATAATATTTTTATTAGCTTTTTGGGATCCTAGTCTGTTTGGATGCACACCTTCCTAGGCCTGGATGGAGGGGGGAGGGCCTTAGACGTCCCACAGGGCAGGGTACCCTGTTCTCTCTTAGGACTGGAGAAGGAGAGGGGAGGGGAAGTGAGGAAGTAGGAGGGAAATGGGAAGAGGTGGAAATTTTGAATGGTATTATTTATAAAGCAAAAAAATGGTTAAGATAAAAAAGAAACATAAAAAATATTTTAGGGAGTATGCTTTGTCATGTGTGTGTGGGGGGATGTTTGAGTGACTGCATGAGTATGTATATTTTTGTGGGTGCATGTATTGGTGTGGGTATGTCTTGGGTGCATGTGTGTGCATGTGGAGGCCAGAGGTCAGCCTTAGGCATCAATCCTCACCTTGCTTTTTGAGGCAGGATCTCTCTCTGGTCTGACACTCACCACGTAGACTAGGCTGATTGGCCAGCTCAAGTGACCTAAGCAGTGTCACCTACCCCGTGCTGTGATTACAGGCATGTACCATCATGCCCAGCTTTTACTTGGGTTGTGGGGATGGAACTTACTGTCTTATATATGCAAGATAAGCACTTGGTTGACAGCTGTCTTCCCAGCATTGAAAACATTTCTTTTTGGATAGTGGGAAGTAGAGGGTCCATTGACTTTTTATAGATTCTCAGAATTTAAAAATGTTTAAAAAAACAGTTAAGAAAAAGGAGCACAGACCAACAAATAGTGTTTTTTATTTAAATTTTTTAAAAAAAATTTATGTGTATCATGCTTGCAGTGCCCACGGAGGTCAGATGAGGACATATGGGTCCCCTGAGTCTGGAGTTATAGGCAGTTGTGAGTGGCCATGCGGGTGCTGGGAATCTACTGTTGTCTTCTGCTAGAGCAGCAGGTAGTCTTCATTGCTCAGCCATCTCTCAAGCTACCCTTACATTTTTGGCATTAAAAATATTTATGTTGGTATATAACCATTTTAGTAAAGTAGTAACTACATGTAGGTTTCTCATTGAATTTGCTTATTTCATATTAATTTGCCAGTGCCTTAACTGAGAATTTCTCTTTTCAAGGTTCAGGAACAAGTACATCCCACCCTCTCAGCTAATGAAGAGTCCCTTTATTATATTGAAGAACTGATTTTTCAGCTGCTTAATAAGTTATGCATGGCTCAACCAAGGACTGTTCAAGATGTAGAGGTAAAATTATGTCATTTCATAAAGAACCCATGAAATTAATTTCTGCATCTTTGTCATTCTAAATTTCTGTGGAAACTAAAATCACTGAAATTACATGTGATATATGCTCAGTTCATTTCAAGAAATATAAAGGAAAGTTGCTAGGTGGAGGGTGGCACACACCTTTAATCCCAGCACTTGGGAGGCAAAGGCAGGCAGATCTTTGTGAGTTCAAAGCCAGTGTAGTCTACAAAGTGAATTCCAGGCTAGCCAGGGCTACACAGAGAAACCCTGTTCCGTTCCCCTGTCCCCCCACAAAAAAAATTTTTGAAAGAAAATATGTGTGGATAAATGGAGGGGAAAACCTTGCAACTCGTCTCTTATGACAGGCAAAAATTAACTAAAGAGGTCATAACCTCACACATAAAAATAAATTATGAAGTTTGTAGGAGAAAATGCTAAAAAATAGTATCATAATTTGCAGTTAAGCAAATACTGTTTTAGCAATGACTGAAAACACAGTGACAAAGATTAAAGTTAAGAAAATAAAAAGGTATTAACCAGGTTGCCTATAATCTCAACACTCACAGGCTGGGAGCAGAGAATCTCTAATTTGAGGTTAGCCTGAACTTTACATACAAAATGTTACAAGTCACAGACTAGGGGAAAAAAAACCCCTATCTTTAATCCCAGTACTCAGGAGGTAGAGGTAGGCAGATCTCTGTGAGTTACAGGACAGCCAGGGCTACAAAGAGAAACTCTGTCTCAAAAAAACCAAACCAAAACAACAACAACAAAAAAACCTATCTTCCTCCCCAGATTTGCAAAATTCTTGAATAGAAACTCAAAAAGAAAAATATTCTAATTGTCTATAAGCACTCAAAAAATTGCTAAAGCTCAGAGGTCACCTAAAAATAGGAATTCAAATCATAATGAACTTTAACAGTCACCAAAAGTCAAAAACTAAGAAGGGGGCTGTTATACTACATACAGGCAAATATGAAAACTACCTAGAATTTTATGTTACAAGTGGGAGTATAAATGCTATAACAACTATGCAAAATTGTGTGGCAGTTTCTACCAAAGTTACTTCTAACATATGGCCCAGTAGTTGTACCCTTAGCTATGGAGAATAAAGGTACATCTTCATAAATGATACACACACAGCCAAGCAGTTTGATTTAAACAAGCAGTAATAGCTAACAGTTACAAAGAGCTCAACTTCCTATCCATAATAAAATGTGTGCATTGGCTACTTTTTCATAACTATCATCAGAATACCTGTGAGAGGATAGCTTAAAGGACGAAAGATTTATTTCAGCTCACAGTTTCAGACGATTCAGTACATAACTGTTTGGGACCTTGTGTTGGAGCGGGTCATGGTAGTGGGAATGGAGCAGGGAAAAAGAAGTCTTCCCTCCTCACAGTAGACAGACAGAGTATGGGGTGACTGGGGAACCAGGGATAAGCTTCGAAAGCATATGTCCAGTTTTTGACCTACTTTCTCCAGCTTGCCCTACTTTCTAGAGCTCACAGATCCTCCCAAAATAACAACAACCATTTCAACACACGAGTATATAAAGCATATTTCATGTTCAAACCATAACTTTCCCCCTGGCCCAAAGGTTCATTGCCATCTCATAATATAAAATGCTTCTTGTCTCTCCAGAGGTTCCAAGGTTCTTAACAGTTCTAACATTGTTTGTAAGCTTAAATTCAAAGTTTTCAGTAAGATCAAAGAAATTTTAGTTGTGACCCTCAGTAAAATCAAAAAGAAAATTACTTCCAATATGCAGTGGCACAGGGTGAACAGGCCCATTCCAAAGGGGGAAGAGGGGTGCAGAAAAGCATGATAGGACCAAAGTAAGACTGAATCAGCAGTAGCTATGCTTAGTACATGTCCGGCTTCCAGAGTGTGGTAAGTACATGTGAGGTCCAACAGGCTTGGGGCAGCTCCACTCCTGTGGCCTTGCCATTTATAGCTGATGAGACTTTTTCTCTGAAGCCTACCTCAGTCTATATTCCACATACCTGGTATCTTCAACATCCTGGTATCTCCATTGCAACTTAGACTTTCTTACAGCTTCACACATAGCCTTCTCAGGGGCCTCCTGCAGGAATCCTAACCCTATCACACATTGCTTACTTTGAAATCTGGGTGGAAGCCTGTATGACCCTCATCACTTTTGTATTTGCATGCCTGCAAAGCCAGTACTGTGTGTACAAGACCATGGTCTGCCACAGGCTTGAGCTATAGCCAGGTTGTGTAAGGGCACAGCAGCAGCAGCCTGTGGGTGTCTGAGCAACTGAAGCTGAAAAGCACTTTCCCAGATGACTGTGTAGGGCACCTGGTGGCTCAAAGCCAAGTCTTTTAAATGAGTGAAAACCTCTCTACCCTGATCCTGCAGTGGGGAGCTTCTGGCCAGGTCCCTACATGCCTTTATGACATCTTTCCCATTACTCTGGTGCAAAGGACTTGGTTTCTTTTCTTTCTTTCTTTTTTAATTTATTCGATTTTTAAAAAAATACCAATCCAAGTTCCCACTCCCTCCCCTCCTCTCATTCCCTCTATACACCCTCCCATCCCACCCCCCATCCAGTTCTCAGAGAGGCTAAGGCACATTGCCTTGTAGAAGGTCCAAGGCCCTCCCTACTTATCTGGGCTGAGCAAGGTATGCATCCAAAGAGAATGGGATCCCAAAAAGCCAGTACATGCAGTAGGGATAAATCCTGATGTCACTGCTAGTGGCTCCTCAGTCTGCCCCAGCCATGCAACTGTCAATCCCATTCAGAGGAACTAGTTTGGTCCTATGCTTGTTCCTTCCCAGTCTGACTAGAGTTGGTGAGCTCCCGTTAGCTCAGGTAGACAGTCTCATTGGGTGAACCCAGCATGGTCTTGACCATCTTGCTCATATTTACACTCCTCCCACTCTTCAACTGGACTTTGGGAGCTCAGTCCAGTGCTCATATGTGGGTCTCTGCTCTGCCTCTGCCTCTATCAGTTGCTGAATGAAGGCTCTATGGTGATATTTAAGATAATCATCAGTCTGACTACAGGGCAAATCAAGATTGGGCTCCCTCTCCTCTATTGCTCAGAGTCCTAGGTGGGGTCATCCTTTTGGATTCCTGGGAATTTCTCTAGAGACAGGTTTCTGCTAACCCTGTAATGGCTCCCTCAATCAAGATCCTTGCTCTCATCTCTGTCCTTCCTCCATCTCAACCATCCCATTCCCTCAAGTTCTCCTCTCCCCTCCCTCCTCCCCTCCTCCTTCTCCTACCTTACCCTCTCCCCCCACCCCCAGGCAGTCTGTTCATATGTTACACAGACAGTCTGTTCACATGCTACACAGTGTTCACATGCTACACAGTCTGTTCACATGCTACACAGACAGTCTGTTCACATGCTACACAGTCTGTTCACATGCTATACAGACAGTCTGTTCACATGCTACACAGTCTGTTCACATGTTATACAGTCTGTTTACATGCTACACAGTCTATTGAACTATTCTGTCCACTGCTTGCATGATAAACTTAAAAAATTCATGTGACAAAATTATATGATAGAATCTCGATTTTCCTGTTGACAATCTTTATTTTGTTACAGGGTCTCACTGTGTAACTTGGACTGGCCTCAACTGACTGTGCAACCCAGGCTCGCTTTGAACTCGTAGTCTTCCTGTCTCTACCTTCTCAGTGCTGGGATTATAGGTTTTCCACCATGGCTAGGGACTTTTTTAAAAAAAATATTTATTATATATACAATATTCTCTCTGTGTGTATGTCTGCAGGCCAGAAGAGGGCACCAGACCTCATTCAGATGGTTGTGAGCCACCATGTGGTTGCTAGGAATTGAACTCAGGACCTTTGGAAGAGCAGGCAATGCTCTTAACCACTGAGCCATCTCTCCAGCTCGGCTAGGGACTTTTTTTAAAAAACAAAAAGGGTTTTCTTCTTTTCAGGGAGCAGAAGATACTAACTATACCCTGCTGTCTTCTGTATTAAAGAGACTGATCGATTGAGTTTTATATGAGTTTCCTATTTATAAACACTAATGCTGATTCTGAATGTCCCCTGTGTAATCCGAACAGGAACGAGTCCAAAAGACTTTTCCTCACCCTATTGATAAATGGGCGATTGCTGATGCACAGTCTGCCATCGAGAAACGTAAACGAAGAAATCCTCTTTTACTACCTGTGGACAAAATACATCCTTCCTTGAAGGTAATAAAAGTTTAGACATTGGGGGAATTCTTCATAATAAATAATATTTTAAATTATATGTATATAAAACACATATATAATATATATTAATAATCTGTATATGTATTATATACATCATAATATGTGTATAAAATAAAAACAGGGAGTAGGGGTGTATATAAGTGATATGCTTTGCGTGAGTGATACCCTGGGTTGAATCTCTAGCATGCTGTCCACCCACCCCCAAAGAGAAGAATGAAATAAAAATAAATGTACCCTAATGAAATCCATGGCTCATATTTCCTCCCCCACACACAGTTAATAGTAATAATACATTGTGGCATTTTGTGGTATCTTCCAGTGACCACTACACTACTACCTCCTGTTAATTCCAGTGTAGTAGACCTTGATTCTCAAAGTGTTGTAATAACAAAAGGGTCTGAGTGTTTTTAAATTGTCCTGTATACTTTGGAAAAGGACACTAGAGAATAATCTATAGAATATGCTTGGTGTATGTAGATTTGAAGACTTTTTAGTAGAAGTTTCAATAACCCCTCATTCTAGTTTGTTTTCTCTTACTGTGATAAACACCACAACCAAAAACAACTTGAGGAGAAAAGAATTTATTTCAGATTATGCTTTATAGTCCATCGCTGAAGGAAGCCAAGGCAGAGCTTCAAACAGAAGCTGTGGCAGAATGCTGTACTGGCCTTTTCTCCACAGCTCCCTCAACTTGCGTTTGTTGTTGTTTTACTGTAACCCAGGGTCACTCATTAGTCAAGAAAATGCTCCAGCGCCATTGTCCTTTTGGGAGGACCTTGGTCTTAACATAGAGTAGGGAACCCCGATGGCTCCTTGGCCTGGAGAGAGAGGGAGGGGGGGTATTGGTGGAGGGGAGGGGAGGGAAGGGGGAGGAAGAAGG